>NC_082667.1:94300449-95550449 GCF_025265405.1 Mesoplodon densirostris | reverse complement strand
GACACCAGGTATTTAAGGCTTATCTTCATAACCTCATTTTAACTTCATTATAATCCTCTGTAAAGATCCTGTCTCCAAAAAAGGTCACATCCTAAACTACTGGGGGTTAGGGCTTCAACATATGAATTTTAGGGGGACACATAACACTAAATAAGTGTTAACAACTGTGTGCCACATACACCCCTTCCCGCAGCTCCACTTACATTAGCTGAGGTGTGATCGATAGTATGTAGGTCCAGTTTATTGAATGAGTTGTATTTAGTAAGGTGTCTCTCCTTTACAGAATAATACCAAAATAAATAAAACTCTACAATGATTGGAATTTCTCCCTCTGCGAGCCTGGGCCTGCTTCGCGTTTGGACCCAACAGTGGGGAATTTGACACTGTCGGCTTCCTTCCTTGCTCTGCCTTTCTCCCCCTCACTTCTCCTGGCTTTTACCCTTCCAGGATCAGGCCTAAAGGGGCTTAAGGGGAAAAGCCAGCTGGGATGTTTTCATCTGGCAAAGGTGACCCCTAGGTGGCGGATATGGTTCTCTTTGGTAGATTCCGGGGAGACCCTACAGCTGGGGCTTCCCCCTTCAGCTCCCCTGATGCAGTAGGGCCTCCCCTCCAGCTGACCCTCTCACTACACACCCTTGGCCCCTAGCTTTTGGTGTTCCACTTCTCTGCTGGTTATCTTCATCCGTCTGCGCAGAACTCTCTGGGGAGGCTATCTTTTAAGGCAGCCCCATGCTGGCTCTGTTCCATGGGGCCTGGTTTGGTTCTTGGGAAACACGCACCTTTGCTGTCAGTGGAAGTAAGAGTCTACTCCCAGCGCAGCCTTTTAAACTCTGCTGACAGGTAGAGACAACTCGGCCATAGTCTCTCGCCTTTAGAGTTACTTTTCAAGCTTGAGTCAAATCTTAGCTTCAAGTCCAGGAGATACTGGGCCTGCTCTTCAGGTGATTCCCTCAGCTTAGTTTGAGGTGAGGGGTTGCATTCTCCTCTTTTCCTCCGTGGGCAGAGGTGGCGGTGGACACAGAGCACACTTGACCCTCTCCAGTAACATACCCTCTTTGGGCCTTTATAACTTGTTTTGTTTTGATTTGATGTTTTTGTACTGTTTTTGATTGAGATATAATTGACATATAACATTATATTAGTTTTCGGTGTACAACATAATGATTTATATATTGCGAAATGATCACCACAATAAGTAACATCTATCATAATATATAATGTATATAACATAGAACACCTATTTCATCATATTTAGTTACAAAATTTTATTGTGATGAGAACTTTCAAGATCTATTCTCTTAAAAACTTTCAAATATACAATATAGTATTATTAACTGTAGTCACCATGTGCTGTACATTATCTCCCCATGACTTATTTATTTTATAACTAGAAGTTTGTACCTTTTGACCACCTTCACTCATGTCACCCACCCTCCACACCTTTACAGCCTCTGCTTCTCAGAGACAGGGGGAGACTGACTGGCTAAAACAGCAAAGTCAGATAGGGCTAAACCCTTGCCAAGCCCTGCATGGATGCTCTGTTCTTCTGACATCTCTGCAGGTACTCACTGAGCCACGCCCTGGAGGGCACTGATCAGTAGCTGAACAGTTAAGGGAGAAGGAAGACACCCAGACGTCCATGGTGGGATGGTCTCATTTGCAGAGGAGCACAAATGACCGTTTACTTATATTACAGACAAGGGGGTTGAGTCATGGAATGTGAGTTCTGACCTTGAAGAGAGCATCCTTGCATTGCAGTTATCACGTTTAAACATCATGAAATACACCTTAACATAAAAATTATTGGCCTGTTTTGTCAATTTATAGAAAATTTTAGCTGCTTAGTGGTTTCTGTAACACATTTGGATTTTCTTAGTGAAGAACTAACCTGTTACAGCTCCCTGTTTTTGCCCGTGTTACTTCATACAGTATCTCTGAAGAATATCTTATTATGGCAGGGAGAAGAGAGTAGGCTGTGTGTGTGTGTGGAATCCAAAAGCAGAATTGTGTTCATTGTTTTACTCTGCAAAGATCATTCTGTTCTAAAGATATGATATAAATGATGGTTCTTTGCTGTATTTAATTTCATTGTAATAGAATTCATTCTCTACATTAAAATAATAGGTGATTATTTCAATGCTAAAGTATATTATATGTCTGTAGAGCATTCAGAATTGAATAATAAAAGATTAGTTCAAGTTCATAGCATTCTACTTGAATAATTATGATTTATTTACCTATATAATACAGAAGTACTGATTCCTTTGGTCTTTTTTTAAAATTAGGTAATACTCAGTGAAAGAGATCACACGGTAAAGACCCAAAGTTCACAAAATGTGCTAGGAATTTAAAGAGTAAAAGCAGACGGGCAGATAAGCACTATTAAAAGCAGCCTGTAAAATTGAAAATAAATATTTGAATTCTTTGAATAAATAGTCCAGAATAATTGTGAAAGGGTGATAATGCATGAAGTAATCACTTTCGGTGTGTGACAGCAGCAGTGGGACAGAGAACCTGAAGGCCTTGTGCTGCTGTCACTGGGGGAAAGGAGAAGGCAAGCCCAGTGGGTAATTCTTTCCACTTTAGTTCTTGGCCATAAAGAGTAAAATGGGAGTATATAGGCAACATAACAAACCACTAAACCTGCAAGTAAACTTTGAGACTAGGGAACAAACACAGAAATAAATTACATTCTATTAATAGGGCAAAGAGAGATTTTTCATTCCTTACATAGTATATACTAAATTATAATAACTAAAGTATCTTTAGTTGTAAACATCAGTCAGGTTGTGGTGTTACAATGTAGAGTATGAAAGAATATTGTTAAGACAGAAAGGTTTGCTTTTGGTCATAGGGCATTTTGTACATATATAGATATTTAGTATTTATTTTTGGTCATAGCGCTTATTTATTTATTTATTTCCAATTGTTTATTCTAAATTAACACCAATGATTCTCCTTTACAAAACTGACTTTTGCATTTTAAAGGTTTCAGAAATAATTTTAGAAATACCTTCCCAGGGCTTCCCTGGTGGCGCAGTGGTTGAGAGTCCGCCTGCCGATGCAGGGGACGCGGGTTCGTGCCCCGGTCTGGGAGGATCCCACATGCCGCGGAGCGGCTGGGCCCGTGAGCCATGGCCGCTGAGCCTGCGCGTCCGGAGCCTGTGCTCCGCAGCGGGAGTGGCCACAACAGTGAGAGGCCCACGTACCGCAAAAAAAAAAAAAAAAAAAAAAGAAATACCTTCCCAATGACAGAAAATTATCACCAGTATGAGATTTCCAACTAGCCACGTTCTGTGATGTTGTTTCACTTCCTAATGCACCATGGGAAGCTGGTTTCACTCTTACGAAGAGTATCTCACTCATGTTCACATCCTACTGGGGGGTTAGAAGCATGCAGCTACTGTTTGTCCTCAAAGCTTTTTGGAAGAATGTGGCAGAGAAACCTTAAACTTTGAAAACCCTTCTTACATCCATTGGTTTAATAATCCATTCAACTAATACTTGTGACATAAAGCATGGAATATTCAGACACAGAGATGGTTAAGACACTGTCCCTGTATCGAAAGAACTCAGTCTTCTGGGTTGAGTTTCTTTTTTTCCCATACGTTCACAAAAATTTCTTACTTTATGTAAATCCAGGCTTGGTTCCTGTTGAATATTTTACTATTTTGAGACATTTTATGGCTTGTTGCTGTGTAGTGCAAAGTATTAATAAGTATATTTCATGATGCTGTGTTTGTTAGACCTTTTTCTTTATGTATGACCACAGAAGTCAGTGAAGTGGGAGCTTAATTATCTAAGTCATAGCTCTGGCTTTAATGTTTCTTCATATTCTTGCAGGCCCACAGGTGCTTTTCAACTATACAAGTGAATCTTCCAACTTCAATGTGAAACCATCAAAAACTCCAGTTTCCTCAGTCTCAAAGATGACAGCTACCACCTTGAAACCCATAGCAAAACCATCAGCAACTGCAGTTGCCTCAGTCTCAAATAACGGGACAGCCACTACCTTGAAAACCGTAGCAAAACCATCAACAATTCTAGTTGCTTCAGTTTCAAATAACGGAACAGCCACCACCTCAAAACCCATAGCAACATCTAAAATGATAACACCAGAGGTCTCAACAAATATGACTTCCACCATCTTAAGGTCTACACTCAAAATAACAAGTGTTTCACAAAATACATCCCAGATATCAACATCCACAATGACCACAACCCACAATAGTTCGGTGACGTCTGTTTCTTCATCAGTAACAAGTATGTATAAAAATGGACCTGTTTTTCCTATGCTGAAAAAATAGTTGTTAAAATGCCACATTTACATCATTCCATTCTGCAAAAATGTAGAAATTTAGACAATTATTTCTCATTTCCTAAATAAATTAGTTGTAGAGATCAGGAAAAGAGTCACTTGACTTAGTAACTATCTTGTCCCTTTAAAAAAATTAGCTTCCAACTTAGCCATGCCAAATAATGACTGTATGAGATCCATCTGTAAATAAATAATTTATCCTAACATGGGATTTTATTTTGCACGGTTTGAAAACTTGTCATACCTTTAACTCTTTGAACTTCATTCTAGAAAGGAATTAGGCACGCTCAGTCTCCATGATTTCTAAACCTAAATCATGGAGAACTTTGGTTTTAATTTACTTGTACCATAAAGATATTTTTTAATGGTATTATGTATAGTCACATATGTAGTATTAGTCTCAGCACTCTTTATTTTTTTGCATTTGTTTAAAATATAATGCCTGTGAAACCATGAACTCAAAAACCTTAAGATTCTCTTTTAAGTTATCCAAAGTTGAAGTTCTGTTTAAAAGCTAGTGATTACATGTATCAGAACAAATAGCAGGCTTCATGGTTTCTTTTGTGTATTTTTATATACTTCTATTCCAAATAGTTTATTTTCTTTATTACTACAATTTATGTATTGAAATCAACTTTAATGTCTCAGGGGCTCTTGACTCCATAAAATTAAAATAGTTAAAATTTCTAATTTATTCAAAAGGAGAAATTTCAATTAGAAACACTTACTCAAATTGGATCCAGTTTCAAGATTTCAGCTGTTACCCAGACCTGTTTTGTTTAAGGCATGAACTCTTAAGAAAATTCATAAAAGAATTAACCAAATCTTGCTGCCTCTGAGGTTTTGGTAGACCATCCAAGCCCAGTCTCACCTTAAGATCTTGGGGTTGTAGGCACTGGGGGTTTAAGGGATGTGTTGGATCAAGTGAAGAAAACTAGAACCAGGCAGTCACTAGACACAAAATCAGCTGGAGAGCACCTTGATGTGCTTACGATTCCCCCTTGTCCCCAGATCAGCATTCTTACATAGAAATTCAGAATGTTTTAGCTTATTACAATATGTTTAAAAAGCACTAAAGCCTTATTTTTTTGTTTTCTTTTGTTTTCTTCTAGTCACAGCAACTATTGTTTCTAAGGAAAATAAAGGATCAAAATTTGATACTGGCAGCTTTGTTGGTGGTATTGTATTAACACTGGGAGTTTTATCTTTTCTTTACATTGGATGCAAAATGTATTATTCAAGAAGAGGCATTCGGTATAGAACCATGTAAGTTTTGATTGGCCAGGACTTTTTTATTATTATTAATTCTGTATTTAAATATCATGACAAAATATCAGAGTAGAGCCAGTGTTCATCTCAGAGATTAATAATTTATAGATTTATGGGCCTCCCTGGTGGCGCAGTGGTTAAGAGTCCGCCTGCCGATGCAGGGGATACGGGTTCGTGCCCCGGTCTGGGAGGATCCCATATGCCGCGGAGCGGCTGGGCCCGTGAGCCATGGCCGCTGGGCCTGCGCATCCGGAGCCTGTGCTCCGCAACGGGAGAGGCCACAACAGTGAGAGGCCCGCATACCGCAAAAAGAAAAAAAAAATAATAATAATAATAATAATTTATAGATTTATGAGTTATATTCCCATTAATCCTCTATGCCCAAAGCAAATTGTTTATGTACAAGCTTGTGATTATAATTATTTGCAAATGCAAATGGATATACCTATAAAAATGATTGTATTTTATTAGTGTCATACTTTTTTTTTTTTTTTTTTTTTTTTTTTACCAGAGACCCAAGTTTAGCCAGTCCTTTTCACTTGCTTATTCCTCTAATTGCAAGAAATACCATTATCAGGTCTCCTGAGGCTGTTGACCTAGTGTTACTGACAAACACAAGACACACTAAAGTAACATCCTCGATAAAAACGTGATTTTTGCTTTCTGTGACAAAGAAAATAAAGAAATTCTTCTGACAGCCTCATTTTCCCTGCTACTGAGTTGTTAGTATAATATACATTATCAGTTATTCTGTAGCAAAACTGTCTTTTCAGGTGAGCTTTATCAACAAGTCCCCAACAACAAACTATGTCATTCTGTAGGTCTGATGGTTTTTGGAGGTATCATCTCCCAATTTTTGTTATTCCCACAAAGTCCTTTCGGTTTTTTCTTTTCAGCCTTATATGTACAAGAGTGAATCCATTCTTTTGATTGTTAATGTATGTATAAAATAAATACCATAGAATAGATGACCATTTTCCAAAATTTGTTTAAGTTGTCATATGCATATGTGTCCCACACAGAGTTTCCATGTCAGAAACACTTGGGAAATACTAATTGAGCAAAGTAAAATAGGTTACTTTACTATAAGAATACTGTAAGCCTTTGATATGTTGATGTACATTATGAATTTTTAGGAGGAGAATATAGTATGAAAATATGTCTCAAATTTTTCATTGAACTAAGAAAACCAGACTTTTAAAAAAGTATATTTAAATTGGAAGTTACCTTCCACATACAGTATCCATCATATCGAACTTACTTTAAAAGCGCATCAAGGTGGTGTTTTGTCAGATTAAAAGCACATTCAGAAACATTCATTCTTTTCTCTTTTAGATCAAACCGTAAAAGAAAAAAATACTTGAAGGAAACTGACTAAACAGAGTTGACTCTAAAAAGGCTTTTTTTGAAATATTTTTTAAAACAACTGTGTTTCTAGAAATACTTATCATCTGTTTTCTTGGTAAATTTCACCAGTTAAACAGAAGGCACATTTTGATTATAGTAAATTTAATGCAACTCCTTTTTTATAATATCAATATTTATTGATATACTTGAGGCTATAGAATATTGAAGGAATTAAATTTAAATGTGCTGTTTTCATTTTAAAGTGCCTTAACTACGAAGTATATAATTTTAGCTTTATGGACTTTTTCCTCACGTATACATGACCACATAATGCTGCTTGCCCAGTGGAGGACATCAGAGTCCAGAATCCCCATAACTGTAAGGACAGAGCTGTGTGGCATGTAAGGAAGGCAGTGTGACTCTAACGGGAGTCTTATTCATATCAGAACAAGTAGATGGTGAAAACACCATATTTAGTTGAGTCTAAGTACACATTTTTATTTTTGTGTATTTCCACATTTTAACACCTCTGAAATGGATGTATCTTACAGTCTATGGGATGAGAAAGCATTGTGTTGTAGTTTAATAGGCCATGTTTTTCTTAGTACTACATTTTTTAAAGAGTGCATTTTAAAGCCAGTAGTTCCTTTGAAGTTATAAATAATGACATTCCATAAGTAAGGACTTAATATTTGTCCCATTAAGGAACCTGAGACCTTCTATATCTTGTAATTATTAGCATTTCTAGTTTTCATTTATTGGGTAATAACACTGATTAAAACACTGATTATAGTGTTAACTCCTGTGTTTCTTAGAGTTGCATGGAGAGACAGTGGAGTGAAGTGGTAAGAGATGGTGTTTGGGGCAGACAGACTTAATTTTGATTCTGGTTCTACTGTTGACTAGCAGGGTGCCTACCCATGTTTATATAAATGATGTAGCACAGTATACATGGTCAAGACGAGAGTTCACATGCTTGCTTAGCTTCTGATCTGCAAAATGGAATTGATGGATTAAATAAATAAATAACATTATATATATATATATATTTTTTTTTTTTTTTAAGTGCCCTCTCTCTGCTTAGGGCTACTGTGATGATTAAATGAGATATGGATGTAAAGTCTGTAGCATAACACCTGGCACATAGAAGACGCTCAAGAAATGATCGTTGTTTTGGTTGTTTTCTTTTTTTAAAGAGGGTTATAATAGCTAATTGATGAAAAGTCACACAGCCACTGCAGAGATTTGAGCATAGGTCCATGTCGCAACCTGAATACACTGCTTGAACCTTTAACCAATACAGTATACCAGGTACTTTTTCTTAAGAAACTTTACGCAAAGCAATGACAGTTTTGATTCTGAAGCTTGAAATTTATTTATTACTTAAAAATATGAACTATAAATAGTTTGATACAAATACAAAACATAAAGTAATTTTAACTTTTGATATATTACAGCGATGAACATGATGCCATCATTTAAGGGACTCCAAGGATCAATGGAAAGAAGATTGATACAACCCTATCAATTAATTTTGATTTATTATTACTTTAGAACAGTATTCTCTTCTTGAAAATAGCATAAACAGGCCATGAATATAATATACAATGTATTATATAAATATGTAAAGATTCCTCATGATTGCTAAAGGTAAAAAGGGTTTGATTTGGGTTTTTTAATGAACATATGTAGCATACAGTTAATGCAATGGTTATAATATTCACTTTTAGAAAATATATAGTAAGACAAGTCTTGTCCCCATTTTTTTGTGTCATTGGTCGCATAGAGCCAGTAATTGGAAAACATCATCAGTGAAGGATATGATGCCATGTGTTCATACAAATAAGGAGCTTGTCTCAGCACTCAGGATTTTGATGTCTTTGTTGGTCACACAAAGAACCTCAGTGCTGTTAAGAGCTGGATATATCCTAATTACCATTGCCACATAGCAGAAATTATATGAATAAGCCAGGTCTTAAGCATAATTTTAAAGTGTCTCTTCAGAAAGCATCCATATTTCATATGTTTAAAGCTTAGTTATTTGGTTTAGAAACAAAATGCATGCCCTCCCCCACCAAAAAAAAAAAAAAAAAAAAAGCCAAACAAAACTAGAAACAATACGTGGGCTTCTCCCTGTTAGAGAGCCATTGGAGAGCCTGCCTGTATTTTTAATAACTTCTTTGGTGCTCTCAGTGGCAGTTGATGTAATTGCCTTTTTTTTCCTATGTAATTTCAGTAAATTGCAATGTTTAACATAATGTTTTAAAGACTTAGTTATTAGTGTTAAATAATAAGTTAGATTATTTGCTACTGTGAGAATACTGTCATCACTGGAAATTGCTTTACTTCATGTTCAGCTGTTAATTTTATATTTAGTGAATATTTTTAACAGATGTAGAACTGCTTTCAATATCTAGAAATGGTTAACGTAATGTAAACACACCTAGCCTTAAAAAAAAGACTCATATGATTTCCAAAGCAACATTTAGAACTCTCTTTAGTCCAAACGATAGATGAATGCTGTTTATCAGGCCAGGGATTATGGGGCTCCCCTCAGGCTACTAAACCTATAGGATGAGAATGCCACATTTTCATGCACTGTCAATGCTACTCAAAGATTTGGGGAAACAGCATTTTTATACTAAGACACCAATGTACTTTGGAATAAATTCCTGCAGAGTTTTTAAGACAGAAAAGTTCCTGCTTCCTTATATGGGTCCTCTTCCTCCCGTGCTGACGAGGGGAGGCACGTTCAGATGTACCATGTTAATGGAGAGGAAGCACGCAATATTGAGGGACACCATTATCAGCCAGCATATTTTGGAGTGTTTTCAGCTTTACAGTTTATATTCCAGCACTCAAAACTCAGGGTCAAGTTTTGACAAAAGAGGCATTTAGTCATACTGTGTACTAAGATATTGTTTCTTCTATCTTAGATGGTCACAGTAAATCATACCAATGTCTGACAGTCCAAAAATGAGCTAAGAAGTTCTAAAAAATATGTACCTACATTTAATAGGAATTAAATGTAACTTTTGTGATCAGCTTTTGGTTTGCAGAGAATCAAGAATTCTGATATAAAAGGATCATTTCTACTCACTGTGCATTATATGGCCAATTGATGTGATGAAAATGAATAATAAAAATTATCCAGAATATGAATATGACAGGATGGATGGATGTGACATGTGGAATGTGGAAGAAATATTATTAAACACATGTGTTTGCATTAGTTTAAAAAAAGAGACGTTACTAACTTAACCATAACTGGTCTTTTAAACACTGCTTCATTTCTTTGCAAAATATACTAAAGATATGTTTTATAGTAATGGGGGCTTTCTAAATTTAATTTGATTTGTCTCCTGCATTCTTGATATTTCAGTACTTTAAGTCAGTCAGAACTTTGTAGACAGGACTGAACTTTTCTTGAATACTTGTTTCTTAGCACTTTGAAAAATATAAAACCACTTTTTAAGTACTAAATGTCATTATTTGCCTTTAAAGTTTCCTGTGCTTTAGGTTCAAAATATTTTAGTTATGTCTTTTTTCTGTATATAAGTTGTATAATTTGTTACTTTCAAATATCAGTACTTCAATGCAATCAGGTGTTGGGGGTTTTTGGGGTTTTGTTTTGTTTTTGTTTTTTTGGTTATCTGCAGAAATTGAGGGAAACAGCTATATAAACTAGTATTTCCCTTTGGAGCACATTTCCTAAGCATAAATTTGTCTTCCTCATTATGTTTACTTCAGCAAATGTTCAGTTTTATTGCATTCTTTGAGAATGTATTTACTTGAAGATAAAAGCAATTCAGATGTATGTCTAAATATTAGGTAGAATTCAACCTATGATTTTAAAATTTCCTTGGATAATCCATAGAATTAATAATTCAAATACAGATAATGAGAGCTGGCAGTATATTACAATGATAATTTTGTATTTTTCAGGAAAAAAATGTAAAGCAAATTTCTGTCACTTCTTTTTATTACAATGATCAACTTTTGGCATTTCGTTGTTACTGAGATCTATTTTTAGAATAAAATTTTGTTCTTTAAGAGTAGTATGTGGTTTTGCTTCATTTTATCAAACTCAAGAGAAATTAACAAATAGAAAATGCCCAAAGTAAAAAGGCAGATTGTGGGAGCTAATCTGACACTGTAAATGTGGTTGCCTGGTTCAGCAGCAGCAGGAACATCACCTGGAAACTTGTTAAAAGTACAAATTCTTGAGCCCCATCCCAAACCTACTGAATCACAAACTCTGGAGTGGAGCCCAGCAGTGTTTTAGCAATCCTATCAATCAGGTTATTCTGATGAACACCAGAGTGTGAGAGGCACTGCTCAAAGGATTTTCATTTGAAGCCTCTTACTTGTTCTTCTGGGTAGAACTTTCAAAACAGGTATATTCGGGACTTCCCTGGTGGCACAGTGGTTAAGAATCCGCCTGCCAATGCCGGGGACACAGGTTCATGCTCTGGTCCGGGAAGATCCCACATGCCGGTGGAACAACTAAACCCGCATGCCACTACTACTGAAGCCTGTGCGCCTAGAGCCCGTGCTCTGCAACAAGAGAAGCCACAGCAATGAGAAGCCCATGTACCACAATGAAGAGTAGCCCCCATTTGCCACAACTAGAGAAAGCCTGCGCACAGCAACGAAGACCCAATGCAGCCAAAAATAAAATTATTTTTTTTAAAAAAACATGTATATTCGTGGTAGAAATTTAAAAATTACCATTCCTTATGTAAATCAGCTGCAAATTCATTAATGTATAGTATAGTATTTTCAACACTTCTTTTCCTTTACAACTGGAAATAACTATATCTAAGGATGACTTATTTGTTATTATAAGGTAACCAAGGGGAAAAGGTGCAGTCTTTAGAAAATTTATATAATAATAAGTACTCTTACAGCAATATTTATACACAATTCTTCCTCCCCATCATTATTTTGGCTTCACTCTGGGCAAAGTTACTCCCCCAGCAACTTCAGGCTTGAATGTGTATCATGTTTGGGTCAACAATGGTATGAGTGTAGATATAAACATCACATCTATCCAGAAAAAAATACCCTTTTAAGTTTCAGCTAATTATTGAAGTATGTTATACATATTTTAAAAATGCAGATTGTCTTCACCAATATGGCAACAGAAGCACAGCTAATAACTAACTATTCATGCACTGAGAGACTCCTGGAATGCAGGAGTGAGGGTGAAACACCCCCTTGCACCACAGAAACCAAGAGAGACCACATTAAAAAAGTAAGAGGAGGGCTTCCCTGGTGGCGCAGTGGTTGAGAGTCTGCCTGCTGATGCAGGGGACACAGGTTCATGCCCCGGTCCGGGAGGATCCCACATGCCGCAGAGCGGCTGGGCCCATGAGCCATGGCCGCTGAGCCTGGGCGTCCAGAGCCGGTGCTCCACAATGGGAGAGGCCACAGCAGTGAGAGGCCTGCGTACCACACACACACAAAAAAAGTGGCTACATGGTGACTGCACTGCCCCTCCCCCCAGCCTGGCACAACACCATGCCAAGAGGTCTCCCTTGAGCCTCTGATTACCCCATTTGGAAAAGAGTCAAGAGTGGACATCTAGCTCCCCCAGCATTGTGGTTCACTTCTTGGGAGCTCCCACTCCAGCCTCACCCCATGGGAATTGCAGGGAAGTCTGTGGGGCTTGACCACCAGGAATCTGACAGAGAAGAGGGGAAGGGCTTGCAATAACCAACACTCAGAATGTGGCAGACCGAGTTCCAACCTGCAGCATGCAGGTGTTAGTCCCAGCCAGCAGCTTGGCTCACCTGCAGAATCAAGTTGGTGGTACAGTCTAACCAGGGAACTCAGTGGGTTGCAGGTCTGCCTGATTTGGGTCCTCAAACAAAGAGACTTAGCAGCCCTGGAGCCTGGTCTACCCCCATCCCAGAAAGCTGAGTCATATCCTGGCCCACTGCTGAAATGGAAAAAATAGAAACATACAAACTGCCTAACTGAATTCAGAAGAAATAGGAAATCTGCACAGACCAATTATTAATAAGGAGACTGAATCAGTAATCAAAAATTTTCCAACACAAAAAGACCAGGACCAGATAGCATCACTGGAGAATTATACAAAACATTGAAAGAAGAATTAATGGCAATCCTTTTCAAATGCTTCCAAAAAATCAAAGAGGAAGGAATACTCCCAAACTCATTTTATGAGGCCAGCATTACCCTAATATCAAAGCCAGAAAAGGACACTACCAGAAAAGAAAACCAGAGGAGGCCAATATCCCTGATGAATATAGATGCAAAAATTCTCAATAGAATATTAGCAAACTGAATTTAGCAACACACAAAAAGGATCATTCACCATGATCAACTGTGATTTTTATCTTGGTGATGCAAGGATGATTTAACATATGCAAATAAGTCAGTGTGATACATCACATTAATAGAATGAATGAAAAAATATCTCTGACACAGAAAAAGCATTTGAAAAATTCAACATCCATTCATGATAAAAAAAAAACATTTTAGGTGTTAAGGAATGTACCTCAACATAATAAAAGTCATATATGACAAACCCATAGCTAACAGTCATTAGTGAAAGGGTTGGAAGTTTAACCTGCAAGATCAAGAAGAAGATAAGAGTTCACTCTCACCACTCCTATTCAACACTCCTATTCAACATAGTACTGGAAGTCCTAGCCAGAGCAATCAGGCAAGAAAAAGAAAAGGCATCAGAATTGGAAAGAAAGAAGTAAAATCGTCCCTATTTGCAGATGACATGATTTTATATATAAAAAAGTCCTAAAGATGCCACCAAAAAACTTTAGGTCTATTCAACAAATTCAGTAACATTGCAGTATACAAAATTAACATTCAAAAACAGTAGCATTTCTATACACTAACAATGAATTATCTGAAAAAGAAATAAAATGGTCCCATTTACAATAGCATCAAAAACAATAAAATACTTAGTAATAAAGTTAACCAAGGAGATGAAAGATCTCTACTCTGAAATTATAAAACACTGATGAAAGAAACTGAAGAAGACACAAATAAATGGAAATGTATCATGTGTTCCTGGATTGGAAGAGTTAATATTGTTAAAATATCAACACTACGGAAAGCCATCTAGAGATTCAATGCAATCCCTATCAAAATTCAAATGGCATTTTTTTTTACAGAAGTAGAACAAAAATCCAAACATTTAGATGGAACCACAAGGACCCCAAAGAGTCAAAGCAATCTTAAGAGAGAAGAAAGCAGAAGGCATCATATTTCCTGATTTCAAGCATATTATAAAGCTATAGTAATCAGGGCAGTATGGTACTGACACATAAAAATAGACACATAGAACAATGGAGCAGAATCCAGGTCCCAAAAATAAACCCTGCATATATGGTCAAGTAATATTTGACAAGGGAGCCAAAAATTCTCAATGGAGAAAAAGTCTTTTCAATAAGTGGTGCTAGGAAATTTGGATATTCACATGTAAAAGAGTGAAATTAGACCCCTTACACTCCTCACAAAAGTTAACTCAAATGGATTAAAGACTTACATGTAAAAACCCATAAAACTCCTAGTAGAAAACATAGGAACAAAGCTCCTTGACATGGGTCTTGGCAATGGTTTTTTGGATATGACACAAAGCAAAAGCAACAAAATCAAAAATAAAAAAGTGGGACCACATCAAACTAAAAAGCTTCTGCATAGCAAAAGAAATGATCAACAAAATGAAAAGACAACCTATGGAAAGGGTAAAAATATTTGCAAACCATATATCTAATAAGGGGTTAATATCCAAAGTGTATAATGAACTCATGCAACAATAGCAAAAAAAAAAAAAAAAAAAAAAAAAAAAAAATTAAGGGGGAAAGGAACTGAATAGACATTTAGACATTTTTCCAAAGAAGATATAAATGGCAAACAGGCATATAAAAAGATGCTCAACATCACTCATTATTAGGAAATGCAAATCAAAACCACAATGAAATATTAGCTCACATCTGTTAGAATGGCTATCATCAAAAAAAAAAAAAAACCAAGATATAACAGATGCTGTGAGGATGTGGAGAAAAATGAACACCTGTGCACTGTTGGTGGGATTGTAGACTGGTACAACCACTATGGAAAACAGTATGGAGGTTCCTCAAAAAATTAAAAATAGAACTATCATATGACCTAGGAATTTCACTTCTGGGAATGTAACCACAGGAAATAAAAACACTATGTTGAAGAGATATCTGCACCCCCATGTTCATTAGCAGCATTATTTACAGTAGCCAAGACATGGAAACAACCTAAGTGACCACTAATGGGTGAATGGATAAAAAAGTTGTGGTGCATATATATACAATGGAATATTATTCAGCCATAAAAAGGAAATCCTGCCATTTTTAACAGCATAGATGGACATTAGGACATTATGCTAAGTGAAATAAGTGGACAGAGAAAGACAAATAGTGAATATCTCACTTATATGTAGAACCTAAAAAACAAACAAAAACCTAAACTCATAGAAAAAGAGAGATTTGTTTCCCAGAAGTGGGGTGTAGGGGGAGGGGGCAATTGGAGAAGGGGGTCAAAATGTACAAACTTCCAGTTATAAGATAAATATATACTGGGGATATAACATACAACATGATGACTAACAGTTAACACTGCTGTATGATATGTAAGAAAGTTAAGAGAGCAAATCCTAAGAATTCTCATTACAAGGAAAAAAAACTTTTTCTTTTGTATTTATATGAGATGGTGGATGTTAACTAAACTTACTGTGGTAATCATTTCACAGTGTATGTAAGTCAGATCATTATGCTGTAAACCTTAAACTTATACAGTGTCAAATGTCAATTATATCTCAATAAAATTAAAAATGCATAAATCATAAATATACAGCACAATGAATTATCACAAAGTGAACAAACCTCTTTAACCCCCACCCAGGTCAGAGACTAGAATATTACCAACACTTTAGAAGTACCTCTCATGCCCCCTCCTAACCACACTTCTCTCCTTCTCCTCTGAGGTTAACAACTGCTTGACTTTTAAGGTCACAGATTAGTACTGCCTGTTTTAGAATTTCATGTGATGGAATCATGCTACTTTTGCATCTAGGTTTTTTTCAGTCAACGTCTGTGAGATTCATTCACATTATTGTAAGCAGTCACTAATTTATAGTCATTGCTGTTTAGTATTCCATTATGAGCATATCGATTTTTTCAGCTCCTGCACATTTGGGTCTCCAGAATTTGGTTTACACAAATAACATGGATATGAACTAATTATACATGGCCATTGATGCAAATCTGTAAGCATTTCTTTTGGGTATATACCTAGGACAGGAGTTGCTGGGTCAGAGAATTCGTGAGCATAGCTGCAGTAGAAAATGCTAAACAATAAGAACCTGCTGTATAAAAAATAAAATTAAAAAAAATTTTTTAAAGAACTTTAAAAAAAAAGCTAAACAGGTTTTCCAAAGTGATTCAATCAGTTTGCACACCCATGGTAGCCTGAGAGTTCTAGTTGTCTCATATCCTAATCTGCACTTGATTTATCTGTCCTGAATTTTAGTCATTTTGGCAGATGTGTGGTGGTTGTACTTTGCATTTCTCTGATAACTCTTTATACAAGGTTACACACATTTTCATTTGTTTGTTGGCCATTTGGCTATACTCTTGGGAAGTGCTTGTTTGAATCTCTTGCCCAGTTTTCTGATAGGTTTTCTGTCTTTTTGTTGATCTGTAATTTTCTATATATCCTTGATATAAGTTTTCATCAGTAAAATGTGTACAAATATCTTTCCAAATCCATAGCTTACATTTAATAAATATAGGAAAATTAATTTTTGTTCTATGCAAGGAACTAAGAGTGTAATTTAAATAGCGTATGGTATATTTTCATTAAATATGTTTCTGGCAAAAGAAATGTTTGTTATTATCCCTGCAAGTATTTTGTGTAAGAGTGCAGTGACTGACAATTTCCTAAGAAGTAATGCATAATAAAAAGAAACATTTAATAAGTATGAACATTTTATGTTTACTCTGCTGTTGTGTGATTGCAGATTAACAGATTCATTAGTGAGTTTGTAGTAAATGGGAGAACACAATTTAATACATATCTCTGGATATAAATAGCTGATAACTAAGAAGAAAACTAGTTGGAGATCTGTAATTAAGTCCTAGAAAATTTCTACTGTGAATAAAAAGTACTCAGCTTCCTGCCCTTTTCCTGCAGCAGCACCACTACACCTATCTTCCCCCTACACACATCCATCCATCCTAACCCTCTTCCATTCCATTTCAGGAAGAGATAGATTTCTGCCCCCAAATATCTAGTTTTATCACCTCCCAACTACTCAAAAGCCTTGCTTATTTTTATTAATAAAATACCATAATCATTATTTAATAATTTCTTAAGAACCAGTTAAAGTGCCACTTCTTTTATGTATAACTTTTCCCATGCCCCCAAGCCTGCTCTTTTTCTTCTGTTCTGTGTTTTCTGCTATTGCTACTGCTTCAAAGTGTTGACAGGAGGGCATATAGCAAAAGGATTCTCAAAACATGTCCTGTCCTGCTGCTTTTGCTGTGGGATCAGGAAGGAAGTTTCTAGGAACTTCAAATGCTCTGCACCAAAGGATATTTAAAAAAAAAAATCATCTGAGATGGAAAACTTCCTAACTCATTCTGTGAAGCTAGCTAGCATTACCCTGATACCAAAGCCAGACAAACACACCACAATATAATGACAAAACAATATCCCTTATGAATATAAACGCAAAAATCTTCAACAAAATATTAGCAAACTGAATCCAACAACATATTAAAAAGATTATACACCCTGATCAAATGGGATTTATCCCAGGAATGCTGGGTGTTTCAACACAACAAAATCAATCAATGCAATATACCACATTAATAAACAAACGTGGAGGGGAATCGTGACCGTTTCAATGGAGAAAAAGTATTTGACAATAGCCAACATCCTTCATGATAACACTCAGAAAACTAGAAATGGAAGTGACTTCATCAACCTGACAAATGGCATTTATTAAAAAACAAAACAGGGGGCCTCCCTGGTGGTGCAAGTGGTTGAGAGTCCGCCTGCCGATGCAGGGGATGCGGGTTCGTGCCCCGGTCTGGGAGGATCCCATATGCCGCGGAGCGGCTGGGCCCGTGAGCCATGGCCGCTGAGCCTGCGCGTCCGGAGCCTGCGCGTCCGGAGCCTGTGCTCCGCGATGGGGGAGGCCACAACAGTGAGAGGCCCGCATACCGCAAAAAAATAAAAAAAAATAAAAAAAAATAAAAACAACTAACGTACTCAATGGTAAAAGACTAAAAACTTTCCCACTAAGGAAGCCCACTTTCATCACTGATGTTCGACATTGTGCTGAAAATTCTAGCCAAAACAATTAGGTGAGAGAAAAATCTTCAAAACTGGAAAAAAAGTAAAACTATCTCTATTTGTAGATGGCATGATTCTAGACATAAAAATTCCCAATAAAACAACAAGGAATATAGAGCTAATAAATTCACAAAGTTGCAGGGTACAAGATCAACACAAAAAATCAGTTGTGTCTCTACACACTAGCAATGAACAGTCCAAAAGGACATTAAGAAAACAACATTCAAAAGAATAAAACACCTAAGAGGAAATTTAACCAAGAAAGTGCAAGTCTTGTACACTGAAAACTACAAAACATTGCTGATATTAAAGACTTAAATAATGGAAAAAATCCCCATGTTCATGGATGGGAAGATTTAATATTGTAAAGATGGCACTACTACCCAAGGCAATCCACAGATTCAATGCAGTCCCTATTGAAATTCCATCAGCTTTTTCCTCAAATTCATATGGAATTACAAGGGGCCCCCAAATAGCCAAAACAATCTTGAAAAATAAGAACTGTTTTGGAGGATCACACTTCCCAATTTAAAAAGTCACTACAAGTCTACAGTAATTAAAACAGTATGATACTAGCACAGGATAGACATATAGACCAATGGAACTGAACTGAATATCAGGAATAAACCCATAATCTATGGCCAGTTAAGATGTGTGTGTGTGCTGTACACTTGAGAGAAAGTGCCCATTTTTTAAAATTTTATATTTTAAATAAAAAATATATTTACCACGTGATTTTTTTTGTGATGAGAACGCCTGATTATATTCTCTTAGCAAATTTCCATTATTCAGCACAATATTATTAACTATAATAACTATAGTCATTATGCTGTATATTAGATCTCTATACTTATGCATCCAACATAACTGCAATTTTGTGCTCTTTGACACATATCTCCCCATTTCCCCCACTTCCTTCTTCCCAGCATCCACAATTCTACTCTCTACTTCTAAATTTGACTTTTTTAGATTCGACATACAAGTGAGATCATGCTTTTATTTCTTTCTGTGTCTGGCTTATTTCACTTAGTCTAATGTCACCCAGGTTCATTCATGTTGTTGCAAATGGCAGGATCTCTTTCTTTTTCAAGGCTGAAATATATATATTATATATATAAAATCTCTCAATTTTAAAATCCATTCTTTGTTGAATGGACACTTAGGTTGTTTCTACATCTTGCCTATTGTGAATAATGCCACAATAAACATGAGAGAGCAGATATCTCTTCAAGGTACTGATTTCATTTTCTTTGTTTA
Organism: Mesoplodon densirostris; assembly: GCF_025265405.1. Taxonomy (NCBI): domain Eukaryota; kingdom Metazoa; phylum Chordata; class Mammalia; order Artiodactyla; family Ziphiidae; genus Mesoplodon; species Mesoplodon densirostris. The sequence continues at coordinate 95,530,876 of NC_082667.1, read as the reverse complement.
TATGCCCAGAAGAGGGATTGCAGGGTCATGATAGTTTTATTTGTAGTTTTTTGAGGAAACTCCGTAGTGAGTATACAATTTACAATCCCGCCAAGTGTGTACAAGGCTCCCTTTTCTCCACTTTCTCACCAGCACTTATCTCGTCTTTTTGATAGTAGCCATCCTAACAGGTGTTTGTTGCTATCTCATTGTGGCTTTGATTTGCATTTCCCTGATGATTAGTCACATTAGCACCTTTTCATTTACCTATTGGTCACTTGTATGTCTTCTTTGGAAAAATGTCTATTCAGTTCCTCTATCTACTTTTAAATTGAGTTGTTTTTTTGCTATTGAGTTGTACAAGTTGCTTACGTATTTTGGACATTATCAGATATATGGTTTGCAAATATTTTTCCCTTTTAATTTTGTTGATTGTTTCCTTTGCTGTGCAAAAGCATTTTAGTTTGATGTAGTCCCACTTGTTTATTTTTGCTTTTGTTGTCTGAATTTTAGATGTCATATACAAAAAATTATAGCCAAGAGTAATATCAAGGAGCTTTTTCCCTATTTTTCCTTCAGAAGTTTTATAGTTTCAGGTATTATGTTTCAGTCTTTGATCCATTCTGAGTTATTTTTGTGTATGGTGTATGATATGGGTCCAATTTTATTCTTTTGCATGTGGATATCATTTTCCCTGTACATTTTATTGAAGAGACTACCATTTTCCTGTTGTGTATTCTTCACACCCTTGTCAAAAATTAGCTGACCATATATGCTTGAGTTTATTTCTAGGCCCTCTATTCTGTTCCATTGGTCTATGTGTCTGTTTTAATGCCAGTATCATACTCTTTTGATTACTATAGCTTTGCAATATAATTTGAAATCAGGAAGTGTGATGCCCCCAACTCTATTCTTCTTTCTCAAGATGGCTCTAGCAAGTCAGAGGTTTGGGGGTTTTGTGTGTGTGTGTGTGTGTGTAGTTCCATACAAATTTTAGAATTTTTTTCTATTTCTGTGAAAAATGCCACTGGAATTTTGATAGGGATGCATTGAATCTGTATATTGTTTTGGGTGGTATGGACATTTTAACAAGATTAATTTTTCCAATTCATGTATACAAGGTATCTTTTCATTTATTTTTTTCTTTAAGTTTTTCCTTCAATGTTCAGTTGATTTTTGACAAGGGTTCCAAGGCCATTCAATGGGGAAAGAATAGTCTCTTCAACAAATATCCTGTTGTCCCTGTTCAAAAATGCAAAAGAATGGAATCGGACCCTCACCTCACACCATACAGAAAAATTAATTCAAAATGGATCAACAATTTAAATATAAAAGCCAAACTATAAAGCTCTTAAAATGGGTAAATCTTCATGACCCTGAATTTGGCAATGGATTCTTAAATATAACACCAACATTATGAGCAATCAAAGAAAAACTAGATATATCAAACTTCATCAAAATTAAAAACCAAAATTTGCATCAAGGACATTATCAAAAAAGGAAAAAGATAACCAATAGAATGCAAGAAAATATTTGCAATCATATTTCTAAAAAGGGTCTAGTATGCAGCATATATAAAGAACTACTACAACTCAACAACAAAAAGACAAGCAACCCAATTGAAAAGTGGACAAAGAGCTGGAATAGACATTTCTCCAAAAATATACAAATGGCCAAAAAGCACATGAAAATATGCTCAACATCATTAGCCATTAGGGAAATGCAAATGAAAATGATAATGAGAAACAATTTCATATCCACTAGGACATGTATAAAAAAGAGCGAGTGGGTTTCCCTGGTGGCGCAGTGGTTGAGAGTCCGCCTGCCGATGCAGGGGACACGGGTTCGTGCCCCGATCCGGGAAGATCCCACATGCCATGGAGCGGCTGGGCCCATGAGCCATGGCCACTGAGCCTGTGCGTCCAGAGCCTGTGCTCCCCAACTGGAGAGGCCACAACAGCGAGAGGCCCGCGTACCACAAAAAAAAAAAAAAAAAGGGAGAGCAAGAAAAAAGAAAATACAAAGTGTTGCAGGGAATGTGGAGGAATGGGATCCCTTGTGGATTGCTGTTGGGAATGTAAAATGAATGGTGCAGCTGTTGTTGAAAACAGTCTGGCAGTTCCTAAATAACCTCATTCCAGGTATATAACCAAAAGAACTGAAAACAGGTACCCAAACAAATACTTGTTGAAGACCATTCATAGCAGCACTAATCACAGCAGCCAAAAGGTAGAAATTACACAAGTCCACCAATGGATGAATGGATAAATAAAATGGTATATACATTCAATGAAATATTACTCATCCATAAAAAGGAATGAAGTACTTATACATGCTACAATGTGATGAACCTCAAAAACATTATGTTAAGTGAAAAAAAGCCAGACACAAAAAGCCACATATTGTTTGGCTCCATTTATATAAAATATCCAAATTAAATAAACCCACAGACAAAAAGCAAATTGTTTGCCAGGGGCAATGGGGAAGAAGGCATGGGGACTGACTGCTTAAAGGGTACTGGATTCTCTTTTGGCTTTAGTCATCTGCATAAGCTACATCCCCTTCTCCATTTTTTGGCACAAATGATGTTTTTCAGTATTATTTATGGTGTTTATGAATTGAGCTTCAAGTCCAACCAACTAGACTTCCCAAACTCCTTTTATATAGAAATTCAATTCTGCCACTACATTATTCTTTATAACAGCTACAATCATATAACTCATCTACTGAAAAAACCAATAGTTCTTCTTTACCTTTAGAATGATGTCTAGACAGCAAAGCCCATAATCTGTAGTCCTTTTAAATCTGGCTCCCATCTTAACTTTCTAACCTTGTTTCCCTAAATACTACAACTACTCACTTTTTCCAAAAACTACTTCATGCATTTTTCTCTTTCTTCATATTTTTCCTTCTGCCTGGAAAATACTTCCCAATACCTCTGTTCTCCAACTTTGTATACTTTAATCCTATTTAATCCTCAATACCCAATTGATTACTACCTTAGTTAAAATTCTTTTTAAAAATCCCCATGGCACTTTATCTGAACCTCTCTTACAGCAATTATTTTCTACTTTGAATTAAAATATATCTCTCAGAGCCTCAGTACCCCTATCTTATTCTTTTGCACCTCTGTGCCTTTACACATGCCAAACCTATCACCAGTCTCTATACCTGCCCCCATGCTTTTTCACCTTTGACATCTGTAAAGCATATCCTAATTATTCCAAATTACATTGTTCTATGAATTACTTTAGCAATCACAATAGCTTCAAAATGGATAAGCTTCCTCAAGAGACAGTGAATTCTGGTGGAAACGGAGATTGTACATGCAATCATCCGAAATGTAATCATCTGAAATGCTATAGAGATTATATATACCAGATAAGAACAGAGAAAAATCTTTAGTTTCCTTGTAACTTTGAAACCAAGATTATGATTTCTATTTTCATAGAAAAATCATGGGGTATTTACCTACTGATATGGAAAAGTAGAGTTCTTCAAGGCATACTGTTGAGTGCAAAAGCAACCTAAAGGACATTCAGGGGCTTCCCTGGTGGCACAGTGGTTAAGAGTCCACCTGCCTATACAGGGGACACGGGTTTGTGCCCCGGTCCGGGAAGAGGCCACAAGAGTGAGAGGCCCGCATACCGCAAAAAAAAAAAAAAAAAAAAGAACATTCATATTTTCTTTTAATATTTATTTATTTGGTTGCACTGGGTCTTAGTTGTGGCAGGCGGGCTGCTTAGTTGCGGCTTGCCAACTCCTTAGTTGTGGCATGCGAACTCTTAGTTTTGGCATGCATGTGGGATCTAGTTCCCTGACCAGGGATCGAACCCGGGCCCCCTGCGTTGGGAGTGTGGAGTCTTAATCACTCCACCACCAGTAGAGTCCCAAGCACATTCATATTTTCTATGCACATGCATGTATAAACAATCATACATATTAAATACATAGCAAATTTAATGATTAGCCCTGGGTGATTAAGCCCTGGGAAAGAGATTGAAAGTAGCAGCGGGGAGAAATTAAGGAGGACTTAAACATTTTACTTTATATATCAGTACTCTGAATCTTTTACAACAAGTATCTATTCAAGTTTTACCTGGCCTTTAAAAAACAAAGCACAACAACAACAACAAAAACACTGAGTGGAACACAATGCTGTGACTCAGTTTATCCAGGTCTGACATCGAAGAAGATGCTTGCTACTTGGGGATGAGACCAATGACACTGTCATCAGCACTGCCCGCTAACAGAGAACACAGAAATTCTTATGTGCAGTCCCACATTAGACCCCAATATAACCTTATGAGGAATAAGTAAGGCAGAAATTGATTCGCAAAGAAAAGCCAAGGATCGAAGAGGGTTATAAAGGGCTTGCTAAAAGCCTTATTAAATGGTAGAACTGAGCTTAGAGACAAAGTCTTTGGATTTGAAATTCTGGGCTCTTTTCACAATACCACAATACACAGTCACTTGGCTTACAAGATAATTATCCACTACCTTTTATTGCCAGAGCTGCAAAGGATTAAAAGTGCCAAGGATTCACTGGTTAAAACCTGTCTGGAGGGCCTCCCTGGTGGCGCAGTGGTTGAGAGTCCGCCTGCCGATGCAGGGGATACGGGTTCGTGCCCCGATCTGGGAGGATCCCATATGCCGCGGAGCGGCTGGGCCCGTGAGCCATGGCCGCTGGGCCTGCGCATCCGGAGCCTGTGCTCCGCAACGGGAGAGGCCACAACAGTGAGAGGCCCGCATACAGCAAAAAGAAAAAAAAAAAAAAAAAACCTGTCTGGACACCGTTATACCAGAAATGTAAGAGGACCTCACATAATTATCAATTATTATCATGGTTTTTCTGCTTCCACTAAGCTAATCACGTATATCCCAACAGATCAATCAGGCAATACAATCTGTTGTGGGCTTGTGGGGCCCAATAAATAATACACCCCTCTTTTACCCGAGTGCAGAACCAATAAAGGGTAAAAGAAATGATCACACACATGGGACTTCCCTGGTGGCTCAGTGGTTAAGAATCCAACTGCCAGTGCAGGGGACGGGGGTTTGATCCCTGGTCTGGGAAGATCCCACATGCCGTGGAGCCACTAAGCCCACGTGCTACAACTACTGAGCCTGCGCTCCAGAGCCCACGAGCCACAACTACTGAGCCTAGTGCCACATCTACTGAAGCCCATGTGCCTAGACCCCATACTCCACAACAAGAGAAGCCACCGCAATGAGAAGCCTGCGCACCACAACGAAGAGTAGCCCCCGCTTGACGTAACTAGAAAAAGCCCGCGCGCAGCAACGAAGACCCAATGCAACCAAAAATAAGTAAATAAATATTTTTTTAAAAAATGATCACACGTAGATTAAAATGGCATCTTTATTACTGATAAAGACTTTGAGGACAACACTTAGGTGTAGATTTCCTAATACTGAATCCCAAAATGAAACTTTACTACTCAGTTACTGGAAATACTGAAAAACCAAAGCAGGCCGCTGTGTTGCCAAAAATCACAATCTGCAGGCAGTCTGGCTGGCTCCCAAAGAGGAAAGAGGGAAGATGAGATTGAGCTACTAGGCATACCCAAGTTTCTCTCCAAAAGGCACCAAGAAGGCAATTGCAGGGGCAAAGAGAGCTCCTTCTATGCCAAAGGAAACCTCAAAGAAGTAGACTAAATGCTCTCCCTTAATACAGTTCTTTCTGGATTAATTTTTGTAGCGAATAATACTTTATGGTTATCACACACCACTGGCTCTTAAAGGGTGGTTCATTGATCTCTGAGGGTTCCTGAAACTCTTTGGGGCTCTGGAAATTCCAAAACAATACTAAGATGTTATTTACCATTTTCAATGATGGTACAAATACAATGGTGGTAAAACTGTTGACCTTAGCATGAATCGAGGTAGTAGCAGCCATGTCTATTACTGCCACATATTCACAGTATAAAAAATTGCCAACTTGCATGTAAGAATATTTTCGATTAAGCAGTAAAATTATTTTTAAGTATGACTCGAGCAGACATCATTTTAATACTGACAAAATGGAAAAACACCAAGTCCTCATGCTACATACAAAAGTACAACAATTGTCTCGAGGAAAAGCACTTGTGTGGTTGAATTGCAAGCTGAACTAGTTGCTTTTTTCATGGGAGAGCATTTTTACTTAAAAGAATGACTGAAAAAATACTGGCAGTCTTAAGTATTTGACAGTCATTCTCTTGAAGTGAGTCTGAGAAAACAGCTGATAGTGTTGTAGCTAAATGATAAAAATCAAGCTTTTAAGCAAAAATTAAAATTTTAGAAAATTTGTATCTACCTCGGTGAGCTTGAGAGCTTCCCAATACTTAGATTTGCCCTGATATTGGTGGTACTGGTGAGACTAACAAACGTGATTTGAATACTGAAAAATGAAATGTGTCAACATTTGGGAGATCTACATAATTCAGTAAACAAATATTTTCCAAATGATGAATACAATATGGTACATGATGGTAAAAGATCCATTCAAGATGCAAGAGTCACCAATGGATCTTATATAAGAGAAAACAAAAAGACCACTGAACATTAAAAAGATTAGTGGTTACCAGGGGTTAGCTCAGAGGGAGGGATGAATTGATGGAGCACAGAGATTTTAGGGAAGTTCCTATTGCTGAGCCTGACTGGGATCATAATAATGGAGGTATGCCACTCCAATATAGGAAGTGTATGATAGGAAACATAGGAAGTTTACCTTAGAGGGTCTTCGAAAGGGAGTACCCAGGCAAAATAGCTTAAACAAAATTCAGGAGATACACCAAAACCCGTCAGAGTTTCTAGAAAGAATTTATCAAACTTATAGGTGGTAAACTGATGAAGACTGAGGTCCCCAAAAATATGAGAATGGTAAACATGAACTTCACTGGGCAAATTACCCCAGATAGAAGAAGAAAATTACAAAAGTTAGATGGTGCATTTGGAATGAACCCTTCTCAATTGGTAGATGTTGCTTTTAAAGGGTTCAACAACAGAAAACAGCGACAGGAGGGAATGCAAGACGGAACACAGCTTTTCTGACAGCAGCACTGGAGTCCCGGAAGGCAAGTAACTTGAAGAGAGGTAAGCCACCATTGGGGAGAGAACAATGCACTTACTGTAAAGAGGAAGGGCATTGGAAAAAAGATTGCCCTGGGCTAAAGAATAAGAAAGAAGACAATAAAGGAGACAGGAGCCTCTCACATCGTACAAAGGGAGCAACACTCTGATGATGAAGAGGCCCGGGGCTCCCTTCGACTTGAGGCGTCCAATTCCAATTTCCCCAGGAGCCCCAGGTAACTCTGACACTGGGGAACAAGTTGATTGACTTTCTGATAGATACAGGTGCAACATATTCTGTGGTAAACACCAAGGTGGCACAGAAAACATCTCAATCCAACCCGGTCACGAGTTTCTGGAGAAGTAAAAAATCGTTCTTTCTTACAATCTCTAAAATGCCAATTAGGGGACCTCACCCTGAAACAGTTTCTTATATGTTCCAGCGTGTCCAAATCCTCTTTTGGGTTGAGATCTCCTTTGTATATTAAATGCTCAAGTAACTTTTTCGCCAGGACAGCTTGACATCAGGGTCCCACCAGAGCATGCTGTAAGACTACAGATAGCACTCATGGACACCCCAGAAAAGGGGACACAGCCCTTTCCCCTCCGAGGTCTATGAAAAGGTAAGGCAGAAGTGTTGGTCTGATGGCACCCCAGAGAAGGCCAATACTAATCCCGTTAAAAAGGGGACGCTTGGACACCTAATCTAGAACAATAACCCCTGAGGCAAGAGGCCCAAAAGGAATTCAGCCAATTCTTGAAAAGTTTTTGAAAACAGGACTGATTAAACCTTGCAGATTCCCCTATCCCCCGGTCAAAAAGCCAAACTCAACAGAGTATCACTTTGTCCAAGACTTGAGGGCCATTAATGAAATAGTCCAAGATTTGCACCCTGTGGTAACTAATCCATACACTCTACTTACAACTATTCCAGTAGAATACAGCTGGCTCTCAGTTTTGGACTTGAAGGATGCTTTTTCTGCATTCCTATTGCAGAAGAATCACAGCAGCTGTTTGCTTTTGAATGGCAGGATCCAGAAACACAGGTAGTCCAACAGTTATTATTGGATAGTCCTGCCTCAAGGATTTAAGAATTCCCCTACCTTGTTTGGGGAGACGTTGGCCAGGGACCTTAGAAACTTAATATTGGATGAAAGACTCTTATTCCAATATATGGACGATCTGCTCATCGCAAGCCCTACATATGATAAGTGTCTACAAAATACCATAAGAACCCTGAACTATTTGGTAATTGTGGATATAAGTTCTCCCAGAAAAAGGCCCAAGTATGTAAGCAACAGGTCACGTATCTGGGTTTTGTCATTTCCCAAGGAGAGTGGGGTCTTTTGCCTGATAGAAAACAGGCAATTGCAGGCTTTGGAACACCCAGGACTTGCAGACAACTGAAGAGGTTTCTGGGATTGGCAGGGTTCTGTCGGATCTGGATCCCAAACTATGGGCTCATAGTAAAGTCCCTCTATGAGGCTTTAAAGGGACATGATTTTGAGCCCCTTACTTGGACTACAAGTTTATTGAAATAATAAAAACAAAGTTAGTCTCAGCCCTGGCTTTAGGACTACTAGACTTACAAAAACCTTTCAAATTATATGTCTATGAGAGAGACAAGGCATAAGTCTTGGGGTGTAAATTCAAACTCTGGGAAATATCCCTCGACCCTTTGCCTACTTCTCAAAAATAACTAGAACAGACTGCTAAGGGATGGTCAACTTGCCTTCAAGCTGTAGCAGCTAATTGTGACATACTTCTGGAAGCTGGTAAGTTTACCTCGGGGCAACCCACCACAGTGTATGTCCCTCACCATGTCCTTTCTTTACTGGAACAAAAAGGGGGCTATTGGCTAACTTCTGGGAGAATGGGAAAGTACCAAGCCATTCTCTTAGACAATCCCAATGCAAGACTCCAGGTCTCTTCAACCCTAAATCCAGCCACATTGCTCCCAACTGATGCTGCACAATCCCCAGAGCACAACTGCCTACATGTCATCGAGCTAGTGTACTCTAGCAGACCGGATTTAACGGACCAATCCTTGGCTGAGCCAGATATGGAACTGTTCACTGATGGAAGCAGCTTCATGGACCAAGGTAGGTGATGTACTGAGTATGTGGTGGTAACCCTTAGAAAGATTGTTGAAGCAAAAGGTCTGCCCCCAGGGAGTTCAGCTCAGAAAGCAGAAATCATTGCTCTGACAAGAGCCTTACTACTCACTGAAGGCAAGTGAATAAATATATACACAGACTCTCACTATGTATTCTCCATGGTGCATGCCCACAGGGCAATCTGGAAAGAAAGGGGACTCCTCACCTCAAAACATAGACATAAAACATGCTTCTGAAATCCTATCACTGTTAGAAACAGTCTATAAGCCTTCCCAAGTGGCCGTAATGCACTGCCTAGGCCACCAAAAGGGTGAAACTCATATAATAAAAGGCAACCAGTTAGCTAACCAAGCTGTAAAGAAAGCAGCAAAGGAAGGGGATTATCAAGTCAGGAAAGGGTCACTTCTCCCACAGATTGACCTGTCAAAATACCAGCCAGTGTTTTCAGGAAAGGACAAGGAGAGGGCCAAAGAGTAGGGATTCCCTCTTGATCACAACTCATCTGGCTGGAAATGTAGTGCACAAGGAATTGTTTTGATTCCTGAGGCACTCTTGGACACTGTGCTGCAGCACATTCATAATAGTACCCATTACGGGAGAGATGCCACCTTATAATGGATTCAAAAATATATAATAGGTCCTAACTTACAAAGGGCCATCCAGTGAGTCACTCAAAATTGCATGCTTTGTGCTAAAAATAACCCAAAGACTGCTATCAGACTTCCCCAGATGGGGACTCAACACAGAGGAACCTACCTCACTGAGGACTGGCAAATAGACTTTACTCAAATGCCTCGAGCCACAGGAAATTTCAGACACCCGCTAGTATTTGTGGACACTTTCAGGATGGGTAGAGGTATATCCCACCAGGACAGAAAAAGCATCTGAAGTAGTTAGAGTCCTCCTTAAGGAAATTATCCCCCGATTTGGACTGCCTAACTCCCTTCAAAGTGATAATGGGCCTGCTTTTGTCTCTAGCATAACCTAACAAGTGTCTAAAGCACTGCAAATTAAATGGAAGCTACATTCATCCTAGAGACCATAATCAATGGGAAAAGCTGAGAAAATGAATTATACATTAAAAAGGAGCATTGCTAAAATAAGTCGAGGCTACTTTAACTTGGGATAAGGCTTTGCCAGTTGCCCTGCTATGGATCAGAGTGGCTCCCAGAAGAGGCTTAAATTTAGCCCCTTTGAAATATTGTATGGTAGGCCATTCCAGGTGTCTGCTCAGGTGGGAGAATCTATTGATATAAATGCTCTGAAAGATCTAGCAGTTGCCAATTGTTTAAACTCTGGGCACTATACTAACCTTTGTTCATGAGTTTGCTTCCAGCAGGTCTGGCTATCCAACTAAGGTAGACTTATATCCTTTCTGGCCTAGAGACTGAGTTCTCCTTAAAACCTGGAGATAGCAAGGGCCTGAACACCAGCTGACTGCAAGGTGGACAGGACCACACGTGATATTACTTACCACACACTCATCTGTCAAGTTAGCTGGAGTAAAGCCATGGATTCATCACACTTAGGTTAAAGCAGCACCACTGTCATCAGAAAATGACAGAACTCCTGAGAGGCCTAGAGAGCAATGGGTTTGTGAACCCTTAGAAGGGTTAAGGTTGCTCTTCAAAAAGAATAAGTATTCAGGTGAAAATTTCATTGTAGAAGTAATTTCATCAGATTCAAATAGTTGTAGATAAAGAGAATTGTATTGGTTACTAAAAATTTTAAGGAGTATTCCCAACCCAAAGCTGATCAATTTCATTTCACAATCACTCCCTCATTGCCCCTGTTCAGCAGGAAGTATCCAGAAAGTTCATTGCCTCCTTTCCCACAAGACCATGGAATGGACATTGACAGTGGGTAATAGTAATACTGGCGGGGCAGGCATGAGCTGTAGCAGCCCTGCTCAGCCATTGGTTGGTGCCACAGTGGGCCTCTCCCCGAAGTGAGCGACCATCAATGAGCCACAGGTAGTGGTCCCACTCAGCCACTGACAGGCACCGCAGTGGGCCCTGCCCCCAAGCAAGTAACTATCAATGAGCAACCGCTAGTGGTCCTGCTCAGCCATTGGTCAATGCAACAGTTGGCCCTCCCCCTCCCCCTCTTCTGTATAAAAGGAGCCCTAATTCAGCCTGAGGTAAGATGGTTTTTTGAAGATGCTAGTCTGCCATCTTCTCAGTCTGCTAGCTTTCCAATCAAAATCGTTATTCCTTGTTCCAACAACTTGTCTCCTGATTTATTGGCCTGTCGTGTGGCAAGCAGAACGAGCTTGGGCCCAGTAACAATGGGAGTGAGGAGCTCCGCAACCAAGAATGCTCATGGAAGGAAGCCCAGAGCACCACAGAAGCAAAGTGCTATTGTTGAGTGACGTGCAAAGTGTGAGGCCGCCATTGCAGTCTTTCTCCCCATGCACCAACCCCTGCCTCCACAGGCACTAGGTAGGGCTCCTGCTGGAGTAGGCTCACACCCCCCCGGCCAACACCTCCTCTACCCCCTCCCCACCTGGGCTGCCCGCTTCCCCCAGATTGCTGCCCTGGCACCCTCCCACCTGATGGACTGGCAGCCTTGGGAGCAGATGCAGAGGTGGGGCTGAAACCACAGTTGAGCCCCAGGGACTGTGTGACTAAGGAAGAAGAGCTGAAATCTCTCCTCGCAGATGAGCAAACTGAGGAGTTACACCTCTGCTGACGGCTTCATAAATACAGTGCCTGGGGAACACCCAGACAAGTGCTCCCGCAGCTGAGATGGGTGTGGCTTTAACAGCTGTGGGCTTTGTGGACATGTACATGCAGGGGTTGGGCCAGTCCAGAGTCTGAGCTGCCTGTACAGCTTGGCTAAGAAACAGATCTGGGGGCCTCTAGGCCAACAACTAGGGAGCAGGCCCCGCCCCAAGACAGGGCAGTGACAACCACAGAGCAAACAGAAGGCCCCACTCAATATCCAGTGCAGGCTCTGGTCACCACATCACTTACACCCCCTATCAAAGGGGTAATGGCCAGCATACACTGAGGAAGGAGGGTAAAAAAGTGAAGTGAAGTGAAGTAAAAAATAAAGTAAAATTAAAAAAAAAAAAAACCACACAGGGTACACAGGGGCATTTCCACATAAAAATAGCCCTCCCGAACAGTCTGAGGGTCTGGCATTGGAAGAACCCCCAGAGCATTTAGCCTTGAAGGCCAGTGGGGCTTGAGTGCAGGAACCCCACAGGGCTGCGAGAAACAGAGACTCCACTCTTGGAGGGCACACACAAAGTCTCACATGCACTGGGACCCAGCACAAAGCAGTCCCTCCATAGGAACCTAGGCTAGACCTACCAACAGGTCTTGGAGGGTCTCCTGGGGAGGTGGGGGTTGGTTGTAGCTCACTGTGGGGGCAAGAACACTGGTAGCAGAGGCCCCAGGGAATATTAATTGGCATAAGCTCTCCCAGAGGTCCCCATTTCAGCACCAAGACCCAGCCCCACCCAACAGCCTACAGGCTCCAGTGCTGGAACACCTCAAGCCAAACAACCAGCAAGACAGAAACACACCCCCACCCATCAGCAGACAGGCTGCCTAAAGTTGGACTACGCTCACAGCCACCCCAAAACACACTCCTTGACACAGCCCTGCCCACCAGAGGGACAAGGACCAGCTCCACCCACCAGAGGGCAGGCACCAGTCCCTCCCACCAGGAAGCCTGCACATGCCTCTGGACCAACCCCAACCAGGGGACAGACATCAGAAGCAAGAGGAACTACAATCCTGCAGCCTGCAGAAAGGAGACCACAAACACAGTAAGTTAGACAAAATGAGACAACAGAGAAGGAGCAAGATAAAAACTTACAAGAACAACTAAATGAAGAGGAGATAGGCAATCTACCTGAAAAAGAATTCAGAGTAATGATAGTAAAGATGATTCAAAATCTTGGGGGAAAAATGGAGGCATGGACCAAGAAGATACAAGAAATGTTTAACAAAGAGAAGATTTAAAGAATAAACAGAGATGAACAACACAATAACTGAAACAAAAATACATTAGAAGGAATCAACAGCATAATAACTGAGGCAGAAGAATGAATAAGTGAGCTGGAAAACAAGATGGTGGAAATCACTGCCACAGAATAGAATAAAGAAAAAAGAATGAAAAGAAATGAGGACAGTCTCAGAGACCTCTGGGACAGCATTAAACACACCAACATTCACATTATAGAGGTCCCAGAAGAAGAAGAGAAAGAGAAAGGGCCTGAGAAAAATATTTGAAGAGACTGTAGTCGAAAATTTCCCTAACATGGGAAAGAAAATAGTCACCCAAGTCCATGAAGCACAGAGTCCCAGACAGATAAACCCAAGGAGGAACATGCTGAGACACATATCTCTGGCAACCTGCATCATTTCACTGAGCCTAAATTTCCACATTTACAAAAAAAGGGATAACAAGTCTCTTAAGGTATTAAGGATTAAATAAGGCAATAAATAAACCTAACAAAGATCTGACATTTCATCTATTTGTTCAACATAATGAATCCCATTATGACACTGATTATTATCATTAGAAGGGCAAAAAGGGGCTTATCCAGCAAGAGGTTAAATCCTACTCTCTGATCTAGGTACATAAGAGGATTCAGCAAGTGGATAATATATTAATTACATTACCATTTACTTATACTTTATGCAGTATTTTTACTGAATGTGAAAATATTTTTATACATCATTAAAACTGACTAGCTGAATAAAGCCAAACAAGATAAACTCTCAAACACAACTCAAATAGAAAGTTAATTTTTATGCTGGATGGTAGCACATGAAATTTTCAAAAATATTAATACAGCTTAGTTGGCAATTTGCCTAAAAAGGACAAGCTAAGGAGTCAAGTAGACCTGTGTTCAAACTTTATTTTGCAGTTGTTGAAAGGTGCATGGTCCGGCCCTCAAGATGGCTGTTCTCTTGCTCTCTGTACATCCCCTACTCAACCAGTGCCTGCCTCACCTACACCCTACTCACCTTACTGACCTAACCTACTTGCACTATGTCCCAGCTAATGATTGTTCTGACTTTAGATCAGAACATCTCCACTAAGACAGCTTATCAAAGGGGCAGTGAGGGGCATTGCTCTCTGCTGTTTTCCCTGGTAACTGAAGAGCCAACCTGACATCAATTCCCCTTATAACTGGTACCTGATGCCATGTCCTGCCCCCTTCTACCAGACAGTGAAATGTCACTCCAGGGGGACCTTACTTCAGACATGGAAAATCCCCTTATCCATTAAACCAGTGGTCCCCAACCTTTTTGGCACCAGGGACCAGTTTCATGGAAGACACTTTTTCCATGGAGCAAGGGTGGGGGGAGGGACTGTTTCGGGATGATTCAAGCACATTTACTGTGTACTTTATTTCTATTATTACATTGTAATAATATAGCAATTCTGCACCATAATGCAGAATCAGTGGGAGCCCTGAGCTTGTTTTCACTTGGCACTCACTGATAGGGCTTTGATATGAGTCTGCAAGCAACTGATTTATTATGGTCTGTGTGCAAACCTCTCTAATGATGATCTGCATCTGCAGCCACTCCCCAGCGCTAGCATCACCACCTCAGATCATCAGGCATTAGATTATCATGTGGAGCGCACAACCTAGATCCCTTGCATGCTCAATTCACAGTAGGGTTCGAGCTCCTATGAGAATCTAGTGCTGCCACTGATCTGACAGGAGGTGGAGCTCAGGCGGTAATGCAAGCGATGGGGAGCGGCTGTAAATACAGATGAAGCTTCGGTCACTCACCTCTCACCTCCTGTTGTGTGGCCCAGTTCCTAATGGACCACAGAGCAGTACCAGTCTGTGGCCTGGCGGTTGGGGACCCCTGCATTAAACCACTGATGTCTCTGTCACTGACTTTGGGCTCTTTCTTCGGTCTTCGTCTACAGGTGGGGCAAGTACAGGGCTTGCAGGCCTGCAGGGTACAGCCAAACAAAAGGATTACAGCTAACGTGCTTTGAATTATTTAGCACCTTGTATTAGTTTGCTAGGGCTGCCATACAAAGTACCAAGTCTGGGTGGCTTAAACGACAGAAATTTATTTTTTCACAGTTCTGGTGGCTGAAGTCCGAAATCAAGATGTTGGAAGATGTGGTTTCTTTCGAAGCTTTTGTACCTTGGCTTTTTTTCCCCCAAGATTTTTTTTAAATTAATTAATCAATTATTTTTATTTTTGGCTATGTTCGGTCTTCATTGCTGCATGCAGTCTTTCTCTAGTTGCCGCAAATGGGGGCTACTCTTCAATGCAGTGCGTGGGCTTCTCATTGTGGTGGCTTCTCGTTGCAGAGCATGGATGGCTCTAGGCACGTGGGCTTCAGTAGTTGTGGCACGCTGGCTCAGTAGTTGTGGCTTGCAGGCTCTAGAGCACAGGCTCAGTAGTTGTGGTGCACAGGCTTAGCTGCTCTGCGGTACGTGGGATGTTCCCAGACCAGGGATCGAACCCATAACCCCTGCGTCAGCAGGCAGATTCTTAACCACTGCGCCACCAGTGAAGTCCTTACCTTGGCTTGCTGATGACTGTCTTCCTCAGGTATCTTCACATGGTCTACTGCCTGGGTATGTGTGTGCCCTAATCTCTTCTTATAAGGATACCAGTCATACAGTACTGGATTAGGGCTCACATGGTCTCATTTTACCTTAATTACCTCTTTAAATGCCCAATCTTGAAATACAGTCACATTTTGGGATACTCAGGATTAGGACTTTAACATACAAATTTGGGGGACACAATTCAGCTCACAACACATCTTAATTATTAAAAGAATCTAGTAGCCCTGTGCCTGGTACACGGTGAATCCTCAATATATAGGTTTTATTAAAGACCAGTGTCAAAAATGATTTGATTCCCTCTGATGGCAGGGAGAAACTTTCTCTCACTGACATAAGGTCTTGCACTGAGACATATGCATTTGGACTTAAATAAGTGCATCAACACATCAGGATGGAAACAAAGGCAGGAGTACGGCTGGTGGGCCCCAGACTCTCACAAGCACACCTGCTCCTGGCTTTGACACCCCCCCCCCCCCAATCAGCCAGGACCTCTCCTGCATCACGGAAAACTTGCTGCAGCTCCGTGACAGACACAGAGCCTTAGGTTTCTTATAGGGCCAGGCCTGGGCCCATGCAAGTTTCGTGGAGCCTGCAGGGCAGCTCTCGGCCCAGCAGAGGACTCAGGCTTTCTGGGGACCCAGGCCCAGGCCCAAAGTGGTGAGCGTCCCACAAGTCACAGAAGAAAGGGGCCATGCTGCAGCCAGGGTGGCACAGGACCCACCCCCATGGCCCTTGGGATGCATGCCAGGGCCTTGTGGATACTGTTTTCTATAGAACTCCTGCCTATTTTTATTTAACCGGCATTAAAGAGCACCTATGCTCTGTGGCAAAAAAAAAAAAAAAAAAAAAAAGGATAAATTTTCCTTCTTCCTACTATATTCTCTATTTAAAGGGATCTAAAGGAGTTTGGGGATAAGAAGAGTTTTTAATATTAGACCTCCTTTCCACCTGGCCTCAGAAGTCTGCCATAGACCCAGACCTGGGAAAGGTCAAATATGACTGGACCCCAAAAAAGATACTTACCATTGCCTATATTCCACCTCCTCATCCCACCAACACCTATTCAACAACAAAATGATTAAACTATTTTTTAAAATTCCAATGAAGATTTACATAATTCTGTTAATAATTTTTGATATGAATTTTTAATTCAAATAATATCTATAATATACAAAGCAACTAGACAGATAGTACCATCTAAAGGAAATTCTCATAAATCCCTTTACTATTAAAAAAAACACTTCTTGGTAATTTGTTTCATGAATTCAATTTTTTTTTTTTTTTTTTTTTTTGTGGTACGCGGGCCTCTCACTGTTGTGGCCTCTCCCGTTGCGGAGCACAGGGTCCAGATGCGCAGGCTCAGCGGCCATGGCTCACGGGCCCAGCCGCTCCGTGGCACGTGGGATCTTCCCAGACCAGGGCACGAACCTGTGTCCCCTGCTTCGGCAGGCGGACTCTCAACCACTGCACCACCAGGGAAGCCCTCAATTTTTTAATTTAATAACTAGCATCTGAAGTGCTTACAGTGTGACAGATAATATGCTTATGTACATTATCTGATCCTTATATAACCCTGTGAAGGCTTACGGAAATTACTTTCTAAATCAGAGGAAAAAAATTGATGATGTAGTCTTTTTAAAGACCTTTATTAAGATGTTTCTCACAAATTAGGGAAAAGCTTTTTTACCTGTAAGAGAAAAGTCCTATTTTACAACACAACTGAAGAAACACCAATGAGAATTTGGCAATATAATTGTGATAAACTCCAGAGCTCCTGGTTTCCATTTCTTTCAACTACACTCTAAAGTAGTACTCAAAGCTTTCAGAAAGAATACCAAAACTAGTCACTCCTAAAATGATACATAATAGCATTAAGATTGCTCCTTTAACTCCTCCTGTGTTCATACATGTACACTAATACAGCTCAAACATAAATCTTACCTTTCATATAAACAGAGATTAAGATTAAATATTATATATGATATTCTTTTGGAAACAAGATTACTAGTACCAAAGAAAGCAGAGTAGAACAAAAATGTTATTAATTAAAGAACGAATAATTCCTTTTTTACTTCAGATAGATTCAAATGTTCAAACAACATTTTAAAGACTTTTATATATAGGCAACATATAGCCTATTTTTCTTTTATGAGAGAAATGTACGAACAGTACCCTTAATTATACCCCTGCAAATAGGGCATTTTCTTAGAGAAGGGGCACATTCCTGGCATACTACCAGATGACCACAAGGAATGAATACAATAGAAACTTCTTTGTCCATACACACTTTACAAGTTCTTTCTTCTTGCAACCTTCTCAATTGTTCTTCCAGTGACAGACCTAGTAACAACAGAAACTTCCATTAAAAAAAATGAAAGGGTAATATTTCATGTTGGTCCTAAGTCTTAATTTTGTTTACCTGAAACATCTTCTGTTGGAATATACTTCATATTCTTTTCCACTGAGGAAAGAAAAACATAACAAAAAACATCACTCTAATAACTCATTAAAAAATTTTTTTTCGTAAAGAAATGAAATTTTGTCATGTTCGATAACATGGATGGACCTGGAGTGTATTGTGCTTAGTGAAATAAGTCAGAGAAAGACATATATTCTATTTTATCACTTGTATGTGGAATCTAAAAAATAAAACTAGTGAATATAACAAAAAAGATAAAGACAAAGATATAAAGAACAAACTAGTGGTTACCAGTGGGGAGAGGGAAGTTGAGGGGAAGATAAGGATAGGGGGACTAAGGGGTACAAACTACTATGTATAAAATAAACAAGCTACAAGGATTTATGGTACCGCACAGGGAATATAGCCAATATTTTATAATGACTATAAAGAGAGTATAATCTACAAAAATTTTGAATCACTGTGCTGTACACCTGGAACTTATATAATATTGTAAATCAACTACACCTCAATTAAAAAAATTTTTTTTTCAAGGCATCACTCTACCAAATACAAGACTGCTTCGTCTACTACCTATTATTTTTCACCTACTATATCCTGAACAACACAGATTCTAGCTATATATCATCAGAAATTATTTAGTCATGCTACTTGGGTAATAAAAGACTTCACTTTTTTAGAACAAGTTAAATGTATACAGGTTGCTAACTGGATTCGTTTTGTTTGTCAAACACAAGGATAAACATAATCCCAAGAATTTCTAAAATAACTTTACCAACAAACTCACCAAATAAGTTCTTATATAATGTAGAGTCAATTTCTTTAAGACAGTTCTTGAAGATGTTGGCAGCACCATTTCCTTTAACTAAAACGGTGTCAATCAGTTCTCTTGCTTGCAAAGGTATCTGTGTTTTTTGTTTAATAATATCATGTTCCTGTTTATTAATTACATTGGCCTCTAAAAGATTATCCAGGATAGGAAGCACACACGTCAACTGCTGAAAGAGAGCCATTCTATTCCTCCGAATCAAGGACAAATCATCTTCATGTTAAAAAAAAGAAAGAAAGAAATCCATTAGATTATAAACTACTTCAACTACACTCATATACTAACAACCAACCTATGAACAATTCAGACACTAAATAAATAGGAGCTGGGAAAAGAAGGACAAAATTACTCCTCTGCAATTTAATGTGTGTCACTTGGAAAACTTTCAGAAGATGTAGCTAAGGCATATTATATATAAGTACACACATGGTCTCTGTTTTTTGTAACTTATTAAAGTCTATATATTTACCTGTCTTAGAACCCTGCTTTATCCTGCTGAAAGTAAGCAGAGAATTTTAGAGGGCAGTATAAATTTGCCACCTCTGTACTTTGCCCGCATGGAATTAATACTGACTTCTCTTTGCATTATATCACTTTACTTTTATAAGCATTTTCATATGAGTTGTCTCCTTTGATAAAAAGATCCTATCAATTAAACAAGGCAGGTATGACTGCTTCTCATTTTCAGATAGGGAGAGAAAGACTCACAATATCATTAACTGTGACCTACCCAAGGTCACAGAAAGAATCAGTTATAGAATCAGGTCTCCTAGATTAGTGTCTTCAACTCCATGTTTAAGATGCAGTAAGCAGTGTTGAAGAGTTTGAGCTGTAGAGATAGGACAGACCTATAGCCCCACACTGGCTTAGCCACTTACTAACTATGTGCCCTAACCTCCATACACCTCAGTTTCCTCATCTGTAAAATGTAGATAATAATAGTACCTTTCTCAAAGAGTTGTAAGGATTAAATGAGATACATGTGAAGTATTTATCACAATATCTGGCACATAATTAGCTACCAATATTGTCTTATAAAGGTCTAGGTTTATAACAATTAAAAAAGACTGCATGTGAATCAAGCCTAATCTTTTTTAAAAAGCACAAAATCCACTGTTAAATTTCCTACATTTATGGAATATGGGCATAAATTCCTACAGTATTTTTCAAAAAGTTCCTCTTCTGATGCCCGCAATCACCAAAACATTCAATTGCCTGCTTTCAACCTTAAAAAAAGTACATTTCTATATTTACAAGTTTAATGAGAAATAAAAAAGTCTATTGTAAAGTTGCAGGAAAAAAAAGACCATTTCCTTCCCCTTTTACTTCTTTATAGAAGTCAAACGCTCTATTCATCTCAAAATTATGGAATTCCCTTCTCTGACCACAACTTAGATCCTCTACCTTAATAATTCACCTCACTACTAACATTTATTCTTCAATCTCCATGTCATTCCCAACTACTAACACAAGAGTTGTCTCCTGGCTTTGCTTACTTCCCATTCTAGTCTAGATGTAGTCAGGTATCTCAATGATCTTCTCTTATTAGCATCCTAAATTCTTCCTCCCTATTCCTTTTCTGACTTGTTTGCTTATTAAGAAACAATTTCAAATCTGTAATTCAAGGGACTTTGCTGGCAGTCCAGTGGTTAAGATTCTGCACTTCCACTGCAGGGGGCGTGGTTCGATCCCTGGTCAGGAAACTAAGATCCCACATGCCACTCGGCCAAAAACAAAACAAACAACAAAAAATCCATAATTTAAGACTACTCATTGAACCTTACAAAGAACAAGAAAGTCACAAAACTATGGTGACCAGTTTTATTAGAGTGATTTCATTTAACCTGTGTTTTATTACTGGTTAACAATCTTTAAATCTTTTCACTTTCCTCAGGCCCTTTCTTGCACGAAGCCCTTCCCATTTCCCAAATAAATTTACTTAAAAATTTTTTTGATTTTCTAGGCACTGTGCTAAACTGTTTTACTTGTAACATCTCACTTAATTCCTATAGCTGCCCCATGCAATTGGTACTGTTATCATCCCCATTTTACAGATGAGAAAAACTCAGGTCTGGTTAAATTAATTGCCAACCTGGTAACTGACAGAGCCAGGGTTTAAATACAAACCTGTCTCAACTAGAAATCAGACTTCAAACACTGTGTAACATGGCCAAACAATGAGGTTCTCAAACTATTCCTAACATTACTTACAAGCTTAAACCGAGAAAGTGTCTTCCAACCCAAATGCCCCAATTTTCACTATATATGCAACCTTCACCTCTGCTGGCCCTTTAACCCTATCTTCTGCATGCTAGTTTCCACAGCTAGTCTATAAGCTCCTTGAAAGTAAGCACCATGAATAGCACAGTATTTGGCACAGGTGCTCATCCTCAATTAACATTTATTAAAGGAATGATTACTCAAAAGACCTGTTTTGGGAGTCTGAGCCTTAACATAATCTGGATGAACACCAAAATCAGTTCTCTACTATCTTTGGACTGGGCAGGTGCTTCTCATCAAAGCCTAGGATTTCATCATGGATTCTATTTTTTGTATAAGGATCACGAAGCGAGGATTAGACAGTCAAATACCATGTTAAGAATATGATTTGAAGGAACTTAAAAAAAAAAAAAGTAGAAACAAGACAGACACCCAACTATAAAATCTTGCTTTTTCAAAATAGTTTAAATTTGTTAATGTATGAGGAAGAAATGCAGTATAGCTCAAGAAAGGAATTATGCTAAAATCCTCTGATTAGCATAAATCAGCAATCTTCTTGGAAAATAAACATTCAAAAAAACCCCAAAAAACTGTAGTCAGTGCTTCTCAACTAGGGTGATACATTGCCCACAGTGGAGAAGGGGATGTGAGGTTGGAAATGATTGGTGGCTGTCACCAGCAGTTAGTGGACAGAGGCGGATGCTCACTGTACTGCAACATGTGAGACAGTCCTATGAGCCCTCAATGGAAGTAATGCAGGTGACTAACATTCCCAAATACCTGATGCTGTTTCTTCAGTTTGTCTTTCCTTCTCTTCTTCTCTTTTCTCATCTTCAGCATTAAGAAGTGCTGACACAATATCATTAACTGTTCTGTAATTCTCTCCAGTTGTTAGGATTTTACTCTGAATTGTCTGCTTTACCAGGCTTCTACTAAAGCCCATTTCCAAGGCAGCTTTAACCACAGGTGTATTCATCAAGACTGCATCATCTGAAGAACTTTCTCCAGGTCCAAAATGAACAACTAGTTTAAAAGACATGTATTTGTATAAATTCCATAAATATAAAAATACAGAGAATAATGACTATGATACAGTCTTTACTCTAGTGAGGATTATATTCTGGTAAGGGAGATGAGCTATATACACCAATTACCTATAACTCCAACAAACGTTTGAACCTGATAAGCATCAAATGAGAGTGTAGTAATAGGCTGTACTTTTAAAAAATACCACTTCTCACATCCTAGACCTACTTAATAGAGACTCTTAGGGATGGGGCATAGGAATATTCTAAATATTCCTCAAATGATTCTGATGTACAGTCAATTTTGGAAAATGAGATGCTACACAAATTTAGAAGTGAAAAATTATCTCAATTCAGCTAGAAAAGTGGGGGAAATCAACAAAAACTTCATGGAAAAGATGGCATTAGAGTTTGAACTTAAAGGATGGAGAAGACCTAGAGAGGTGGATAGATGAAACAGAGAATAAAATAAACAAAGATGGGAAGAACAGTAAAGTGGAAGACTAATTCACACAAAATACGTCTAAAAATGGGTAAAAAATGTGATTAAAGAAGTAATATGGGGGATTCCCTGGTGGCACAGTGGTTGAGAGTCCGCCTGCCGATGCACGGGACATGGGTTCGTGCCCCAGTCCGGGAAGATCCCACATGCCGTGGAGCGGCTAGGCCCGTGAGCCATGGCCGCTGAGCCTGCGCGTCCAGAGCCTGTGCTCCACAACAGGAGAGGCCACAACAGTGAGAGGCCCGCGTACAGCAAAACAAAAACAAAAACAAAAACAAACAAACAAGTAATATGATTTCAGATACTGACAGATGTTCTGAAAAAAATAAAGCAGTATAAGGTGGTTAAAACAAACTAGGAAGCAGAAGGACAATTAGGAAAGGGTGATCAGAGAAGCATTTTCCGAGAACAGGGACAACGCTAGCCAATATGGCACTTCTGTGAAAATTACAAAATGACATCATTCTTCAAGACACTTTACTGCCATCTGCTGGAAAACTGTTTTATAATAAAAATAAATATACAATGTGCATGTGCTCCCTTGCTCAAACGTATGTGGAAACCCTGTCTGAAGAGAGAACACGCCAGAACAAACACCTGAAAGATAAGGAGTGAGCTACGGGAATATCTGAAAGAAGTCTTTCAGGCAAAGAGAACAGCAAGTATAAAAGCCTCAAGTCAAGAGAAAAGCTCGATATACTCAAGAAACAGAAAGGTGATGCAAAGTCAGAGACGAGGGTGATGCCTAGATCATGTAGAGCCTTTTGAGGAGTTTATATTTTATTCTAAGTTTGCTACAGTATTCTAGGAGGGTTTTAAGTAGGGTACTTATAAAACCTGATTTGTTTTTTCAAAAGATGATTCTGGCAGCTCTGTGATAAATTTTAATGAGGTAAAATGGAATCGGGGAGACCTGTTAGGATTTTATGACAAAAAGTCATCAAGTGACTTTATGGCACTCATGGCAGCTTGAATCAGGCTAATGGTGGTGGAGATGGAGAGAAGCGGTAAGATTTAGGACATATTATAAAGGCAGAGATGGAAGGACTTCTAATAGATTAAATATACAAAGTAAAAGGAGGAATCAGGGATGATGTCTAACTTAAGTCAACTTTTGACCTTAGGAAGTGAGTGCCATTAACTGAGTTGGGAAGACCAGAGAAAGAGCAAATTTGAGGGATGAAGGATGGGGCAAAAATGTTTGCTTTGGTTATATTAAGTCTGAGACACCCAGTATAACCAAGTAGAGATTTAAACAGGTAGTTGAACATGCCAGTCTGCAGCTCAGGAAATGGAGAAATACATTTGGGTTGAATGTTGAGAGGTACTCCATCATTTAGAGGTTTGAAAAAGGAGTAACCACCAAAGGCAATTGTTTATGATCAACCAGGGAAACGGGAAAACCAAGAATGTGGTGTCCAGGAAGCCAAGTGAGGAATATACCTTAAGAAGGATGCAGGAAACTAATGATAGCAAGATTGCCAGTTAAGATGCCCCCAACTTGTATCCCCAGTCAACAACATTTTGGAATCCATCCAAGGACAAAAGTGCCTTTGTGGGAGGCTTTGGGATTTAGGTATAAGATTATGAAACCCCAGTGTATTCCAAGACCAAGGAGAGCCATTTTGAGAAGACTGGCCTGTACCAGGCACCTGAATTCCTGACCATGGTCCCAGCTACAAACCCAAAAACAGCTCCGTATCCATCAAGACTGAAAGGAGAAGGTCTTTACCTGCCAAAAACAGTCAATAAAGACTGCAAGCAGCATTTGCTCCCTCAAATGCACAGACACCAAGGCAAGGCTACATTCAAATATCATAGATATCAGGCACATATGACACCATCATAAGAAACCAATGAAGATCCAGAACTGACCCCAAAGAAGTCAAGATCTATGGTTTGCCTGACAATGAACTCAATAGAGTCACCTTAAAAAAACTCAACAAAATTCAAGAGAACAAAGATAAACAACTAAATGAAATGAAGATAACAATGCATGAACAAAATCAGAAGTTTAATCAAGAAACAGAAACCACAAAAAAGAATCAAACAGAAAACCTGGAGCTGAAGAATACAAGGACAGAACTGAAAAACATCAATAGAAAACTTCAATAATAGACTTGCTCATGCAGAAGAAAGAATCAGAGAACTCAAATGGAGATCATTTGAAATTAGCCAGTTATAGGAACAAAAAGAAAAGAGAACTAAAGAGTGAAGGAAGTCTACATGAATTATAGGACACAACCAAATGAATGAACAGTCAAATCATGGGAATCCCAGAAGACAGAAAAAAGGGAAGAAAACTTAAAGAAATCATAGCTGAAAACTTCAGCTCCCAAATCTTGGGAGAGATATGGATATCCACAAACAGTTAAGTTCAAAGAACCTCAAGTAAGATCAGCCCAAAGATTACTCCAAGACACATTATAGTCAAAATATTAAAAGCGAAAAGACAGAGAAACCATTTTGAAAGCAGCAAGAAAAAAATGACTCCTCACATACAAAGGAACCCCCTAAGGCTATCAGCACATTTCTCTGCAGAAACCTTGAAGGCCAGAAGAGAATGACTTAATATATCAAAGTACTAAAAGGAAAAAAAAAAAAAAGCCAACCAAGAACACTGGCAAAACTGTCCTTCAGAAATGAAGGAGAGATAAAAACATTCCAGACAAACAAAAGTTGAGGGAGTTCATCAACACTAAACCTGCCTTACAAGAAATACTAAAGTGATTTCTTCAAGTTAAAATGAAGAGACGCTAAGTAACAACATGAAAAAGAACTTACTGGTAAAGGTAAATATGTAGTCAAATTCATAACACCCTATAGTGTATCTTTAGCATAAGTTAAAAAACAACAATATATTTTGCACAGCAAAAGAAACCATAAACCAAATGAAAATACAACCCACAGAATGGGAGAAAATATTTGCAAATGATGCGACCAACAAGAGCTTAATCCCCAAAATATACAAACAGCACATACAGCTTTATGTCAAAAAAACAAACAACTCGGGGCTTCCCTGGTGGCGCAGTGGTTGACAGTCTGCCTGCCAATGCGGGGGACACGGGTTCGTGCCCCAGTCCGGGAAGATCCCACATGCCGTGGAGCGGCTGGGCCCATGAGCCATGGCCGCTGGGCCTGCACGTCCAGAGCCTGTGCTCCGCAACGGGAGAGGCCACAACAGTGAGAGGCCAGCGTACTGCAAAAAAACAAAAAAAACAAAACAAACAAACAGAAAAAACAACTCAATCAAAAAATGCGCAGAAGGACTTCCCTGGTGGCGCAGTGGTTGAGAGTCCGCCTGCCAATGCAGGGGACATGGGTTCGTGCCCCGGTCCGGGAGGATCCCACATGCCACGGAGCGGCTGGGCCCGTGAGCCATGGCCACTGGGCCTGCACATCCGGAGCCTGTGCTCCACAACGGGAGAGGCCACAACAGTGAGAGGCCCGCGTACCGCAAAAAAAAGAAAAAAAAAAAAGTGCAGATCTAAATAGACATTTCTCCAAATAAGACATACAGATGGCCAAAAAGCACATAAAAAGATGCTCATCATCACTAATTATCAGAGAAATGTAAATCAAAACTACAGTGAGGTATCACCTCACACCAGTCAGAATGGCCATTATCAAAGTCTACAAACAATAAATGCTAGAGAGGGTGTAGAGAAGAGGGAACCCTCCTACGCTGTTGGTGGGAATGTACACTGGTATAACCACTATGGAGAACAGTATGGAGGTTCCTTAAAAAACTAAAAAACAGAACTACCATATGATCCAGCTATCCCACTCCTGGGCATATATCTGGAGAAAAGCATAATTTGAAAAGAAACACGCACCCCAATGTTCACTGCAGCACTGTTTACAATAGCCAAGACATGGAAGCAACCCAAACGTCCACTGATAGAGGAATGGATAGAGAAGATGTGGTACATATATACAATGAAATATTAGCCATAAAAAAGAATGAAATAATGCCATTTGCAGCAACATGAATAGACCTAGAGATTATCATACTAAGAGAAGTCAGAGAAAGACAAATATCATATGGTATCACTCATATATGGAACCTAATTTTTTAAAAAATGAGTTAATGAACTTATTTACAAAATGGAACAGACTCACAGATTTCAGAAACAAACTTATGGTTACCAAAAGGGAAATGGGGGGGGGGGAGGGATAAATTAGGAGCTTGGGATTAACATACACACATAACTATATATAAAATAGATAAGCAACAAGGACTTACAGAGGAAACTCTACTCAGTATTCTACAATAACCTATATGGGAAAAGAATCTGAAAAAGAATGAATATATGTATATGTATAACTGAATCACTATGCTGTACACCTGAAACTAACACAACATTGTAAACCAACTATACTCCAATAAAAGTTAAAAGAAAAAAGAAATATTTATAGAAAAAAACATAAAAATAAAAAATACAAACCATTAATATTATTAACTATAACTACAATAACTTGTTACTGGATGCAGAATATAAAAAGATAAAAAGTATGACATCAATAGTGTAAAACATGGGCCTCCCTGGTGGCGCAAGTGGTTGAGAGTCCGCCTGCCGGTGCAGGGGATGCGGGTTCGTGCCCCGGTCCGGGAGGATCCCAGGTGCCGCGGAGCGGCTGGGCCCGTGGGCCATGGCCGCTGGGCCTGCGCGTCCGGAGCCTGTGCTCCGCAACGGGAGAGGCCACAGCGGTGAGAGGCCCGCGTACCGCCAAAAAAAAAAAAAAAAATAGTGTAAAACATGGAGTGAGGAGAAGTAAAACTGTAGAGTTTTTGTAAATGATTGAAGGTAAGTTGTTATCAGCTTAAAATAGACTATTGTATCTAAGATATTTTACATAAGCTTCATGGTAAACACAAAGAAAAAACCTGTAGTACATACAGAAAATACAATAGAGAAATTAAAGCACACTACTACAGAAAATAAATCAGAAAGGAAGAGAGCAAAAGAGGAAGAAATGAACAAACTAAAAAACAGTCAGAAAACAATTAATAAAATCATAATAAAAACTCCTTATATATCAATAATTACAATACCAATAATTACTTTAAATGTAAATGGACTAAATTCTCCAATCAAAAGACAAAGAATGGCTGAATGGATTTAAAAAACCCCATAAGATCCAACAGTATGCTGCCTATAAAAGAATCACTTTAGCTTTAAGGAGACAGAAAGGTTGAAAATGAAAAGATATAAAAGGTGTTCTATGCAAATGGTAATCAAAAGTAATGAGGAGTGGTTATACTTACATAAAATAAAATAGACTTTCAATCAAAATCAGTGACAAGAGACAAAGATCACTATATGTAGTGATGAAGGGGTCAACTCATTAAGAGTACATAAAACAATTGTAAATTTATATGCAACAAACATTGAAGCACCTAAATATTTAAAGCAAATATTAATATAACTAAAGGAAGAAATAGCAATACAATAATAGTAGGGGACTTCAATATCCCACTTTCAACACTGGCTAGATCATCCAGACAGAAAGTTAATAAGGAAAAAGGAGACCTGAATAACAGTATACACTAAATGCCAGATGTGGCTAAAATTAAATTATAACCAGAAGATATATTTCCTATCCTTGCACTAAACTACTACATACCTGGCAAATACCTAATATCTAGCCCAATTTTCAAATCATGTGAACTGGGCCTTTCCAAACATGCTAGCTTATACAAACATTTCCTCTTTGGAGTGCTTATTATTTGCTCTTCTCATTTGGTATTCCCTGAAGTTGTTTTTCTTTTGCACTTGTCTTGTCTCTCCAGTGAGAATGTCAGCACTTTAAGAACAAAAACTAGAATACTTCCAAGAATCCTCTAAAAATGTCATGAATCTTAGTAGATACATAATATTTATTAACTTTCTAGCACTTTTTTCTATGACCTCAGAAATCCTTTGTTTACATACTTTCATTCTTAATATTCTTACAAAAAAATCCTATTCTATATTTGGAATATTTTCATACATACTTGGTGGATCCGCATTTTCATCTCCAGGAGTATCTGAAGTTGACAATAGCTATAAAACAGGAGAAAAAAATAATAGGTAAAATCAGAAATCTCAAACAACCTGAACATAGCAATATTATTTATCTTAAGTACTGTACACATGCTTTTGAAAACATACTTCAACTTGCTATGTTTTACTTTAATCATAATAAAACATTTCCTTATACATCACCCAATTCCAAATTAGAATTCAAGTATTTCTCTAGTTTCAAGAAAACAGGAAAAAGTATTAATGGTTTCTCATTCCACTTAGAATTAGAAAGTCATATTTCAGCTGAATCACTCTCAGAGATTCCAAACTGCTAACAAGTTATTTTGTTTTTCTCAAAAATATGGAGGAGACACTAAAGACTCTTCTCCAACCCCACCACAAATTTGTACAGTGGCAGGTTGAGTGATTTTTCAAAAAAAAGGAAAAAACACCCTTTTTTTAAAAGCCCCTGAACAAACATGTCCATTAAGATGGACACAAAACATGTAACTATAATTAATGAGAAAACAGATGTAACTGTCACTTCTAATCATATTTTGTAATTATTACTTAGAAGAATTCAATGTTGCCAATTATAAAAACATATTTAC
The DNA here is from genome assembly GCF_025265405.1 of Mesoplodon densirostris. Classification (NCBI taxonomy): domain Eukaryota; kingdom Metazoa; phylum Chordata; class Mammalia; order Artiodactyla; family Ziphiidae; genus Mesoplodon; species Mesoplodon densirostris. The sequence goes on along the minus strand of NC_082667.1, from coordinate 95,501,527 downwards.
CTGTTCAAGAAGATGAGGATACCTAGCTTGTATCTCATCAACAAACTCCTGCCCTTTCATGCGTATCAAGAACTCACACCTAAAACGTTAGAGGAAAATTTTTAAAATTCTTTTATACCAAAAATATAATCTGATTATTCTAGAAAAGTAGCTTTCAAATTCTTTGACTGTACCCCATAGTACATACATTTTACATCACAACCTAGTACATATACACATCTAACAGGAACAAAATTCTCATACAATATTACAAATTCTTACTATGCACTGATGCATTGTGATATTTTGTTTGATTGCATTAATACAATCATAACAATAAAAAGGTCTGGACCTCAAAGGAGCACAAGCTAAGGCTTGAAGAATACTGTTCTAGATAATTTACTTTGGGGACTTAACAGTTTCAGAAACTGTAATTTGCTATCCTAAAATGTGATCTTTCACAAAATATCTGCTAATCTATCTCCATTGTCCACTCTACCATTATACTTAAAGCACAAACCCTCTCTCTAAAAAATAGAGAATCAGGTATTTTCATCTATACATAATGTGACAGTGTCTCCCAAATACTTGCTTTCAAACTACTAGAATTTCTCAATGGTGTTCCAGGAAGTTCATAATAACGTTTCTGTTTCTTACCTTTTGTTTTTTCAACAAACGGTGCTAGACAACTTGATATAATATGCAAAAAACAAGCCTTGATTTATGTCCATAGTATACACAAAAACAAACTAAAAATGAATCATATGCCTAAATACAAAACCTGTCAATGTAACTTCTAGAAGAAAACACAGGAGAAAATCTTTTCTTCTTTTTTTTAATTTTTAAAATTTTTATTTTATTTATTCATTTTTGGCTGTGTTGGGTCTTCGTTGCTGCACTTGGGCTTTCTCTAGTTGTGGCAAGCAGGGGCTACTCTTCATTGCAGTGCATGAGCTTCTCATTGCGGTGGCTTCTCTTGTTGCAGCGCAAGGGCTCTAGGCACGGGACTTCAGTAGTTGCGGCTCATGGGCTCTAGAGCACAGGCTCAGTAGTTGTGGCGCACAGGCGTAGCTGCTTGTGCATGTGGGATCCTCCTGGACCCGGGATTGAACCTGTGTCACCTGCATTGTCAGGCAGATTCTTATCCACTGCACCACCAGGGAAACCCTAGGAGAAAATCTTTTTGTCCTTAGGTTAGGTAAAGATTTCTTAGCTAAGAGACCAACAGCACAATCCATAAAAGATAAAATTGATAAACTGACATCATCAAAATTAAAAACTTCTGCTCATCAAATACACTAATAAAAAAAGGAAAGACAAGCCACAGACTGAAATGCTGCAAAAGACATCTGATATAGGACTTGTATCCAGAATATATTGAGAAGTCTCGGAACTTAGTAATCAAAAAAATTTAAAAGAGACACTTCATCAAAGAAAATACAGTGTCCAGGATGAAGAACCCACAGATACAGAGGGCTGACTGTACTATGTCATATGAGGGACTTGAGCATCCATGAATTTTGGTTTCTTGAGGGGAATCCCTGGGAGTGTCCTGGAACCAATCACCCACTGATACTGAGGGACAACTGTATATAGATGGCAAATAAGAAGCTCACCATCATTAATCATTAAGGAAATGCTAATTAAAATCACAATGAAATACCACTACACATCTATTAGAATGGTTAAAATCAAAAAGACTGACAATACCATGTGTCATTAGGAATGTGGAACTCTTAGAGGTATCATACTTTCCTGGTGGGAATTTAAAATGGTAGAGCCACTTCAGAAAACGATTTGGCAGTTTCTTCTAAAGTTACAATAGTAAACAAAACTTGCCATCCAACCCACTAATCCCACTCCTAAGTATAACATTTACCTAAGCAAAACAAAAACATATGTTCACAAAGGTTTATTAATGTTTAGAGTGGCTTTATTCATTATTGCTCCAAACTGGAAACAACCCAAATGTCCTTCAACTGGTAAATGGGTAGATTTAGTAGAGATCATGTAAGCATGCTCAAGACTCAAGTTCATTATGCAGAGAATACAGCTTGTCATTGTTCATGATCTTAATATAGTTCTAAAGTATTTTTATTCTGGGACTGACTAACTTATATTCATAATGACTACAGGCAGGAAGTATAATGAACATTGGCTGCCCCGTATTTCCCCCTTCTCCAATAAATTCTTTGAGGACAGAGATTTTTGTCTGTCTTATTCACTGATATATTCCCAGCATCTAAAATAGTTATCAGGGGGATATAGGGAAATAGGTGAAAGGGCTTCACAGGTACAAACCTGAGTTATAAAATAAAATAAGCCATGGAGATGTAATATACAGCATAAAGAATATGGTCATAATATTGCAATAACTCTATATGGGGACAGATGATTACTAGGCTTATCATGGTAACAATTTCATAATGTATGCAAATATCAAATCACCATGTAGTACACCTGAAACTAATATAATATTGTGTCACATATTTCAATTTAAAAAAAGATATTAGAAGAGAAAAAAAGATCCTCATGATGATGTCTGATTTCCCATCATTACTTCCAACTACTTATTCCTAGGACTCTTGCCTTCAGACAGTGCTGTTACTGTCATGAATTATCATGCTCAATAGAAATGAATCCCAGTATTCTTCCTGGTCTGCTGCAAAATCTGCATTTGTCTGCCTATTAATTTCATTTTCAACCTCATATGCAATGGTACCACAATTTTTACCTTTCACTTTAATTTGATTCTTCTTTCTTTTGCTTTGGCTTGATTTTTTATTTGATTCCACACTGTCATGTAAATACCAATACTGATGAAAAAAGGAAATTCCTTTTGTATACAGAAATGTAAACCCTATTATCTCTTCTTTCGAATGATTATTACTAAAAATGTTAAGAGGGAAAAAATAAAATAAAACAGTATCCAGTAGGCATACAAATATTTAATAAATGAATAAATAAACAGTGTTAAAATACAGTGATAATGATTATCCACTTTGGTTTTTCGTTTTCTGAGATTAAAGATTCTCCACAATTGAAATTTGTTCCTTACAAAAAGCAACACTGGCCTTTTCCCTTACTTAATCATCTAAAACAAAACACAAATGACAGAAGTAAACCAAGATTTTGTTTGGTTTTGTTTTATAAAGGGCAAAATGTAGCAACTGGAACACTGTAATTGGAAAGCTGTTTCTGTCTTTTTAACACAGTATTAAATTTCAAATTATATGTACATACTCTCATAGAGCCAAGCACAATCAAATCATTTAAAATTCTGACAATCAGGAATTCTCTGGTGGTCCAGTGGTTAGGACTCGGCCCTTTCACTGCTGTGGCCTGGGTTCCAACCCTGGTCGGGGAACTAAGATCCTGCAAGCCGTGTGGTAAGGCCAAAAATAAAAAAAAAAAATACGATTCTGACAATGGAACATGCTTTTTTCCTACAAAAATACTTTAAAGTAAACAAAGTATGTATCACTTTTGAGAATTTAAAAAGTCATAATTTATCTTGATACATTATGAATATTAAAGAGGTTCAAGAGATTCCTCATTATTGTGAAAGGCACTCACCAGTCAAAACATTACCTACATGATGTGATTCCACTTTTATATAAAGTACCTAGAATAGTCGAATTCAGAGACAGAAAGCAGAATGGTGGTTGCTAGGGGCTGCAGGGAGGGAGGGATGAGGAATTAATGAAATGAGTACAAGATTCAGTCTGGGAAGATTTTTAAAAAGTCTGGAAGTAGATGGTGGTAATGAATGAGGAATAATGTGAATGTACTTAATGTCACAGAACTGTATACTTAAAAATGGTTAAAATGGCAAATTTTATGTTAGGTACACTTTACAAGTTTTTTAAAAGACCATATTATCTATTTCAACTCCCTCATTTTACAGATGAGGAAAGGCTCAAAGGTGTCACATGACTTGTCCAAGTTCACATAGCTACTCAGTAACAAAGACAGAATTAATTTCTAATTCTATTTCCATCAACAGCACTGCCTCTAAATTCTTTCTAGGCTATAGTAAAAAATAGGACATAGTGGTAGAAACAGAGTGACTAAAGGGAGATATCTGATATATCATGACAAGATAAAATTGTTCAGAGAAAAAATAATTTACAATCATAATCAGACAATACTGATTGTACAATCAGCTTTTATTATATGCATTTTGTATTTATCCTATTCCTAGATCCATTTCATGTCCCTTCTTATTTTCCTTTTTCCTTCTTATCTTTTTCTACTTATCTCCTTTTTGTTCTATTTTACATATTTTTATAATACTTAAGTCTTCTTTAAAGCAAAATGGAAAACATAAATGAAACGTATGGCCATAATTGTAAGTGAGTCATCAAGAATAAGTTAAACTGGGGCTTCCCTGGTGGCGCAGTGGTTGAGAATCTGCCTGCCAATGCAGGGACACGGGTTCGGGCCCTGGTCTGGGAAGATCCCACATGCTGCGGAGCAACTAAGCCCGTGAGCCACAACTACTGAGCCTGCGCCTCTGGAACTTGTGCTCCGCAACAAGAGAGGCCCTGACAATGAGAGGCCCGTGCACCGCAATGAAGAGTGGCCCCCGCTTGCCGCAACTAGAGAAAGCCCTCACACAGAAACGAAGACACAACACAGCCAAAAATAAAATAAATAAATAAAAATTAAAAAAAAAAGAATAAGTTAAACTATATCCTGAATACATGGCTTACAAAAGAAGAAATCATACAACATTCTACATTTTGTACCAAAACAATTAATGTTACAATTTGTTTTAAAAAGGCTAATTCCCTAATGATATAAAGAAGCTTTGTTATATTGAAATGTAAACTTAATCATGTAAGCATGCTTACTTCTTTTAAGCACAGAATTTGTGTAGAAATACCTTTCAAAACAATTACCTTGGAAACCACTTGGCGTGTTCAACCCATGGGTCATCTCCAGATTCCCAACACCTTAAGCCACCATCACAACAAAAGCATTTGACATCATCACTACGACCTAAAGAAAACACAGTAATAAAACTGAATATGTACGTGTCCTAATATATAAATCAAAATGAACTAGATAAAATGTATAGCTATACATTTTCTTACCCACGTAATAGAAACCAGCACTTGCAAGCTGCTCAGGCTGAACTGGTACAGTTGAAGGCCAGTACATAAATGTTCTCAGTCGAGCTGCATGTGTCTGCATGCTCAAATTTGAAATGCTAAACCTCAGCATTTCCAGAGAATTTTCCAAAAATGGACAGTTGGGGAAATGTCTCCGGTGCTCTGACATAGCATCATCCTTTGGTTCCCAGTTACTTAGAGTCCCACCACAGGCAAAGCAGGCTACTCTATCTCCAGGTCCTATATAATAAAAGCCAGCTCTTGCCAATTCTGATGGTGACAAAAAGGTTAATGGCCACATCTGGTAAGTAAGAAATCTCGCTTCTTCAGTACTCATGGCATAACTGTAGGGGTTAGTCCTCAGTGGGGAAAAGTCTTCAACTGCTCTAGAATTAACAGGGTTTGGTGAAAGGTTGGAATAAGAACCACTGAATGAGCTACTATGTTCCAAAGTAGGTAATAATGAATGTGTAAAACTGTTTCTCACTGGAGAGGAAACATTCTTAGAGGTGGATTCCAGACTAGTAACAGAAACTAGATTCTGAATAAAGCTACAGCTAGGATATAGTTGTTTATGCTTTTCAATAGGATTGTCTCCTTGTTTCCAGTTATCCAGCATCAGGCCACAACAAAAGCATTTGACCTTGTCATTCACACCAGTGTAATAAAAACCAGCACGAGCAAGACTCCTTTCTGAGACAGGAACACCAACAGGGAAAGTTGAATATGTAGACATTCGGTAGAGTTCACATGAAAAGTCATATTTCATTTTTTGTTTGTTGACGATTGTCCAATCTGACAAGATCGTGCTATCTTCCATCACACTCTTAATTTTTTGATACAAGGGATCTGGGAAAAGTCTTTGGGAGGTAGTTTTGTGCATGAGTCATTTTACTTTTTGACTGCTAAAACCCTTCACATGACAATTCTCTTCCCTTCACATTAGATTTTTTCCATAAAAAAGAATCAAATGATAGGCCCCTACTTATGTAAAATTCTTTACTGGATTTATACCTGAGTTGATACTCAGGTAGGATGAATATCTCTCCTAAATTACCAAGATACTATTTAATACTCTCTGGGATTATATTAACTCAAATGCTATTTGCTTGCTATTTGGTGTAATACTGACCTAATAGTCTGAAAGAAGTTGACACACCTCCAAAAATATGCTAAGACTTCTTGACTTTTCAAGGACGTTTATATTCCAAAAATTCTAAACAAGGATAGAATACCTAAATTATGCCTTTAATTTGCTTTCAGTTACAAGCTACGAAGCCGGGATATCAAGCCAATTAATGACTATGCTACAAGAGGAAAAAACTATATGCAGGCTTCTTTCCCTATGAGCACTTTAACATATTTTTTAAAAATCTTCTTTTATTCTAGTAAACAAGAAGAATTAAAGTCTTCATATGGTCACATTATCTAAAGGCCAATTTCACAAAGTTTATCATCATAGTATTTACTTAAGAAGGTTAAACTAGCTTCATCTAAAAACTTTTGGAGATATCAACACCTACAAGTGTTGTTGAACCTAAACCTGTTATACTGTGTGCAATGTATACAATGTATACTGTATACAATGTCAAATGAAATGAATTTTGCTTAAAACTCACAAAGTGCTAACTCTTCTGTCTTTGTTAAATATTGTCTGTATTTGTTTCCACTTCCTGCAGCATCATTATTATGTTGTCTTTCTTCCTAACTTTGCATACCACTTTAGTATACTTGATCAAATGAAGGTATTTTCTCCATAAACTAGTTAACCATAAAATGTCCACAGCTGAAACTTCTTACAAAAATATTAAATAGCTTGCCTTTCATTTAAGAATCATGCATCTACAATATCATTCATTTTGTAATTAAAGGTAAATCAACTTATCAAGATACAGCTTGTCCTTTCTAGTGTTATCACAAATGCCTAAGGTACTGTATTACCAACAAAATTACTGCTCTTGCATAATAAACCAGTAATTAACTCTACTAGCCTTCTTTCTGAAAACGCTTCATATTTTAAAAGTATAATTCATACACAAAATTACACTCCACAGAATTCAAACTATATCCCTTTATAAAGTTTCTGAGTCTCCATAATGGGATTTATTACTGCAGGGGGAAAAATGAGGGGGAAAAAGTAGACTCTTCAGGGCTGTAAATCTGAAAAGAAAAAAACAAACGCTATTTTAGAAAACTGTATTTTCATGATGAATACAATTTATATTTTTTTCAATTTATTTAGTAAATTCTAAAAGTGATTTACACTTTAGAAAATACATCTTTATTCCAGCTATTTGTCAACAAAACTAATTAGAAAAGCTTTTAATCAAAATACATGCAATATACTCCCCGTAGCACTAAGAATACTTTTTTTAATGCACAACTTTGAAGACAGATGGACACAGAAACATATTTTGGCCTTGGTCTCCTCCCCTCTTCTGGTGACAACTTTTAATAGTTTAAGGATAATATCTCTGGCAGTTTGCTAGAGGCAAAGGGGGACTAGTGGTGAAAAAGAGACTGCACCCATGAGCATCAGTGCAGCAGTTATTTAGATGGCATAATAGACTGTAACGTTTTTTTTTTAATGTCAAGTCTCTCCAGGACTAGGCAAACTGATCAGTGAGAGTAAATGCATCAGGAACCCACCAATACAACCCTACAACTCTACAATGCCCTCACAATTCCAAAGCAACAACCACAGAAAGCAACGTGAAAACAATATACAGTATAATGGCTTGTGAAACACTGGCCTTGGGAATGTGACGACTTGCACGAATGCTTTCGTTACACCAGAACTTGGTGTCCTATCTTTACAGATTTTTATCTACAAGCACCGTACGGTGGACTTGCCCTCTTTAGGCAAACTGTGGCTTTGGGGGTTGAAGGCGGGAGCCAGACTGCAAGGGAAAATAAGAGAAACTATGGAATTTACCCATTAATTTCCCGGAGCTATTTCTCACAATACACAATAGACCACTACAGTGGCAGAGCGCGGTTGCAACTATCTGATATAGGAAATCTGCCGCCACACAACTGTCTCCGTCTGAACATACTAAACAAAGGAATACCAAGGGTCAAGTTCAAAACCCTGCAAAAACTTGACCAACATCTTGGTCAGAGTCCGAGGGCCGGAGAAGTGGGCGGCGGCCAGAGCAGACTTGCAAACAGGTCAATTGAAAAAAAATTATTTTCGACCGCAATTCTTGGAGCTGGAGCTTCCGAATTAAACAGCCTCGGCGAGAGTGAAGAGTAGAGAGCAGAGAGCTCACTGCGACCCCGGCCTCGGCCCCCGGCCCTGTCTTCCCTCACCCAGCTGCAGCCTCAGGGAAGCGGGCCCCCGCGGCCCGTGCGGCCCTACCCGCCTCGCGCGGCCGGAGCCCGGAAGGAGCTGCACTCACCGCTGGTCCGGCGCAGCAAACGCGGAAACAGCGCGGTAGTCTGGATCCTCCACAGCCCCAAGAGCTGCTACGCCGACAGAACGAGAAGCCGGGCGGCTCGGCTCCCGTGCTCCCAAAGCCCCCCGCCCGCGCAGGGCCCACGCCGACGCACAGTGACGACAGCGCGCCGGCCGGGATCGCGTCACGCCGCGCGAGGGCGCCGGGGAGTCTGCAAGCGAAGAGCGGCCCGAAGCGCGCGCTAGGCCGTACGCAGTCGGTCAGCCCGCGGGGGCGGCGGGGCCGGGCGTCCCCTCGGCGTTCCAACCTTTAATTTCGCCGCGTGAGCACTTTTGACGTTTCCTTCTCTCGCCGTTCCTGACATACTCCTGAGGGGGACGTGGCGAAGCGTGAGCCGTAGGTTTTGAATCGCGGGAAGCCTTGCGGAAACGCCCCAGCGCGGGCGGTGAGCGTCTTCCCCGCGTCACCCGGTTGGGGTCTAACCCCAGCCGGATTCCTCTAGTGGGGCCTCCCCTCGGCGTGGGTGACCGCGTCCGGGGGTGGAGTCAACCCGGCAGCGTTTCGGCTCGATTAAGTGAATGATTGTAACCGTTTTCCTCAGCAGTTCTGTGTTGTCAACCTTCAACAGCTGGCTGTGAAAATGGAAAAAAGACGAGTGTTGGAAAGCAGAACAGCATCAGAGGATTAATTTTGAAGCTTTGATTTTATAGTCTTCTGGGGAGTATATTTATTTTATAATCAACCACTGTATCTTTTATTTTTAAACTTTTGTTTTTCTGTTCTGGAGGCGAATGCACTGACGAAAGTGTCCTAATTTCAGGAGCTCATCACTAGCAACGGGAACGGTGCTTCAGGCCAGGCTTCACTCCCCGTTTTTTTTTTTTTCCTGAATGTGACTAGGATGGAGTGTATACATTCATATACGTGTGTAAATATAAATCATACGTGAACCACAGAGGAGCCCTGTATCAATGACATGTTTAACTAGTTAACTGATAGAAAAATTGTAAATACAAAATCTTGGTTTTCCTAGTCAGGGACGTTTTTCTCCCCCCTCTCTAGCAGTGCGGTGAATACAGTAAATATTTGCTGCATTGCAGCGAGAGAATTTTTTAGTTTATGTTTTGTGAAGACACTCTTTGTCAATGAAATCAAATGTTTTCTTCTTTCAGGGGAACTCCAGGGGGCAAATATTTCAAAAACTTCCAAATAACAAGCCACTTAATTAGGCAGCCGGGGGAATTCCAAGACCCTGAACCGTTTCCCATTTCCTGTCCCTGTCATTTCTGCTTGCCAATCAGTCACAGAATAGGAGGGCTTCTGTTCCAGGGTTAATAGTAAAAAGAAAGTATTTGTAACAGTTGGTGATACAGAGAAAAGAAATGTCATGGCTCCCAATGACTAAAAATTTCCAAATATGCACATGAGTTTTGATAGTAGTTCAGTATGTAGTTCAAGTTGCAATTTCTGGGAAAGTTACAGAGCTTTATTTTTATGTGTGGGAAAATATATATTAGCAAGAATTGTTCATTCTGGATTCAAGATTATTCAAAATTATTTCTCTTTTTCAGTTCTTGTCCTTACCAAAAAAGTATAGGGGAAAATTCATATTTCAAAAGCTCAAAGTCCTTATATATTTTCCCCAAGAAACCACGTAATAACATTCAGGTATAATAAATACTACTTTATAACTTTTAATCCTATATAACCTTGTAGTTGAGTGTTAAATTTATTCAGTTACCCACTTATTCAGTTAAGCTTTTTCATATTTCCAGTGTAGAATTGCTGGTGATTTTTAAAAATAAGTTGTGTTTTTCTGCTGAGGTTGCTATACTAATATTTTTCACATTTATGTAGAAAAATATTTACAGGATCCAAGACAATTTGAGGAGGAATATAAGACTGAAGGGGCTTGTCCACTAGATAACGAGTTATATAGTAAAGTCATAGTAATTCAGATAGTATTGTATTAGCACAAGGATGGACAAATAAAGGAGCAAGATAAATAGCCCAGAAAAGATATATATGTATATGTGAATTTGATATATGACATTGGTATTACATATCAGTGAGAAAAGGATTAACTGGTCAGTAAGTAATAATGAATGGTTATTCTAATGAAAAATAAAATTAGATAATCACCTAACTGTTAAAAAAAATTCCTGATGGATAAAAACCCTAAAAGTGAACAGCTATGATTGTGAATCCAGGGTTTTAAACATATTTTTTGAGTTATAATCCATTGCAGTTATTGTCAGTAGGCCAATGGGAGCTTATTCACGTTGGCTCCTGAGTCCTTTTGACATGGCCATAGTAGTCTTTGATTGCTTTGTTGGCTGGCTTTGTACATTTCTTACCCAATACCTATAATTAGCCATTTATTCAAAGTGCTCTGGTTCCTTTAGTGGGAAATGGTATTTAAAGACCATAATCTGAATGTTTGTGATACTAATTGTTATTGAGTTGTATTGTTTTTATAACCTGTTCTGTGGACACAGTTGGGTAAATATGGCCTTTTGGGTTTTTTTTAATAAAAAAGCATCATGAACTCTAACTTCCAATTCAAATTCAGGAATTCAAGGTTTTATTTAACCTCAATGATTGTACAACTTCCTTCCTTCCTGCACACTGAAAAATCCTTATTCTCACCTGTACTCCCTTCCTGCCCTGTAGGCAATGATTTATCATTTAAAAAAATTTTTTTTATTCTAAAAATATAGTTTATGTACATTTATCCATATCTCCCTTTTTCTTAGATAACTGGTAGCATACTTTTTTCCACCTTTTTTTTACTTACTAATAAATTATGGAGATCACTCAATACTAGTATATATAGAGAGAGATTCCTCATTTCTGCACAGTACTTCATTGTGTAGATGTAGCGCAATATATTCAACTAGTCCCCGTTGATGAGAAAAGCATTTGATCTAAGAAAGAAATGGAAATTTTACTTGAGCCAAATTTTTAAAAAATAAATTTATATACTTTATGTATTATTTTTGGCTGCATTGGGTTTTCGTTGCTGCATGCAGGCTTTCTCTGGTTGTGGTGAGTTGGGGGGGCTACTCTTCGTTGTGGTGCGTGGGCTTCTCATTGCGGTGGCTTCTCTTGTTGCAGAGCACGGGCTCTGGGCACACGGGCTTCAGTAGTTGTGGCACGTGGACACTAGAGCACAGGCTCAGTAGTTGTGGCACACGGGCTTAGTTGCTCCGTGGCATGTGGGATCTTCCCAGACTAGGGCTTGAACCCATATCCCCTGCATTGGAAGCTGGATTCTTAACCACTGTACCACCAGAAAAGCCCACTTGTGCCAAATTGAGGGTTATAACCCAGGAACAGTCTCTCAGAAAGCTCCAAGAACTGTTCTGCCTTTTACAGGTCAAAGCACAGTTCTATAATTTTTTGAGACAGAGGGCTGTATGTTAAATGATGTATTATTGACAGTTAATATATAATCTAGCGTGTAGTGGGTCATGGGTCATTGTGGCCCCATACAAGATTAAGAAGGAATGTTATCTTGTAAGGAGTTGGCTTGTTGGGGCTAGGAGAATGTTGCTCTTTATTGTTGAGCAGGTATTCCTGCAAGTGGAGGGGTTTGGTCGATGCATAATGCAGATACACAATGCACAGTAGAGGTGGGAAGAGGGGACCAAAGAGCAGAGAACATTTTTTTTATGTTTAAATTTTTCTTGTCTTGCCATAAAATATAATTTTATTTCATATACCATAATGTATTCAACTACTTCCCTGTTGATGGACATCTGGGTGGTTTCCAATCTTTTGCTATTACAAATAATGCTGTAATGAATAGTTATGGATATCTTGTTTTAGGATATGTTCCAGAAGTTGGATTCTTAGGTCAAATAGCAAATTCATACGTAATTTTGCTAAGTATGATCAAATACCCCTCCCCCTCCATGGAACTGTTGGCATTTTGCATCCCAGTCAGCAATGTATGTAAATTCCTTTTTTCTACACAGCTTCATCAGGGGAGTATGTTGTCAAACTTTTGGATTTTTGCCAGCCTGTTAAATAGAATCTCAGTGTGGTTTTAATTTCATTGCTGTGTTATAAGATCGATAATCTTTTTAGTGTATCAATTGCATATGTAATGGTTTATTTTTTTAAGTATAAAGGAATGTTAGGATTGATTATATGGTATTATTAAAGAAAAATTATTCTGACACTTGTTAAAACATTAACAAGTAAGGAACTACAAGTAAGGAAGACTTTATTCAAGACTATTGCAATAAGAGCATTGCAATGGGGGAGAGAGATCAGGCTCAACTCTGAATACAGCAAAGATAGCTGAGGATTTGTAGCCAAACAGTGGAATGAAGGGGTCAGTGGAAGAAAAATTACTTAGTGGAGACATCAAGGGCAGGTGGATTCTTGCTGAAGATTGGCCAAGGGCTTATACATCAAAAGTGGAAAATATGGGCCTCCCTGGTGGCGCAAGTGGTTGAGAGTCCGCCTGCCGATGCAGGGGATACGGGTTCGTGCCCCGGTCTGGGAGGATCCCATATGCCGCGGAGCGGCTGGGCCCGTGAGCCATGGCCGCTGAGCCTGCGCGTCCGGAGCCTGTGCTCCGCAACGGGGGAGGCCACAACAGTGAGAGGCCCGCATACCGCAAAAAAAAAAAAAAAAAAAAAAAAAAAAAAAGTGGAAAATAAAGAATTTAGTCAGGTATCAAGGGTAGGAGCATTCTCACTAACCTGACTTAGCAGGATTCTTGCTAAGACTGGGCTAGAGAGGCCAAAGATGGGGTGGGGGGTGACAAATGGAGAAGGCACTGACTTAAATCTACATAACAAACTTTACCCTGGTTTACCAGGCTTTTCCTGGTAACTTCCGCATAACTGGCTTCCTCACACCCTTCTTTCTCTCTTTTGTCTTGAGCTGAAAATGGTACTTAAGCCTGTGGCTTAGTCCACCTCAGGGAGTTACTCATTTTTCCCTGGGTATCTCCCATGTATACATGAGGTATATATGTGAAACTTCTGTTTGTTTTTCTTGTTAATCAGTCTTTTACTACAAGGGTGTCAGCCAAGAACTCAGAAAGGTAGAGAGAAAATTATTTTTTTCTCCCCTACATTAGTATATACCGTAGGGAAGGAAAAATCTCTTCCTATGCCCATCTTAGGTTCTCCAGCTGGGGTCCTCTAGCCAAAAATATATTAGCAAGAGAAAAACAAGCTAATTAACATGTGCATTGCACATGTACGAATAAGAACCCTCAATGATGAGTAACCTTAAAGAGAGGGTTAGAACTTGGGTTTTAATACCAACAAAGGAAAAGAGGTTTGGAGCTTCCGGGTGAGAGAGGCAAGTTATAAGAAGGTGACCAAGAAAAGCATGAGCTTTTAGTGAGAGCTGTTTAGTGAGGTTTGTTATGCAGATTTGAGTCCTTGCCTTCTCCTTTGTTAAGAGTTTTAAGAGTACTTCTCTTTCAGATACTGAAGAGGGAGACACCTCTACAAATGGAAATTTACTTTAGAGCTTTTCATGATAGATCTCAATACCCTTTAGCTCAAAATAATCTATTTGCCAAAAGTACATTTTGGGGTGGCATACTCTGTTACCCATCAGTACATGAGTGAAATGTATACTTCCCTGAATTTTTGAAGTATTTTATTTAAAAAATTCAATAAACAAAATCCAACACATTAAGAACTTGGAAATTTTGGCCACATCACAATTTTCTTCCCCAACGTCTAGTTACTTAAAACATCCCAAGCATTACCTTTCTATCTGTTGAAAAAAAATCACTATATATCTATCTTAATAATGACAGCTTTAAAATTTTGTTGTCTGTAGCAAAAGTCAAAAATTTTAAATATCAGAAATATTTAAAAGCTTAATTAGTGAACTTTATTTAATATAAAGTAGAATCTCAGCAGCTCTAATTGAAAAAAATCAATGAGTTAAAAGTTAGGATGATAAAGGTTTACATAAATGGATTAAAAATGGCCCCTGCACATTGGCCCTATATTGTTTACTTCATAGCAGATTGGGACCACTAGCTCAAAAGCTTGCCTCTGCCAAACTCAAATTTTTACACATCTAATTGCTTTAACTATATCCTAAATAACCATATTTTAAGCCATTTAGAGCCTGCCTGTTTTGTATGCCCAGCATCCGCAAGACAAACCTCAGCCTAAGAACCCAAGTCACTGCTACCCTTCCGAGATCCATGACTAAGCTGTCTGCAACATCACCTAGCTATGTAAGACTCTTCTCTGGTTCCCCTCTTGCCTGGGAGTTCCCTTGTCCTCTTCCCCTTGTGGTGGTGGCCCCACACCTGACTCTGGAAGGTCGCCTGTTGTGAGGGATTTCCCCTTGCCTGAACCTGCCAAGCACATCAAAATAAAGCTTGTTGTGTGCTACTGCCACCTGGTGGTCTTTTCTTTAATAAGTCCCGAAGTCCTCGAACTCCTAACAAAAGGAAAAGCCTTAGGATTGGAGAAAAATAGCCACAACACAAGGCATAGAGGACCTTGTTCTTTCTATGCGTATTTCCTGTCAAGGGAGGAGAAGATAAAAGACTTCTAGAATCCAAAAAGCTGATGCAGATCTAGGGAAAGTTCTTCCTGTGGTTTTCCTGAAAATAATCATGTGAGAGAAACTGAGAAGTTTAATCTGTAGTAGAATTATTTGAAAGCCTTAGTAAAGTACGATAAATAAATAAAACTTTAGGTGACTTAGAAATTTGAGCTCTCTTCACAACATAGGTAAACTATGTTAGTGAAAACATACCCTTTTATAGATGACAGTGCAAAATCATTCTAATCTTTGAAATATGTGCAATATGTCACGAAAACTTGGGCATTACAGTGAAACAGATTTTGCTTTAATCTCTGCTGTTTCTCCTTGAGTTACATGCCTTTGAATAAATTATTTAACTCTTTCATTCATTTAAGAATCATGGAGGTGAGTGGCCATGACAACAGAGTAGGAAGACCCTGAGCTCATCTTGTCCCACGGGCAAACCAAAATTACAACTATTTACAGAGCAACTATTGATAAGAAAGAATGGAATCTAGAAGAAAAGATTGTCTACAACTAAAGCTATAAAGAATGAGGTGGGTAGCATGGGAGGAGACACAGTATAGTCATGACCCATACCCCCTGGTGGGTGATCCACAAAGGGGAGGATGATTACAATTACAGAGGTTCTCCCCAAGGAACAAGGGGTCTGAACCCCACATAGGGCTCCCCATCCCAGGGGTCCTATACCTGGAAGATGAACCTCCAAAATATTTAGCTTTGAAGGCTAGTGGGGCTTACTTTGGGGAGAGCCAGAGGGTTGTGGGAAATAGAGACTCCACACTTAAAGGGCACATACAAAATCTTACATGTTCCAGGACCCAGGGCAGAAGCAGTAATTTGAAAGGAGCCTGGGTCAGAGCCACCTGATGCTCTTGGAGAGCCTCCTGGAGAGGTAGGAGGCAAATGGAGCTCACCCTTGAGACAGACAACCACTTTTGGCAGCTCATTCTACCCCTAGGACACGTGCTGGCAAGTGCCATTTTGGAATCCTTGCTCTAGCTTCTTAGCATCAGGACTAATAAGGCAGGCTGCCTTAAGACCCACTGAGCCCACAGACATCCTGGGATATGGTCATGTCCAACAGAGGGTCCAGGACCTGGCTCCACACACCAGTGAGCCAGCACTAGCCCCGAGAACCCCAGGACCCTGCAGCTAGAGACCTTGGGACACAGCTCCACCCTCCAGTGGGCCTGTTCTAACCTTGGGACCAGCCCTACCCACCAGTGGGCAGGTGCCAGTCCCAGGATCTCCAAGCCTGCCCACCAGGGAGCTGGCACTAGCCTTGGAACCAGCCACCCACCAGCGAGCAGACAACAGCCCCAGGACCCCCTGGGACCCGGCTCCACCCATCAGTGGGTCAATATACCAACTTCAGAACCCCAGTGCCCTGCAGCCAGAGATACCAGGACCAAGCTCCATCTACCAGGCCAGAACCAGCCCCAGGAAACCCTGGGCCTTGGCCTTACCCACGAGTAGGTGGGCACAAGCCCCAGGACCACTGCAGCCCCACAGCCTGCCATAGCAGGACCCCGCCCATCCACCAATAAGCCAACACCAGCTCTGAGACACATTGGGCCAATTAGCCAGCTGCCCCAGGATCTGGCCACATCCACCAGTGGGCTGACACAAGCCTTCAGGGCACCCCAGACCCCGCAGGCAGCACCCACCCACCAGCAGACCAAACAAGCTCCAGAACCCCTAGGGCCCTACAGCCAATAATCCCAGGACACTGCTCTGCCTGCCAGTGGGCCAGCACTAGTCCCAGGAACACAACAATATGGATACTGTCTTGTCAGCACCCAGCCAACCCACCAGCAGACTTGTCCCAGCCCCAGGACCCCCTGTGCCCTGGTCCCGCCCACCATCAGGTCAACACCAATTCTGGGAACCTTGGGCCTATCAGCCAGTGGCCCCAGGATCTGGCCCCACCTTCCAGGGGGCTGACACTAGTTTCAGGACCCCAGGGTTTTGCACCCAGAGAGCCCAGGACATGGTTCTGACTACCAGTGACCAGCACAAGCCCCAGGACATCCTGAGCCCAGGCTCTGCCCACCAGCAGGCCAACACCAGCTCCAAGAGACTTTGAACCCCTCGGCCAGCCACTCTGGGATCCAGCCCCACTCACAGGTGGGCCAGCAGCCCACAGAGCTTGCAGCAAGCCACATCAGGAACTGGCCTCACCCACGAGCAGGCTGACACTAGATCTAGAAACCCTGGCTCTGTAACCTGGTTCTACCCACCAGTGAGCCTTTACTAGCCCTGGGAACCCCATGAGGCTCTGCAGCCAGCCGCCCCATGACCCAGCCCCACCAACCAGTGGCCAGCAGTCTACACACTGGGAACAACTTGGCAACCAACCAAACTGGGGGCCAGCCACACCTACTAGACCACAAAAAGTAGTCAGCCCACCACAACAGAGGAATAATGCAGTCCACATTGGGGGCACCCCTAGAGCGTATACCTCTCATGACCAGAGGGGAGTGTGCTGCTGGGATGTGTAAGATGGCTCCTACAAAAGGCCACTTCTCCAAGGTTAGGAAACATAACCAATCTATCAGATACACAGAAATAAAAACAGCAAATTAGGCAAAATGAGGTGACAGAGGAACATAAAGATGATCAAAGAACTCAGGAGAAGATAGAATGGACAGAGTGAGATGTTAGACGTTTTTAACAAAGAGTTAGTTAGAAAATATAAAGAAGAACCAGAGATGAATACAAAAACAAATGAAAAATATAGTGGAAGGAATCAAGAGCAGATTAGATGCAATAGAGGAACAAATCAGTGAGCTGGAAGACAGAATAATGGAAATCACTGATGCTGAAAAGAAAATAATAAAAAGAAATGAGGGCAGTTTAAGAGATCTCTAAGACAACATCAAGTGCACTAATATTCACATTACAGGGGTCCCAGAAGGAAAAGAGAGAGAAAAGGGCAGAAAACATATTTGAAGACATAATAGCTGAAAAATTCCCCAACCTGGGAAAGGAAACAGGCACACAGATCCAAGAAGCACAGATAGTCACAAACAGGATTAACCCAAATAGGACCACACCAAGACATAATTAAAATGTCAAAAATTAAAGAGAGAATATTAAAAGTAGCAAGGGAAAAGCAACAATACAAAGGAACTCCCTAAGGCTATCAGCTGACTTTTCAGCAGAAACTCTGCAGGCCAGAATGGAGTGGCATGATTTATTTATTTATTTATTCATTCATTTATTTATTTGGTTGTGCTGCACAGCTTGTGGGATCTTAGTCGCCCAACCAGGGATCAAACCCATGCCCCCTCCATTGGAAGCATGGATTCTTAACCACTGGACCGTCAGGAAAGTCCCTGGCATGATGTATTTAAAGTGATGAAAGGGAGAAACCTACAATCAAGAATACACTACTCCTCAAGGCTCTCATTCAGATTTGATGGAGAGATCAAAATCTTTTCAGACAAGCAACAGCTAAGAGTTCAGCACCACCAAACCAGCTTTACAAGAAATGTTAAAAGGACCTCTCTAAGTGAAAAAGAAAAGGCCACAACTAGAAACATGAAAATTATGAAAGAAAAAATCTCATTGGTAAAGGCAAATATACAGTAAATGTAGGAATTCAACCATGTATAAAGCTAGTAGGAAGGCTAAAAGACAAAAGTAGTAAAGTCATCTATATCTGTAATAAGTGGTTGAGGGATATACAAAATAAAAATATATAAAATATGATGTCAAAAAGAGTAAATGGGGGAAAGAGGAGTAAAAATGCAGGGTTGTTAAAATGCATTTGAAGTTAAGAGATCACAACTTAATATAATCATATATATGATTATATATATATATATATACATATGGATAGATAGATAGATAGATAGATCGCTACATATAAACCTCTTGGTAACCACAAACCAAAAATCTATAATAGATACACACACACAAAAGAAAGGAATCCAAACATAGCACTAAAGATAGTCATCAAATCACAAAGAGAACAAAAGAAGAAGAAAGAACAACAACATAAAAAACTACAAAAACAACGCCCCAAAATTAACAAAATGGCAAGAAGTACATACCTATCAATAATTACGTTAAATGTAAATGGACTAAATACTTCAATCAAAAGACATAGAGTGGCTGAATAGACACAAAAACAAAACCTATATTTATGTGATCTACAAGAGACACATTTCAGATCTAAAGGCACACATTCTGAAAATGAGAGGATGGCAAAAGGTATTCCATGCAAATGGAAATGAAAAAAAAGCTGGGGGAGCAATATTTATGTCAGACAAAATGAACTTTAAAATAAAGAGTGTAACAAGAGACAAAGAAGGACATTACATAATGTTCAAGGGACCAATACAAGAAGAAGATATAACAATTGTAAATACATATGTATCCAACATAGGAGCACCTAAATACGTAAAGAAAATATTAACAGACATAAAGAGAGAAACTGACAGTAACACAATATTAGTAGTGGACTTTAACACCCCATTTACATCAATCAACAGATCATCCAGACACAAAATCAATAAGGAAACACTGGCCTTAAATGATACATTAGACCAAATTGACTTAATAGATATATATAGAACATTCTACCCAACAATGGCAGAATACACATTCTTTTCTAGTGCACATGGGACATTCTCCAGGATAGATCACATGCCAAGCCACAAAACAAGTCTCAATAAATTAACAAAAAAACTGAAATTATATCAAGCATCTTTTCCAACCACAATTCTATAAGGCTAGATATCAACTACAAGACAAAAAACTGCAAAAACACGCAAATATGTGGAGATTAAACAGCATGCTACTAAACAATGAAAGGATAAGAGAAAAAAAAATTTAAATACCTGGAGACAAATGAAAAAGCCATGATGATCCAAAATCTATGGCATGTAGGAAAAACATTTCTAAGAGGGAAGTTTACCTCGATAAAAGCCTACCTCAGGAAACAAGAAAAATCTCAACTACCTAAACTTACACCTAAAAGAACTAGAAAAAGAAGAACAAACAAAATCCAAAGTTAATATAAGGAAAGAAATCATAAAGATCAGAGCATAAATAAAGTACATAGAGATGGAAAAACAATAGAAAAGATGAGTAAAACTAAGAGTTGTTTCCTTGAAAAGATAAACAAAATTGATAAACTGTTAGCCAGACTTGCAAGAAACAAAGAGAGGACCCAAATCAATAAAATCAGAAACAAAAGAGAAGTTACAAATGATACCACAGAAATACAAAAGATTGTAAGAGATTACTATGAAGAATTGTACACCAATAAAATGGACAACCTAGAAGAAATGGAAAAATTCCTAGAAATGCACAATCTCCCAACACTGAATCAGGAAAAAATAGAAAATAAGGACAGACCAATTACTAGTAATGAAATTGAATCAGTAATTAAAGAAAAAAAAAAACCTCCCAACAAACAAAAGTTCAGGACAAGATGACTTCATAAGTGAACTCTACCAAACGTTTACAGAAGAATTAACACCTATCCTTCTCAAACTATTCCAAAAATTTGCAGAGGCAGGGACACTTCCCAACTAATTTATGAGGCCAGCATCACCCTGATATCAAACCAGACAAAGATATTACAAAAAAAGAAAATTACAGGCCAATATCACTGATGAACATAGGTGCAAAAATCCTCAACAAAATACTAGCAAACCAAATCTAACAATACATTAAAAGGATCATTATCAAGTGGGATTTATACCACAGATGCAAGGATGATTCAATATCCACAAATCAATCAATGTGACAGATCACATTAACAAACTGAAGAATAAAAAATCATATGATCATCTCAATAGATGCAGAAAAAGCTTTTGACAAAGTTCAACATCAATTTACAATAAAAACTCTCCAGAAAGTGGGTATAGATGGAACATACCTCAACGTAATAAAGGCCATATATAACAGACTGACAGCTAACATCATACTCAATGGTGAAAAGCTGAAAGCATTTCCTCTAAGAACAGGAACATGACAAGGATGCCCACTCTCACCACTTTTATTCAACATAGTATTATCAATAGAAGTCCTAGCCACAGCAATCAGAGAAGCAAAATAAATAAAAGGAGTCTAATTCGAAAGAAGTGAAACTGTCACTCTTTGCAGATGATATGATACTATACATAGAAAATTCTAAAGACACCACCCAAAAACTACTTGAGCTCATCAACAATTTGGTGAAATTGTAGGATACAAAATTAACAAATAGAAATCTGTTGCATTTCTTTACACTAACAATGAACAAGAGAAATTAAGAAAACAATCCCATTTACCATCACATTAAAAAGAATAAAATACCTAGGAATAAGTCTAACTAACCTAACTAAGAAAATAAAGACCTGTGCTTGGAAAACTATAAGACACTGATGAGAGAAATTGAAAATGATACCAAATGGAAAGATATACTATGTTCATGGATTGGAAGAATTAATATTGTTAAAATGCCCATACTATCTAAGGCAATATACAGATTCAATGCAATCACTATCAAAATACCAATGGCATTTTCACAGAACTAAAACAAATAACTCTAAAATTTGTATGAAAACACAGAAGACTTCAAATAGCTAAAACAATCTTAAGAAAGAAGAACAGGGCTTCCCTGGTGGCGCAGTGGTTGAGAGTCCGCCTGCCAATGCAGGGGACACAGGTTTGTGCCCCGGTCCAGGAAGATCCCACATGCTGCAGAGCGGCTGGGCCTGTGAGCCATGGCCGCTGAGCCTGCGCGTCCGGAGCCTGTGCTTCGCAACGGGAGAGGCCACAACAGTGAGAGGCCCGCGTACCGCAAAAAAAAAAAAAAAAAAAAAGAAAGAACAAAGCTACAGGTATCACGCTCCCTGATTTTAAACTACACTACAGGGGCTTCCATGGTGGCGCAGTGGTTGAGAGTCCGCCTGCCGATGCAGGGGACATGGGTTCGTGCCCCGATCCCGGAGGATCCCACATGCCGCGGAGCGGCTGGGCCCGCGAGCCATGGCCGCTGAGCCTGCGCGTCCGGAGCCTGTGCTCCGCAACGGGGGAGGCCACAACAGTGAGAGGCCCGCATACCGCAAAAAAAAAAAAAAAAAAAAAAAAAAAAAAAAACTACACTACAAAGCTACAGTAATCAAAACAGTATGGCACTAGCACAAAAACAGACACATAGATCAATGGAACAAAATAGAGAGCTCAGAAATGAACCCAAACTTATATGGGCAATTAATGTATGACAAAGGAGGCAAGAATATACAATGGGGAAAAGACAGCCTCTTCAATACATTTGTGAAAACTGGACTGCTACATGCAAAAGAATCAAACTAGACTACTGTCTCACTCTATGCACAAAAATAAATTCAAAATGGATTAAAGACTTAAATATAAGACTTGAAATCATAAAACTTCTAGAAGAAAACATAGGCAGTACACTCTTTGACAACGGTCTTTGTAATATTTTTTGGATCTGTCTCCTCAGGCAAAAGAAACAAATGGCACTACATCAAATTAAAAAGCCTTTGCACAGCAAAGGAAACAATCAAGAAAACAAAAAGGCCACTTACTGAATGGGAGAAAATATTTGCAAATGATATACTGATAAGGGGTTACTATGTAAAATATGCAAATAACTCATACAACTAAACATCAAAAAAACCCCAACAACCCACAAACAATCCATTTAAAAATGGGCAGAGGATCTGAATAAACATTTTTCCAAGGAAGACATACAGATAGCCAACAAGCATATGAAAAAATGTTCAACATTGCCAATTATTAGTGAAATGCAAATCAAAACAACAATGAAATATCACCTCACACCTGTCAGAATGTCAGAATGTCAAAACAGCCACAAATAAATGTTGGTGAGAATTTGGAGAAAAAGGAATCCTGTACACTGTTGATGGCGATGTAAATTGGTACAGCTACTATAGAAAACAGTATGGAGATTCCTCAAAAAAATAAGAATAGAACTACCATATGATCCAGCAACAGCACTTCTGGACATTTATCCGAAGAAAACAAAAACACTAGAATATATATGCACTCCTATGTCCATTGCAGCATTACTTACAGTAGTTGAGATATGGAAGCAACCTAAGTGTCCATCAAGAGATGACTGGATAAAGAAGATGTGCTATATATGTACAATGGAATATTACTAAGCCATAAAAAAGAAAGAAATCTTGTTATTTGTGACAACATGGATAGACCTAGAGGGTATTATGCTAAGTGAAAAAATTTAGACAACAAAGACAAATACCATATGATTTCACTTATATGTGTAATCTAAAAACACAAAACAAATGAACAAACATAACAAAACATAAACAGAGTTATAGTACAGAGAACAAGGAGGTATATGCCAGAGGGGAGGAGGGCAGGGGGAGGAAAGAACTAGGTGAGGGAAGTTAAGAAACACAAATTTCTAGTTGCAAAATAAATGAGTCATGGGTATTAAATGTATTATACCTAAGTACTAGGGATGTAACATACAACATGATAAATATAATCAACACTGTTGTATGTTATATATGAAAGTTAGAGTAAATTCCTGGAGTTCTCATCATACGAAGAAAAATTTTTTTCTATCTCTTTAATTGTGCACCTATAGGAGACGATGGATGTTTATTAAACTTGTCATAGTCACTTCATGACGTATGTAAAGCAAATCATTATACTGGATATCTTAAAATTATATAGTACTGTATGTCAATTATATCTCAATAAACCTGGGGAAAAAAAGAATCATGGAGTACATACCATGTGCACAAATTCTAAGGACAGTGCAAATAAAAAACAGTCCCTTCCCAAGAGCTCACAAACTAGCAAAAGAGACCAATAAATGAACCCTGTACAATGTGATAAGCGCTAGCATAAAGTCAAGTACAGGGGCAATAAATGATCATGAAGGAAAATCAACTATACTTCAATAAAATGAAAAATGTTTAAATATGGAGCATGAAGAAAACTTTTAACTCAGCCCAGAGAAAAGGGGGTGGATGGTGCATGGAGAGAGTAGCTTTCTAGAGAAGATATTTTATAGTTACATATTACCTTTTAATAATTTCTGATGAGTCTCTAATGTCTTGAAATGATAAAATTAAGAGCTATTATCTAGATCAGTACTGTCCAACAGAAATGTAATGTGATATACATAATTTAAAATTTTCTAGTAATTATATTAAGAAAGTAAAAAGAAACAAGTGAAATTTATTTTAATAATATATTTATATAACACAACATATCTAAATATCTAAAATATTATCATTTCAACATGTAATCAATATAAATTATTGAGATATTTTATATTCTTCTAGGTTTTCTAAATTTATTTTGTATTTTATACTTACCACACATCTCAATTCAAACTAAGCCACATTTCAAGTGCTCAATGGCCTGACATGGGACTAATATATCAGCTAACACAGACCTATTTTGAACTAATGCTTCCCAATATCTTAAAGTATGAAGACCTCTCAAAATACTTTGAGGATATCCACATTATAGTTTGACACTTTTAATATCCATCAATTGATAAATCATATTGAAAAAGCTCTTTTGAGCAAATTTAACAATGCTTTTCTATGTATGTTGATTTTGTATAACAGTGTCTACATGTGTTTGAAAAATGGTACCCTAAGATATGGTATTATATATCATCGCATATCATAGTATGGTATCACATAATATGCTTAAGCTAATTTGAATTGGATTTTGGCCTGACAGAACATATAGATCACTATTTTTAGGCATCACCTAAGTTCTATTGTATCCACCCCTACTACATTAATAAAGCTGACAGATGAGCACTTTTTGAGAGGTTCCTTATAGATATGATTCAAATATCCTGGTAGCAAGATGACTGTTAAAGAATTCCTAAGGTCTCTTCCAGTTGATGGTAGTATTTTATATGGGTTCTCCTCCCAACTCTCTTACTTACCAGCTGTGAGACCTTAGGCAATATACTAAAACTTTCTAAACCTTTGTTTTTTCATCTTTAAAAAACAAGAACAGTATCTACCTAATATTTGTTGAGCACTCTAAGCATCATACATGCATCAGCTCTTTAAATCCTCACCACAATCCCATGAGATGTTGCTATATTATCCCCATTCCACACAGATGCACTCAGAGGCACAGTGACGTTAAATAATTTGTCCAAGATTACTCAGCTGTAATTTGAACCCAAAACCTGCAATTTTAATCCCCATGCTATATACTGTCTTTCTTAAGTTACAGTGATTCTCAAATGAGATAATACATACAGACACTTAGTACATGCAAGTTCAGTGTCAGTTTATTACTGTTATTATTAAGATTCTAATGCCCATATTTGTACCTTTCTAAAATGCTCTTTCCTAACTGGAAATGCCTTGCTTCATCATTCTGAAAATAATTCCAAGTCCCATCTCCTACATAAATCGTTTTTTAACTAAGTTGATCGCTCTTCACTAAAAATTCCCTTTGATATCTAAAGAAGTGCAGAATTTGGCCCATGATTCTCCACCAATGATTATGCCTTATTACTTTAACAACAGTGGTAATTAAGGAGGAAGAAATTCCCTCTCACATCCCACCCCCACTCATAGAAATTCATTTATTAACTCATTTTTTTCAGTAAGGGCCTATTCTATGTCAGGCTCTGAGCTAGGTGCTAGACACGTACTGGTGAACAAAACACATAGTTCCTTTTCTCACGGAAATTTTGACAATAGAACATGACATTAAACAAATGTATAAATACAAATTGTGGTAAATGTCATGAAGAAAAAGAACAAATAGGCCATCAGAAAGACAGTCTAAGGGGTATAATTTAGATGGAGGAAGTCAGAGAAGGCCTCTCTGAAGAAGTAACATCTAAGCTAAGTAAGTAAGACCTGAAGAATGAGTAGAAATTTGTCAGGGAAAGAGTAAATGAAAGAACAGTCCAGTCAAAGACCCTGAAGCAAAAGAGCTTGCCATGTTTATTTAGACACTGAAGAAAGCCAAGATAGCTGAGATATAGTGAACAAGAGGAAAGTGGTAGAAAATGAGGCTGAAAACTATATAGGGCCATGTCAGAATGTGATAAAGAGCAAAATACCTATTATTGTATTTGAACGGTACAAACTCCAGAGGTTGGACCTTGCCTATCTCTTCTTTACTAGGAGGGTAGGGGTAGGCACAGTTTTTAAAAGAATGAGTAATCCTGACCTACTAATACTCTTTGTTTCAAGGGTACTAGTGTTGCTTCTAAAATAGTAAGTCTCTTAAACATCCCATCTAATAGTTTTGACTGGAACTTACATGGTAAACATCCACACTGTCTACTATGATGTGCAAGACATCAAAAGGAGGTAAAGATGTTTGAATGACATTGCCTGTGACTGCAAAGGAATTTAATGGCTAATAGTATCAAGTAATATAAGGAAATGGATAAAAAGAATGGATGGAAGTTATAAGGGGCATAACCTAAGTATGAAATTAAGCCCACTGCAAAGTTCTGAATTATAACGCTTATTATATATGGTATATTGAGGTTTAAATTATCTACCCAATCCTGGGGACTGAAGGCCAGGTTGGATGGTGGGTGAAGTTGGAGAGAATCAAATGAATGAATGCATGTCAAGCACCTAAAAACATGCCTAATGCCTGACATGCCATCAGCAAGTGAAGCTATCATTATTATCTATAATGACTTTTTTTTTCCAAAACAAAATTTCAGTGTAACACTTAGGCAAATAACAAAATATTTGGATAAATAAGTTGGTTATGTTAGCTATACATATATTACCAAAATGAGAAATGAGCAAGTGTTTCACAGTGGAGATGGCAAAGTTCAAATACTAAGTGTAGTATGAACTAAGAACCAGATTAAAAAAACTGCTGCAAGAAGGGTATATACTATCTAAGCATTTATCTTAAAGCTGAGTTACAAATCACCTAAGCAATAATACAATGGATTCAGCCTTACACCCCAGCAGGACACTGTGGTTAGCATGAGGCTAGCCAACTGAATTTTCTAACAAAGAGGCAAAATCAGTTGCATCCTAAGTAGTCTCCCAGCATCAGAATGAAGAGATGGAATCTCCCCCTCTTGCTTGGTTCCTAATCTTTCTGTAGAACTCCAGCAGACATCTAGAACTGGTTTAGATGATTGGCCTTTACTTGTCTCTCCAGACTATTCCCAACTATAGTGTCACTTCTGGTTTTAAAGCCCTAAAAACTCTACAGGAAGCAAAGGATATAGAATTATGAATTGAACATGTTGAGTACCAAAAAGTAATGCAAAGGAGGAAATTTTTCTGCACTGGCAGTACAGAACAAATTGATTTATGAGAACAAGCTGTTTGTTCCAAACACTGCTAACCAGTGTATTTTCAAGTCCCAGAATTAATACCAAAGTGGTTAGAATAAAACTAGGGGCTTTTCCCAATGGGTAGGGCAGGCATGAGACTTCCTTGAATGAATCAACAGACAAATGAATAAAGAAATTTACTGGGAAGATTATTTGATTTTGACTCAGACATCCTATAAAATCCCATAGATTAAAGCCAGGTGTGGTTGACCCCTGTGCTCTACAAGTATAAATTAAGAAGCATCTTACAGAAAGGGATCTAAACTGTAGTTCAATATTCAAGAGGTCTTAGGGAGGTATGGAAGGAGGCTGGGAGTCAGTAAACTATCCGATTATCATAGAAATGAAGGTATTAAGAACAAGAGTAATTTTGAATGCTTTATTAAAATGTTCCTCACAGAATTCTTTACAAAAACATCATGTCCTGAAAAAGTCATTCAACAAACATCAAGACCTTCTATGTATAGGACATTGATGGAAAAAGGAAGAGAATCCATGTTCCTGATCCTTAATACAGCTCCAAAATATTTAAAATTCTGAAAGTTCAGTTCAAAATCTTAAATTTTACTTCACTTACATTTTCAATAGTGCTGAAATTTTCATTTAGTATTGTGCTTATAGTGCTAGCCCTGTTTTTTGTTCACAAAAACAAAAGCCTATCATTCCCATGCTACATAAAATATGTATGTTCATGTTTTAGATAAATATTTATATAAAACAAAATTGTTGTAAATAAATAAGATATCTTAAAGAAACCAAATCAGTATCAAAGTTAAAATTACAATATATGTAATCCACTAATTCTAAAGTTTAGACAAAGTTTTAGATCTTCTTCATGAAAGAAATGTACGAACTGTACCCTTGATTGTACCTCTACAAATAGGGCATTTTCTTAGAGAAGGGGCACAATCTTTGCAAACCACTAGATGACCGCAAGGAATAAACACTATGGACACTTCTTTGTCCATACACACTTTACAAGTTCTTTCTTCTTGTAGTCTCCTCAATTGTTCTTCCATTGGTAAATCTAAGAAGAGAAAAAAATTTTAATAAAAGGCAACTTGCTGCTTCTCCTCCAATGAAAAGCCAAGAAAATAAAAAACAATGTTTTCTACTGATTTAAATTATTAATACTATTTTACCTGAAACATTTTCTGTGGGAATGTATTTTATGTCTTGTTGCACTAAGGGAGAAAAAGCAAAAGCATTACCATGACAAATAAGGTTAACAATATTTAGTCACAGAATATATATTTTTAAACTAACAGTTTAGACTCTGGCCAAATACTATAGATAATTTTCATAATGTCAAGTCAATGAAAGCCTTCAATCTTTTTGTACAATTAATAGTTTATAAATTAGGTTGAATTATTTTCAATAATCACAAATCGTTAATAAAAGCATATTTTCAATTGACCTAGGAAGTTCCAAAAGTAATTTTCCAGCACTCACCAAATAAATGCTGGTATAACATGGGGTCAATTTCTTGTAGAGAGTTTTTGAATATGGTGGCTGCAAAATTTCCTTTTACTAAGATAGTATCAATCAGTTCTCTTGCTTGTAAGGATGTCTGTGTTTTTTGTTTAATAACATCACTTTCTTGCTCGCTAATCACTCTGGCAGTTAGTAGACTATCCAGGATTGGAAGCGCACAAGTCAAATGTTGAAAAAGTGCCATTCTATTCTTCCGGATTAATGATAGGTCATCTTTATAGAAAAGAACACAAACACAATCACGTTCAAACTGCCCACAAACTTCCTTCCACATATACACATATAACTGAATGAAAACAACCATAATTCATAATCAGTTGGCACTGAAGTTGATTGCTAGCTTTGGGGGTACCTGATGCCCTGTGCTTGATAGTAACTCTACTTATAATAAGAACTAACACTGAGCACTGTGGTAGGCACTTTCCATGTATTAACTCATTTCATCTTCACAACAGCCCTTTGAGGTAGGTACTAGTACCCTTATTTAGCAGGTAAGAAAATAGAGGTACAGTGAGGCAAGTAAATTGCTAACGGACACACAACTAGCAAAAGTCAAACTGAGGCAATTTGGTTTCATAATCTGTGCTCTCTACCATTCTGCAATACTGCCAATGCTTTAACCAAATAAAACTTAGAACCAAATAAAATTGAAATTTTAATCCAATCTAGTCAAAGTGGGGAAAGGCAAAATCAAGGGAATTAAAATGATAGAACATTTTTTTCTCAAATTATCAGTCACCCATAAAACTTCTTTAAAATTCCATTTTAAGATGCAATTATTAATTAATTATTATTTCCCAAAATTAGACATGATATTGCTATTACCTCAATGTTTTATAGTAAGGGGGGAAAGGCACTAACAGCATTTTGAAAAATAAATCCTACTTGTCAATACCTTCCTGTCCTATAGGATCTCTGTATTCTTCTTCCAGATCTAGATTTTGTATCTAGTGGTAAAATATTTTATATTTGAAACTCTGCAATTTTATTATCTCTTTGGAATATGACTTATGATTCCAAGTTTATTAATTAACTATCATATAGTTTTACCATGATCCATAAAGCTTTTCTATAAAATAAAAAGAGAAGTTGGGCTGTCTAAAGAAGAATTATTTGAGGGGAGATGATCGTTAGATTTTAGAAACTCTGACTTTGTCAAATAATAGGACATATAAATAGAACTGTTTAATAAGGAATAAAAAACAGTGCTTAGTCAGAAAGTCCAGGCTCGAGATATACATATTGAAGAGAATTGAAGCTCTGAGAATAAATGAGAAAAGGATCAAGACCTAGAACAGTGTCTGGCACAAAGTCAATGTTCCACAAATACCTGGTGAACAAATGAACCATCAGGCCTCATCAATTTAAACAGCAGTAGGAACAAAGAAATAACAGCCAGAGGGATGGAAGAATTAGAACTTAACATATTGTTAAGTAATCTATGGTTAAGAAGTAGTGATATTTTAGAAAATTTAAATATAATTTATACTTGATGTTAAAGTATATTAATTTTTTAATTTTTAATTTTTCTAATTACATTTTACTTAAACTAATGTAAGAAGTTCTCTGAAATTCTTAAGACTTCTAAAATTGGATTGCTAGTAGCTGCAGAAAATAGTCTCACTTCAAAGTCATAGACTGTATTCTGGTTTATAAGAGGTGAAGACTTGAATAAACCTTTGAAGCATATTATTCTTTTATCCTGGAAAAAAAATCCTAAGTTGCCTCTTTATTTACACATCTGTCAAGAAATCACTCACCTACTCTTCTGGGAAACTATAAAGTAATCAGTAATGTAAATGTAAGTATTTTCATTGTCATTCAAAAAATATTTCTTGAGCACAGACTATATACAGATACTGTGCTAGGTAGTATGGATATAACAGTGAGCTGAGAAGCTAACAGATATTTTTGACAATGCAAGTTATTGTATATACTGTTGACTTGGAGTCAACTCTGGAAACTGTTGATTTTTTTTTGGAAGAAAGATAAGTATTTTATAGCTGGATGGCTTTAGACTTCATAGGGTCTATAAACAATTGTGGAAATGGGTGTTCTCTTCTTTGAGCAGTTGTTCACTGATGACCAGTGGGGTAAGACTGAGAGGACTACAGGAAGGACATGCAGCCCTATCTTCACTTCACAATGAAAAGGAGAATTTGGCTGGGCAAAGATGAACTTGGGCTATGTTGCTGCTGTATTGGTGACATGTAGAACTGAATAATTCACACTTTGGTAAATAGAGGATGCTGTATTACTGGGATCTGATATGTTTGTCTGGGTTGGCAAGGGGTAGATTTTTCCGGGAATGGAGTGGACAATCTCACTGTCAACCATCCTGGGAAGAAAGAGGTCCCAGATGGCCTTGGACAAGGATATGGGGCAAAGCTTTCTCATTCTGGGCTTTGTGGATATTTGGGGGCCTGAGCTTTGCTTGGGACTTTCCTAGTCATTTGTTAAAACTGGTCAGAGCTACACAGAGATGAATCAGGAGCTAGGCAAAGAGATTCATGAGGACGGGCTTAGGGGCACCAAGAGAGGCCACATACAGTTATAGCTGTCAACTGCCATCTGTGATGTAATGCCCTTCTGTTATCCCTAAATCTCCAGTAAGAGCTTGTTAAAAGTTGTAATCTGTTTTCAGCTGTGTTGAAAGGACTCTTGGATCTGGTCCATGCTTCAGAAGGAGTGGCAAAGGAGAGACCAACATTTCTCTTTGTCTAGGCCAGAGTGATGATGGCAGTGGAGCAACCAGATGAGAATGAACATGCTCATCCAGAGGAGGGGATAAGCCTCAACACAGTAGAGGCAACAGGGAGCAGACAAGGCTAGCATGGAAGGGCATGGATAACTTGTCTTGGGAGAATGTGAAACAGTGTCTTAGAGCTCCCCTAAATAACACAGGGACACTCCAAAGGGGAATTCAGTTCTTGTGTGGTCAAATAGGAAACTTAATCATAATTTTACATTAATTTATAGTCACAGGCTGAGACACACTGTTACGCTAATATTAAAATTAATAATTGTCCCTGATCCCGCCCCAATTTATAGCAAAGAGGAGTGAGCAACTAGTCTGGGATCAAAAATGTGCCATGAATAATTACATACACAGTCAATTACCCAGAATAAAAATAGAAATTAAGAAAAAGCAGGAAACAATGCTTTCACTCAATATATGTACTTATATTTTCAATTTACTAATAAGGAATGCAAATATATTTTAATGTGAAGGAAGTTTTCAGAATTCAAATGCAGAATATTGAACTTAAAATCCAATTGGACTGACAATATTTTCAATAACTTAGGTACAGCGACATCCTTATGGAAATGGAGACTGTAAGTAAATATGTGTACCTGATTCTTTTTCCTCAGTTGCTCTTTCTTTCTCCTCTTCCCTTATTTCATCTTCTGCATTAAGTAAATCTAATACAAGATCACTGACAGTTTTGTAATTCTCTCCAGTTGCTAGGATTTTACTCTGAACTGTCTGCTTTACCAGCCTTCTACTAAAGCCCATTTCCAAAGCAGCTTTAACAACAGGCGTATTCATCATGACTGCATCTTCTGAATGGTTTTCTCCAGGTCCAAAATGAATAACTATACGGAATAAAGAAGTTAACGCATATTGGGATAGTCTGTGTATTTTCTAAATTGCGAGTTATTACAATATCAAAAACATAAGGCCCAGAAAATGTGTAGGTACTATTTTGTATTACCTTTCTTAAATTTAAAATAATGATATACATGTTCAGTCACTAAAATAGGAATATGGAATATTGTATTCAGATTCAAAATATGCATTATCTGGCATAAATATGAGTGGGAGAAAGAAACAGAATGTTGGGATCATCCCCACCAGCACTGAGATTCCTTTTTCCCCATGTTGAATGAGCAAATGAGCTTTCTAAATCAAATATGTTTAACATAATTTTGAAAGAGGCCAATTGTAATCACTCATATCTATTACTGCAAAGGCCTCCTAAACTATTGCTCCTGTCTAATTCATTCTCAACACTGTAACCAAAATGACTTTTTAAAAACACAAATCTGAATGTGTCACATTCCTTCTTAAATTCCAACAACGATTCCTTTGCTTTTAGGATAACATTCAACTGTGCCTTACATCTTATGCAATCTGGACCCTGTTTACCCCTTCAGCCTCATCTCTTGCCACTTACTCATTCGCCTTCTATCCCAGAAGCCACAAACTGATGGCTCTTGGGTCAAATTCTGCCTACAGGGCTGACCACTCTTAAGCTAGCCTGCTTCATTCATTTACCTGTTCGCAAATCCTACTTCTAGCTGTACAGGATTTTGTTCAGTTCTTCAAGTGTGCCTGTTCTCTTTTGTCACTTAAGTCTTTCATGTGCTGTTCTCTCTGCCAAGAATATTCTTTTCCTCCCGTTGTTATTTGGTTAACTACTATTCTTCCCTTTGATTCTGTGCTAAGACAAATACTTCCTCTGATAAGCTTTTCTGATCTTCCAAGTCTGGGCTAATTGTCCCGCATGTGCTCTCAGAGCACACTTTACTTTCCATACTGTTCTCCTATCTGTATATTTGCCTGTATTCCTTAAACCACTAGCTCATGATAGCAGGTGTTATGTTTATCCTATTTTCTATTCTTTCCCCAGAATAGCAGAAGCACAACAAATATTTGTTGAACTGAATTTAACACTAGATAAGGGAGAAGAGCTTGTTCAAATATTGGCTCTATCACCTTTCAAGTTTAAGGTGGTGGACAAGTCACTTAACCTCTCTGAGCCTCTGAGTACCTACTGAAAAATGAGAATATTATTTTCTACTCTCTCCGTTTCATAGAAAGAATATGTATGCAATCTAATGTCATAGTGCATCCGTTCCCACACTCGTCTGAGAACAAGGGTTAGGCTGGATGTCTGAAGCTTGTTAAAACTATAGATGCTCAAGCCCCACCTTCAGATACTATGATTCAATTCAGTAGGGTTAAAGTGGAGACTAGAAATCTATAATATTTTTTAGAGTTCCTCAGGCAATTATGATATGCACTAAAATTTGAAAAATACCAATAATGTATTTGAAAATTCACTGTAAATTATAAATCATAATATAAATGTACATTATTATAATTATCAACTTTCAATCTTAACAGTATCAAATGGTTCTAACATTTAAATGCAGTAATTATTATTAGTATACATACTTGGTGACTCTGCATTTTCATCTTCTGGATTGTCTGAAGTAGATAACAGCTACAAAAAAATGTATATAAATTAAAATGTAAATCTTATCTTGTTCATTGCAATAAAAATTAATCAAGAGACCTAATTTATTCAATTTATTGCAAACTGACATGTTTACTGGCAACATAATTTTTTATGTCAAAAGCAGAATTTCATTTACATTCAACAGCAATTCTGTAGGCCATAAACTAATAGAGTTTCTTCGTGTGTGCATGTGTATGTGTGTATTAACAAATAAAATCCATTTTCATTAAGGCAGGAAAAGGGCTATACCTTTTCAGTGACTGTAAGACAATCACTGTTTGCCTATCACCCCAAAGATCTTCCATTTTCTGGGTGCTCCTTTGGGATAAGCTGGACCCTTTATTTCCATTGACTGTGGCTAGGAAGTGTTTGACTCTCAAACTATTCTCTAAGTTCTTACTTGCTTTTCTGGGAAGATTAGAAAGAGCAATACAGTTATCTTCCTCAAATCCTTTTAAGAAAAATCTATATAGTAAAACTATTAATTGCTACTATCCAGTCAATGTTTTTCCTCAGATAATTTAATTTATTGCAACTTTCTTGGAGAAATACTCAGAAACATAACTTAA
Source organism: Mesoplodon densirostris (assembly GCF_025265405.1). Lineage (NCBI taxonomy): Eukaryota > Metazoa > Chordata > Mammalia > Artiodactyla > Ziphiidae > Mesoplodon > Mesoplodon densirostris. The sequence goes on along the minus strand of NC_082667.1, from coordinate 95,466,850 downwards.
ATATTATTTTTCAGAAGGTTTCTAATTCTGGATCTGCTGTTATCCAAAGAATAGCACTCTCTAAGATCATGCTGGGTGTTGAAAAAAGAAAATGTATTTTTAAATTGACTTGTCTTTTCACTAAAATACTACTCTCTGTAATTATCAGAAAATAATTTATCAGAAAATGAATTTAATGAATGATTTAAAAAACCAAAAAACTGTCCCTACCTGTTCAAGTAGATGAGGGTAACTGGCTTGAACTCGACTGATGAACTCTTGTCCTTTAATTCGTATCAAGTACTCACACCTAAAATGTAAGTGAAATTAAATCTGGGGGGTTATTTTAATCTGGTCATTTGTAGACTGTTAAATATTTCAAGTGAACATAAACATAATTATAACCACTTGACTATTCATTTGGCATATAGGAAGTGATAAGAGATACTGCACTCAAAGGTAAGATGATGTAAGCAAGAGGAAGGCTGTAACTGGTACTTGGCCAAGGCTGATGTGGATAAGGGTTGTGAGGCTCTCAGTCTACTGAGATAAGTAAGGCTGTCTCCACTCCGAGGTCCTTGCTGCTCTCTTCAACTATTCTAAGATTCCTAAAAACATTCTGAACATTCATGAGCCAAGGAGACAGGTAGAAAGTTCCCTAATAAATGATATTGTTCATACATAAGCTTTGTATGTTTAAAAGCTAAAAATATACATAGAAAGAATGAGGAAGCTGAACACATTTTCTAAGAAGTCAGACATTCACAAGTTTGGTAGTTTCTAGATAATGTATATCCATGGTCAAATTTAAGTACAAAATGAATTCATGACACTACCAAAGCAAATTTACTGTTCTTTTTATATATTCACAAAATTACCACAATAGAAAGCTAGCAGCACTTTTTTAAAATGTCTATGTAAGGTGTTCTTTATAATCTTCATAATTTTTGAAATTTGAAATATTTGGGGAGTGCAAAGTTGCTATAAATGAAGACATAGTATCATATAAAAAATTATATAATGCAAATGTTAGGATACTAAGTTTAGTAATCAACACTAAAAATACTAAAAGTGTTGACCATGAAAAATTATAGGCTACCTGATTTTAGTAAAAAAAAGGGAGAGCGTAAACAAGTATAGAATAATCAGAAGTGTAAGACATGACAACAAAATGCTATGTAGTGATCAAAACAGATGAGATGGGTCTGGATTTACTCTGATGACCCTACTTAATATTGTAACCAGCCTGGTGCCTCTGATCTCTCTTACCCAAGCTCCCTTTTTTCTTTTTATCCATAGCACTTATTATCTTCCAACATGCTATATAACTTATTTATTAAGTTTTTATTCATTGTCTGTCCTCTCCTGCTGTAAGTTTAGCATATGAGACCAGGAGTCTTGGTTTTGTTCAACTGAGTATATTAAGCATCTACAATAGTGCCTGATAATAGGTAATCAGTTAATATTATTGAGTGTTGAATAAATGGAAATATGTTCAAAACATGTTGACTGAAAAGCATTTCAAAACAGTAAATATATCTAATTCATGTAAAATTGTATACATTTACGTATATATGTACATATGCATAAAGAGATGTCTCCGGAGAGATGTTCACTAAAATAGTGACTGTGGTCATCTTTAGGTGGTGAGATTTCTGGACATTTAAATTTTTTTTGTCTCTGTACTTTCCTACTTTCCTACAATGTGTAACTTTGGTTTTATAATGAGCATATGTTATTTTAATATACATATATATATAATTACACACACAAAGAAACCCTAAATTATTTCCGCTTTATCTTAAATTTCCATCGAAACCTTTTAAGTAATTATTTTTCTAAGTAATACCTCCTAAATTTATTCATAAATGTATTTTTGAAACAAAGAATAAAGTAACAGTTGATTATAAGGTAAACACATATAACTCCTCTTACAATAATCACACATATTTGCAAAAAAAATTTCAAAACAATTACCTTGGAAACCACTTGGCATGTTCCACCCATGGATCATCTCCAGATTCCCAACACCTCAGCCCACCATCACAGCAAAAGCATTTCACATCATCACTGTGACCTAAAATTAATTTTGGACCAAAACTTATGAATATATATAATTTGACCACTAAAATGTATGAGATAACACATGGTGAATATCTGTTTTTTATTATCAGATTAAGTTTCTTACCCATATAATAAAAACCTGCACTTGCAAGCTGCTCAGGATGAACTGGAACACTAGAAGGCCAGTTACAGAATGTTTTAAAGCGGGCTGCATATGTCTGCATGCTCAGATTAGAAACAGTGTATCTTGAAGTGCCTTGAAGCTGATTTCCTAAAAATGGGCAGTTGGGGAAATGTCTCAGGTGTTCTGACATAGCATCATCCTTCGGTTCCCAGTTGCTCAATTTTCCACCACAGGCAAAGCAGGCCACTCTATCTCCAGGTCCTATGTAGTAAAAGCCTGCTTTTGCCAGATCTGTTGGTGACAGAAAAGTCAATGGCCACATCTGGAAAGTAAGTAATCTGGCTTTTTCGGTATTCATTGCACAACGGTAGGGACTTATCCTCAAGGCAGAAAAATCTTGATTTGGTCCAGAGTTTAAAAGATTTGATGGAAAGCTTGAATAAGAGCCACTGAAATAGCCACTGTTTTCCAAACTTGGAAGTAATGAGTACGTGGAATTTGTTACTGAAGAAGGAGAAGTAGGCTGAGAAGTGGCTCCCGAGATGTTAACTGAATTTAGATTCTGAACAAAGCTACAGCTAGGATACAACTTTTTATGCTTTTCAATAGGATTATCTCCTTGTTTCCAGTTATCCAGCATCAGGCCGCAACAGAAGCATTTGACCTTGTCATTCACACCAGTATAATAAAAACCAGCACGAGCAAGACTCCTTTCTGAGACAGGAACACCAGAGGGGAAAGCCGAATAGGTAGACATTCGGTACAGCTCACATGAAAAGTCATACTTCAATTCAAATATGTTGGCACTTTTCATCAAATTTGACAAGAATACGCTATTTTCTACTATGTTCATAATGAAATGGATGGGGAGGAAAAGGGACTAGCCTTTCTCTGGGGAGGTAGTTTTGTGCATGGGTTTTGATTTTTATTAATTTTAGTACTAGATTGAACACTTAGAACAGGAAATCTTTCATTCTTTTTTCTTCTATGCATTTAGGGTTATAGCATGGCAAGATTCTAAATCTTATATTGATACATTTTAAGGGCCAGTTATGTACCTGCACCTTTGTATACTCTTGCATACAATGTAAACATGATACTACACAGTACCTTGCGATGAAAATTAAAACCATTCATAAAAGTGTAGAGTGCTTTAGGTCATCAAGATGCCATTTAGTGTCAGATATCTCCACAGGTAGGTCACCCTCTCCACTAGTACGCTTCAGTGACATCCAGTCAGCCTGAAGATAAAATGTCTCACATAGCTAGTTTGTTTCGGCGGAAAGCTATGCTGTGTAAGTGTTCTATACACACAAAAATATTCAAACTATGTTTATTTTGCTTTTCTTAAATTGTGAAATTTTGTAGCCAGAAAAAAAAAGCATAAGACCTACCTCAAAAGAGGAAAAGAATGGACTATCATATTTCACTGATTCTAAGATGCATGTTTTAATATCTCTGCTATGGAGAGGTATCTTACAATTAATGAATGGCATGTCACATTTTAATTAACAGCATTTTTATTTCTTAGAGGTACATAAAATAATGGTGTGCTTTACAAATGATGACATCTTAGATTCAATGAAATACAGTCTATCCAAAATCTTGCTCAAATTAATTTTTCTTCCTACAACAATTTTATTAGGGAGAACAAAACAATTCAAAATTTTCTTCCAAATAAAGAGCTTAAGTAGTAACAGAATTGGTTCATACATCTCAAGACCTGGTTTCAAGATTTATTAAATAATAATTACTTCCCATAGACAGGTACCGGATTGCTTAGTCATAGCAATACCACTAGATCTTAGCAAATTAAACATTGCATTTCAAATAAATTATCAGAGATGAATATATTTGCTCACTTGGTCTTTTAGACTCAGCTTCATGCTGTTGAGAACCAACATCAAATCTCCTGATAATGGATTTACTTTTAAAAACAGTCAAAAGTCAGAGTGCTGAGTCTGCAAGCTAAGATAAATAATCAAAAAAAAAAAAGGATAAAAAAATCTGGCTTTGGTCAGAAATTATTTCACAGATAGCATACCTTGAACCAGAATTTATCATGACAAAAAATAATAAATTTATTTTGTCACAATCCACTTCTTTTGAACAGCAGAGATCTCAAAGTTCAGAATTTCTCAATTATAAGTAGCTATTAGTAAGTAGGTTCTGTGTCAATAATGTCAGTAATAACCAATAAACAAGTCAACATGGTTTTTTTTTCTAGAAGTATTTTGCAAGCATGCTTCCTGGGTCCCACATATGTTGGGGCTTTTGACTGCAGACTTCAATGCTTTATTTCCAGGTGGGAGTAGAAACATATCTAAGTACCAGTGATAATTGCCCTCAGAGGTAAATTATTATGTCTAACTTCAGTATTCCTTTCATTCTTGGTGTTACTACTGTCTCTGTGTGAATTTTCTTTTGGAATAAGTTTGTTCATTTACCAAAATGTAACCATCCAGTCATCATTCTCATTCTAATTATTCTCAGAAATAACAGCCCATTTGAACAAACTAAAGTTTTGACTTTCAAAATATCAACAGTCTTATAAATGGTTAATTTCTTTACCAATCATCATATTTATCTTTCATACTTGCTCTAAATTTGTTGCACCTATCAAAAAGTTTTGTTCTTGACATTTCTTTGTCATTGCAGAAATCTTTTAACATACCAAAGGTTTTATATGCATGTTTCTCTAATTTAGCAGAGGGTTGAATATTAACTCTTTGTTCCAGATAACTGTCACTCATTTTTAAATCTTTACCAAACACAGGTACTTTTTTCTATTCTACACAGCAGCCAGTGGGAAACTTCCTGGCCAACTTTGAAAAAAGTAGTTCAACAATATGTCCCAGCTACAATCATTTCTTTATATCCACAAATCAAATTCAGAATCAAACTTATTATTACTTTATAGTTATACCTCTTATAACCAGATCATATTTTAAAAATTAACATTCTTTGGATACCAAAAACTCCTGTTAACTACTTTGTTTATTCATGCACAAAACTACCTCCCGGAGATTAGACTAAGTCCCTTTTAAGAGTTTTAGGCCTCCATTTTGAGATGTTTTGATTTATAGAAAAAACTGGAATGAACTTAGAAGAAGTAGAACAGTTCGTCTCTTTTGTAAAACCTGTTAAAAAAAAAAAGACAGTTTTAAAAGTCAAATAATTCATAGATGTAACACCATGATCTCTTTTTAAACATTTTTTCCAAAGCAGAGCACTAGTATTTACTGAATGTCTGTGACATACAAGGTGCTGTATTAGGTACTAAAGAGGCCAAGAAATCCCAGATGAAAACCAGAAGGCTCAAACTGGTGGTCAACAGAGGTATTATGTTTGGCTTGCACAGAATTGGACTCCAGCATTTCACTAATTTTTTTAACTTTTATTTTGCAATTAATTTATACATAGAGAAAACTTATAAAAATAAGAGTTCCCACATATCCTGCACTTACATATCCACATATAACCATAGAAACCAGGAAAGTAACACTGATACAATGCTGTTAATTAATCTATATGCCTTATTTGAATTTCACCAGTTTTCCAAGTAAGATTTTTCTTGGAAAAATACCACAGTACATTTAAATGTTTTAGTTAATTACCAACATTTTTTAAAAGTAGGAGATTTCTGGGCTTCCCTGGTGGCTCAGTGGTTAAGAGTCCGCCTGCCAATGCAGGGGACACAGGTTTGAGCCCTGGTCCAGGAAGGTCCCAGATGCCGTGGAGCAACTAAGCCTGTGCGCCACAACTACTGAGCCTGCTCTCTAGAGCTCGCGAGCCACAACTACTGAGCCCATGTGCCACAACTACTGAAGCCCACGCGCCTAGAGCCCGTGCTCCACAACAAGAGAAGTCACTGCAACGAGAAGCCCACGCACTGCAACAAAGAGTAGTCCCTGCTCACTGCAACTAGAGAAAGCCCGCACGCAGCAACAAAGACCCAATGCAGCCAAAAATAAATAAAAATAAAATAAAATAAAATAAATTTTTAAAGGGATTTCTGTAAAAAAAAAGTAATAAATAAAATAAAAGTAGGAGATTTCTGGACTTCCCTGGTGGTCCAGTGGTTAAGACTCCGTGCTTCCACTGCGGGGGGCGCGGGTTCAATCCCTGGACAGTGAACTAAGATCCCACATGCCACACATGGAGGGGCAAAAAAAAAAAAAAAAAAAAAGTAAGAGATTTCCCATGACATTCTAGATCCCAACCTTATCCTGAAAAATCAGAAGACCTGGCTACACCGGGCATATATTCCTGCATGGCAACAATCAGCTAGTGCCGAGCAGCGGCTGCACCCTTTAGGGAAGGCACACGCTCTCCCCTTTGGCACTCTGATATGGAGACTGTCAGTTGCTTTTTGTCACTGAGTGGCACTGCTGTTTTCCTCACAGTAGAATTATGAAGAAAGTGGAATTGTTCTAATACCTGTGTCTATCAAAAGTAACAAAAATGAAAGGTAGACAAAGAGGGACATTTTTTAAGAAAAATTAGAGTAACATATTTCTTTGTGGAAAGGAAGACTATTCCTACATGTTAAATATGTAAGCAAAGTGTGCTTTTGTTTAAAAAAGTCACCCCTAGTTTTGTTCATTTAGATCACCTGCCTGGTCCCTATGCAGATGAGATTTCAAACTCCTTACACAGATCTTACCCTAAAGAAGCTTTGATGTGGAAACAAGGCATGTCTGTGGACATTTAGGCAACAGTTATACAATAAATATACAAAAATATGCCAAGATGCCAACCCTGGATCCATTCAAACTCTGTCTTAACCATTTCCAACACCTCGAATTCTAAATGCTGCTGGGGAAGATCTACAACCTTGTAGATAGAGACCAGCATGACGTCAGACTCCACCTTGGCTGGCCCTCCACTATCTCTCATCAATTCTTCTTAAGCCTAGCCCACTGGCCTATGCAACTCTTCTAAACCTTCAATACCTTCCTCAAATTTCTCCTCCACAACTCCCCATCTCACTTTCAGTAGATTGTTTTGCCTTCGAATTCTCAAAGAAAAGAGACATCATTGAGTAGTAATCCTTTCACATTCTCAAATCCATGCCCTTTTTGCTCACAACCCACTTACTGCCTCACTTAAAAGAATCCCATCCTCCCCCACTGGCCTCAGAAACCTTGCTCTTAACCCCATCCTCCTCATTTCTTCAACTCTCTCTACTGGGTCTTTTCCTTCAATATAACAAGCATGCTTAATTCTGTCTCAGCTTTCAAATGAAAACAAAACCAAAAAACCCTCTTTCAACTCTACTTTTCACTCTAGCAACTACCCTGTATCTCACCTTCGCTTCACAGCCAAATGAAATGAACAACTGTCTATGGTGAAGGTCTCCCAATACAACTGGCTTTAGCCAGCATCACTTAAAACCACTCTCTATTTTTCTTTTATTTATTTAAAGTATAGTTGATTTACAATGTTGTGTTACCTTCAGGTGTACAGCACAATGATTCAATTTTAGATATATATATATATGTGTGTATATATATATATATATATACACATATATACATATTCTTTTTCAGATTCTTTTTCCTTATAGGTTATTGCAAAATAGTGAGTATAGTTCTTATGCTGTACAGTAGGTCCTTGTTGGTTATCTATTTTATATATAGTAGTGTGTATATGTCAATCCCATCCTCCTAATTTATCCATCCCCCACCTTTCCCTTTGGTAACCATGTTTGTTTTCTGTGTCTGCAGAAAACCACTCTCAGTATGGGTAACACCAATCTTTTCTTTCCCCAAACCAGTGGAATTTTTCACACCTGACACTGGGGTCCACTTCCTCTAAGAAATGTTCTAGTCCCTTGGCTTCTGATACCACCCTCTTGGGATTCCTCTTTCCTTTCTTGTGGCTCCTTCTCAGATTGGCTCAAGTCCCCAACCTCATCTCTTCTTACTCTATCATTTCCAGTGGGCAACCTCCCTGATGCCAGCGATGTTGGGTGTGTCTATCCTCTTGGGCACTTAGCACATCCATGTCTCAGACACTGGAGTTTAAGTGTGCCTTTTCTCTCTGCCTCCCCTTAGTCTGTGAGCTCCTTCACAGCAGAACTGTTTCAGCTCTGTACCAGCCCTCCCACTCCCACCAGCCATTCAGCCTGGCATATAACGTAGACACTAAGACTTTTTGCTGAGAAGTGAATTTCGCTAACTTGACTGAGCCCCCCAGGACCGCAGCACCCTCACTTGCATGGTATTAAGGACATCAATTTTACATTAATGACTACAAAGTCTGCTCAGTTATGGTTTAATACCAGGCTTTGGAGTCAGACATCTTGAGTTTCCAATATCATTCAGTCTCCGCATACCAGGGGTGTGATCCTGGGCAAGTGCTTCTTAGGACTGTGAGAATTAAACCTGAAAACACATGTAAAGTCTTCTAAGGGAGTCGTTGAATACAGTGGGTATTAGAAACACCTAATGTTAGCAACAAATAATGGCAAACAAAGTTAATATTACTGTTAGTTTAGGATCGGTTAAATACCTCCAGCACTTTACTAACTAGATTAAGAGCACTACAGGGTTTCCATGCTAATCACCAGGAAAACCACCAAAAATCTGCTCTTTCTGCCACCACTTGGGAACACTCCTCCATCTGTCCATTAAAAAAAAGATTTTACTGAGTCCTTACTATGCCCAAGCTCTGCTTTAGGCTCTGTGCTGAAGCTCATCTGGCACCGTCTAAGGCCCGGTGATATCTCTTGGCAATCGAGTTAAACCAACTGTCAAAGCTTCCCCATTCCACTGACTCACTGCAAAAGGAAAACAGGAACTGCACACCCGGCAGGAAGGCGGACGGAAAGTGAGTGTCGGCGAGGCAGCGCCGGACCCGGCGGCCCCACGGGCTGGAGGGCAAGTCTGGGCGGCGGCGAGGACTGGCCGGACCAGCGCGGCCGCGCCGGGAAGGGCCGCCCGGGCTCCCACTCTCTTCACGTCCCTGGTCGGCTCGAGAGCCGGCCTGGAGCCGACCTCTGGGTCCTGCAGCACGTCTGATTACCGTGCGCCCCTAGGCGAGCGGCAGACGTGACCCCCGCCCGCGCGGGACGCAGTGCGGAGACGTTGGGGGTCGCGCGCACGGACACGCGCACAGACACAAACAGTCGCGCGCACGCGCACTCTGGCTCACTCACCTCAGCTCTACCGGCCGGCCTGCCGACCCCGGCAGGTGCGCGGCAGTCGGGTTGTGCCGGCCGATTCTTGGCGGGTGACAGCCGTCGGCCCGCTGTTCGGTGCGGGCTGGAGTCTCACGCTGCCTTTTAAACGTCTCCCCACCCCCCCACCCACCGCTCCTCCCCTTCCCCACCCCCACCCCGCTCCATTTGTCCCGCACTCCTCCCAGCGGTTTGCTTGTTCGCTGGTGCTTTCCTCTTAAGACTTAGGGGAACTCCAGCGGTAATAACCACACGCACTTCCCCTTAATCAGTGGCCTGGCAGACCCACTCGGGGATTTCCATGACCCGAAAAGCGTGACTGTTTCTTAACCGGGGCGTATCGGCGTGGCATTTACTGAAATACCTTTGCTTCTTTGTTCGTGGGTCAGAGGAAATCTTGATAATCTGTGAGGGGGAAGATGAGCATTGGTCAGCCTGACTGGAAAAGGTCCATCTCCCACATAATAAAAAAAAAAACAACCGCGAAACTTTGTGAACTCTTTCTGATAATTTTTACTTTTTGTTCTAATTCTGTTATAATTGTAAAGCATGAATGGAAATGTAGGGGTTTGTAAAAAAAATCACAAGATTCTCCTTTTCAGTTTATTTTTAGTGTTTTAAAAGATTGAGATTACCATCTTAGTTTGCTATATTGAAATCTTTTTTTTTTTTTTTTTTTTGGTTCGTTGCTTGTTTTTATAACTAGGGTGGAGTTGGCTATAAAACAAATTCCGCCTTTTAGCCTTTTGTGTCACAGGGGAGATGTCTAAATTACCGTGACAGTCTCATAGAAACCTGAAGTCAGAGTCTAACTGCACTGCCATATTTTCCTCAACATTTCCTGCCTAAGCAGTAAATTTAAGCACAATTATCTAAAGACAGTGCATGCCAGGGTAACAGGTGGCTTGGGAGAGCTCACCTGATTTTCCTGCCTTCCAGTAAATCAAAGATATCAAGCACTAAAGGCAGAACCCATAAATTACTCAGTACTTCAACATCCTATGGAAACAAGAATGCAGTACAGTCAGGATGAGCTGGGATATCTTCTGGATTAGGTGGATTTGGCTGCCCACAGCAGTTAGAGTTCCAATTGGAAATATATCAAAAAGATTAAGTTTATTTATGTGGAGATTTCAATTCACTTTTGAGCCTGCTTAGTTCAAAACCTTATAAGCCATTTTCAACTCACCCTTGAGATAGTGGGAAAGATTTTGTGCTCCTTATATACTTATGATCATGTACCTACCAAAATAATTTTGAAAAACTATATTCCTCTGCATATTTTTAACTTAAGATTAAAACAAAAAAGTTGTTGTAGTTGCTAAGGAACTACAAAATGTAGACATAGATGTTTTAGAATAAAATTGATCCGCAGTCTTTTAAATGTGTTCAATGGACTACAAATACCATAGCCATTTGATACCCCCCATCATTATATATCAGCTCATCTTTAATCATCGGAAATATTATATCAATGCTTTTTGTCCTTGAACGTTCTACTTCTCCCATAGAATTTTAATATATGTTTATAATGGACATCTTTATGATCCCTCTGGCACATATTTCTGAAACAAACATATGTATAAATAGAAATTTAACTTTTTTCCTGTGATCATAAGGCTGTAACTTAAAGAAAAATTTCTCCTTGATTGCATTATTATATATTACTTTCAGTACGTATATTGAAAGTCAGTTGATCAAAACAATCTAAATATAAATGTTAATGATTACTCAAGATAAAAAGTAAAATTATTTTACAAATGCAATCTCAGTGGGGCAGCTTGAATTTGAACAATTTGTTCAAGTGTGTGTTCATGAATATTACCTATTACTAGAATATTATAGGGTTCAACATAGATTCTCTTCCATTTTTTTAGTTTCTAAAGATTGTAAGTGTTGAAAAATCTTTTTCACATAAATAAGTAGACAGGCCCAGAAGAAATCTTATTATATCGATTTTTTCCACAATTTTTTAACATCTGTTTTATAGCCCCAAAATTCTTTAGTGACCTTTAATCCTAAAATGTAATTAGTTATCAGTAGACAACTCAATTTTGTTGAAATCAGTGACTTAGAAACCACAGGAATTTTACCCAGATAGGGTAGCCAGAGTTAGCAATTAAAATACAGGATACCTACTTAAATTTAAATTTGAGATAAACAACAAATAACTTTTTAGTATAAGTATGTTCCATGCAATATATTATTCATTGAATACATTAATCATTGATTAGCTAGAATTCAAATTTAACTGGGTGACCTATATTTTCTCTGATAACTCTATACCTAGGTATTAGAGTTATTCATTTTCTCAACATTAACACCAGTTATTTCTAATTGTCCAGGAATATTTTATACCCATGGCCAATACTATACCATTTGAAAACCCAAGATGGGTGAGAGGTGGGCCTGTCTTTTTTAAGAAGAAAGAACTATTGTGAAAAGGTTGGTGAGAAGACAGAACAAGCCTGGCATCTGTGACAGCTCTTGTTTTCACTCAGATCAGTTTTAGGAAAAACTACATTGTAGAAATTGAGAATCAGGTTGTTAATTCCCTTAAAACTATTTGAGTTCCCACTTACCCAATGCTACATTTTTGTAAATACTGGGTAAGTTTGCCCAAGGGATCACTTATTCCAATTTAAAGACCATGGCCTAAGAAACCCTGAACTAACTAGGATTCCCACATTCTTCAAACTAGTAATAAAAGTTGGGATCAGACCTGTCAGGGCCTAAAGTGTATCAATATGTCTCCTGTGCAAAATTTTGCACAACTTTAATTATTGATTCTTTTTTTTTTTTCGCTGAGTTGGGTTTTCATTGCTGCTCCCGGGCTTTCTCTAGTTGCCATGAGGAGGGCTACTCTTCGTTGCAGTTCACGGGCTTCTCATTGTGGAGGCTTCTCTTGTTGCGGAGCACATGCTCTAGGTGCGCAGGCTTCAGTAGTTGCGGCGCTCGGCTTAGTTGCTCCACAGCGTGTGGGATCTTCCCGGACGAGGGATTGAACCCGTGTCCCCTGCATTGGCAGGTGGATTCTAACCACTGTGCCACCAGGAAGTCCCTGATTTTTTAAAAGTAGTTGTTTCCTGTAGTAATTCTGAGTTGCATATGATCAAGTACTGTATGTATTTCATTAACTGCATTATTCTAGCACTAGTGGGGAACCTGCAAACAGAAGGTGCTCAATAAATCTTTGTTGACTGACTGACAAAAATGCAGTCAGTCTAGCTGCTTCTCTAGACTAAACCTTCACCCAAATTTTTAATACCTTAGTTTTTCCCTGTAACCCTTTGACTATCCCAAATATTTTATGTAAAACTCCCCTTTTCCTCCCAACATCCAACTTTCCTAAATATATTCTCTCTCCAAATACTCTTTAGAGACAGAAATAAGCAAGGAAATATTTGAGGAAAGTGACAAGGTAGACAGACATATGGCTATTACTATCTCTTGTTTGCCAGTTTTCTATTTGCAATGTGCAAGCAAGGTATGAGAAGTGTGTGAGAGAGTTTTCTATCCCATTCCTGGTTTGGAACTTTGATAATTCTTAACAGTGGTGTGTTCTCAATATCCTATTGTTAAATAATCAGCTTTAAAGTATTTTTTCCTTGAGGGTAATCATGATAAAAAACATTCTTTCTCTGGAAGGAATTCCACATAATACTAATGTAACAACTTCAGTTCCAGCCTACTGCTATTGTAAGTTTTTACATTTTTAATTAAAGAAATACATAAAGCTTCTAACCAGGAACCTAGAACTGAAAGTAAAAGTGAAATCTAACAAAGGGAACATGCCATTCTAATTCCAAAGTAAATATGAGAGTCATTGTAAATTCTGGTAATTTCTTAGACTGTTGACAACTTCATTTCTTGCAAATAAAATACAATTAGATCATCCTTGAAAAAGTCCTGATGAAGAAATTTACAAAGAAATATCATTTAATATAGACAGAATTGTTCTCAATGTGATGAAGTTTGTCCCTTTTTAAATAGTGGCTTACTTACTTATTTTTAGTTTCATCCACATTGTAGTGTGTACCAGTAATTTGTTCTTTTTATTGCCAAATATTATTCCACTGGCTGAATATACTATAGTTTGTTTATCCATTGTCCTGCTGATAAACATTTGGGTTATTTCCTGGTTTGATTCCTTATGAAGAGTGAAGTTATGAACATTTCAGTTCAAGTCTTTTTGTGAATCTATGGATTCATTTCTGTTGCATAAATATCTGGACATGTAATTGCCATTGGGTAGGCGTATATTTATTTTTATTAGAAACTGCCAAAAACTTTTACAAAGTGTTTGCACCATCTTACACTCCCACAAGCAATATATAAGAATTCTAGTTGCTGGACATCCTTTCTAAGACTTACTATTGCCAACCTTTTAAATTTGACCTCTTCTTTTGTGTATGTAGCGGTATCTCACTATACTTTTAATTTTCATTTCCCTGGTGATTAATGATTTTTAGTATATTTTCATATGTTTTTGATGATTTAGACATCATCATTTGTGAAATGCCTGTTCAAATCTTCTGTACATTTTAAAATTGAATCAATTGACTTTATTATTGATTTAAAGGAATTCTTTATATATTCTGAATATGAGTCCTTTGATGTGTGCATTGTGCATATTTTCTCCAAGTTGGTGGCTTGCCTTTTGCCATTTTTTACCAGGTTTTTTTTAATAAGTAGACTATTTTAAGTCTGATGAAATCTAATTTAACAGTTTTTCTTTTATGTATAGTGCATTTTATATCCCATTTAAGAAATCTTTACCTACCCCAAGATCATAAAGATTTTCTTCTGTGTTTTCTTTTAGAAGCTTTGTGATACTAGCTTTTACACTTGGGAGTATGATTTATATCGAGTTAGTTTTTGCATGTGATGTGAGTTGAGGGCAAGTTTCATTTTTTTCCTCTAAATATTGTCCCAACACAATTTATTGAAAAGACCCCCTTCCTCATTGAATTGCTTTAATGTCTTTATCAAAAATCAATTGGACTTACATGTGGAGGTTTCTTTCTGGACTCTCTATTCTGGTCTATTAATCCATCTGTCTTATGCTAATAACATACTGTATTGATTACTGTATCTTTATAGTAAGCATTGATATCAGATAGAATAAGTCCTCTAACTTTGTTTTTCAAAATTGTCTTGGGTATTCTAAGCCCTTTAAATGTTCGTATAATTTTTAGAATTATTTTGTGAATATCTTTTTTAAAGTTCCTGGGAATTTGATTAGCATTATATTTAATCTATAGATCAGTTTGAGAATTAGTGACATTTTAATGTTATTGAGTCTTCTAATCAATGAGCATGGTATATCCCTCTATCTGGTCATCTTTAATTTTTTGTTTTGTTTTGTTTTCAGTACAAAGATCCTTCTCATCTTTTGTTGTTTATTCCTAAGTGTCATATTTTTTTAAATTAGTTTCTGCTTTATAACAAAGTGAATCAGTCATACATATACATCTGTTCCCATATCCCTTCCCTCATGCATCTCCCTCCCTCTCACCCTCCCCATCCCACCCCTCCAGGCGGTCACAAAGCACCAAGCTGATCTCCCTGTGCTCTGCGGCTGCTTCCCACTATCTATCGACCTTACGTTTGGTAGTGTATATTTGTCCATGCCTCTCTTTCGCTTTGTCACAGCTTACCCTTCCCCCTCCCCAGATCCTCAAGTCCATTCTCAAGTAGGTCTGTGTCTTTATTCCCGTTTCACCCCTAGGTTCTTCATGACATTTTTTTAAAAAATTCCATATATATGTGTTAGCATACGGTATTTGTCTTTCTCTTTCTGACTTACTTCACTCTGTATGACAGACTCTAGGCCTATCCACCTCATTACAAATAGCTCAGTTTCGTTTCTTTTTATGGCTGAGTAATATTCCATTGTATATATGTGCCACATCTTCTTTATCCATTCATCCGATGATGGACACTTAGGTTGTTTCCAGCTCCGGGCTATTGTGAATAGAGCTGCAATGAACATTTTGGTACATGTCTCTTTTTGAATTATGGTTTTCTCAGGGTATATGCCTAGTAGTGGGATTGCTGGATCATATGGTAGTTCTATTTTTAGTTTTTTAAGGAACCTCCATACTGTTCTCCATAGTGGCTGTACCAATTCACATTCCCACCAGCAGTGCAAGAGTGTTCCCTTTTCTCCACACCCTCTCCAGCATTTATTGTTTCTAGATTTCTTGATGATGGCCGTTCTGACTGGTGTGAGATGATATCTCATTGTAGTTTTGATTTGCATTTCTCTAATGATTAATGATGTTGAGCATTCTTTCATGTGTTTGTTGGCAGTCTGTATATCTTCTTTGGAGAAATGCCTATTTAAGTCTGCCCATTTCTGGATTGGGTTGTTTGTTTTTTTTGTTATTGAGCTGCATGAGCTGCTTATAAATTTTGGAGATTAATCCTTTGTCAGTTGCTTCATTTGCAAATATTTTCTCCCATTCTGAGGGTTGTCTTTTGGTCTTGTTTATGGTTTCCTTTGCTGTGCAAAAGCTTTGAAGTTTCATTAGGTCCCATTTGTTTATTTTTGTTTTTATTCCCATTTCTCTAGGAGGTGGGTCAAAAAGGATCTTGCTGTGATTTATGTCATAGAGTGTTCTGCCTATGTTTTCCTCTAAGAGTTTTATAGTGTCCAGTCTTGCATTTAGGTCTTTAATCCATTTTGAGCTTATTTTTGTGTATGGTGTTAAGTAGTGTTCTAATTTCGTTCTTTTACATGTAGCTGTCCAGTTTTCCCAGCACCACTTATTGAAGAGGCCTTCCTTTCTCCACTGTACATTCCTGCCTCCTTTATCAAAGATAAGTTGACCATATGGGCGTGGGTTTATCTCTGGGCTTTCTATCCTGTTCCATTGATCTATCTTTCTGTTTTTGTGCCAGTACCACACTGTCTTGATTACTGTAGCTTTGTAGTATAGTCTGAAGTCAGGGAGCCTGATTCCTCCAGCTCCGTTTTTCGTTCTCAAGATTGCTTTGGGTATTCGGGGTCTTTTGTTTTTCCAAACAAATTTTGAAATTTTTTGTTCTAGTTCTGTGAAAAATGCCAGTGGTAGTTTGATAGGGATTGCATTGACTCTGTAGATTGCTTTGGGTAGTAGAGTCATTTTCACAACATTGATTCTTCCAATCCAGGAGCATGGTATATCTCTCCATCTATTTGTATCATCTTTAATTTCTTTCATCAGTGTCTTATAATTCTCTGCATACAGGTCTTTTGTCTCCTTAGGTAGGTTTATTCCTAGAGATTTTATTCTTTTTGTTGCGATGGTAAATGGGAGTGTTTTCTTGATTTCATTTTCAGATTTTTCATCATTAGTGTACAGGAATGCCAGAGATTTCTGTGCATTAATTTTGTATCCTGCTACTTTACCAAATTCATTGATTAGCTCTAGTAGTTTTCTGGTAGCATCTTTAGGATTCTCTATGTATAGTATCATGTCATCTGCAAACAGTGACAGCTTTACTTCTTCTTTTCCAATTTGGATTCCTTTTATTTCCTTTTCTTCTCTGATTGCTGTGGCTAAAACTTCCAAAACTAGGTTGAATAAGAGTGGTGAGAGTGGGCAGCCTTGTCTTGTTCCTGATCTTAGTGGAAATAGTTTCAGTTTTTCACCATTGAGGACAATGTTGGCTGTGGGTTTGTCATATATGGCCTTTATTATGTTAAGGAAAGTTCCCTCTATGCCTACTTTCTGCAGGTTTTTTATCATATAAGTGTTTCATATTTTTGATGTTATTTTAAATACTATTTTTTAAATTTAGATTTTTAATTGTTAATAGTATTTTAAAATTCCATCTTCAGTTATTTGTTGTCAGTATGTGGAAATAAAATTGATTTTAGTATCAGGATCTACCTTGCTAACTTCACATACTGTAGTCATTTCTTAGATTCTTCTATATTTTCTTCAGTAAATTATAATGTCATCTATAGAAACAATCATATTTATTCCTTTCCTATTTTTATTCCTTTTATTTTTTTTCTTGCTTTATTGTATAAGTTGAGACCTCTAGTACAATGGAGAATAGGCTTGATTAGAGTCAACCTCCTTGCCTTATTCCTGATCTTAGGGAAAAAGTGATGTTAACCATAGATTTCTCATAGATAAGTATTTTTCTATTCTTAGTTTTCTAAGAGTCTTTTAAAATGAAAAATGGAAGCTGTATCTATAGATATGACTATATATTTTTGTCCTTTATTCCATTAATATGGAGAAATACATTAATTTATAAGTATTACATAAGTCTTACACTTCTGAGATAAACTCCACTTGATCATGGTGTAATATCCTTATTATATATTCCTGGATTTAATTTCCTAGTATTTTGTTTAGGATTTTTGAGTTGAGGCTGGAAAAGAAGAGCAATAAGTGGGAAAAAAATGGAAATAAGATAATTGAGATACCAAGAGAACGTAGGATATAACTACAACAAAATATTTAAATTTGGTAGAGAAGATAAGAACTAATTAAAAGTCAACAATTTATTTTAATTACTATTACTGTGTAGCTGAATGAAGAGAAACACATGATAATATATACTTATTACATTTGATCCCATGAAGTAAATATTACTTACTAGCAGAGTTTTAGAGCCATAGCAGCTGTGGTAGTGGACCCAGACAAACATCAGCCAAGCTCTGGAGTAGGTCACAGGTAAAAAAGCACTTCACAGCTCCCAGAGCATTTGGGGTTTGGTGCATGGAGAGATAAAGCAGGCCAATTCATGATCAAAGGCTGAAAACCACTAGGTGTCTGCCGTAGGACTTGACCAATTATTACAGGAGCCAAGCCAGCTGAATGCATTATCCCTCTGAGGGTGAAAATGTTGGGATGGGCAGTTCCCTATGGTAGCTAGGAAATAGCACTCTCAGACCTGGGGGAGCTTGTTTAGTGCAAAGGAACCAGGCTAAGAAGACCAGAAGAGGTTGCAGGAGAGAGATGATATCCAAAGAGAGATAATATAGGAGGACTCTGTTGTTGCATTGTTTCCCCATTTTGAAAGCTTTCCAGCCTTCCATGGCTGACTCCATACATATGTAAGTGTGAGTACATTCCTAAGTCCCAGAAGCTTTAAAAACTGAAGTGATCAAGATGCCTACCTCCCTCATTCTACCATTTTCCCTGCGGATAAAGTATAGGAAGGGAACATAAGGAAGTACCAGGATACTTATGGTCAAGTAGACTCTTTGTTGTCTGAAGAGAGGGTGTAGGATCATAGCTCCTCTCTCAGTGGCACTGGGGCAAGACAAGAGAGGCACGTAGGACACAAAATTTAAGGAGGCACTCCTCTCAGGTGTGTGTACCCTAGTCCTGGCCCTGGGCAAGGGCAAAATGTGCATTTAATAGGCCTTTCTGAATTGGGAGCAATGGAAACAAGACAGCTCTTGTTGAATTGGTCTTGAAACCTCTGAATTAAATGGGCACAAAATTTTCTCCAGTCAAAAAGCTCTTATCTGTCTAGGAAACTGGAGGCAGTGCTTGGCTTGGCAAGTCAGAGGCTTCTTGGTAGACTGTATTGAGGTGTTTGAAGGCAGCAAAAGCAGAGTTTGCAGGAGGCCCTGTAGCGGCAATAGTGCAAAACTGGAGCCAGATGATCTGGCTTTGAACCCCACTTTCCCCTTCCCAGCTATGTGACTGCAGCAGACACTGCTGGTACTCAACCCAGATCCCTGTTATGTCCCTCTGCACCTAAACTCCAGATGGTTCAGAGCTGCTAACAGCTTACACCTGCGACCCAGTTTAGACCATTACCCTTGGTTGACGTGACTCTGAGACCACTACCACAGCTGCTACCATTACCATCCCCTGCCCTTCGCCTGTGGGTCAGGCTTAGACTCAGCTCATTCCCCCTGCCCACATTTGCTACAGGCTTTTTTGAAGAGTGGTAAGTACACTCTCAGGACATTATGTTCCTGAATCCCTGTGCTAGCTTCTGCTTCCAGAAAGCCTAACACAGTAGTGTCTAGAGCAAATTACCCATTACAACTCAGCTGTAAAATTGGGATAATAATACACACTTTTTAAGAGTGTTGTGAAGATTAAATGATTTGATACTTATGGGTACTTCAAAAAGTTTCTGATACATAGAGTCAGTAAGTTTAGCTCTTATGAGAGGTTGATGCTGTCTGATATAAAGATATGACAGGTCTTTACATTTTCAGAATGGGTAATTAGTACAGTTGTTTGGGGAATGATGCTTCTCAGGCTAAGATAGTATCTTACATCATTAGTCACAGGAATCTGTTAGGTTGTATCAGTGTTTCACAGTTATCTAACACTTCAACTGAGGGAAAAAAGAAACCTCAAAATGTAATCCATACTAAGAAGAAGAAATACACAATACTTTTATGCCCCACCCCATGATCTCTGCTAGTAGAGAAGTGATGAATAAATTATATGTCAAGACCATGAAACATTACATATCTATTTTAAAAATAATAAATTACAAAGCAGGAGCAAACTCAATTTCTCTCAGGAGGAATTCATCCTCATACTAGGTCTCACAAAACCATTGATGGAGCCCCAACGAATATGAGCTTACACATAAAAGTCACAAGACATATTAGAATCACCAAATATAAAAGAAGTACATCTAAGATGTTTAAAGAAATAAAAAAGGGAATTGAAAACATGGGTAAGGAGCAAGAGATTATAAAAAAACAAACAGGAATATCTGTAAAAGAACAAAACAGAACTTCTAGAAGCTGAAAAATAATCATTGAAATTAAAACCTTAATGAAATACTCAAACTGCTAATGAAGAAATAATTAGTGAACTGGATAAGCAGCCTGTAGAAACTACTAGATTGTAGCATAGAGAGATGAAGAAGTGGAAAAATGAAAATGGTGTTAAACATGGAGGACAGGTCCTGTGTTTGTGTAATTCAAGGTCCAGAAAGAGATAATAAAGAGACAGGAAAATCCAATAGAGAGGTAGTGGCTGAAACTTTTCCAGAAACGTTGAAAGACACCTAGCCTCAGATTCAGTAATTTAAGGTGTCCATAACCAAATAGGAATCACCAGTGATTATTCAATCACAGATTATCCCTTAGACATATTTGAAAAGTCATTTACAACTACCGATAAAAACTTTGATTTCTCTAGAAGTATATTATGACAATGAGAATAAATGTTAGATGTGGAGCTATTGTGGAGATAAAGTGAGTTTATGAAGAACATTTTGACATATTTTACTAGACTGTATTTGCATATCAGGTACTATAGAAAAATCCTTATAATAAATAAGAGACTACTCCTCTGGATGTTTGGCAAATATGTTGATAAAATGATTTTTAAGTGTTTAGAAGGTAATATTCATTTATGATTAATTAAGATCAGAAATTACAAGATAAACCAAATTCTTATTATTCATTTCATATAACTTGCTTTTGTTTTAGTCTGCAGATCAAATTAGGAAAACACAATTTAATCTAATATATGGCAAAAGGCATTGTTAAAGAAAAAAAATTCTGACTCATGCAATGGACTTCTCCAAAATGGTCTATAGAATTTTATTCAATAATTGAATAGAACTACCTGACTTTATGTTATTCTATTTTTATACTTGAAAAAACATGAATTTGGGAGGGAAAAAGTAGATAAATTTGCTTTTTGGGTAGATTGAGAAACATTTTCTCATAAAATGAAAAGCATTAAGTTAAAGTACAATATGTTGACTCAGAAACTGAGAATACTTGAGGTGTCAGGTTTTATCAGTAAAGGAGTTTTGAAAATAGCTCTCCTCTGATATGATTAGGAGCGCTTCAATGTTGGGCAATTATTCGTGCTGCTCTGATAGGTGCAAAAATGCTGAATGGGGCTGAGGTCAATTATCGCGGTAAGTCGGTATTTCCTACAATGACATAGTAAAAATCACAACATTCCAAGTAGTAAATCAAAAATTTTAAGACGTATTAGTTATGAGGATTCTAACTATTCAGACAGCAAACTCATGCTTATATTTATTTATTTATTTTTCTTTTTAACATCTTTATTGGAGCATAACTGCTTTACAATGGTGTGTTAGTTGCTGCAGTATAACAAAGTGAATCAGTTATACGTATACATATATCCCCATATCCCCTCACTCTTGTGTTTCCCTCCCACCCTCCCTATCCCACCCCTCTAGGTGGTCACAAAGCACCGAGCTGATCTCCCTGTGCTATGCGGCTGCTTCCCACTAGCTATCTATTTTATATTTGATGGTGTATATATGTCAATGCCACTCTCTCACTTCGTCCCAGCTTACCCTTCCCCCAACCCTGTGTCCTCAAGTCCATTCTCTAGGTCTGCATCTTTATACCTATCCTGCCCCTAGGTTCAACAGAACCATTTTTTTTTAAGATTCCATATATATGTGTAAACATACGGTATTCACTTTTCTCTTTCTGACTTACTTCACTCTGTATGACACATTCTAGGTCCATCCACCTCACTACAAATAACTCAGTTTCGTTTCTTTTAATGGCTGAGTAATATTCCATTGTATATATGTGCCACATCTTCTTTATCCATTCATCTGTCGATGGACAATTAGGTTGCTTCCATGTCCTGGCTATTGTAAATAGAGCTGCAATGGACATTTTGGCACATGACTCTTTTTGAATTATGGTTTTCTCAGGGTAGATGCCCAGTACTGGGATTGCTTGGTCATATGGTAGTTCTATTTTGAGTTTCTTAAGGAACCTCCATACTGTTTTCCATAGTGGCTGTATCAATTTACATTCCCACCAACAGTGCAAGAGGGTTCTTTTTTCTCCACACCCTCTCCAACATTTATTGTCTGTAGATTTTTTGATGATGGCCATTCTCACCAGTGAGAGGCAATACCTTATTGTGGTTTTAATTTGCATTTCTCTAATGATTAGTGATGTTGAGCATCCTTTCATGTTCTTGTTGGCAATCTGTGTATCTTCTTTGGAGAAATGTCTATTTAGGTCTTCTGCCCATTTTTGGATTGGGTTTTTTGTTTTTTTAATATTGAGATGCATGAGCTGCTTGTATATTTTGGAGATTAAACCTTTGTCAGTTGCTTTGTTTACAAATATTTTCTCCCATTCTGAGGTTTCTCTTTTCGTCTTGTTTATGGTTTCCTTTGGTGTACAAAAGCTTTTAAGTTTCATTAGGTCCCATTTGTTTATTTTTGTTTTATTTCCATTTCTCTAAGAGGTGGGTCAAAAAGGAACTTGCTGTGATTTGTCATACAGTGTTCTGCCTATGTTTTTCTCTAAGAGTTTTATAGTGTCTGGCCTGACAGTTAGGTCTTTAATCCATTTTGAGTTTATTTTTGTGTATGGTGTTAGGGAGTGTTCTAATTTCATTCTTTTACATGTAGCTGTCCAGTTTTCCCAGCACCACTTATTGAAGAGAATGTCTTTCCCCCATTGTATATTATTGCCTCCTTTCAAAGATAAGGAGAACATAGGTGCGTGGGTTTACCTCTGGGCTTTCTATCCTGTTCCACTGACCTATATTTCTGTTTTTCTGTCAGTACCATACTGTCTTGATTACTGTAGCTTTGTAGTATAGCCTGAAGACAGGGAGCCTGATTCCTCCAGCTCCTTTTCTCTTTCTCAAGATTGCTTTGGCTATTCAGGGTCTTTTGTGTTTCCATACAAATTGTAAAATTTTTTCTTCTGTTTCTGTGAAAAATGCCATTGGTTGTTTGATAGGAATTGCATTGAATCTGTAGATTGCTTTAGGTAGTATAGTCATTTTCATAGTGCTGATTCTTACAATCCAAGAACATGGTATATCTCTACATCTGTTTGTATTGTCTTTAATTTCTTTCATTAGTGTCTTATAGTTTTCTGCATACAGGTCTTTTGTCTCCTTAGGTAGGTTTATTCCTAGATATTTTATTCTTTTTGGTGCAGTGGTGACTGGGATTCTTTCCTTAACTTGTCATTCAGATTTTTCATCATTAGTGTACAGGAATGCTAGAGATTTCTGTGCATTAATTTTGTATCCTGCTACTTTACCAAATTCATTGATTATCCCTAGTAGTTTTCTGGTGGCATCTTTAGGATTCTCTATATATAGTATCACGTCATCTGCAAACATTGACAGTTTTACTTCTTCCTTACTGATTTGCATTCCTTTTATTTCTTTTGCTTCTCTGATTGCCATGGCTAAAACTTCCAAAACTATTTTGAATAATAGTGGTGAGAGTGGGCAACCTTGTTTTGTTCCTGATCTTAGAGGAAATGCTTTCAGTTTTTCACCATTGAGAATGATGCTGGCTGTGGGTTTGTCATATATGGCCTTTATTATGTTGAGGTAGGTTCCCTGTATGCCTACTTTCTGGAGACTTTTTATCATAAATGGGTGTTGAATTTTGTCAAAATCTTTTTCTGCACTATTGAGAAGATCATATGGTTTTTATCCTTCAGTTTGTTAGTATGGTGTATCACATTGATTGATTTGAATATATTGAAGAATTCTTGCATTCCTGGCATAACCCCACTTGATCATGGTGCATCATTCTTTTAATGTGTTGCTGAATTCTGTTTGCTAGTAATTTGTTGAGGATTTTTGCATCTATATTCATCAGTGATATTGGCCTGTAGTTTACTTTTTTTGTGACATCTTTGTCTGGTTTTGGTGTCAGGGTGAGAGTGGCCTTGTAGAATGAGTTTGGGAGTGTTCCTCCCTCTGTTTTATTTTAGAAAGTTTGAGAAGAGTAGGTGTTAGCTATTCTCTAAATGTTTGATAGAATTTGCCTGTGAAGCCATCTGGTCCTGGGCTTTTGTTTGTTGGAAGATTTTTTATCACAGTTTCAATTTCAGTGCTTGTGAATTGGTCTGTTTATATTTTCTATTTCTTCCTGGTTCAGTCTCGGAAGGTTGTGTTTTTGTAAGAATTTGTCCATTTCCTCCAGGTTGTCCATTGTACTGGCATATAGTTACTTGTAGTAATCTCTCATGACCCTTTGTATTTCTGCAGTGTCAGTTGTTACTTCTCCTTTTTCATTTCTAATTCTGGTGATTTGAGTCTTCTCCCTTTATTTCTTGATGAGTCTGGCTAATGGTTTATCAATTTTGTTTATCTTCTCAAAGTACCAGCTTTTAGTTTTATTGATCTTTGCTACCATTTCTTTCATTTCTTTTTCATTTATTTCTGATCTGAACTTTATGATTTCTTTCCTTCTGCTAACTTTGGGGGTTTTTTTTGTTGTTGTTCTTCTTTCACTAGTTGTTTTAGGTGTAAGGTTATGATGTTTATTTGAGATTTTTTTTTTTGTTTCCTGAGGTAGGATTGTATTGCTATAAACTTCCCTCTTTGAACTGCTTTTGCTGCATCCCTTAGGTTTTGGGTGGTCGTGTTTTCAGCGTCATTTGTTTCTAAGTATTTTTTGATTTCCTCTTTGATTTCTTCAGTGGTCTCCTGGTTATTTAGTAGTGTATTGTTTACCTTTATGTGTTTTTATTTTTTACAGTTTTTTTGCTGTAATTTGTATGTAGTCTCATAGTGTTGTGGTCAGAAAATATACTTGATATGATTTCAATTTTCTTAAATTTACTAAGACTTGATTTGTGACCCAGATATGATCTATCCTGGAGAATGTTCCATGAGCACTGAGAAGAAAGTGTATTCTGTTGTTTTTGGATGGAACATCCTGTAAATATCAATTATGTCCGTCGTGTCTAATGTGTCATTTAAAGCTGT
Source organism: Mesoplodon densirostris (assembly GCF_025265405.1). Lineage (NCBI taxonomy): Eukaryota > Metazoa > Chordata > Mammalia > Artiodactyla > Ziphiidae > Mesoplodon > Mesoplodon densirostris. The sequence goes on along the minus strand of NC_082667.1, from coordinate 95,441,808 downwards.
GTTTCCTTATTTATTTTCATTTTGGATGATCTGACCCTTGGTAAAAGTGTGGTGTTAAACTCCCCTAATATTATTTTGTTACTGTCAGTGTCCCCTTTTATGGCTGCTAGCCTTTGCCTTATGTATTGAGGTGCTCCTATGTTGGGTGCATAAATATTTACAATTGATATGTCTTCTTCTTGGATTGATCCCTTGATCACTGTGTACTGTCCTCCTTTGTCTCTTTACTTTCAGTCTTTATTAAAGCCTATTTTGTCTGATATGAGAATTGCTACTCCAGCTTTCTTTTGATTTCCATTTGCATGGAATATCTTTTTCCATCCCCTCATTTTCAGTCTGTATGTGTCCCTAGGTCTGAAGTGGGTCTCTTGTAGACAGCATATATATGGGTCTAGTTTTTGTGTCCATTCAGCTAGTCTGTGTCTTTTGGTTGGAGCATTTAATCCATTTACATTTAAGGTAATTATCGATATGTATGTTCCTATTACCACTTTCTTAATTGTTTTGGGTTTTTTTTTTGTAGGTCTTTTCCTTCTCTTGTGTTTCCTGCCTTGAGAAGTTCCTTTAGGATTTGTTGTAAAGCTGCTTTGGTGGTGCTGAATTTTCTTAACTTTTGCTTATCTGTAAAGGTTTTAATTTCTCCATCAAATCTGAATGAGATCCTTGCTGGGTAGAGTAATCTTGGTTGTAGCTTTTCCACTTTCATCACTTTGAATATGTCCTGTCACTTCTTTCTGGCTTGCAGAGTTTCTACTGAAAGATCAATTGTTAATTATATGGGGATTCCCTTGTATGTTATTTGCTGCTTTCCCCTTGCTGCTTTTAATATTTTTTCTGTTTATTTAATTTTGATACTTTGAATAATAAGTGTCTTGACGTGTTTCTCCTTGGATTTATCCTGTATGGGACTCTCTGTGCTTCCTTGACTTGATTAACTATTTCCTTTCCCATATTAGGGAAGTTTTCAACTATAATCTCCAAATATTTTCTCAGTCCCTTTCTTTTTCTCTTCTTCTTCTGGAACCCCTATAACTCAAATGTTGGTGAGTTTAATGTTGTCCCAGAGGTCTCTGAGACTGTCCTCAATTCTTTTCATTCTTTTTTCTTTATTCTGCTCTGTGGTAGTTATTTCCACTATTTTATCTTCCAGGTCACATATCTGTTCTTCTGCCTCAGTTATTCTGCTATTGATTCTTTCTAGAACATTTTAAATTTCATATATTGTGTTGTTCATCATTGTTTGTTTGCTGTTTAGTTCTTCTAGGTCCACATTAAATGTTTCTTGTATTTTCTCCATTCTGTTTCCAAGATTTTGGATCATGTTTACTATCATTACTCTGAATTCTTTTTCAGGTAGACTGCCTAAATCCTCTTCAAGTGTTTGGTCTGGTGGGTTTTAAACTTGCTCCTTCATCTGCTGCATATTTCTCTGTCTTCTCATGTTATTTAACTTACTGTGTTTGGGGTCTACTTTCACAGGCTGCATGTTCATAGTTCCCATTGTTTTTGGTGTCTGCCCCCAGTGAGTGTGGTTGGTTTCCTTGTAGAGGGGACTGGTGCCTGTGTTCTGGTGTGTGGGGCTGCATCTTGTCTTTCTGGTTGGCAGGGCCATGTCCAACGGTGTGTTTTGGGGTGTCTGTGAAGTTAGTGTGATTTTAGGTAACCTCTCTGCTAATGGGTGGGGTTGTGTTCCTGTCTTGCTAGTTGTTTGGCATGGGGCGTCCAGCACTGGAGCTTGCTGGCTGTCAGGTGGAGCTGGGTCTTAGTGTTGAGACAGAGATCTCTCGTAGAGCTCTCACCAATTGATATTATGTGGGGCCAGGAGGTCTCTGGTGGTCCAATATCCTGAACTCATTCTCCCACCTTGGAGGGTCAGGCCTGACAGCAGGCTGGAGCACAAAGCCCCTGTCAGCCACACGGCTCAGAAGAAAAGGGAGAAAAAATTATTAAAAAAAATAATAGTAAAAAGAAGAGAGCAGCCAAACCAATAAACAAATCCACCAATGATAACAAGCGCTAAAAACTAAACGAATATAAACAGAAAAATCAGAAACAAATCATTCACAGACAGGAAACCCCAAGTCTACATTTGCTCCCAAAGTCCACTGCCTCAATTTTGGGTTGATTCGTTGTCTATTCATGGATTCCACAGATGCAGCGTTCATCAAGTTGATTGTGGGGATTTAATCTGCTGCTCCTGATGCTGCATGGAGAAATTTCCATTTCTCTTCTTTGTTCACACAGGTCCTGTGGTTCAGCTTTGGCTTTGGCCCCACCTCTGCATGTAGGTCACCCTCACTCATCTGTTCCCTGCCCAGACAGGAGGGAGTTAAAGCAGTGGCTGGTTAGGGCACTCTTGCTCACTCAGGCCAGGGGAGGGAGGGGTACGGTAGTCATAATTGGAATGCAGGGTGAGCCTGCAGTGGCAGAGGCCAGCATGACATTGCAACAGCCTGAGGCACGCCTTGTGTTCTCCTGGGGAAGTCGTCCCTGGATCACAAGACCCTGACAGTGGTGGGCTGCACAGGCTCCCGGAAGGGGAGGTGTGGATAGCGTCCTGTGCTTGCACACAGGCTTCTTGGTGGCAGCAGCAGCAGCGTTAGCATTTCCTGCCCCTCTCTCGGCTCCGATCTGACAGCTGCGGCTCACGCCCGTCTCTGGAGCTTGCTTAGGTGGTGTTCTGCCTTCTGTGGGCACACAGGGAGGGAATCCCCTCTCCTTGTGCACCCCAAAACAATGGTCTCTTGCCTCTTAAGCAGTTCCAGACTTTTCCCCGGACTACCTCCCAGCTAGCTGTGGCACACTAGCCCCCTCAGGCTGTGTTCACACAGCCAACCCCAGTCCTCTCCCTGGGATCTGAACTCTGAAGCCTGAGCCTCAGCTCCCAGCCCCCACCCACCCTGGCAGGTGAGCAGACAAGCCTCTCAGGCTGGTGAGTGCTTGTCGGCACCGATCCTTTGTGTGGGAATCTCTCCATTTTGCCCCTGCACCCCTGTTGCTGCGCTCTCCTCCGCGGCTCCAAAGCTTCCCCCCACCCACTCCCCATCTCTGCTAGTGAAGAGGCTTCCTAGGGTGTGGAAACTTTTCCTCCTTCACAGCTCCCTCCCAGAGGTTCAGGTCCCTTCCCTATTCTTTTGTCTCTGTTTTTCTTTTTCTTTTGCCCTACCCAGGTATATGGGGAGTTTCTTGCCTTTTGGGAAGTCTGAGGTATTCTGCCAGCATTCAGTAGGTGTTCCGTAGGAGTTGTTCCACATGTAGATGTTTTTTTGATGTATTTGTGGGGAGGAAGGTGATCTCCATGTCTTACTCCTCTGTCACCTTGAAGGTCCCCCCGGCCCCACTGCTAACTCATGCTTTTAAACTCATCCACAATGAATATTCTTACGAATCTTCTCAAATTGAACTTCTTAACTTACCTTGCTTGTAAATTTCATCTCTGTAAGACAGAGTAAGTGGTAAGATCTGGCCCTCATTGTAACCAACATGGCAGAACTGGTTGACTAAGTTAAAAATAACACTGACCCTGAGTGAAAGGAGCAAAGTTGTTTTTGATGTTTTTTGTTACAACTGTTGTAGATTGCATTCTCTGGCAAACAGACCCTGAGTTGGAGATGGTGTGCAGGTGGGGTATGGGGCAGTGCTTTCAGAGACCACCTGCACAAAGGAATGAAAGAAGCACTGCTGAGCAGAGGTATAAATTGAGTCATAATACAGTTGTAACAGAGGTCACAGCAGGTCTCACAGGAAACTCTCAAACTTGGATGGTTCTTCAAAAATGTCTCTAACTGAAGGGGCCAGACCTGGACTCCCACATTAACAAGGCATTAGATGCAGAGAGCTGCCTGGGAAACCATGGGAGATGCAGCTTCTTTCAGACCTGTAGAATTCCTTCGGAGAGTTTCAGCTGAGCAACATATCAGCACATAATACTCCCAACAGCCGGGATAATGAATGACTCAGAGCTAAGGGAGATCTGGACAGCACAACACATTCAATAAGAGAATGCTTATTGTAGTCATACGTCCACCCTCAACTTTAGGAATGTACATTTCAGAAAAGTTAAAGGATCAGGGGAATACTGAAACAACAGGAGATTTGTAGCTAGCAGAAGCATTTGTTCATTCAACAAATACTTAAAATGGGCTTATTCTTTGTTGATCTCTATGCAAGATACTGCAGAAACAATGAAGAATAATAGATAGTCCCAGCTAGTGGTGTACTGAAGCTGGATGCTACCTGCTGGCAAGAGCCAATTATCAGTTTTTCTTCCAAACTCCCAGCGATGTCCACTTGGTAGCTTGAAATGGACCATGGTGGGAGTATTTATACCATGGAAACTAGATAATGGTAAAAAGCAGGGATTTTTTTACCCCATAGAACCAATTGTTAAACACGTGCCAGCACAGTACTGCACCCCACTTTTGAGCTGACAATCCAACAGACCTGGAAAGGTGTAAAATTGTCTACTCTGCTTCTGGTCCTTTGAAGTAGCTGCACATCCCCACGTATGTATGAAAAGGTGAGTTCTTGACACTCCTACACTGTTCAAGACAAGAGCTTTAGACTCATGCTGTCCAGTGTAAATATAATGTGAGCCATATATGTAATTTAAAATTTTTCACTTTTTTAAAAGTGAAAAGCAGTGAAATTGTCACTTATTTTATATAACTCAATATATCCAGAATATTAACATTTCAACATGTAGTCAATATAAAAATATTTTACTGTTTTTGTACTGCATTTTGTACTACATTTTCATATGTATTTTACACATAGAGCACATCTCAATTCAGATTTAAATTTACATCAAAATACTTGAGCTGATTTAAAAATTTTTTTAATTTTAAGATTTTTAAAAATTCAAAGTTGAGAAAGTAATATCACATACCCAAGTTGTTCCAAACGTACTTAAAATTTTTCAGATAACTAAATTGAATATGAAAAGTTCTTTTCTTTTAAAATTTGCATCCGCATTGACAAAACTTGTTCATCTTTTCCAAGAGGAATTGATTTGACTTTGAAGCAAAAGCACATCAAGCAATCATCACAATTTTCAGTTCAGTCTCAGAGGATGTAGGGCCAATGCCAAGCAAGGAATAGCATTGTCTTCAGTCGCAGACTCTAAGGTATGGATAGGTCCTTCATATTTGATTGGATATACAGTGGTTTCAGCAGAATGCTACAGTTTTTAGGATTATATAAGAGAACTGGCAAATTGGTATTTCTTGGATTGGATAATGTGGGAAAAACAACATTGCTATATATGCTAAAAGATGACAGACTTGGACATATGTCCCAATGTTACCTCCCCTTTCAAAAGAACTAACCATTACTGGCATGACCTTTGCAACTTTTGATCTGGGTGAACATGTTCAAGATCAAAGAGTGTGGGAAAACTACCTTCCTGCTATCAATGGCATTACACTTCTGGTGGATTGTGCAGATCATAAAAGGCTGTTAGAATCAAAAGAAGAACTTGATTCACTAATGACAGTTGAAACCATTTCTAATGTGTCTATACTGATTCTTGGGAATAAGATCAACAGACCTGAAGCCATCAGTGAAGAGAGGTTACGATGGCTTCCCTGGTGGCGCAGTGGTTGAGAGTCCTCCTGCCGATGCAGGGGACACGGGTTCGTGCCCCGGTCCGGGAAGATCCCACATGCCGTGGAGCGGCTGGGCCCGTGAGCCATGGCCGCTGAGCCTGCGCATCCGGAGCCTGTGCCCCGCAATGGGAGAGGCCACAGCGGTGAGAGGCCTGTGTACCACAAAAAAAAAAAAAAAAAAAAAAAAAGAGAGAGGTTACGAGAGATGTTTGGTTTACATGGTCAGACAACAGGAAAGAGTTGAATGCCGACCTTTAAGTTCTCATGTGCAGTGTGCTCAAAAGACTAGGTTACGGAGAACGCGTCCTCTGCAGGTACAGGTCATTAACACCAACCTGAATCGGTTCCAGGTCTCACCATTCAGGCCCACTCAGAGATCTGATCATGCAACATTCATAACTTGAATTCAGTAGAATGTTGTTGGTTATAAAACAGATTATTTAGATTATTAAAATTATATCAACATTTGAGTGAGAATTGAAAACTGGTTATCACAATGTTAACTTTATCATTCCATAAAAATAATTAGTTTTTACAGTTTGCAATCTGATATTATCCCAACAATATTTACAGTATAAAGAGCAACTTTCCAGCTGTACATTTGAAGCACTTTTAAACAATATGAAACTACAAATATAAGCCATATTGAAAAGCTCATGATCTTAAATTTTTGTCTACTTTTTGAAACTAGTTTTTAAATTTTAGATTTTATGTCCACCTAGTTTAAGTGTACAGTTAATAATTAGCTGATTGATGATGTCTTACAGTTTTCAATAATTTTTCTTACACAAACATCATGCAATAAAACAAACTCTAAGGTTTGACATCCTTAAAAGCATATCAATTTCAAAACTATGTCAAAGGCTAGTAAGTTCACTAACAAGACAATTCAGTGTTAACTTCAAATTCAAAGGGGGTGCTGCATAAATTGAAAGCGCCTCTGTTGGTCAAAGTGTAAAAACTTCCACTTATAAAATGAACAAGTTCTGAGGATCTGATGTACAGTGTGGTGACTATCATTAACAATACTGTATTGTATGCTTGCAAGTTGCTAAGAAGCTAGATCTTAAATGTTCTCAACACCACCTCCTCAAAAAGAAAAAAAAAAGGTAATTATGTCAAGTGGTAGATGTGTTAACTAACCTTATTGTGGTAATCATTGCATAATCCTCACATCGTACACCTTAAACTTACACAATGTTATACGTCAATTATATCTCAATAAAGTTGGAGGGGGAGGAAGCAAAGAAACTCCAAATTTATCATTAGCAAACAAAATGTTCTTCAAATTCTTTTGGATTTTTTTTCGGACAATTTACATAACGCTCTTGGTTATAATTAAAATATTCTGCTTATTAATTCATATTAGAAAAATGTGTAAAATCATTATTAACTAGTATTATGAAAAATTTCAATATCAACATTAATTCTTATATCTATAGATCTAGATTACAAATAAGCTGTTCTAATCCTTGGAGCTTCAAGTTTTGCCTGTTCACATGCAGCGTGATATGACTGAGAAAATGTAAATCATAACTGCCAAGTTTTGTCTGCCATTATTGAAAATGTGGCAAATATTCTTTTGTTTCAAGAAAATCTTGAATTGGGGTTAACAGCATAGTAAATCTTGGTAAAATTCTTTTACAACTCAACCAATGAGCACTGGTAAATAACACAAGATCATTAAATTCAGGGTCTTCTACTTCTTTCAACAGTGCCATAAACTGATGCTGATTCATAGCATTGGCATGTATATATGGAACAATTTTAATAACTGTATCCATGACACTTTTTATGAGTCTGATTCAGAAAACGGAGCACAAATATTTTCAATATGTATCATTTTGTGGAAGAAAGCAATAAGGGAAACATCAATCTCTTATTTTTAAATTCCTATAAATCCAGATTTTTGACGTAACAGCTGAAGCACCTCCATCATGATATAAACAAAATTTTTTCATATTTAGCTGAAATTCTTCTTTGACAGTCATAAAAATTTCAGATATATCTGTGCCATGAATTTTGTTTTTTAGTCTATGAGTTGACAACACTTCTTCGTAAGTTTGGAAGTCCTCTGAGACTAAACATAACCAAAGTATTAATTAGGCATGACTCATCCTAAGCACTTGAAACGTGTTAAAGAAAAGTACTTGCGGTCTTTCCAATTCTGAATCAATCGATATTTGATATTCTAAAGAAGAGCTTGTATTCTATGGGCAATTTTTCGGTGACTTCATTGAAGATATTTTATTTTTTATAAAATATGATTTTTACTCTTTTCCTAGTAATTTTATAATATTTCCAGAAATGAAATAATAATTTCCTTTACCATGTTTCCATCTAAAAATGATTTTCTCTTTTGTGCAAGAATCTAAGTCTTTTAATATCTACCTAAAGTTACAAGCTCAAACCCTATTAGACATAGCTTTTTAAATTGCTGTTGGATATTCACTTCTGACTTCTGGCAACTAATTTAGTCTATTCTTTTCAAATCTTTTTGACTGTTGAGAGGAAACTTATCAAATACACCATGTATTTTCTGATACTATCTCTAATATAGTCTGCTTTATTATCTTAAAGAACACTTATACATCAAGCAAACTGCTTTTTCGTTTTGCTTGGCCACAAAAAACTGCAATTGCCATGACTTGTGAAATTTGGGACACATCTTCCCCTAGTCTTTTTTTCTCCTTTATTGCTCTAGTTGTAGGACTGGCTTCTGCATCTCCATTTGATTCTAATCACTAGTATACCCTAGTTTTAAACTTAAAATTTTGTCCATACTTAATTTTTAAATTAGAACAATAATATAACTGTTTTAATTGAAATAATAAGTATTTCCATTTGATTACCAATTACAATTTACATAGGTATCACTGTAACTGGTGCTTTCTGTATAAACATCCAAATAATTGTGTTACAATGTTACATCGATGTGTAGGAAAAAGGATTTAAATCATTTTGTTGACACCAACTAGATTGGTAATGTGTTTATGTGTAATACTAGAAAAGACACAGGCCCACCATGCACACTGCACCATTACAGTAACATTTACATGATTCAATGGTTAAGGTGCAATGTAATCTTCTCAGAACAATGGAGTTGTATTTAATGAAAACATTTTTATATTGGTTCAAATTTTAAATTTCAAAGTAAATTAGTTTAAACTAAACTGAAATCAACAATTCAGTTCCTCAGTGGTGCTAGCCACATTTCAAGTGCTCAGGAGCCCACGTGATTAGTGGTCACTGAATTTGACAGAATAGCTTTACACCATTCTTTCCTGGTCCTGGCTTGCTTTTTTGGCGGGGACCGTGCTGTGCTGCTTGCAGGATCTTAGTTCCCTGACCAGGGATTGAACTGGGGCCCACGGCAGTGAAAGTGCTGAACCCTAACCACTGGACTGCCAGGGAAGTCCAGTCCTGGCTTGCTTTTGAACCCCAACTTTGACCTTCTATTTGCTATGCATTAGCTCTGTCTTTCCTGATGGACATTAATTAGCTTGCCCTCATCTCACTGTCCTTCACTGCTCTCATCTAAATCAGACAATCAAGCCTTCGCTTCAGGTTTTTGGTCCCATCCTCTGCCAGCAGCCACTTGGTTAGTGTTTTTCCCAGTCAAACCTGAATCCCATGGAGGAGGGTAGGAATAGGATGGGCTGAACATCAGTAAGAAGAAAACAGAGGCCAAGATAATGAGGAGGCTATAAAAAGCAAGTAGTTCTATTTGTAGTATTTTAAGGAACCTCCACACTGTTCTCCATAGTGGCTGTACCAATTCACATTCCCACCAGCAGTGCAAGGGTGTTCCCTTTTCTCCATACCCTCTCCAGCATTTATTGTTTCTAGATTTTTTGATGATGGCCATTCTGACTGGTGTGAGATGATATCTCATTGTAGTTTTGATTTGCATTTCTCTAATGACTAATGATGTTGAGCATTCTTTCATGTGTTTGTTGGCAGTCTGTATATCTTCTGTGGAGAAATGTCTATTTAGGTCTTCTGCCCATTTTTGGATTGGGTCGTTTGTTTTTTTGTTATTGAGCTGCATGAGCTGTTCACTATTGGGCATATACCCTGAGAAAACCATAATTCTGAAAGAATCATGTACCAAAATGTTCATTGCAGCTCTATTTACAATAGCCCGGAGATGGAAACAACCTAAGTGTCCATCATCAGATGAATGGATAAAGAAGATGTGGCACATATATACAACGGAATATTACTCAGCCATAAAAAGAAAGGAAATTGAGCTATTTGTAATGAGGTGGATGGACCTAGAGTCTGTCATACAGAGTGAAGTAAGTCAGAAAGAGAAAGACAAATACCATATGCTAACACATATATATGAAATTTAAGGGAAAAAAATGTCATGAAGAACCTAGGGGTAAGACAGGAATAAAGATACAGATCTACTTGAGAATGGACTTAAGGATATGGGGAGGGGGAAGGGTAAGCTGTGACAAAGCGAGGGAGTGGCATGGACATATATACACTACCAAACGTAAAATAGATAGCTAGTGGGAAGCAGCTGCATAGCACAGGGGGATCAGCTTTGGCTTTTTTGTGACCACCTAGAGAGGTGGGATAGGGAGGGTGGGAGGGAGGGAGATGCAAGAGGGAAGAGATATGGGAACATATGTATATGTATAACTGATTCACTTTGTTATAAAGTAGAAACTAACACACCATTGTAAAGCAATTATACTCCAATAAAGATGTAAAAAAAAAAAAGGAACAGAAAAAAAAGCAAGTAACAACTCTAAATTCTTATTTCTTATCTTAGATATATGACCTTAAAAAACTTGCAGAACATATTACTTAACTATTGACATAATTATTTTTGAAAATCACACAGAATAGTGGAAGAACTGAAAATGAGCTAACGTTTCTAATTTTCATAAAAGAAAGAAACTTCTGCAGACATTTCAGGGTAAATAAATGTAATAACCATCTTAAGCAAAATTCTATTATGAATTAGTCAAAGAGTGGTGTGTAAGCTTTTAGAAAATGAAGACGTGATCACCATGAGATAGTTTGCAATCACAAGGAAAGATCTGGGCCCGACCCGCCCACTTCCTGTTTTGATAAGCTTTGGAGACTGGTGGTAATACTGCAGATGTGTAATTTCATCAAAGCCCTTGGCAACGTCTCTCATGATATCTTAGTGGCAAATGAACAATAACTGCCTGGATGATGACATATGTGGTGTTGATTTGTATCTGATGTTCAATCCCAATTTTGTCAAACAGACTTTTTTTCTCCCTGCACATGTTGATGATGTCTCGGGGTCTGATCTCAAATTCTTCTTTTGCAATATTTTAGTGAATATAATGAAAAATAGATTGGATAAAGATACTGCTCATCACTTTTAAAAGTGGCAGAAATCTAGGACTGACACCAGCAAATGATAACAGTCTTAGAACTTCAGATCTTGACAGGTGAGATTTGTAATGTAAATTGACACACCATGGCATAAAATAGCTCAAGAATAGAATTACAGAAATGTGATTTGTAGTGTAACCTGTGTTAACCTGACCATACTAGCATGGGATGGGATGTAAGGAGTGTGTATAGCTTCTGAAAAGTGGGACATGATAACAGCAGCCTCCGGTTATTGTAGTTGCTGGAACTCTAGACCCATGCAAATCCCTTCCCCTGGGCAGCTTCTGGGTGGCTTCCCTTTCTCCCAGTGGCCACTAAAAGTCTCCTCAGTAGCTGGCACTGTTCTGGCATTGCTGCCTTGTAGCCTCTGCCCCTGCTGGTGGGTGCAGGTTGCTGCTGTTGCCACCACTCCTGCCTGGGCACTGTCCTGGCAGTTCCTCTGCCTCCCCAGTAAACAGAACAATGCCTGGCACGTAGTACACACTTAATAAGCATTAGTTAGATGAATGAATGAATGAAATTTTCAGTTTAATACGAAGAACTTCCTAAACACCGACGTTTTTCAAAATGGAAAGGACTTCCCCCAAAAGCACTGAGTTTCCTATGACTTGAGGTATCTACTTGTCAGGGATATTGGGCAATACATTCAACTTCTAATCGGAAGCAGGGAGGAAACCAGAAGAGAGTCTATATTCGCATGAAATGTGACTATTACAGGATTACAGATATAACTGTAGTTGGGTTTTTCATAAGCACAACTGATTTCTCTCTCCATTCACCAATTCTCTTCTCATATGTGAATTTCTCTCCCTCTCTTGCTCTCACTTGCAGGTGCGCTCTCGCTCGCTCTCTCTCTCTCTCTCTCTCTCTCTCTCACACACACACACACACACACACACACACACATCTTTATATAATCTGGATGCTGCTACCTGGAGCCCTTCCTCCCTTGTCCCTTGAGATCTAGGTTGCCTTGAGTCCAAGTTTCATGGCCCAGGGTTATCCAAGATTTCTATTAATTTCTGGAAATGTATGCAGTCTCATGACCCCCTATGACCACCAAATCCTGCATCTACACATGCTACCTCTGTCCAACCAGCATCTACATAGACGTGAACTCTATCCTTTTCATCATTTTCCACCAACCAAAATACACAGACTTTAAAGAATCACCGGAGTCCATCCTATCACCGACTGCCCATAACGACTTTAACATGCATTTTTAACATCTTTATTGGAGGATAATTGCTTTACAATGGTGTGTTAGTTTCTGCTGTATAACAGAGTGAATCAGCTATACATATACATATATCCCCATATCTCCTCCCTCTTCTGTCTCCCTCCCACCCTCCCTATCCCACTGCTTTAGGTGGTCACAAAGCACCAAGCTGATCTCCCTGTGCTATGCAGCTGCTTCCCACTAGCTAGCTATTTTACATTTGGTAGTGTATATCCATGACACTCTCTTACTTTGTCCCAGCTTACACTTCCCCCTCCCCGTGTCCTCAAGTCCATTTTCTACGTCTTCCTATCCTGCCCCTAGGTTCTTCAGAACCTTTTTTTTTTTTTAGTTTCCAAATATATGTGTTAGCATATGATATTTGTTTTTCTCTTTCTGACTTACTTCACTCTGTATGACAGACTCTAGGTCCATCCACCTCACTACAAATAACTCAATTTTGCTTTTTTATGGCTGAGTAATATTCCACTGTGTATATGTGCCACATCTTCTTTATCCATTCATCTGTCGATGGACACTTAGCTTGCTTCCATGTCCTGGCTATTGTAAACAGAGTTGCAATGAACACTGTGGTACATGACTCTTCTTGAATTATGGTTTTCTCAGGGTATATGCCCAGTAGTGGGATTGCTGGGTCATATGGTAGTTCTATTTTTAGTATTTTAAGGAGCCTCCATACTGTTCTCCATAGTGGCTGTATCAATTTACATTCCCACCAACAGTGCAAGAGGGTTCCCTTTTCTCCACCCCCTCTCCAGCATTTATTGTTTGTAGATTTTTTGATCATGACCATTCTGACTGGTGTGAGCTGATACCTCACTGTGGTTTTGATTTGCATTTCTCTAATGATTAGTGATAACATGTATTTTTAACTTAATAAATTGCATGATAGCTTTCCATAACAATAAACATCTATACCATTTTTATGATTACACAGGTCCACTATGTGAAGATACCATAAAATAGCCATTATACAGTATTTTAAACAATATTGAGATGAACATCTTTTTTTTTCTAACAATTGTCCAACTCATAATCTTTAATTTTTTTAATTTATTTTTTCTTTAATTTTTTTTATTGGAGTATATTTGTTTTAAAATGTTGTGTTAGTTTCTACTGTACAGCGAAGTGAAGTAGAGTTCTCTGTGCTATACAGCAGGTTCTTATCATTTATCTATTTTATACATATTAATGTATATATGTCAATCCCAATATCCCAGTTCACCCCACCCCTACCCCACTGTTCCCCCTTGGTGTCCATATGTTTGTTCTCTACATCTGTGTCTCTATTTCTGCCTTGCAAACCAGTTCATCTGTACCATTTTTCTAGATTCCACATATATGCATTAATATACAATATTTGTTTTTCTCTTTCTGACTTACTTCACTCTGTATGACAGTCTCCAGGTCCATCCACATCTCTACAAATGACCCAATTTCATTCCCTTTTATGGCTGAGTAATATTCCATTGTATATATGTACCATATCTTCTTTATTCAGTTGTCTGTTGATGGACATTTAGATTGATTCCATGACCTGGCAATTGAAAATAGTGCTGCAATGAACATTGGGGTGCATGAATCTTTTTGAATTATGGTTTTCTCTGGGTATATGCCCAGTAGTGGGATTGTTGGGTCATATGGTAATTCTATCTTTAGTTTTATAATGAACCTCCATACTGATCTCCATAGTGGCTGTATCAATTTACATTCCCACCAACAGTGCAAGAGCGTTCTCTTTTCTCCACACCCTCTCCAGCATTTATTGTTTGTAGATTTTCTGATGATGCCCATTCTAACCAGTGTGAGGTGATACCTTATTGTAGTTTTGATTTGCATTTCTCTAATAATTAGTGATGTTGAGCAGCTTTTCATGTGCTTCTTGGCCATCTGTATGTCTTCTTTAGAGAAATGTCTATTTAGTTCTTTCGCCCATTTTTATATTGGGTTGTTTGGTTTTTTTCATGTTGAGCTGCATGAGCTGTTTATATATTTTGGAGATTAATTCTTTGTCCGTTGATTTGTTTGCAAATATTTTCTCACATTCTGAGGGTTGTCTTTTTGTCTTGTTTATAGTTTCCTTTACTGTGCAAAAGCTTTTAAGTTTCATTAGGTCCCCTTTGTTTATTTTTGTTTATATTTCCATTACTCTAGGAGGTGGGTCAAAAAAGATCTTACTGTGATTTATGTCAAAGAGTGTTCTGCCTATGTTTTCCTCTAAGAGTTTTATAGTGTCCAGTCTTGCATTTAGGTCTTTAATCCATTCTGAGCTTATTTTTGTGTATGGTGTTAAGTAGTGTTCTAATTTCGTTCTTTTACATGTAGCTGTCCAGTTTTCCCAGCACCACTTATTGAAGAGGCTGTCTTTTCTCCATTGTATATCCTTGCCTCCTTTGTCAGGGCTTAGTTGACCGTAGGTGCATGGGTTTATCTCTGGGCTTTCTATCCTGTTCCATTGATCTATATTTCTGTTTTTGTGCCAGTACGATATTGTCTCGATTACTGTAGCTTTGTAGTATAGTCTGAAGTCAGGGAGTCTGATTTCTCCAGCTCTGTTTTTTTTTTTTTTTTTTTTTTTCTCTTAAGGTTGCTTTGGCTATTTGGGATCTTTTGTGTCTCCATACAAATTTTAAGATATTTTGTTAGAGTTCTGTAAAAAATACCATTGGTAATGTGACAGGGATTTCATTGAATCTGTAGATTGCTTTGGGTAGTATAGCCATTTTCACAATATTGATTCTTCCAATCCAAGAAAGTGTATATCTCTTCATCTGTTTGTGTCATCTTTGTTTTCTTTCATCAGTGTCTTATAGTTTTCTGAGTATAGGTCTTTTACCTCCTTAGGTAGGTTTATTCCTAGGTATTTTATTCTTTTTATTGCAATGGTGAATGGGATCATGTCCTTAATTTCTCTTTCTTATCTTTCCTTGTTAGTGTATAGGAATGCAAGAGATTTCTATGCATTAATTTTGTATCCTGCAACTTTACCAAATTCATTGCTTAGCGCTAGTAGTTTTCTGATAGCATTGTTAGGATTTTCTATGTGTAGCATCATGTCATCTGCGAACAGTGACAGTTTTACTTCTTTTCCAATTTGGATTCCTTTTATTTCTTTTTCTTCTCTGATTGCTGTGACTAGGACTTCCAAAACTATGTTGAATAATAGTGGCGAGAGTGGACATCCTTGTCTTCTTCCTGATTTTAGAGGAAATGCTTTCAGTTTTTCACCACTGAGAATGATGTTTGCTGTGGATTTGTCATATATGGCCTTTATTATGTTGAGGTAAGTTCCCTCATGCCCACTTTCTGGAGAGTTTTTATCATAAATGGGTGTTGAATTTTGTTAAAAGATTTTTCTGCATCTATGGAGATGATCAAATGGGTTATTTTAAATTTTTTTAAATAAAGTTATTTATGTATGTATTTGTGGCTGCATTGGGTCTTTGTTGCTGCATGTGGGCTTTCTCTAGTTTGTGGCGAGCAGGGGCTACTCTTCGTTGTAGTGCGCGGACCTCTCATTGCGGTGGCTTCTCTTGTTGTGGAGCATGGGCTCTAGGCATGCAGGCTTCAGTAGTCGTGGCACGTGGGCTCAGTAGTTGTGGCTCACAGGCTCTAGAGTGCAAGCTCAGTAGTTGTGGTGCATGGGCTTTGTTGCTCCGTGGCATGTGGGATCTTCCAGGAGCAGGGCTTGAAACCATGTCCCCTGCCTTGGCAAGCGGATTCTTAACCACTGCACCATAAGGGAAGTCCCGATCATATGGTTTTTATTCTTCAATTTGTTAATATGTTGTATCACATTGATTGATTTCCATATATTGAAGAATCCTTGCATCCCTGGGATAAATCCCACTTGATCATGGTGTATGATCCTTTTAATGTGTTGTTGGATTCTGTTTGCTAGTATTTTGTTGAGGATTTTTGCGTCTATATTCATCAGTGATATTGGTCTGTAATTTTCTTTTTTTGTAGGATCTTTGTCTGGTTTTGGTAACAGGGTGATGGTGGCCTCACAGAATGGGTTGGGGGTGTTCCTCCTTCTGCAATTTTTTGGAAGAGTTTGAGAAGGATGGGTGTTAGCTCTTCTTTAATTGTTTGATAGAATTCACCTGTGAAGCCATCTGGTCCTGGACTTTGTTTGTTGGAAGATTTTAAATCACAGTTTCAATTTCATTACTTGTGATTGGTCTCTTCATATTTTCTAGTTCTTCCTGGTTCAGTCTTGGAAGGTTATACCTTTCTAACAATTTGTCCATTTCTTCCAAGTTGTCCATTTTATTGGCATAGTCTCTTATGATGCTCTGTATTTCTGTGGTGTCCATTGTGACTCCTTCTTTTTCATTTCTAATTGTTTTGAGTCCTCTCCCTCTTTTTCTTGTTGAGTCTGGCTAAAGGCTTATCAGTTTTGTTTATCTTCTCAAAGAACCAGCTTTTAGTTTTATTGATCTTTGCTATTGTTTTCTTTGTTTCTATTTCATTTATTTCTGCTCTTTTATGATTTCTTTCCTTCTACTAACTTTGGGTTTTGTTTGTTCCTCTTTCTCTAGTTCCTTTAGGTGTAGGGTTAGATTGTTTATTTGAGATTTTTCTTGTTTCTTGAAGTAGGTTTGCATAGCTATAAACTTCCCTCCTAGAACTGCTTTTGCTGCATCCCATAGGTTTTGGATCGTCATGTTTTCATTGTCATTTGTCTCTAGGTATTTTGTGATTTTCTCTTTGATTTCTTCAGTGATCTCTTGGTTATTTAGTAATGAATTATTTAACTTACATGTGTTTGTTTGTGTTTTTTACAGTTTTTTTCCTGTAATTTATTTCTAATCTCATAGCATTGTGGTCAGAAAAGATGCTTGATATGATTTTGATTTTCTTAAATTTTCCAAGGCTTGATTTGTGACCCAAGATGTGGTCTATCTGGAAGAATCTTAAGTGTACACTTGAAAAGAAAGTGTAATCTGCTGTTTTCAGATGGAAAGTCCTATAAATATCAATTAAATCTATCTGGTCTATTGTGTCATTTAAAGCTTGTGTTTCCTTATTAATTTTATGTGTGGTTGATTTGTCCATTGGTGTAAGTGAGGTGTTAAAGTCCCCCACTATTATTGTGTTACTGTCAATTTCCTCTTTTATAGCTGTTAGCATTTGCCTTATGTATTGACGTGCTCCTATGTTGGGTGCATATATATTTATAACTGTTATATCTTCTTGGATTGATCCCTTGATCGTTATGTAGTGTCCTTCCTTGTCTCTTGTAACATTCTTTATTTTAACATTTATTTTATCTGATATGAGTATTGTTACTCCAGCTTTCTTTTGATTTCCATTTGTACAGAATATCTTTTTCCATCCCCTCACTTTCAATCTGTACGTGTCCTTAGGTCTGAAGTGGGTCTCTTGTAGACAGCATATATACAGGTCTTGTTTTTGTATCCATTCAGCAAGGCTGTGTCTTTTGGTTGGAGCATTTAATCCATTTACATTTAAGGAAGTTATCAGTATGTGTGTTCCTATTACTATTTTCTTAATTTTGGGGTTTGTTTTTGTAGGTCCTTTTCTTCTCTTGTGTTTCCCACTTAGAGAAGTTCCTTTAGCCTTTGTTGTAGAGCTGGTTTGGTGGTGCTGAATTCTCTTAGCTTTTGTCTGTCTGTAAAGTTTTTGATTTCTCCATCAAATCTGAATGAGATCTTGTTGGGTAGAGTATTCTTGGTTGTACATTCTTTCCTTTCATCACTTTAAACATATTGTGCCACTCTCTTCTTGCTCACAGTTTCTGCTGAGAAATCAACTGTTAACCTTATGGGAGTTCCCTTGCATGTTATTTGTCATTTTTCCCTTGTGGCTTTTAATAATTTTTCTTTGTCTTTAATTTTTGTCAATTTGATTACTATGTGTCTTGGCCTGTTTCTCTTTGGGTTTATCCTGCCTGGGACTCTCTGTGCTTCCTGGATTTGGGTGGCCATTTCCTTTTCCACGTTAGGGAAGTTTTCAATTATAATCTCTTCAAATATTTCCTCAGGTCCTTTCTTTCTCTCTTCTCCTTCTGGTACCCCTATAACTTGAATGTTGTTGCATTTAATATTGTCCCAGGGGTCTCTTAAGCTCTCTTCATTTCTTTTCATTCTTTTTTTCTTTATTCTGTTCTGCAGCAGTGATTTTCACCATTCTGTCTTCTAGGTCACTTACCGTTGCTCTGCCTCAGTTATTCTGTTATTGATTCCTTCCAATGTATTTTTCATTTCAGTTATTATATTGTTCATCTCTGTTTGTTTGTTCTTCAGTTCTTCTAGGTCTTTGTTAAACATTTCTTGTATCTTCTTGATCCCTGCCTCCATTCTTTTCCCAAGGTACTGGATCATCTCCACTATCATTATTCTGAATTCTTTTTCTGGAAGGTTGCCTATCTCTATTTTAGTTGTTTTTCTGGGGTTTTATCTTGTTCCTTCATCTGGGAAATAGTCCTCTGCCTTTTCATTTTGTCTATCTTTCTGTGATTGTGGTTTTCATTCTGCAGGTTGCAGGATTGTAGTTCTTCTTGCTTCTGCTCTGAGATGAACATCTTATTCATTCATTTTCTCTTCATTTGGTCTGTTATTTTACCTTGATACAAAATTCAAGAAGCATTGTCACTGAGTCATCTCAACATACCAAGAATACATTTCAGTTTACTTTATTTGAAAGACTAAGAGATGATTTTATTTATTTATTGTATGTATTCCTTCTTTATATTATTTTTTAGATTGAACACTAATAACCACATTTATGATTAAGTGTTTTCCCATTTGAGGAAAAAAAAAACCTTTATATATTGTCTTTTCAAATCAAACTATTGTTAGTTAATTCTTCAAAAATAAACACAATAATACATTTCTCTGTGGGCTCACCAGTTTGTCACACTTGAAACACTAAACAGTGAACTTTTTTTAATGGTAATGTTAGCACCTTCTAGTGGTAAAAAAGCAAAACCTGGCCAAGATGGTTTGGGGTTTTTTTTTTTTTAATGTAAAAACACACACACATAATCTATAGCTTCGCGGTATTTTTACTTTCCTTTCCTTTTCTTCATATAACTGCAAAGACTGTGAATTTCCAAAAAAAAGAAACTAAAATAGTGTGAGGTCAATTCAGGGCATAATTTCATCATAAGTGTGAAATCATGTAGTGTAGGTTAGGTATAAAAGGTCAAGATGTTTCAGGAAATTTTAGGTGTTTTTGTTTTTTAAATGATAACTTTTCACAATGTCTCAGATTTTTGAACAGCTACTTAAACTGCATTTGTCTTTGTGGTTAATTACTTTTATATAGCCTCCAGCTCAGCATTATACTGACTTATGTTTGAAAAGAAATGCTGATGGGATAGTATTGTGCTAAACCACATCCATCTGGCAACAAGAATAGAAGATGTGGCGTTGCACATTTAGTAACAAAAGAAAGAAAATCTGCCCTTATTAACGCTGAAAAGCACTGAAGAAGAATTCTCCTGCTTCTCCCAACAGCATTTCCTGCACTGGACAGCACTGCAGGTCTGTCCTTGCATTACGGTGAGACAGTTTAATTGCCATTTATGAAGATTTTCTTTTTGACATGGTTCAGAACTCTGGACATAATTAATCCAACGTTTCCCTCGTATGGGAAATTTTCCTAAGTTTTCTTAGTTGCTTAGGACATTAAAAATGTCATAAGAGGGTTTTATTGTTCTGAGAACTGGATCTGAGACTATAGTAGGACAATGACCATGAGTGATTTGAGTATGAGATAAATTGTAACTGCCTATGGCTGTGTCCTTTCTGTTTCCAGCACATTCCTCCCCACCAGAAGCTCAAGCAACCTCTCTCATTCTTCTTGACACCACAGGGAGGCAGTGAGAGGTACCGTGGGACACATAAGAAGTTCATCTATGGTTGGCTCAAAACCTGCTCTTCACAGGAGAGAACATGGCAGCTACATGTATGGGAGGAGACTGTACAATCTGCCCCTGCCTTTCTGGAAGGAGCTTTTGATAGAGAGGACAGTCGTTGCTGTGCAGAGGTTCCTCACTTTTATAACTGGTATTGTGTACCTTTCTCTGTGTCCTGGAACTCATATATTCATCTATTCATTCAACAGTGTTTACAAAGGGCTCTATTTTAAGGACTGGTGATGCCACCATGAAAAGACAGACAAAGTCCTGCCCTCAGTGAGCTTACACTGTAGTTGGGGAGACAGACAATGCACAAATAAACAGGTAGTGGATGTGCTCATAAAGAAAAGAGAACAGGAGGGGAGGTAGACTGCAGTGATTATTCTAGAGAAATAGTCAGGGAAGCCCCTCTGAGGATGTCTGACATTTGAGCTGAGACCTGAAATAACAGAGTGAGACATGTTGGGAGGGAACGGGGCTGTGCCAAGGGACGGCAGGCAGAGAGACCTGGGGCAGTGCACTCCTAACTCTGCCTCAGCATCTGCTTCCCAGAGGACCCACTGACGCTCCTGTCTATTTGCTTTGTCCTCTGCCTGGAACTTTCTCTTCCTTCTGCACCTCCAAATTCCCATTCATCTTTCCAATCTCCAGTGTCACGTTTTTTAAAAAGTTTTCAGAAAACTCTTACAGTTACTGCTCCTCACTGTGTGTCCCCACAGCATTTTGTTTATACCTCTATTACAGAGAAGGGGAAAGGAAGTAGTATTTATTGAGCACCTACTGTGGGCCAGTAACTGTACTAAATCATATATATATATATCATATATCATTTATCTATAGTAGTTCAGTGTATTATCTTTATTTTGGGCTCTGAACTTGATGTACCTGAACTAAATCAGTTGCTGAAGGCTACACTGCCACTCTGAGGCTTAGGGCTTGGCTGTCCCCATTTTGTTGGCTTGAAAAATCAGGGAGTTGAAATAGAACAGATAATATCTAAGATGACTTACAATGAGAAATTCTTGTGTGATTCTCCAACCCCTAACATTTTAGAAGGCTGGTGGGGGATGACGTTTCAGCCATGAGGGGGCTGGATCACAGAGGTTTGGACATGTGTGACTGATGTGATCCTGGGCATAGCCACCAGGTATCGACTGCTTTAATGCTGTGAAGATTTGCAGCACAGGCCCGAGAAAACATTGCCACCTAGTGGCAACTCATTTGAACTTACCAACCATCCATCCAATATTTTTCACCTTTCTACTACGTGTCAGGTACTGTGTAATGCAGCAGTCCCCAACCTTTTTGGCACCATGGGCTGGTTTTGTGGAAGACAATTTTTCCACGGACCGGGGTGGGGGGGGGGTTGGGATATGATGGGTCAGGCAGTAATGCAAGCAATGGGGAGCGGCAGATGAAGCTTCGCTCACTCGTCCGCCACTCACCTCCTGCTGTGCGACTCGGTTCCTAACAGGCCACGGCTGGGGGGTTGGGGACCCCTGGTGTAATGGCAAATGGTGAACAGAAGAGACTCTGAAGTCTCAGCCCTAGTGAGACTTACATTCTAACAGGGGACAGACTAGTCCCAAGGCTCACATTGGTAGTGTAGCCCTCAGCAATTGATTTAGTTCAGATGTTACAAACTTGGAAGCCCAAAATAAAGATAATACCTTACTTGCTCACTTTTTTGTTTTAAGTGAAACTTTTCTGTTAATAGAGAAAAGATGGACACATTACAAGTCGGGTAAAATGACTTCTGAATGAGCCAGCTTGAAAGTTCCTTTTGCATGATATTTTTTAAACTATTTTATACCACCTCAAGTACTTTCTTTTTCCTCAATTCTTAAAATTTCTAAGACCATATACTAATTTTTAAATGTGCTTAAATGGTTTTCTTATATTATGGAACATTGTGGGAAAGTATAGTAAACTACAAATTAAATATTTTATTATTAATGAACATGAGACTTTACGTCTTTTATTCTTATAATAAAGAATCTGACTCCATTTTTGATGTTTGCTGACAGCTTTCAAGTTTCACCACTTCCTCCTCCTTTTACCCCACATCTGGGAAAGTTATAAGAAGTCCCGGGTGCTTCCTCCTTTGGCACTGAAGGGAAGTTCAAAGCATGCAAGCCCTGGCCCACATGAGGACCCCACCTCTTGATCATGGTGAAAACAAAGTCAGTCTCCTATCCCTGCTCTCTCAAGATAGCCATTCTTGGACCTGCTCAGAAACCACACTGTTCTCCCCAGAAAGCCTCATTATGTGCTTAATAAACCTTTACAAGCAATCTCGAGGAAGAAAAACAAAGCTGGAGGCATCACACTCCTTAATTTTTAACTATATTACAAAGCTATAGTTATTGAAACCGTATGATACCGGCATAAAAACAGACACATAGATCAATGGAACAGAATAGAGAGCCCAGAAAGAAACACATGCTTATCTGGGCAATTAATCTATGACAAAGGAGCCAAGAATATACAATGGGGATGGACATTCTTTTCAACAAACGGTTTTAAGAAAACTGGACCACCACATGCAAAAGAATAAAGCTGGACCATATCTTATACCACACACAAAAATTAACTCAAAATGAATGAAAGACTCAAACATAAGACCTAAAATCATAAAACTCCTAGAAGAAAAGGTAAGCAGTAAGCTCCTTGAGAGCAGTCTTGGCTATGATATTTTGAATCTGACACCAAAAGCTAAAGCAACAAAAGCAAAAATAAACAAGTGGGACTATGTCAAACTAAAAAACTTCTGCACAGCAAAAGAAACCATCAACAAAATGAAAAGGCGACCTACTGAATGGGGAAAATATTTGTAAATCATATATCTGATAAGGGGTCAATATGCAAATATATAAAGAACTCATACAACTCAATAGTAAAATAACTAAAAACAAAAACAAACAAACAATCTGATTTAAAAATGGGCAGAAGATCTGAATACACATTTATTCCAAAGAAAACATACAGGTGGCCACTGGGCACATGGAAAAGTTGTGAGCATCACTAATGATCAGGGAAATGCAAATCCAAACCACAATGAAATATCACCTTGCTCCTGTCAGAATGGCTATAATCAAAAAGACAAGAAATAAGTGTTGGCAAGGATGTGGAGAAAAGGGAGCCCTACTACACTGTTGGTGGAAATATAAATTGGTGCAGCCACCATGGGAAACAGTCTGGAGTTTCCTTTAAAAAATTAAAAATAGAACTACCATATGATCCAGCAACACCTCTTCTGGTTATTTATCTGAAGAAAAAGAGTACACTAAATCAAAAAAGATATATATGCACCCCTCATGTTTGTTGCAACATTACTTTCAATAGCCAGGATATGGATGGAAACAGCCTAAGTATCCATCAACAGATGAACAGATAAAGAAGATGTCGTGTATAATGGAGTATTATTCAGCCATATAAAAGAAGGAAATCTTGCCATTTGTGACAACATGGATGGACTGTGGGGGCATCATGCAGTGAAATAAGTCAGACAAAGACAAATATCATATGATCTCATTTATATGTATAATCTTTAAAAAAACTGAACACTTAGATACAGAGAACAGATTGGTGATTGCTAGAGGAAGAGGGTGGGCCATGGGGGAAGTAGGTAAAGGAGGTCAAAGTGTACAAACTTCCAGTTATAAAATAAAATATGTCATGGGGATGTAATGTGCAGCATGGTGACTATAGTTAATAATATTGTACTGCATATCTGAAAGTTGCTAAGAGAGTAGATCTTGAAAGTTCTCATCATAAGAAAAAAAATATTTGTAACTATGTATGGCGATGGAGGTTAACTAGACTAGTTGTGGTGATCATTTCACAATGTATACAAATATGGAGTCATTATGTTGTACACCTGAGGTATAAAAATGTCAATTATACCTCAATGAAAATAATAATAATAATAACAAATAAAAAGCTACCTAGTGATAAAAAACAAATTAAAAAACCTTTTCATACCCTCTCGGTGGAGGTATGAAATAAACAGTCTCCACACCCAAATTAAATCTGGGGGGAGGGAAGGGTCCATCCCAGCTCTAAGTAGTGGTCACAACAATCCTATTTTTTGAAATATGAAAGCATGTTATATATGATTATAATTAACTAGTAATCTGAGCATAATCTATAGAGTATATTTTATAATCTAAATAAAAGCATCCATTGAAAGTATTAAGGTAACTAGGTTTGGTTTTTTTTTTTTAATTTATTTGTTTTGGCTGCATTGGGCCTTCGTTGTGGTGTGCAGGCTTCTCATTGTGGCGGCTTCTCTAGTTGCAGTGCACAGGCTCAGTAATTGTGGCTCACGGGCTCTAGAGCGCAGACTCAGTAGTTGTGGTGCATGGGCTTAGTTGTTCCGCAGTATGTGGGATATTCCCGGACCAGGGCTCAAACCCATGACCCCTGCACTGGCAGGAGGATTCTTAACCACTCCGCCACAAGGGAAGTCCGAGGTACGAGGTTTAAAAAGGTTTTAACATGCTTCTGACAGAATGACTTGGACCTTTATCCTCACTACCTAAAGAACATTTTAAAAATACAAATATTTGACTGGAAAGGAAATAAAGTTAGAGAGACCACACGTAACCCCGACTACCACACATAAACCTGAAAAGTGTTCCTTACAGCAGGTGCCTTGTCAAGGACACCACAAGGCTAAAGAGAACCCCCGTTTCTTCATCTCTCCCCATGCTAGAATTTTCTTAGATCCTTTACATCTTTCCTTCCCCTCATTCTCAGAGATACCGGAAGGAAATATGCTGCCAAAGCAAAAATTACCTTTATTTCTATTTTACTAACAATACTACCAACAAATATCATTATGTTAAATGATTTGAGTAAGTCAAAATGCAGTGACAAATATTTTTAAATACATACATATGTTAAGGAAGCAAATACCTTGTGTGGCCTTTTCTTCTTTAATATGTTGGTTCCAAATAGAGGAAATGTTAAACCATGACTTTGGTATAGATTTTTACTATAAAACTTGGCCATTTTAGCTCCCCTTCTATTTTGTCTTTATGTTCTGGGCCACAGATTTTCAAGCCGAATAATAGAAAGTTAAAGGAACGTGCAGATATGAGTAGAAATCCCAGCATCTGCACCAGTTCCTTTTGCATCTGCATGGCTCATCTAGCTCCACCTCCCAGAGTTCAGAAAAATGGACGGCTTGGCGCTTAAAAGTCCAGTGACACTCTTAAGGGTTTTAAGGTGCTGATGTTTATCCATAAAATGAAGATTGCTTTAAAATCAAGTTCATATTCTTTATCAATAATTTCAAAATCAGGGGGACTTCCCTGGCGGTCCAGTGGTTAAGACTTCACCTTCCGATGCAGGGGGTGCAAGTTTGATCCCTGGTCAGGGAGCTAAGATCCCACATGTCTCATGGCCAAAAAAACCCCAAAACATACAACAGAAGCAATATTGTAACAAATCCAATAAAGACTTTTAAAAAAATGGTTCACATAAAAAAAAATCTTAAAAAAAATGATTTCAAGATCAGAAAAATTAAGTAGACATGGTTATTCAAACAGAAAACTTATGAAAGTAGATACAATCTGTAATTTGTGTACTGTCCTTTGTATATTGAGTCTAGTATCCTGAGACGTCAGCATTTTATCAGTTAAGGTCCTTTGGGTTGCAAAAAATGACCTGCACCATCTTCAAACAACCCCAAAGCACAGATGAATTGGAAAGATCTGGGGTTGCCCCTGGAGCAAGCAGGAAGCAGGACCAGAAGGCTGCAGCAACAGGGCTCAGGTCCACTCACTCCACATTTACATCTGTAGTTTAAAGTTCCAGATATTTAAAAAAAAGAATCTTGTAGGCCAGGATCAGGGTTCATCCTTAGACCAATCAGCTCTGGCCTTGAGGCAGTCCTGTAGTACTGGCCCAGCTGCTGGCAGTTCCTAGAAAGGGAGGAATGATTCTGAGCTGGGCATCTACCCAAGAGGCACCTGCTTGCCGTGGGCACTTCCACTAATTTCCTTAAATTCCTTCATATGATATGGATGAATGGTATTTCTCATGTCCAACAGCTTAATTTTCCCCAGGTTTAATCCTCATGATTACAGAACTAAACATTACACTATAGAATTAAAGGCCTCTGATATGTACATGAAACTACCTATAAATAAGCATAAGAAATGCAGGAAAAAGATTCCTTTTCATGCTATAACTTCCAAAGAGTGTTTTGTGATGTGTATGTAGTTTCATACTCACATCTCAGTAAAAAAGATTTCTTTTCCTGATATGATAAGCTGTGCCAGCACTTTATATTCGTAATCTTTAATTATCACAACAACTCTGTATATTGTATTGAATAGTGTTTCCCCCCAAAGTCATGTCCTCCTGGAACCTCAGAATATGACTTTATTTGGAAGTAGGATCTTTGCAGATGTAAGGATCAAGATGAGATTATACTGGAGTAGGGTGGGCCCTAAATCCAATGAGAGTGTCCTTACAAGGCACAGAGAAAAACACACTGAAGATACAGAAGAAGAAAAGATGAGGCAGAGATTGGAGGAATGGGTCTGCAAGCCAAGGAAGACCAAAGATTGCCTGTGAGGGGGTCCAGGACACACTACTCCAAAATATGGCACGTGGGCATAAACTGAAGGAGTCTGAGCAAACAGCAGAAACAGGAAGGTCATGCTGACCTCCCCGACCACCCTGCCCTTCTCTCCTGAAGCAAATCATAAACCTCTCACGTAAGAGATGCCTTTCCTATACTCAAAGGGAAAGAACATCCTTATCTCCATAGACAAGGGACACCAAGAATCCAAATAAGCAGGCTTTGCCAAGCTTCCCCCAGTTTATTGTACATACCTCATACTCCTTGCCCTATTATATCTTTCCACGTTTCGTCAAACCTCGCATAAAAGTACACAAGCATAACCTTTTCTTCAGGCCTTCATTTCCCTATGAATGCTCCTGTGTCACATAAAACTTATATTAAATACATGTGTATGCTTTCCTCCTGTGTATCTTTATCAGTTTAATTTTCAGACCCATCCAGAAACACTACGAGAGTTGAAGAAAGATGTTCCTCCCCTCACCAGAACCCCAGAAGCTGGGAGAGAGCCATGGGGTGGATTCTCTCTCAGAGCCTCCAGCAAGGAATCAACCCTACTTGATATTCCTTCTGAGGTCTTGATTTCAGACTTCTATTTTCCTGAACTGCGAGAAAATGAATTCTGTTGTTTTAAACCACTCAGTTTGTGGTATTTTGTTCAGACAGCCCTAGGAAACGAACACCCTCTACAAGATAGATATCACTAAGTAATTTGCCAAAAGTTACACAGCTACTATGTCAGTGACTAATAGTTACCTATACCAGTGTCCATTCTCTCCTTTTTCTTTGCTAACAGAGGAAAGCTTTGTTGAGTTTGACAACATGCCCATTTCCCAGCCCAGGGATGGTCCGTGAGAGAAAAGCGGAAGTCACTGGAATGATTCCTTAGAGGAAACGGAATTCTTCCTCCTGCCAGCAATGCGGGTGTCCTGACTGGAGCTCCCGGGGAGGAGGCGGTTGGGGGCATGCTG
Organism: Mesoplodon densirostris; assembly: GCF_025265405.1. Taxonomy (NCBI): domain Eukaryota; kingdom Metazoa; phylum Chordata; class Mammalia; order Artiodactyla; family Ziphiidae; genus Mesoplodon; species Mesoplodon densirostris. Next base: position 95,414,120 of record NC_082667.1, on the reverse strand, counting down.
GGGAGGGAAACCATACTCTAAGGAGGGCAAAACAAATAGGTGGAGGGAGCTTGGGTCCCTGATGGCTGGGGAGCTGCCATATCAGCCCTGACTTCTTTAATCACAGGAATATACAGAAGATAAAACGATGCCTTTTTATCTCACTGCTATCTGGGTGAAAACTAGTCCAAATTGCCACCACTACCTAATGCCAAAATTAAGATTTGAAACTGAACATACTATTAGCCCACTTGCTTTCCTGCAGGAGGTCTGGGAACAAGCCCTGGTTTTGTGCCTACTGCATACAACAATGCATATTGAATACGATACATATGAGTCATATGCTATTCTAGGCCCTGGGATACAGCAAAACACACAAAAACCCCTGGGAAAGAAGGGGTGACACATAACTTAAAAAAAAAAAACGCCAATGTCGGGTATGATAGTGATAAACGTCGTGAAACAAAATAACACAGTCAAGGTGGGTCGGGAAGAGAGTTTCACTTTCCATTAGGGTGGTTAGGGAAGCCCCCACTGGGAAGGTGAGTGACATCTGAGCCACACCTAAAAGAGGCAAAAGATGGAGATACATGGATGACCAGGGGAAGAGCTCTCCGGGCAAAAGAAACAGCAAGCCACAGGGTCATGACTTGCCTCCCCCATCCAATCTGTAAAATGAGGTGACTGGACAAAATGATCTTAAACCTTCCTTAGAAATGTGCTGAGTATGTGGGAGCATATGAAGTCAAAGGAACAGCAGGAACCTTGCTTGAAAATACTTCCCACCTGTAAGGAGGTCCCCAAGCAAATCTAGGCTAGAATTTCTCTCGGTCCCATGGGAAGTTTATAGGTGTAATGTAAAAGAGAAGGGAGTGGCGAGAGATTGTTCTGAGGTCAAAGAAGCTTTGGAAACTGGTTTAAAATAGTTAAACAGGATTCAGTTACTTCAGGACTTCTCAGATCCTTTAATATGCCAACGTGGACATGATTCTCTCAAAGTGAGTTGTAGTATCTACCTAATTTATTTGACCACAGAAGCCTTTTTTATGCAGAGCATCTGGGGCGACTATTCCTTAGAACACACTTTGGGAACTAGCGGCTTGCAAACTTTTTCTCTAAAGGACCAAATAGTAAATATTTTAGGCTCTGTGGGCCAAATGGTCTGTTGCAACTATTTGATTGTGCCATTTTGGCTAGAAAGCAGCCATAGACAACACGTAAATGGATGGGTGTGGCTGTGTTCTAATAAAACTTTGTTTATGGAGACTGGAATTTGGATTTAATGCAATTTTTACATGTCATGAAATGTTATTCTTCTTTTGACTTTTTAAAAAACTATTTTAGAATGTGAAAAGCATTCTTAACTCACTGGCCATACAAAAAAACAGGCAGGGGACTGGATTTGACTGTACTTTGCCAACCCTTGCTTTAGTGAGATGTACTATTTTCATAATTTTTCCTTAACTGGTACATTTTTTTAAATGCATGCTAACAATGTACTACTTAAAGTCACAGTGCTGGTATCTTGACCAAAAGAAAAAAAAAAGTGGTTGCAAATCATATTCAGAAAATGTCTTTGAGGCAGAAGATAGATTGTTCAGAAGAAAAAACACAATTTTAGACATAGCTCCTTATAATTACACTTAACAGAAAAATGGAGTTTAACTCTGCACTTATAATTCTAGTTATACTTTGATAACAGAACCATTGGGAAAAAATTGGCATTTTTTTTTAGTATTGGTTTTTATTTTCCTCTATAAATTTTCTAAAAATTGAATTATCAATCCTTCTCTAGAAGGCACTCAATTAAGTGCTTGTTGAATGAATGCGTTGTCCCTTCTGTTAAAGGGAAACATTGCATTCAGCCTTGCCTTAGGCAAAATTGTAATGAAAGTTATCTTGAACATCTCTGTATGGTATGTCTATTCACCATTATTACTGTTTTCAAACCAAACTTTCCCTTTCCTTCTGTTGCCAAGATCTCAATACCTTCATGTTCCTTTCTCTTCCACTTTTAATTAAAGCCTGTGCTTAGCATAAATGAGTCTCACTCTCACTATGATGTAAATGACTTATAACAGCAAACAGCTTTAACTATTCTGTAAGGCGTATTTGCATTTTAACAAAAGGAATGAAGCTTTATATTAGGGAACCAGCAGGTGGGAAAAGCATTTCTTCCAGGAACCTCAGGTAAACTTCCACTCCTGAAATCACATCCCGTAGGAAGTCACCTCCTTCACCCATAAGGAAAGTCTTGTCACCAAGTGGAAACAGCTTGCCTGTAGTGGAATCATGCATGGTTCCAGGCAGAGGCTCCAGTCAAGGCTAGCCTCTACCCAGATCTAAGGCAGACTGGGGCAAATAGTATAGCCTCTACACAGATCTGGGGTGGATTGGGGCAAATAGTATCCTCCAAGAAGAGTCACAAATAAGGACAGTGATTGCCCTTTGGATTGCAATTTGGAAACTTCTGTAGGGGAGGAAGAAGAATTTTCCTCTACTTTTCAAAGCTCTTAGCCAAGACCTTCTGTAACAAAAGACAAATTAACAAGAGAAAAACAATGCAGAAGCTTATCAACATGTATACCTCATGTATACATGGGAGATAGCCAGGGAAAATGAGTAACTTCCCAAGGTGGCCTAAGCCACCAGCTTAAATACCATCTTCAGCTAAAGACAAAAGAAAGAAAGGTGTAGTCAATATTTTATAATGACTATAAATGGAGTATAACCTTTAAAAACTGTGAATCACTATGTTGTAACTTATATAATATTGTAACATATAATATTGTACATCAATTATACTTCAATTAAAATAATAACAATACCTTAAAAAGACAACATGATATTGGGGGGAAAAAAAGAAAGGTGTGTGGGAGGGAGAGTTATGGGGAGGTTACCAGGAAAAGGGTTTGTTATATAGATTTAAGTTGGTGTCTTCTCCACTGATGAGATTCTCTTTTGATTTAGTCACACTTTTCTTCCTGGTGCAAAGAGGGAGGCCACTTACAAATGGAAATTTCCTTTATAAATGTAAATGTTCCTTACCAAAGGGTAAATTCTACTGTTTTAAGAGCTTCTCCTGTATCTGCTGTTTCTCAAATAATCAGTTCAATATAATCCCTATGTCAAAGAAGCATATCTTGGGGTGGCATATTCTGCTTCGCTTCACACCAATACACTGAGGTCTATCTTAGAAAAAAAGAGTGTCTTACTGGAATGCTTATGGGAGAGACTTCAAACCCAAGGACTTCCTGCTGAGATTTTAAGCCCCATCACCTAAAGGTAAAGGCTTGAGATGCTTGGCTAGCAAATGACAATTCATGTGGAATATCAACTTTTATACTACCAATATTTACTTTGCCTTTTATAAAGTACATAAAATATACAAATGAGTATTCAACCTACCGAGAAGCGGCAGCTCTGCACACTGCTATTGGCTTTGGATCATTGCTTGAATTGAACAACATAATAATTTAGAGAACAGACACTCAGACTCACCGGAGAACATAAAATTCTTATCAAAGGACAGCGTAACCCAATTGCAAATGTAATGGAGGACACGCATTGCATTGCATTTCTCTTTCCCATTATGTTCATTTGCTCTCCACTAGGGGATGTGATTTTGATAACTCTCTGCTCTTTATGTTGACGGTTTGCAGGGAACTGAGTGAGAGTAAGAGCTGAAAAAGAAACAAGACCTTCACGTTCTCACATTACATTATACTTTCCAACCGTTTGAAGTTAGTGTAACCCTTCTCTAAGTACTTGGCAAACTTTAAACCATACATCTGTGAAGCTGGGTTTTTTTTTTTCCTTTCACATTACCTTTCACCTACTTTAAAATAAACCACTCATTGTTCAAGAGGGAAAACTCAAATTTGTTTTTCCAAAGTAATCTATAATGGAGTAAAACATTGCTGGAAGGTTTGCAATTAACTAATTTACTGTGCAAAAAATCTCAAAGGAAAAGTAAGTTAATGAGGGAATCATTTTTCGACCTTCAATATTTAGGCCTCTATTTGCTTTTTTAAATTAACAAAATGTAAACTCTTTTTTGAATTAGAAAAAAAGAACCAGATTTTCTAAATGTTTAAACTATACAGAAACATATACAGTTAAAGGGAAAAAGTAATACCCGCTTTCTTGTGTATCTTGATTTCTTTTAGTATTAAAAGAATAGAAGCAAATGTATAGAAATAAGAAGTTTGTTTGCAAATTAGATTAGATTTAACTTTTAGTTTTGCCTATATTTTTCCAGACTTTATCACTAAGAGATAACAAAAAACGATGTTAAAAATCATTATAGAGGGGCTTCCCTGGTGGCGCAGTGGTCGAGAATCTGCCTGCCAATGCAGGGGACACGGGTTCGGTCCCTGGTCTGGGAGGATCCCACATGCCGCGGAGCAACTATCCCCGTGAACCACAATTACTGAGCCTGCGCGTCTGGAGCCTGTGCTCTGCAACGGGAGAGGCCGTGATAGTGAGAGGCCCGCGCACTGCGATGAGGAGTGGCCCCCACTTGCCGCAACTAGAGAAAGCCCTCGCACAGAAACGAAGAGCCAACACAGCCATAAATAAATAAATAAAATTTAAAAAAATCATTATAGAAATACATATATATATATATATATATAGAAGGCCTACAATGTGCCCACCTGGTTCCAGCTTCTAGAAGTGATACAAAGATGAATAACCACATAGCCTTAACTCTATAATAGACAGTCATATCTAATAAAATGGAAACTTTGTACTTTGGCTGCTAAGGCCTTTCCTGATCTGACTTTGCCTGGTTTCCGTTGCTCTCTTACATGCCTTGCCCTGGAACCATATGAAACTCTTTACAGTTCTCCAAGCACTCTAATCTTTCCCATGCTTTTAGGCTTTTGCAAACACTCATCTCTCTACTTGTGATGCCCTTTCCCACTTGAAGCACTTCATGAAGTTCTAGTCATCCTTCAAGTATCAACTCAAATATCACCTCCTCTTTAATTACTTCCAGGCCCCCGGGGAAGGAAATCTTGGTTACTCCTTTGTCCTTGAATCCACAGCACCCTCAGCACACTTAGGTAAAGTGAATGTTTTGTGTTTACTGATTTCTGTCTCTGTCTAGAGCGAGCTTCTGAAGAATGAGGAGTGGGAATTTGTCATCTTCACTTTCCCATTGACTATCCGTCGTGAGTGATGCGTGGTGTGCAATAATAAAAGTGGGTGGGAAGCACGGAGGAATGAGTGCCTTTCTCTTTCTGGATGTTGGGGAACACTCCCCGGAGGAGCTGCCATTGGGCTTTGACCAGAAATGTCTCAGGAATTCCAAGTAAAGGAAAGAGCACGTGCAGAAGCACGTGACTTGATGCGGAAGCAGACGTGCCACACTCCAGGGTTTGGCCGCAGTGGCGGGCACGTGGAACGGGAGACGGAGAACCGCTGGGACACCGTTCTCATAGTCTGGGCAGCGACAGACCACAGCCTAGACTGAGATCATAGCAATGAGGATGGAAAAAAAAACACTAAGATTACAGAAGGATTTAGGGGATAGAATTGAACCTTGATTTGATATGGGGTCCTGGGGTGGAGGTAGGGTTTTAAGCACTGAGTCATAAAATGAGGGAGATCACTGGCCATGGCTGTGTGCAGAGCAGATGGGATTAGGGGTGTAGGTGGTGGGGGAGGGGGAATAGACTAGAACTATTGCCCACCCAATCTCAGCTACATTGAGGGTTCAGAAGACTTGGGGGGACGGCCCCTTGAGTCAACTTTCACTTATTACACTGCTTGCATGGGAAAAGTGATCTGAGTCCTAAACTGACTTTCAAACACAGCTTTGGAACACAGCCCATGTGTAGCTCGGAACTGGCTGTTCTGAGGGACGTGGTAGGGGGGCCAGGGCTTGAAGCCACTCAAGTGCCAGTCTGAGTTAACTTCACAGTAAGGATAAACAAGCACTGTTGTGTATCTGGAGAAATTGCCACTTTGCTGCATCAAATAAAATTTGTAGTTTTCCACTTCTATTAAGTGATTGCTACCAATTTGCTAGTTAATAGGAACAGAGATCAACTTTCACAGTGCTTTCTTTGCCTGCCAATAAGTCCAGAAGCTATCCATTTCCAGTAAATGATGAAAAGTATAGGACGACAGGAAATCACAGCATTTGTACTGTGAAAACAAATAAATGATGATATGGAAAATGAAAATCAGGTGTAAACAGGTAAAAATAGAAGTAACGATCTGAAGGAAATGCCTTCCATCCCCTTTAGGTTAAAAAAAAAAAAGATATGTGTCATCACTTTACAAAACAGTTTCAGAAGAAGGAACTATAATTATACACAATGTTTATAGTTAAACCCTTCAGTGTTCTCTGGAAAATAGATCTTGGCTTAATTGTATGGTAATTTATACTTAGGGGGCTTTACTGCAAAAGGAACAGGTTCCTCTACATGTATCCACCCTCTGGGAATGCTGGAAATGGGCACGTGCTCTGGATGGAAATAATGACGACTGGGTTCCACAAGATGATTACCAGAATCCAGAGCTTCTCCTGACTCTTTCAGCCCTTTATTGTCAAAGCTTATCTTTTAAGGCAAGCAGGAGCTAGACTGAGTATGGGGCTGGTTGGTTTTGCTCATCAGCTACAGAGCTTAGAGCCAGGAAATACCAGAAAGGCAACATCCAGAAACTGAGGTTTAGAACTAAGCAGTCCAAATGAAGTTTTAACCAAAAGGCTAAAATCGAGACTTGGAGAGAAAGCCAAGCACAAGTGGCAGAAGCAGATCCCAGAACACTGGAAGTCAAGTCAGGCTCATTCTGGGCTTTCAGTCAGGGTGCTGGGCAAGTTCAGACGGATGCCATAATGGCCCCATGGTAGACCAGGGCCTTGGAGGAGGCAGCAACTGAAGAAAGTCCAGGAGAGAGAAGTTGCCTTATGATGGGAACTGGGTGGGGAAAGGGGTTTGCAGATAGTAACTGACTGCTGGAGTGAGTGAGGCTTGATCACCCTGAAGGCACAGAGTTGGCAGTCTCTGGGCATTAAGTTAGAGAAACCATATTTAAAGAGAGCCAAACACAAAGCATAGCAGAGCTCAGCTCAAATGGCAACATTTATTAATTTAGAAACTATTTTTTGAGCATTTATTGTGCTCTAGTCACTGGAAAAAACCTTGGAAATGCAAATAGGAATCCATAGTGGCACAAGTGTGCCACCTTGTTCTCTATTCATAAATGAAGGACTTATTCCCCAGCTCTGGAAGTGCACTTAGTAGAAAGCCCTCAGCTTTCAGACCTGTAAAGGGACTGCCTGAACAAAAAAGGCCACACCTCATTCCCAGAGGAGCCCACACTGCATGGCTGATCAAAGTGGGGCCCAGCACCCTCACCCCAACTCAGAACAATTCAGAAGAGTCATTCCAACTTCAGGGCTGCCCACAGGTTTGACTGAGGACACCATTGAAACTGCATTGCTCTTCAATCTCTCCCTCTGCCCAAACCTTCTTGCTGTCCTGTCCTTCTCTTGTCTTCTATAGGAATTGATGCCCAGTTTACCAGTGAACTTACTGTATGCCAATCTCCATCTCAGAGTTTGCATGCTGGGGAACCCAACTCAAAACAGTTGATACCAGAAGTACCCACAAACCTGGGATGGGATTTCGGAGCTGGATCACCCACCGCCCACTTGGAAATGAGGACCCCATCACTGGTGGCGATGGAGCACAGGTAGCCCCAGAACAGATCACAGTGCTATTATTAAAACTGGCACCAACAATAAAGTGGAATGGTATTTTGTAGATGGATATGCACTAGTACTAGGTGTAATGTATCAGGTGTTTGAGAAATATGGAGTGAAATAGTAACTTATGGGCAGCTCTTGTTAGGCTGGAGTGATGTTTTGGAAAACAGAAAACAAGAGACCAAGAGTGGCTGAAAGCTTACTGTGAAAGCCATATGGCCTCCTTGGTAGTACATAAAGAGGCTCTCATGGTCTGCAGTAGGAATGCAGAGAAAGCCAAGACCAGACCCAGGATTTAATCATGAAAAGAACTGAGCTCCAAAAGAGGCAGGTCTGCTATGCCGAGATCAGGGCTTTGGTTGGGAAAGGATAGAACTCTCATATGGGATAGGATTCATCGGAGTTGATGGCTCCAAAATCCCCAGATTCCTCAAATCTGAGCCTGCAGAAAATACCCACCTATCCAATTAGGAGCTACACTCCCTACTTCCTTGAGGATAATGCAGAGGTCTCCCCACTGAAGATAACTTGTGCTCTTCCCTTTCTCCCTTACCCCCTCCCCAAGATCTGTTCTCACCTAACCTCTGACTTCAAGGATAATAACTAGGTTAAGTCACAGGTTAAGATGGGGCCATGCTGATGAGGAATAAAAGGAACTATTACAAAGAAGCTGCAGGTCTTGGCCAGCATGTACTTGTAGGAGCCAGGAGGCTAGGTTTGAGAATGAATTAAGGAGACTGAAACATAAACATGGATTTAAAAAAAAGAGTTTAGAGTTTATCAGCTTGAATCAAAATATAAGGTTTAACACCCTGGAAAAGACCCCAGGAGTTGTTGCAGATATGCTACTAGGATGGCTTCTAGATGCATGGAAAAAGAGTAGCCCACACTGAGTGAGATTAACATGCTAAAAAGTAGAAAAAGAGATTAAAAGGCTCGGAGAAGTGGGTATGATGTGAGGATATACCATGCAAGGCTGGAAAACCCATTGGAGCACTACGTTCCATAGAAAAGCCAAAGGATACATCATTTACCGAAGCACTGAGGGATGCACTGGAGAGAGGGGCTCTAGCATCACTAAAAAGGTCAATTGTGGCTCTTCTCTCTAGGCCAGGGCTGATGGTGGGAGATGTCATTGAATAATAGGGATCACTAACAGCCATGGGAATGTTAGGACCCTGAAAAACAACAGAGGCCAGGTGGAAGTGCTTAGCTATTAAAAGGCAGGTGGATGCAATTATTGTCATGAGTGGTAAGATTGAAGGGGCAGCCAGGGAAGCCTGATCCACAAAGAATTATGGAGATAGTTAATAGAACGCAGCCTCCCTAGTGGAAAAATAGATGGGTGGCCAACATGGGTACTATTCAGTCTGTATAATCAAAAGAAATCAAGGATGGAAATGTAAATATATGTCCACTTAAAAACTTGCACACAAATGTCTATAGCAGTACTATTCAAATGTTCATCAACTGGTGAATGGATAAACAAAATGTGGTATATCCATACAATGGAATATTATTTGGCCATAAAAAAGAATGAGGCATTGATACATGCTACAACACAGATGAATGAACCTTGAAAACATGTGGTTCAGTGAGAAGCTGGTCACAAAAGGCCACATATTATATGATTTAGTTTACATCATAAACTAAACATAAAATGTCCAGAATAGGCAAATATATAGATATAGAAAGTAGATTAGTGATTGCTCAGGACCAGGGGGTTGGGGGTGGAGATAAGGTGGTGGTCCCTAAAGGGCACAGCATTTCTTTTTGAGATGAGGGAAATGCTCTAAAATTGCAGAGATGGTTGCACATATTTGTGAATACACTAAAAACCACTGAGTTGTACATTTTAAACAGGTAAATTGTATGTTATGTGGATTATATCTCAATAAAGCTATTTAAAAAGGAAAAAAAAGAAAAGGAAGATGGATAAACAGGAGGCTGAAGATAGTTAGCTCAATAAAAAGTCACAATTCTTTGCCAAGTTTCTGAACCTGAACCAGTTTTCCAAATTAGAACCTAAAAAAAAAAGAGGGCAGATCCACAGGAGGAAGGGTCCTGAAATACCATGGAACATGAAGAGATTCCCCTAGCCCAAGAAACCAGTAGCTGTGCACCAGGGAAAGGGAATAACCAGATATTTCAAGAACCATTGGACATTGGGTCTGATTTGAAACTGATACTCAGAGACCTAAAGCAATAGAATGGACCCCCTTGCAGAGGGAGGCATATGGGGATGAAGTAAGAAGTAAGTTCAACTCACAGTGGGTCCACTGGCTCTGCAGACCCACCCCCATGTCCATTTCCCTAGTCCCCAAATGTATCACTGGAATAGACACACTTGGCAAAAACCCATATTGGGTCCTCGTCCTGTGAGATAAGAACTATCTTAGTGGGGAAAGCCTAGTAGAAGCCCCTAAAACTGCCCTCCCTTCACTCCCAGCCAAGCTTCTAAGTCAAAAACAGTATCTCATTCCTAGGAAAATGGCACAGATTAGTGAACACCCCATGTCAGATTGTGATGAGTGCTATGGAGAATAATCAAGGAAGGAGGTTGCAATTTAAAATATGGTAGTCTGGAAAGAACTCAAAGAAAAGACATTTGAGCAAAGACTTGGAGACTGTGAAGGCTTGCTGTGAAAGAAAGAACCTGACTCCAAGGTTTTTGGTTTGAGTATCTGGAAGAATGGCATTGTCATTTACTAAGATATAAAGGAGAGAGGATGGGATTTGGGAAAGCAGCTAGATGTACAAGTCTGTAGTTCAGAGGGAGTTCTGGGCTGGGGATAGGAAGTTAGCAGATGTAAGTATATCCTGACAGATGGGTTTTTAAGCTATGAGACTGAATGTTATCAACAAAATATTGAGCGTACATCAGACCCTCAGTCTTCTTTGGGATAAAAACAAGGAAATTGAGAAAGAGAAGCCAGTGAGGTAGGAGGAAAATCAGAAAACTTGCAATGTCTGGAAACAACTAGAGAAAATCCTTCAAGGAGTTGAGTCTGATTAATTGTGTCAAACTATGCTTCTGAATCAGTGAAGATGAGGGCTGGGAACGGTCCTCTAGAGTTAGCACTGCAGAGGTCATTGGTAACCTTCACTAAAGCAGTTTTGAGGTCAAAAGCATGATTGGAATGGATTCAAGAAAGAATGGAAAGAGCAGATTTAGTGACAATGGAAACAGACAACTCTTTAGTTTTTCTTTAAAGAGAAATGGGTCTGTAACCAGGGGAGAAGTGATTCAACAGTTTTTTATAGTGCCAGAAATAATATGTTTATGATGAGAATGGTCCAGTAAAGAGGGGGAAGTTGATGATGTAGAAGAGAAAGGGGAAGATTGATAGAGCAATGCCCTTGAGTGGTTGAGAGGATGGGATCTAGTGTATAAGTGGGAATACTGGCCTTAGACTGGGGTGAGGGTAGTTCACACATAAAAATGCAGGGACAGGTAGAGCATATGGACACAAACTCAGGCATGTGTGTAGTTGCAATGGGAGAATGAAAATTCTCTTCTGATGGCTTCAATTTGTTCAGTGAAATAGGAAGAAAGGTTATCAGCTGAGAGCTTGTAAGCGCCTAGGTTTTAGTCTCTGTCGGAATAGGGACCCACTGAAGTACTTTGAGCCAGGATATAATGTGATCAGACATAGATCTAGTGATTCATGACAAGTAAAGGTGGTGCGACAGGTGGAACAATCCAGACAAGGGATGATGAAGTGTCTTGATTCTGGCAGTGGAAAAGAAAGGATGTTGTGTAGAGACTTAGGAGATAAAGTTAACAGACATGGTTAGGTTTCCTCTTTAGATTGCTGCTGAATAACTCCCAAAACTCTATCTCTAAAGCAGATGTATTATTTTTGTTAACAAATTACCCCAAAAATGTCACCCACAATAATAAATATTTGTTATCTCATACAGTTTCTATGGATCAGGAATCTGAGAGTGGCTTGGCTGGGTGACCCCTGCCTCAGGGTCTCTCATGAAGTTGCAGTCAAGATGGTATCAGGGGCTACAGTCATCTTTGGCTTGATGGGGCTGGAGGACTGGCTGCTTAGGTGCCTCCCTCACATGCCACCAGGTTGGTGCTGATTGCTCGCAGGTGGCCTCAGTCCCTTGCCATGTAGAGCTCTTCAAAAAGCTTCCTGTGTGTCCTCACAGCATGGCAGCTGGGTCTCCCCAAATTGAGTGATCCAAGAAGCAGCAAAGCAAAAGCCACAATATCTTTTAACACCTGGCTTTGGAAGACACACACCACCATTCCTGCTATATCCTGTTGGTTACATAGGTCAGTGTGGGAAGGAACTACATAGGGCATGAATACTGGAGGTGAGAATTGTTGGGGGCCATCTAGGAGGCTGGCCACTGCAGCAGATGTTGTTCCAAGGTCAGTGCCTATCTGAATTTCCACAGGTAGAGCAGCCACATGTTCCACTATTTATCTTTTTTTCAAACTGCTCTAAAAGTTCATAAAACCAATATCTTAAAAAGACAAAAACAAAACGTTTAAAGCCACATGAATGTCTGATAATAAAGTAAGAAAACTATGCTTCATTCAGTCACTAGACTGTGTGTGCCCTCTGAAACGGATGGTTATCAAGACCAAATCACAACATGCAAACATATTTTTGATATGAGTAAGTGAGAAAATGATACAAAAATACATAATAAAGCAAAAACCATACAAAAAAAATAACACACCAGAATGATAATATTGATTGTGGTTTAAGGATGTGAAGTTATTAGGTGATATTTTTTCTTTTTTCTATTCCCTAAGTGTTCTTGTGTCCATATTACTATTTATAATTATTGTTAGGCATTTTAAAGCTATACTCATGATTTTCTCCTTACCTGTGGCACTTAAACACAGAACAGCAGGGTTGGAAAAGACTTTACACCTCCGCTAACTGTACTAACAAAGCTGGTTTCATCACTACCACGCAGGATACCTCCAGAAAAGAAAGAAAAGAAAGATGAAAGAAAAATTTGCCTGGAATAAATTGAGCTTCCCCTGAGTATGCTATGGAAGACAAAACATAAACATTTGTCATTTAGTCCTCATCTTAAATTCCCCATCTACTCATGCTCTCTATTCACCTCACTGGCACTCAGACCTGAACTGGTTCCCAAACCAGTACTGATGCAGGCTGGGCATAAATTAAGAATGTGCTCCACTCACTCTCTTCTACGCCCCAGACTTGGAAAGACTTAGTCAGACCTATTACTCGATAGACCAGTCACAGCTGAGTGACCATATTATCATCTGAGTTTCTTGTCTTACCCTCCCCCTTCTCCATGGCTTGGATCCTATGTCTTGACCAAGCCCTGGAAGCCCTCCTTCCCTAAGCCCATGGTGTCCAACACTGAGTATGACTGGGGGCCAGAGGCACACCTTGACTTTTAGCTATGATTATAGCCACTATCTGAGGTGCTAATCAGAAGCAAGTATACGAAATTTCATTTAACATAGGAAAAACCACTACTTTAAAAGTGCCAATTAGTAGGCAAAATATATTTAAAAAATGAAGACCATAAGAGAGGCATTAGGAAATGGATCCCTTTGGTGGCAAAGAATTTAGAATATACTGATGTTCAACACAGAACGCAAGACATCTCAAATCCTTTTGGAAACAAAGTGGAAAATTAATAAATACAGGAGATACTGGCATCCAAAAACAGCCATCTAAAATGGACTCATGTGGGCTTCCCTGGTGGCGCAGTGGTTGAGAATCTGCCTGCCAATGCAGGGGACACGGGTTCGAGACCTGGTCTGGGAAGATCCCACATGCCGCGGAGCAACTAGGTCCGTGAGCCACAACTACTGAGCCTGCGCGTCTGGAGCCTGTGCTCCGCAACAAGAGAGATCGCAATAGTGAGAGGCCCGCACACCGCGATGAAGAGTGGCCCCCACTTGCCGCAACTAGAGAAAGCCCTCGCACAGAAACGAAGACCCAACACAGCCAAAAATAAATAAGTTTAAAAAAAGAAAAAAAAAAAGATTGTTAAAAAAATAAATAAAATAAAATGGACTCATGTCATAGAAAAAAAAGTTTGATTGCATTTTATTTTGAAAAACATAATGAAATTATAAAAGTAAATATATTTTATCTTAGTATATAATTCCAAAAATCAAGAATTTACTACTTTATTGGCATCACTTTCTGATATCCTTCATAATCATGTTTGACTTTTACAGAATGATCATTTTTATAAGAATGTGAATGGGCTTCACCAATTTTCCCCAAAGAGCTCTATTAAATCTTTGGCTAGGGCTTCCCTGGTGGCGCAGTGGTTGAGAGTCCGCCTGCCGATGCAGGGCACAGGGGTTCGTGCCCCAGTCCGGGAAGATCCCACATGCCGCGGAGCGGCTGGGCCCGTGGGCCGTGGCCGCTGAGTCTGCGCGTCCGGAGCCTGTGCTCCGCGGCGGGAGAGGCCGCGGCAGTGAGAGGCCAGCGTACCGCAAAAAAAAAAAAAAAAAAAAAAAAAAAAAAAAAAAAAAAAAAATCTTTGGCTAATGAATTCTCTTTGAAGCACTTACCTTGTTGATTTTTTCCTTCAGTTTTTAGGTACTCTGACCTGGCTAAAGTTTGTTGGTCAAAAGGCTTTGCCATCTCCAACATCACTTTCGTCAACTTTATGTAATCCTGTATATTTGGCAAGATTTGCGGTTTCACTTAGAAATCAATTTGCAGTGGCAAAGACTGGTTGACACACAAAGATGTAGACCCAGAGGAGTGTTTGAGAAGAGTTCATTAGATTATAATTTCATGCTATGCCTTTAAACGCAGGGATTTGACACTGACTACTCTGAAGACCCAGACCCTCCTAGGGCCAGAGGAAACTTCCATCACTTAGTCAAACTCTCATAACTAAGCCTCAGAGAATGGAAGAAATAATGCCAGATCGCAGAACAAATTAGGAGCAGCTCAAAGCTAAATTCCAGATCTGCATTGTGTCCCATATAATCAACTGGGAAAAAAAAAAAAAAAGAGTTGATGTTGACAAGACTAACTCTCTCACAACTCCCCCACTTGGAGGATCTCTCAGGAGAAGCCAAATAACTGCTCCCCAGACCCACTCAGTGACCCTCCCCGTGCAAGGCTAGGGCTAGGCGGAGAGCACCTGAAGCTTGCACAGAGCAATCTGACATTAAATCACTGTTCAGTGGGTTTAAACAAGGACAGCAGCATGGTTATTAGCTAATCCTGCAAACTGCCGTTTCAAAAGAAATGTTCAGGGGCAAATCACGGAAATAAAAACATAACCAACTCACATATCACCTAACAGGAAACAAAGGGAGCGGAATAACCCCTCTAAATTGTTCAGGGCTTCTAATCCCCCAAGCCAGCCTGCAAGCCTGAGCCTGAAGCCTCCACCCTGCCCAGCTCCACCTTATTTGGCTTGGTCTCCAGAACATCTTTAGGGAGGGGTTGGTCTTATGCAAGCCTGATAACACTTTTCTCTGCCTCGTAGCTTCTTGATCCCAGCATCCAGACACCTGGAGGTGAGGGAGAAAGCAAGTTTACCAAGAGGGAGTTGAGTAATGAACATACAAAAGTTTAATTTTTTTTTTTCCAACGGAGCAATAAAATTTGCCTTGGAACCAAGCCTGATTAGTAGAGGAGATATTAAAACCCAACTCTATCCCACTTGTAGAGGAAGAACAAATCCTTCTAGTTGTTTCTGAGAACTCAGGATTACCTGACCTGAAAAATTCCAAATAGTTTTTTTTAGACTCCAGAAGAATTCTTCATTTGACTCTCAAATGATGTTGCTAATGGTGTGAGGAACTTGGAAGTAAAAGTGTACCTTGCATCTATGTGATCTCTACTCAGAGGAATTTTTCTAAAATCCAAGTCCTTCAATGGTTGCCCTTTGCTTGAAGATAAAAATCTAGTCACTAAAGTTTTATAATTTGGGAGTTCTTCCATGGTCCGGTCCTGCAATTTCACCTTTCCAGTTGGCTTCCCTCTGTCCTTGCTTTCATCCCACCTCTGATCTCTCTAACTGCAGCCTCTTCTCCCTCCTCAGCCCTTTCTGCCCGGCCAGCGCCTTCTGATATTTTTTCCCCTATCGGACGGCTCCCCTGACACCTTGAAACTTGCTTAGGGGTCTCTCCCAGGTGCTCCCGGAGCTCCCAGCAATCCTGCCATTACTGCACTCCCCACTACCCATTCACTTGTCTGTCTTCTCCACGGACCAACACGTTCCTTGAGGGTTATTTTACATTACATCTCCAGTGACTGAAAACTAACAGCCCCTCGGGAACTACTGAATGTGGAAAGAAACTAACTCTGAAGAGTACCTACCAGTGCTAAGCACGTAAGTAATTTAGACACATCTTTCTTTTAAACCTCAAACAGCCCTAAAATGTAAGGATCACTAACCCCATTTTGTGGATGAGGAAATTTGTCTCGAGACTTGTCACTTGAGCGAGGTATCCGTCCGGTAGGAGCACAGAGTTCGTTGTCTGGCGCTACGACACTCGCTTCCCAAGCGGAATGGCGCGGTCGCCTAGTCGACTGCCTGCGGCGCTGGTGGCACCGCCCAGGCCCGCGAGATTGAGCCCAGACTCCGCCCCAGGTGCAAGCAGGTATTAGTGCGCGGGCCCGCCCACCGCTGCCTAGGGTCCCGCCCCCGCCCGGATGCCCCGCCCACCCTGTGCCTGGCGGTGGAAGGAGCTGCGGGGTGTGCAAGACCTGCAGGGCTGGGGTCTGCGGAAATGCGGTGGAAAACGGCGGCAATGCAGTTCCAGGTGCCCTTAGGAACGTGGCAGGTGAGAATGGTGTTCACCGAAAAGGAGTCGCTCGCAAATCTGAGACCCTGGTTCCCCTCAGCCTCACCCAGGGGGAGACACGTGGGGCCCGCAGAAAGCCGTCAGTCCCCCACGCTGGAAGCTCCTCCGATTCGCCTCTAGCTTAAGTCCGAGGGTGGTTATAAACCCCAACTGTCACGACAAGTTTGGTTTTTCGACAATATTCCAGCTCCGCCAGGCTGTAAACAATGACTTTGCCTTAGAAGCGGCAGTTGAATAGGAAGAGCTTGCGAGAGCTGTTTGAGTTGAACTGCCAAGTCCGAGCGTTTGAAGCTCCTCAGAAGTCTGCTTGAATCGCAGCCCAAACTGTATCTTTTCCACAAGGGCTGGACACGTTTCAGGAATCTGGTGCTTCCTTGGAGAATGTTTTCCTCTCCCTGAACTGGAAGCTGCTCTCCACGCTCTATCCCTCTCTGCCCATCAGTTGAAACTTTTCCCATCAATTGAAAGTGACCTTGTCCGGACGACACAGAGCCCACCCTGCGTGGAGCAAGCCCATAGTGGGGCAATAGCCAAAGCCACACACACTGTCCCTTCTGATCCCAAATCAATGTCTCACCAGGACATTCGCCGTGCATTTTGGAACCTGAGGCCTTGGTTCTGTATCTACTCTGCATTTGCCTTCTTGGGCACCTACTATTAGGTCTGGTGCCCCCCTGTGTCCCCAGAGCGCCCTGTACATTTCTTCCTCAGGCAGAGAACTCACATTTTAAATTTACCTATTTATTGATCTGTCTCCCTCACTAGGCTAGGAAACCTTAGGCCAGAGACGTTCTACCGTTCCTGTGTCGGCACAGTCCCTGGCACTTAGAAGCCTGGTTGTGGAATGAATAAGTTCCTTTAGTAGTCAGGAAGGAAAGCTTCCCAATCACGTGGATTATCTCCTTGGCCTAAGGAGGACTGTGGAGAACAGGTCAGACCGGAAGATGAATCCAGATAAAGGATGAGGCATTGGAAACAAGAGGACAACACTTTCTTAATTTGATCTCTTTTTTTTTTTTTTGCGGTACGCGGGCTTCTCGCTGTCGTAGCCTCTCCCGTTGCGGAGCACAGGCTCCGGACGCGTAGGCTCAGAGGCCATGACTCATGGGCCCAGCCGCTCCGCGGCATATGGGACCCTCCCGGACCGGGGCACTAACCCGTGTCCACTGTGTCGGCAGGCGGACTCTCAACCACTGCACCACTAGGGAAGCCCCCTAATTTGATCTTTTATACACTGAAGTCACTCAGGCTAGATTTTGAGCCAAAAAACCTGCAAATTACTGCATTTTACATCTACCATTCTTTCCTCCCCACCTTTAACCCACACTTATGTAGATGTAAATTACTCTGGGAATTCTGGAACCATTAAATTATTTATATTCAATTAAGAGATTTTCATCTTTAGCAGCCCCCTCCTTCTCCACATATTTCCGTGCAGAATCAGTATTGGGTACTACAGAGATATTAATATTGGACGGTGGAGTTTTGATGACCATAGAGGTCTAAGTATGAGTTTTCATTTTTCAAAGGAAGGAATTCATGTTTAACCTCATCTCTGACATTCATTCAGTTATAGATGATTTTAAATTTTTCACTTAAATATTCAAATAATATTGCCTTTTCTTGGGAGGTTGCATGCCTATTTAACAATGCTGTCACTTCTGAAACATTTTTGGACATATTTTAGGCCATAAGAAAAGTAGATTTGCTTCTCAAATACCCCAGAACACCTCAAATACCCCAGAATTCTGAAGGCAAGATGAGTGGGCACAGTCAATGCAGTGTTAAGAGTTGCCACTCCCCCTCCAAATTTCTTAAATTCACAATTAGTATTCTTTCAGCATGAGAAGACTGAATATCTCAGTTTTCTGAAACAAAAGGAACATGATTTATTGACCTTATTTAACCAGAGGAAACACATGGTGTCATTTAACACTAACTCCAGATTTGGATCAAATTTTGAGAGTGAGCAATGCCTCTGATAGAACTAAGCATCTCCTGGCGGAAAGGAGTCATGCAAAGCTCGGTTTGCTCAACCAAGAGCAAAGCAGGCCAAAGTTTAAAATTATATTCCCTGGGTTTCTACAGGTTATTAAAATATTTGGCTGAATGGTCGAATACGCTCAACTGAAAGTCACAGTATTTTCAGATACAACATTTGGAATTGAACTAATTGTTCTTCATCTGCTTCTCAAATGGATAGTGTGGCCCTCTCAGAGATTGCCTTGGCAGTGGGCTATGGACTTTGCAAAATCATAGACTAATGGAACACAATTTCTGGAAGGATTGGTTTTGCTAAATGGTCTTTAACTTAAAATATTTTATATAAAAAGACCACAGTATGAATAGAATGCAACATTTATACAAATTTTTAGGATAAAACAGGGCATTTTAAAGAAAATTTTGCTTGCAGTGCTGGCATCATCTCTCCAATTGCCAAAGATATGTGTTCACTTTCCTCTTCCTTGAGATTGTTTGGGAGAAGTTTAAGATGCTCTAACTTAATAGGTTGATCTCAGTCGGAGCTCACTAAATGACCTCGAGAAAAGCTAGCTAGCCTTGACATTGGCCTATGTTTTGGTCAGTATCTTTCTCTCTTTTTCCATCTCCTATGTATGCTAACAACAAAAGGAGCTCATCTAAAGCTTATACTACCTTTGAGGACTGAGAGAAGAGTGCCAAATTGTTATGAACTCTCTTTTGTTTTCTTTCCTTCTTTTTTTTTTTTCCAGTTGTCTATAAACACCTAAGTATTGTGCATAAGGCTCACAGTTTTAGACCATGCTGGTTATCTCACATCGGACGTCCCTTTCGCAAGAGCGCCAATTCCCACACATCCACACCAGCTTCTCATATTCAGCATCCTCACCCCTGACTCAGAACAGTTCGCATAACTCTACTCCCTCTATGGCACCTTTGGTTTCTCCTTCCAGCTTCTTTTTATGAATGTCTAGCTGCTTCTCCTGCTAGTCTATAGAGACAAGAGGTGAAAGCATGAGCTGGTTTCTGCTAAATCTGATATGCCATTTCTGCATTTCCCAAGATGGCTAGAGGTAAACATAGTTCATGATGCCATTTCATATAATTTTTAAGCCCTGTATTTCTTTAATTTTTTCCAATTATTTCAACTCCTCCTCCAGTTTTTGCACAAAGCCTGATAAAATCTGTAAGAGAAACTTTCTGTAATCAAAAAAAAAAAAAAAAAAAAGGACCATGCTGTAAAAGTACTTGGAATATGAATAGAGATCAGAGTCTGAAGGATGGATATATTTTAAAGATACCGTTAAAAACCTAACAACCGACCCTACTCTCCCCAACATGAGACAGAGTAAGGGCAGGAAGGAAATGACCAGCCACTGAGAGAGAGAAGAGACACTCATTATACTCTAGGGAATCAAAAGGCAGTGTCCAGGAAGAGAGCAGCACAGGGTGGAGAGACCCATCTTTGGACAGATTTATGGTCCCCTCATCCTCTGAAGACATTATGAGGGACATGCAGTCAGGTCAGTGGAGAGTATAGAGAATGCATGACTATGGACTTGACTCTAAACCTCATCATTGACTATGGCACAAATCATGTTTCCCATCCAAATACACAGTAACCTAATGCTGGGTCTCAAGAGGTGGGCAATTAAGTCGTACCAGCACTAGGCAGAAGTTTTAAATTAAACAGATGTGATGTGTATTAATGGCCTAATGTGACATCAAAGGAGCAGTTTGGGATTATTTTCTTTCTTTCTCCAAATGGGCTTTGATCTGGCTTTCTCTCTCATATTGCTGGGATTAGTGTGATGTCTAGAGGCTTAGTGTTGGAAATGGACTGCCACTTAAGGACTCGCTGTGTGGCTGTGACTGCCACTCACTAAATCCAATTTCCTGCGTAAAGACTGGACCATCAACAGTTCTACTTAAACTGAAACAAAGCAAAGCAAACGCAGGAAGGCTTAGGATATTGTACCAGCAAATAGCAAAAATAAAACTTTCTTTAAAGAGTGTGTTTCTATTATTTTATTTCATGACTCTGCTATTTTTCTAGCATTTTAACATAGAGGAAATTAAAAAATTGGAATTAATCTGTATAAAATCTAATACTTGAAAATGGCCTAGGTTCAGTATATCAATAAAGTACAGAGACCAAACAAAATATAGTCATTTGATTTAAAAGAGTCCTCTTCCTCCTGTCCTACTCAGTGCAAATAAGGAAAGATGAGCAAAAATACACCCTAGGCCAGTAAATAAAATGGAGACCTTGAATGCCCTTTTTACTGTTGAGGAGTTTGAAAGAGAAATCTCTTCTTCTTGTAAAGGTCAATTGATCTTATAAGCCTAACTGGTCATTTGTCATTCCTTTTGGCTTCCCAGCATCCGAGCACCGCTTCCTATATGTGCAAACCCCCAGCTCCAGTACAGAAGCTGAAATGCTGGATATTTGCTTTTCCAGGCTACCAGTCTTCCGTGTAGAGTGGAGGCATGTACTCAACGTCCTCCCCATTAGATGCCCCTCTCCAGGACTTTGAGTTGGAAACTAGTGATACAGACAAGTAGAGACCATACTGCCTCTGTTCTGACAAGGGTGGCCACAGTGGTGGTTCCTGCAACCACTTCCCAGAGGCAGCAAACACAGACATTTTTTTGTCCTTGTCCAAGACTTGACGTTAGTGGTACAAGTGGCAGTGTGTGTACCCAGCAGACTCCCTCCATAGCATGAGTTTGGGCATGGTTCCCAGCTCATCTGCAACCTCTAAATCTGATCCTCTGGCTTCTGCAGAGTCTATGATCAACTCCATGCATTTAAAAAAAAATAAATCTGTTTTCTGCTTAAAATAGTTTGAGTTTGCTTCTGTTGCTTATAAAAAGAACCTTGATTCGTATAGAAACCAATGACAGGAGCAGTTGCAGGCAAAAGCCTCTCAGGAAGCAATCAGAACGTGGGATTCATCATTTGGACTCTCTGTGGTGACAGCAATAAAAATCCATCTAGTATTAAAGGACGGAACTCTGGGAGCCCATGCCACACAGTGGCAAAACTGTTAACCAGAGGATCATCTGAACTGCTCATTAAAGACAAGACTTTGCAGAAACAAGTGGCAACTGACACAGAACAGTATGAAAGCCACAAGGAATTGAAGAACTATAAGAGTGGGTAGTTACTGCTGGACAGCTTAAAGAAAGAGAATGTCCAGCTCAGAGTCCTAAATTGTTGGCCAAGGATCAGCTGAAAACAAAAAGCTTTCTGTGATGGTACTTAAAAACACTTGTCTTTTGCAGCCACTGGGCTAAGGTAGATGAAACCAAACTAAAAGTTGAATCTTATTGATTGCCAAACTATATTAGTTGAATTCACAGATTCCCCACTTCTAAAAAGGGAAAGTTAAAACTCTGTCTGGAAAAGAATGTTGCCCCCAAATTGAAATAGATTGTGTATGGAATCTGCAGCATATTCTGAGCCTCCCTTGGTAAAGAAAGTTGCCCTGCTTCCCTTCTTACGAATCTATCTTACTTACTTGAAGACCCTACAACAACTTAGCCGGCTTGCAAGAGTAAGTCAGTTCTTGACTTGCCCTCTGCCCTCCATTGTTTGCCAAAACATAACTAGAATCAGAGCCCAGCATGCCCTGAGTGGCCAGTTTAAAAAGTCAAACTGAGGGGAGCTTGTTTTGCTAATTTATATTAGGAGAAAAAAAAAAGAAGATGGAATACCTAAGTGGTATTCTGATGGTGCTGGGTCAAATAGGAAATATTAAAATTTTAGGTTAGACTGAAATTATCAATGTGGGTGAAATTACCAGAGATTCTGAAATTACTGGGCTAGGGGCAATTTAATTGTATGCTCCTTTTTTTATATTAAAAGCTGGCCCACTGAAGCTAACTGAGGCAAACTATTGCCCAGACCTCCTGCAACAAATCTTCAAGTTGGCCTGATGATGCAGAAAGCCATAAAAGCAGCAGGAACCAGGTTATTGTAACTGCAGTTGACTAAGAAATTCCTTTCGCGGAAATAAGTGGACACCTGAATCATGGCATGGGCTTTACTTCTTTCAGCCTAAATTGATATGAAAGATGATAGCCAGCTGTGTTTCTAAACTCTATTGACCTGATGAATTCATTATTCTGTGAGAGCTGTTGAGACCATCAAACTTAGGATACAGCTCTGTGATTAACAGTGGGGATCCTTAGGTATCTGACGGCTCACACCAACATGTATCCTTAATCATTTGTGTATATTTTGTAGCAATTCTGAAACCGAGTGAGGGAAGTCTTAGCCACGTCTGAGTCGTCATTCTCACCAATGTGCAAACATGGACCCGCTTTTGTGGACTGCCCTGGCTTACCCGTGCCAATTGAAGCTGAGAAGCTGGAAATTCCTTAGTGTAATGTGAAGGAAATAATTCAAAGACTTAAGGAGATAGGAATGTTGGGGTAAATTTTTAATGGTGAGCTGCTCGCTCATCTCCTAGCTATGTCCTTCGAAGGGCTGGAAGACACTGTTCACCAACAGCTATGGGAAACCACCAAGACCTTAAGAAGTACTGGAAAGGAGAGCACCAGCATCTTTGAATACTGCTATAGTGGCTGTCAGGAAATAACCCAATTGGAATGAGCACCCTGATTTCTATGGGGAGAAAAAATATGACACATGGCGTATGGCAGAGGCTCAGTAGAGGCCACTAATGGATGGATGCAAAGCAAGTATCATGACAAAAATAGGCAGCAAGGGTCAGAATCATGTTCAGAATAGTCTGACCTACAGGTCTGGCAGAAGCTGATGGTTCGAGTTCCCCATGGCCAAATTATAGGGCAGCCCATGCAGGTCCTACATGATCTGTATAACAATAACAAAGAAAACAAAACACCCAAATCCCCAGGTTTGGTTAACTGAGGCCTGTCTTGAATCACTCTTAGATTCACAAGTGATTGGACCTGGTGAGCAGGAAATGGCCGATGATCTAGATGCGTTAGCAAGACACTTGCATCCCAGAAAGGTAGATAAATCCTACAAAAACACAGGGGCCTGACATCATGTGATGTTTCTAAGGGTCCAGAGGCCTGGAGCAGTTGAGATATTTTCTCCTAAGTAAAGATTAAAATGATTGTTAAATAGGACTATAAAAAAAAATTCACATATCAACATAATATCTTAAGCAAAGTCAAAAGACTAGGGACAAACTGGGAAGCGTTTCTACATCTTGTATCACAGACCGAGAACAAATTTCCCATAAAGAACTGTTTCGTATTCATGAGAAAAAAATCCAGCAACTCAAGAATAAAATGGGAAAATGACCTGAATGGAAAATTAAAAGAAATACAAATGAGCCTTAAATTTATGAAAGATGCTCAGTTTGACTTATAATAAGTGACATGAAAATTAAACATGCAGAGGTATCATTGCTTACCGGTTGAATTGGCAAAATGCCAAAAGCAGGACATCGCACTCTGTTGGTAAGGTAGAACTGGCACTCATAATTTACTGGGGGGAGTATGAAAATGGAACAACCTCTAAGCTCTAAAATTTGTTTGTATTCATTCATCAAATTATAAATGCTTGTACACTTTCCTTTAATTCAGCATTCTCACTTCTAGGACTCTAGCCTATAGATATACTTGTGTATGTACAAAATGATGCATGTATCAGGGGATTTATTGCAGCATTATTTGAAATGGCAAAAGATTGGAAGTAATACATGTTACTAATAGGAAGCTGTTATGTTATACCCACACAACCCAATTCTGTGCAGCTGTGAAAAAAATTGTGAGTTTTATATACTGATATAGAAGATATGTAGGATATATTAAGTGAAAAAGCAAGGTACAGAACAGTGTGTATAATATGCTACTATTTGTGTAAGAAAGGTGAGGGGGATTAAGAATATTTGTTGCTGTTGCTTAAGAGGGCTTAAAGCCCCTCTCAGCTGACAGAGCAAGGAAATACATGTGTGTATACTAAGCCATGTATATACACATATCTATAAATATTTTAATACATAATCACTTGTGTCTAAATTAAACTAAACATGAGTTCATACCAGTGTCTCCAATTCTAACCCATTACCACGTGGATCACTTTAGCCTCCTCTCCCTGCTTCTCTGTAACCCCTGCTCTAAGAGTGAGAACCTGGCTCTCACAGTCCCTCATCAATTTAGTTAATTATTTAGTTTCAGCAGACATTCATGGTGGTATCAGAATTGTTAACACATAACACTGTGGGAAACAACTTTATCAATCAGACTACAAGGTTTGTGTGCAGTTCCTTTTTCCTTTAGTCTTACAGACTCCCTTCATTTCCAAGGTTACATAGGTCAGCAACTTTTCCCCATTCCTTTCAGTGAGGTTGTTTCATAGACTTGTAACACTTTTAGATTCTTTGTCACTTTCTGTATTCCATCCTGGGATCCCTTACCTCCTAAACGATCTTCTAAATATTTGTATACTTTAAGGATAACTCTTTGTGTTGTAAAGTTATATGGGTTTTGACAAGTGCAGTGTCATGTATGCACCATTACAGTATCATACAGAATTCGTACCCTAAAAAATCTAGAGGTAACATTTTAAAGATGGCTTTATGAGATATAAATCACGTGTAATAACTGTACTTATTTAAAGCAAGTAATGAACAAAGTTTCAGATTGGAGATGCATCACTTTACAAGGTTTTCAGAGATATAAATCCCCTGAAGGAATATCATCTACTCAAAGACAGATGTATTTATAAGTCACAAGTCTGAAGCTTTTTTACTTTTTAACTTAACAAAAGTAATACACACTCATTGTAGAAAAATGAGCAAATAGAGATAAATAAAAAGGAAAAAAACACATATAATCCTACCACTCAGAGATAATCTCTGTAAACACTTTAATGTCTATAATTCTCGTTTAAAGATGTATTTAGCTATTTTTTAAAACAAAAATGGAGATAAATGTTTAATATTATTGTTTTGCTACTCAATGCTGTTTTGTGTTAGTCATGAGGTTGGTCCTAGGAATATAACTTTGTAACCTGTCTTTTCGTCAAAGAGTATTCAATATTATAAACATCTTTTCATGTCAATCAATATGCTTCTTTAACATCATTCCTGATGGTTGCATAGTATTTTATATTATGGATATTACATAATTAATTTTGTAATCACAAATTACAAATTTGTAATTACAAATCTCCCATTTTGTAAAACTAAATTATTCCCAGAGTTTTTGCTCTTGTTTTGCTAAATCTTTACACACATCTTCAATTCTTTTCTTAGGATAAGGTGCTAGAAGCAGAAACTACTGGTAATCTTGTTAGACTGGTAATCTTCAAATCGGATCTCCCATCACTCATCTTTGTTCCCTGGGCCCCTGGGCTACTGAGTTCCCTGCGGTGATGCAGATGAAGGGCCTGCTCACACGCACCACTGCCTCGGAGAAGATCTGCACGTCCCATGTCTCTCACCTCCAGGAATGAAGGTCACTTACAGTAAGGCCAGGAGGTTTCATTTCATCCATTGTCAATTGTGTATAATGTGCTTTCAAAATATTCAAAATGTATCAACAGAAAGAAAGTCTGAAAATTTTAAAGTTTTAGTCAGTTTGCAAAATGTTTTCAAGTAAATTTTTAACCAGCCTCCCGTTTTGTTCTACGTGTTAAACAATTTGGTGTATGGCACGTTGATGTAGTTAGGCCAAATGTGGATTTTAAAATACAATATTTTGGGAATTCCCTGGCGGTCCAGTGGTTAGAACTCCATGCTTTCACCACTGAGGGCCTGGGTTCAAACCCTGGTCGGGGAATGAAGATCCCGCAAGCCTCATGGTGGGACCAAAAAATAAAATAAAATACAATATTTTACATCGTATACCCACTTTATCAGTTCTGATTACTATCTCAGAATGTAATGTATACCATACAGACTCAATTTCCGTAGCTGGAACATATTCTAAGAATTCTTTGCCCGTTGATTGTTTGGAACTAGAATGTTTACCCATCAAAAGCAATGTTATGAATGGTTCTCAGTCCCTAAATTAGCACATAAAATCCATCTCATTTATAGTGCAGCTGTAATATTAATCAGGAGTTCTGTGGTCAAGACCCCAACTCGGGTTACGCCAAGAAGGGAAGTTCCTCAAACAAGCCAGCCCCCTTCTCTCTGATTCCCAGTCCTGTTCAGTCCCTCCTGGGCACAGAGGCTCTGCTGCTGAACTGCAAACCCAGGCAGAAAATAGGCACCTCCTGTCAGGTGTGAAAGCCAGTACCTGGCTTTGTGGGGGGACCTCTTACCCTCACAAGTGCTGGTTTGACCTTAACTGGCTCAGGCTCTTTAAAACTAAAAGGTTCCATCTGGGACAGGGCCAACTGGGTAGTTGTGAGTCAAAGCAGCATGATGGGAACAGACTCCCCTTGGACACACCTTGGTGAGATAGGCCTGGAGTGATGCTCTCTCACATTTCACTTCCTCTGGGAATCCCTTCCTGACTCTCGGTATCTGGGTCAGGTGTCCCACCTATGGGCTCTCTTAGCACACAGGGATGACCCAGACTGTGGCACACTCACCTGTCACTGCAGGTTTACACATCTGTGTGCTTTACCTTGGCTCAGTGGTTCTCAATTGCGGCTGCACATTAGAATTTTCTGGAGAGCTTCAAAAAATCCTGGTGCTCAGGCTATCCCCCTATCCGATTAAAGCACAATCTCTGGAGGTAGAACCCACACATTATGGTGTTCTCAAAGCTCCCCAAGGGATTCTAATATTCAACCACTTCCCTGAACAATGAGTTCTTTGAAAGCGGGCACTTGCTTATTCATCAACGGTATTAGAGGAGTTCATAAATCTCTTAGAATAGTGCTGGCATATACTCAAGCTCTTAATAGCTTGGTTACTATTATTATTATTATCAGCAGTAACACTGGCAGTAGCAGTAGCAGTAACTCCCCACTGGCCAGTAGGGCTCCTGATGCATAATGGGCACCTTACCACCCACTGAACTCACACGAACTATATATTCTGAAGACAAAGAAAAGAGAGCACGAAAAAAATAATGTTTTAGAAGCCTGGGTGATTCCATGGACCCTTCCAGTCTATAAACATAGGTGCCAGAGTAATCACGCAACTGGTGATCTGGGTCGGCTTTTCCTTCCCTCTGTCGTAGCCCTAAGTGCCTGCTTTCCAAATGAGCATCTTGTTGTCCTATATATGGGCAATTTAAGGAGTTTTTGAGTGTAATTTTGACTCTATGTGATTTTTACCAATGTAGTTAACAGGATAAATTCATTGGGAGTCAAAAGTCTAAGGTTCTGTTCCTGGCTCTGCCACTTATTAGCTGTATGGCTTTGAGCAAGTTTCTCCGAACTTCTGGGCCTCGTTCTTTCTCTCCCGAGTTCCTCCGTTCTCTGATTTTGAAACCTGGATGAACCCTGTCTTACACCATCTTGTCTGCCTCTGTGAGTCTGATGGATCATGCTCCCCAGTCATGACTGTGCTGACCTCAATCCCGGCTACCCTGCCCCCTTGCCTGGCAAGGCTCTCTCCCCACCAATGCCCCATGAGGCCTCCCCACGCCTGGGGTGGTGCAAGGGAAGTTGTTAGTATCAGTCCTGAATAGTTCAGCAGCCATGTGAGTTGAATAGTCTTGGAAACCAGTTGCCATTTACACCTTTAGCCCAAAGAAAAAACACTCTGCTGTGGCCAAGGGGAAAGGGCAGTACCATAAACAAGTCTCTTCTTTCCTAGATGCTGGTTCTGGGGAATAAAGAGAGCTCTAGGAGTCCAGCTCAGGTTTTAGGGCATTTCTTTAAAAAAGAAAAAGGAAAAAACAGGACCATCTGATGTTTTACTCAGTCAGCTTGGCCTTTGCCCTACTTGTCCCGATCAAGGGAGGTTTCTCAGCCTGGCGGCCTCATCAGGAACAGCTGGACGGATGCCAACAGCAGCCCTCCCACCCCCCAAACGCCATACACTGTAAATAAGGTGTGAAGTGCTAATCAAACACACATGGCATTCTGGTCAATTTTAAAATACACAAAGCCAATTGGAGAAATGAGGTCAATTCCTGTTAGGATGAAATAACAGAATTGCCAACATTCTCTTGTTGTACTTAAAATTTTAAATGAGAGTCTTTGGGTAGGACCAGGGATTTTTATTTTAACTATGTACAGATATGTTCTAACGGGATTTGACCTGAGCTTAAAAACTGTGAAGTGACAAATCTTTTAGATCCATGTTGTGCATTTGGAACTATTGTATGTTAGTTTGGGTTTCTTTCGGTTTTGCTCTTGATTTTAAAGGGGTTGTGGATTGAGCTTATTTGTGGAGTTTCCTGGGTGTCATGTTAGAGTTTAATGAGATCACACACACTCTAGAGTTGCCCATTAAATTCATCACCTAAATCAGCTGTTCTTCATGACAAAACAGGATTAACAGAGCAGCAACCTCTATTTTTTATCTCCATTTAGCCAACACATCTCTCATGGCTCCCAAAACCTTTATGGGTTAACAACGATCACAATCATAGTTAGATAACTGTGAAATTCAGGTCGGCCTCTCCCTTGAGATGGTCAGCTCCATGAGCGCAGGGATGTCGCCCTGTTCATCACTCTGACTCCACACCCAACAGAATACCTTCCACCTAGCAGGTGCTCTCTCTGTACATTGACGGAATAGTTTCTCCTATGTGGGTGACTTACTCTCTGGCATTTGTTTTACTCTACAAATTCAGTTATCTTTTTCCCGGACACGATTCAGTCTTCTCTTGAGGGAAAGGCCGGAGACAATTCCTTCAGGACTTATCCCTCTCTGGAGGAGTGAACTGTGAAGGGTACTAGAAACTCATCAACACCGAGCCACCGAGGTCTTGTTGTGACTCCTCTTATAGGCAGCCACCTTTGAGAGCTTCTGGAACCACCTATCACCTATCACCTGTTCTCTGGTGGCACAGCTGCACTGGTCTGTTGCCACTGGTCTTCAGGGAGCCACACAGAAGTGAGGTTAAGCTGAGGTAGTACTTTAAGATACTTTTCAAGTGTCATCTCTGCTCATACTGGCTTGTGATTGCTGCACACCTGCTGAGATGCTTGTGCTGTCACTGAAGTGCCGACATCACATCTCAACTCATGGGCAGTGCCGAAGAGTTTCGACTGGATTTTTGCTTTAGCACATATGGAAGTACTACTGCCTCTTGTTGCCAGTAAGTCTGTGACTTCAGTTTTCTTCAGGCCTTTTAGTTGGTCCATTTCTGTTCAAAGACCCACACCCCTCCCCGCCGCCACAATGGGGTCATGGCCTTTTAGCCTATGAGTAGCTACTCTTGGTGGACTCATGAGGTTAGATTTTTCCATAGTTTTTCTTTGCTTGAGGTAAGTTTCACAAGTTAGGAATCTGCTCAGACACCAGATTTCCTAATTTCTATCTCTGTATGATAAATAGAATTATTACCATCTACAGTACTTCACTGTCTGAGCAAAGTCTGATTATACCATTGGAGAAACTAATTCAGTTGCCTTTGAAATGACTTCCCCTCCTGTCTTCCATTTGCCATGTAGAAAAAAACTGACCCATAGTGTTATGGGAGTGGATCAAAGGTACCCTGAGTTCACCGTTAACCTCTGGGACTGTATATGCAGGTATCTATATTTTTTTCTCTCTTGTGTTCAGCCCATTTTGTTACCCTTTGGGTAAGTTCAATCATAATGTCCTTAAATTATGATTGGATAGCCTGTACTTTAAATAATTTTTGATGGTACCGTAAGACCTTCAAAGGCCTCCATTGTTCATTGAATATTAAAAATTTTCACCCAGGAACTCAAGCCATACACAGCACATGGTGGTAAGAGGTCAGGTTTTGGAGCCAGACTACCCAAATCCACTACTCAAAGGTGTGGGAACTCTATGCCAGTTTTCTTATCTGCAGAACTAGGATAGGACCTACCTCACTGGGTCGTTGCCAGGATTAAATGAGTTAATACACGGAAAGTGCTTGGCCTACGGTGAGCACTCAATACATACTATTATCATCTGGTCCTGGCCATGGAGTGTGGTAAACTCCATGACGGCAGGGATTTGTGACTACCATAAGAGCGTAGGCCCAGGAGGAAGTAATCTTTCCCTAGACAATACTCTCATGGTACATTTGTGAACTACTCTTCAGCACTTAGCAGTCTTATCTCTTCTATTTTGTGAGCAACTTGAGGAAGTTACCCTACCATTTATTGCTCAAGACTAGAATATTACCTGGTAGTGTGTTTGCTGAATCTACGTATACATGCTTCTTAAAAATGGACAGAAGACTTAATAACTTATTAGAGCATTGTCATTGTTGTGGCAGTCTTCCTAGGATTACCTCTGTGTGGAAGGCACAGTCCCGTCTGCAGTGGGGCAAGGGATAGGGAAGAGGCCCCGTGAGTATGGTTAGCCTGTACACACAAGTTTCGCAGTTATGGGCTATGCCCTCAACTTCTACCAGTCACTTCACATAGTGTGGGATTTGGACCTAGGTTTGAGGCACTTAGTTAGGAATAGCAGTAATAATACCTATAACATATCCTATAGGACTTGGCGTGATCAAATAAGGTAACATGTACAAGTGTTTTGATAATTATTATAGAATATTCTTCATTATTGTTGAAAACAAACAGCATACTTACATAAAAATGGGAAGGGGTAGGTTACTTGCTGTGTATACTAACGAGAGCAGGCAGAGAGGTTCATGTACCTATGCAGGTAGACTGACTTAAGTTTGAAGGACAATTCTGAATTATCCAATAACAACATAAGTCTCTAAACAAGATGATGAGAAAGATCGTATTCATGTTGAAAAACATTATTGCTTTTAAAGAATGTCAATAGTTTACCAGTTATCCCTATAACATTTTGTTTTGGTCCGTATAACCAGTGTCAGAGGCTGTGTAAATTATAGTATTTTCACTTTACCCTTGATAGCAAAAGTTTCAGAGTCTTCAAGCCCCACAGTAAGTGATGGCAGTGGGATGTCAGCTTCATGGGGAAGAACCTGCTTTTGAAATTTGCCATATTTAGCACGGTACAACGATGAAACTGTTGGAAATGTTCAGGCCTTGAGAACTTTGATGACTTTGGAAGACTGATCGGGATTCGGTCAATAGCTAATTTTTAGTTCAGATCAATGTTAAATTTCCTAAACAACATTCCAGATGTAGCCAGGGCTTTCCACTCCATTCCAGATCAAAGATGTGCCCTCAAAGGGGAGTTCGGAGCTGTTTAACATACACATGTCCCATGAGGTATCAGCTGTTTTTCAATTGGACAGTACATGGGCTCATGCCGTTAAAGGTTTAGATTGTAAAAGACAACTAAATCTCAAGTCCATATTCTACTCTGGCCAGTCTTGTTGAGGTTATATTATAGGGCTCAAGAGACTTGTTGCTGTCCAGAGAAAACACTTCAGCAGATGGCCTCCTTCAGAAGATACTGCACATGTAGCTTTGCACGGTGTGACTTCAAGCTACTCAGTGGGCTGGCAGTTCATGAATATGATTCTTTGTATCTTTCATAAAATCTAAGGTCCTGATTCATGGTCACCCCAGTGATTAGAATCTCATACAGCTGTGATATTCTTTTTTTTTTTTTTTTTTTGCGGTATGTGGGCTTCTCACTGCTGTGGCCTCTCCCGTTGCGGAGCACGGCTCCGGACGTGCAGGCTCAGCGGCCATGGCTCACGGGCCCAGCCGCTCCGCGGCATGGGGGATCTTCCCAGACCGGGGCACGAACCCGTGTCCCCTGCATTGGCAGGCGGACTCTCAACCACTGCGCCACCAGGGAAGCCCACAGCTGTGATATTCTGATCATCATTCAGATCTTCATCACTGAGCCAATGAGATGCCTCTGTTGAACCCTGCCTATAGATATGCTTACCTCTTAATTGGTAGAAAGTGGTGCTTAAATACAAGTTGCTACAAAGCTCACTTAAGGAGAAATGATCTTCAGCCCAGTTTCCTAGTCCATTTATCACTACGTTGGCTTTGGTAGCTCATAGAGGTACTACTGGAATGCAGCAGTGCTTTTTCCTCAGATTCTGCCACTTAATCCACAGCTTTGAGAAAATGAATTTCTCTTCTAACTGGCTACATAGAACATCATTTTAATCCTGTGTAAATCCACTATACACAAGAACTTGATTTGTAACTAATAAAAACATCCTTAAATGGAACTGAGGTGTGATTTCTAATAATATCCTACAATGAAAATTATACTCAGAAGGTGATGTTCAGGGACTTCCCTGGTGGCGCAGTGGTTGAGAGTCCGCCTGCCGATGCAGGGGACGCAGGTTCGTGCCCCGGTCCGGGAAGATCCCACATGCCACGGAGCGGCTGGGCCCATGAGCCATGGCCGCCGATCCTGCGCATCCGGAGCCTGTGCTCCGCAACGGGAGAGGCCACAACAGTGAGAGGCCCGCATACCGAGAGAAAAAAAAAAAAAAAAAAAAAGGCGATGTTTAGCTCATAGGCTACTTATAGGGACTCTGTGAAGGTCATAAGAACTATAGTCTCAACATAAAATATACTTGAGACATAAGGAAATATGGGTAAAGTTGTGTCCTAACCCTAAGAAATAATTTAACAGCCTTAAAAGTCACGTTAAGTAACAGGACATCTTCCTGATTTAGATGCTATTTTTTTCTTTTGTTGTTTCTTAGAGAGGTTTCCTTTAGTAAGAATTAAGCACTGTCCATTCATTTACTTTGCATATAAACCAGTATCAACTTCACAAAGTTACAGTAACTCTAGTATTTAATAGTTTCACTTAAAAAAAAAATTCCAAGTGCCAGGTTAGCTGTTTAGGAATTTTACAGAATTAGACTCTTTGCTCAGATTATCTCCAAATAGCACACACACAGATCCAGTTTTGTTTCATTTTGTTTTGAACTTCTAACAGGGTCCTCACAGCTTAGATGTCAAGTCACCTAGTTCAGGAGTTTTGTTTTTGGTTAAAATATGACAGATTAAAACATTCAGAGTATCTTTTCAATATCATCTTGTTTTGCTAGTGTCTTGATTCTGCAACTGTTTGCATTTGTGGTAGTATTAAGTTTGCCAGTTTAAGGCTATGTTTATGGTTAGAAAAATATTAATTTTACTTATATCAGAGCTTTTTGTATCCAAATATTGGAAAAAAATATGCCATGTTTGATTTGGAAAAACTGTAGTACTAAATGTCACAGAATTCTCATCTGATATCTAATTCAGTAAATTTTTAATTGAAGAAGATTGTTTATCAAAATTTTTCAGGATTACTTAAATAAAGCAGTTAAATGCCAACAGTTTAAAGCAGGATAGGGACAACACGGAGACACCCTGCCAAAGATATGGTTGATTCCAGAAGCAGCAGTGCACATGCAACCCTGAAGCCCAGGGGAAAGCAGTATGTGAATTTACCCATAAATACCAAATAAAGCCAGATTTTCAATATAATTGACAGTTGCCAGGACCAGGGATGGTCTAGTTGCCATTACAGGAGGTAAGAAAATGTGATGGGGGTCCTTGGGGCTGCTCTTCTTTTACAACCTCAGCTGACAAGATGGAAATCAAGGGAGATTAAATGTAACTCATTGGTCTGCTGACCACCCCCTGCAGTTATCACCAATGTTTCCTTTTATTACCAGTCCTTGTTCTCTCTAGAGGCTATTTCTCCTGAGTATTTTACTGACTCAGACTGACTAAATCAGTTACCTAAAAGGTTGTACAATTCTGGTTCAGAGGCTCCAGAATGACTTCAAGTCATCCAACATAAAGCACACCACCTCTTAGAGCAACTCCCTAGTAAGAGGTGCAATGTCTATAGATACAAGATATGGTTTTTCAGCTAAAATCTATAGCCACTACATTTTGCACAAGGGGAACGATAAATTTCAAGCTCCACAAAATTAGTGTTCTACTATCATAAAGAAATTATAAATAAAACACTGTTTTCAGATTTGCCTCACCAAAAATGATGTGTTAATAATTGAAGATATTACATACACAAACACAGAAGTAAACCATTTTCAAAGACAATCAAATCTACCTCTTATTCAAAGTTTAGGACCTACCATTTAAATTTGTGTGTTTTTATTTATAAAATAATAACTAATAATTTTCACTAATATAAGTATTATATTTTGGAGATCATTAAGAGAATAGCTTGGAGAAATAAAACCAAAGGCTATTTTGAAAGAAACCGCAGTTTCTTCTGTGCTGTTACATGAAGTAAAATCATTTAAGAATGACGCTGATACAATTCAGCTTACACACATACTATTATTGATGAGGATGGTCTACAGGGAGAGTACAGAACATAAAGTTCAAAGAATTATATCCATACTACAAAAGTTCCAAATGCCAAACCAACCTTAAGTTTAATCTGTCTACCAGATACCACTGTAATCACCTTTTATTACTAGTACTTGTTCTATTGGAAGACCATTAAGAAGCCAAAAAAGTTTTAAATATATTAATCGTTAAAAACAACAAAGAACAGTTTAAAGAAAGAATATATTTGAACCATATAAACAAAAAGGTATTACATAAGAAAAAATAATGTAACAATTTATGTAAGTACCTAACATATGAGCATGCTCTTAACATCTAAAACAAAAAATAGAAAGGTAACATTGGTACTATATATATATATTTGACAAGTGTGCATTAAAGAATTCTCTAATATAAAACATTTAAAATGTGGAGAATACTTTTTCAAGATACAGAAAACAATTGTTAAGATAGGCACACCCACAACTCTTTTAAAACCGTGCTTATGGAAGATAAAATTGATCTGAGCATTCCTTCTCAGATGTGCAGAAGCTCTGAAATTGTACATCATTTGATATTGCCTCCCACTTTTGCACTGTTTGAATTTCAACACTGATTGGTATGAATTACACAATTAAATAGTTTTTCAGTGTTTCTGCCAAGGTTCCATATAGACTGCATCTATTTAGTATGAATACTTAAAACAGCAACATCGTTTGTATAAAAGTCACTTCCTTATATTCTTTTTTTCCTTTTTTTAAAAAAGGCACTATATTTAGAAAATAGTAATTATAACAAATAGTGCTCTGGAAAATCTGAAACTCCAAATCAATGTGCTCCATCAACCATAAGTAGATCTAAGAAGCACTAACTAAAAAGAACACGACTGTAAAAAGCTGGTAAATTTAAAGATTATAAAATTGGTTTATTGTAAAAGCAATTCAAGAATACCCAGTTAAAATCTTATCCCAATGCCACCCAATACAACCAAGAAGCAGTTAAACACGTTACATTAGGAATAAGGACATAAAACAAGGAAGAGCACATCAAGGCTGTGATTCAAACTCAGAAAGAGAAAGGCTTAGGTCTCCTTCAGGTGAGTACAGAGGGTACAATAAGATCAAAGCACCATGTCTGTTAGGTACCACGGTGCTGCTTCAACACTGAGGTATAACTGGGTAAATTAAAGGTGAGAGGAAATGAAGAACTCCATATTTTTGTTTTGTGGGTGTACTTGAGTGATTAAAATTTTAGGAACAACTGACTTTAATGACAGCAAGATGTAAGACAAGTCTTTATTGAAGAAAAAGAAGCTTATAAAGTTCTCTATCAAGGTCCCACTAAGTCTTCACAACTCCCCTCCCACCTTCCCACCCTCTCCCCTAATCTAAAGCTACTCTGCTGATATATAAAATGCGATCTTAATTTGTGGCTTAATGGCAAATTGTAAGCACTCCTTCCAAGTAGCTTTGATCTTCTGCACATTAAAAAGCCAACATGCTGTATCATTCATCCATAAACTCAATTATGCATTCTAGGCAGAATTTCATTATTCCTCTAAAAAAATCAATACATCTGCACAGTGGCCATTTCCCCCCAGACTTAATTCAAGATTTAATCTTTCTTCTGTTTTCTTAATAATAGCCTTAGAGTCAATTATTACGAATGATCGACCTATGAATCATTATATACAACACAGTGATTGCATTTTGAGCACCGAAATTACTTAATATAAAACTTCTTACTTCCAACTTTTGCACTCCTCTAAATTGAAGGGTCAAAATGCTTAGATTCTGTAATCAGAAAGAAAAAAAAACCACTTGTCTTCCTAAGCTGAGGCTTTTCATAGCAGTTTTAGCCAGGAAAAGAGATTTTATGTCTTATAAACCCTTGAAAATAAGGGCTTACTCTAGAAACACTGAAAGACCCTTAATCATAGAGGTGCTAGCTGATACCACTATAATTCACAACCAAGTATTACTTCATAGCTTATACTGAAGGTTTGATTCATGCTCATTTTGTTCCTTTAAAAATACTCTTTGGAAAACATTATTACTCCTGTAGACACATACTCTAGTTATATCTCTTCCAGTAAAAATAAAAGTATAATCATGATTATCTCTATTTCTTTGCTAAATTCAACTACCAATATACATTAATCTGATCACTTTACCAGCTAACTTATGACCTTACAGTATTCTATATACTATCCAGGGTCAATTCTCAGCATACAGAAGCAGAAGCAAGTCTTAGAAGAACGATTTTGTAGGTAATATTTCAATGTAGTCCTTAATGTGTTCACTACAAAAGAGAACTAAAGTACTAGAATTTACTTCCAAAACTAAGGCAAAGGTAAACTTTCAAAGCTAAAGGAAGGTAAACCACTATATAAAGCTTACTTCTGTCATGTACACTATGAACCTAACTCAGTGATTTCCCATCAAGACTTAAAATTAGTCTGAGGGACTAACCAGGGGATAATAAAGCCATTTCTTGTTTGCTCCTTTCAAATTCATCAGATAATATCCATTGTGTGCCCAGAGGGCATACAGGACTCCTCTAGGCACTACCCATAATAACAGCCCTTTCTAGAACACTAAACTACCACCAACATTTGCAGCCCCAACCAGATTTAAACTACCTGTGAAATATAAACTACTAGTCATGTATTCTAAATACATACATTCAAAGCTACCATTTTAAAATAAATTGGAAAGTAGGGAAAACTTAAAAAAAAAGGATACATTCTGCTATCACACTATCATAAACATTATAAGTGTGTGTGTGGGTATATAGAGAGAGCAGATTACCAAGATTTAAATAAGATGGTAAAAAAAAACCAGGACATGTAGATTTACCAAAGGAACTACAATAACTGTCCCAAGCTACAAGTATAAACAGATTCACTATAATGGTAATTTGCCTAAGTTCTGAGAAACAACAACAACAACAAAAAAACACAAAAAATAAAGAAAAAGAAAAAAACAAAGAAACCCCCAAAACAATAAAAACCCCAACCAAGACAAAAAACAAACAAAAAAGAAACCAACAACGACAACAACAACAAACCACAATAAAACCCACCAAAACCTATACTAGAGTATGTGGCAATAATTAATATATTTCTATGGAAATTATCTCAAGCCTTATAAGCTCCTAAAATAAAATCAAGGTCACTATGTGACTAATGATAGCACTAGGAGGAAAAAAAACCCACTGAAAGTAAAACAGTCTTCAGCCTTGGTTTCAGCTATCTCTTCAAATCAGCATAAGTACTTAACATCAGATACAACATTTTTGGCTTGTCAGACCAGTAAGTCATGTTTTTCCACTGGCCAAAGGCAGCTGAAGAAACAATTGCTTGAACAAACTAAATGCTGTGACGTGAAGCATTTGACTTCCAAGTCTGAGTATTTAGTTAAAATGATTGGTGAACATCTAACTGGGCAAAAGGAATGGCATCCATCATCCAAACAGGCTCACTTCCCCCAGCCCCCAAAACAAACAGTAGTTATAATAGCAAAAGAAACAAAAAAAGTTTTTTTTTGATTCTTTAGAGCCAAACATGGAAGAGGTCAGCAATATATTAACAGCAGCAATGGACAAGGAAGAGCAAAATAGTGGATGAAAGAATCTTGCTGGACGTTTGTTCATCTTTTTCTGTATTAGCCAGAAGATCACAACCGGCTTATTTGGAAATTTCAGGTATATCTCCTTAGATCCTTCACAGATTTAGAATTCAGTCTACCTGAGGGCTCTATAACCATGTAAGAAAGCTTTCTTTATCTAGCTTGGTGGCGGCCAAAACAGACTCCATGTCATTAAGGATGTCAGAACTCAAAGCTTCTTGTAGACTTGGCATCAACTCCTCTCCTTCTATGTTCATTCCATCTCCTTCCAGTGTTCCAAGGTCCACATTTGTCCCAGGAATGGCTTCAAGATAGTCTGGGAAACGGTTCTGCTGTGAGGGTAGGGTGCTTTGGTTGATAGTGTCACCTAGATGGAACAGGGAGAAAAAGAATAGGTCCTTTTTGAAAAGCTAACATCAGAGCCGTATCATGTGAGTATACATAAATGCACAGGGAAAGAAACGCATTCCTGGCCAACCTCCTCCACTGGCCCACAGTTTACTTAAGGTCAAACAACCCGCAGATAGCAAAGTAACAACGCAAGTTTCCTTTTGCTTCAAAATTGTTCAGATATTAAACAAGCTTGATTGCTTACTACTATGTGCTGAGCAGTGAAGGGGGTCCTGAAAAAAAATTCCTTGAAAAATTATATACAGCAAGAGAGAAAGAACAAGTATGACACAACAGCATCACTACTTGACTCTCTTCCAGGTATGCACCACCATAATAAGATAAAATATAAAAATGAATGGTATAGACCTGTCTTTCTCTGAAGTACACACTGGGGAACAGAATAAAAGAACTGCACAAAACTCTATTCCACCCTTGGGAGATTCATATTCACAACAGTAAAAACAAGCCTCCCAAAAAGTCCTTGGATAGAAAAGTCTTCCTAGCTTTGCTTCTAGGTTTCCCAAACTTACCTTGCCAAGAAACCTTTTTGCCCATGACAGTGTTAACATTCCTTAACACTTCAATGGAACATGCTTTCAGAAAAACTAATATAAACCATTAAGTGTTAAAAAGGTTTAGAGAGAAGAGAGAAATGGGGGGACAGAGGAGTCAGGAAAGGTGTTATGAATGAGATGGGTTTGAAGAGACTCCTATGGATGATTTAAGATTCAGATGAAGAGAGGACACTGTGGATTCCCAGAAGCATCAAAGCCATGAGCTGGATGAACACAGGTACAGAAGACTTGCCAAACACTTTTAGAAGCTGCCAGCTAAAGAACTAGCTAGCTGGAGAACTGCTTCATTTCCCCACCAATTCATGCCCTCTGATAGCTGCCAAGTCCAGGGTCACCGGGTAAGCCACAGGAAAAAGGGTTCTATAATTACCCCTGTGAGGCAGGTATTTCTTAGCTCCTGCAAGATCCCCGCAACTATTCTAACAATAAAGTAGGTAAGCCCACCACCTAGCCTTTCCTACCTGGCTTCCTGAGCCCCATACCACCTAAGTTGGACCAAAGACCCTCACAAAGAAGAGGGAAGCAGACAATGAATCACATATAGAGCCATATGAATCACATATAGAGATCTTCTCCAAAATTAAGAACACAAATCCAGGGGCTTCCCTGGTGGCGCAGTGGTTAAGAATCCGCCTGACAATGCAGGGGACACGGGTTCGAGCCCTGGCTTGGGAAGATCCCACATGCCGCGGAGCAAGTAAGCCCGTGCACCACAACTACTGAGCCTGTGCTCTAGAGCCTGCGAGCCACAACTACTGAAGCCCGTGTTCCGCAACAAGAGAAGCCACCACAATGAGAAGCCTGCGCACTGCAACGAAGAGTAGCCCCCGCTCACTGCAACTAGAGAAAGCCCATGCGCAGCAACAAAGATCCAACGCAGCCAAAAAGAAAAATAAATAAATTTATTTTAAAAAAAAAAAGAAAAAAGAATACAAATCCATATAACAGAGACTTCTAATAGGGTCCTCAACTGCTTTGTCAATTAACTGTTTTAAATGCTAAAATATAAAATAAGTCATGTCAAATAGAGCTGAGATATTCATGACATTTAAAAACTGGGAAAAGACTTAAATTACAAGATGCCAAAAAAACAAACAAAAAAACCCCACAAAGCAAACTCAATTTGAAGTTTACAGGATCTTAATTGGTTTTCTTCTGAATAATCTTTGCTCACAATAGTTTAATTACACCTGGTAATACAATGACTATTTCTCACTGAAAGCTAGAGGAATAAAGAATACCAACCTGTATCCATTTCATCAACACTGTTCAAGAAGTCGTCTGGGGTCCGAGGGACACTGTAGCTGCTCATGCTTAGTCCGCTGTCTGTGCTCTCATCTCGAGAGTGATAGGTGCCACTACAAAGAATGAGAGTTAAAGACCAACACAAAAAATTTAAGAAATGATTTCAAGGTAAAAATATAAACACCTGCTGAGTACCAACATGATTCTCAAAGAGGATTAGTGAAAATTCTTGCCCTGCAGCATCTGAAACAAGCACCCTCCTTCAGGGCCCATACAAAGCTCTTTTGCTATGAGGTGAAACAGACAAGTTAATCCTAATTGAAACTGGCAACTTTAGGGGGCCAAAATTTCTCCTAAGGTTCTGGGCTTGGTGGCAATAAGAGAAAAGAAAGATATTTCCAGTTTTCCTAGGTGACAGAAAATTCTGTGTAAATATTCTCTAGTATCATTTGAATCTAGGGTCTCCACATGGCTTATTTGTTTCAAGGTCTCAATTCCCCAAGTGGTGGTGGTCACAGGCATAGGTCAAAACACAACCTCCAGGTGGGTGGTGAGACAGGTCTGCACTAGATTCATGCTAAATTCCTAGCTCTCATGCAGAGAGTTTAAGCCAGAAAAATCAAACCAAAATAAAGAACCAGAATTTCTTTTTGGACTGGGCCAAAACAGATGAGTCACTGCCGATAAGAACTGAACTCCCTCGCTTGATCTCCTTGTTTCTGTTTGGGAAAGGCGGGGAGCTGCAAACAAACACCTTAGCAGGAGATAGGAGTCCTGAGAGTCCCAGTAGAAGGGAAGATTAAAAACAAAAACAAAAAAACTACAAGGCACATACCTTGAGAAAAACAGAAAAATATGAGCCAAGACAGATTTTTACTTTAGGCTAAATGAAAAGTATCACAGATTTATATACAAGTATGGTAAATATCCTTAGACTATTACTTTCATAAATACGACACTCTCCTAACCTAGTAGTACGCAGACACCAGGTGGCACCGCCTGTAAAATTGGGGGTTCTGCTAATTCTAGAAAATCTTATGGCAAAGTGTGAAATAAAGGCAATTGTTCTTAATGGTCTCTGACTACAGTGCAAACTCTAACTTCCCCCGCAGCTTGGACACTTAAACAGCTGTTTAGCTTACACAAAAGTTAAACAAAAAATAACTAAGCTTTAAAAACAAGCTTTAACAGTTGCTCAAGGTCAAAAGCTCAGCCCCCTAAACTTCTTTCCTAAATTACTCAATGCACTTGCCTTGTTCTCCCTCCCCTTCACTCTGTATATTGCAACCACTAGTTTAATGCTTCTGTCAGATTTTGGCAAGATTCAAAAGCCTCACACAGATCCAAGAAAACACAAATTTGCCTCTGAGACCATTTGTATACAATGCAGCTACTTTGGAGACGGTCTCAGGATGTGGTTTGTTTTTATCTTGCCTGTCTTGATCTGGGACAAGGGCCTGGTCCTAGTCATCACTGTATTCCCACTGCTAAGAACGGAGCACGTATCAAGACACTCAAGACTCTGTTACAGAATAGCTGAATGTACACAGTTGTTCAGAGTTCTTTCCAAGCCCCAGGGGAAGCACATGGGCACTCCTGAGGACCGAGTTCACAAGGCCATTTCCCTGGTTAGGAACTGCTCCCTGCAGCCCCCCACCTCCCTTCAATAAACATGCACTGAGCATCTGCTACTACGTGATAGGGATTAGACTAGTCTGAGGATACAGAGATTAACGACAACAAAAATCTACAACTGATGCTTTCTGAGAGGCTCACAACTTCAGGGAGGGAGGTGAACAAATACATTAATGAATCATATAGAAGGTCTCCGTGAGCAAAGTGCTTTCAGAACAAAGAGGAGTAAGCTTGAAAAGTACAGGGGAAAGGTTTCATGGAAGGGAACATGGGAGCTGGCCTTGAAAGACCTCAGAGTAAAAGGGAGATGAGGGGATGTTCCACCACTACTGAGAGTCAACTCCATGGCAAGCTAGGGGAACAAGTGTTTAGAGCTTAAGGAATATGTATAAATCGAATAATGGGCAGTGGGGAAACCATCAAGAGTTTCTGAAAAGAAAAATGTTATAGTCAGATGTGTGTTTTAGAAACTGGGGGTACTACAGAGAGTAGACATGGGATTTTGCCCTGAGACTAACAACACTGGGTAAAGTTCCACTCTGTGATCTTTACCAGAAAACAGAATCTTAAACTGTAGCTTAGCTCTTATCAAAAGTTTTAAGAAACATTCTGCACAAATGACTATCAGGAGGATATGCAGTCTATCCATTTTTTCCCAAATGGTCTAATTTTACTCCTGGATCAATACAGGCCTTCAATAAGGTGGGTACTGGAATTATATTGATCTCAAATTTCCTTTGTGGAAAAGAAAGTTCTGTGGCTATGAACTTTCCTAGTTAACCTCAGTTTAAGCTTAGAACTACAGTCTTATATAAATACACTCAATTTTTGGCAGAACTTTAAACTGCATATGTCAGAAGAGTAAATACAAACTTAAATACATTTTAGATGGCCTCTGAAACCAAACTTACCAATTAGGGCACCAGCACTAACCTTAAGACAGAGCAAATGATAGAAAATTCTATTGTACTAAATATTTTGGTATGACAAGGTGTTTTGTTTTTCTTAGGATCAGGATGTTTTCAATTCAATTGGTGAGAATTGAAAGGGTAGCATTATAGCCTTCTTAAACAAAAATACCTTTAAATGTTTTAAAAAGTACACTGTTCAAAATTGGTTAAAAAAAACAAAAGCAAAGACCAGAAAGCATTTGTTCCTTATTTTAAAAGCTGAAACTCCATAAATATTTGACAATCTAGAGGAAAGAATTGTAGTCAAATCTTAATTTTAAACGGCCTTCGAGGCAAAGAATATGTTCTGTCTCAGCTTGCAGTTTTCAACACAGCCCTCCCTACATAAAATAACATCTTTGCAATATGCCTGGAACCCAAGATTTGTGGTAACTCACTAAAAATCATCCTTATACTATGTTATTTTCAATATTCTTTAATATTAATACATTATTTGAAAGAAGCACAACCTTACTTTTTATCTCCTTGACCTATAGCCCTTAAGAACATGAGGCCTTACAGTGCTCCTGCAGTGAAACCTCTCAGGTTGAACACTTACGTGGAAAATTCCTTCTAATGATCCTTACAATGCAGCCCTAAGTAGGTTTAAGATGCAGTTCATTTGCTTTTATAGAAAGGCATTCACATGTTCCTTCATGATTCTGCAAGTAACTGTTTTTCAACAGTATAAGCACAAGCAAACACGTGACTGTGAATAAGTATCCCCTCTACAAGTCTGAACAGCTCATTTCCTCTCACATGAGCCAGCTTTTAATCCTCAAGTTTTATTGTCCTAGCCATTTATGGAGAGATTCATTTACAGCTATGGTTTTTGGCCCACAAAGATGTTCAAACAGCTTATTACAAGTATAAGGAGAATCACCTTAAAACTATGATCTTTTTCAGATGTTGGCCAGTAGCAACTCTTACCAACCTGTTAAGAAAGGGATCTGAGCTATTGGTCGTCATTGTTCTCAATTCCTGAGACATCCCAGGAGAAGATACTGGATTTTGAGTCCCAC
This sequence comes from Mesoplodon densirostris, assembly GCF_025265405.1. NCBI lineage: Eukaryota > Metazoa > Chordata > Mammalia > Artiodactyla > Ziphiidae > Mesoplodon > Mesoplodon densirostris. The sequence goes on along the minus strand of NC_082667.1, from coordinate 95,369,940 downwards.
CATCCTGCTCCAGTGTTGGTAACTGGCTACGGAGAGCTAATTCCTAGAAAAAAATCAACACAAATAAACAGAATCAATCTACTGATTAACAAATTTAGCGTTAGGTTTAAAGTAATAAACTTGTACATATAAAGCTGAAGTATTAACATCTAAAAGTTAATGAGTTTCCCAATCAGAAGGACCAGGTTCTTCTATCCATTTCAAGTGATTAAACATTAAATTATATAAACTGAAAGTTTAATTAGTCTTATTAACCCCAAAACATATATATTTAACTACTTAGCTTCCTTTTGGTATTTTCCTTTTCTGGCAGACACTCCTAAATCCCTCCTTTGGGGTAGGATGGCAAGTCTGATCTTTAAAAAGAGAATTCTTCTTAAAGTTTTATTTTTACTCACCAACCCTCATATGGTTTTATATGTTTGGCACCAGTAATAAAAATAAAGTCAAAAGAACAAAATTTGGTGATTTACCAAGACACCAACACTCCTCACTGCCCTCCTGCATTGTTTTACACTTTGGTATCAAGTAACTTATTCTGACTTCAGGTTTTTCAATCTTGAACTATCTTCTGGGGCATCCAACAATTTCTCAGCAAGATTCTACCTGGAAACTGAGCAAAAGCTATGGGCCATTACTACCCTGATCATTTCAGAAGGCCTGCCTCAACGTGCTTCCAAATAGTCCAGGCCTCAGCTTTATATTTGCCTGGGGCTTCAAGGCTAGTTCACCTCACTCTGGCCAACTCTTACACCTTCATTACCACCCAGTTCTTTTCCTCACCTTTTCATCTGTTCGCTGTTCCCTGCCCTGAGGATTTCCACTGTGCCTCTCAAGCTCTCATAAACATCAACTCTGCTAGAGCATCAGCTTTCTCTCCCTCGACATTTCTGGTTTGACCTGAACTATGGCTTTTTATCACAAAGGATACTACCTCACCCCCTGCAGCCTTCCTGAGCCAAGCCTGCTCGCTGAGGCACACACCATCTCCAGCACCCTCACTCCCAGTCACCACTGGGTCCAGACGCAGTGGAGATATTCTCTGAGCTCTGCACCACCACTTCTAGACTATGCAACAACCACTTCTTTTTACTCAGGTTTCTGCCTTCTAGATACCCCATCCTTAAATGGGTTTCTTAACTGGAGGATCATGACAGAATGCAGAGGGTATGTGAACTTGGATGGAGAAAAAAAATTACATCTTCATTTTCATTAACCTATAACTAAAATCTAGCATTTTCTTCAATTATAAATATAGGCAACAAACAGTAGTATTTACTATACCTTTGACTTTTCAGCTTTTCATCAATAGAAAACATTTTCATATCATGCTCTAGTTGTTGCAAATGTATTAAAATACCATTTATGTTCATTACTATTTCAATATTATATTAATTTTAAGACATGCTGCTATATCTTATTACTTATACATCACGTAGATGATTCACTTAACATGAGTTCCTTGAATTTCTGGGTTCCAGTGATCTTCATCCCTACCTACCTCTATCACCCACTTGTACAGCCAAGACCTTGCTATTCAAAACCAAACCTACCTCTACAATCTTTACTCATGTTTGAGACAATGATCATTGTTTCACTTCATTGCAACTGCATCTATCACCCGGGAACTGTCAACATCCATGCACAAAATCTATATAGTAATCTAACGCTGAAATTCCTGGCTCTCTAAATTGCAATGATATTGACCACTTTACCATTGTATTTCAGTCATTAACTTCCTCGGTCACACCCTGAACTGGTTTAGAAACTTCTTCCCCAGAAATCTTACATGTACTCATCCCGCTTTCTGGAACCGTATTTTTTCTTTCCATCCAGTTTCTTCTGCCTCCTACTATTCCAATCTATTGGCTCTCCTTCCCTACAAGTTTAAATGCAGGGCTGATCATTTTAAATACACATGATTACCTTTCAGATTCCTGATACACACATAATTTTATTTCAACATAGCAAATTCCAACCATGAATCAATATTAAAAATGTGCTTGCTTCATTTCTGTACTGAGACTGCTAAGAAATGCTAGAGAAAAATCATACAACTATCCAGACTGTTATAAATTAATAGTCTTTGGCCTTGGCTGGGCCCTCCTTAGTACCACTCATTGTTTTTTGTTTTTTTCTTGGGTCCTTGGTTACTTTTTTCTCACATTCTCATGATTACTACTCCAAATCTGGCACACTCTCTCAAGACCCTGTTCACTTAAGTGCTTTTCCTTTTTCAAGCTCTCTCGCATTTAAATAAGAACACTGAGGTCATCAGGAACAATCTGTGGTTTTCTGGATCCTCCTGTCATCTATTCCTGCTCCCCCAAAGCCATCTTCATTCATCACCTTTATAACTTTTCTTCCAGTCTCAGAAATGGATTCCCTCCTGCTGTCTCCTGTTCTAGGCCAACCCACACTCCTAGCAGCTTCTGGGGATCCATTTTACTTGTTTTCTCTATCTTCTATCTTTGATGCGTCCCTCACCCCCATTTTCACCTTACAAAGTGAGAAGTGACTTTAAAACAAAGTGCACTCCCTGCAGGTCTTTAATATGAAACGTTTTCTCTTGGTACCATGTCTTTCCATATACTCTTGACTAGAACACTTTTCTTTCTTATTATTTAAGACACAGTTACCTTCTCTAGGTAATTCTCCAGAATGATCCCATTTCCATCTTCGGATTAGATTAGATTAGACAGATAGATAATATGTCTTTCACACCCTGAGCATATGTATGTAACATGATCTTAGCACTTATCACATGATATTGTAATTATTTCTTCTCTGTCCCTTAAGGACACAAAATGAATAAATGAATGACTATTTTGGAGCATAAAACAAGAGCTTCTAAATACTTTGAAGAATTTATGTTGCTATTAAAGTATAAGGATGTTAAAAGCAATAAATTTTATTTTACTTTAAAATATTTATTTATTTATTTTTTTGGTTGGTTGGTTGGTTGCGCTGGGTCTTAGTTGAGGTATACGTGTGGGATCTAGTTCCCTGACCAGGGATTGAACTCAGGCCCCCTGAATTGGGAGCACAGAGTCCTATCCACTGTGCCACCAAGGAAGCCCCAAAAGCAATAAATTTTAAAGTGAATAAAATTATAGGCTCTGGATGAGGCTGATGCCTAGGGAAGGCATGCTCATGTTTCTGTGTACCTAGTTTTGAACCTTGCAGCACAAAGCAAATACATCATTACTGAAATAACTTAATAAATTGGCTATAATTTTCATATTGTTTTTACAACTTTTATTTTACCCCTTTTGATGGTTTCCACTTTTTCAAGGTTTTATGAAGTTAAAGCTAATTGTTATGTGCAAAATCTCCATGTTCTTGCTACTTTGAATTCTGCCACATTGCTTGTTTGAAGCTATCAGATTTTTACTTTTTGCTGCCTTTAACAACTGAATTTCTGTCAGCAGACACTAAAGAATCAACTATCCACATTTACAATGAAAGGTAACTTAGAGATGTGAATAAGAAGGCCAATCTTTACAAGTTGCCTAAGAAGATATCCAACCCCCTGAAAGGCTATGGAAATAATTCTCATCAAATCTATATTTGAGCCAGGACTAAGAGTAACTAACCTAGGGATTCATGTAAACTGAACTTGGAAGGAACAAGGGGAAAAAAATGCCACTTTATTTACTGGTGGTGGTGGTAGGACGGTGTTAGTATTATCAACCAAACAGTGAAGAACACGGCATGAAAACAAATGTAATGTGATAAGGCCAATGATATAAATAACATATACATAGATTATAGAACCCATATACCAGGTATGGATATTCAGCTCAGGTTTGAAACTTCCACTTACAGGAAAAACAAACAAAACCCCAAAGCCAACCAACCAGGGTTGATTAGAAGTAAGTTTTGAAGTGTTATTGAGGTATAATTTCCTTCCTTTTTCTTTCTTTCTTTCTTCTTCTTCCTCCCTCCCTCCCTTCCTCCCTCCCTCCCTCTGTCTCTTTCTTTTCTTTCCTTCTTTCTTTCCTTCCTTCCTTTCTTTACTTATTAGTCATCCATTTTATACACATCAGTGTATATATGTCAATCCCAATTAATTCTTTTGTTAACATTTTCATCTGTGAACATAATTTATTTCACTGGGTTCAATAAGGAAGATGAAACATTTTTGTTGATATTTTAAGGAAATTGTCAAAAATTGGGGGGGAAAACCATATGTATTTATGTAGGAAAACAGGCCAACTTCCCCTTCCCCTTAACATAACATCAATAAGTTCAGGGTTCAACTGAATATAAAAACAGTAACATCCACTTCCACATAAACACACACACATGCATGCACACACACCCCCATATAGAGATGTGGAAATCTGCAGAAGTATCCTACTCCATGCTTTACCTAGTCAGACTTTGAAGGACAGTGAATGTGGAGTCAGAACTAACTGAAAGAGCTCCTCCCTAAGCTGTCCTGCTGCCAGTGAGGAACAGTTAAATCATGGGTTTCATTGTGAGTAAGCTTTGTAATTCCTTGTATCCTTAGCCAAGGATTGTAAATGTGAAAGTGAACACACTGCATACAATTAATAATTTTAGAAGTAAAATATTAAAAATTTGTTTCAGAGTTGTACAGACTTTTTGCCAGTGACTTTAGAGAAAAATAATTAATATGGATAAGTATGAAATGAAGTTAAATAATCTGAATTTTTTAATCAAAAATATTTCATATAAACTTTCTCCATTATATGCATTTAAAAATAATTCCTGGGCTTCCCTGGTGGCGCAGTGGGTGAGAGTCCGCCTGCCGATGCAGGGGACACGGGTTCGTGATCCGGTCCGGGAAGATCCCACATGTCGCGGAGCGGCTGGGCCCGTGAGTCATGGCCGCTGAGCCTGCGCGTCCGGAGCCTGTGCTCCACAACGGGAGAGGCCACAACAGTGAGAGGCCTGCGTACCGCAAAAAAAAAAAAAAAAAAAAAAAAAAAAAAAAATTCCTGTATATATCTACATGTACCTATGTAGAATAAACCCATTCTATTGCAATAAAGTAATTTTGTTAAAACACATTTTGGATGAATATGAACATCATTTTGTAATTGAGTAAATCTGGCATAGCTGTTTTAAAAATCAGCCTTGGGACATAATTGGATTGTCTACAAAAACTGATTTCAGTTGAAACACTTCATGTTGAAAGTTATGTCTATCTCTAAGGAGTTTTTTATCCTGAACAAATGTCTAATATTAGAATACTGAGCTAAAAATACAAGTTCGTTAAGCTTCTATTTTTCCCAAAGGTAGTCAGAATAAACAGTTTGACAGACTTTCAAAAATGGAGAAGTAAGCAAGTTATAGGAAATTCAGCCAAAATTTATCATGCTTCTGTATTTCAAAGGTCAAACAGTTCTTTTAGAGTATTTGACTTTTTCTAAAGGAAGCAAATATTTTTAGCTCATTTTCTTCTGTAATAATACAAAAATGTGGTGGCTTTTCCCATTGAGCTTGTAAATCTTAGCTAATCTGGGACGCATGTGGAGTCAGAGCTATCTGCAACTATAAGTAAAACTGATGTTCCCAGCTTGGTCTGGAGGGAACTTTCCAGGATGGTTTATAAAGGAAAACATGATTTGCTTGGTTCATATAGTGGACTTTTATGGACTCAGGATCCAGCCATGAGCCATTGGTCCTTTTCGTATTTCCCTTCTCTCATTTAAATAGGAGTATCATTTCTCATAGGGTAAAAAAGATACTTTAAGATAATATATATCTGGTAGTAAAGTATTTTGGCTCCATATAAAACTGATGCTTTGGTTCACATCATTTAGAAAAGTAAGGAGGAAGGCAGTAGAAGAAGTCAGTAGTCTGGAAACATTTAGAACATCTCTAGGTTATTAAATTCTTTAGAGTATCCAAGAGACATGGAAGCATATGTCTACACAAGTCAAAATTTAGAAACAAGTCAAATATCTATCAGTAGGTGAACAAATAAACAATTGTAGTATATCCCTACAATGGAATACTACTTAGCAATAAAAAGGAATGAACTATAAGTACAACATGCATGAATCTCAAAAAAATCATGCTAAGGTGAAAAAGTTATGATCCCATTTATAGAAAATTCTATAAAGTTAATGTCAACTTTACTTTCTTAAAGCAATTTTATCTTCAGCAAATACTATGTAAGAGTGTTTCATTTCTGGATAATATATGGCACACAAATGAAGGTCCCCCCTCTCCAACCTAATCAATTTATTTAAGGTAGGTTAGTTTAGTGAACTAGAAATCTAAATTTAGAAATGAAGAATAACTCTGAAAATACACATCTTTTAAACAGTTTGTCTTAGTAATAGCAATTTATGTCAACAATTTTAAAAACAAACAAACAAAAAGCCATTTCTTCCAACTGTTCAAGATAGGTCTTGCCATACCCCATTTTCCAACACAGCTTTAAACAGTCACAGAATATTTAATTATGTTGGAAGTTATTAAAACATTTAGCCAATGTTTAGAATGTTTTTTGTCTTTTTAATATTTGTGCCATTTACCAAAGTATCTTCAACTTCAGAACAACCTTTTTGACTAAAAAGATGTGTATCTATGATTCAAATTCATAGAATGATTCACAGAATCATTTGAGTCTATGATTTATTCAATATTAGGACTTCAAAAAGAAGAGAGATAAACTTGGAAAAGGTATTAATTGGATTCTGAAATAGCTTTTCTAGTATCTGCTAACATAAAAGAGAGTTTGGAGGGAAAAAAAAGCCAAAACTTTGCTATTATTAAATTCAGGAAAAAAAAAAAAAAAACTGTGGTGATTATTTTCACATGGCTCTGAACAGGGGTCCTATACTATTTTGCTCTATTTGACTAAAACTATGGACATCTGAATCTCTTCACCATTTTGGGCTAACAGTGTAGTACAATATCCTCAACTTTAATACTGTGGGTTTTATCCATCATTAACCCAGTAACTGACCCTGGTGTGTATTTATTACTATCCATAAGGAATGGCAACTACACAATATTCATTAGTTGCAAAAAATTTATAGCTATAATTTCTATGAAGAGTAAAGCAATTATTTGCTCAGAGATAAGCTGTCTATATACAGCAGTCTTGTTTCTATTTTCTGGGTCGTTTCAAGCATTCTGATGAGGGCACTTGGGGATGAGTTTTGACCTAGGCCTTATGAAGGAAATGGAGAATCTTAATCAGTAAAAGGGAAGGGGAAAAGTTCATGAGTGGAATCATGGCAACAAGACAGAGGAGTGCACTTGGCTGAAGGAAGGTAATTGGCTTAACCAGAATTGAGAGAGAGAAAGAAGGCTACTGACCACAGACCATAAATGAGCTAGGTTGCAGAGTTTAGGCTTGATCTCACAGGTATTAGGGAACCGCAGGTACTAAGAACCACATTCTTAAGCATAAGAGAAGGTAAAAACATTCACACTCAGGGGGAACTATCTTTCCTCAAAGTGTTAGTTTCAAAAGACTTTGAAACAGAAGCTGTAATGCATTCCTAACCCACTCTCTCAAAGGTCTCCCTCCAGTCACAGAGGAGAAACTGATGTATTAGAAAGAGTTATACAGAGAAAATTGAGCATTCCATACATGTTCAATCTCATGGAGCAAAGACGATATTTATACTTTAAAAAAGTTTTCTTTTTCTGAGACCAGAAATTGCTTTAGAAACAAAAATAGTGAATAATCAAAATAAAATTAAAAAATTTAAAGCTCTATGAGGACAAGTTTTTCCAAAATTCTGCCAGCAAACCCTAACAAATTAAGGCAATAATTTCCATTTTTAACTAAGAAAATATACTAACCCCTTTAAAGTTGTCTCAATTTTTCAGAATTTTGTATTAACCTCACCCATACTGACAGTAGTTTATAAGACCAGAAAATCCTACAATACAGACAGGTTTTGTTAATCCTATGCAGAAGTACTTAAGGATAGCTTTTGAAACAAGTAATTTGTGAACATTCTGAAGTCTGGCACCTTCCCACAGCAAATGCGGTATATAATTACAAAACAATGCCACTGATTTCATGTTGCTTGTTAACTCATCTGCACTGATTTCTATTAGAAAAGTAAAAACAAACAACAAACAGAACCCAAACCCCCCACAGCACTGAACAGGAGTGCCTTGCGCTCAAGTATTGAATGGATCCATCCTTTTTTCTTCATTATTCCTTTTTACAGTCTGTTTTTTTGAGACTGGAAAGCTCTTTCTGGCTTTCTTGATTATCCTGGTAACCTTATTTAAAGGCATCTTCACTTAAGATATGACCCCTCTTTGTGGAATCTTTCCTGGCATCTACCTTAAGATAATCTAGAAAATATGTAGGATGAGAAAAACACAGATACTTGCTTGATACAAATACAACCAGATTCTGGGTATTTGAGGAACTCCAAATTTAGCCCTATACTGGAATTTCATACATTTTCACAATTGTGCCAGGTAAATACATTGACAACTGAATCTTATATAACAAGGCAGTATTTTATTATCCACATATGAAAAGTTAAATTTAAAAAAACCTTTTATAAAACCTATCTCTTTCAGGTTTCCTGCTCTGGCTTAGACAAATCTAAGGAATCAACTCTGTAATTTTAATACCATACAAATTTAATAGAAATTCAATTTACAAACCTTAACTTTTCTAAAGCTTTACTACTAAAAGAAGTATCTAAAAACTCCTGATAATTTTAATGAGCAACTGTTTACACTTATACTGATGTAAGAAATAAAGACCTGAAGGTATTTAATTTACTTATCAGATTTAAAGTTTAAGATCTTAGTAGGAAAAAATAAAAAGGAAACAATTTCAAAACACTTTAACATGGAGAACTTTTTGCTTGATCCCAAATCTCATTTGAATTAATTTTTGCTCCTATGTTTCTACTTCATTTATTACAAATAAAAGAAACACTTCAGAGAAAAAGCAAGGAAAAATGTCTTCACTTTATATAAAGATCCAATGCTACAGTGCTCTTCCCAGTCAAATGTGGTATTAGTGGTCCTCATTGTAAGAATGTCTGCTCTGCTTTAGCAAAGATGACGTTCATTAGTTATTCCCTGGATTTCTTGATTAAAGGAGGCATTTATGAGATAGACAATGAATAGAGTTTTTCCTCTCACAAAGTAAACTGGTCTCTATGAAGATTCTATCTGGTGCTCCAATGGACCAGTTAACAGTATCTAAAATGAGTGGAGCTCTGCCAATTCCCACTTCCACAGCTCAGTCTAACACAATGCACTTGTTAGCCTAGTGCAGAAGAGCTCCACAGAATATGAGGTGCTTCATGGTAGCTTCTGGCAATCTGAGAGAAGTGCAATAATCCCCCAGCTCCTAATTCCTTCAAATCTGTGAACCCTGAACAAAGAGAATCTCTTTGGTTCCAAGAATGAGATTCTTTCCCTGAGTCAGATAAGTGCCTATGTTATAGAAGGAAAAAAATGGCCACAATCTTTCCATCTAAATAAGGTACCTTCACAACCAGTGTTCCTTTGGGTTCACCAGGGAGGAATGCTGATAAAAGCCAACAAAGAAACCCAAAACAGTACTCAGGTAGATCCTTTTCTCTACTGATAATTTTTTTTTTTTTTTTTTTTTTTTTTTGCGGTACGCAGGCCTCTCACTGTTGTGGCCTCTCCTGTTGCGGAGCACAGGCTCCGGACGCGCAGGCTCAGCGGCCATGGCTCACGGGCCCAGCCGCTCCGCGGCATGTGGGATCTTCCTGGACCGGGGCACGAACCCGTGTCCCCTGCATCGGCAGGCGGGCTTCTCAACCACTGCGCCACCAGGGAAGCCCCTCTTCTGATAATTTTAATATTCTTTCTTTGGAGTGTTCACTAAAAGAATCTTTTCCTTTCCTAGTAGTATGATTATAATTCTTAATAAGATTTCCTAAAGTAAATAAGTAAATAACCTGTACTACTTTTGTTACTGTTCAAATTATTAATCTCTATAAATCATTGTAAGTAGTATTTTAGGCTATGCAAATAAAAAATCAGGCACACTTCAAGGCTGACAGGGTGTATATACTACATATCAAATGTGGGGGAAAAAAAAGACCTCGAAGGAGTTTTGAATACTACTCTGGGAGGAGTGGGGAGGGAGCAGATAGTGTAAACTTTCTGGGAACAGCAATGTTAACTTAAGTATCATTGTAGAAAGATGCCTCAAAGTTACTCTGTGCTAATCTTCAGTGAGGACAGGCCCCTGGAGCACAAGTTTTTCTCTTTCCTAATTTAATATCTGTTTTCAATGCTAAAACATCAGATAAGAGCCTACCTGACATTTTGGAGAATTTGCTGTGCTGGGATTGATATTCCGCATTGCCTAAGAGTGAAAAATAAGATGGATAAAAATTACTTTAAGCCACATGGTTTGGCTGTGTAGGCTGACTTACAAATTGTATCCAGACATATCACCATAGCACAGAATTCCCAAGCTAGCCCAAGAAGAAGCAGACTGAGGAAGACAGGAGCCAATGGAGTCGCCACATAACAAACGGAAACCTCAGAAGTGTTAAACAGAATTGAGGATAGGACAGTAAGACTTTAGGTGTCAGGGTTCAAATAAAACTGGATATTGGTCAGGTAGGTTCTTTACTTCTGAATATTAGATGAAGCAGGAAAAATATAATTTGATGCTTCAGTGATAAGAGAAACTATCAATGGAAGAAGTTCACAGGAAGCCAAAAGGCTTAAGATATACTGAATTTATACGGATTGCTAAAAAACAAAACCAAAAAATCTTAAAAAACACACCATTAGTATAAGAATAGAGCAGGTCTGTCACTTCAACAAAAGAAAAGACAACACAGTAGGTAGTAAAGAAGAAATAAAGAAGTTACCTTGAAAGGAAACTATTCTGTCTAGGACCCATCACCCAGAGTAAGAGTGAGAATAAGATTTAGAAAAATTCTTTAGAATGAAGAATTTTATAAGTAGCAGCATTTTGCCCATTGGGCGGGAAGGGGGTGGGGGAGAGATGATCTACGGCAACAACAAAATGATGGATGGCCCATTCCCAGACTTTAACCTTTCTTATTAATAAGGTTTCTTGGTTTTGGTAGTCTTTAATTCGTATGTGAAATTATATTTGCATACGCCATCTAGTACTCAGTAACAACAAAACGAAAACAGGTTGCGTAAAACATACCCTTAAATTGCTTTATTTCTTCTAAGAGCTATATAACTATAATTTTGATGGTGCTACCTTGTTCCGATGATAAAGTTTCATTTAAATGAAAAATATCTTTCCTTTATAGTAATATGTTAAAAAGTCCATCAGAGATACAGTAATCTTGTTAATGTGCTTCCTTTCTCTACCTTCTTAAAGGAGGATGAGGGAATATTTCTTTCAAGACCACTTCTTGACATCATATGCTGGCATCATCTTTCTTACTCACTTTGGTGCCAACCACACTAGAATTACACTGGCAGGTTATTGATAGCACAAACAGTTTAAAGGTGTGCCTGTCTGGGATTCCATGGCTTAGTTTAATTCTTAGGTACCAGTTCTTCAAATCCCAAACCTGAGTTCAATGACTGTATCAAGTTCATGTATTTCCATTAACACGTGACACTATTAAAATATAACACTCATGAAAAAAAAGTACCTTGTTTAAATGTCTACATCCTGGCTACAAAAATGTAGAGTATAATGATATTTTTAATGCCTATACTTAGTATGCTATGATTTAGGTGAGGAAAATATTACAGATACGTAGATTTCACGTTCGCAGAGAGAATGTCTCTGGGGGAAAAAAAATACAAGAAACTGATAGCTACTTACAACCAGAAAAGAGAACTAGAGAAATGGAAAAGGAGATTTCATTTTCACTGTACGTTTACATTTTGTACACTTTCAAAATCACATCATGTTTATTATCCAAAATATTTACATAAAAATTTTAAAATATACTGCTTTGAGAAGATCACACTCCCAAAATCTGAACTTAGATTTTATCACTCTGAAATAAGATAAAGTAAAAATTCATTTTGAGATAAGGGATTATATATTCTTATGGCACATAAAGACCAACAGTATTTCTGAAAGAAAACTGATAAAAATGGTCGTAAAGCTTTCCAGCTCTCTAAGGTTAGAAACTACCTATCCCAACACGAAAAAATATCCATAAGTAGATAATTTTAAAGCACTATGGAATCTTTTAAACTTGGGATAGCCTGTATTGTTTTAAATAAAACATCTTAGATTCAGCAATACTGAAACATTTATCATTTGAGAAATATCATGTTGTGTATTCCCCTAGACAAATAATTCATTTAAAGTAAAAGATGTTTCTCTCCAAGTGATGTCCCAGAGTTTCCCCCTTAGTGAAATCCTCAGATATATAGTAGTCTGCAATTCCATGTACAGACATACCTCATCTTATTGCACTTTGCAGGCACTGCAATTTTTGTTTTTAAACATACTGAAGGTTTGTGGCAACCCTGCGTCTAGCAAGTCTATCAGAGCCATTTTTCCAACAACATTTGCTCACTTCATGCCTCGGTGTCACATTTTGGTAATTCCCACAATATTTCAGTCTTTTTCATTGTTATTATATTTGTTATGGTGATCTGTGATCAGTGATCTTTGATGTTACTATTGCAAAAAGATGACTCACTGAAGGCTCACATGATGGTTAATATTTTTAAACAATCAAGTATTTTAAAAGTAAGGTATTTAATTTTATATTAAATTTATATTAAATTTTACAATAAACAATTTACATTGTTTATTTTAAGACATAATGCTATTGCACACTTAATAGACTACAGTACGGTGTAAATGTTAACTTTCATATGCAACGGGAAACCAAAAAATTCATGTGATTCACTTTATTGTAATACTTGCTTTATTGTGGTGGTCTGGAACTGACCGGCAATATCTCCGAGGTATGCCTGTATATTTGAGGAAAAGCACCCTTGCTTCCTTCGATTTTTGCTTGACTGAAGTGAATATGACCAAAACTTCTCTTTGTGATACAGGTTTACAAGTCATAGCCTATGTGATCAAAGGCCAGTTAAGAAACTAGAAACTAAGACGAGAGCTGGACAGAATGTTTCTATGTCACTCTAGTTTCAGAGAAACAACATTCCTCTGTAACTAATAAATGCCAAAATGAAACACACCCAACTTTATGTAGGAAAACAAAACCCCAAGAGTGGAAGGCTGGTCTCTAACCTGTGGCCTCACCTGCCGAAGCAGTTCTTGCTGCTTCAGTCGCAGTCTCTCTTTCTCCATCTGCAACTGCTGCAGCCGCATCTGTTGCTGCTGGTTGGAATTGCCACCACCCATGACTCCTCCCTGAGGGCTCTGGGGGGCCAGGGGTGGTGGCTGTTTCACTGGAGCACTCTGACTGATTCTCTGGTTCATGGCTGAAATGAAACAGAAGATCTATCCTAAAAAACTAGCAAAGAAAAAGGATTTTAGTTATTCAACGGCAACTGGGGATATTCAACATAGCCTTTTCTGTAGTAAGACTAGAAATAACCTAAAAATCCACCAATAGTACAATGGTTACATTAATTTATTATTATTGTAGTCATCTTTGTCATTATCCTAGGATGCAAGGCAGCCATAAAAGAAAAGAAACAAGTAACTCTCATAGGCAGTGACATGGAACAGTCTACGACATACTAAGTTAAAAGCATAGTATAGAATAGATAGTATTAAAAAAAGGGGGGGGGCAGGTGGAATATATATTACATGCATATCTAGAGAATCTGAATTGAAGGACAGCCAAGAAGCAATTAACATCTGTTGGTTCTGGACCTGGGGAACTGGATAACTAAAGGACTGAGTTCAAGAGAGGCATTTTTAATAACTTTTCAAGTTTGAATAATGTGAATATATTGCTTATTATAAAATATAATATATATTTAATTAAAAATAAATCTCTCAAAGTAACTGAGACAAAGCATTCTAAGCAGTAAAGCTCATCAGGATTATTAATCTTTAAATATAACTCTAATAAATCAAGTAGATTAAATGATCTGATGCATGCTCATAATAAATTAAGCCTACAAGAATCTGGATGGGACTTCCCTGATGGTGCAGTGGTTAAGAATCCACCCGCGGGACTTCCCTGGTGGCGCAGTGGTTAAGAATCCACCTGCCAATGCAGGGAAAACAGGTTCGAGCCCTGGTCCGGGAAGATCCCACATGCTGCAGAGCAACTAAGCCCATGTGCCACAACTACTGAGCCTGCGCTCTAGAGCCCACGAGCCACAACTACGGAGCCCGTGAGCCACAACTGCTGAAGCCACGTGCCTAGAGACCATGCTCTGCAACAAGAGAAGCCACTGCAAGGAGATGTCCGTGCACCACAACAAAGAGTAGCCCCCGCACGCTGCAACTAGAGAAAGCCTGAGCGCAGCAACGAGGACCCAACGCAGCCCAACATAAATAAACAAACAAATAAATAAATAAGTTAATTAGCTAATTAAAAAAAAAAAAAAAAAAGAATCTGCCTGCCAATGCAGGCACATGGGTTTGATCCCTGGTCCGGGAAGGTCCCACATGCTGTGGAGTAACTAAGCCCGTGCGCCACAACTACTGAGCCTGTGCTCTAGAGCCCACGAGCCACAACTACTGAATCTCGCGTGTCTCGAGCCTGTGTTCTGCAACAAGATAAGCCACCGCAATGAGAAGCCTGCGCACTGCAATGAAGAGTAGCCCCTGCTCACTGCAACTAGAGAAAGCCTGAACACAGCAAGGAAGACCCAATGCAGCCAAAAATAAATAAACAAATAAATAAATTTATTTTTTTAAAAAAGAATCTGGATGGCATAGATTGGTCTCATTCAACAGCTCAGGCAGTCATTGTTATTTTTTTAGTTGAACATATAATATACCATTTGACAATCAGAAACAGACTGGATTCCTACACTAGTGAATTTCTGTCACTGATACAACATTGACCAAACTGTGGATTGTGGTAACCTTGGTGAACAGATGGAAGTTTTACTATGTGAAAATGGCAATAAGAATAATGTATCACCTTTTCAGACACATATTCAACATTTTAAGGTGTAATTTCAGGTCACTGTTTCTACTAAATGTTTAATACATACTGACCAAAGAAAACCTCTGGCCCAAATGACTTCACAAACACTTGAGGAAGAAATAATACTAATCTTATAAAACCTTTTCCAGAGAACAGCAAAGAAGGAAACTCCACAACACCTTTGAGACCAGCATAACCCTAATACCTTACAAGGATATTAAAACAAATAAAAATTACAGATCATGTTCTCTCATGAACCTTGCTACCAAAATCTGAAATGACATTCACTGACAGCTCTCATGACATACTGGCTCCCAGCCAAGTGGCAAACTCCTTCTGGTGATTTTTCACATGTCCTCTGTTGAAGCCACAGAGGCTGCTTGGTAAATGCCGACTCTTCTTGGAGGCTACTTGACCAAACCTCCCCAGCCTTCCCCAGAGTCTGCCATGTGCATTAAGAATCATCTTCCTTCAGGGCACTGCCCTGGGACATTTGTTTACTGACATTTCTCACCTGATTGTAATTTTTTATTTACAAATTTGTATCTTCTCTTAGACTGGAGTGCCACAGGAGTGAGGAGAGTATCCTAATTGTGTATATATTCTCAGTGCCTAGTCCAGCATCTTTGCACAAAACTTGTGCTGAAAAAAAACACTGTAATGTTTCTAAGTCAGTTAAGTATTCGCTGAGGCAGAAATTTAACTATTTAATATATGATAATATAGAAATCCTACCAATTTCCCCGTAGACGGACCAACTCTTCCATGAGACAGCATAACACTGATATAGAACCAAGGATATTAGAAGAAAGGAAAATTACAGACCAACTCTCTCCTAGAATGCCTTGGTTCAATTCAACCTACTGAGATATTTATATAAGGTGATGGTATTTTTGTTCTTACTCTTCTCCTCAATTTTTTCTGTATTTCTTTTTCTAACTTCTTGAGTTGAACTTACTTAGCTTAAGTCTTTTCTTAGAGCATTTAAGTCAATAAATTTACCTTTAAGTACAGTTTTTCCTGCATGTCATACAGTTGAAATACTATGTAAAATTCATGATTGTTCTACCCCAAATATCTGTAATTTCTATTGTGATTTCCATTTAACTCATGAGTTACTTAGGAGTACACTTTTATGCTCTCAAGCATACATTTACATTTTAAAAAATAATTTCCATAAACAAATAGAGAAGCAGAAAAAATAATATAGATGATGAATCCTCATGTAGTCATCATCCGGGTTCCCAATGATCAATACACAACCAATTTTGTTTTACATCTATTCTCATCGACTTTTCCCTCAATTATTTTCAAGCAAATAATACAGCATTTCATCCATAAATAATCACAATATGTATCATTCGGGTTTTTGCTTAGATTCTTAGATCTTATAACTATTTTCTGTCTAATGCTGAAAAATTTGCTTCCAATAACATTAATATGTACTATCCTTCTATATATATGCAAGTATTTCAAAATAACATACGACCGATTATTAAAGTTATGATCAACAAAATGATTATTAAACGTTTGGTCCTTAAGATATCTCATTAGGTGTATCCAGCCAAATCACTGTGGTTAAGTGTCATCTGAAATAATTCTTCTCTGTGTGACTCGGCCAACTCAATATACAGGCTCACTTGTGGTGACGTGCTTCTGAATTTCAGACACGGGCTTTACTTGCCACTCCCCACTGCCCCTAGCAGTTTGTTTATTCCGTTTTAAAAAATCAAAGCAAACACACAGATATGGTAGCATACTTCTTAGATATATGGTGGCATACTCTTAGTACTTAACTTCATTTTGCCTTTTTGCTAATAACATATCCTTGAGACTACTCCAAAGCAGTATATACACGTTCCCCCACCTATTTTCTTTTAAAAATAGCATAGTATTTCATTCAACTAATTTCCTGTTAGGTACCAGAGTTTCAATTATAACCTATATGTTTAATAGCTGGTAGAGCAAGTCATATTTTTTTTGAAGCTAACTTTTTATTATTGGGATCTAATTTTATTGCTTTCTCATTAAAAGAATCTGGTCTGTATACTGATTCTTGAAATTTGCGACTTGACATGTGGTCAGTCCTTGCTTTTGTACCAGGTCATGGGCAGACGGCTGCACGCTTGGCTTTCACCATTGAGAGTGTTTCATGTATCTCTGTCTTTGTTCTTAACACTCTGAGTTCCTGATATCCTGACTGGCTGACTGGTCCCTCGCCCTGCCCTTGCTCACTGCTTTGTGTGGTTTTGTTTTCTGACCAACAGAGATTTTTTTAAAATTTATGATCCCAGTTAAGTCTTTCTGGTTATCTCTTTTAAATGTTTTGTCTGGCATAGCAGAGAAGGGATGTCAAAAAAAACATGACTCGCTGCTTCATACTGTTCAAAGCCTTATTAACCTCTTTTATGGCCAAAAAACCCTCACAAAAAGCCACATTTATAAAATGTCTTTACAAAGAATAAATGGCTAAAACCTTAATAATTATGGTTTATAGTTAGTATTTTACAGGGGAATGGATAGAAAAAAAGCCAAAAAGTTTGAATGGCTAGGATTTGCCAATCAATAACCTCATTTAATACAATTGCTTATACTTTCCTGTCACCAACATTATTAGATGCACAATTGACAGGCCTCATAGTATGATATAAAGAATATAGCCTTTAGAGTCAAACAAACCATGATTAGAGTTGGGCACACCAGTTCGTAGTTCATCTAATCCTCAGTTTCCTCAGCTATACCTGCGGACATTAACATCACCCTTTTGGATCACTGTGGGGCTTATAAGTAATATGGAAAGCATCTATTATAGTCCTGGAATACAACAGATGCTCCAAAAATGTTAGCCTCCTCTCTTTTCCGAATAGTTCTTTCTAAGCTTTAAGATTACCAGTCCTGCAGATAATCATCTTGGCTTGAACTCCCATACCTTCCCTCCCCCATCCTTCCACTTCACCATGCCACTCACTGTTTCTAAGTATTCTATGATTCATAAAGATATGCATATTTATCTTTCCTGTAAGATCTAAACAGAAAAAAATAGGTGGGGGAGTTTGAGCCTTAGCTTAACCTCCCTAGGGATCCTTCTCTTTTGGTGAACATGTTCTTGGCATTCCCATAGGGCACTCAACATATTTATTTTCCCAAAGAGATGTTTTCTTACATTGTGCTATGTCAGGTTCAATCATACGAGTTAAATATGAATTGGGGGACTGATCTGAGTATCTATCACATATGGTGAACATCTCACAAACTGAAGCCTAGTGCAAACAACTACTGGGGAAAAATGTTTTCCATTCCAAGCAGTTAAATAAATTAAAAAATTTTAAAAACTGCTAGTAAATAACCCATTAGTAAGTGTTGAAACGATAAAATATGATTGATTTCAAAACAGATTCTAGAGCTATACAATGTTAAATATTTCATCTATTAAGAAACATTTTTTAAAAAGCTCTTGAGCTTTCCATACTGGATTTTTATTAAGTAATACAGCATTTAACAAGTTAATGTAAATATTTATTCCTTGTGAAAACTAATTGGACAATAACAGTATTGCATGAAAATAAACAGGTAAATATCCTCTGCTTCCCACCAGTTTCTCAGAATTAGATATCATTAGCAGTAATCATTAATGACAGTGACCACTGCTGATGGCACACTCAATTGGTTGGGAAAGTCTTTTTCAAATCTAAGCTTATCTGACTATTAAAAACCACAGAAAGGGGAAAATAGGGTATCAAAAGATGGAATAAGAACTCCACAGAATTAAACAGAAATTTGCACAAAATACGCAATAGAAATAGTCTCTCTGGCTAATAATGGTGAGCACTTTTGGTTGTGTTTACCTAAATGCTGTTACCTATGGATACAAGCAGTGCTACAAGTTTCCATATAAAGAGCTCACTTAAATGACCAACTCAAACAACGCTGTTTATCTACAGAAGCTGGGATTTCTTCTCTTCAGAAGCATCCTGTTCTTTACCTTCTGACTATCTCAAGCATTTCAACAAAGCACAGAGCAGTGCACCCACATGGGGTGCAGCAGAGACCTCACAAGCAGGCAAGAAACAAAACAGGCTTTGTTTCCTGGGGGAAGGGGGCAGGGCAGCTAAAAAAAGAAAAGAACTGCATTACCACCTTCTTCCCCTCCATGACCAACTACCAAAATCCCAATGTTTCCAGTTTTAACAAAATTTCCAAAAGGTAAAGGAGAAAACAAATCCCTAAAATATGACAATTTTTTTTTAAAAAAATGCTATATTTTAAATTCAGCCTTTGCTGCCTAAACTATGAAATAGTAACTGTTTCAAGTTTTTCTTAACCAATCAGTCCTGACAGCTTTATGGTAGCAAGTCATACACTCAGCAATTACTGAAAAAGAAGAGATGACCTTCTCAAAAACAAAGGAGGTCATCACCATGGGTTCTTTGCAGATTTTATTCTAAACATCTGAATTTTCAAACTTCAGACAAATTTTAGATTTGCATAATTTGTATCTTCAACCTTGGAACATTACAAAGTACTACAGATGTGGTAATCAACCGTAGACTTCGAGAGAATAAATTCAATCCTAGTAACCTCATTAAGTGTAAATTTAAAATGAGAGAATTATTTTGAACTTTTAAAATAATAACTCACATCAAATCTCCCACAACACAAGAAAGCACCTTTTTACTTTGTCTAATATTTTATCAAGTTTCAGATATTACATGGTTACATGTTAGAATGGCTATACTAGTTTGTTTATAACATTTAGAAACAAATTTTAGGTTTTCCCCCGTACCTACAAGGGTACTTAAGACTGTAAAATTGTAGGCTTATTAAAAGAAATGAATGCTTTTCTAAAAACACAAACTAACAGGCCAACTCTGTCAGTCTTAAAACAGTAAAAACAAAACACAAAACACCCACTGCTAGCTATGTCTTTCAATATGACCTGGGGATTGAATTGTCTACAAAAAGTTGTTACTAACTGGCACAGTAATTTATGCATTTAAATATAAAATAATGTTTTTTTTTCAGTGAAAATTACTTACTATTTGATTCACACTGAAAATCTGTCTCTTACAAAAGGAGCAAAAGGCCAGGGTCCTAATCTCATGACTGAATATACCTTTTTATTATCAATATGCAAAAGACATCTCCCAACACTCAATTAAGCTATACCTAAATGATAACACCATGCCCAGGAATGACTTTTTAGAAAAAGTTATACTGAGATATTTCACCCCTTTAGTAATTTTAATATATTCATAGAATTGTATAACCATCACCACTATCTAATTTCAGAACACTTTCATCATCCCCAAAAGAAACCCCTGTATCCTTTAGCAGTACACGTCCTACTGCCCCTCCCCCAGTCCCTGGTAACCATTCATCTACTTTCTGTTTCTTTGGATTTGCCTATTCTGAACGTGTCATATATATGGAATCAATTTTGTGACTGGCTTGTTCCACTTAATATGTTTTCCAGATTTATCCATGTTACAGTATGTATCAGCATTTTATTCCTTTTTATTGCCAAATAATATTCCATTGTACAGATATACTACATTTTGTTAGTCTGTTAACCAGCTGATGGATATCTGTGTTATTTTCACTTTTTGGTTATTATGAATCATGTGGCTACAAACATTCAAATGTGCAGGTTTTTGTGTGGACATATGGTTTCCTTTTTTGGGCAATATATATCTAGGAATGGAATTGCTAGGTCATACGGTGACTATATGTTTAACTTTTTGAGGAACTGCCAAACTGTTTTCTAAAGTGGCTGCATCATTTTTCAGTCACATCAGCAATGTATGAGGGTTCCAACTGCTCCATATTCTGGTCAACACTTGTTAATGCCTGTCTTTCATTTTAGCCATCTTACTGAGAATAAAGTGGCATCTCATTGTGGTTTTGCTTTGTATGATGTGGTTACAGTTAACCTCCTCTAAAACTCTACCCCAGGTCTTACCATAGGTAAAATAATCTCTCCCTCCCACACTGTACTTCTCCCCCTTACCAAACATCAACCTCCAGGCCCCCCAATCTGGATTAAAGTATTTTAATCTTTAAACTGTTCAAAAATACCAATAACACCTTTTTTTAGGTCAATTCGACACTGTCATCCTTCAACCACCTATCAGAAGTCTGGCATGAAAATTTATTATAATGGTATTTTTCAAACAATACTATTGAGAATGGAGTTTAAAAAACATTCAACAGAACATTTTCTCCTCATCACCTCATTAAGCAGTTTGGGGCAGGACACAGGAGTTGCTAAATGAGGTGAGGAGGAGAAGGGAGAAAGCGGTCTAACTAGCCTTCGGCTCTCTCTGTCCCCCGGATATAACTGTGCTTTTTCCCTCTACTATGAAAATAAAGTTTAAAGGCTAGTTTGGAGGGAAAGTACAGATAATGAAACTATTAGTCTAAAGAGAAGGGGAATAACATTTTAAAGTCTACCTGCCATCATGAATTTGTTAGATTAATGAGTAAACAGTTCCATTAATAACTTTATTCCTAATTACATATAATGTATTACTATTAATCCTCTTTCACTAGGGGAATTTATAATTTAGAAGAGATGAATCCGAGTTCTGACTGATAAGCACAAAAACTGGCCCTTTTATATAGTGTAGAGCTTGACTGGCTTCTTCTTACCTCTTAATGTCCCTCACAGCACCTTATTTATGATCCCTCATTGTACTTAACACATTTTGTAATAATTACTTATTTTGTAGCTGACAACCCCCTGCCCGCCTGCTAGCATAGTACCTGGTACATAACTGGCATTCATCTGTTGAATGAGTAAATAAATACTCAAATGGTTTCTATCCCTAGTTAGTAGGACGCTATTAGTAATACACAGGAGAATCTCTAAGCTGAAGCAAGTCCAGAATGAGTTCTGAAGCTACCTCAGCAACCAGGGTAGCAGAACAACATGAGTATAAAACAAAGCAAAGAATATGAACCACTCCTCTTCTAAATCATTCCAATTTATTTCAGCAGAAATCTATTTGACTTTTCCCTCAAGAAGTCTATAATCTCTTTTTCTGT
Organism: Mesoplodon densirostris; assembly: GCF_025265405.1. Lineage (NCBI taxonomy): Eukaryota > Metazoa > Chordata > Mammalia > Artiodactyla > Ziphiidae > Mesoplodon > Mesoplodon densirostris. The sequence goes on along the minus strand of NC_082667.1, from coordinate 95,347,897 downwards.
TTCTTATAACTGAGTCTGGGTTGTCACAAAAAGTGACATCACCAAATGGCTCTCTTCTCCAGCACGTTTTATAAGATACTTGCTATTAATGCAGAGTTGATACAAATACAAATTGAAACATAGTTTTCTTTTAAAAATGAATTAAGTTTTCTTGTGTTTGATGTGAGGGGCTTTAGTAACACAAATAAACCATTAATTTAAATTATCATTCAGTGACTTTAAGTTTTAAAATTCTATATGAAAAACTCATTAGGCAAACAAAGAAAAATATTTCTTCACTGTATAATTATTTTTATCATTGAACCATCATCAAGTAGAAACTACATATTAATTTAACTTCATTAACGTATGTCTATTCACCCTTGTCAAGTAGGAGAGACTGCTTACCATGATTGATAAACTATTTTGACACCATCCTCCTGACTGTAACATAAAAAACCCCCCAAAAAACTAAAACTGCAAACCACAAATATTGAACTAATTTTGATATTCTATAACCTTACGTATTAAAATGTTCATTTCGGCTAGCGTTTGTTTTTAAAGTAAAAAAAAAAAATGTAGTGAGGGCAACAGTTAGTAACAATCTCCAACAGTATGTTTTAAATAGGACTTCACTAAGCACATGGCCTAGAATTATACTTCAAATCAGCTTACATCAGCCTTCCTAACATGGTAACTTTAAGAGAGTTCTAAATATTAGAAACAAGGCATCCTAAAAATGCATCATCTTTAAGGCAGTTTAAACTCCTATATGTGTCAGAGCTTGATAGCGTGGACAAAACTGAACTATTCCATCTAGCGCTGCCCATCCCCCATCAGATTTGTTTGCCTGGGCATACCCACCATGTGATAAGGCTTATCTTAAAAGGTTGAAAGATTTCCTGGTCTCCTCTTCAAAAGTAATTCCCAGCTGTGACCAGAGGGCCAAAAGCTAAACTTAAGTGGTGCAATAAATAGTTCAAAAATATCTCTGAAACCTCAGTGCACTCAAATCCATAAAGCTATTGAGAAGTAACCTTAAGCAAGGATCCAAAGCAGTCACTGAAGAATTTATAATCTAGCATATTGTATTAAATTAATTAAGGACTGGAAATATTCTTAAAAGCATCTAGTATATGAGTCCAATTAAGTCAAGAGAAGTCAGGTATCTTTCTGAATGAGTTGGTTACACTGTTGATACCAGAAGAACTTGGGTCTCTTGATTCCCAATTGAGTAGGTAAATTTTTCTATGACACAATTTAATTCATTTGAATTCACATGTAGAAAAGAGGATGCTAGCTAACTTCTTCTAATGGATTTTTGGAGGGCATATAAAATGTCAGGTCAGAGCAATGTCATAACTATTTTTCTCACTGGATAATGTGCATTTAAAAACTACATTGAGGGCCTCCCTGGTGGCGCAGTGGTTGAGAGTCCGCCTGCCGATGCAGGGGATACGGGTTCGTGCCCGGGTCTGGGAGGATCCCATATGCCGCGGAGCGGCTGGGCCCGTGAGCCATGGCCGCTGGGCCTGCGCATCCGGAGCCTGTGCTCCGCAACGGGAGAGGCCACAACAGTGAGAGGCCCGCGTACGGCAAAAAAAAAAAAAAAAAAAAAAAAAAAACTACATTGAGTATCACATTTAAAGAGGCATCCAGAGAAGGGAAGTAAACCGGTAAAAAACTCAGAACTCTTAATGCATAAAAAAACTGGAGAAACCACAGTTAAAAGAGAACACTCTGGGATTAGAAATGTATTCACAAATTTGAAGGGAAGTAAATTTCTGAGTAATAAAGGGACACATATTTTCTGGTCATTAGAACCTTCCTTAAATAGAATGGACTGCCTTGTAACGGTAAGCTCCTAGTCAAGGGAAAGGGAAAGGTCAAAGGTGAGGTTGGAAGGTAATCTCTTAAGGATATGGTAGAGGTGAGGCATGATAATTCATCTAGATGGCTTTACTTCTGTAATTGGAAACTCATTACCTTTGGGTAATTTCCTCAAGATGAGTCACAATACAGTATATAAGTAAATGCTTCAACCATTGTCATCTTCCTCCCTCTGAAATTTCCACGTGTTAGTATTGGTGACTTAGGTGTGCTTTTGAAAAGATTAACTGCATGTAATCTAAATTTCTTTAAAATTCTGGGTGTCAAAAGATCAAGTCCAGATTCTAGTTCTGTCACTCAACTATATAACCGTGGGTAGTCACAATTTCCCTAGATCTCAGAGAAACTCAGATTTGGGGCAAAATCCCTACCTCTAACAGTATTTTTTAAAAAAATATATGTTGGTGGCTTGGGGAGTCACAAGGACTGGGTGGCACTACGGCATTTAGTGGGTAACAGTCAAGGATGTTGAATGTTCTTCAGTGCCCAGGATACACCCTCCCTCCTCCTTTGAGAAATGTTGATTAGAAGAATTACAAATTCCTTTTCAGGGCCAAATTTTATGAGGTTTATTTGTTTTAAGAAGTTTTAGTTAGCAACAGCTCTATTTACCTAAAACACACTGAGACATCTTTTCCTCCCTGCCCTAAGTAGTTAATAATATAATTCACAACCAAATACTGACATTTTAGGATCACCAGGCAAGATTTAAAAGAGGGTAAGGAAAACAAAACAAACAAACAAAGAACTGTTTTTAATGCACGGATATAAAGAGACTTGCTTGATGTTGGTATTCTAGCTACCCAAGACTCCATTAATGGAATTACAGATTTAGTTTCTATAGCCTGTAGTGTTTTTTCCTACCTCTACTAGAACAGACTTAGGTACATTTAGGTACATTTTCATCAAAAGTAAAATATTACTTATAACAGCTATCAGAAATATTTAGTCTTCAAGAAAAAAGGTTAATGAATGTCTAAACAGTTAAAAAATTTAACAGACCTTTAATTATTGATGCAAAATATTTAACTTTGATAAGAAAGATGTGAACAACTTTTGGCTTTTGACTTAAGAGCAAGTTTTGGGAAACTCTGAAACCAAGGACCACAAGCAACACCTAGGTTTTAATTAGCTGTGACATTTCCATGTACAGAATTTCTATGCACAGAATTGTTGATAGTAATTATAAAGGATATTCTGAATTCGCCAACTAGGCTGTTTATTACCTCCTTTAAGTCTCAAAAGATACACCTTTTAATCCAAATCTCTAGTTCCAGTTATTTTATTTACACCAAATGTGTTTTTAATCCCAGTGGTCCCATCAGCACTTATTTCCAGAAACACAGATTCTAACACTACTTATTATGTCCTTTTATATAAACAGGGACAACAACATTACATAAAAGATCAGTTCATTGACCATTAGTATTCTGGAATAGAGTTTTCATTCTGAAAAACAGGAATTATAATTTTTGTGTATGTTTTCATTAGGGCTTTTACTGGAAAATATTCAAATGGCTATTATCATGTAAAACAGTAAATAATTTTACAACATACAAGAAAATATTTAAACCTGAGACGCAAGTATAAAATCTCTAGGAAAAAGAGTGTTAATAAGAAATAATTTAATGACCTGCATAATACTTAAGCATCAACTTTCTTTAATACAGTGTAAAAACATTCCTAATATGATTCCTTAAAAACAAACAAAAGCCCTCCTTTTTTCGAAGTCAGTAAATACCAGCTAATTCTTATTGGCACTGGATGTCACTTCATGATTTGTTACAAATTACTAATCAATGCTGTAAAATAATATAAATGTCAACCATATATAGTTTTTAGGGAGGGGCAAGAAAAGGGAATGGGATTAAGAGATACAAACTATTATGTATAAAACAAATAAACAACAAGAATACATTGTACAGCACAGGGAAATAGTCATTATCATATAATAACTTTAAATGGAGTATAAGCTTTAAAAATGTTGAATCACTGCTATCCACCTGAAACTAATATTGTAAGTCAACGTAAAATAAAAACTTCAATAAAATTTTTTTAAAGATACATAGTTTTTAAATGTTAAAGAATAAAAAATCAGATAAAAAAGAAACAATGCATAACTAATTACTTAATTTCCTGAATTTATATTACATGGATAATTTATTAACTTCATGTGGGATGTGAATTATTCTAAAGCAACTGATAAAGAACAGAAATATAAAAGAGGCTGGTGTTTGAAGGAGGTGAGTGATAAAGTCAAGCTTATCATATGTAAGGTGTATCTTCTACTCTAAAATGTCAAAAGACATAGGTCAACTTGACTTAAGGTAAAAAATGGTAAATACTTTCATATAGATTTGGGGAATATAGGAAAACAAATTTCACAACCATGAAAGCAATAACCTATCATTTGTTGGTGTCTGCATGGTTCAAAGGGTCAGAAAGGGGATAGTCTATATTTTTTTGGCAGATAAAATGCAATCCACCATAGAACTTCAGATTTCAAGGAAAACTCCTTCAAATTCAGCAGCTAACAGCTTGTCTCTATTTGCTGTCACTCTGGATCAGAGAAACCCACACTTTTTTTTTTCCCCTTTCCTGCTCCCCTTCAGTTACACTTGAGCTCTCTGACTGAAAAGGTCTGGAACAGATTAAAAGTCGGGCCACAAAATAAAAAGCTTTGGCATGTTGTCAACCCTGTCTGGAATACACATACACAGTGGGCCCAAAAAGGGAAACTAAACGCAGTAAGAGTATTTTATGAAAACTTTGCTTGGCATAGCTAACTGTACGCCGTGTGTACATATGTGTTGAAGGTGCGAGGGAGATTATCTTTTTTTTTTTTTGGTACTTTCTCCCATTTAAAACAAAAGACCAAGCTGTGTGTGTAATTAATGAATCTACTTAAGCTCACAGCCAAGTTGTTTTATTTCACTTTTTATTAACTGAAAATACTTAAAAAAAAAAAAAAAAGCTTTGTTCCAATTGCTGATTTCTACAGTTAGCTAAGGGTTAATCATCATTTTTCATAATCTTGTGTAGCGGGAAAAAAAATCCCACAGTACCATTTTTTTAAATTTCCAAAACATGGACAAGCAGAATTCATTTCATTAAAGATGATTTAAGGAAACATGTCTGTTATCGTTCTAGTCCATACAAATGGCAACATTTATTAAATTCTCTACCTTACTTGGTTTCCTGTTTCAACCACAAGGGCTTATTCAAGCATTAAATAGAATCTGAAGTTGCAAATTATTAACATGCCACACTACTTTTTTAACACTCAAATAGGTCTTGAAACTCAAAAGGCTAGCATTTAAGTCCAACCGGATATCTGTCAAAATGACAGTCTCTGCCCTGATCCCACCTTTGACTTTACTTGAATAGGGGATTCAATCAGTTCATAAAGCTGGCCAATCAGTGAGCTTGGGGCAAACCCAAATGTTGGGGTTTTAAAAAGGTATACATATAGATATAGGAGAACTGCTCAGAACGTTCCTGACGGGGAAGTTATTTTACCCCCAACCAGCTCTGGGTAGAGTTTTTCTTTCTCTTTTTCCCCCAGGACTGTGTTTTGATGGCATTCACAGAGTTAATTCCTCTTTCCCATAAGGGCCCCACAGTTGTTGTTAGGTCAACCCCTGTAAAGCTTCAAAGGTTCCGAGTTCCCTCAGTCTGACCTACTCAGTGATCTGCACATTGTTTTCATTTAGCTGCATCCAGTCCAAGACGAAAGCTTTAAAACCACAATGATCTGCTCCTTTTTAAATACATTTTTCCATGGCTTTGGAAAAATGTCTCAGAAACCCAACTGAAGAAACTGAAAACAGTGAAAAAATATGTGTAAAAAGGCCCTAAGGAGCTTGTATACTATTATCAAAATATGCACATTTCGGAAGGGAGTATTTCTTTGTGCAAATGGTGATTTTTGTCATTTGATTTGGAGGGAAATATGGCTTTTTTGGGGTTTGTTTCCTAAATGAAAAACAAAGGAAAAAAACCCTTTACTTAAAAAAAGGGGGGGGGGCAGAAGCGAAGAGAAGGAAAAAAAGGCTTTCATTGGTCTATCTCTAGGGTGACAGGGGTACCCACCCCCCCTTAGGATAGAAAACATTATAATACCCAGGCACAGGATGGTACTCATTGCTCTCTTAAGTTAAGCATAAGCAGACACCACGTTACTGACAAAAGTTGATATTCCAGGTTTTTAGATGAAGCGACAGACTGATTATTTCTGTAGCTAGAAAGATCATTTTAAACACGATCACTGTGTTTCCCAAAAATGTGAAAGGAACAGTGAGTCTGTTAGCAAACCACCACAACATTCCTCCAACCCCATCCCAGGAAGTCCAAGCTAAAAAGCTCATTTAGACCTGAGTTTCTCAAGTTTAAAGTGAAAGGTATAAAAACAGTACTTGGATAAGTTGGATGGGCAGTCATTTTTTAAAATTATAAAGTAGTGCAATTTAATTTAAATGTACCTTCCCAAATTCACATACCAAAAAACAGTAATCAAAAATATCTAAAAAGATTTTGAGATGAACCTTTACCAAAACGAGGGTCAAGCCTGGGGTCTAGCCAAGAGGTGGTCTTGTTCTTATGGTTTATATAGTATATTTCTCCATCCTGAGTCATGGCTTGTTCCCATCCATCAGGAAGAGGACCTATAAATACAGGAAAAAAATCACGGTTGGTTTTTAACTTGGTGCATCTAAAAAAAAAAAAAAGTGGGAGGGGTGCTAATTTAAAAAGAAAACACATCCTGACATAAAACAACTAATTAATGCAGAATTAACAATGTGTTCAGAGAAGAAAGGTAAACCTGTATACTTGATTCTTCTTCACTAAAAGGAAATTACCCAATAATAAAATCTACACCCCCAAAGACACAGATGTAAAAAAGGTCAGATTTTCAGAAAATGCTCTGGAAGTCATGACCCAAATAACTGTTATTAGTGTTAATATATGACATGGAGTGCTGCAGCTCAGGGACCATCCCCCAATCCAGTCAGTTTTGGGACAGTACCTTCCTAGAGACCCCAAAAGGTTCTTTAATAAGGAATATATGCAAGTGTTCTCAGAGTACCTACAGTATCATAAACATTCTGCTTAATATAAAGCACAGTTTAGCTAAGCCTGCCAAGTACCATTTATTTCCATTATTTATGTGACTGACTCACACCAAGAAAACTATAATAGAGAAAACATGGTTCAAAAAAGCTTATTCTTAAGCAGCCTGGAAGTTGCTAGGAGGTGGGGATTGTGGCTAGAAGTTTAAGTTTGTCAGAGACTTGGGAAGGGGGCAGAGTAAACACCAAAACCGCTGGAAGGCAAATTTCTCAGGAAGAAAAAGAGAAAAGGTACAAATTTCAAAGCTACAGAGTGAGGAAGTAATACCTGGGAGATAGGGCTAAAGAATATAGAAAGTATAAGAAGATTATTCTATCTTTATGAGGGTAGGGAGGCTAGACAGTTGCTTTTAAGAGGTAATAGCAATGAAAAGAGAGGCCCAGTATAAACCACTAAATTCAGGCATATTTCCTCCTTGTCTCTCCCACTCGCCCACTTCCAGTTCCCACTCCCACCAGGAATCAGGAAAGGCAAAGGTAAATTGGGAGAGTCTGAGTAAATGCCTAAAATTTTCCATCTGTGCACCAATACGTATTGACTGGTTACTGTGTGCCAGTCACTGTGCTAAGTATATTAGGTACATTAACTCGTTTAATCCTTACAATGACCAAGGACATAAGCAGTAGTACTATCTCCATTCTAATGGGGAAACTGAGGCACAGAGTGGTTTAGTTGGTACATCACAAAGCTAGTGTCAGAGATGATAAACTTAGCAGCCTAATTCCTGAGCCATTTTTCTCATAACAACACTTCTTTTTATTCACCTCCCACATCCAAGATCAGAGACTAAATATGCTTCCTGTGCAAAAATGGAACAAGTTCCTTCTTTCTATACTGGCAGTCCAACACAGCCTTAAGAGTAATGCTGAAAGAGTAACTTTGGTTAAACAGACCGCTCACACAGGCCCATGGTACCCAAGGCCCTAATTCTAGGATAGTTTCATTTGTATTAGGAACAGACCAATTTGCTACTATAGTATTATTAAAGATCTACTTTGATGGGGTTAAAATCCTGTTAGGGAATGCAGGCATGTGGAACTAGAGTGTTCTGTACTCCTAGACAGGCCACAGGGGGAAGCCCCTTCTCCAGTCCTGAATATGGAACTCTGCACACAATGCTAACCATGTCCAGAGTTGAACTTTGCTGCAGAAATCCCGTGTTTACTAAAAAGTGAATGGGAAGCAGACTTGTTTCACACATGCAAATCAAACAAACCACTTTTCTCAGCAGCCTTCAGTGTCACTTTGGGTTCTATTTCCACACTAGGAAGACAGAACCTCCAGAACTGAATATTAAGGGTTTGTTACTGACTTTAATTGCGAAGATGGCTCAATTGTAAAATGCTTCTGAAAAACAAGTAATTAAAATTCTGACTTCCTAAGATATCATGATGATGAACAAGTCAACAGAAGTCACTGGATGCCTTTGGAAGCATCAACCCAATGGCCCTAACAGACCTCATTATAGCCTCCAAACCTGCCTCCTGAGTAAATGGAGTCCCTACTTTTTTTTTTTTTAAACAATATCACTCTCTACCTTTGTTGTCTGAGTTAGAACCAAGAACAGTATCTTGGATACAAATCAACTTTCCCTTTCTGCTCCACCCACTCCATGCTGTAGACTCCACTTATACTCTGACTGATCTGTTGCAGTCCGTCTCTAAGAATTCAACCATCAATAATTTTCAGCTCTTTTTCTTAACCACTACAGACCTTTGTTCCTTGGTGTCTGACTTCTTGTTTCCTCTCCTCATTCCAGAGTCTCCTATCAAACAGCCACCAGGGTTTTCTTCTTAAAATACTACCCATTCAACATTTATATGTTACTCACTGACTTTAAAAACGTTTCCCTTGCTCTCTACCATCAAAAGGAAAATGCCAGCTGGACTCATTTCTTAATAAGCCTTCTTCACACACCCAACCCTCACTCCACTCCCTGAGTTTTCACAAAATCATGCCATCTCCTTGTAGGTACTATTCGTGTCATCACAGACAGCCTTCTGTCCCATCTCTTATAAACTCTTATTCACCTTAAAAGAGAAAGCTCAGATGTCACCTCTTTGATTCAGCCTTCCCTGATTACCCCACATAAAATCATTAACTTCCTCTTCTACTCTGTATTAATGTTTTAACAGATAGAGCTGTATTTACTTGCTTACGTGTCTGCCTTCCTGACAATGACCAGGCCACTTATCTTTTAACTCATGTCCAGTATCTGAGTAATTGCTCACTAGATATTTAATGGAAGAATGAATATCCTGCCTTCTAATGCTCTGAACTTTCTATAAACAAGCTTAAAATCATATAGTACATATACGGCGTTGGCCAAAAAGTTCGTTTGGGTTTTCCCATAAGATGTATACGGAAGATAAATATCACAAATATATCAAAAACTTCAAATTGTCTATGCATTCACACACTGACATGAGCCACAAACATTCCTTCACAGGGACTGTACTCATTAGCCTACCACAGAACCAGATTTTGTCATAAACTACAAAACTTTTAATACAAAATCGTATTTATATATTTATAATTCATATACATGCCCTATCTGTGATTTAAAAAAATAAAAGCTACACACTGTATAGACACTCTTAACTCATAGCTGTAGGCAACATTTTTGGATGGAATTTCTCCCCCAATAAAATCAACGGCATATTTTATGTACATGAAGGCTAAACTGCATAAAGACAGTTCAGTTTCCCAGATATGCATCTCCTTTCAGGGCAGGTTTATAAATTTAAAAAGGTGGGCTTCCCTGGTGGCTCAGTGGTCAAGAATCTGCCTGCCGATGCAGGGGACAGGGTTCGAGCCCTGGTCTGGGAAGATCCCACATGCTGTGGAGCAACTAAGCCCGTGGGCCACTACTACTGAGCCTGCGCTCTAGAACCTGTGAGCCAAAACTACTGAGCCCACGTGCCACAACTACTGAAGCCCGTGTGCCTAGAGCCTGTGCTCCGCAACAAGAGAAGCTATCGCAATGAGAAGCCCATGCACCACAACAAAGAGTAGCCCCGCTCACCACAACTAGAGAAAGCCCACGCGCAGCAACAACGACACAACGCAGCCAAAAAAAAGAAAAAAAAAATTTAAAAAGGCAAGACAAATGTACACCTCAGAATCACTCTCTTAGCTACAAGAGTTGTCATGTAATTTCTGTGAAGTTTCTGATACATGCATTTATGTAATACTGGTATTGAAGGCAGTAAAGCAATATATACTTTTAATGTTGTGGCCTAATAAAGGCTTCATTGTCATTCCAATCTGATTCTTGATATAGTGATTCATAACTTCTCTAAAAATTAAAATTTCAATGGGACACTGTGTTAAAGAGACTCTAAATAGATTTCTTAAAATATTTCCCTGAAATATCCTTTACATAAGACAAATTTCACTAACATTAGATTAAGTAAAAAGGGAAAAAAAAAGAATTAAATATGGCACAAGATGTTACGGAAAAACCCAAAACAATTTTTTTTTTCAATTAATAAGCTTATAAACAGAATATGTGAATGACGTTATTAATCCAGTGCTTTTTGCACCTTAAACCTTTTGTTCCTAAGTGTATTCACTTTTACAGTTCATTTGAAATTTTAAAAAAATGTTTAAGATTTGTAGAAATGCATAATGGAAAAGAGAAAGTTTCTTGTAATTTATTCCCTGGGAGAAAAACTGAACAACTTTAGTTTTGTGATATGTTCTGGATTTTTTTCTTGTGCACATTTTGTAACACACATGCATAACCACTGATGTCATGCTCTACCTGAACCATACTTGCTATATTCACTTAATATATATTATAGACATCTTTTCTTAACACAACACATAAGTCTCTCTCATTCTTTTTAATGGCTTCACAGATCTTACTGCACAGATATATTAGAATTCATTTATCCCTTTTCCCAGTGTTACATATCAGGGTTGTTTCTAAATTTTTTTTTTTGCTGTTATAAATAATAGTGCAATGCACAACCTCTGGGGGGCAGCAATGGCAGCAGCACCTCTACCACTAACTAGCTCCATTCGTACCATCACACACCATGTTCTTATCCATATCATACAGATGAAACACAGTGACATTCAGACAGATCACTTGCCCAAGGTAAACAATAAAGTAAACTTCCCTAAGGTAAAGATTTAAACCCAGGCAGTCCGACTTCAGAGCTTCTGCTTTTAAACCATACAACACGCTGCTTCCCAAAGATATAAATACATTCCCCAAAACTTATACAGGTGTTTCCATACATTAAATTTGCAAACAATCAAAAACAAAGCTCTAACTAATTTTAGACATGAGGGTATAAAGGAGAGACAAGCCCGGTATACAAATAAAGAGCGTAGTGATTTCTGTCTATTTTCTCATCATATTTCTAATTAAAGAATTAAATAATGTACGTATGAAATAGAATAATTACTATATAATTAATTTTATAAGCACTCAAATTGATACCAAATATACATACTAAACACAAAAGAATGCTTTTATATTCACTTATGCTGTTCATTTAACATTGGATAAAAATTTAATGTTGTGTGTAAAGAGACTGTCTAAAATAGGATGTCCCCTTTATAAAAAAAGAAAGCTACTACTGATAAAGGCCAAGGAGTAGAGGAGGAAAGATCACCTTTAAACAGCTTTGCACCACAATCGAATTCTTAGCAATAGAAAAAAGAAAACTGAAAAGAAACAAATCTTCAATCTTAAATGTGAACTAAATAAACAACAATCGATCTGGGCTTTATTCATCCACAAAAAGAATTTTCAGTTAAATGCTCTCTCTTTAGAAGAAATTTGGTGACCTGATAATGCAGGTTTCTATGTTATTATGGTTAAACTAAGCTAACTGCCAAATAACCATAAGAAGGTGCGAAAGCAAGAGTGATATATTTTCTGAATCATCAAGCTGCACAGGCTACTGAAAGTTTGATGCAAGCATCTGTTGGGGCGAGCGTTGGGATGGAGTAAGGTCAGTAAGTCTAAGGGGAAATCTAGACTTCTCACAAAACTAGATTTATAATAAGAGGAGACTACAGGGACAGATCAAAATAAATGTAGAATATCTTTGAGTTCAATTTACATCTTGATTTTAGTGTCATAAATATTCTAACTTCTCCAAGAAGGAGTATGTAAAATGAAGCATACAGAAGTAGCAATATTTTATTTACTTAAGATAAATACAAGCTGAACCCCATCCCTAGAATTTCTGACTCAGTAGGTTTGGGGTTGGGCCTGAAAATTCCCAGATGATGCTGATGCTGCTGGCCCAAGAAACATACTTTTGACAAACACTGACCTAAAAATAACTACTTAGAATCCTTTGGCTGGTATAGAACTGTTTCTTGAATTTATGTAACTTGTATAAAACTATAATTATTCACTGTTAGGCATCATGGGCAGTTCAGAGGCCAAACTATCAAGCACTGCATGTCTGAGAATGGCACATAGCCACATCAGCTAGAATAAGATGAGGCAAATGGCTCAACATCTATCAGGATAAATAAAGTCATAAGAAGGGCGATGCTTCTTTTTTTAAAAAACTGAAATGGCTCAAGCAACTATCATGGAGAAGTAGACCAAAATACATTATCTTGTTTGTCCTCTAATGACCAGATGGAAATGAAGAGTAGGACTCTGGAGGCAAGTAAACTGATGTGATCCATGGGAACCACTACTCGTAACTTAGCTTTAAACCATTTTTAGCTGAGAACTCTTCACTTCCTCAATTCAAATGAAGAGTCCTCTCTCTGTGCTGGCAAAATATTTTATTTATTATCTAATGCCATAAAACTTATAACACAGTATTATTTGCTTATATGCATTTTCTTCCAGGCTAGACTGTGAAATACCTAACACAGGAGTGTATATTTTGCATTTTTCGATTTTACTGTCGAGTAGAATGCCTACTACTCAGAAAGGGCAGGAATTTACATGTTGGCTGACATTAATGTAATCAAAACAAAATTCAATTAAAATTCTTTATTTATGCTTATAAGAGAAAAATATCCTGTTTCATCCTCTCCACGTAAGTTCAATTTCTCCATTATTTGGTATCACGTAAATTGAAGGCACAGGGATATAGCAAATTCTTTTATTCAGTTAAGTATTTATTGAGCCCCTACTATATTCAGGCACTAATCTAGACCCCCGGACATAGAGAGATAAGCAAAACAGTTCCTGTTTCATGGAATTTATGTTCTAGCTAGGAAGACAGACAGATATGTGTATAGTACAATGTTGGCTAACGATAAGTGCAGTGAAAAAAAACCAAAAAACAAAATGAGTGCAAAAAAAACAACAAAAACCAAACCAGCATGAGTGCAAAACCAAAACAAAACCAAAGAAAACAACAAAAACAAAAACAAAAACCTGGAAATGGTCTTTTAAAAATGTGGACTAAGAAGCGCCAAACTGAGAAAGTAACCTTAAAGCTGAGACTCGAACACAATGCAAGCCAGCGTGTGGTGATGTGGGGCATGAGCATTCCAGTCAGGGGAAACAGCGAGGAGGCCAGTATGAAGGGGGTAGAATAAGCAAGGAATGAGGTATGGTGATTCACTTTGTTTTTATGATCCAGACTTGATCAGAAAACCTCTCAGCATTTTAACCAGTAAATAGTTGAATGGGTTATACCTAAAGGGGACCACCAATACTAAAGGATAATAACAATTTCTCCAAACTCATGGACAACCTCTAAACATGTGAGAGTGGGCAATAAACATTTTCATCCCAGATTATGCTTATATACACTAGAGGTAGGCCCTTTGACAGGGAAAGATATGGGAGTTTTCCAAGGCTGGGCTATCATGCCTAACCACCACATCAAAGTCTTTTGGAAAAAGGAGGAGATAAAAAATAAGCCCTGGATCAAGAAGGTAATAAAGAGAAAGAGGTCATCATTTTAATAAGATGTAAAGAGGGTGAGAAATTTGAATTAAGACAAGCAAGAGAGAGCGGTAGGCTATAATTAAAGTAATTCGTAAATGAGAATTACTTACCCTTGGGGGAAATAAATTTTTATGTAGGATTCACTACTACTGGTTGAATGATAACTACTATAACAAATACTAACTTCCTGTAATATTTTGAAAACAAATAAAATACTCTATGTCATAATACTGAAGGTGACTCAACATCAACTTCCTGCTCTTACCTAAGGACCTTCTTGCATTAGTAATGACTAACAAACCATTTGCAATGTCTAATCAAGCCAGAAAGTCTTGATTATGCCACAAGATGAACAACCTCTCCCTCTCACCTGCCCCACAATTCAGGAATAAAGAAGTCACCCAGGACAATGAAAGTTTACCAAACACACCCCTATGATGGTTCAAAGTACAGGGCTATCAAGACATAGTTTCCTTACAATGTAAGAGGAGTAGCTGGAGAAGTAGATGCAATACATCTTTTAAAGGAATCTAATTTTGACGAATTTGTTTTGAAATTCTGGTCTCTTACACTTATGATGAATCACAAACTGTATTATTATACGTAAGGCATTGTTCTAAGTTTTTTGCAAGTAAATTAACTCATTTAACAGTCCCATGGCATAGGTCCTATTATTATTCCCACTTTACAGATGAGGAAACTAAAGCACAGAAAAGTTGCCTCAGATCACTTAGCCCAGACTAGTAACTGGCAGAGCCTGGATTCAAACCCAGATAGCTCTAGCTCTCCAGAACTCATGCTCTTAAGTACTACACTGCAAATACGACAAACATTAATGAAAAGTAGTGTTTTTTTAAATTTCTTTTCCTAGAACTTTCATGAAATCCCATTGCTTCATTCATATTCATATAGATGGTCCTACATCTTTAATGCTTCTCACAGGGTCAACACTAGTCTTTCTTCTCCACCAACTGGACACCAACACTTCACAAAACATGTCCTCATATTTTGAGTTGACATTATTTTAAAATACAATTGCCCCTGTTCCTCAAATCAAACTTTACTGTAGACTTTCGTATTTCCATGACTAAACTTTAGCAGTAGCCTACCAATTGGTTTTAATCAACTGCAACATTAAACATTATATGTACCTTAAGAGCATCTTGCCTCACACCTTCTCTGGGGAAGTAGCTCTATGACTCAGGGCTCCCTAAAGCCCACAGGAAAAATTCTCAAATCTTAATTGGGTTATTCAAGGTCCTCTGTTGTCAGGCATTACAAAGCACACTGCACAGGTTCTGAAAGCATCACCACTACCATCCATACCCCTCCTTACCCAGTCTTCTTTCAGTCCTTCAAACTCTTCTTCCTCTCCTCTCTCCAGGACCACCCTGCAGGCACCTTTCTCCCTGCCCTCCTTGCTTAGCTAACGCCTTACTCGTCCCTCCCCAATGTGAATGCCCCTTCTTCAAGAGGGCTTTGCTTCCATATACAGTAGTTTCCTCTACTATTGCACCAGGTGCTCTCTCTTTGGTAAGATGATCCTATCACATTAGTAATTTCGTAATCCATTCAAAGTTAGTCCTCCTGCTGCATGGCCTGTCTTTCCAGTACTTAGCAGGGTCATGCACTTTTCACCTCCACATATATCCCCAATGCACACACCCCAGCCTGTCTCCTCCTAGCCTCCACTATTTTTACCCACTGAAATTCTACTCTATTTTCATGCTATATCTTTGCAAAGCTTTTCTCAATTCCTATCCCACTAGTAAGAGTCCTCCCCACCTGTGAACTGAAATTGCACTTGTTTTTGATTTCTTGGATGCTCACTGAAGATTGTCTTGTATTTGTTCTTTTACACTGAGTTTAATTCAGAATTTATCATTCTGCCCTAGAATACAGAAAAAGAGTTTTCCTTTTTTTTTTTTTTTGAGTGGGTATATTCAATTTTGCAAAGTTGCTCAGTACAAGGATGGCATCATTCATCAGAAACTACCACCAGGTTAGACTGTGATTCTTTGATCTTGAAGACGTGTGGTTTTTAAAGTATTTGAGAACTAAAATATATGCACCCCTGACTCTTCTGCAGTTTTGCTTCCAAGGGAGTCTTTCATAACCATTAACATCTGAAATACATATGCTTGACCTCATAAGTCCTAAACAATCCTTAACAAAATTCTGTCCACACTATTAAAATTTTTAGGTAGACTCAATGGAAAAGGTTGTCATGTATAATAAACACTGTAATATCACTGTCACTAACTTTTTTTGTGGCTTCAGTAAGCAAAACACGGGACAAGCATGTATAAATGCATTTGTTGAAGAAAAAGCAGTTTATAATATCAAGGTTTGCTAAAAAAAAATGATTTCTCTTCTGGTTTCCAAAGTAACTGTTTTATTCTCAGGGTGAAAACTGATTTAAAGTGTGCAGCTCTAAGTTACGAGCTCAGGTTTTGTCATTTTTGTGTACTGGCCTAGAGGCTGGAAACTAAAAAGATTATAAATATACTGATGAAAATCTGCTTCAGGCAAATAAATGCAAGAGTGGTAGCCAAGCCATTTCTTTTTTCCCCCCCTCGAGTTCAGGTGTTCTCCTATGTCATAAGTAGCTAGATTCTTCTGCCCAACTACTAGAACATACTGATGAGCCCAAACCCCCGGGAGATCACAATGCAGTGTAAGATGAAACTCTGGCCCATACATCTGCAGGCTTAGATTGGAATTCTGGTAATGCTACTTATCTGTATTCTACTCACTAGCATATACTGTGTCCCCAAGCACTGTGCTCATGTCCCGTTTTAGCAGATGCCTCACTGAACTCTACTCATTTGCCTACATCCTGACATTTCTCCCCATCAAGCTCTAAGTCTTGAAGGAATCACCTTGATTTTTTTGCTTTTTATATCCGTAGAGCTTAATACTACCACCAATACAACCGAAGTTTGTTGAGCTGAAATGATTAAGAACTTATCTGTGAAAAGAATGATTGATCTTGGTCAAGTCAGTCTCTCCGATCCTTAGTTTGTGCTTTTATAGATGATAGACTTTTTTTTATTTTTTTAATTATTTATTTATTTATTTTATTTTTTCTTTTTGCGGTATGCGGGCCTCTCACTGTTGTGGCCTCTCCCGTTGCGGAGCACAGGCTCCGGACGCGCAGGCCCAGCGGCCATGGCTCACGGGCCCAGCCGCTCCGCGGCATATGGGATCCTCCCAGACCGGGGCACGAACCCGTCTCCCCTGCATCGGCAGGCGGACTCCCAACCACTGCGCCACCAGGGAGGCCCAGACTTTTTTTTATAAGTTGGTAACATTTTACAGCAATTTTTCTTTCTTTCTTTTTTTTTTTTTTTTTTCTACACGGGCCTCTCACTGTTGTGGCCTCTGCTGTGGCCTCTCCCGTTGCGGAGCACAGGCTCCGGACACACAGGCTCAGCAGCCATGGCTCACAGGCCTAGCCGCTCCGCGGCATGTGGGATCTTCCTAGACCGGGGCATGAACCCATGTCCCCTGCATCGGCAGGCGGACTCTCAACCACTGTGCCACCAGGAAAACCCTTGCAGCATTTTTATATTAAATGAGCTCTCGTATGAAATGGTGGAGTCATCCATTTGTATTAGGCACTTAGTAAAGGTTTTTTCCCAACTGAAAATAGAAATATTAATAAAATAAAAGAAGGAATAACAAAGTGGATCTTTAATAACACTTCTATGGTTTTAAGTTCACCATTCTAGAGTCTTCCATCTGTGTAGTCCATGAACCAGCATTATAGCACCTCCTGCAAATCTGTTAGAAATGCAGAATTTTACGTCCCACCCCTGACCTATAGAATCAGAATCTGCTTGAAAAAAAATCCCCAGGCGATTCCTTTACACATTACAAATTGAGAAACACTGATTCAAAATACGGAAAACTAACAATGCTTACTTTAAAACTCTTTTATAGAACTACCTACCACTAACCCAAATTTTACCAGTATAGCAAAAGTACCATTTGATGTGTTACTTGGTTAAAAAAACAAAAACCAATCATCTTTGATGCATTATAAATGAAATTAAACTCTAGAGACAGCATACTTTAAAGAAAACTGTGAAAGGTTTAGATTCAGGCAGACCTGGTTTCAAATCCTGAATCCAATATTTAATTATTAGCCTTCTAACCTTGGGCAAGTTACTAATCTGCTTGATGCTCACTTTCTTTATCTAGAAAATGGAGATAAAGATCTTCTCAATTAATTGTTGAAAGGATTAAACGAGAAAGTGCTTGACAAAAGGAAGGGCTTATAGTAGGTACTTATATAAAAAAAGTCATTCCCTACTCTTTCCTGGAAGTTTTGCTATTTTGTTCTAACAATATATTTAACTTATGAAAACTTGTGTATAATATTGAGATAGGTTTATGAGAAAATAAACCTGGATCTCAAAGAGGAAATGACTGAATAACAAAAATAGGGAACTCATAGAAGGTTTTCCCTTAGATAGGGGAAGAACACTAGAGAGGAGTCATTTTTAATGGGCTCCTAAATTTTTCAGGATAAAGCTCAAACTTCTTAGTTGATCACAGAAAGGTCTTCTTTAGATGTCTTTAGTCTCATCTCCCCACCATTCCATCACTACTTACATGGTGCTGGGGGTGTCAGGCTCAGTAATCTCTCACATAATGCTACCTTTATCTTCCCTTTCCTTCCATAAACTTAATTCCCACTCATTTACTAAAATTCAGGTTCTAAATTCAACCACTTCTCACCACTTCCCTTCCACCACCTTGGTTCACTGTTTCCCCTGAGTTATTGCAATTGCCCCCTAACTAATCTCCCTACTTGAAAAAAACTTACTCAGATCGTATCACTCCTCTGTTCAAAACCTACCAGTCCCTATATAAGAGGGCTTCCGTGCTACCTTTCAGTGACTCTGTTCCAGTTGCAATGGCCTTCTTACTGTTCCTCAAATGTGCTTCAGCAACTCTGAATCAGCTGTTGTGTTATGCATGGAACATTCATTCCTCCCCTTTTCCCCCAGATATCTTCATGGCTTTCAGTTCATTCAAATCTTTGCTCAAAAATCATCAATTAGGGGCTTCCCTGGTGGCGCAGTGGTTGAGAGTCCGCCTGCCGATGCAGGGGACACGGGTTCGTGCCCCGATCCCGGAAGATCCCACATGCCGCGGAGTGGCTGGGCCCGCGAGCCATGGCCGCGGAGCCTGTGTGTCCGGAGCCTGTGCTCCGCAACGGGAGAGGCCACAGCAGTGAGAGGCCCGCGTACAGCAAAAAAAAAAAAAAAAAAAATCATCAATTATAGAGGCCTACACTAGAGAAACTATCTAAAATGATCATTTCCCTCCTCCACCCCCCAGTCAGTCACTCTCTGGCCCTTAACTGGTTTACTTTTCTTTTCTCTTTCCATTTGTAACTATCTGACACATTGTGTACTTGTTTCTATTCTGTACTCTCATGATTTAGAATCGTGTCCTGCACATATTAAATATTCAATTTTTGTTGAGGGAATGAACGAACCTCTGGCTCCTTAAAGATGTCTGCTCTACCCTCCTGACCACTTATTCACTTGTTCCTCCTCCACTTTCTCAGCACTTGGTGCATGTCTCCCATAACATTTATTGTTATAATTGTATGGGAAAAAATTTGTTTTACCTTGACTCCATAATCTGAGTGGCCATTACAATGTCTAGTACAAAGTAGAGCATTTGATATTTCTTGAATGAATGATGTGGAAAGAGAACAATTCAATTGTCTCAAGGTGAATAATAAGACTGTTAAAAATCATCTGTCTCTTTGTCTGTTATAGCTAGATGAACTTCCTAGAGGAAAAGGCCAAGTATAAGTTCAGAGAACTTTCTAATATGCAACTCTTCAGATTTTCTTCAGCGTAACTTGAGTGTTTTAGATTTTAACTTAATAGCTTATAGAGTTTTAGTACGTAAATTTATAAAAGATTAGCTTTCTATAAGTTCATTTAGACTTCAGACATGTTCAAATAAAGCAATGACCTTTTGGTAAAATTTTAACCTAAAGTTTTATCACCTCTTTACCTTACTGACATCAAAAGAAAATATTATTTTGGAAAACTCTATTGTTGCAGGATTTCTTTCATTTCACTGATGCTGCCTATATATGGTAGTCTATGGATATCATTTTTAAAGAATTAGCATTTTAATCTTTCACACAAATATTTCTCTTATGAGTCATAAAATTATTGTAGCAAGAGAGTAGCCAGAAGGATTTAGAAATCAGTAGGAAAGACAAAAATAATATTCTAACACTTATCAAGAGAAAAAACAAAACAGACATTTATTTGGTTCTTAATGTAAATAATTTAATCTCTTTCTCATCCTTTCTACTCCAAAGCTGAGCAAAGTTTCCAAATAATCACTACAAATAACCACTGGAGAAAAGTTGAACATGGACACCTATATTTTTAAACACCACTATCTAATAACTCATTATACTAAGAAAGCTGGTGGCAAGGATACGTATCAGATTTTTTTCTTTATACTCTTTACAATATTCTCCTACTCTTCTAAGTTAGTCTGTTGGTTAAAATAACAGAAATAAGCTTATATCCTTTTCTTCTTCATTAGGTTCAGTATTTACAATAAAATCTCAGTAACTTTCAGAATTTACATGAACTTTACTTTCCCAAATGATTACTTAAGAGACTTCTAATAGATTTTTAAAAATATTTGTTATTCATGCTCTAAGATCAGGTCAAGGGACATCAACAATCTTGAGTTTCTATATATCTCCCTTTGCTTTAGAAGAAAACCCCTAAAGTAAAGCAAAGACAGGAAGGAATTACCTTGTCTGAAATAATAGGGCATACAACTAAATGTATGAATACGGTACTGCCTAACACACTTGAGATTTAGATAATTATTGGGGATATCACAATTCTCAAATGGACACAATCTTAGGAAAATGTTAACACTATAAAAAATACTGTTCTGAAGGTACTGAAAAACCAAGTAACTATATGTCCACTTTTCAACATGATTATTTTGGGCTTCTTTAATAAAGGCATGAAGAAGTGAGCACTACTTTAGAAATAGTTCTATATCGTACACGCCAATACCTTAAGTAATATATAAACACATGCCTCGATTCCAGAATAACTGAATTTAAAGTTCTGCTGATATATTTGGGGTGAGGGGTGTCTTGCTCTGGGAGTCATTTTAGAAGTGTAGCTGGGTAGAATCAGAATAAAGAATGATAATTTATCAGCCAACATCTATTGTTCCATTTGCTAAATGTTGCTGCCTTGCTCAGGTATTCTGAGTTTTAATATTATTTAGAAAATACTTTTAAGTTAAAAATCATGACTGGAGTCAGTTAATATCAAGAGTGATCCAGGGGGACGTCCCTGGTGGCGCAGTGGTAAAGAGTCCACCTGCCAATGCAGGGAACATGGGTTCGATCCCTGGTCCAGGAAGATCCCACATGCCGTGTCACAACTAAGCCCGTGCGCCACAACTACTGAGCCTGCGCTCTAGAGCCCACGAGCCACAATTACTGGGCCTGCGTGCTGCAACTACTGAAGCCCATGCGCCTAGAGCTTGTGCTCCGCAACGAGAAGCTACCGCAATGAGAAGCCCACACACCGCAACTGAAGAACAGCCCCCGCTCGCCACAACTAGAGAAAGCCCGTGTGCAGCAACGAAGATCCAATGCAGCCAAAAAAAAAAAAAAAAAAAAAAAAAAAAGACTGATCCCCAGTATAGAGGGAGTGAAAAGCTCTTGCCATCAGAGTAAAGTAGAGGCCATTAGCTGCTCTGACACAAGTGGCATGTTTTATCGAGCAGCAAAGTCATGAAGCCATCAAGATTTAAAAATGCCATGTGTAGGGCATCACGGGGTTTAACAAAGACTTCAGAGGAACTCCTATATACTGAAGATATGATAATTGCAAGCTATGTGATCTGCAACTTGATTGGACATCCTCATTGAATTATTTTTTCTATTTCACAAATAAATATTTTTACCTTCATAATACCTATATATTGTTTACTGATAACCTTTATTAAAATGAAATGGACTGGTCCATATTTTTAAACAAGATAAGTGGTTCTTGTTTCCATATTACTAACCATTTTTTCAGGAACTTAATCAACAAGTAAATCAAGATACAAACTAAATAAAACAAACAGAGTTTCTTAAGGATTATATTCATTTGGATTATGCTTTTGCTTTTTACTATTTTCCCTTTTCCTGTGGCCATCTTTTCTTAATTTACCAAAATTTGCAGATGAGAAAAAAGCAAGCAGTAATTCTGGTTTAAAAAAGATTATTTGGGATAAGAGATTGAGAGTAATAAAGTACACTGCCTCCGTCTCATACTTCATTCATTGCTCTGACTTTGGGCTTTATTACAGTTTTATTCCTGTTTGGTATACTTAAGTGTTGTTCCATATATTATGATTTCAGACTGACAAACAATTTCCATCTTACAATAATAAAAAACTTTAAGAATCAGAAAAGGTTTAACCCATGAGAAGAAAACCATATTTATATTTAACACTCTTATCAACACTCTCACGCTTGGAGAATCTATGTGAATCTAAAAGCCAGAAGACAATGCATGACTTGCGTAAGAACCAATGATGCATATTTGATGATAAAAAGCTTACAGAGATAAACATAACCCTAAAAAATAGTGTGGTAACAGATTTAAAAACTTATTTTAAATGAAGTAACAGTAATTACCAGGTAATGTAAACTGATTACACTGTAAAGTATCAGATCAGATCACACTTACTTTTATATATTCAATATATTATACCAAGCACTGTATATTGTTAATACTAATTTCTATGTACCCATCACTTTACATAGATTGTGTCATTTAATATTCACAATAGCCCTATAAATTCAGTGCTACTATTATTATTGTCACCCCATTTTCCAAGTGAAGAAATGAGGCACAGGTAGATATATTCACTTATCCAAGATCTCATAGTCAGTTGAGTGACAGAGCTGGGATTCAAACCCATGTCCACCTGACCCCAGAGCCCTTGATCTTAACCCCTATTCTAAATTCCTTCTCAGTTCACTCCAAAGGTGAAAAGTAGAACTTAGAAGTTTGTGAACTACAACACATGAAGTAAGAATTATCAACTCCTAAAACCGGTGGTCAGCTTTGCAACTTCCATACATCCTTACCTCTTCTGTGCTTTTTAAAGTTAAAAAACTCATATCAACTTTCTACCTGTTATTTTTACATTTCACATCTGTCCTATGTCATATTTTCCTTGGTAACAATCTCTCTTTCCCATTTGGTCTTCGGTCCTGACACAGATTACACAAAGCAGAAGTAATACGGCAGGCAAATATCAAGGAAGCTCTGTACTACCCACTCCGCTTGCTTCTGAATATTTTCCCCACTGCAATGGAGGTGCTTAGCAAATTCTTCCAACACGCATCACCTTCCATAATCAAGAGGGCATTTTCTCCACCCATCTTGACATATTTCCTAGGAATTCCATACAGGTTTTCATAATGGGGAAACCAGAAAGTGCTGCATTGGTAGATTTGGGCATTAGTCAAAAATAAATGCCAGGGGCTTCCCTGGTGGCGCAGTGATTGAGAGTCCGCCTGACGATGCAGGGGACACGGGTTCGTGCCCCGCTCCGGGAAGATCCCATATGAAGTGGAGCGGCTGGGCCTGTGAGCCATGGCCGCTGAGCCTGACCGTCCGGAGCCTGTGCTCTGCAACGGGAGAGGCCCCAACAGTGAGAGGACCGCGTACCAGGGAAAAAAAACAAAAACCAAAAAACAAACAAACAAACAAATAAATGCCAGACTTAAAACATGAAAATAATGAATCCTTTAAAATGTATCTGTAACAAGACATCTGACTTTGGACTGTTATCAATGGTAAATTTTTAAAAAGCAGACAACTGGGTTCATTGATTTTGTATAATTTAAATCAAGGTTTATACAATTTTTAATGGTCCTAAACAGTCACCAGTCCTTTGGCACCAAGTTATTTCTGGATTATCACAGAGTATATTTTCTTGACTTTAATGCTGCTTTAAGATTCAGCAATCTTGTGGGTCACTGTTAACAAGCTACTAATAAAAAACTTAACATCTTCATATAAATAGAGCTGGTTAAAGGAGAATTACCACTTTTCTCTCCCCAAGTCCTTATCTTCTAATGTCTAAAACAAAAACCACTACTGTTTACCCAACTCTTAGTATGCAGAAGAACTATTTTATATAGATCCCAAGCATGCATCAAAAGGCTACTAATGTGCTATAAGCATAATACATTTTTAATATAACTTGTAAAGGGCAATCATCAAGTAATTTAACAGAATAGGGTTTGTGTATACTTTTATATGTGTATATATTATTATATATTTTAATGTAAAGTAAAATAGAACTATTATCTTATTAAATTATTCAAGTTTCCTTTTATTTTATAATTTTCTTTTCCTCACTTTTCAAATTCCTTTCACAAAGTTCACTGCCTTGCCAATTAAATGGACAGTTAAAGAATATAAATTTCTTCCTAGGATGAAGGAAGGAATCCTTTCCATGTGCAGCTTTGTTTTAAGTGATTTCTCAATTACATATATTTAGAAATTTGGCCAATTACAAATCACACATCTCCAGTCTAGCAATGAAATTCATCATTTCAACCTCATATTTTGAAAAAGGACTTATAAAAAGCAAAAGTAAACTAATCATTTTTGCTAAACCAAATTTGAGTGAAAGAAATTGGATTTCATAAAATCTCAGAACTGGAGGAAATCTTAAAATATTATTCAGTTCCATTAAAAATTATGCAGAAAACTGGAGAGTATAGAGAAAATACAGTATTTTAAAGGAAAGTGGCCTGATTAGAAATAATTAGAACAGAACACAAAGCTGGACTCAAATATTTGAATGAGGCAAGTTTTTAAAAAAGACTAACACTAGAAAGTTCTTGTTAAAATAATTAATGATAAAAAAGTAAATCAAGCTGCATTTAGCTTGATTAACCCAGTAAATTGCTTCAAAAGAGCTGTGTAGCTTCCTCTTTTATCTAAAGGCTTCAGATTACCAGGTTCAGAAGGCATTCCCTTTAGGGTGAAAATTGTCTGTAGACACCCTGCTTAACTGGAAACAGGCTTGCTCCTTTGTTACAGTAAATACCCTGGAAATTTATTTAAATACCCTCACAATTCTTGCTCACTGGCTCCAGGCTCTAAAAACTCAGAAGATTATTTTCCAAGCACAGAGGAGCATCAAGGAGAAATCCTTGACTGAGAGATAAGATCATTTTCTCTTAAAGCTATTTGAGAAATCATGCTGTGTAACCTCAGTGGAGAATGCACAGCCGCCAAACTCCATGGGTTTGTTCCAGATGGATAAGGAGAAGACCCTGGGTTGAACCCTTATTAAAATGACATTATGGCTATAACTTTATGTGAACATGAGGTTATCAAGATTATAGTTCCCATGACATTCATTCCCAAGCATTTCAACACCACGTAGAAGTCTTCTATTTGTTTTTAAATAGTCACTCAATGTTTCTCAGATGTGAAGTGAGACTAATAACAGCACCTAACTTAAATGACCACTATGAGAATTAAATGAGATTGTACAAAATGACCTCATCAGAAAGCCTGACATATAAAAAGGGCTTCCTATTATTATTTAATACCTTCTACTACCATTTAAACATGCTCAAATCTCTTTGGAGGTGGCTTTTCCCATTTCAGGTCCTCCCTCCAACTCTCTCTGTCTCAGCCTCTCTTCATACAATGCCCCCCCCCACTACAATCGTGCTTCTTGCCACTTTACTCAAACTGTTCCTGCCAGTCACCTCTTTAATTAATATACAGCAGTAAGCATGTCTATTAATTTATATGCAGTATATAAAAACACATTTCATATTTTACAAAACGCAGAGCTGAAATAAAAGATACAGAAATATTCTAAAATCCATTAAAACCAATTTGATATATACTTTTGGTTTTAAACATAAATCTGAACACAAATTCTCCCCATTTCCTTAGACCATTACTATTAGAAAATTTAATAGGAAAAACATAAACAAACCAATGTTCTAAAAGAATCATAATCAACCTTTTAGATGCAAAATGCCTAATCTTTCAAAATAAAATTTAAATTAATGAGGTATTTGTTACTAATTTCCCAGGTATAGTTTTTGATGGATTATGACAAAATGAAAAATGTGCATCATCTTCTTCGGATTATAAATACGAAGCAGCTTTCAGAACTTTTATTTGGAAATTTGATAATTAAAAAAATGGTTGTCAAGTAAAAATATCAGTCAATAAATACTTGCATAATTTTTTGCTTTTGAAAAAATTTTAACTCAAGTGTCACATATAAAACAGGTTCTGAGGATAAGTAAATGTACTGATATTAAAATTAGCTGAACTGGAAGATAAAATGGAAGATTATATAAACTCTTCAAGAGTTTATATAAAGAAACTTTATGACAAGAGAAGCTCAGTCACGAATCTTGCCTTGACTTTCATTTTCTTGAATCCTTTCAAGTGTTCAACCCACCCAAGGCAAGAACATAGAGTTAATGGAACAGCAAAAACATTCTAACACATTGTCATCATCTTTAGGGGCAGAAGGACATTTCAAATTTTGTGATCTTTCCTGGTCAAGGAATCCTTGTGACAATGAATTGTACCACCCTCTCCAACTCTACCAATCCCTTTCCAAAGGCTGCTGTTTAAGAAAATCTACAGTGCAGCTTCCAATAGTATCATGTTGATCAGTTTGTTGGGTAGGGAAGATGGATGGGCTGTGAAGGAGGAAGCCATTAAGGCCACTGGGGCTGCCAATTACAGTTGCCATCTGTGTCCTGACCCAGGACACTCAGTAAAGGGGATAAAGTGTGTTTGTGTGTGTTTGGGTGGGGTAGGGGAATGGTCAGAAATCCAGTCCAAATGCTCTAATCCTTGATGCCAGGCATAGGGCTGCATCTTCCCAGAGGAAGGGGTACCTTTTCCTAATACGCACAAAGATGCATAATGGGTAGCTATGGCCTTGGGCCCCTGTAACAAAGAAGAAGTCAGACAATATCTAACTGACATAGGGAAGAAGGAACTAAACATTTACTTAGTATCTACTCCGTACTAGAACTGTAATATAAAAGCTTTATACATATTATATGATTTCCTTTAATACCTTCCTCTCTATAATAAGGGGCATGACCACTCCCCATTACATAGATGAGAAAAATGGCAGATTTAAGTAAACTGCCAAACAGGAGACAGAAAAAAAATTTATACTCAGGTTTATCTTCTGTGAAAAAGGTGGAAATGTGTTAAATAACATGTACCAGCCCTAAGAAAGATGCTTTGGGGTTTATAAGTTGCTACCTTCCAGTTATTCTCAAGGTAGAACAAACATCCACTTTAAGAGGTGAGTTAAGAACACCACAGCTTGGCTTCCCATCCAAACCACAAAAGGAAGAGGGAAACTTCAACTCTAAGAGACACAAGAAAGCGGCACAATAAAACACAAGTATGTCAAAGTTAACCAAACTAGGAATTTGAGATATTCACTTCAGAACTGAAACTTTAAAATCTGTTGGCTTTCAGCAGGTTATTTGAAATAAGATAAGTTTCCCTTAGGAAAGTGGATAGAAAATAACCATCAACCATGCTCCAGTTTCCTTAAAAGAATAACTACTATTTTCCACAGAAAGTTTTATCAATGCACGAGCATTACCTGGTGTGCTCTAATTACAGTATTTCACTCACCTGAGGCCGAATTCATCATGTTCTGCTGCACTGGTGGACTGGCAGGGGATGTAACGTTCATCTGGGAGAGCATGGCCTTCCTGGGGTCCTGCCATGTTGTTGTTTGATCTATGTGACTGAGACAAAACATCCACTGCATTAGATAACAAATACGAGGCCCTAAAAACAACAACCTCACTTAGCAAAATAGGGTAGCTCTATGAAATAGCAGGGAAAGGATTCTAAATTAGCTCTGTAAAAGCATACAGTCATGTCACCTCACTGCTCTCACCCTTCCTCTGCAACCTTTTTTCATCCTTGTATCACTGAACTTTCCCCTCTTAGATCTTGCAAGTGCAAAATTTGAAAAAGTTATGTCTGGAGTTTTAAGTGAAGGGAAACCATTTTCACCTAGCAGACAATTATTATCTGCTTCTAATTTAAAGATAAAATGTGATTTATAAATTAATCGTCTATAACAGTAGTCATATGAGCAAAACCCAAAATTCATAAGGGAATCACCCACTTTTTTCCTCCTAGAGCTATAAATGCCAATTAACATAATTTTAAGACCTAAAACCCTTTACACTGAACAAATAAAACATGAAAAGATGAAGTCTTATTATAGTACATACTCCAAAGCCAAAACAGAATTACAAACTTTAAGTTTTGATTGTTTCGTGTGACTGCTGAAGGCCTTTGTTATTTGCTAAACAAAACATTTAAACATTTTCTACATACTGTTAATGTACTGCAAAATATCTTACACATATGCATACAGATGTCTTCATCTATAAAACTGGGGATGAAAACAGCTAAAAATTATATGAAATATGAGACTACAAGGCATCTTGCACAGTATTTGGCATATGAGCATTCAAAAATATAGTTTTCTTCCTCCAGCAAAGAGTAATTGTTTCGCTGAAACAAAAACTAAAAATATTATACCCATGAAACCACCTGAAAATTTATCTTGAAGAAACAGCCAGGGAAGTATTCAAAGATTTATGCAAAGTTCTCTTCTGTATAATTAATAAAAGCAAAAATCTAAAAGCAGATAACAACATCTAACCAGAGGGACTAATTAAATCTTGTTACATATAATGTACTATATTGCAGCTATTGAAAATATTTTAGAATAATATTTAATAGCATACAAAATATTCATAATACAGCTTTTTAAAGTAGATTGTAAAACAATTGAGGCTAATTGTTTAAACGTGTGTGTACTGAAAACATATGGGAAGGATAGACATCAAAATGTTTTAAGTGTTTAGATGGCAAAATTACAGAACTGTTTAACAGGAAAACCTAGAAAGACAATCATGAACTCATTATCTTTGAAATGGGGGAGGGAGGGCATTAGAAATAAGTTATTAAAAAAAAAGCCTCAAATCATTTTCTCTATGGCTATTTAAATTTCAAATCTGATTTCTCTCTTCCTGAATCATCCCATGATAAATACCCATGTAAATAGTAAAGGAAATGACATCCTGTCGTTAATTTTCCTGAAATGGAACCAGAATGCTCTCTCATCAATAATGTCACCATATCAATAACACAGTAAAAAAGGATCTTAGACTCTGGCTAGAATGGACCTTAAATATTATCTACTGGAGATGGGAGAATTCTTCTTCCTAAGCAAGCAGAAAGAAGATGAAAACAGGGGGGTAAAAAATGTGGAAGATTTGTACACTCGGGAATGACAATGGTACCTGACAATTGAAGGCGATTACAGACCAACTAAAAATGCTTAAGAGAATATTTATTTAGTAGAGTATATAGTCTCTCAAATATCACCTTATCAGCATTTATTTACCAGTCATATATGCTTTTTAGCAGTTGCACTAGCATTGCTCAGGTCTAGACAATACAGGCCAAACCTTGTTCAAGTTTTTGAACAAGGCAAAACCTTGTTCAAGTGTTTATGTAAACACCTCATTCTAAAAGATCACATCCTTATCAAGCTCAGTTAAGAGTTTATTCCTTTTCCATCCTCCATGTGGGCCACTGAACAAATTAAACCATAAAATGTTTCCTAGATATTCAGTGCTTCTCATGCTTACAGATATAAAGCAATACACATGATAATTAATAGTCATACTGAAGGAAAGAAACTTGAATCCTGTAAGACCACCAAAATTTAGGGAAATGTTTCTGTTTCTCACTGCCTGTTACAATGTTAAGAAACCAGGAAAAATGGCCAGTGATTCATTATTACTGGCTCTTAAATATGAATGAAATTGTGTGCCACCTGCCTACTCCTTGTCTCCAGTACTTCTTAAAATCTGTTACCTTTGTGAGGGGTAAAAGAGAAGAGAGAAGCAAGTTCTGGATTCTAACTGTTGAAGGTTTTTAAATATCTAACAGGTTTCTCTGAAAATTAACCAATTATGTAAATCATATTAATCCATTTATAACTAGATTGCAGTCCACTTGAGGGTTTACGAAGACCCTATTCTGATGACTAAACGACCATATTCTGATAACAAGCACATGAATCTTCCCAAATAGCAGAGCCAATCCGTAAGTCTGTTCTTAAGGCTCCTTTCTCCTTTAAATAAATTAGGGTTTTGAATATAATGCAGAGAATGTATAGTTTTACTGCTCTCAAAAAAGTGATTATTTTGCTGAAATACTACTAAGTGTACAAATGCTAAAATTTCTCCTCCTGAAAAGGCTTCTGTTGAACCTCAGTAAGTTAGTTTAGAGCCCTATAAAGCTATCCTATGTTACTTCAGCTAATGTTCCACTTACTCAAAAAAGATCTGCATTTTTTTAAGGAATAAATATGCCATTATTTAAATTGTCCCAACACTAAAAGCATGCAACCGTTTAGATGCTAAAGGGAATGTGAAATAAAATTAACTTTAGAGTTTTTGTCTTCACTTATTCTGTAAGATTAAATCATGAATACTGTTTTATCCTAAAAAGTCAATTTGCAGAAGTATACTCCAAAATATCCAGCCTTCCTTTTTATCATAAGAATAAAAATCTTTATAAAAACATTTCATAGGACAAAGAACTATTTTTGCTTAGACCAAATAAATAGTTTGCTAGGCCTACTCTTCCCCCAAATATTTGCACAGGACCTTCCCTCATCTCCTGGTCTTTGCTCAAATGTCTTACTCTTAGTGAGGCCTTCTGTGGCCATGTCATCTAAAATCCACCCTATTCAAACTTCTACTCCCTTTTCTTTGCTTTATTTTTGTTTGATAATCCTTTATCTTTATCTGACACATAATTTACTTATTTTGTTTGTCTATTTCCTCAAACTAACAAGCTCCAGGGAAAAAGGGACTTTTATCCATTTTATTAACTACTGTATCTTCAATGATTAATAAAGTGCTTGATAAATATTTGTCAATGAATTAATGAAAAGAAAGCTTTTTTCTTTTTGCCCTAAGAACATCAAACTTTCTCCCAAGGTCCTTGTCGCCTTATTGACTTTATCAATACCCACCTTCTTTTCCAAAAATGTAATTGCAGGTAAGGATTATAGACCCACTAGAAATAGTAATAAGGAGATTATTGGTGACACCGGCAAGAGCAGCTTCAGTGGCATGATGGGGGTACAGTGCATAGGAGGTAAGAAAACAGACAAATTTAGTTGTGTACAAAACCACAAATGGATGGATATGAATTTTTGTTTTTTTCAGGAGGAAGAAACTCAAGTGTTTAAATGTGAATGAAAACAGAGTAGCTGAAGATGTGCTAAAGGATCAATGAAGAGTTATAGTCATCCATTAGAGAGTGAGAAAGAACAGAATGTAGACACTGCTTCCACTGTAAGGAGGTGAGGAAGAAAGGATAGGGTAGAAGCAAACAATTTCACTGGTTGGTCAAAGTTGATTGCATTCTGGTGTGAGGACTTCTACTCTCTTATCGAGAGATAAAGCATTAAGAGGATTAAGAAGGCTGGCATTACTGGTACCTCCACTATGAAAAACTGAGGGACTTGCACAAGGTCACATATCCAGTACACAACAAGACTACATCTGGTACCCAGGAATTCTGAAAACAATTTCTGTACTAGACATACACAAGAAAAGGACAATATTCAAAAATGTAAGTTCTTTGTAATTACATTGAATAACAAATACATTGCCTAAATACTAAAGAGGGAATATAATAAAAAGGCATGGTATTGAAGATTCAATAAAAGAATTTACAAAATTTATAAAATATTACAAAACAGAGTTTCTACTACTACTAGAATATAAGCTTCTTGAAGAAGGTGTACCTGGGAGAGTGCCTGGTACATAGTAGGGCTCAATAAATAGTAAATGAAATGAATATTAAAGCAGTGTGCATTATTTAAGAATGTAGGTGATTAAGAGTTTACATAAATGCTAATCTGAGAATGGGCTGAAAAGAATTTTCACTTAAACTACAGATTCTAAAAAAGGTCAAATTATAAATAACAGAATCAAAATATATAAACCAAGGAGATAAAATTAAGCAAAACTCATAAACAGTATTTTCAGAGTTAAAAATATGAGTGCTTATATATAACATAGAAAATAATTTAAAATTTAGTTTATCTTGTTCCTAAGAATAGTCTAGATGCTGAACTTACTACAGGAAAATAGTTAAGTGTGAAATTCTCCAGCCCCTTCAAGATACATAAATAAATTTTCCTTCCTATTACTTTGGAAAAGAAAAGGTAATTGGATTTATGACCAAGATAAACCCTATGATCTTACTCTGGAGCAGCTAAGACTGGGAAACAATGAACCTTTCAAAGTTTAGACTGATGAAACATAAGCAGCTGTACTTTGACCAAGGTCCATGTCCAGCAGCAGTCTTTCCTGCGTATACAGAGCCACCTCTCCTGTTGGCTTTTGTCTTTTACTTTATACTGCAGAATCTGGCCTTACATATTGGATGACTTAGCAGAATCCGTGTAGAACCAAAAAAGGGGCAGAAATCCAAAGTGAATCATTAGTAAACTGACTTTTTGCATAATCCCACAAAAGTTAATTGAGGCTACAGTATATAGAAATATTTGAAGCGCTTTATATCCTCCTGGGAGATGTGAACCTTATGAAACTCAAACGTGGGCAGGGAATATAAGGAATTCTGATCTTATAAAGAATAACAATATTACTGTCACATCTTCAATTATGGGGAAATCCGTAAGATTATGAAATGCTACCTGAAGAAGCTACAATGGGGAGACCCAAAGATCTCATCTCTCCAGGACCAGTGTTCAACAGGAAGATGATACCATGCCATTGTTTCATGAGTCTCTCACAGAGGTTGAACAAAATAATCACTTACTACAATTTATTTTTATTTTTTAAAAATTTATTTATTTGTCTTTGGCCACGCTGGGTCTTCATTGCTGCGCGTGGGCTTTCTCTAGTTGCGGCGAACAGGGGCTACTCTTCGTTGCAGTGCGCAGGCTTCTCATTGCGGTGGCTTCTCTTGTTACGGAGCACGGACTCTAGGCACGCAGGCTTCAGTAGTCGTGGCACATGCGCTCAGTAGTTGTGGCTCGCGGGCTCTAGAGAGCAGGCTCAGTAGTTGTGGCGCACGGGCTTAGTTGCTCCGTGGCATGTGGGATCTTCCCCGACCAGGGCACGAACCTGTGTCCCCTTCATTGGCAGGAGGACTCTTAACCACTGTGCCACCAGGGAAGTCCCTTCCTACAATTTGTTAAGATTAAGTGATATGCCCAAGAGCAGCCGAATAGTATGCAGCAGAAATGGGATTTAAACTCAGGAATGAGAATTGATACAAAAATCTGCACTATTTGTACTATATCAGACTTCCTTTTTATGCTGTGAGAGTATTTTGGATGTTGTTTAGATTTCTTAAGACTAACCTCTACATCACTACTTACCCGCCTCTAATCCCTACAATAATTAAGTACAAGGAGACAAGAATCTCCTCTGCAACACTCAGTAGACCAAACACCCAGTCACACATAGCCAGGATTAAAATAAATGTTTTTTACCTTCTGGCTCAGTGTTCTTTTCACTTTACCTTATTGGTCTCTAAAGAGGAAAAGATTTTCTAAAATGATAATCTGCCATTAGGAGAATAAAATTTTTTCAGGGAATGTAATTCAAAAAGAGAATCAGAATCCTTTTAAATGCTTCCTTGTTTAATTCGCCAACTATTAAGACTATTCCAAGACTAGCAACTGAGCTCTACCATCAGAACAGAAAGTTGTCTTTATTATAAAAATGCACAATCATTAGAGGTGTTAATGATCGGTTACCTGATGGCACTGGTACAGAGACAAATTGGCTATGGGGGTATTATGCCTACCATTTCTACTCACTTAAATTGGTGGACTGCAGCTCTAAAGTTACACTGGTTTTTCTCCTTCCTACTTCGTTTCTTACTTTAGAAACAAGATTCTTGGCACCTGTATAAATTAATATACAGATATGATAATTTGCAAGTTGCTTCCCTATCTAGGCATTGTCTTCCTATTATAATGTAGTGTCTAATCTCCTAAGAAAGTAATTCCTCAGTATCTACTAAGTCTCCCTACTATTTACTTCAACAGATATTGTCACAATGGCACGTAAACGTTTTAAGAAAGCAGTGAACCCACTTTGGAAGTGGGTCATGGAGAGATGGCTTAGATAATGTATTACTTAAAAAAAAATCCTTTATGCAAATCAAGTGTTATCAACACTATAATCAACAGCTATATATGCTTAATATGAATATCTGATTCTTTTGAAATATCTGCTACATTTCTTGAGACTACTGTTCTTCCTCAGGTAATCTTTTCCCCAACTGGCCCATAAAGCACCTAATTTCTACCTAACCTTTTCAAGACCCAGATCCCTCCTTTCAGAAGTCTGTGGAATAGTAAGAAAGCAGACATGGATTCAAATCCCAGTCTCAAATTTGCCAGCGATAAACTGGGTTGTACAGGCAGGTCGTTTAAACAAACGGTTTCATCTTCGTTAAAATAAGACTGATTTATTTACTTCCCAGGGTTTTGAGAATTAAATTCAATAGCATACACAAAAGTAACTAGTACTGTGGCTCCCAGTACACAAAAGGCTCTCAAATATTTCTCCGGACTTCATTCCTGTGCTAGTCCAATAGTATTTAAAATAGGAAAATCTTCATGGTAGACAGGTTAAGTCAAGAAAATGTTTAAGAATGAGATGACTTCAGTTAAGTGAGAATGACAGATCCGGGGCTTTAAGAGCTCTGAAAAAGAGTCTGGTTTCCCGGGATAGATGAGGAAGAGATGCAGTAGACACTATAGGTTTCAGGGTAGGAAACAATGTTTCTGGACCATTAGTTCAACTTGCACAAGGCCATCAGCTTAGAATAAGAAGGAACCATGCAAGTATGACCATACTGGCTCCTAGGAAAAGAGCAGCAAAATAATTCGGGAGTAAAAGAATAATCTCATTCATATAACCAAATGTCTTAAAATATTCATTGTGAAAAATCACTCCATACAAATTTTTTTTTTTTTTTTTACTTAAGCCATAAAATGGTCAACTCTATCCATCTAAACCAAGGCAAAGAAAAAGCTACACTTATGAACCAGGCAAAGCACATCCCAACAAATGCTAAGGCGCTCTTCAAATTCTTTGTTGTATGTTTCATCTATCAAATACTAAATCCATAACCCTTACTTAAGGGATACAGAGCAACATAATGGGAAATGAGTTTTATAGTGATAGAAAACTACTGATGACTTTATCTCTATCCTCAAAATTTAGGATAACCTTATGCTACTCATTAGTGAAAGTATTAGAGAATTAAGGTAATGTAGTTTTAGTAAAATAATTTTAGTGATTAACATTGATACTGACAAAGTTTACACACTTCAAGGAATGGATAACTAACAATTCCCTTACATCCCTGCTCCTTAAAGAGTGTGGGCCTTGAGCCAGCAGAACTGACAAAACCTGTGAGGAAGCCTGTTAAAAATGTCAGGGTCTCCTCAGGATCCACCCAACACACTGATTAAGAATCTGTATCTTAACAAGATCTATAGGAGATCTGTATGCACATTAAAAGTTTGAGAAACACTGCCTTAGACACTACTTGATCACCTATGCTGTGTTTTAAGTACGACTAATGCCTGGAGGGTAAATATTTTGTGTATATGAAGAACTACATGGTGTTGATATTACAGTTAAAGCAAAACCAATAACCTGTGGTAAAAATTCAAAGTTTAATTTGCATCATTACTGCAGAAGGGTACACTGAAATCTACTAGCCACTGATTGTACCACTGTAAGTGTATCCATTTACATCACAAGGAAACAGCATTCTCACTGTGTTACATCACTGGTGATAGTTCTCTCTACTCTTTCATGCCTACTCTGAATTTAAAACAAAACGAAAAGCACCGCAGCTTTTCAAAAAGTGATTTGGTATTGTACTCAATTTTTATTTAGAGCAACAGTTCTCAATTTAGAAATTGGGGGAAGGGCATTTTTCGTTATCACAGTCTTACAAACATACAATGGGGAGAGGGTACTGGATGCTAGGTTTCCTGCAATGCAGGAGGTGGTCTTCCACAACTTTGAATGTCATGCCACACATTCTAAAAAGACAACAGAACTCCATTTTATACATAGACAAAGTATGTTTTGCACAATTTTAGTTATATACCAAAGTTTTCTGGAAGGCAATCAATTACACTTAGTTTTGTTTGGAAATCTGTTAACAGTATATCCTTTTTGGATAACCACATTATCACAGCAATGACCTCTTGGTATTTTAGTTACCAACTCAACACACTTGATCCTTATTCAAAACTGTCACGTCATGGCAATTTTAGGTACAGATGCAGGCACTTGACTACTTTATTATAGCTTCAAATATAGAATACCCAAGCATTTATAAATTAATATACATGTTATTTTTATCATAAATTACTTTATTTCTCCTCCATATTGCATAATTCTGATATAATGTTGACTTTAAAAAATTATGTATGTAGTTAAATTGTTACATATGAATTTCATTTTAGGATAATACTTTCCCAAATATGTATTACTAAAAGAGGCTGATGGGACTGACACGGATAAGAGCCACTGCATTAAGAGACCATAAACTATCAATATAAGTAGAGAGCATTTTTATATCATAAGTCTAAGATGTCTTTCCCATCAGATCATGAATTTCTGGAGGGTAAACGATCTCACCCTCCCTTTCTACATTTCATACATGAACACAGTGCTTTGCATAAATGCTCAATAACCCGTCTGATGAATTGAAAGCTTATTCTACTGGGTATTCTTTAACCACCAAGGAATACTGTGAGCTAAATCCTAAATGGAGTCAATATGTATGGTTTATTCCCTTTTCATAATCCACTTTTGAAAATGTTTTTCTTCTAAACTGTAAAACCTACTTTTCACAAAATCCCAACAGTGTAGTCCTAAATTGTTTGTACTTCACAGTTACCTAACAAACTGGTTCTTTCCAACTCTGCCAAGATTCTGTGACATCAGATGGCACAAATTGGTCATAAGAATTTAACAATATAATTTACAAACTAAGCCAACAGAAACTTTAAAAAATTACATCTGACAAATGTTTAATCCCTAACACACCTTTCAGACCTTGTGTTGCAATAGGGGAACACCAAAATAAAAAAAAATTTTTTTTGGCAATAGTGACTTGCTTAGATAGATCCTTTGACAAAATGCATCTTTGTGAACTTATCTTTTGCTGCTTGGGCCTGTAATTGTGGGAACTGTGAGAAGTTCCTAATTCTTCCCAATAAAGCTAAACAAAGATGAAATGATAGAAGTGTGCCCTGTTTTTATGCTTATAGAAAACTGGGCAACCAAATCACCACCATTCCTCAAGAAGGTGAGAAAATTTGTATTGAAGTATATGTAAGACCACAAAACCTAAGTATCTAATGAGAAGCCAAGTGACCAAACTAAAGAATTCTTTTTATCAAGCAAAGCTGACTTTTAGGAAACAACAAAAAATAAGAATAAACTGGATAACCAGGAATAACACAAAATAGATATGAAAAATGTTTTCATTTAAAAACTTGTTACTGCTGTCATACCCTCTAAATACTATGATGGCAGGACTGGTTCTAAAATTTAGAAGCATGGGCAGTCAGCCCAGATTTATTGCTCACTTATCAAGCCCATGTTTGTTGTGCAAGTGTTATTTATAGAGTCACATGCTAGAGGCTGTTCCCAAGCTAGCCAAACCTACACGCTTAATTGACCCTAGGAACAATGATACATTATTCAAGCTAATCCTTCTATGAGCTACAGTTCCTAAGCCACAACCATATGCTTTTTATATTTGTATATGTCTACCATGAACTATTTTTAGAACCCTCAAAAGTTAAGAGATATGCACATACTATAATTTCTTGATAAGGATGAGAAAACTTACATACTTTGCTTCTATGACAACAGTTTTTATAATTACTGGAAATCAATATCTTATATTGAACTTTAAATAACTGGACTATCACTAAAGGCTTAAAGATGGGTTAAAATTATGAACAAGTGTAGGCAGAAACACATAAAAGCAAACGTGACAATTGATTATACTCCACTCTACAAATTGTATAACCACACTGCAATCTGACCCTATAGCCTTAGGTTGAATAAAATTAGTATCTGCTCACAAGTATGAAATCAATTTAAACACAAACTTAACCATGTTGCCATATAAGAGTGACATGCTTATATACATCTCCCCTTGGAAATGATTATTCCCTAAGGAAGGGGTAGGATGGAGCAGCTATGAGAATAATGCTAAAGCTATAGTGGAGGCTTCTTAAAACACACACAGTTCTTTCAATCTTGATCCCACATGGCTTTTATCTGTAGTTACGTTCAGCAACATTCTTTCGATAATGACTGAGAATATTCTCCCCAAAAGTTCAAAAAAAAGTGTTCGTCCTTATTTCATGTTATAGAAAATGACAGATATCATCGCAGGATGAATTGAGGCTCATAATTTTGTTAATAGAACAAAGACCAGAATTCAAGTCTCTTGATTCTCAATTATAAGGTCTACCTAGATTCTTTCATTAAGAGTCATCTTAAAAAAAGAAAGGAAAAAAGAAATGGCTGAATGGCAGAACTATGACCAAAAATTAAAAACAAAACAAAACTCTAAGAAATATTAAGACACAGAAAATCTATAAACATTATTCAAAATACAGTCCTGAAACCACTTGCATCACAATTACCTGGAAGACTTATTAGCTCCTCAGTATTTTTAAGCACAATAAGACTGGAGAATAATTTATCTAACACCTTTGCATATTCTTTTATAATCTGAGATCCTTACATACAATAAGACATTTATTTACCACAAGAGCTAGATGAGGAATACAATCTCTTCTAAAGATGGTTGATAATTTTCTCACATTCCATTGTTATCCTTAAAGTGATATTCCTCAGCAAATACTGTTTCAAATGAAACTATATGTCAGATGTCAAAAAGAAGTAACTTTCTTATACATGTTAAAGACCTTGGCAGTATCATCCTTTCATTTCATAATTGTCAGTCTAGGGGTAAAAAAACAAAACAAAACAAAACCCTGTGAAGGTAAGGAAACAAATCTGTTGAGTACCAACTCTGACCTCATCTACCACGACATGACTTAGGCCTGAGGCCCTCAACCAGGGACACCAAGGAAGACAGGTTTAGGCAGTCAAACAAAGCTATAATCAGCCTTCTGCATCTCATCAGACGCAGTTGGCTTCCAAA
This sequence comes from Mesoplodon densirostris, assembly GCF_025265405.1. Taxonomy (NCBI): domain Eukaryota; kingdom Metazoa; phylum Chordata; class Mammalia; order Artiodactyla; family Ziphiidae; genus Mesoplodon; species Mesoplodon densirostris. The sequence goes on along the minus strand of NC_082667.1, from coordinate 95,308,585 downwards.
TAAGGAACTGTTCAGTCTGTTGGCTCATGTGTCTACCGTGAGGAAATCACATTAAGTTACAAAGCTGGAACCATATTCATTGCATATTTATGGCTACATTCAAGATTTCAACTGTTATCAACAGAACAGGGCTTCAGCCACCCAAAACATTAACACAGGATGAGTCTAACAGCCTAGGAAACATTTCCCAAGTGGTAAATCACCAGGAAAGCAGTTAACAATATCCACAATAAACACTTTTAAGCGAAGTAGGCAAATGGCATGACTTTTAACATAAACCCCAGGACCTCCTACCACCACCATTTTGATGGAAATGATACAAAGAAAGAATCTTATATATATATTTTATTCTTATATATGTATTTTCTTTTAATCACAAATTGCTTTAAACAATAGTTGGATAACACTGTAGAACGTCTTCAGTCATCTAAAAAGAGTCTTACTGAAATTAGCAAAATAACTTGGGGAAGGACCCCAAAATCTAAAACAGTTAAATTTATATACTCTACACCCCATTTTCAGAATGAATAGATATAATGCACGTTGAACAATGAGAGATGGTTTCTATACAAATAAATAGTAAGCATTTCATTAAATGTTATATAAAACCTTTTAATTTCGTGTCCTGTTATTTAATTGCAAGATGTCACTTTAGGGCATGCTGGTTGCTCAGATAACTGAAATTTTAGTAATGCCTTCAGGGGTTTCACAAGGGGTTTCTCAGAACAGAAAGCAGGACACTGGTGGAAAAGTGCTACATTTATTATTTAACTTGAGACTTAAGGTACCCAATCTCAGTCAAGTCATTCAACTTTTCTGGACCTCACCTTCAGTAGCTGTGATATATGACAGGCCTCCATTTAATAAGAACCAATACTTCACTTTTTGAACACCTACTGTACAAAAGCCAAGCATTTTATCCATATGACCATTTTCAAAGTAAATAAATATCTGATGGCAACACTTGGAAAAATTATCTTGAATGGAGTGATATAACCACTTAGCTACATTAAGGTTACTGGTAAAACTAATAATAAATAAATGAATAAGTTTTACATGAAGGACTTTTGCAGGTACTAATAAGGTGGTTTGCCAGGCCTGTGTATTTTAAATGTGGCAAAAGGGAAGCAGGACTCTTTCATTCACGGCCAAGTACACACCCAACCTTTCTTGCATCCAGTAAATTCTCTTTATATGGTCATGCTGCTAATTTTTTTTTTTTAATTAAAGAAAATAAATGCTAGACAGTCATCCAACCCAGGTTTACCTTATTAGGTAGAGTTGACTTACATAGAATACTCAGTAGTCTATCTATACTAAATTTATAAATACAGATTAAATGTCTCCTTTCTGTCTCCTCTGGGCTTATTAAAAGAAGAAAAAAAAAAACCCATTTTATAAATTGACTAGTTCACCAGAATCAGAACATTTTTGCTCAGGCTGAAAACTAGGATTCAATTTGGTTTTTCTAAGTTACAACTGAAATGTGATCCTGTCAGTGAAAATACAGTTTTCTTCTTTGAACCTTCCAAGTTAAATGACTATGAAATTCAATTATACTATGAAATATATTAACACCTTTTTGAAGCGGATTTTTATGGATATTTGTAGAAAATGTTACAGTCATGGTCATTAAAAGGAAATTAACAAAAAGGTTATACTGTAAACACTAAGTAACATGGTCACTTAGGGACTGTCTCAATCTTTGAGCCATGCCCAGAGGTTGAATCCTCATTTTCATGAGACACTGCCCAAAGAGTAGTTTCTTAGGTATCTAGTTTTTAGGTATTTTTTGTTTGTTTGTTTTGTTTTTTTCTTTGAGAGTTCCTATGTACTCCCTCTACTCTGATTAAGATGAGAAATGCCCACCAGCTTACTGAGAAAAAATCCAAGGTCTAGGAATCTAAAAAGTTAATGAAGAGACTACTTACTAGATTGCAAGTCTTACTGAAATTCTCCTTCAATAACTAAAATGATTAATAACTGAAAAAGGGTCCCCAAAGCAGGAACTTAATTTGGTTATCTGTGGAACTCATTTTGTTAAACTTCTAATTCACATATAATGGACATATAGAAAATAACTGATTCTTTAACACAATATCAGAACATACTATTGGATTTTACGGTAAGACTGAAATACCTGAAGTATAAAATAAAGGTTTCTTTGTATCTTAAAAAACAAAAACAAAAACAAAAAAACCCCACCTCTACACAAGAGTTTTCTTAAAACATTTTGTCCACTACAACTTTGGGAAGGAGCAGCAGTTGAGCGGTAGAATGGGCTATAATGTCTGCCTATTATGAATCACTTATATCTGTGAAATTGTGGAAAGTTTTTGTCACTATTGCTTAAGACTGACAAAACGGAGCTGTTGGACAAAGACAAACTATTAAAATGGTTTAAGGGATGGAACAGACTAGGCCTATTTGGAATGCTTCAGTCTATAAAGACGAAGTCCAAGTGGAGATATGATTAAAATCACAAATGGAAAGGAAAATTCCAAAGTTCTCAAAATATGAAAAACACTTCACACCTAAAGGAAAATTTCAGCCACCAATCACTATTTCATGCCTCCATGTCTTTGTTCATATAGTACCTTGGCCTTCAATTCCTTTTTCTCCCCCACTCCTCTCCTGTCAAAAGCCTTTGAGCTGGCTCAAATGTCAGCTCCTAGGAAGGTTTCCCTGGGCTCTCCCAGCCTCCACTTGACCCCTTAACAGGTCTAACTGCCCCCTCCTGCCTTCATGGAAATTTCTTTAGAATTACTACTATACTGATCAGAGGGGTTATTATGTGTACATGTTCTTCAATCTCCACTGTAATATACATTCATAAATGTTTTAAGGAACAAAAGAGGACATACATGGAATTTTGTAGATTTATGAAGCTCTATGAAGTGTAAGGCATTATTTTTTTGGAAAAAGTACTAAACCACCATAACAAATATTATATTAAGGCAGAGAAAACATCTAAGGGTCTAAGAGTTTAGTTTTATTAGCATTAGGCCAAACTCTCATTCTATTATATGAACATTTCAGATGCATAAATTGAAGTGGAAACACACCTGTATCAAGAGTTTTTATGTGATCAACCAAGTGGCATCAGCTAGAAGACCCAGTACTTGTCTAGAAGAGTTCCTCAGTATCTCAGAATTACTTAATCCAACAGACTCATATTACATATGAAGAAAATGGCAAACAAAAGGAAGAAGAGGAGAGAAAAGGAGAGAAAAAGGAAAAGAAAAAAATGCTGCTAGCTCAAGCAATCTTCAAAACCATGTAAAAGCCTTGCAAAAACGTTTCATCAACATTAGGCAGCATAAAAGATCCCAAATCTGCACAGCAAAAGACACTAGCAACAAAATGAAAAGACACCTATGGAAAGGGAAAAAATATTTGCAAACCATATATATCTGATAAGGGGTTACTGTCCAAAATATAAAACTCAATAGCAAAAAACACCTACATAATCTAAATAAAAATGGGCAAAGGACCTTAGTAGACATTTGTCCAAAGAAGATATACAAAGGTACATGAAAAGATGCTCAGCAACGCTAAACATTAGGGAAATACAAATCAAAACCATGATGAGATATCACCTCATGCCTGTGAGAATGGCAAGCATTAAAAAGACAAGAGAATGCTGGAGAGGATATGGAGAAAAGGGAACCCCTGTCCACTGTTGGTGGTATTGTAAATTGATACAGACACTATGGAGAACAGTATGGAGGTTCCTCAAAAAATTAAAAGTAGAACTACCATATGATCTGGCAATTCCACTTCTGGGTATTTATCCAAAGAAAGCAAAAACGCTAACTCAGAAAGATATATGTACTCCCATATTTATAGCAGCATTATTTATAATAACCAAAAATATGGAAACAACCTAAGTGTCCACTGATGGGTGAACAAATAAAGATGTGGTGTGTGTGTGTGAATATCATTCAGCCAAAAAAAAAAGGAAATCCTGCCATTTGCAACAACATAGATGAACCTTAAGAGCACAATGCTAAGTGAAATAAGTCAGACAGAGAAAAACAAATATTGTTATGATCTCACTTATATGTGGAATCTTAAGGGGAAAAAAAGTCACAGAAAATTACATCAGACTTGTGGTTATCAGAGGTGGGGGGGGGGTGGATGAAGTTGGTCAAAAGGTACAAACTTGCAGTTATAAGATAAGTACTAGGTGGGAGGGAGGGAGACGCAAGAGGGAAGGGATATGGGAACAGATGTATATGTATGACTGATTCACTTTGTTATAAAGCAGAAACCAATAAAAAATGGTTAAAAAAAAGATAAGTACTAGGGACGTAATGTACAACATGGTGACTACAGTTAACACTACTGTATGACACATATGAATGTTAAGAGAGTAAATCCTGAGAGTTCTCATCATAAGGAAAAAAAGTTTTTCTTTTTCTTTTCTTTTTGTATCTATTTAAGATGATGGACATTAAGTAAACCTATTGTGGTAATTATTTCACAATATATACAAATCAAATCATTATGCTGACACCTTAAATTTAACACAGTGCTGCATGTCAATTATATCTCAATAAAACTGGGGAGGAAAATCCCAAATCTTTTGTTCTTTCAATAACCTGTTTAGGTCCGCTCTGTCTCATAAAACCTTCTTAATTACTTCAGCCCTTAATGATATCTTCTTTTCCAAAATTGTTACAGTAGTTATAGCGTGTTACTTATCATCCAATCATTTAAACATTCAACTTCTTAACACTAAGCATGGTAGTAGCTGCAGGGTAAACACAGATGAATAGAAATGTTTCACGGTTCTGAGGGATTCTATGTCTACTATAGGATGTTTGTTTGGTATGTTTTAACTCACCAACTAGATGATGTTTAAAATGTTTACAATTGTTTGCTTATTGTTCATGAACAAAACATTTATTTTCCTTTCTTGTACACTACATCAAGGCAGAGGATAACAAACTCAAGTTACTGATTGGGAGGAAAGAAACCCAGAATATTCATTTTATACACACACACACCAAGATTAGCTGTTAAAATTTCCTTTTAATTACCCAAAGACAGCACAACTTGCTTCTACTAATTGAAGCAAACCCTGACTTATATTCAGATCATTCAGTTGTGTTCTAGGCATAACTAGAATCTTTTGAATCACTAAATTGGTGATTAAGTCAATACAAATAAAAGAACTGCTGAAATCAAAGGGCAAACTTACATAGAACAGGACGATGTTAGAACTAAAAGGGAACTTGAGGACCATCTGACCAATTTGTTTAATTTTATAGATGAGGAAATGGACAGATAAGAGAGTCATTTAACTCAATGCGTGCAATGGCACTATTACACAGATTTTCTAACTCACAGAGTAGTATAGTTTCCTTTGGCGACACCCAGACTGATCTCTTAAATCAAGGAGCTTGGCCTAGAGAGGCCAGAGTGAAAGGTACATGGGCACCGCCTTACCTGTCCAACAAGTGCTAACATCAAGGTCACTGGCAGAAGCATCTACAACTGCTTCGGTGCCTATGACTCAGAAGATGAAAAACAACTCAGGACAAAGCCATTTCATCAGCATCTTATGAGTTCTTCATTAGCCAGGTGCTTACTGAAGACTGAATGTGACCAGATTGAGTATAATACACATCACTTATCCAGGTGAGTGATAAAGAAGAAAGCTTACCCTAAAAGTTACTTCACAGATAGGTGCAAGGCCCTCTTTATTTGGACTCTCAGTTTTTGGTATTAATTTACTATTAACTACTATTTATAATCCCCTACCTTAAATTACAGAGAAAATGTCTGGAAGTTACACTAAGGCCTCTTCTGTTTACTCCTGGACACACAGCTGTCTGGCCTCCAGGTAAGTGGGCTGTGATAGACTGCTTACAGGTTGAGCACTATTCTTGATCTTCTTGTAAGTCCAATTTTCCCTCACTTTGTAAATGACAAAATTGAGACTCTTGATGGTCATTCAACCACCTGGCTGAGATCATGACACTAAGTGGGTGGTAAAGGCAGAAACAGAATTCAAGTCTCCTGTCAAGCAACTTTTCCCTCCACAACCCCAACCCTCTCTCATACCACAAAAAAACCCAAAACAAAAACAAACAAAAAAAACAAAACCTAAACCCAAGCCAAACAATATTGCCTGCACTACAGTTCATTTGAAACACCTCCTGAACACTACTAAGTCAAGGTACTGCTGACACCAAATGAAGAGGACATGGTCCCTGACGTGGAAAAGTTTCCTTTCAGTGGGGAAGATCCACTAAGATAAAATTTTAATAAAAAATGATAGAAAGGGAGGCTCATCGTGTTTGTGCAAAGGTTCTTGGTCCAACCTAGGGATACAGAGGACACACAAAGGAGATAACCTCTGACCTGAGTGCTGAAAAATCTATAAAATTAGCTTGTTGATGAGGCTGGAAAAGCATTCCACAAAGAGGGGGGAAACACAGGCTAAATCACATAAGTGTGGTTTTTGTCCACTTAAATAAAAGAGATGGAGTAGATTTTAGTTAAACTACTCTGGCTGAAAAAGATTTAACATGACTCTAGCAATCAAATATGTCTCCAGACATTACTAAATGCCCCCTGGGAGAGAGGGGACAAAACCTATCCTGATTGAGAAGTACTGCTCTAGACTTAAGAATAAAGATCATGATCTGTTCAACTTTGTAGTACCTCTAGTTCCTAAGAGTCCCTTATATGTTCAATAATGTTGATTCAGCTAAGCTTTTTTGTACCTGTTATATTAAAATGTTATCATTTAACAAATACTAGGCTAATGGATATAGATATATACATATATATGCATATATATACATATATACACATATATACATATATACACATATATACATAAACATGGAAGAATTTTAAAAATAAAAATAGATCTAGGAATACATGAATCACCAGGATAAGGATGGCTACATACCTCTAGAATATACACAGAACATCTGTATTATTAATAAGAACAGATATGGTTCAATTTCCACTGTAGGAGAGATTATTAGAAAACACTAATGATCTTAATAAGTCCCTATTAACTCTACGTGGCAGAAACATTTACTGATCACCAAAAAAAATCCCCCAATGCTCCCCCACACTTCTGTGCCCCTTACAATGAGGAGCAATCTAGTAACTTGTTCTTGCCAGTAGGCTATGCTAAGTTCTGTGTTTCAGGCCAAAGCATAGAGCAACATGTATGAATTTTCCATGTTTCTCTGCCCTTTGTGTGATAACAATGAAGGCAATGTGTCATAATGGCAGTCACAAGAGAGATACATATTGGGATGCCCGAATCACCACTAAGAAGGAAGCACCCTGGAAAGCACCAAATCAAAAAGTATCTTGTGAGTGAGAAATAAAGCCCTTAGACACTGAGATTTTTTGGGTCATTTGTTACCCAGCATAACCTAGCCTGTCCCAATACAAAATACAAAAAAGTGCTGCTAGTATCTACAACATGTCCATTCAGATGTTTGAGACATGAGAGTATGTACTTCCTGAAGAAACTTTATGGTCTCTAAACTCACCTATGACACACACACAAAATAAGTGTTCAAAAATTTTCACTATGAACACTATCTTTAACTTAAAAGGAAGGACATGAATAGACATTTCTCCAAAGAAAATATATAAATGATCAATAAGCACATGAAAAGATGTTCAACATCATCATTATCATAGCCATTAGGAAAATACAAACCTAAACCACAATGAAATACTACCTTACACCCATTATTATGTTTATTATCAAGAAAACAGAAAACAAGTATTGGCAGGGATGTGGAACAATTAGGAACCCTTGTGCATTGCTGATGTGAATGTAAAACTGGTGCAACCATTGTGAAAACATTTGGCAGCTCCTCAAAAAATAATTAAACATAAAATTACCATATGATCCAGCAGTTCCACTTCTGGATATACACCCAAAAGCACTGAAAGCAGGGACTCAAGCAGACATGTGTATATCAACGTTCATAAGCAGCATTATTCACAACAGCCAAAAGGTAGAAACAACCCAAGTGTCCATCAACACATGAATGGATAAACAAAATGTGATGTACATGTACAGTGGAATATTATTCAGCCATAACATACAAAAAAAAGGACAAATATTGTATTATTCTACTTATAAGAAGGACCTAGAATAGGCAAATTCATAGAGACGGAATAAAGAGTAAAGGTTCCCCCACTCCCACCCCACCATGGAGAGAATGGAGGGCTACTGTTTAACATAATAGGTACAGAGTTTCTATTTGGGATGATGAACAAATTCTGGAAATGGATATTGATGATGGCTGCATAACATTGTGAATGCACTTAAACACCACTGAATTGTGTACTTAAAAATGGTAGATTTTATGGTATGTATGTTACATACCACAATTATAAAAAAAAATTTTAAAGGTAAAAAATTAATCATGCAGACTATTTGCCATTTCTTTTTCCTTCACAACCTAAGGCCTGGTGAAATTCTTCTAGATGTAGTAATGAACCACATTTCCAATCCTGTCTACCAAGAACTGCCTCAAAGGAAGTTCAGTAAACTTGCAAACAGGGAAAAATTCATGAAAATCAAGATCTCTATGCAATCTCTATTGACTTCATAAATCCACTTGATACCACTGACATTGGTAGTAGCCTTTGACAGCTACCAACAAGTATGACAAGCAAGTAAGGCATCAGAAATTCTTGATGAACTAAAGTAGAGCTATAAACAATGAGCTCTAGCCACAAAACCAGAAAAGTAGACACAAAACCAGAAAGACCAGCCTTGTGGACAATCAACAATGAGATATACTCCATTCAGGTAAAGGTTTCAGGCTCGTTTCATCCCCAAGAGGCATAATTTTAATTGACTCTGAACACAGTGGATTTGGGCACAAGACAAAGTAGAATATTAAGCTGTGTAGGGTGAAAGATTGTGTACATAATTCTGTGACACTCCCACACAATCATCAAAATCAAGTAATAAGCATCTCTTAATGGAATCCTAAAGCCATTAAAAGTGATAAACATACTCTATGTAGATTGAAAAAAATGGTATGATAATTTCATCAAAATAAAGAAAACAAAATTTCACACTATGGTTACAACTATTGTTTAGACATGTTTTCATAAGGAAGCGTGGACAAAAAATACACGTGTAAGGATTTTTCAAGGATTAAAGCATACATCAGACCAGTATACAGGTATTTTCAATTACTGCAGGCCATGCACAACCACAGACACTGTGGGAACTACAAAATAAATACCGCAAGATAGAACCTCTGCTCTCTTGAGGATGTCATCAAAAGGGAGAGAGTTGGATGAAACTATTAAATAACCAAATACATTGTTTAACTCAGGCTTAACTTGATAACTAAAGCTATCTGTCATTAAATTTTATATCTCAACAATTTGCCACACAGATAATTGAGCACTAAGCTATCTTTTTTTTTTTTTTGCGGTACGCAGGCCTCTCACTGTTGTGGCCTCTCCTGTTGCGGAGCACAGGCTCCAGACGCGCAGGCTCAGCGGCTATGGCTCACGGGCCCAGCCGCTCTGCGGCATGTGGGTTCTTCCCCGGTCGGGGCACGAACCCGCGTCCCCTGCATTGGCAGGCGGACTCTCAACCACTGCGCCACCAGGGAAGCCCTAAGCCATCATTTTTAAAGTTCCCAAAATACTGGTTGGCAATACTTCAGTTGGCCAAAGATCAAAACACCCTGAGACTTCTTGTATGACAGACAAAAGACACTAAAATGACACTTCTAATTTCTCTGGAAAGAAGTAAGCACACTCTCTTTCTTAGCAAATAATAGCAGGAGTTAAAAAACTGAAATGTAAAGAAAGCTAGTTTGTGTTCTCCTCCAGTTTCATTGTATCAAGATTCATGAGTTCTCCCTGGCACTGATCAGCTGGCCCCATGGCCATCTTCTTACATCATTTCTGACAGCTTTTCCTATTTATTTAGCCTTGAGAAGCTGTATGCAGTGATAGTCTCATGTCCCTCCACAGGATTGTCTTGGTGTTGCACTATCCCCCAGTAAAATACATTGTTTCATTTGTGCAATTAGACAATGAAGGTTCCTGAGCACCAATTATAGGCAAAGCCGTCATGTGGGAGTGACATAGGGTACAGAACAAGGGAGATTCAGTCCCCAACCAGAGTCCTAATACTCAACAGAATAAGGGCTAGGAAGGAAATAAATTTAATGTTTTATATAACTGCAAACAAAAGCAATCATTTTAACTTTCCCGAACAAATTCTTCCCACTTTTCCATGATCACAAAAGCAATGTTAAATATTTACATGCCCCCGCCCCCCTTTTTAACCTCCTATACTCAGCAATAACAAGTTTGGGCAATCATTTCACATCCATCTTAATTAAAAGACTTACGACTTGACTCCCTGCCTCACAGGCCACCTTCCATACAAGTTGCTAGGCCAGCTTCCCTTAAACAATTTCATATCTGTTCTCTCCCCTTCCTTTACAACAATAAACCTGGCTTCCCCTTTCATTATCCCTTGGCTTAACCCTTAATTTGACAAACCACCCGGGCAATATCTCATCAGCTTCTTTTCCCTCTTGAAGATATAATGTCAATTTCTTTTTTTCTTTCTTTCTTTTTTTTTTGTGGTACGCGGGCCTCTCACTGTTGTGGCCTCTCCCGTTGCGGAGCACAGGCTCCGGATGTGCAGGCTCAGTGGCCATGGCTCACGGGCCTAGTCGCTCCGCGGCATGTGGGATCTTCCCGGACCAGGGCACGAACCCGTGTCCCCTGCATCGGCAGGCGGACTCTCAACCACTGCGCCACCAGGGAAGCCCCTATAATGTCAATTTCTTATCCAGCATACACACAGGTCATGCTCATCTTATTCCATCTCTCTGTACAAACCATGCCTCTTCTTTCTATCATCCTATAGCACCTTCAAATTTTGACTCCAAAACAGCTTCATTACCTGTGCAATAAAAAATGTAATTTGTTTTTGTTTTTAAAAGTGGATTTATACAATGATCAGGAACTGGCAGAAGATGAATAAAGACATTTAGTAAGATAGTATTTTAAAAAGCCTATCAAATACTCTAAAATGGTTCTAGTGTTGCACAGCTATCCCAACATTGACACCAACAATGAGCAGGTACTATAAACTCTTATGGGATCCTTAAACCTGGCACATTAATGCCATCCCAAAATCACCAGTGTGTGGTACACAGGAAGCACATGGGACTTACTGAACTGAATAAACCACTGCTAAGCTATGTCTTAGTTGCAGGTCTTGTTTTTTCAGTTCTTTTCTATTATATAAGATCTTTCAGAGAGAGAAATTAAATCCAAACCTATTTTCCTTTTGCAGAAACACAGGCTGTCATAAATGTACACTTATGTCAGCTTTGAAACCAATGGTCTTCTTAGGCTCCCAGAAAGCCCTGAAACCAGGTATTTACAGATAAGTCAGACATTACTTGCAGTTTAGAGATCAAAGCTGCACTCTCTTAGGAGTCAACTAAGAAATACTAAGTTTCCCAAGTTTAAGCATGCTCTATTATTTTCAGATGTTATGAAATGGGCTAGAGTTTAAAACACACTAAAAACATTCAAAATTCTTTTTTTCCCAATACAGACTGAACGGTATTTTAATTATTCTAAATAATCAAGGGTAGCCAAAGTTAGTACAGACTTATAAAATTCACAAGAATGCTTTAAAAGCTTTTATAAGACTTTTCTAAAGCTTTATTTTGCTGAAATTCCACAATATTCTCACGTAATTTCTAAAACATAAAGAGTAAATGTTTTCCTTCTCCTTTTCATGACTATCTTTCTAAGTTGTTTTTTTTTTTTAAATAATCAGTTTTTAAAGTCCATGGTATGGCTGGCAGAGATACTATGTGGCTAATATTAAATATAAATACAGGTTATAAAATTTTTGGTAATAGCTGTTGAGCGAGTTTTAGGATAATTCTTTGGTGGAATAAAAGCATGGTGGAGAAAAAAGAGCTTCCTAAAAACCTGAAAAATAAAAATAAAACACCACCACAGATGTTCTGCCTGTTTAGAAGTCATTCTCAGAGCTAGAGATCCAATGTTAAAATTGAATTCTGCCTGTATTTCTTTCTTTTTTTTTTTTTTTTCAGTACGCGGGCCTCTCCGTGTCATGGCCTCTCCCGTTGCGGAGCACAGGCTCTGGACGCGCAGGCTCAGTGGCCATGGCTCACGGGCCCAGCTGCTCCACGGCATGTGGGATCCTCCCGGACCAGGGCACGAACCCGTGTCCCCTGCATCGGCAGGCGGACTCTCAACCACTGCGCCACCAGGGAAGCCCTGCCTGTATTTCTTATTCAATCAGTTGGTCAAGTTACTTAATCTCTTTGAACCTTATTTTCTTCATTTGTAAAATAGAAATGATGCCCACCTTCTTTAAGTGTAGCAGGTGTTCAATGTTAGTTCATTTCCTTTCAGGTCTGGATTTATTTCAGCAATTTAGTAATTTCAAAAGGTGGAAGAGACCTAGAGAGATCATTTTATTAACAGTACTCTAGTATGTACACTCCTTAACAGTAAGAAATCACTTTATCTTGTTTATCTCTCTGCAGTGCCAAAACAGGGACTAGAATTTACATCTAGAGATGACTAGACAGAGTGTTCTAGTATATTACATTATAAATCCTCACGGGTCTGTGTTGAGGATTATATGAGAAATGCAGCTAAAGCACATAGCATATAGTGCCTGGCTAAATACTCGATTATATTTCAGTATAGGGTAATGGTTAAGAGTATGGCCTTTGGTGTCAGACTGACAAGAGCTATAATGCTGACACAGCCATTAGCTATATAATCTTGCTTGAAGTGTGCCTTAGTTTCCTCATTAATAAAATGGGGATAATAAGAGTTGTTGTGAGAATTCATTGAATTACTCCATATAAAGGATTTCAACCAATGCCTGGCACATAATAAACACTCAATAAATGCTAGTCATTACGGTTACTATTGTTGATATAATTTAGAACAAACCATGGCCTTGAAATTCACCTAAATACATTAAAAACCAAATGAATGGATAAAAGCCAATTTCGTTCAACAATATTTGAACATAAACTATTGGGTGTTGTATTGGAAAAGAAATGAAAGATACAGCCCCAACAAAGGGTACAAGTTTCAGAACGGAGGCAACCACAGAACCTCAATTCTCTGTAATATGTAACAGAAGTACCTTACTTAATCAAACCTAGGATCCCGAATTGTAAGAAGTACCCTAATTTCAGAGGTTAAAATGTGAAAAATATACATACTAGAATTGCAGAAATGTTACAGGAATAAAAATGAGTGAAGTTAATGCTACAAAAGTTTAGATAGGAAGGTTCAAATATTGTCAATGCAAGCTACACCAAAAAATTTGCACCAGTATCTGAGCTGGAGCCGAGACTTAAATGATAAAACAATAATTAGGAGAAGTTGGGGAGACTAGAAGGGTAAGCAGCCCAAATAGTGGCAACATGCCATGCATAGTTACAAATGCATGAACAAGCATGGTCTCGGCAGTGCAACTGATTGGTGGTGCTTGATGGGTAGGGGGAGAGGGCGAGGAGAAGAGGTGGTAGATAGAGATGAGGCTAGATAGCAGATCTGGGGCCAGGCTATGAACCTTAACCTCTAGGCTGGTGGTTCCACTGATTTGTACAAGGGCATTACTTATATGTGACTTAACTAATTTAACTAACCAAACTAATTCCTTGACATACCTGACTCAACTAACTCAACCTAACTTGACTTTTGATTAAGTGACCTATCTTAACTACCTGGGTCAGGGAAAAGGGCCTCTTCTCTCTCTCTCTGGTGGACCATGGCTTTGCACAACCACTTTTGTCCTGAAAGACTCCCAAATATTCAGGCATCAAAAACACCACAAATTCTGAAAAGCATAAAGAATAAGAGGAGTAAGCAGGAGAACAGGAAAAGTAGAAATACATATAAGGCAGCTTGGACATGAGAGTAAGAATCCTGAATTTATGAAGTATTATTAATCTTGTCCACCAACTGAAGACCTGTAAGGCTTGCTGTGTTTTGATTTTGAACAGTTCAAATAAATATGGTCAACAGTTTACAAATATTTCATGACTCACAGATGAACCTATTTCTTCATGCTTCCTAATAATCTTTCTTTACCTTCAATTTTTTTTCTCAGTTCAGTATTTATGATTTCTAGGGCTTAACTTTCCAAGGTGAAAGACTTATACATCTATTACATGTTTCTTTTCAAGTTGGTTATATTTAACGTAAAAATGGACACTTCGTTCCACATTTGAAGACAACTTCTATGGGGTCCTGGCTGAGACACGTCTTAGGTATCAGTGGTGTTTCTGGTACGCTAGAACTCCTTCCCAAACTCTCTGAAGAAATTATTCACATTTTCCCTCTCCTCCTCCCTACAAAGAAATACTTGCTTGTCCACTCAAAAGACATACAAAACCAACATGTGTATCTGGGATTCTGACCAATTATAGGAAAACACCGTAAGCGCTGAGTCGTACTCCAATCATTAAGCAGAGTACTTCTATTCTTAGGAAACAGCAGGGTTTGGTTCAGTTGGCAACACTCCTGGCCTCTGGATCAAGAGGTCAGTCTCACGTTTCAAATAAGAACTCCAGTTTACAACTCTTGCTAACACTACTGCAGAATAATTCAAGAGGGATTAAATGAAATGACAGTTCCATCAAAAACCAAGTATCCAGTAAAACTTCAAATCTAGAAATATAATATGGAAATAAAATGAACACACTAATCTTTCTTTTAAGCAAAAGATTGTAACTTAGAAATAGTAGAAAGGGAAAGGAGGAGAGAGAGAGAAAGAGAGGGAGGGAGGAAGGGAGGGAGGGAGTGTGTATGTGTGTTTTGGCCAAAGGTAGGATAAATGAATTATATTTCATAACTATACTGACATTTGCTTTTAACACTGCCCTGTTCCAAAAAGGGTAGGGCAACATCTGCAATAAAGATTTTATTAAAAGTAAGCTTCCGGTCTTCAAATATTTCTATTAAATAATTTAGATTTATACTAGGGTTGTGGGCTAAAAATATAGGAAAAATTTTTGCAGAAATGAGAGGCCGTATCAAGTGATTTCATGTAGACAATCCACAAGCACACAACTGAGACTGGGTGGCACCAAGTGATTAACAGCCCTTTACAAAAATAGATAAATAATGTTGCAATACATGAGCTCTCATTTGAAACACTAGGCTGTATTCTTGAGAGCAGAAACTTATTCTGTACTTTAAAAATAGGCATCCCAGTAAAATCAATAAGTCTTACTTAAAATTCATACACCAGGTGTCTTAATTTAAAGATTAGAGGTCCTAATATGGCACAAGGTAAATTTCCTAAATAAAACTATTTTTTCCCCTACTTAAAATTATGTAATCAAATATTTTACTCCCAGGTAAATAATTCAGCCCTAGGATAAAACTATATAACTTGAACTAATTTTGTACATAATTGGGAAAAAATTATCTATGTGTGTGAGTGTAAATAATCTTTTATATTGCCATGAATTTTCAGTTTTCATTTTAAATAGGTTTGTCTGGTATCATTATTTTCAGCATTCAAACAGCTTTAGTTATGAACTCTTGATCACAGGTCTGGAGCCAGAAGGCATCCATAAGGTCATCCTGCCTCTTCTCACACTGGATTGCCAATGCTGGAATGCCCTCTATCACACACTTGCTTATTCTTTAAATGTCTTTATAATAAAGGCCACTTTATCTTAATCAGGTACTATAAAAGAAATGAATCCTATTGCTTAACATCCCTAGATGTGGGAAATTCCAACTAGGACAATTCCATTAAGAAAGTTATAATAAATGAGTGTCAATTTGAATTTGCTACTCTTTTCAGTTATTACAAGAAGGCAGAGGAACACGAGCCTGACTCAAATCCTTATCAAATTCTAATCCAATGTGTAAGTACTAACATGTAATTTGTTCAACTAAAACACTGGTTTTCAGATAAAGCAAGGTGTCTAGGTAACCTCTTCTCCCTTAGTATCTATAGCATGTGACCTGCTCTTAGCAATAAACAAAGCTGGGTAATAAAAGACGACATTTATAAGGTCCTTTACAGTTTATACAGTACTCTTGCATGCATTATCACAAACACATAAACTAATAAAGGGACCTTAAATCAGCAGCAGCTGGGGGGTGGGGAGGAAGTGTGGCTAAACTTCAACATCTGTAAAATGAGGATCCACTCATTTCACAGATTGATGTATGTATTTAATGATATGAAAGAGTACAGTCTCCCTCAGTATCCTCAGGAGACTGGTTCCAGAACCCCCTCAGATACTAAAATATGAGGAGGCTCAAGTCTCACTTAAAATGGCATCATATTTGCATATAACCTACATACATCCTCCTGTATCCTTTAAATCATCTCTAGATTGCTTATTAATACCTAGCACAATGTAAATGCTAGGTAAATAGTTGCTGATGCATGGCAACTTCAAGATTTGGTTTTTGCAACTTTCTGGAATATTTTTTTCTGAAAATTTTCATTCCTTGGATGCTGGAACCTGTGGATGTGAAGGGTCAACTGTACGTGTATAAGAATACGTTCAATCTGAAAAGTCTTTTCAATTAATTCAACAACTATTTAATAAGTAGAATAATATATCAGAATCGCTCGGGAAGGTTTTGAAAGAGTAGATAATTCCTCCATTCTGGTGTCATTTCTTTTAAGGAACATGGTAAAGAAATTAAAACATCCTAGTTTAATTCAACAAGTGTTTACTGATCACCAAATGAGTATAAAATATTGAATGAAACTCTGTGATAAATACAGTGTAGATTTAGCTCAGTCTATAAAAAAAAAAACCTGTAGGACAAAAACAAAAAAAGTTTATGATCATAAAGAGATTTAATAGAAAGAGCTCACGCAATGGAATGACACAGGCCTCGAGAGGTGAATCTGTAAGTTACTTCACCTCTTGAAGGCAGAGGCCCAATCTATAAAATAGGAAACACCTACAGGATTATGGAGAGGACTAAATGAGATAAAGTATGGTAAGTACTCATTGCTAAGTATTCACACAGCAAGTATTGAAGGCATGTAACTTTAAAGCACTAATATCAAATGTAGTATATAAAAAATTTTTGCATGTTCAAAAGGAAGTTTCTGTAACTGTTTTTCTTTGAAATTTAATATAAATATAGATCACTATCCTACTCACAAAATATTAACATCCTTCCATACAGTGGAACAAATAAATCAAAACACTGCTGACAATGGGCTAAAAAAAAAAAAATTAAGCTGTATTTGACAATCAAAACAGTCCAGGGCTTCCCTCGTGGCGCAGTGGTTGAGAGTCTGCCTGCCAGTGCAGGGGACATGGGTTCGAGCCCTGGTCTGGGAAGGTCCCACATGTCGCGGAGCTACTAGGCCCGTGAGCCACAACTACTGAGCCTGCGCATCTGGAACCTGTGCTCCATAACAAGAGAGGCCGCAACAGTGAGAGGCCCGCGCACCGCGATGAAGAGTGGCTCCTGCTCGCCGCAACTAGAGAAAGCTCTCGCACAGAAACGAAGACCTAACACAGCCAAAAAAATAAATTAATTAATTAAAAAAAAAAAAACAGTCCAAAGTTAAAACTAACTATAAAGAAAAGATTCTGAAAATATGGCAAGTGTCTGGGACTACTATGCTGTGACTCTGACAAATAAATTGGCTCTTCTCTCAGAAGCTAAAGCCTTTTTTTTTTGGCTCTCAGGGACAGTGACTGCCTCTCAGTTTTTGTGCTACAGAGTAGTTACAAATGAGAAAGAGCTGATTTAAATCTCGAATATCTTTTTTCTAATATTTAAGTTTAATAGATAATAAACAATTAGTGATATGTTAGTATTCTCTCATACAAAATATTTCTTAGAATCAGTTTGTATTCTTAACAAAACCATACCCCCAAACTAATCACTGATTCTTTATCTAGAAAGGTCAGCCCTCTCTTTTCTAATTCTTTTCTAACTCCTTTGGCCCTAAATACCAATTCCATCTTAAATTTCTACCTACATCACTTAACGTCACTGTTAGAGCTCTTTTACTTTTCATTTTCCTTTACAGTTAAGTCACAATAAGAAAAATCCCTCCTTTAAATATACCTCTCCTATTGCCAACATAACTAAGTGTTTTTGCTTAATGGTGGTATTTATATATTAAACTTAGCATACTTTATGCTAAATGTAAAGCACTGTAAATACAACATCACATCAGGAAGTTAATTTAACATTTATATATAGATTGGGAATTTCTGTGAATTTTTTCATTGATTTTCACAGCATCTTAGAAGTGGAAAAGTTCTTAGAAATCATATATTCCAATCCAGTAATTTTACAGATGAGGAAACCAAGGCTCCCGAGTAGGTAATTAGCCACCCAGCCATATTACTAAACATTTATTATATGCCAGACACTAAGCTAAGTGCTTGAGACACAATGGTGAACTGACTGGGCCTTGTAATATCCAGTGGGGGAGACAAGTAACGAGTTAACTAAAATTCAAGAGGGAAATTTTTTTTATCAGACATAGGATTTTACTAAAATCACATGTTGTCAAGTTACAAAACCATTTACAAATAAAGCAAAGTCAAAAAAGGACTCAATATTCAGTATAGAATAAAATCCTCTTCTATCTAATCCTATCCATCCCATCCTTCAAATACAACCAAAGACCAAACTCTTCTACAAACCTCTAACAACTCAGCACAACAATCTCTTCTTTTTCTGGGTTACTAATCTAGACTACCTAGGGCTTACCATATTGCTTAGCAGTCAACTACACATTTCCTTGTACCATTTTTATTTCACACACCTTGCCTCCTAAATGAGACAGGGACCACTTGGTTCTCAATCCGTACGTTCTGTAGCTCCAAGCACAGTGCTGAAGCTTTCTGAAGGCATTAAAACAGATGAAAATAACTCAGTGCTTCCAAAATGACTGGGAACGACACTGAAAAGCAATTCTCAACATTTTCTGGTGAGCAGTTAGTATGTGCTGGCACTATGCTAGGTGCAGGGGGATACAATATCAACAGGTTGTAAGTGAAAACATACTCCTGATGCAGAAAGGTTCACAGGAGGCCAGAAGAGGGGAATCCAAGGCAGACTTGGGGCTAGGAAAAATCTAGGAAGACACTCTAGGGGAATTAATTAACATCTTGAGCTGAACCTTGAAGAAATTTGTATTTCATTTAAATAGTTCCTGGGGGACTTCCCTGGTGGTCCATTGGTTAAGAATCCATCTTGCAATGCAGGGGATGCCAGTTCGATCCCTGGTCAGGGAACTAAGATCCCGCATGTCCGCAGGGCAACTAAGCCCACATGCAGCAACTACTGAGCCTGCATGCCACAGCTAGAGAAGCCCGCGCACCGTAACAAAAGATCCCACGTGCGGCAACTAAGACCGGATGCAGCCAATCAATCAATCAATAAAAAGGAATGTGTGGCAATATTTAAATAAATAAATAATAAATAAACAGTTCCTTGAAAAGGGCTAGGGGGTCGGAGGGCAAAGAAATACAAAAAGCAGTTTCCCAAAAGCTACCATTTAGTAAAATATAGAAATGTCCTAAAACTCAACTTAGGTCACAGAACTAGGAAATTTCTCTCAATTTTAACTACTACAATTAAGAAACTCATTATTTCACGCAATCTAACTGTGAAATTCAAGAGGATTGTTCAGCGATTAGGGTGCCATTTTTAAAAGGCCTAGTAATTTGGAGGTCACCCTATAATGATACTGTTCTCTTTTTCCTTTTAGTCTATGTTGACTATCATGGGTTGTTTTGCGGAGGGGGGCGTTGAGGGGAGTTGTAGAGACATAGTAAGTTAGGAAATAACTCACCTTTTATAGATAATGTCTGTGACTAGAAAACCATTTCAAATATCCTAGATCAGGGGTCCCCAATCTCCAGGTACTGGTACTGGTCTGTGGCCTGTCAGGAACCGGGCCGCAGAGCAGGAGGTGAGTGACGGGTGAGCAAGTGAAGCTTCATGTGCCGCTCCCCATCGCTCGCATTACTGCCTGAACCATCCCCCCAACCCCGTCTGTGGAAAAACTGTCTTCCATGAAACTGTTCCCTGGTGCCAAAAAGGTTGGGGTCCACTGTCCTAGATTATCATAGTTCCAAATGTCAGTACTTTCAAAGAATTTGAATTAAAAGCAGATTTCAATTCTTATAACATAATTCCTGATTTTATCAACTGATGCTTTCTTAAAATTAAAATTATAGGTGTTGCTAAAAATGATTTTTCTCATTTAAAATTTTCCTGAAATTGAATCCAGAACAGTGGAAAATACAGATTTTTTTTTGTTAAAAAGATGAAGACAACTGTGGAACGCCTAAATTTTTTAAGACATCAGACTATAATACAGACAAGCTACTAAGTTTTAAAAGTTTGAATGGGAAGTTTGTAAAATTCACATATTAGAAGTGTCCTGTTTAAGATAAAACGGCTACTAATTTTACCGAGTGGATTGAAGCTTAGTGGTTTTCAATTAATCATTTGCTGTTAACTAATCAAACATAATTTCCAACCACATTTTAGACAATCCAATTTCATCCCTTGATGACAAAAAACCACAATGAGACCATTTTGTTTTATTTTCTATCACTATTAAAAAAAAAAAAAAAACCTCTATAGAGAAATGTTGTTAGGTAGGCAACAAAGTTACCTAAACTTTGAAAATCAAACTCCTCTCAAACATAGACTCCAGATCTAAAGGCTATACACATTATCGTGGAATTCCTGTAATAGTTATCTGTTTTTGTGAGCTTAAGCAAAACTGCTAGACAAGTTCTGCATTTGATAAAGTGACCTGATTTTAACTAACTAAAAGGGAGTGGGGGGATGGAGGAGTCACTCTATTCTTGGATGTTGAACTATTTCCTGAAAACTTAAAAACTAGCTTCTGTTCTATAGTCCCTTAATAATCTGTTAAGAAAGTAGGCTGAGAATGCTTGAAACCCTCCCGCTCTTTAAAAAGTAAGCAATTGACAATAATTGAAGAGGGCAAACTCTGCACAGCAGCAGTCCTGAACTCTTACTCTGCCCAGGCTGCAGGGTGGGGGCCTTAGTGACTGCTGGCATGTCATCACCGACTTGCTCAGCAACTTTGCTGTAATGGCTTCAAATTGCAGGCCTGAGGAAATGCTCCAAAAATAGCTGCTCTTTTTTCTTGTAAAGCCTCTTCAAAGACCCAATAGAACTCCACTACCAAAAATGGAGGAGTAACCATGGACCTTTAAAAAAAAAAAAAAAACCCTCAAGAGAACAAGTAGGAATATCCTGCTAACCAGGTTACTCATTTTGGGAGTATGAATCACAGTGCTGAAATCTGATCCACTGTTTAAATTCAACTTTTAGGTAACAAAAATTACAAGGGATTAAGTCAGTTTTTATAATCATGCAATTTCATGAAAAGGAAAAAGAACTGTTGTTTTTACAGGCCTTTAGAAAAAGGGATATATACTAAGTTTGAAATTAAATGTTTGAGAATGTCTTTATTAACTCCCAGTGGAGCAGTGCTCCTACATGTCCATTCATAAGCAACCTGGAAACCTAGACACTTGTGGTGTGGTCACAGAAAACACTTTGGAGAAGCAGCAATTCCATAAATATAAACTTCCAAGGTAACTGTAAGCACTCATACCTCCTGCACTACTTATGTTTATAGATATTCACATATATGTAACTTGATAATTCAGATAACTTACTAGTCTGTAAATCAACAAAAATTCAATGATCAGTCAATTAACAAACTCAAATCTATTTGCAATAACAATGAAGATTGTTCTTACTTGAATTCAGGTAGGGAAAGAAAGCAGCAATGTAGTGTTTAAATCAAACACAAGTAGGTATCAGGAAATCCAGGTTCCATTTCTGCTACAATTTTCCATGTGAGTTCATGCCTAAGTTAATTTAAATAAGGCAGTTTTTTAAAATAAAACACCAGAGTCAAGTTTTAGAGGAGAGTTACAATTAGATGTCAATTAGAATTCATGGTCTTAAATATAAATGCTGACTTGTAATCAAAAAGCCCATATTCTGGCTAACTTACTGAACGGTTTATAAATAACTTGACTGATTTGATGGCATCTCAAGAGGAAACACTTACCAGCTTATATTATTCACCAAAAATGAGATTTTACATGTTAACGGTATAAACTGTTTTCCCAATGACATTATGCTTTACCCTGAGATTTTCAGGCCTCAGATAACTCACCGATCTTGAACATTATTTTTAGAAAACTTCCAATCCAAGTGTGGTAGGCTGAAAAACACGGCCACCATATTTTGCAGTACCTCCCATCAAGAGGCAGTCTACTTCCCAAGGCCTTGAATCTGACTGACCTTGTCACTTGCTTCAACCAACAGAATGTAGGAGAAGTGACATTATGTAATGGCCTCAGAAGGCTTTGCAGCTTCTGCCTTCATCCCCCTAGAAGGCTCCCACCAACACGTAAGGAAACCTCTGTGCCCAACTGGGCAGCCACCTACAAGCCAAGAGAACAAGCCTCAGAATGAAACCTACCTTGATCTTAGACTCCACGGCCTCCACAACTGTGAGAAGTACTAGGTGGTAGTTTAAGCAACTCAGTCCATGGTTTTTTGTATGGCAGCCCAGTTTAGTAAGTCAACCAGTGAGAGCAAGTGACCTCCATGTGGCTTAATATAAAACAGCTGAAATCTTGATGGCCTAATATGCTGCTGTCAACTATACTCAATTCTTAATTACTAGCATTCCTGAAACTCTCAACATCCTTCCAAAACCATGTTAAACTGAGTTTTAGGTAAAGAATTCTGGCTGCTCTGTGTCCCATAGAAGTTTTATTAATAAATTTAAAATCTGAGTGTTTTAAAAGACACAATTTAGCTTATAATAGTGATAGGCAGAATATCAGATTTGTTTTACAATTTATTTTAATAAAATTGATTAATATGCACTCAAATGTTTATTTGGTTTTGGTAATGTACAATGGACTAAATTATCAGATTCTGCTTGTCTAAAACAAATTCTAAAGCTTAATTTAAAAACTTCTTTAAATCTCTGAAAGAAAAGTTTCAGTCAGCAGCTTTCCTACCAACTTTAAAAAGTAAAAATTGTACCTTTTAACAGCATATTTTACTATTAATTCAATTTGTCCAGCAATAATATCAAGGAATGAAAAGGGTTTATATTCATTTTGTGAATTCTAATAAAGTTTACTTGGTAAACAAATAAACATTAAGCTAAACTTAAATGTACCAGAAAAATGAAAACAATCCCTTTTAACTAGCATTTCCTGACAAATACTATTGTCAAAAAGTAGCAAAAAAAAAAAAAAATCTTAAATAGGCTGTAACATTAAAATAAACTTAAAAAATGCATACGGCATACAACTATATTTGACAATGTTCATGTAATGATGGTCTGTAATAGATGGTCTTCACTTTTAAAACTTTGTTTTTTCCCAAGCAGTGAATAAAACCATGCCATTTAGTGGTTTTTCAAGTGTTTTGGTATTAGAATTTTTTTTAAATGCCCAAGGTCAGAGCGCAGATTTAACCACAATTAATAACTTCATTTTGATGAAAGTAAATGCAAATATAATTTATATATTGTATAATATATTATATTAGAATACATTAACATTACATAATATATTAGATGCAAACATAATTCAAGGCGGGAAGGGCAAACTCTTTGGCTGTTACCAGAAAATCTTTTTGCAGCTGTCTTTGTTTCCCCACCTCCTATGCCCCCACATTCATTGAGCTGAAAATGCTAATTCTATAAGCATAACTTGAGTACTGTCTCTTCAAGGTCCCACTGCCACCACCTCATTACTTCTCCCCTGAATTCCCATAGTAACCTACTCACTGGTATCATTTTTACACCTACATAATTTTATTTCTTATTCATTTAATTCTAAAGCAGTCAAATATTCCCTGTCCATGGAACAAATGTGTAACCCTAAAGTAGAACTATTATTCATTTATACCCTGAAAATAGGCAATTATCTTTCTTTTTAAAATTATTTATTTATTTATTTATTTATTTTTGGCTGCATTGGGTCTTTGTTGCTGCGCGCGGGCTTTCTCTAGTTGTGGCAAGTGGGGGCTACTCTTAGTTGCGGTGCGAGGGCTTCTCATTGCGGTGGCTTCTCTTGTTGTGGAGCACGGGCTCTAGGCACACGGGCTTCAGTAGTTGAGGCATGCGGGCTCAGTAGTTGTGGCTCACCGGCTCCAGAGTGTAGGCTCAGTAGTTGTGGCACACGGGCTTAGTCACTCTGCGGCATGTGGGATCTTCTCAGACCAGGGATCGAACCCGTGTCCCCTGCACTGGCAGGCGGATTCTTAACCACTGAGCCACCAGGGAAGTCCCACAATTATCTTTTTTAATAGTTGTAGTTATTTGAGTTTAAGAGTAATCTCAAATTTACAAAAGTAACTTTAAAAATACACAAGTAAACACTCTAGCACCTTTTTAGCATGGAGTTACACAGCAATAATAATTAAGCAGGGACTATAGGCATTAATCAGGGTGACTATCAACCAATAAACTGAAATAAATGAGCAGCCTAAGGGACATCATCTACCAATAAATACATCAAGAGCTACATACACAAGGCTGAACAGAGAAGGCAAAATCTATCTTTACTGACCTTATAGTTAGCCTCCACAGCTTCTCCATTGAGAGATAGTTAGCAATGAAAAGGTAAACAAGATGACTTGCAGTGAATGGTGTCTTGAGACCCACCTGGTCTATCAAGACTGATATATTATTAACTTTGTCCCAGCTCTACAGAGGGGAACCCAGTGAACCCTTAAACAATGCCTGCTACATAAAACCAAGAGGTTAAGTGTTTATGAAATGAAGAGACCACTAAGCACATATACTGAATTCAAAGAAGATAACTAAGAATAAGCAGAGTGAAAGAAACCACAGCCACGTTAATGTAAGTGACCTAACACACACCACCCAGAACCAAGTGGGTCTTTTTTGAGCAAAATCACCCTGCGTTTGAGGGAGTAGAAGGAGCTGGGCAAATTCTTATCTGTAGTGTGATGGGCATTAACTGAAAACTGAAGAATAGACAGGTACACAAAGGGCATGCTTTGTCTTCTGTGTTTGAAGGACAATATTGTGTTTGAGGACAATAATATTAATTTCACATATCATTGTCTAGAAACAGTGATTATTGTATCACCCACAAGAAGAGATTTGTACCAGTCTTAACAGGAAAGTCTGCACACCCTCCGGTGGGGAGGGGTTAACAGTGATCCTATTACATCATCTGGAGCTCATCCAGACTACACAATTTCAGAAACATAACCTGTATCAGTCTGAACATGTGTAGAGGAAAAACAGAAACATCTGTATTTTGGCCCACTCTTCCCCAGATTTTTCTTTTTCCATCTTAGAAAAAAAAAAAATTAGCCAAGAGAGCTTGGTAAATTTTAACTGTGACCCTATCACTGGTAAGGATTAGTTCCAGGCAAGGTCTCAGAAATCTCATTTAGCTCATTTCTAACATTAGTACTTTGCTATTTTAACACACTTCTTTACTTGTTTAACTAAGTTGTGTTAATTCTGTTCCATTCCTCTACCCCATTCAACTTAATACCTTTTAAAACCCCCAGGTATCCGCCTTTTCAGTATCATTTAGCACTCTTCTCTGATGTCAGAGTGTTCTGGTCTGATTTTGCATTGGTCAATTAAGATTTTATGCAGATTTTAAAAGGTTTGCTTCCTCTTCTTCTATAAAAAAATTTCCATATGTAACTGCTTTTTAAATACTCAAGGAAGAGATTGCTGGAAAAGTGGATCTGAAGAAATTTCACTTGAGATCAACAACAAAGGGTCCTAACACATCTCTGTTACTACCTATGGTGAATCCATTTTAACCTAAACCCAGTTTTCATAAAATTCTAACTACTTACATCTCCATGGTAAGTTTATATGTAAAAAATACTTTTATTACTGTTACTCTATGACATCTACAATGGCCTACTGAAGAGAGCACAGGCTACTTTTCTGAGCTATCAAAAGAGCACTTGCTAGGGAAAGCAACAACCTAAACTAAGATAAAACCAAGTTATACACCTCTGGGGGTTAACCTACATAAGTATACCAATAACTATTTAATTAACTTAGATATGCATAAATATTTTCTTTATCCTACCATCTATATTGATGAAAACCAGCTGAAAGGAAGGAATGAAAGAAAACAGATGCACTGATTTCATAAGGCTACTTTACTTTAAAGCCCAACTTTTTAAAGTTGTGTATACTAGACAAAAAACTTGAAAATGACATAAAAACAGATAGGATCAGCTCCATTATTCTATGTACAAATAGGAATTAAGTCTCCAGTCTCTCTGCCCCTTCACGCTATTTCAGAATCCAAACCCTCTGAACAAATTCATACACTGCTGGATGCCAAGCACCCCGGTGTCAAAGTACACAGTTCCCCGCTTTAAGAAAAATCTAACATATGAAGATTTAAAGTAGCAAAACTGATGATGAAGACCAATGTCAATGAAGTAATCATTTGCCTGGTAAAAGCATTTATTTAAGTACTGATTTAAAAGTGATCCTGTAGGGACTTCCCTAGTGATCCACTGGCTAAGACTCTGTGCTTCCAATGCAGGGGGCCCAGGGTTTGATCCCTGGTCAGGAAACTAGATCCCACATGCCTCTACTAAGAGTTGGCACGCTGCAACTAAGAGTTCACACGCCACAACTAAGTCCCAGAGCAGCCAAATAAATAAACAAACAATAAATATGTTAAAAAAAAAAAACTAGTTAAAAACAAGTGAGCCTGTAATATTTAAGTCAAATAATATAAAATTGTCAGTAGTTACTGTTTGGGGCTTAGAAAACTGGCAACTTTATATACTCAACCTAATAATTGCAAAATTGGATTCACAAAAATCAAGCCTACATAGAACTTTTTAAAACCTATTGCACACCCCCTCCCTGACCTAAGCAGGAAATGGGAAATTTATGTTCCAGAGAAGTAGACTAAAAGGATCTGTATTCACATACCTGGCACAGCCAAGAGCAAGGATGAAACCCCACACTCTCAACCCTAAAACACTGGCTCTCCATCTTAACACCCACTACCACCAGCAATGCTCTCTAGAGAGGGGACTGACAGATTTTCATCTGGAAAAACTGACCACTACAAGAGAACCTAACAAAGATAATGACATTTAGGGCCTCCCACAACTTCAGGGCCTGGCTGGTTCCTGTTATATTACTCTCCAGTGAAGCCTACTTAAGACATTGAAAGCAGAAAAAATTTAAAAAGAAATACCCACTATAATATCCTTAGAGAGATATTATATTACTACATCCATGAAATAGGAACAGCATGTTATTAAAAATAACAAAGGAACAATGAACTCAGAAAAGATTCCCTGGAAATTAAGAATGATAAATACCTTTTTTGGGGGGAAAAAAACCTGAAAAATTAAAAGCTAAAGTTAAAGGAATCTCCCAGAAAGCATAACAAAAGGCGGGAAAGATAAGAAAATTCAAGAGTTAGTCTGAGAAGCAGGAATTACAGAAACAGCGAAGAGATTAAAAAGACTGGAAGAAATTATCCAGGAACTAATAAAAAAAAATCTTTCCTAGGACCAAAGGACAGTTAGGGCAACTATATTGCAAAACTTTAAAGGGCACCACTCACACTGAAGACTGAGTTTCCAAACAATGTAATCTTTACAACGAATTTTAGGGCTTCCCTGGTGGCGCAGTGGTTGAGAGTCCGCCTGCCGATGCAGGGGACATGGGTTCGTGCCCCGGTCCGGGAGGATCCCGCATGCCGCGGAGCGGCTGGGCCCGTGAGCCATGGCCGCTGAGCCTGCGCGTCCGGAGCCTGTGCTCCGCAACGGGAGAGGCCACAACAGTGAGAGGCCCGCGTACCGCAAAAAAAAAAAAAAAAAAAAAAAAAAAAAAAAAAAATTAAATGGTAGTGTAGCTTGTTCTATAAATATGGAATTTTTAAAAGGGGGGAAATCTCAAAGGAGTTGGAAATGTTTGCCTCTGGAGAATGCAAGCCATAGATAAAGAAAAGTGAGTTAAAACTGCTCTTTTTCATTGTAACCCTAATAGCACTAAGGGATTTTCTGAATCTATGTATATGTTACTCCCCTAAAATTAAATTTCAAAATATATGTTTATAGATAAGACTATATAAACAAGTATGTTCAACCATCTCTCCTTGGCAGAATAATCTAGGTGCTTCCTCCCAAACTTTCTCCTTTCCTGAATTTTCCAATTCTCTCTAATGAACATGTGTTACTTTTGTAATTAAAAAAATACACCTTATTAAAAATCCACGAAATCAGATACTTGGGGAAAGAAGCGAAGGAAGGAAGAACTTTTATAAATATAAAACAAAAGAACCCCACATTCATGCTTGTACAGAAAAAAAAAATCCACCTCTTACCCCCACCTCCTAGATAGGGTTTAGCTCCTTCCCAAAACCCTGCTTCATACTACAGTCACTTCAGGATATGTGAGAAGTTAAATTTCAAAGAACTTCCTAAATCCACATTCAATTGTGTGAAAGCACAAAGTAGCACTCTGAAGAAAGCCATTTTTACTCTGAAGCCCAGATCAACTAGTCTATAGTAAGTTTTCATGCATGTATCAAAAAGCTCATTCTCTAAAACGTATATTTACTGGATAAAGAAAGACCTTACTTTAAAAATAAACAAAAATCTCCTCACCTTGGGTTAAGTAAGAAATTGCAAGAGGAAGAAAGGAGCTTTTAACAAAATGTACCCTCACCACCCCCAAAGCAAGACCCAGCTGAAAAATCTGAAAAGTCTATTGACTAACACTATCCTGTGAGGAGAAAAAGCACACTAAAGTGAAAATAGGTAAGTAACAGCACTAACCACAAATAAAGCATTGAAAATATATGGTGGAAGAAAACAGCAATATTTTAAATAGATACGCCTATTTGCATTATTTTGTTAATTTGCAACATTATTCAGAGAAACAACATCTTATTATCTGATGTGTTAAAGATTATGATTCTTCTCATGCTAAAAGCCAAATAAGGATTAAACTACTGACCACTTTTGTGTAAAATATTAAAGAGAAGGGGAAAAAAAAAAACCCATTGTGCTTTATACCAAACTGTTTTTGTTTGCTTTTAGAAGAGGTGAAGCCCTACGCAAATAGAAGTGCTTCCACGGTAGCAGTACTTGTTCCCAGGAAACGTGGTGCTACAGTACTTGAGCAGAACCACGAAGCAATTCTTCTTCATAAAAACAGCAACGTCCCTTTCGTGGCTTGAAGTTCCGATCAATCCTCGAATCAGAAGCCTTTCTTGTAAAAAGTGCATCACTTAGTAACCATAGTTATTGAACCACACGGCTCTTTAAGACCTTCCTTTATACAATGCTACTCAACTATTATTAAACTTTCAAGTCATAATTAATGGCTAAATTATGCTACTACTGAAGGTAGCAAATTAAGTTTGAATAATCTTAAATCTTAACTGATTTTTAAAACAACTTCACTTTGATTTGCCCTAAGCCTAAACTTCACTACATATTTTGACAACTAAAAGGTTAGGTTTAGAGTTTACCTCTTCCCAAAAGTCTTAAGGTAAAACACATTTCAGAGTCATACTAGCATTACTATTTGGGGATGCTAATTTACATTATTTTTCCAACTATAATGTAAAACATATTTTTCTACATTACTAATGAAGACTGATCTCAGGGTTTCAAAAACTTTTTAAAGTTTCAACTATTTGAATATTACCTAGGCTTTTTTCTTTATAGTTAACATGAAGCTTTGGGGGAGGAACATGCTTTCAATGTTACTTTTTAAAGAAAATTTGCCTACCATCTTGCAGCTAATTGAGTTTGCTGAAATTAAACATCTAGTTTGATAAAGGTTAAGTACTTTTTTAGTTCACTCTAAAAATACTCATTATTTCCCCCAGGAAATAAACTAATCTCTATGTTCTATTTACTGTCACATCCACTATCTTCCGACTGTTTTGTTTTTTTTTCTACCACCGTATCCAACAGTTTCGCCAGCGTTTTTCTACCTAAATCACTGTGGCACCATGGGCCATTCTTCCCCGGGGTGCCCACCCACCGAGCAGAAGCAAGCATTTTTTCTGAGAGCTGAGAGCATACTTTTATCTTCTTTCTCCACTCAGCCTCAATCAGCAAGATAAATGGGCAGGGAGAGTCCTTCCCTCAAATAGGGAAATACTCTGCTTTCGGATTTTTAAAACTGAAGTATTACTGACTTATTATATAAGGGAAATGTTTTGTGATTGCAATTTCAACTGTTTATGGTTTTTTTTTTTTTCTTTCTTTTGGCAGCTTAATCAACAGTTAAGGGCAATATTACAAGCGTTTCATTTTTTTTTTTTTTTTTTAGCGGGACGCGGGCCTCTCACTGTTGTGGCCTCTCCCGTTGCGGAGCACAGGCTCCAGACGCGCAGGCTCAGCGGCCATGGCTCACGGGCCCAGCCGCTCCGTGGCACGTGGGATCTTCCTGGACCGGGGCACGAACCCGTGTCCCCTGCATCTGCAGGCGGACTCTCAACCACTGCACCACCAGGGAAGCCCCAAGCTTTTTTGCAGTACGCAGGCCTCTCACTGTTGTGGCCTCTCCCGTTGCGGAGCACAGGCTCCGGACACGCAGGCTCAGTGGCCATGGCTCACGGGCCCAGCCGCTCTGCGGCATGTGGGATCTTCCCGGACCGGGGCACGAACCCATGTCCCCTGCATCGGCAGGCGGACTCTCAACCACTGCGCCACCAGGGAAGCCCCAAGCGTTTCATTTTTAAAGGGAAATCATTTGGGTTACACTTGATATAGCAAGAAACCAAAAAAAAAAAAAAAAAAAGAACAGCCTTACTCTCAATGAAACTGTTACTTTTTAAAACATCTAATCTTTATTACAGTAACAATGTATACACTGTATGTGTTCATAGTCTTCTGCTGGGCAAGTGTTTGGGAGAAGAAGCAAGACCAAATTACTATAACAAGAAACAGTTTAATTCATCTCCTTTAATTGATACATGTCTGAAGTAGCTTTAATTAGGGCAGTGGAGCAATCATTTCTGAAACAAGATACATGGTCAAAAGAAAAAGAATTAAACCATTTGTAGAAATTAATAACACCTGCAAGGTAAGTTCATTTAATGTTGGAATATTGGCTAAGTTATATGCTGCGGAACGCAAAAAAATCTCTGAAAAAAAGTACCTTTTTAAACTGTGAATCAAGATACTCAATATAACTTAATAAAACCCCAGCCACAAGAAACCTTGAATCTTCAAGGATTAAAAACACTGAGGCCAGTTATTCAGAAAATGATAGATAATAGAAATGAAACAGAAATGACTTCTTAAAAATTAGAAGATTATTAAAACAATGCATATCTCCACACTTCTAAAATTGCTGGATGAGATTTCTTAAATCAAATTATAAGGTCCTATATGGTACATTTTACACAAGAAGTTCTTTGTATGTGGTAATAGCTGCAAGGCATCAGAGTCAATAAAATAAATCTGAGAAGTAAGAGCACTCCTTGTAACAAGAAATATTATAGAATACTAATTCAGGAAGTTATTCAGCAGCCTATAAAGAAATAGGAAGTTGTTGACCAACTACTTGAAGAACTATTTCCTGTAGGAAAACTATAAGACAGATGAAGAAAGCAATAATTCTCAGAGCAATAAAAGAATTCTTTTAAAATAAAGCTCAATACACAATGTTGAAATTAGTTTTAAACAGTAAATTCAGTAGAACAAATATACCCAATATACAGACTAAGCTTTTTAAAAATACTTCAGAATCATACTAGAACTTGAATATGTGTCATTGATAAATGTAGCCAGTACCATACTTCCTCCTTATCACTTGCCAACCTAAGGTACAAGTCTTCCTCAGAAAATCTCACTGACCTAGGCAGGGCTTTAAAAATCCCAATAGTTGCCTACCTATAATCCTTCAGTAATTATGCCGCCTTGAAACAACAGGATGGGCCAACTGACTTCAAAGTCATTCATCTAAGGTCACAAGACAACAACTAGTTGTTTCTCTACATTTCCTGACATGTACCAAATAATCCATGATTTTGCCTGCTTTTACTGACCAAGATCCATCTAACAGGGAAAACATTTCTATTCCTGAAGGTTTGATATGAGAAAATTATTCCATGGTGTCAAAAATCTTCATGTTTCTCATATAATAAATCTAATTTTACTTCCACATGAGAGTCCCTCAAAAATCTTAAAGAATAATCATATTTATCTCTCTTCTTCCCAGTTTTTCATTTCCATGGTAACCATTACCCATATGGCATAATTTTTGTATCATTTTGTCCTAGTTTACCTTTGCTACAGGCTCACTTGAGCGGAGTGCTTGGGGTGGTGTGGTGTGTGTGTGTGTATACCCTTCATTAATCCATCTTTGAGAGAAACACTTCTCAAAGGAAGAACTATTGGAAACTAAAAAATAAAGTATAGAACATTTCAGGTCAAAACAAAAAGATCATTCAAAATAATAAAAATGTAGGCCCATGTCACCTAGAAGCAATTATTACAAGATACAAAAGACTAAAAGAGGAGCATAAATGTTGCTCTTTAATCATAGACTTTTAGCTATAACATCAACCAAAAAAGAGAGGGGCAAGCCAGCTATTAAGCTGTTTAAAAATCTCCCCAGGTCAGCATGTGACCCAGCAGGGAGAGGTTCAAAAAAGTACAGCCTTTCTTTTCCTAACAACCTGGTTTGTTTCCACTCCTTTCCCTTCAAGACACATCCCTCACAGCTAGTAGCTCTTTCAATCATTTACTCTGGATGTCTGCTTGAGAACAAATAATCTTGCTCATGCAGATGAGTCTGCCAGACTTGTGTGTACTTTCCAGTCTCAGGCCCTTTATTGTTCTGGTTGAAACCTGACCCTTTGAAATGGATACCAGGACACCAGAAAACGAATTTAAAATATAAGAAAAAAGTTGGAGGAAAAGGGGCAAAAAAACTGCAGAAACTTTTTAAGATCAAACTTTTTCCTCTGCTCTTCTAAATAAGCTTGTCACAAAACTGTTATCTTACACTGCAAAGTAACAATCTGCCCCAAAAGACAATCAATATAAAATACTAAGACACACAACAAAACAGTATCATTATTGTATTATCTGACCTAATGAATAAATGTTACATTTCCCTTAGGAGTAGACTGTCAGGGCGGATCACAATCAAAACTTGGACTGTTTTTTACTTTATTATCTCAACATGATTAAACAGTACTAAGTAAGCAACTTCTTGAAAACATCAATTTCAGTCTATAATAATTACTTTTAGGAAACATTTTGTATATACTTATTCCAAACACACCAAATAAAAATATTAAGGTCCTACCTATAATTTCAAAACAAGAAGGGACAAAATTCTATTTTGATCTTTTCAGCCTCAATGAAATTTTGCCATTTTTTTAAACACACAAAAAACAAGGCTAATAAAAACAAATAACCCAATGGCTTTGTTTTTGTTTTCCCAGAGAAGAGAGATTCTGTTTTGAAGACCTGCTAGCTCGAAGAAGTTTGCCACTGCGCTTGTATATCAAGCGGGAAAATTCATATTTCTCTTTACCCTCTGAGGGAAAAACAAACTGATAAATCACATCAAACTGCAGCTAAAGGGTCTGTCATCTCACAACCTAAAGTACTGTAATATTAGACTCCTAGGGAATTCCTCCTTATTTTTATAGTTCTTTTCTACCAGTAAAATGTCTATTTAAAAAGGTAAGTAGTACTGCACATATTTCATAAACCTATGCCAGCCCCCAAACTCTCACAATTTGAAATTCTTCATGGTATCCTTTCAGTTTTGAGCTAGGCTAGTTAATAGGTTTGGCACAAACTCAAAAGGAGAACATCCAAATTGCCACAAAATAAAGATTATTAAAAGGTTATGAACCAGGAATCCATAAAGCTTTCAAAACATTACCTAAAGAAGGTATTTAGCTCATACTGAACTGAAAAAAAAATTATGGAAGATATAACTGAGCTTGACATAAATATTAAGTACAATATAAAAATAAATGACATTTTATATCTTGGTACCAGAAAATTATCTCCTACCATTATTTTCACTTACTTTAAGAAGTATCTCTGACCAGAAGATGTCTTTGCCATCTCCCAGCCCGCTGGCAGAGGTACGTCATCAGGTATCTCAAAAGAAGACTGTCTAAGGTGTTGAGCAGTGGGTGCAGCTGCTGGGCCAGAGACTACTCCCGTGGGTGTCAGTGTCCCAGGAGATACGGCTCCCAGCTGCAGGGAAGCTGGAGAGGAATGAGCTCGAACATGCTGTGGAGTCAGGGCCCCTGCAGTGCCTGCATCAGTACTGGCCTATTAGGAATATTAAAACAAAGATTTCTTAAAATTTGTTTTCAAAGAGAGTACCTTTATATTTCTTAGATAGATATTTGGTTGCAATGAAATTCTAAATCCAAAGGCACATTTCAACATTTAATATTTGACACAGAGGAATACAGGTTTGCAGATGGATACTTTTAAATGTTTACGTGAAGGCCAAGGCAGTGTGGGTGCTTTTCCAAGTTCTAAAATGTTCTAGGTATAAACAAAACCCGAGGAATATAACTATGGATTCTTTTTCTTTCTTTTTTTTAAACTAGGTTTTACATAGTTAATGTTTTTTCCAAGCCAAGCCCTAAACACACAACAGTTGTCATTTTTTTCTCACCATGGACAAATGTCATCAATAAAGCAACCATCAAAATTTATACAACTTTTAAGGAATACAAAAGATTCAGAAACATCCGAATATTCTTAAAAGCCTCCTAATGAATGAAATAAAAACCCAGCCATATATTTGTACCTAGATGATAAAGATGCCAACAATTCCATTACAATATAACTTAAGAATTTACAAACATATTTACAACTGTGTAGTAGCAGAAAAAATCCTGAACTCAGACCCTAAAGTTCTGGGTTCTAGTCCAAGCTGGCTAGTGTGACACTGAACAATATCATAATCTCTGAGCCTCAAGTTTTCTCATTTGTTAAATAGCTTTTTTTCATGATGGAAAAATGCGTATATGAATTTATATCCAATAATTTGTGAACAATAGTATTTACAACCCATATTTGTAGTATTCATAATCTAGTACAGTTATTTAAATTCCTTAACTGAAGAGTTAGGGTTTGATTATCAAAAAGTTTGCATTTCCTAGATTCATTCATATAGGCAAGTAAGGAAGACTAAAAGCAATCAGCAGACACATCTATGGCTTGATGTTAAATCATGTACATTCTGAGTTTCCAATCAGAATACATTTGAATTAGGACTCATTAGCAGAAATAAAAGTCAAACTTATAGATGCACGACACGGTTAAAAAAGGCATTAAAACAAACAAAACTACAGTAGATTATGAATAGTATGAATCCATAAACTGCTGATATAAATTACTGTGCAATTATTTACTAGAAAAATAAGTACACTTTTTAGTTGCAATTCTTTACAGTTTATAGATGCCACAAAATGGGGAATTCAATCTCCTATGGGTATTATACTTTCAAAACATATTAACTAGCAGCATAGTCGTGTAGACTGTGGCGTGCAATGCCAACACATTTTTCCCCATAATGAGTCCAGAAACTCATTTCCAGGACTAAGAGAAAAAAGCATACCTAAGTCTACTTCTTATCAATTTAAGTATTTGGGGTAAGCTGCTAAATTGTTTTTCCTTCCTCTTTCTTAACCCAGGTTTTTGTCAGCAGGTTAAGTGAGTTTTTCTGAGTTCCAAAACCCCTTGGTCTGAGGCAGGAGAACACACCACAGGCCTGCTGCAAATAGGAGGGGCGATGGGAGTGGGCCGATAACTGTTCTTTCCACTCAAGTTACAGCCGAGTGGACTAACTACATCGCAGTATTTGGAAAACCAATTAACTTCTGGACAAAGTTCCTATGCTGAAGTTTAGCCTGAAGCAAGCTCTTTTTTAAAAAGGAAGGAAAGAAAGAAAAACCTACACTAAACAAATCTTCTGGGACCGGTCAGAATGTTAACACTTTCATAATAGTTTCACTTTAATGTTGGATCACGTTGACAAAATAATCGAACGTTGTGTATGTGGAACAGCCATGTTCATATCCTCAATAAGAATTAAAGAGCAATGGCGAGCCTCGAATTAGTCATCACTTCCCAAACATTAACTTCTAATCACAGTTGAACTAGGCAGGACTCGGCCTATGAGTCAACCTGCAGTGCGTTATCAAAGGCTTCTGTTAAAACCAAAGCACGGTAAAGCTCAACTCAGGTCCTGCGCAACGTGTAGATGTGGCTAATATAAAAGCATTTCGGCAAACTGTAAATAATAGTCTCCAACGGGGAAGCCAACACGTGAACCAACTAAGTTTGATAAGAGTAAGCCTGCCCGACTTCCAAGGCGCTAGCTAAGGGCAGGGGTGAAAGCACTAACTCCATAAACAACTTCCAGGAAAGTCTGGATCCTGTACTCAGAAAGCGCCGGGGCCGCGAAGAAAATAAATGCTTTTGGGAGGGGGAGGGGGAGAAAGAGCGAGAAACTAAATGGACTGGTTCAACCCCCACCCCTAATCAACACTGGAAAACAAGAGAACAATTATTTGACTCCCCAGGAGACTGAAGTGGACCGAGAGGCCCCGAAGGAAAGGGGGCCCAGGGCTCAACTTCACAAACTCGGCCGCCGCTGGCAGCTCACCCACACACAGATGCCAGAGGCCCCCCTCCCCCTCCCCGGCCCCGCGGCGGCGGCGGCGGAGGGAGCGAAGGTGCGGAGCGCGGAGGCGCGCGCATTGTGCAAGCCCACCGCGGCCCGGGCCCGACTCTCCCCACCCCCTTCCTTCCTCCCCACCTCCCCTGCCACTCCCGCCAACCTCCCGGGAACCCCAGGAAGAAAGAAAGGGAAGGGAAAAGCACGCCCCCCCGGGGCTGCAACCGCAGAGAGAAACTACAAGGGGAAAAACAAATCTCGGCCCTGGACTCCGGGAGGAGTGAGGAGCCCATAGCCGCGGCCGGCGGGGCGCCTCCAGTCTCCCCGCCTCTCCGCGAGCCCCCATCCCCACCTCACTAGCGCTCCCGGAACCCCCCTCCGCGGCCAGGGCTCGCGGCCGCCGCTCCCGAGCGCCCCCGGGCCTGGGGCCCGCCCGACGGGAAAGTGGGGAGAGGGGCGGCCAGGTTACCTGTCGGGAGTGGGACTTGGGCTCTGGAGGCTTGAAGAAGGAGTCAGGCAGCTTCCGGAGCCTCATGGGCACAGTCTGGGGCACGTTGGCCGTCTTGGGGTTCATGACGGCGTTGAAAAGCGCCTCCAGGTCGGTCTCCGAGTCCCCCCGGACGTGCACGATCTGGTGCCCGGCGGGGGGGGCCTGCGGTGCCGCCTGGGACCCCGGGGGTGCCGGCTGCCCGGGCCCGGACGGCGGGCCCTGCCCCTGGGGGGGCTGCGCGGGCGGCTGCCCTTGGCCCTGGGGGGCTGGCTGAGGCGGCGGCTGCTGCTGCCCGGGATCCATGGTTTCTCCCTCCCCCGACGCGCACCCCGACCAGGCGGGCGAGGGCTCCGCCCGGGCGCCCCGGCTCGACGGGCCGAGATGGGAGAACCGGCGAGGGTGGCGGGCCGGCGGCGCTGGGCGGCGGGAGCGGCGCTCGCCTTGCTCTCAGCGCCGGGGGGCTGCGCCGCGGCCCCGCATCCCCCGCCCCGGCGCCTCCGCCCCCGCCCTGCGCCCCGGCTCCACTGGTCTGGCGGCTGCGCCTCGGGAGGGGCTGCGAGAGCCCCGGACCTGCGCGCCCGAGAACTTTTTTCCTTCACGCCCTTGACGGATGCCGGACAGCTAGTTGCCTTTCCCCTCCCCCTTTCTCTCTTATTTCCTCTTCTTGTTCCTTCCTTCCTCCCTTTCTTTTCCCCGGCGGCGGCTGCGCCCGACTGAGACAGAAACTCGCCTCAGACGCCAAAACTAAAGTTGAGAGAACCGCCCGCCCGAGCCGCTCGCGGCTCCGCCTCCTCCCGGCTCTTCCTTCCTCTGCGCGCCCGCCCGCACAGGATCCGCGGACGTCCGCGGAGGGAAACTTTCCCCTGCAAGTTAACTACATTCCTGCAGACTCCCGGCCTCCAACGCCCCTCCCGGCCGCACGTGACCAGCCCGCCAGCGGGCCGGGCCTCCACAGTGCTTCACGGGGCTAGGGCCTGGGGGCGGCCGCGGCGGGGAGCGTGCCTGGCGATCCGCGCCGGGAGGGCGGCCGACCCGACGACCAACGTTGGGTCTGGTCTGGGTCGGAGCTCTGATCTCTGCGGCGAACGCGGCCGCCCTTGGCCGCAGGAAGTCCTCCCTCCCAGCCCGGCCCCTTCCCCGCCAGTTCTCGGGAAAGGCTGAAAGGCTTCCAGCTCGCCCCGAGATGCGAAATAGCCAAGGCCGAAAGAAGTTGGGAGGGGACGTGTAAATCCACTTAAACCCTCCCCGCGTTAGCCCGACTTGACTACCTGGAGTGTCAGTGTGGGCTCAAATCCTCAAACTAGGTTGGATTTAAAATGGTACCCGTAACAGACATTGATTTTAATAAGGGTCCATTTTTTCTTAACATTAACTTGATTTTTTTCCACTCAATATTCAAAACCCACTTGAAAGGGATAAACGATTTCTGTGATTTGAAGCTTTAAGACTAGATCTGTGACTCAGTGTGATTTACTAAATAACCAAAAATTGCCTTTTTTAAAAGTGAAAACTTTTTTAGTGCTCAGACTTGAAACATAGTCTTGAAAACCTCAACAGAAAAACTCAGTGTTTAACTTCGGTTACAAGCATTCCTCGGTGTACCTGTCTTTCATCCTTGAGGGGATTGGAGCCTACCTCTCTTTGTTATCCCTGTACCTGGCACAAGGGTGGATTCTCTGAAAGTTGACCGAATAAGAAATGAACGGGTGCGGAGCTCACCCCAGGCACCTGGTTCTCTTTGTGGCAGTGTCATATATGCAAGGAGTCCACTTGAAATCACTCAAAAGCAATGAAAATTTGTTGGGGGTTTTTTGTTGTTTTGTTTTTTTGTTTGACAGCGCCTCTTGCGAACCCGTGCCCCCTGCAGTGGAAGCACTGAGTCCTAACCACTGGAACGCCAGGGAATTCCCCAAAATTTGTTTTTTAATTCATACATTCTGATTTTTTAAAAAGCAGCTTTACTGAGATATAATTCCATACCATACAATGCGTCCATTCAAGCAATCCAGTATTTTTCGTATATTAAAAGGGTTATGCAACATCACTCTGATTTTAAATCCATTAGTTCATTCTAAAGAAAACTAGCTTCCTGTTTTAATGATTTTGTCTGCAACGCTAGTGAAACAGATGTGTAAACAGGATTAAACAAGAAAAGGTCCCCTGAGCAAAAAAATAAACTCTTCCTCCAGCCAGGACATGCCCTGGATAAATCTGAAGAGGGATCTGTATCACTCGGTGTGGTGGGGCAGGCCAGGGAAAGAGCCTCAAGATTTTACGGCAAGATTCTAATCAACTGCTCTGGATTACACTTTCATCTGAAGAAAGGGATCTGCCTCCATGATGCCCATGACTGCTTTTTATATTTATCCCCACCCCCATCCCCAAATGTCAAGTGCGGTTAACCACAGATTTATAGGTTCTGGAGTTCCAGAGATCTGAGTTCAGATCCCAGTTCCACAAGTTACTAGCTCTGTGACATCGGACACGTTACTTATTTCCTATTCTTTAATTTCTTTAATATTGGGGTCAGGTAATGACACCTACTTCATATGTTGAGACAATTAAATGAGTCAATGGACATAAAGCAAGTACTTAGCGCAGTTTTGGGTGTGTGGTGAGATCCGCATAAACGTCAGCTATCGTTGTTTTGCCGTGTTCACAGATTACTTCACATGTAGTGACATGGCCTCTCCTTTGCAGCAGTCCCCCTCAGGGACCCTGTTGGCAGTCCCTTCCTGTCCCATCTAATAATCAATCCACACAAACAAAGCCTTTGGGCAGAAACTATGCATTACAATTTCCAACTGAAAAAACAATTTTTTAAGAACCAAAGCGTTTGAAAACCTGGGATTGTAATGGAAGCTGTCCCTTCACTAGAGTATTACCATGAACACTATAATTAAAGGGCTTAGGGTACAGCAGAGGTTGCTTTGTTCAATATTGTTTCACCTGCCATTCAACTGAGAACAAAATTACTTTGATAAGTGGATTTAAAGGCTGTTTGGAGAGATGTTATGTTCTGTAAGCACCTCTGTAGCATCAACCAAGATTTTGTAATTGAATATTCCTGATCTACAAAAATCTCAGTCACAGGTTAGTAAGGGATAGAGATAACATAGATTCAATCCTTCGTCCCCTCTCTTCCTCTCCAGCCCCACTTTTAGAGCAATTATCAATCCAAGGCACCTTGAGATGAGGAGTTGCCTTCTTCATACAAAGACCCAGGTTATCCTGGATCATTTTCAAGTCCATGTAGATCACTATCTGAAAACACTAATCTTACAATGACTTGCCTTCTCAACTACAATGGACCCTCTTCTCTACTTTATCTGTCCACACCCCACCATCATCCAGAAATACTCCAGTTGTGAAATCAAACTATGTTATACTATTCCCTTAATTACTCATACCTCATTTATTATTAACTTCTCTCTCTTCTACGAACCTATCACTCCTGTTTTCACTTCTTTCCCAATTCAGTTTAGAAATCATAACTCATTGCTTCAGCCTCTCATAATCATCTGTGCCCTCAATTCTATTGCCCCATGTATATGAATGAACTGGATCTATTAAACTGGATTAATTCAGCCATCTGTCTTTTCCATTCTAACACCTAAGGCTTATGGGGGCCTGGACCCCACATTCATTAAAAGCTTCAATCAAAACTTTTGACAGTTTGTCCAAATGAAGTTATACTATCATCCCACAGATATACCTACATGATTACAAGAAAGCATTCACTGTGGAACTTTAAACTTTGTCCTGTTACCAAATGACACTGTCTGCAACACATTATAAATTAATATTTTAAGTAAATTCTGTAATTAATGAATAGCACAATTATATTGCACTGTAATGATAGTGTGTTAAAGTTATTAATTTGCCAAGTGTAAGCATTTGAAACATACTCTGATTTTGTAACCCACTCCTGGCATCCCAGCATGCTTGAATATACTGGGGGCTTGAAAAGAGGAAGTATCCAGCCTTCTCCCACTCCCAGCCTCTGGAAAGCCTAGCTGACACCCTGGTTTCTGGGGACAAATGGAGGTAATCTCACAGGCTAGTAGATTGGTGCCCCTCCATATTTATAGTCTCTAACCATGTTTCCTTGTGTCCAGAGTCAGCTTCTCACTCATATGATATTCTAAACTTTACCACTCTTCTCATCATGTTTATTCATCATCCCCCTGCCCTTCAGAAAATCACATCACCTCCAACTGTGCAGAGATATGGAGGCCACCATACACAAAAGCCCTAAAAGTCTTCCCCTGAACCTTAAGAAACATGTATATGACTTCACAAGCCCTTCCCTCCACAGGTACATCTTTGGAAAGAGCAGTCCACATGCCTATTCTTCACTTCTTCACCTTTTGTTCATTTACCCTTTGACCCAACATACCTAAAACCAAACTCTTTACCCCTACACTCCTCCACCTTCTACCACACGCACCCTCCCAAGCCACATCCTCTTTCTGATTTACCATCTCAGTTAATAGCATCAGGATCCACCCACTTGTTCAAGACAGAAAATTGAGTGTCCTCTTAATCACCACCCTCTCACTGTCACTTACATCCAACCAGTTGATAACATGTGTTAATTTTCTTTCACATCTTTGAAAGTCTGCTGCCCAACTCCAGGTCTATTCCACTTTGACTTCACTTCCCATCCCTTTCTGCAGAGCTTCCCAAACCATGTCCCTGCTTCTAGTTTTACATGGTTCCATCAGACATCTATTCTGATTCAGAGTGACTTTTCCAATGGGCAAGTCTGATCATGGTGTGATATCATTCAAGACTCCCTTACCATGGTATAGACTCACTTATATAAGTTCTGTTTGCCAGGCCTTTGTGGTTCCTTGAATAAGCCTTTTTCCCTCTCACCCTTTGGCCTCTGCAGATGCTATTCTTGCTGTTTGGAACTCCTTTACTCTTCTTTTCACCTGATTTCCCTTGGTACTAAAATTGCAAGACTTCTCTAATGGGAAGTCCTCCTTGGCTCTCCCCTTCTTACTGGTCTCTACTCCACAGTAGGTGAGAGGCTGCTCCTCTGGAATCTCACAGAATCCGTCTACCACTTCCATCATGGCGTTTACCATAGTTGTAATTTTTTTATGTTTCTGTGTCCCCCAACACCACTCTGGATGCTTCTACAGCAATATCTTCCATCTCTTTATTCTTATGCCAGCAATGCTTAACAATAGGTGCTCAATAAATATAGAAAAGAAGTAGGGGAGAGAGGTAAGGAGGGATCCCAGAACTCAAAAGTAAAGATAGGGGTTTGCTGCCACGATTCCGATTTTGAAAATTCAGTCTCCACAGGACAGATGTTTCTATAGCATATACCTCTAAGACTTACAAAATTTAATAAATGCTAATGAATTTGCTTGAATTTTCAAATGTTCTTGATGGAATGAAAGTAACAGTAACATTATGCCAGACACTGTGCTAAGTCATTTAATCTTTATAACAACTCTTTAAAATTAAAAATTAAAATTGAAAGCAACCTCTTATAGATGAGGAAATCGAGGCACAAACAGGTTTAATAACTTGCCCAAAGGTGTACTGCTAGTAGATGGTAGAGTTGAATTTGAATCTACAGTTTCTATTCCAGAGCTCAAACTCCCGGGGACAAATGTACATTACATGTAATCAGGTACATTACATTTAATTTCAGATAATTCAAAAGGGTTATTGACAAATTTATACATATAGAAAGATAAGAGGGAAAAGGAACCCTGTCATCTAAGGAATATTTTATTTATTTCTATTGACTAATAAGTGTTGGTTTAGGATTATGAAGTCTTAGTGTTAAATGTCAAGGACAAAGCTGGCTTGATTTTGGGGAAGTCAAATTCAAACTGTAAAGAGACAAAGTCTTTTGTCCCAAAGGAGGAGATGTTTGGGAAAATTTTACTGGACAATATACTTTTTAGGGGTTTTCATACTGCAAGGGACATAGGTTACCTCAGTTAATGAGGGTCTAACTTAAGAATTCTTAAGGGAGAAAGGGAGAAAGAAACAGCTCTAGCACCTGGAGCTTGGCATCATGGAGCATTATACCTTGCTCGGGGTTCATTGTAGCCCTAACCTTACTGGTGGGGATGTCTTAATCCTGCAGAATCCATCACTGTCTATTTGTAAATTCCCTATCATAGCGTCCCAGGACTGGGACTCAGCTTCTCTTTTGTCTAAAACTGGAGAACTCTTTCCTTCCATCTCTTCCTCATGATTTCTGTTCACTCATGGCTTCAATAGTCTCAAAGCTTCTGCTTATTCCCTTCTGTTTCTGGATCTTCCTACTGTCTGCTAACTACAGGAGTGGATGAAATTGAGATGAAACAT
This sequence comes from Mesoplodon densirostris, assembly GCF_025265405.1. Taxonomy (NCBI): domain Eukaryota; kingdom Metazoa; phylum Chordata; class Mammalia; order Artiodactyla; family Ziphiidae; genus Mesoplodon; species Mesoplodon densirostris. The sequence goes on along the minus strand of NC_082667.1, from coordinate 95,264,978 downwards.
TTGTGTAAGTACTTGTAGAGTGCTGATTATGTGCCAGGCATTGGTAGTAATTGGTATAATGGTGCCTATTTCATAGAATAACAAAAATTAAATAAGTATGAATAAGTTTTTATTATTGCATCATGAGGATTAAGAAGGCCCAAGATATAGTTGACTTGGTATAATTGCATGAAGAGAAATTAAGGAACAGCTTGCTGAAGAAAGTTCTGCTTGGCCTGACAGTACTTCATTATTCAACTCAGAGACATTATTTCAGAGTTCTCCACTTTAATATTTAGAAGATAGTTTGTGTGTATTTGTGAATTAACAGAGTCCTGAAATTATTCTTTTATTCTAATTCACGTTCTAAATACTCAAATATAAAATGTTTATCACCACAGCCTTTGTTCATTGTTATGCATGTTCCACATTAGACACTAATCAATAATTATGAGATAAGTCTCTGGCTTGAAGGAGATTCTTGTACAATAGCAAGAAACAACTGTGAACAATAAGTGGATATGATAATGACCAGGAGCCTGGCTACTTTTGAACACTGTTTCAGTGTAGTTGGGGATAGAAGGGATTCCCAAATCTTGTAGCCCTACCTCTACTTTAGAGCTGTAAGCTACCCACTTCTTAAAAAGAAATTCAAAAACTAGTACAAATTACTGATCTTCTTATTGAACAGATATAAGCAGAATTGGAAAAGGGATTTAGCACACAGGTGTTTAAAGGCAGGTCACTGCAAAGCTATATACTCAGCTAAGGGGTATATGCTGCAACGCCTGGGGAACTTCATTAATTCGGAACACATTATTTTGAGGTATGTGACAATAAGCGGTATTAGACTGAGGTTTTTTCCCCTAGGTTTCAGCTATGATAAGCCTAAGCAAATAAGAAAGACAAAGTGTCATTTGTTTACCAATTTTAGAGAACAGGCCATCTTAAGGCACTTTAAAAATGGACATCTATATGCAAGTAATTATTTTAAAAACCCAAATCATGTTCACCCCTGTTTAGTTACACAGTATCAGTTGGGGTAGGGAGCTGGGGAGCTGGGGTTAGAAAAGAGATAAGCCACAGCCTGTGACAATATTTCTTTGTAAAATTTATAATGCCAACTTTTCACTTATTTCAATGGGCTTTTCTGACACTGGTTGTATAGTGGACACTTTTCTCTGATAGCAGAAAAAATATTTATGAGCAACTATACTCCCGGTTCCTATCCATGTGAGCTGGTTGCCTAAACTAATAAACAATACGCCAAAGGTATGACACCATCCAGAAAGGGTTGGGGGCATGAGTAAATTGCTCAATCCTGTTTTGTGTTAGAGGACGTCAGGCCTATTACAGAAGGACCACTCCTTTCAAAAAATATATTATATATATATTTTTCATATTTCAGCACTATAGATACATTTTGGTTAATAGGCTCCTTTTTTTTAATGTAAAGTCATATATACTGTAGTAAAAAAATCATTTAAAATCAGATTTCTTTTTCTTCTAAAATCTAGCTAAAATTATCCATATGGGAGAAATTAAAGTTTGGTCTGAGATCTGGCTGTGAAGAATTTTGGAGTATGAAGCCCTTTAGACTTTGGGCAGAACTAAGTGGGGCGTGTAATGGAGGCCCCAAAGCACCTCTCCAGTGCTGTATGCAATACAGGTTATCAAATTCAGGCTTGTACTTTCCACATCTATGCTTGAACGTAAAGGTTACTAGTCTCCTCATTTACTATACTTTTCTGAATTATACTAAAAATGGAAAGGTGTCTTCTAAAAATACTAAATATATTCTCTAGCAATTGTTCTCAAGGTGTGGTCCCCAAATCAGCAGCATCAGCATCACTGAAAACTTGTTAGAAATGTAAATGCTTAGGCCATAACCCAGACCTACTGAATCAGAAACTCTGGAGGTAAACGGCAATCTGGGTTTTAACAAGCCAGTGTTAGGTGATTAACATTTGAGAACCACTACTCTATATGATATTCCACATTCTGTTTTTATTTTATAAATATTAAATATGATGTTTTGTAAACATTATGCTTCACTATTTATAGATAAGTATCCCTTTAATTTCATCATTTATTCTAGAAATATCTATATCTAGTATATAATATGTATTTGAGAATTGAAAAAATCTGTTTATTTGGTAACATATTCATGTTGTAAAGGATCTCAGAAAGTGATGTCTTGATTCTTACCTGAAAGTTAACCACTAATCCTATTTTAAAAGCTCTGTTAAGCAGTGATTCCAACTTGTTTATAGTTTTAACATCTTGTGACTATTACTTTGACATATGCATACCTTCAACGATGTGGCACAAAATTGTTTTAAGACAATTAAAATCTAAATGTCTTTTGAGAATTTGATATACCAAACTCTGAAAGTGCCTCTTAGTTTATAACTTATTTCCTCTTTAATTTTCTAGTTTTCTATCTAATGGAAAATATCTGGATACCATCTCTAATAATTCTTCATATACCTGAATACATTTATTAAGTCTCCTAACAGTCTTTTTTTTTCTAAACAATCCCAGTTTCTTAACCTTTACTCAATGTCTTGTTTCTCAACACTTTTATTCTCCTCTTGTAGTCCTCTGACTCTTCTCCAAGTACCCCACGTTCTTCTTCAGTTGTTAAGATACTATATATGCTACATAGTGTCCCAAACATCATTTATACACATTTGATTTAAATTTGTGAAGGTCATTATTTACATACTTTCTATGTGTAAAAGGGTATAATTTATTCTTTAGAAATATAGTTTTAGGAAGTCAAAATTTGAACCCTTATAACATGAACATGAATTTTTTATGCTGAATTAGAATGACAGCATTTTAGAACTAAAAGGCAAAGGAGATCACTTAGCCCAACTCCCTTCTTTTACACAAGAACTTATGGTCTTGAGAAGTTATTCTGCACTGTCCAAAATGGTAGCCACTAGCTGCATATTAAATAGAAATTTCAGTTCCTTTGGTCACACTAGCCACGTTTTAAGTGCTCAGTAGCTCCACATGTGGTTAGCAGCTCCAGTAACAGACAGAACAGATATAGAACATTCCCCTAACCTCAGAAAGTTCTACTGGCTAGCACTGGGTAAACGACTTGCCCAAAGCCATACAGCTTCTGTGTGACAGAGCCAGAGTTTCTAGTTCCTGGTCCCGAGATATCCCACCATACTACTACTTTTTTAAAAGGACAAAATATAATAGATTACTTATCCTATCTACAATGCTTATTAAGTTTTATAAAAAGCATTGTGGGAGGCATGGATCCTGACCCCAAGAAGGTTTGAAGGAAATTACTTTAGGTGGGCTTACTGCCTATATAGAAAATGGCAGGTGGTTTAGTTACATCTTCCTTCTGGCCTCCGGCTATTTAATGTCTACAGTTGACTCTTGAACAACGCCGGGGGAGGGGCAGTCCAAAAATCCACATATAACTTTACACTTGTCCCTTGATTTTGCATCTGAGGATTCAACTTATCTCAGATCGTAAGATACCATGGTGTGTGTTTAGTGAAAGATATCTGGGTGTGAGTGGACCCAAGCAGCTCAAACCTGTGTTGTTCAAGGGTCCACTGTATATGTATGCAAATGTGCATTCACTGAATGTTTCCTGAAGTATCTTCAGTCCCTGTGATTTTCCCAGAGACAGCGGACACTTCTCAGCTCACACCTCAGTTCCTGCAGCCCATTCCTGGCTGATATCCTAGGCTCTATTTGGCCTTTCCTGCTTCAATCAATTTTCTATAATTCGAAACCCATTTCCCCCAAGTGCCATTTTCACCCTTGATCTCCTACTCAAAACTGTAGTAGATTCCTAGTGTGTATCATACACTAACAACAGCTATGATACAGTCAATGACTTACATTTGCATACACAAAAACTTCCCCACACATTATCCCATTTAATTTATTCCCATCTTTCTAGAATTCAAGCCCTTTTATTTCAAAAGATTGTTTCTTGTTAAGTATTTTAAGTAGATTTTTTTTCTAAAAGTCCTAAAACCAGGAACTTGAGAGTCAACCTTGACTTTTCCAATTCCCATTCCCCATCCCCCAGTTCAATCCATCTGCAAGTAATGTTGGTTCTGGGTCCAGAATAACATCTGAAATATATCCACTTCCCTCCATATATTAGTTTGCTAGGGCTGCCATAACAAAGTATTCCAGACTGTATGGCTTAAATAACAGAAATTTATCTTCCCACAGTTCTGGAGGCTAGAAGTCTAACATCAAGGTGTCATCAGGGTTGGTTTCCTCTGAGGCTTCTCTCCTTGGCTTGTAGATGGCTGTCTTCTTCTGGAGTCTTTACATGGTCTTCATTTGGTGTCTGTCTGTGTCCTAATCTTCTCTTCTTGTAAGGATACTAGTCATATTGAATTAGGGCCCATCAATATGACCTCATTTTACCTTAACTAGATCTTTAAAGGGTTTATCTCCAAATACAGTCATATTCTGAGGTACTGAGGGTTAGGACATCAACATATAAGCTTTGGGGAAGACACTGTTCAGCCCATAACACTCCATCTTCACCAAAACCATCCTTGCTCACACTGCTTCATTTCTCATCAGACTGTTGGTGGTAGTTACCCCACCTCTTATCAAATCCATTTACCATTCAATAGCCATGGTGATCTTTTGATCTTTTGAAAATATACATCACTCCCTTGCTTCAAAACTTATAGTAGTTTCCCATTGCACTACCGTTAAATTCCACACTCATTTTATTGGCTTATAAGATATGCATGATCTATTTTCCCAATTTCAACTCATGTCACTCTTTCTTGCCTGCTATGCTCTGTTCACGATGACTTCTGTCAATTCCTAGAACACACTAAACTCATTTCCATTCCAGGGCTTTCACATATGCTGTATTTTTCCTGAGAACATTCTCAGACTAACTACTCTTGATTTATTCCCTAGAAAAACCATAATTTATAATTATGTATTTTACCATATTTTTTGTCACTAGACTGTATGTTTTTTGGAAGCAGCAATTTTGTGTTTTGTTTACACTGTGTTCACAGGCTTAGCATTGTGCCTGGTACACAGTGGACATTAGGTGAATAATCTACTTTTCTAAGCATATCTGCTGCTCTATTCAAGGAAGTTTGTAACCCCACATGTATTGATACTTTCTACCTCTATACCACAGACTGAAACATTTTCTCTGCTTAGAAATCTTTCCTCCCCTAAGCCAATCCATAATTGTCCTTTCTTTTTTAAAATTTTTATTGGGATATAGTTGATTTGCAATGTTGTGTTAGTTTCTGCTGTACAGCAAAGTGAATCAGTTATACATATACATATATCCACCCTTTTTTTAGATTCTTTTCCCATATAGGTCATTACAGAGTATTGGGTAGAGTTCCCTGTGCCATACAGTAGGCTCTTATTAATTATCTATTTTATATATAGTACTATGTATGTGTCAATCCCAATCTCCCAATTTATCCACCCCTCCAAACTCTTTCTCCCTTGGCAACCATAAGTTTGTTTTCTACATCTCTGATGCTTGTAAATAAGTTCATTTGCACCATTTTTTTAGACTCCACATATAAGCAATATCATATATTTGTCTTTCTCAGTCTAACTTACTTCGCTCAGTATGACAATCTCTAGGTCCATCCACGTTGCTGCAAATGGCATTATTTCATTTTTTTTTATGGCTAAGATTCCATTGTATATATGTACCACATCTTCTTTATCCATTCACCTGTCAATGGATATTTAGGTTGCTTCCGTGTCCTGGCTATTGTAAATAGTGCTGCAATGAACATTGGGGTGCATGTACCTTTCTGAATTATGGTTTTCTCTGGATATATGCCCAGGAGTGGGATTGCTGGATGTCCTTTCTTTTAAAATGTACCTCAATCCCCTTCTCAGGGAGGCCTTTCATTATGGATCATCCTTGACTCTGATCTCTCTAGGTTCCCTCAGAACTTCAGTGGTTAAGTTTTATATTTTACATGTATGAAGTAAGCAGTTATTTTATATGTAGGAAGTAAGTAGTTTTAAGGAAAATAAGTGTTTTATTTTACAACATGTTAAAGGGATGAAAGGTGACACCTGATCAAAAATTTGGTTGAATAAAAGTTAATTTATATTGTCATAGGTGGTTTCTATCTTACTTTCTCTGACACACCTTCCTAGTAACAAAAGAAAAATAATTTACAGATTCTTAGTGTTTGTTAAAGCCTAGTGACATTTTTTTTTAAAGGCACAAAAAAAAAGAAGATAAACAGGAATGATAAGTTTCAACCTTATTGAAACCCAGTTCAGCCTGCCTATCCCAATGAATTTTAACATTTGTGCCAAGTCAGGAGATTGAAGACTTACATTAGAGGATATCAGGTATACCAGCTGCTAGAGTTTGCCAGTTGGACACTGCTAAATGTGTCTCTAAATGCGGCTTTTTAGTGCTAATTAATGCAGCTTTTACTGTAAGAGACAACATACTTCCCTGTCTTTTATTCTTCCCTTTGTTCTTTTGTTTTCATCTATTCTTTCTCTCTCTCTTTTTTTAAACTAGAGAAGTAGAGAGCAGAGCAGTAGTTCCCAACTGTGGAGCTGCCCACTAGAATTAATATATATGTTTGAGGAAATATGCAAAATAATACTCTACCTCATAAAAAAGTCAGAACAATTAAAATAACAAATATCATTTCATACCCGTCAGACTGAAAAAAATTAAAAATTATGAGGGTTTCATTCTCCAACAAAACTTCAAGTTTCTTAAGAGTAATTGGGTATTTCTTTCTTCTTTCACTGTGCCTAATAAGTGTTATGGGCTCTAGAATGTAAACTCCCTAATATAGACATTTTTGTCTTTTATGTTCATCACTGTATCTGCAATACCTAGAAAGTGCCCACCCAGCACATACATAGTAGGTAATCAATAAATATTTGTGGAAAAATGAAGGATATTAGTTCTTAGCAATACTTGCTGATTAACTGGATGACTGAGAAGCCTTCAGTCAGTTTTCAGAAACTTCAGACATAGGTTTTCAAAGCTGTAAGGATCAAAGTTGGTTGAGCATGGGCTGGGATAGGGATGAAAGGCAGAACGAGGGATTTCCCCTCTCTGACCACAGCTTCCTACCACAGTTCTCACTTCCCAGTTCTTAGTACCTCAAATAGCCAACACTTCATAATTTACCCAGTAGCTAACCATTTGGGGGGCCATATTTGATTTTTTCCTAATGAGCACTCCATTGTCACATACTTCATGATGTCCAGAAAGGTTTCCATTGCTATTAACTCAGATTACTCAATTTTGTGCTTTGACAATTACTCTAGTCTTCTATTTAATCTCTGGACCTTGGTCTTTCTTCACCCCAATTTATCACTCCCAGTCTAATCTTTCCAGAATATCACTTTTATGATGCTACTACCCTGCTCAAAAGTTTTTGACTCCTATACATCATCTACTTAAAAGATTTAAATTTCTTAGCTTTGTACCTATAGCCCTCGGTAACCAGGACCCCATTCATCTGTCTGCCCTGTGTTATTACCCAGAACCCTTGGACAGAACTCCTCAGTTCCAACTAGTCAGGTGTCCTTATGTCTTCCCAAACCACCTTGTGTTTCTATGCCTCTGTATTTATTTTCTTGCTCATGGGTCCTAAAAGTTCCAAGTTCTCTGGTCTCCAGCCTAAGTTCCTTTTTTGGATGTCCAAATTATAATTCAGTGAGCCTTCTCTCCTTAAGTAACTATCAGAATTTCTGAAGAATGCTCTCAAATTCCAGAAAACCATTCTGTTGTCACTTGTTATGATGGTTGATTTTTCACCCCAGAAAAATCCTCACCCTCAGTTGATTACAGCTTGCTCTTTCAAAGTTGGATTCACAGGCTGCTGCTGCTCTCCAGAGACAATTTTGTCCCAGGCATGTTCCCAGGCTGCATATCTAATCCCACACAGTACAGCTAAATTCAGATTACAGTATAATAGTTGGCAAAATTTTACACCAGGCTTAGGGATAGCTAGAGAAACTACTGCACTACTGATACTCTTGGACCTTAGTCGCCCACCCTTCCCCACTCTCTCTCTCTCTTTTTCTCCACACCTGCAGTCATACTTCAAGGGCCGGCTTTTTTCCAGCAAGTGGGCTCATTCAGTCAGAGAACAGATACTGAGTGTCAATTAAGTACCAGGCAGTGTGCTAGGCACTGGGGATGAACCAAATACACACAGTTCCTGTTTTCAAGACAGATATAAAATAAATTACTACAAATAATTGAGAAAATAATTCTAAGGATGCAAAATGCTGCCAAAGAAATACCTGGAGTACAATTTTAGGTCCTCTACATTCTCTGTGGCCCAGGGAGAGGGGGGAAAAACAGTGTTCCCATCTCTTACAGATGTCTAACCACATTAATAATGGTATAATCTGTAGAAAAGCAATTTTGACCTTTAGGAAGACAGCATTTTACATTATTATGCAGACAGTTTAGCTCCTAGGTTTGTTTTTTTTTTAATATATTTCCTCCACAGAGAATGAAAAGAGCCAAAATGAATGAACACTTAAACTGTGTGCTTGACACCATTCTAAGCCCAATATACATATTAATTTATATAATTTTCACAGTAACCTATGAAGGAGTCCTATTATTTTCCCCATTTCACAGATGAGGCAACTAAGGCACAGAAAGATTATAACTAGCTCAAAGTCACACAGAAAGTAATGGCAGAATTAAAAATCTAGGCAATCTGACTGCAACCCAAAGTCTTTGTTACTATGTTATTATACCTTTCAATACAGAGAATTGCATAATCTTTCTTCAAAGGTGCATTCTCATCTTTTGCCTCTGAACGTTCTTCCCAGGGCCAGGCTCAGAGCACTCTGCCACATCATGCTTCTCCACTTGGCTGGACTGCTTTTCTTCTTAGTTGTTGAAACCCCACTAGTTCTTCTACAGAAGCCAGATGAACCCTTCCTAGGCCTAGTTCACAGTGATCACTTCCATCTCTGAATTCATGTTACAATCACTGTCTATAAAAACTCTTACAGATTACGTTCTCTACTAGGTTTATAGGGAGTGTATGTTTCCCCAAAGTAAATCACACAGTGCCCTGTACAGAACTGGTACTCAGAAAGAATTATTGATTAAGAGAGGGTCCCCAGCTTGTAGGGGTCTGTGTGGTAGGCGGCAAAACTGGTAGCAAATGGACATTTTAGTTTTTGATTTTATGTTTTTTATATGATTTAACAAAAAATCTATGTTATGACCATGTCTGGAAAATATTCATTCAATAAACAATTAATGTGCCAAAGCATTGTGCTAAGTATTAGAAGTAAAACAAACTCTCTCTCCTGAGCTGTATACCTAAATTTCCAGCTGCCTTCCAGATACAATCACAGGTTCAAATCCAAGATCATCATCCTTACGCCTGCAACTCAGAAACACATATTCCAAACTTGCCCCTTCCTCAAGGTTTCAACATTTCATTTAGGGTCTCCATCATAATTTTGGGCATACATGTCAATCACTTTTTCCATTAAAATAATATAAGTTATATATTCATTTTACTAAGGTAACAAGGAGACAGTACTAAGACACCCTGTGCTTTACTCTTTTGCCAACTTAATAATACCATCAGGACAACCCTCTTTGTTTACATGTAGTTCTTTCATTAGCTGTGGGGGCAGCTCAGTTTTAATTTATTACGTGATAAAAGAGTTTACAATTATGTTCAGAACATTATTTTTTTATTGAGGATTTTAAGTGGGACAAATGAATTAAAGGAATTGTTATGTTTTCCACAGCTCCAGAGATGCAAATCTTTATGCAGTGAAGAAACGTAATTAAATGAAACTCGAATTTTAAAAGCTAACGATTCATATTAATGATCAGTGGTTAGAGATGTTTAGTTTTCTGTCACAATTTCAATCCAGAATTAATTTGGTTCTAAAATAAAATAAACGGAAAATTGAGGACTCACTCGAATTTTAATGCAACAAATATGAACTAGATTTTTAGTTCTTTGTAACTTTCTGTAGAAATTCCATAACTGTATTGGTGTAGATTATTCTAGGGATGAAATTTGGTTCCCGTGTTAGTATTCCAGATAAATTTAAAGAAAGGCATCTTGGTATTTGATTTTTTTGCTCTAAGCAGGTTCTTTACATTTTACTTGAATTAACTTGCAAAGTAAATGTTTATCCATAAATCAGTATTAAAATTAAAAACTGGTAAATAAAAAATTGGTAATAAAAATTATCTAAATATAGATAATATGAAAAAACATTAAGACATTTCCCCCACGCCATAACAGTGGTATAAAACATGAACATGACGCAGGATAGGATCCACAATAAAGTAAGAAAATGTTTGTTCATGACTCTTTGTTGAAGGGTAGCACATACCAACAGAATCCTGAAAAAGAGAAACCTAAATTATTTAGTATACAACTACATTTAAATAATAATCAACATATTTAGCTATTATATATTTTGTGGTAAAATGTCACGAAACATATATCAAATCTTTGACCATAAGTTGGCAGTTAACTACTATTTTAAAATATTTGTGGGCAGCACAGTCTACTTACTATGCTAACAATACATATGTACTATGCAAACATGCATAATTCTTGACCTTAAGGATTTCATAGTCCAAAGTAAATTCTATCTTTGAAAAAAGTCCTAATATTGCAAAAATTTATTTTGCATTTTTCCTCTATCTTTGCTTTTTTCAGAACATGGTCTATACATACCATGCGGGCTGGGACTATGTTTCTTTTGTTTATCACTGGGCTCTAGTCCAGCACAGTAGCTGATACACAGTAGGTATTCAAAAAATAATTGTTAAATAAGTGAATACAGATACTTAGAAACTGCTTCATATGTATTAACAATCTTTTGTGTGATACTAAAATTCAAGTATCAGATTCTGTGATATAAAGACATTTATGTCATTCTTACTGATTTGCCCCAAAATTATTGTTTGACAGTCTAAAGAACTGTGTTCTACCTCATCTGAGCCACAGATTTAGCTCTAAAATAAGAAAGAACTATTATTAGACATGGATAACAGAAAAGAAGCCAGGGAAAAAAAGTTCATACTTTCTCCAAATAAAAGCATACCTTATCAACTTTTAATTTTAACAGAAAACTATTTAGTTTATGTTAACTATGTTCTGTATATACAGGTATACGTTCTGTTAGCTATTCCTCTCTGAGGCATAACATCGTCCTAGTTGCTATCTCCAGCTATTACAATCCTCTTAATAACAAATAATTAGATTGGTTGGTTGCACATTTCCCCTCAACACTTACATATGCTGTAACTTTAAAGATAGAAGAGGTAATCTGTATTTTCTTGGTTTGAGGATTCTTTCGAACACTAAAATAGGGAGGAAAAGGGAACATTTTAAAATATAACAAGCACTGGCATAATACATTTAAGATGTTGATCCCTTTTAGTATTCAGGTGTTCTTATCCATATATAACATGGAAATATAGAATACCCAATTAAGTAGTTTGAAAAGAATGGCATCTGTGGTTTCATCAAAGGATGGGGCAACGTTAAGTGAATTGAAATTGCAGAAAATTGAATTTTACGGTTAGAGGGTTTGAGGTCAGTTTGAGACTCAGATGATGAAAAGACTCCTAGGCCAGAGACAATTACTGGAAAAACAAGAATTGGTTAAAGTCAGCCTGAAGTGTAAACAGCCATAGGGGTAGATAAAAACATACTAAACTTAAAGAATTAAACAGGCTGAACATAAATGACAGTTCTGCCACTGATTTGTTATTTCACTTTAGGCAAGATTAACCTTTCTGAACCTCAATTTTCTCATATGCAGACTGGGTAGGATATGGTTCCCTTTAGGATTATATGAGAATTAGGTGGAGTAATGTATATGAAAACTATTTATTAAATTATTTATTACCAAATTATATTCTATTAAAATCACTTTCTCTCATAGCTCTCTTTCAGTTACTCTCCCCACAAAAGATAATCTGTAGCAATATATAGGGAGGAAGCAAACTGAGGATTGAGGAAATAAGCTACAGATATATATTTATATATTAATTCTTATATAAATATATACACATATTTATAATGCTTTACAATTTGCAAAATACCTTTATATACTTTACCTCATGTAAAGATCACATAACTCAGTGAGGTAGGCATGATTTTGCCAATTTTACAGACAATAGAAGTAGAGCAGTTAAATGATACATTTCAGACATTCCAACTAAAAGTGGTATTTCTGGGAATAGAATTTAGGTGATATAGAGTCCAGTTTTCTTTCCCTACACCTCACCTGTTTATCTTATACCTTTATCTTACACCTTTATCTTATACCTCTAAATTCATATACATCAAAGGTATTGTCCATGTGTTACACGTGTAGGTTACATTTAAAGGAAGATATCCCTCTTCTTCACTTTATCAGGTGAAAGTACTTCTTTCCCTTCACTACATATGTAAAGAAATGGGGAGAAAGAGAGAGGAGGAGGAAGAAGGGGGACTCTGTGGGAGGGTGCGCATGCATGTGTGTTTGAGCTTGTGCACCTGTTAGAGATGACCAGATGCAAGCCATTTCAGGGTTCAGGGTTCAAGATTCTTAGGCAGTTTTCAGCTTTAACACATTTCATTCAAATTTAAACCCAGGAATTATGCAATTAAATTGATTTCCATATATTTCTATAACATAAGTTGAGGTCATTTTCTTTTATTTCTTTAATGCGTAAGGTACACTGCTTGAAAGTTGGAGACTACATTTAAAATTTCATGCTTATCTAAGAGAAGACTATCACCACTACATATAAAACGTTTGCATACACCTGTATGACCACCCAGATCAAAATACAGAACATATCTATGGTTATATCTAATTTTAAATACTGATCTGGAGGTGGTTATATGGGTGTAAACATATATCAAAATTCACTGAACTTATGTACACTATGATTTGTTCAGTTTACTGTATGTAAATTACTCCTCAGTTTTTTAAAAAAAGAGCCCCTGTAAAAGTTTGTGCTTATCAAATAAACTTAGAGGAAATTTAGTATTTGATACTTCACATAGTAATCACTTAACACATACAAACACACACCATAGTTGTATTATTTTTAAAAAGAAACTACATTTGTACATTATTAGGAGTTGGTTCCTAATGGAAATAAATCATATTATTCCATGTTATTACCGCTGATCCTGTATTACTGTTACTTTAAAATATCTCTAAGAGGGCTTCCCAGGTGGCACAGTGGTTGAGAGTCCGTCTGTCGATGCAGGGGACACAGGTTCGTGCCCTGGTCCAGGAAGATCCCACATGCTGCAGAGCAGCTGGACCCGTGAGCCACGGCCACTGAGCCTGCGCGTCCGGAGCCTGTGCTCCACAAAGGAAGAGGCCACAACAGTGAGAGGCCCGCGTACCGCAAAAAAAAAAAAAAAAAAAAAAAAAAAAAATATATATATATATATATATATATATATATATATATATATATATATCTATATATCTAAGACAATTCGTCTAGTTTTTTATAGGTCAAGCAAAGTATATTATCACCTGTCCTATATCTCATAAGAAAAAAAGAAAAGGAAATGTGAAGTGATATGCATTTGTGTCCTAGGGTGTTCTACTAATAATTGCATTATATCACATTTTTGGCAGTCACTAATTCACTCTCCAGGTAACCATAGTTTTTAAGGATGCTGCAACATAATTTCCATGTAGTGCTTTTAAAAAGTATGCTTGTATTAATAGTTTAGAAATAGTGTAATGATTGGTTTCTTATCAATATCATTTGTGCTCATTTCTGAGGATCAGTCCCATATTGACTCTAAATGTTATGGTGTACAGACCATTCTAGCTAACTCTGCTCATTTTAAGACACAAGGACCCCACCGCTTAATTAGCAACTGAAGGTCATAATCAAAACCTCTCAGTACAAATCATAAAATCTGGGGCAGATATGTATTTTGGAGAACGTCTCCTAAAACTTTGACAAGAGCATGTGTTTAGTGTCTAAAGTAGGAAAGACACAGGCACCATTAGTAACTATAGAATTATTTTTGAGATGCAATGAAACAATTGATCATTTGCTCTCCAAGAAAATGGTTCTGAAGTACTGCCTATGCAATTTAAAGGGACCATAATCCTTGAAAATAAGGCATTTTCCAAAACATTTAAAAGATGTCTTTTATAGGACTTGTAATAATGGATGAGGGGGAAAATATCTTAAGAATGTTTTTACCTTTTTGTTTGAGTCAGAGACCCCTAAAATCAGGCTCTGTAATGTGCCCTCAATATCTACAAACATAAGGGATGGACGTCTTTGCTAGAATGAATCAGGGACAATGTTTACCTGCAAGTGCAGGTTAGATAATGTAAGGTAGCTACTGCATGTTTAATTAGAAAGATAGCAAACATTTTTCTAAAGCATGTAAAAAAAACACCCAAAACTCAAGTAAAGGAACAGGAAAAAACATCCGTCTTGGTTAAGTTAGCTTGTACAAATGACTTGATTAGATACATGGCTCAGAATTCTGAGAAATTACTGATGATACTTCAAGTTCCACTTGTGCTTCCTCTACTTATACACCCCTTGATAAATGCTATGTTGAACCAACCTGTATCTTTACCTTAACCAACTGACACAGCATCTGACCCAAATCAGCATGACTAATATTAGAAAAGACCCATGTAGTGCATATGATAAGCAAACCAACATAGCTCCTAAGGGATTTTGAGGTCATTTAACGCATTCAGTTGCTTTGTGTTGGCACCTAAGCCATCTCAAGCAAATATTTATTCTAATCATAATTTTCTATTGAAGTTGCTTTGGGAAGACAATTTCATATCCTCCCCTCATTCAGCAAAGAAATTCATAAGCATGCTTAACTTGGATCATCAAGAGAAATATTTAATGGGTCTCAGAGAAAAGTAATGTTGTAACTGGGCTGGTCTCCTTCCCAGTCTCCCCTAGAATGACAGACTTGTGATGCATCGCCCCTGAAATGGGAACAGACTGCTCCCCTCTTTGCTGGCCCTTGTGGACTTGACTCCATCAAGACGTCCCTGATTGCTCACACCCACACTGACAATTTCTTCTTTTGAACTTCCGGGGGTTTTATTACAGTATAAAGAGCTGTAAACATTTGCCTATAAATAACTGAACATTTGATTATATAAAAAACGTTTACTTATAAAAGATTTTAAACAATTACTTTACTATTATTTACTATGTTAACTTATAATTTCCTTAAGGTCAGAGACTGCCTGATGCCTCCTCTTGCACTCTTTAGTGCTTGGTCGAGTTCAGTGCCCAATGTTAACACTTGCTGGTTGCCTGATTAAGTGATTCCATGGACACAATTCTTATCCTTTCTGTAAGATGTCATGAATTTTGGATACTCATTTTATGAGTGGTCATTACTCTTTGAGTCATACTTTTTCTTAGCACCCAAAAAGTATAGAAGAGTATCACAAGTGAGAATTCAGGGAAGGGAATGTTGGAAAAAATAGCAGTTTCTTCAATGTTTAGGTTCTAAAGTTATTTCTATTTCAAATATCTCTAATAGAATCTCTTCCTCCACAGCACATAGTAGTGAGGAATTCCACAGGTTCATGTGGTTGATGAGGTGCAACACACTGTGGTGGCTGTGGTGTGTGTGTATGTGTGTATGTGTGTGTGTGTGTGTTTAGGGTACATCGAGGAGTATCTAGCGCGAGTGCTAGAAGCAGTCTTGTAAGTTTTCATGAGCTGCAAATGATAAGAACAGAATATGTTTGATGTAGGTATGTGCATGTTATTTCTGAAATTCTATTTTGATAATTTCTCTTCAAATAATCTTTATGTATTGACACAATAGCTTTTTCATAAAAATCAGAGACAGATTATAGAAATATTTTTCTGTTTTTAAAACTATATCAAAAATAAACTCAGTAGAATAACTGAATCATGCAGTTTGTTGCATAGCTGTATGACACATGTAATGGATATGAGAATTGAGGTGTTGAGGATGAGTAAAGTAACAATCAAGAGTTTGATGAGAATCTAATTCTGTTGTTTTCCTATTAAATTAAAATTGTGGGGCTTCCCTGATGGCACAGCGGTTAAGAATCTGCCTGCCAATGCAGGGGACACAGGTTCAAGCCCTGGTCCAGGAAGATCCTACATGCCTCGGAGCAACTAAGCCCACGCGCCACAACTACTGAGCCTGCGCTCTAGAGCCCGTGAGCCACGACTACTGAGCCTGCGTGCCGCAACTACTGAAGCCCGCGCACCTAGAGCCCGTGCTCCGCAACAAGAGAAGCCATCGCAATGAGAAGCCCGTGCACTGCAACAAAGAGTAGCCCCCAATTGCTGCAACTAGAGAAAGCCTGCACGCAGCAACGAAGACTCAACGCAGACAAGAATAAAATAAATAAATAAATTTAGGGCTTCCCTGGTGGCGCAGTGGTTGGGAGTCCGCCTGCCGATGCAGGGGACGCGGGTTTGGCCCCGGTCCGGGGGGGATCCCGCATGCCGTGGAGCAGCTGGGCCCGTGAGCCATGGCCGCTGAGCCTGCGCGTCCTGAGCCTGTGCTCCGCAACGGGAGAGGCCACAGCAGTGAGAGGCCCGCGTACCGCCAAAAAAAAAAAAAAAAAGTAAAATTGTGTAACTAAACTCTGGGAACCTTTGCTTTTACTTGTTCCTATCCCCTTTGCCTATAAAGATGATCCAATCTCTTCATCACTGAAAAACCCAACTAAAGAATGTTCACTCCAGTTAAAATAAAAGCATAAATAAAAGATTTGTAAAGTCTTTATCCTCAGTTGGTCTTCAAAAAAAAAAAAAAAAAAAAAAAAAAAAAGCCCTAGTGGAATACCTAAAACAAATTTAGGATTAATTTTGAAAAGATAAAGATTAACACTTAGGTGAAAATTCTTCTATCTCTTTAGAACAAAGGTAATAATTTTTTTTACTATTATATTCATCAGTATTAGTCAAGCAAGTTCAAACACCCTGAGGGAGCTCATGTCCCCTTGAGATTTAAAAGAAGGCCTAGGGACAAAAGGGAGACCTGGAAGAAGGCAGTTGCTAGGAAGGGATGGAGTGGGTGACAGGTCTGGATGAGAAAACAAGGACAAGAGGCAGCTGAGAGGACTGAGGACTAAAATAGGGTCAGGGAAATCTAGAAATTTTGTAGCCTGGAAGAGAATAAGGAGGCTCTGACGAGGGGGTCAGGGTGGTGCTATTTTTACTCACTTTGGTTGTTAATAGATCCACAAATAGTTGCTGGGTAATCCTACCAGAGTTAAACAAATAATTTGCTCTATTAACCAGAGATTTACATATTGTAATCTAGCAACATTACCTCACTAGATTCTTATAGATAAGCTTTGTTGTTTCCAGATATGGATTA
The DNA here is from genome assembly GCF_025265405.1 of Mesoplodon densirostris. Lineage (NCBI taxonomy): Eukaryota > Metazoa > Chordata > Mammalia > Artiodactyla > Ziphiidae > Mesoplodon > Mesoplodon densirostris. Next base: position 95,247,612 of record NC_082667.1, on the reverse strand, counting down.
AGCACATCTTCATATTGACAAAGGGCTCCACCAAGGCAAAGATGTTTGAAAAGACAAAACAGGAACTCTTCTCTATCTGCTTGGCTGAATACTTCATATTTTTCTGAGTCTTCCACTAGCAAAACCTATGTAAGATGATAAAATTCATCTCAATGTAACATAATTTGAGGTTCTAATTTTTATGTTTTCAAAAGTTCCAGTTTATATGTTTAAAAGTAATTTTAGACCTATTTTAAGAACCAATCCTGAAGCAGTGGAGAAAATGATCTGTGAGACCTGTGCTTATTGTCCCTCCATTCTATCATTTTATCAGGTACAGACAGTGAAAGGAATAAATCTAAACCTAAGCCTTCTCTTCTTCTGCTTTCTTTGTTCTAGTTTATATCTTTAGTAATCGTTTCAGTGCTACTGAAATTTTAGAGTTGAGTCACTGTGAATCTCATTTGGAAACAATGGGAGTATAAATAAATGGAGAAACTTCTCCATCCCATAAGGTCCATAGTCTTTGCTTCCATCAAGAGGCTAAACACAAATGGTCATTTTCTAAGCCCTTTCATAGTGTTTGGATTACTATTTTCCTTATGCCCACAGTTACACCATTTTGAACTATTCCGGTAGCTGGAGCCTCATAATCACCTCTTCTTCTATTCTTCTCTAATAATATCACCTGACACATCACCAAGCTACATGGATGTTTGCTCTCTTGAGACCTTGCTACCTCTTTCAGAAAATAGTTTGATTAGGTCTGATGTGGGGGATTTTCTTACACCATTGGGCATTATAGACAATTGCTTAATTTGTTGACTGTAGTGGACATGAACAGGTGATGAATGTATACTACAAAATATATCCCTTTTATTGAATTGCTTATAGCTCATTTACTTGAAAAAAGAATGTGAAATAGCTAATAATAAAATATTGATACAGTAAGATAAAAATAATAAAAGACAAAAGAATGTAACCAAGATATAAAGTGGGAAGAGAAAATAAAAACACATAAGGAACTCTACATGGAGAAAAGCTTTAAAACTTGTGCATAACATTTAACACTACCATACACTTAACACAAACAAAAATACACATAAGAAACTCTAGATGGAAAAAAGCTATAAAAATTGTGTATAACACTTAATGCTATCACATAGGTAAAGGAAGGATATATGAGTCATATAACAATCACTGTCTAGCAGTAAGAAGTACACTTTTTATTAGGAAAATTGATTAAACTTAACATTTTATTTACCTCAATCTCAAATGAAAATCATTACAAGGTCATTATATAAGAGGCATTAAAAAGCAGTAAACTCTATGGTGTTGTCTATATGTAGTTTACTTATAATGACTTGATGAAAGCTGAAGTTATATGTAGTAAAAGGTAAGAGGAAGTGGTCCACAGTTTATTGCTCTCTGTGTGGCACATATAAGACCTGTAACATCTCCTCTCCCTTCCTCCCTCTCTCTCTATAAGGAAATAATGTGATATTAAAACCCAAGTTTGCAGCCCTAAAGATCTGGCTTAATACAAGGGTGACAAAAGCCCTTAGGGATGAATAGTTTACACATTCCTTACACAAGGACTCATATATTGAATTGATTAGGCTGTGCAATTAAAACATTATAATTAAAAACATTTTTGGAGAGAATGTTAAAACAATATCATTTTATGTCTGATCTCCCTCTCTATTAACATACAGATCTGTTTAGTTGTGTAGCCCTCAGAGAGGAGATAGGCAATGGTTAATGAGTCCAACTTCTGAGCCGCAGTCAGGAAGGAGGCTATTATCAGAACTTAATTACACAGTGTGCCAACAGAATCTGTGTAGCTACACAATGGGAGGGCCCTTTCTAGTTCAGGCTAAAGCTAAAAGTTATTTATATTTTTTTCAGCCAGAAAGCTACCAAGTTAAAGCCCGCTCTGTTGCCACAGAGTGGCAAAGAACACAAGAGCAAAACATACAGGCAATTGGCAAAAAACACTGAGCCCCAGCACTTCCTGAATAGAGGTACTACTCATGGCAATAAATAAGCAGGAGGCAGTTTTGCAGGGTATTCTGTTGAAGAGCAAACCATATATGAAGAAACTGAAGCTTAGAGAGGTTAAGTATGACAGTTATTAAAGTGACAGAGCCTAGATTTGAACCTACGTCTATTTGATAGCCCTAATTTTTGACCTCTATGTAAATACTCTTTCTCATCAATTAAAATAATAATAATGATGATATTTCACTTTAACAGCATTTCATAAAATGCCTTCTCAACAATTTTAGGAAGAAGGTAGAATGGGCATTTTAATTTCCATATTGTACAGATAAGATCTTGAGGCTCAAGATATTGAATGACTTGCCTAAGGTTATTATTATCTTGTAAATAATAAATCAGGAATTAGGAAAATAATCCATGTCTTCTGATGCCAAGTTCAGTATGCCTCTCATTAAAACAAAAGTTAACTTAGTTAATCAAATGCCTTTTTGATCTCAGCAATGAGATTAAAAGATTATTTCCCTCCAGGGATGTTTTTAAATATTCATTTGATATGTTAAGAGAAAACATTGAAGAAAAATAATCATCAATTAAATAGGCCAGAGTTTCTTGACCTCAGCACTACTGACATTTTGGGCCAGATAACTTTGTTGTAGGGACTGTCCTGTGCATTGCATGATGCTTAGCAGCATCCCTGGCCTCTACCCATTAGATGTCAGTAGAAGCCCACTGAGAACTAATGAAATACACACATAAGCAAGTTGATAAGAAAAGTGTCATCCAAGAAGAAGCCTACCCGGGTAATGATTATTACTGATCATTATTCATTGATAAGAGGTATTTTATGGGTTTTAGGCAGGCAAAAGTTTTTGACATTAAGCATTTCCTGAAATGAAATTCTATTGTGAAAATTTTAAATTCTGTACTTACTTTTCGTAATTCATCAGAAATAAGGAAGGGATCACAAAAAGAATCTAAACATTTAACAATATGTCCATTCTCTCGTACAATATCTTCATCATATAACGGATTAAAAAATGACATTGAAAGCTGTGTGCAAGGAACGTTTATAGCTTCAATTTTTTTCACTTCAGTTCCTGAATAAAGAGATATAAAAATTAATTTAGTACTCTCAATTATTGCCAAAACAAATATCACTCTGCAGAGATTCTAAGAAGTAACCAAATACAACATATGGTTTGTTTGCTTGTTTGTTTTTTGCGGTACGCGGGCCTCTCACTGTTGTGGCCTCTTCCGTTGCAGAGCACAGGCTTCGGACGCTCAGGCTCAGCGGCCATGGCTCACTGGCCTAGCCGCTCCGTGGCGTGTGGGATCTTCCCAGACCGGGGCACGAACCCGTGTCCCTTGCTTCGGCAGGCAGACTCTCAACCACTGCGCCACCAGGGAAGCCCACAACATATGTTTTGATATATTTAAAAGACACATTAGTTTGGGGATTTTATTAAATTCTTATTTTGCAGGTTATTTTTATTAATTATTAAAAGTTTATAACAAAATTTCACCATTTCAGGCCGAGATGAAGGATATGTAAATTAGAAAATACTTGAAAATGAAAAATTTATTGTGTAGTAGGAGGTTCTTAGATCAGTTTTAATGTATATATCAGAATTGCCTATTAAACATAGAAACTGCTTCATATGATTTTGGATTTGTATTATGCTTAATGCTTTAAAATTCATATTACAAAAATTTTAATTAACATAAGTAAGGATGTTTCTAAAGTCACTGAGGGTATTTTGAAAATGTTTCTCTCCATTTAAAAATTTCTCCCTTGTGATCTCACTTATAGTGTTTATTACAAAAAAAAAAAAAGGTTTTCCAAATCAACGTAAATTTCAAACGAGGCCCTAATCAAGTTATTACGAGTGTTAGAGAAATTTGAAATCCTGGTGTTCTATTTTTCTCTTGTAGCTCTAATTCTTCCCACTTCCACACCAACACCACCCCCCCCCATTTATTTCCTCAATGTGTCTTTCAGGAATGGATTTTCTGTTACTAGAGGTTCTATTAAATTGCAAAAAGACATAAAGATTAAGGTGAATACTTTTATTATTGCCTCAGCGAGTCACTCAATCGGTTTCTCTCTTTTATGCACCTACATACGCACACACACTCACTCAGATATAAAGGGGTGGAGTTCTCCTTGTTCAAAGTTCTAGGATGATTGCAGACTTAGATATGGTGTGTCCTCTCCCCAATATATTTGCTGGATCTCTGACCTGAGAAGCAATTTGAGCTTGAGAAAGTAATGTTGGTGATTATTTGCACTTCCTCCCTCTGGCTGTTCACCCAGAGTCTTGCTAGGACCTGTTGCTCTCATTCTGATCCTGAGCTGGGCTAGTGTGGAGGCAAGAAGAATGCCTGGAGCCAAGAACTGTGCATGCCTCAGTTATTTCAAAAGATATGCTGCTAAGAAAAGCTCCTTTTGTTCTAGAAGCAAAATCCTTCGGGGGATTAAAGTAAAATGAAGACCCTAGAAAATGACAGAGTAGGTCTGAGTAATATTGGAAGACCAAAGAACAAGAGCAGTATAAAGCCAGGCAATTTTCAAAGATGGGTTGGTGGCCATAGGGTGAGGGACTGACATTGGGCAACATGCCATTTTAATAAATCTACCCTAGGTCTGATTTGGGGAGTGGCAGGAGGGTGTGGATGGTGAGAGAAGGTAATTGAATTTAAACCACTTAATCTGAAACATAGAAACAGAACTTTCTATGGACTGAATTGTGTCCCTCCAAAATTCATATGTTAAAGCCCTAACCCCCAAAGTGATGGTATTTTGAGATGGAGCCTTTGGGGAAGTAATTAGGGTTAGATGAGGTCATGGGTGGGGTTAGGAGGACTTCAACATATGAATTTTGAAGGGACACAATCTAGTCCACAGCCTTCTGCCCCTGGACCCCCAAATTCATGTCCTTCTCACATGAAAAATACATTGATTCTATCCCAACAGCCCCAAAAGTCTTAACTCATTCCAGCATCAACCCTAAAGTCTAAAGTCCAAAGTCTCATCTAAATATCATCTAAATCAGATATGGGTGAGAGTTGAGGTACAATTCATCCTGAGGCAAAATTCCTCTCCAGCTAAGAACCTGCAAAACAAGACAAGTTACATGCTTCCAAAATACAGTGGTGAGATAGGCATAGGATAGACGTTTACATTCCAAAAGGGAGAAATAGGAAAGAAGATAGGGGTGATGGTCCCAAGCAAGCCTAGAACTTGGCAAGGCAAATTCCATTAGACTTTAAGCCTCAAGAATAATCCTCTTTGGTTCAATGTTCTGCTTTCCATACCTACTGGGGCAGCTTTTCCCCCAAGGAAGTGTGCTGTTGAAACTGAGGGGGTGACCCTGACGATCTCTGAATTGCCTTCTCAGTCCTTCTTCTCTTTTCTTGAAGAATAGCACATGCTTACAGCTGAGTGGCTCCATGGTCTAGCCCTGTAGGATCTAAAAAGTCTGATAGCCTTCATTTTGTCTCATTTTTTTCTGTCCCCTTTAGTTCAAGCTGGCAGTATCTTTGCTGGTACAATCCCATCTCTATTTCTGGCTTCTGCTGAAATGGCTGATTAAGCCCATGAGTTGCACCCATGATCTCTTTATCAAATGGTTGCTCAAGGACACATTTAGTGTCCTCTTCAGAACAAGGTTTCTCATTTTCTGCAATATGGATATGCTGAGAATTTTCCAAATGTTCAAGTTCTGGTTCCGTTCCACTTAACAATTCCTTCTTCAATTCATCTCTCTCCTTCCATATTTTACTATAACCATTCAGGAGGAAACAAGCCACTCTATCAATACTTTGCTTAGAAGTCTCCTCAGCAAATATTAATTTTATCACTTACAAGTTCTATTTTCCACAAAAACACTAGAACACAGTTCAGCCAAGTTCTCTGCCATTTTATAACAAGGATTGCTTTCCTTCCAGTTTTGAATGCCATGTTCCTCATTTCCGTCTGAGACCTCACTAGAATCAACCTTAACAACCATATTCTAGCATGCACCTCAAGACTTTTACAGACTATAACCATTACACAATTTCAATGCTACTTCCACATTTTTAGGTATTTTTACAGAAGCACTCTGCTTGGTACCAAAATTTGTATTAGTCTGCTTGGGCTGCTATCACAAAATACTGTAGACTGGGTAGTTTAAACAACAGACATTTATTTTTCCACAGTTCTATAGGGTGGGAAGTCTAAAATCAAGATGTCAGCTGATTTAGTTCCTGGTGAGGACTCTCTTCCTGGCTTGCAAACGGCTGCCTTCTAGCTGTGTCCACATGTGACAGACTCTTATAAGAACACTAATCCCATCATGAGGGCCTCTCAAGACCTTATCTAGGGCTTCCCTGGTGGCTCAGTGGTTGGGAGTCCGCCTGCCGATGCAGGGGACACGGGTTTGTGCCCCCGTCCGGGAAGATCCCACATGCTGCGGAGTGGCTGGGCCCGTGAGCCATGGCCGCTGAGCCTGCACGTCCAGAGCCTGTGCTCCGCAAAGGGAGAGGCCACAGCAGTGAGAGGCCCGCGTACCGCAAAAAAAAAAAAAAAAAAAAAAAAAAGACCTTATCTAAACCTGAAATCTCCCAAAGACCTCGTCTCCAAATACCATCACATCAGGAGTTAAGGCTTCAATATAAGACCTTGGGAGGGGACACAATCCAGTGCATAGCACACACTCTCTGTTATGTAGAAATTTGGTTAAATTATGTCTCCAGCATTTATAAGTTTTACAATGCATCACGAAGATCACACAGAAAGTTAAGAATGTATTGCTTTTCCCCCTCAATACTAGCATTACAATACACTGGATAGCTCCTTTTTACTTAGTGTCCAAGTCGGTGCTTTTCTGGAAACCCCGTTAATGTGGAAGTGACAGAGGCAAGATGAGTTCTAGAGCCTGGATTTGAATCTCAACTCCACCTGGCCAGCTATGTAAAACTGCACAAGTTACTTAGCTCATGCCTCTGACCCCTCATTTTTGAAATAGGGATATACAATAATACCTCTCTCAGAGTTGTTTTGAGAATTAAAGGAGGTAAATGTGCATAATGCCCTTAGCTCAGCACATAGGAAGCACCCATTACACGTCAGCCAAAGAAGGGCATAGTATGTCTAAAAGAAGGGGGCCGTGGCAGCTGGCTGAGAGGATAAATCAGCACCAGCAATTGGCAATGTAGGTAGTGTAGCCAGTAGTGAAGGAGATTCCATCATCACTCTCTTTAAACCTGGTTCACTTGCTTGAAAAATGTCTTTTCTCTCATTAAACAAAAGCTATTTCTTATGCTTATAAAGGCCCCCAGAGTAAAATTAGAGAGAAGATGGCCAATATATGAGAAAAAGAAGAAGAAAAGCAAATAGGAGGAGATAAAAACAAGTTAGTGTTAAGAGTACAAGCAATCCACTAGAAACTTCTGTTTCTGAAATGGAGTGCTACCTCGTCTTCTATTTTTCAGAGTACTTCTAATTGATTCTGTCAAGTACATGTGGAATTTTAGAACCTTTCTTTTTGCAGTGCCTTTTACAATAATTAGAAAAAAGTCAGTGCTGTTTTGTGAAGTATGTACCAAAATGGGGGAAGGTAGAATGCCTATTTCAATGAACGTTATCTTTTGTAATCAGTTTACTGAAGTTACTGTAAACATGGTTTGTAAACACTATGATACATGACTCTGATTATTTCCTTTTGAAGATTTGGAAATGGTAAATATATTTGCTTAGGTACTCAGTTTAACTTTGTAAGTAGTCTGAAGATCACACTGTACTAACTTTTTGTTCTATAAATTTTGCAGTGGTCTTTAGCCAAAAGCAATAAAATTTGACCTACTAAGTCCAACTTCATGAACTGTTTGTAAACTTGTGCTTGACTAACACTTTATGAAAAGTTATTTTTGTGTAAGGCCACTAGAGTTCCATGAAAATACGTTGCAAGAATTTACCAAAACAACCCCATCTAATTTAAAATCAACTTACATTTTCTTCAGCACATATTCACATTACCAACCAGATTCTCCTTCTAATTGGAATGATAATTTATTCTATTGTTAAGAGGGCTCAACCTAAATTTGCAAATACAGTGTTCACGTTTCTGTTTTCAAAATGGTCCTCTGTTAACTCTCTAATTTATTCCTTGACCTGAGAGATATTTAAGAGATTTGAGTGTTATTAAGTGTTTAAATGTTTGGGTAATTTTCTTTAAAGATTTCTAGCTGTGTTTCAATGTACTATGAAAATATTATCTATATGAAGTTCTCCTTTTGAGAATTTAAGACTCTCTCCTCCATGATTTAATATATTATTTTTAAAGACTGTTCCATGGTGGCTGCCAGAAATCCATTCCCCTGACCCAACTGAGATTTTACCCATGCATCCGCACATCCGTGGAATCTTACCTGACCCTTTCCCACTGGGTAGAATTGACCACTCCCCTCCTTTTTCTCCCATTGTTATGTTAGCACCTGTGATACATTATTGCACATATTTTAAAATATATCAGTGAGTTCCTTGAGTACACGTTTTCTCTTACTCACCTTTATGTTCCCTGCATCTGTCAGAGTCCATGAAAGGTGCACAATAAATACTTTCCAAACAAATGTAAAGAGTGAAAAGTTGCTCTTAGGTGTTAAGCCAGGATAGCATCAGTGGACTACCAGGAGAAAGATGCAGGGCAGGCCTGGCACAGTTGATAATATATGACTTTGATGTTGTCAAGAAAATGAGTCATTATTCACAATTTATATTTTAATAATGAAAATTCCTGAGGTAAAATTTTGTTATAATAGTAAAATAGTAATCTGAAGAGGTGAAAATAAATTTTGTTTACCTAATGTAATCCACTGTCCAGAAGAATCTGAAAGTAACTTCAAATTGGGAATAACATTTGGATCTTTAAAAAAAGCCTGAAATACAAATTTGAGGGGAACAAGTTAGATATATTATTATAAACAGTAATAAGAATTAACTTCTTAAATAACTACAGTAAAATCTCATTTAATTTAAATTGGGGAAGGATAATTTTAAATTGCTAAAATGTCTTAAGCAATAAATGTTTCATAAAGAAATGAAGTTCTGTTACCTTCAAGTTGGAACAGTATGAACAATACTGTTATGTCCAAGTAGATACCTTTGGGACTAATTTAATAAATAGAAAGTAATGATTTACAGTGAAAAGTAAGAGGTTATATAATGTTTGAAAATTTTGTTTTCTTTCAACCTTGTTCTCCCAATTAACTGATGTAAGTAATCACTGCTTCCACTCTCCCCAACTAAATCTAAATCTAAATGTAATTGTCAATTTAATTCTATCCAAGGGGCACATAGAAAAGTGATAAATTTCACTTCTTAAAAAATGAAAATTTTCTGTATGGCAAAAGAAAGAAAAGTAGCCAAGAGTTTTATGTCTAGGCACCAGCAGTTGACTCTGGCTGAAAAGATCTGAAGAGAAACTTATTAAAAGTATCTTAGGCAGTCTACATAATTATCAGGAGATGTAGAGAATCAGGCTAAGTGCTGGGCCCTCAGAATAACACAAAATCATATGTAGAACTGCCCTGATGAGGAAATAGTCATCCTTGCTATAGTCCCATCAAGCACTAAAAAGAGCTACCATGATCCTTTCCTCACCAAGGCTACTGTTCCAGGACTGCCCTAACTGAAAGCTGGATGCCTTTGCCACCACCTTTGCCATAAAAATTCAGGATTCTGTGCGTACCTCTTTCCTTAAGGTTGCTCACTTTTCAAAAACTGGTTTTGCATTGATAAATCTGGTTGGTAGCTCTAGATCCCAGATTTGTGCTCTGAATGCAAAAGGGGCAAGTATTACACAGTGAAGGAAACCATCAACAAAATGAAAAGGCAACCTACTGAACAGGGAAAATATTTGCAAATCATATATTTGATAAGGGGTTAATATCCGAAGTACATAAGGAACTCATACAGATCAATAACAACAACAACAAAACTCCTAAAAATCTGTTTAAAAAATGGGCAGAGAATCTGAATAGATATTTTTCCAAAGAAGACAAACAGATGGTCAACAGGCACATGAAAAGATGCTCAACACTAATATCAGGGAAATGCAAATCAAAACCACAATGAGGTATCACTTCACACCTGTTAGAATAGCTATCAACAAAAAGACAAGAAATAACAAGTGTTGGCAAGGATGTGAAGAAAAGGGAACCCTCGTGCACTGTTGGTGGGAATGTGAATTTGTGCAGCTACAATGGAAAACAGTATGGAGGTTCCTCAAAAAATAAAAAAATAGAACTATCATATTATCCAGCAACTCCACTTCTGAGTATTTATCCAAAGAAAATAAAAACTCTAATTCAAAAAGCTATATGGACTTCCCTGGCAGTCTAGTGGTTAAGACTTCACCTTCCAATGCAGGGGGTGTGGGTTCGATCCCTGGTCGGGGAACTAAGATACCACATGCTTCGGGGCCAAAAAACCAAAACATAAAACAGAAGCAATATGGTAACAAATTCAATAAAGACTTTAAAAATGGTCCACATCAAAAAAGCTATATGCATCCCTATTTCATTGCAGCATTATTTACAATAGCCAAGATATGGAAACAACCTAAATGACCTAAATGTCCATAGATGAATGAATGGATAAAGAAGTTGTGGTGTGCACACACACACACACACACACACACACACACTGGAATACTACTCAGTCATAAAAAGAGTGAAATCTTGTCATTTGCAACAACATAGATGGACCTTGAGGGTATTATGTTAAATGAAGTGTCAGACAGAGAAAGACAAATACTCCATCATTTCACTTATATGTGGAATTTAAAAAAACAGAACAAACCAAACCAAACAAATAGATACAGAAAGCACACCGGTTGCTGCCAGAGAGAAGGGCTGGGAGGCGAATGAAATGGGTAAAGGGGTTGAAGAGGTACAAACTTTCAGTTACAAAATAAATAAGTTATAGGTATGTAATGGGCAGCATGGTGATTATAATTAATAATACTGTACTGCATATTTGAAAGTTGCTAAGAGAATAAAATTTAAAAGTTCTCATCACAAGAAATTTTGTAACTCTCTATGGTGACAGATGATAACTAGACTTACTGTGGCGATCATTTCGCAGTACATACTAATATCAAATCATTATGTTGTATAACTGAAACTAATATAATATCATGTCAATTATATCTAAAAACAGGCAAGTGTTTCGGATTCCACTTCAAACTTCCTAAAAAATGAAAGGTGGAAATCACTCCAAATCACATGTATGTTCAAGAAGTGTTGGTCAGTCAGAAAACATAATGATGTCCATGATGAGTAGTAAAGAAAAAAAAAACACAATAGACTGGGAGGAAATATTTGCAACAAATATGATTTTAAAGGTGGGGGAGGGGGCTTCCCTGGTGGCACAGTGGTTAAGAATCCGCCTGCCAATGCAGGGGACGCGGGTTCAAACCCTGGTCTGGGAAGATCCCACATGCCGTGAAGCAACTCAGCCCGTGCGCCACAACTACTGAGCCTGCGCTCTAGAGCCCACGTGCCACAACTACTGAAGCCCGCGTGCCTAGAGCCCGTGCTCTGCAACAAGAGAAACCACCACAATGAGAAGCCAGCGCACCACAACAAAGAGTAGCCCCCGCTTGCCACAACTAGAGAAAGCCCCCGCAGCAACGAAGACCCAACGCAGCCAAAAATAAATATATTAATTAAAAAAAAAAGGTGGGGGAGGATGACATCAATGGCTTAAAAAAAGCCCAATATTTATAAGAAAAACTGACAGCCTGATTTAAACATAGCCAAAGGATACAAAAAGTCATGTAAAAATTACAAATAGCCAATAAACTTATGAAAAGATGCTCAACTTCAAGAGCAGTGAGAGAAATGAAAATAAAAACCAGAAGATACCATTTTTACTCATTATATTGGTAAGATTTTAAAAGACTAGTAACAGACTTCCCTGGTGGTCAGGTGGTTAAGACTCTGTGCTTCCACTGCAGGGGACACGGGTTTGATCCCTGGTTGGGGAACTAAGATCCCACATGCTGCACAGTGCGGCCAAAAAGATTATAAAAAAATAAAAAGACTTTTGGTCAGAGTACCAGAAGATATGCACTCTTACATACTGCTGGTGGAAGTGTGAATTTTTACCACCTTTGGGGAAGTATTGGATACTATCTTGAACTTTAAAAACATGTATAGCTTATGAACCAAGAAATTCCACTTTTAGGTATGTGTCATATAAAAATGAAACCACCAATAGTTAAGATTTATGTGCAAGGAATTTTTTTTAGTAGTATTGTTTGTGGTGTCAAAACCTGGAAACTTCAGTGCCTATCAGTAGAATGATTGAATAAAATGGCTGAATAATAATAAAATAAAAGTGGTTGAACACAGTATATCTATACTAGATGGTATGCAGTTATTGAAAAGAAAGTATTAGAAGAGAATGTAAGCTCCAAATACTTTTTTTCTTATTCACTGCTATATCCCCAGGGCCTGGCATTTAGCAGTTACTCAATAAACATTTACTGTATTGAAGTTGAAGGAAAGCCGTAAGTATTTTGAGTAAAAAGAGTGGTTTAAAAGTAATACGTTTGAAAAAACAAAACAAAATAAAACCTATTTATATGAACATAAACAAAAGTATGGAAGAATATATACCAAACATTAACAAGTCACCTAAGAAGTGGTGGTTGTGTAGGCTTGTGGGAAGAGAGGGGTTGAGAGGGCTGGATTTGATACAGAAAGATTGTTGACTCTCTGTTCTTTGTTATTTAGATTGTTGCAGTAAATATTTATCTTATTCTGACACTCCCTTTAAGCTGCCACTCTCTTTTCCTAAATAGCTTCTTGAAAGAGGAGTCTATCTTGTTTCACTTCTCTGTCTACCAGTTACTCTTGCTCCCATCACTCAATTGAAAGTACACTTGACATCACAATTCCAAAAATCAAATGGACGCAGTCCCTGCTCTCATAGAGTTTACAGACTAAAATGGAAGATATTAAGTAACACGCTATGAGTGTTATGAAGAAATGCAGGGTGCTATAATGCAAGTATGTAACACGCAGATCTACTCTAATGGTTTTGGGAAGAAAGGTTAATGCAGAAAGAACATTTAGGTTTAGATCTAAAAGGTGAGTAGGGGTCAGCTGGGCAAAAGGTATACTGGTAAATTCTTAACAACTGATACCCCTTCCTCCCTGCCAAAAGCCCTGATTTGTAGCACTTGCTGATTTCCAGGGTGGATTTCAAGTTGCCAAAAGCTTAACAACCAGCAAAGCTTCCTGAAGATTTAGCAGTTAGGCTGTCCTGAGCTGGCTCCAGCATGACACTGGCAAGACTATTTTTCAAGATGGAGAAAATGTCAAGTCTGTAAGGGGAGAACGGAGGGGACTTCCCATTGAAGACAAATAATGAGGTTCAGTGTGACCAGAGTTGATGGGCCGATGGTCTGATGAGGTTGGGGAGTTAAATAGGACCTTGTAGGTCAAGTCAAAAATTTTTATCTTAATCTAATATTGATCTAGATTGATCAGTATTTTGAGCTTAAGGGCAGTTGGAAGACCCTGAAGAGATGTAAACAGAGGAAAGATGTGATTAGAGTCATATTTTTAAAAGCTCATTCCTGCTGCAGTGTGGAGATGAATTGAGGGGCTGTAAAGAGACTGATTAGGAGGGATGGTACTACTGTAATCCAGAAAGGTCTGATGTTCACATGAGAATGCTATCATGTCAAAATGATAGCAAGTGGGAGGGAGAGAAGTGGATGGATTCAATGAATATTTAGAAGGGACAAAGGGAGAAGGAGGAATCAAAGATGACTCTTAGAATTTTTGCATGAATAATAAGGCAGAATGAATGTCGTTTAATGAGAGGCAAAAGTGGAGAGGACCAGGTATGTGGGTGAAAATTCATTCAACAGATATTTGTGAATGTCTACATTATGCCAAGCAAGACAAAGTCTCTGTTCTCATGTCTCCACATTCTAATGGTGGAGGTTAAAGGTAAACAATTTACAGGTATCATATATGCCCAATTACAAAAGTCTTCCCCAAAATTATTCTTCAGAAAAAAGGGAAGTTGCCTTATAACTTTAAAAAGTCAAGTAAAGAATGTTTGTGCAATTATTTTAATTTATATAATACACATCTTGAAAAGATACACATATGCTGGAATTAACCCCAATTAATACTTGTTTTGAATGCTTTTTAGAGGGCTTCTGAAGAATCAGCAAAAGGGAGAATTTAATTCAGGTTTGTAATTATCCCTGGGGGGTATCCACTTACAATTACATTTTAAATGTCATAATGAAAGGAAGTAGGTTAAGTGGCCTGCAGTGAATTGGCCTGGAGCCAATGGAAATAAGTCTTCATAAAGGCCCCTCAAAGCAACAGTTGTTGTTATTGAAATAAAAATTATATACCTGAAGAATGAACTTTTTTAAAGAAAACAAAAAACCCTGCCCTAATGTGTACAAATGGTATTTTGGGTTATAGAATTTCTAGTGAGACATTAGAAGGGATTCTCTGAATCTCAGATAGCTTTAGGAAAGCTGATATCCTTTGGAAAAATATTTGATTCACAAACTACTTCCAGTGATAACAAAGATACTGATGTCAAATGCATGTGAAGATTTGCATAAATTTGTTTCATAAAATGTGAGGGTAGAAACTTATTTCTAAACTAATATTTTATATAATACAGTTTAAATGTATGTTTATTATATGTCACACATATGAAATATAAGTAGATGTTTGACTTTATCATCTATCTGGCAGACTGCTGATTTCTGATCCAATATCAAATCTCTCCTTCTTCCTTAAGGAATCCCAAGTTTATTTGGGACAGCCATGTGCTCAGCTAAACATTTGCAGTTCCTAGCAGTCTCTGTGGTATGTGGTCCTGAGATGTAAGCAGAGTCTGGTCATGAGATATAATGTGTTGTGCGGATCTTCAGAAAACTCTGTAAATTAAGGAGCTCCCTTGCAGGACATATGGAAGGTTCCTGTCATTATCCCTAGTCCAGGGTGAGGATGCCAACACTACATACTAAGCCCAGAGCTCTCTCTTGAGACTCAAAGTGAGATAATATATTGAACTATCTAGGATATTGCCACTTGTATGCACCTCAAATTTAGCATGCCTGAAACTGAATTCATTTTCATTATATATTCTTTTCCACTTTCTGTGTATTTAAATCTGCCACTCTAACCAACCAAATCAAAAACTTGGTCATCCTACATGTTGCCCTTTGCCTAACTCTCAATTATCTTATCAGTCCTTGAGTACTACGTTTCTCATAAACGTCTCTCCAGGCCAACCCGGTGCCCCTGTTTTAATTCAGGGTATCACCATATACTGTCTGGAGGATAACAGTTTCCAATTTGTTCTCACTGCTTCCAGACTCAGTCCTAACAATCTACCTTCCATACTTCTGCCAGGTGATCTCAGTACTTTAAATTTTACTGTCTTGCTGAAAACCTTTCAGCAACTCCTCAGCAGCTAGATAAAGCCTAAACTCCTTTGTATGGCACATAAAGTCTTATACAATATCGTCCCACCCATCTGTCTAAAATAATCCCACTTTGTCTACCTGACAAACTCCTACTCATCTTTCAGGCCCTAGCTCAAGTGCCCTGTCTTTTGGAAACCCTCCTTTAACCACCTCAGTCAAAAATGACCACTTTCTCTTTTGTGTCACTACCGTACCTTGTGCATGTTATGTTTTATATCACTTCTCATTCTGCAATGCAATTTTTGGTCTGTTTCCTTCTCTTTAACTGTGTATTGTTCATCTGTACAGACTTAGGAACTAAAGAAATATTTGCTGGATGAATATTTCCTTCCTTCCTTCTATCCACTTACTACCTCACACATAAACTTTTGGAACATAATTTGTTTTTAAATTGAAAGGGAAAATTCATAATCTGGAATTCTAGTTTAAGCAGTACCCTTTGTTCAGTTATAGTTTTTGTAGTAGAAATGACATGGAAGTTGGAGTCAAAGGCCTGGGTTTTGCCATTTGCTGGGCAAGCTTGCACAAATTATTTAACCATTCTGAGCTTCAGTTTCCTCAGCTGTAAAACGGGGGTCAAAACACCAAATTTACCAGATTGTTGTAAAGATTAGTGATAAATGGATAAAAAGTGCTGAAAGCTAAATCTGGCACACAGGAGTCACTACTGCTTTGGGAAAACACTTTGTAAAGTAGTATACAAATGTTAATAACAATAACAGCACTTATTATGAGCCAGGCATTTTGCTAAATATTTTATATAATTCATTTAATCTTCAAAATAATCCCATCAGATATTCAGCATTATTTTCATTTTCAAAAAGACACGCACTGTGACCATTTTGCAGAAAAGTAAACAGAGGCTGAAGAAGGTTAAGTAACTTGCCCAATGTCATAGAGCCAGTAAGTGGCAAGAGTTGGAATTTGAACAGAGACAGCTTAACTTGAGGCCAAATGAGCAGGGGATCCAGGTTTTGTAGGGCTCTAAGCATAAACGATTTTAGGGACTCTAAGAATACAAAACATCTACTTTTGAAAAACTCCAAAAACATGTGAACATACTGCTGGAGTATCTCCGAGTTCCTTGGAAGGGGATTCTCTAAGTGAGGGGCCCTGAAGATTCATTAGCTTCAAGGTAAATCTCCTTCTGGGCCATGCTCTTAGCCATAGTGCTTTATTTCCTTCAAATTAGTTACATGAGTAAAAATAATGATTGTATGAATACAGTTCTTTAAATTGAAATATGGGAATAATACTGTCTACCTCACAGGAAAAAAATAGGATAAATAAACATGAAGATATTGAAAATTAGTTTGAAAACAATTGCCTGCTATTAGGAAATTTGTTGTGCTTTATGGATGAATTTTGATTTTGTTGAAGAACTTTGTGTCTATTGAACAACCCAAATTAATTCTACACCCTTCTCTATGAAATTTTTCTGATACCAATGACCCTCCAATTGAGTGATCTTTTTTTTTCCTTGTGCCTAGGGCACCTTATAAATCCTCCAGTATAGCAATTATTTTGTCTTGTAGAGAATTCTTTACATTTCTAGCTTCCAAAACTGTACACATCACTTACAAGCTGGGATCAGGTCTCTTCATCTTTTTAATACCTCCCAGCAGGGATACAGTAAGTATCCAACAAATATTTATTGAGTAAATGGCTTATATTAAAAATTGTACAGCACTCTAAAATTCAGCAAATTAAAGTCCTGATCATCTCCTTCTAAAAAAATATTAATTTGAGAGCCAGTACTGGCATAAATGAAAAATATTAAAAACTATACAAATTTTACCATGAATATTTGAGAAATGTCATTAATGCCACCATCAGTGGCATATTATATTAACATTATAACACTAACTTAGGTAAAGGGAAATAGACATTTAACCAATTTACCCTCTGTTCAGGGTTGAAGAGTATTCCACCCTCAACCCTCTACCCAAAATTCATGTCCTTCTTGGAACCTCAGAAAGCGACCTTAGTTGGAAACAGGGTTGTTGCAGATAAAATTAGTTAAAATCAGGTTATACTGGAGTAGGGTGGGCTCTTAATTCGATATGACTGGTGTTGTTATAAAAAGAGAAGAGACACAGTCATGGACACATGATGAGAGAGAGCTACGTGACTTTGACAGAGGTAGAGATTCAAGTTCTGCAGCTGCAAGCCAAAGAGTGCCAAGGACTGCTGGCAACCAAGAGAAGCTAGGAAGAGGTAAGGAAGGATTTGTCCCTATAGATTTCAGAGAGAGCATAACCCTGCTGACACCCTAATTTTGGACTTCTAGCCTCCAAAACTGTAAGACAATACATTTCTGTTGTTTTAAGCCACTCAGTTTGTGGTACTTTGCTATAGCAGCCCTGGGAAACTAATTTCCCTCACGGTAAATATTTCGGTTTCTTAACTAGGCTAATATTTTCTTCACTGCACTATCATTCTGTATGAGATGATCTGATTTTTTTATTTGTTGGCAGTCTTGCCACGGGTCTGTAAGATCCTTGAAAGCCAGGCTCCTGTCTGTCTTGTTCCTTCTAGCAACCCCACCACTTGACAGAATTCCTAGCACATGGTAGCTCTCGGGAAGTGTTTGTGAATGAGTAAATAAACTATGCCAACTATGCTACAGTCAATGCCTGAAGGGCATGAATGGCAAAAATAATATCACAAACCATAACAGTATTTTCCATTTAATTGAGGATTAAAAAACTTCAGGATTTTAAATAATGTGAATGAAATTTAACAAACACACCAGAATTTGCACCTTCAAATGAGTTTTTCCCTTTTCAAAGCAGCTACCTCTACCAGCTAAAGACTTATTCCAATAACTCTGCCACTGTTTAAGACTTTTTCTGGAATTCTTCATTGGAACTGCTAATAGCGCCTGTACTCACAGGGTAGACTTGATTTCGAGAAACAACCAAAAGTAATTTGAAGCTAACAACCCTAGTAAATAAAGCTGCTGATAAATAAAGGCTGGATAATATTTAAAAATGAGGTGTACCTACTAAAAGAGAGACCCAATTTTCTAGCAAGAGACTGACTTTTCAAAATGGAAAAGTTCTATACGGCAGGATACTGAAGATGAGCTAATTTATGGTGATACGAAATGTAAAAGTTCCTCTTAAAACTGATCATTTGAATCTTTTTATTATTCTCAAACTCCAAGAAAACGACGTCACTAAGTAATGGCGTCTTCACAAGAATTTATGCCGAAGTGGGAAAAAGTGTAAAATCAGCAGTGGTCCAAGGAACTCTCCAACCCCCATACCAACCATAACGAAATCATCCTTCCGATAAACCTGAAACGTCTGGTCAAACCCGAACGCCTGCGCCTTGATTCTACCCAGCATGGACCTGGGGCAGAGAAGAGAAAAACAGTCAACTTGGGGTAGCATCCTCTGGGGGAGCACATTCAGCCCGTCCCACCCACGGAGTCCGCCCCTCGCCCCTGTTACTGCTGCCTCCCGGTTTCACTCAGGAAGGGGCCGCCTCGCCGCCCAACCCGCGTCTCCGCAGGCGCGAAGACCGAGGGGCTCTTCTCTTCCTGCCCCTCGGCCTCTCACCACTGGCGGAGCCGGCTGGTGGTCTCCGGAGTGCTCAGAGACTGGAAGGTTTTCTGAGGCAGGAATCTGAAGTAGTAGCCGCCAAAAGACCCCAGCTCCCCAGCCGCCATCTCCGTCTTGGCTGCGCGGAGCGAGGGCCGTTTCCATAGCAACGCGGGGGCGGGTTCCATAGCAACGCGGCGGCCGTCGGGTAGGTCGGACGCTGCGGGGGCGGGGCCAGAGTGGGGCGGGGCCACGGGTCTACCTAGGCAGAGGAAATCTGCCTCCCGGCCCGGCGGCAGCCAGCGGAGGAAGAATCCCCCTTGGGGTTTCGGGGCGCCGCTACCGCAACTCCTCCCGCGCGTACCGTCACTTTCGCTCCTTCACGCCGTCTTAGCGGTGCTGGAAACTAGGGGTCGGGGGCGGAGAAAAATTGCCAGTACATACTTGTTGAAATTAACTCGATAATAATTACGCCGCGTGGGTTAATTTCTTAGTCTCAGACGCTGTAGTCTTAGATTTATAGCTATCTAAGTTTAGTGACAAACATTTCTGAATAGAAAGTTATTCTGAATTAACTAGGTTAATTAATTAGGTTTATCTATTATGACTACTTGGGAAACTATTCTTTTACATCTGGCTTTTTTTTTTCTTCAAAAGTTACATCTGAAGGCTAAAAAATTTTTCCATATACACTACAGTACAACGTGCTGTTTAATAGAAACACGTATTTCTTATTTCCTATTGAAATGACCTCTCGTATCTATAGTTCTGTTGTCGTTTTGTTTTGTCTAATAGCTGTGTATCTGAGCTTCAGAAGGGGGAGACAGGGATGTCGTTCTTTTCCACCTCCTTGCTAACTCCCTTTCCTTTTCCCCTAGTCCTCCAAAAACTGATCTTGATTATTCCATATTCAGCCAACAGCAGTAGGAGAAAGAGGGAAGGAAACGCACACACACAGAATATTCGTCTTCGTTGTTGATTTTTTTTTTTTCCATCAAGGCTTTGTAGATTAGTCCTTTTATGTTATGGACATGGTTGGGTTTAAGCTTACCATCTTGTTTGTTGTTTTCTAATTCTGTTCTTTTTTCCTTTAATCCAAAAGTAGGCAAGAAAGAAGGAATAATAGAATATTTTTATTATTCCACTTTTCTCCTTTTTAGCTTTTTAGTTATACATTTTAGTATAATTTTTAATGGTTACTCAAGATAAAATATGACTCCTTGATTTATTACATAGCACCTTAACCCATCATTTACACTATGTTTCAAACAAGAACCTTACAACCGGTAAAATCTATTTATTCACTTTTCACCTTTTGGGTTTTTTTGGTCAATATTTTACTTCTACATAGGTCCAAAATATATTATTTGTTACTCTTATTTTAAACAGCCAGTAATATTTCATATTTGCTAATATATTTATCCTTTACATTTTTCTTATTCCTTCCAGCAGTTTTGAATTTATAATCTGGGATTATTTTCATTGAGTTTGACCATCTTCTGTTGGTATTTCCTATAATTCAGGTCTTCTGATGAGTAAGTTTCTCAGAGTTTGTTGTCTGAAAATGTCCTTATCGTCATTTTTAAATAGAATTGTAAGTTGACAACTTTTTTCCAGCACTTTAAAAATGTATTCTGTTGTCTTCTGGATTCCAAATTTTTGTTGAAAGGTCAAACATTAGTTTTAGTGTTGCTCCGTTCAAAGTCATATGTCTTTTTTTTCTCTTCCTGCTTAAAATTTTTTTCTTTGCCTTTCGTTTCAGTAGTTTGGCTATCCTCCTCCATCTGTCATGTGTGTGTATTCTTGTGTATGTGTGCTTTTGTGTGTGTCTTCTGTTTTCATCCTGTTTGGGATTTGCTGAACTTCTTGAATTCTTTCACTGATGCCTTTTAATCAGTTTTTTTTTTAAACTCAGCTATTATCTCTTCAAATATTTCTTCCACTTTATTCTTACTCTTCTCTTTTTCTTGGACTCCAATTACATGTATATTAGAACTTTTACCTATTTCCCATATTTCTCTGTTATATCTTTTTCAATTCTTTGTTTCTTCTTGTGCTTCATCTTTTCCATTCTTTATTGACCTGACTTTGAATTCACTAATTTTTTCTGCTTAACTCTTAATTTCAGATAGTTTATTTTTTAGTTCTTGAATGTCCATCTTAATCTTGTTTAATATATTCTATTTAAATCTCCATTTTTTTCATTCATTTAGTATACATTTTTCTTTATTTAACAGGTTAAAGTTATTTTTAAATCTTTGCGTGCTTCAATAGAATTATTTTTGGATCTGCTTCTTTTCCCTGTTTATTTCTTGATTATAAATCATGTGTCTCTGCCTTCTCACACATTTAACAACTTTTTGTTTTAGGTACAACATTGTGTGTTTGAAAAGTGGAAGAGATTCAGAAGACATTATCTTCCACTGGAAAGTATTCACTATTTGAAGGTGAATAGCCGACAACTTTAATATAATCAGGGATTCAATGGGTCAAGGCTGAGTTTTAGTTTTAGTAGGACTGAACCACAGTCCATCTCTTTTCTCCTGTACCTTGAGCAGGCCTGACTGAAAATCTAACAGATCTCTATCTTCTTGGCCCCCAAAGATGAGAAAATTGAGGTTTTCCTTTCAGAGGTGTTGAGCTTTCTCTTTAGCTTCCCACATCCTACAGCACTGAAATCTAGCAAATGTCTTAATGGAGAGACTGAATGTGTGTTTGAGGCAGGCCCCATCCTTCCAGTAGGACTTTGTTTTCTAAGCACCATGACATTATGGAAGATCTCACTCTGTGCTTTAGAAGCCTTTGCAGAGCAACTCAGCATCCTACACATAGCACCCAAACTCAGCAAATTTTCTTTGGAAGTGTAGCCATGTTTGACCCTTCAGATTTCCTTGCATGACCACCAAAAGTCATTCAATCTTTACTTTGCATATCAGCCAGTAAATGAGACTATTGAAAGAAAGGTCTTGTAAACATCAGCTCATCTTGGAAGGATTTTCTGAGGGAAGTATTAGAATGTAGATTCCTTGATTTCAGAGATTGAGATTGAGAGATTTCAGAGACCAGAGATTGAGATTCCACAGGTCTTGGATGGTGCCTAGGAACTTGTATTTTTAATATGCTCTTTGGATGAATTCGATGCAGGTTTTCTACACTATTCATTGAGAAAATTCATTTCCCACACTTTCTTTACAATTTATCTTAAATCCCATCTCATGAAGAAATTTATTCCAATACTTCTGTCTGACTTTATATACATTTAGTTTTTGCTAGACAATCAAATATTTGGTAATATACTATACTGTACTTTTATTTTTCTGATTTTTTGTGAACATCTTGCCAAATAGATTACATACTGTTCAACATGGGGGAATTTGCTTGACATTTTATAAAAACATTTTCCACATGACCTAAGCACATAGTATTTGTTTAGTTGATTTTTTTCTAGGTTTTTCTGGTTTTATTGTGGTATAACCAACATAAAATAAACTGCACATATTTAAAGTGTACAATGTCATGAGATATGCTATATGTGATCTTTGTGGGTTTTTTGTTTTTTTTTTTCTTATTAGTCATAAATTTTATACACATCAGTGTATACATGTCAATCCCAATCACCCAATTCATCACACCACCAACCCCACCCACTGCCGCTTTCCCCCCTTGGTGTCCATACGTTTGTTCTCTACATCTGTGTCTCAATTTCTGCCTTGCAAACCGGTTCATCTGTACCATTTTTCTAGGTTCCACATATATGCGTTAATATACGATATTTGTTTTTCTCTTTCTGACTTACTTCACTCTGTGTGACAGTCTCTAGGTCCATCCACATCTCTACAAATGACCCAATTACGTTCCTTTTTATGGCTGAGTAATATTCCATTGTATATATATACAACATCTTCTTTATCCATTCATCTGTCGGTGGGCATTTAGGTTGCTTCCATGACCTGGCTATTGTAAATAGTGCTACAATGAACATTGGGTGCATGTGTCATTTTGAATTATGGTTTTCTCTGGTATATGCCCAGTAGTGGGATTGCTGGGTCATATGGTAATTCTATTTTTAGTTTTTTTAAGGAACCTCCATAATGTTCCTTAAATTAAAAAAAAAATCCCCCATTAAAAATAAAGATATAATTATACTTATTTTGGACTTAGGATGCTAATTTAAATTAGAAATTTTTTGCTTATGCTTTGCATTACTCAAAAGTAATCATTTTTATTGTGTTGTTGATGAAATTCATCCTCTTTTTTTCAACCCTATAATCAGTGATTATACTTTGACTATATAGTCTTAAGTTCAATATTTACTTGGAAATTGATAGTTTTCTAGTTGTTGTTTGTCACTTAAATATGCATGATTGGTATATGTTCTATACAACCTTTATTAATTTGGCCCTGACAATAGTTTTTTATTTTTATCTCCCAATTATCTTTAAGTTTTTCTTTTTTTTTAAATTGCATAAGTAACACATGTTTAACACAGGAAAGAAACAAGTAAGCAAAAAGAATAAAAATACCCATAATCCCAAAACTATGATTTTTCAACTTCTTGGAGCAATGAAGAACAATTTCCATAGGGAGATTTTCCAGAAAAAAGATGTTTTCAGTCTAACTTTCATTGACTCACACTTTAAGGAGTCTTGGCCAGACAAGTATATGTGGAAAAAAACCCTCCCACATTTACAAAACAGTTCTCATATTGTTTAATTTTATGTATGTTTATGTTTTTTTAATCTTTATTTTTATGGTCAGTTTCAGTATTTTCACAGTACAGTATTGTTATTGACCAGGGTCCTTGGACTCTTTTATTAAAAAATTAATTAATTAATTAATTTGTTTTTGGCTGCGTTGGGTCTTTGTTGCTGCGTGCGGACTTCCTCTAGTTGCGGCGAGCGGGAGCTACTCTTCCTTGCGGTGCGCGGGCTCCTCATTGCGGTGGCCTCTCTTGTTGCGGAGCACAAGCTCTAGGGCACGTGTGGGCTTCAGTAGTTGTGGTGCGTGGGCTCTAGAGCGCAGGCTCAGTAGTTGTGGTGCACGGGCTTAGTTGCTCCACGGTATGTGGGATCTTCCTGGAGTAGGGCTTGAACCCGTGCCCCCTGCATTGGCAGGCAGATTCTTAAACACTGCGTCACCAGGGAAGCCCCGTTGGACTCTTTAATCAAAAGAAATTGGTAAGAGGCCAGATGAGGAATTCAGACAAGGCTTTACTGGGATTCGTGCTGCAGCAAGGAGGGAGCAAAAACAAGTAACAGGCTCCCTTGCTCACCCCCTGAGTGGCTGCTAGCTGGTCCCTTAAAAGGGGTGAGGGTGAGGGTGGATTGGGCTGGAAGGGTGGCTTAGGTGGTCTGCATACCCCCTTGGTGGTGCTGTGTGCAGGGATCACGTGCAGTAATCTGCTATTGCTCCCTGCACCTCAGAAGTGGCATGTGGTTTTTGGCCTCTTTGTATCTTGCTGTTCATAATTTGTCACAACAGGGAATGGGTGCAGTTACAGTTTCTTTGTATTCTATTGCTCTAGGAGATGCATGTCCACATGCAAGCACTGCAGCAAAGGGTCCCAGGCCCCAGGTCCCAGCCTGTCTCAGTACAGCTATGTTTAACAGCATGGACAGTGAAGTCAGATCAGAAATCCAACTCTAGCTCTAGTGTCTAGGTTTCCTCATCTGTAAATAGAACATAATTTGTTTTTTTACTTTATAGGGTTATCATAAGGATTAAATTAGTTAAGTTGTGTGATGTGCTTATCACAATGATTGACACTTAAAATTCTAATGTATGGTAGTTCTTAATATTAATGGCTATTTTCATGTGGGCTTCTAGGAACAGAATCTCAATATATAGTTTGTGTATAAAGGAAATAAGGTTTGACTTGACATATTTTAATTTATGGCTCTCTCCTAGAGACTCGCTGGGTTAGAAATTATTGTTTTCTCTCCTTTAGCTTCTTCTAGTTTTTCATCACCTAATTGCTATGAATCTCAATTTTACATCCTTAAAATATGGACTTTGCCTTATTGGATTGTAAGTTGTTGCTACAAGATGAAGGTGTTAATTATTACTACTGGCTCCCATTCGCTTCATTTAACTGTAAAAGTTTACCAAGTGAAACATTACCGTTGTTCTAATATTTGGTCATTAACTGTTATTATTCTTTCAGGTTTTACATTCCTTTCATTTGGCTAGTTAGCACCCTGCATGTCGCTAGGCACTATGGGAATTCCAAAATGTATAAAATATCGATTCTGCCTTCAAAGCCCTTACAAATTATTTGGAAATTATTGAACAATACTTGTCATCTTGCTGTTTCATGTATTTAAACTCTACTTGCTTCCTCTCATCCTTCTAAAATTCAATCTAATCTTATTGACCATTTACTTGCCCTCTAGTCACTGTTTAAAGTTGCCAAGCTACCAGCTTTTTATCTGATAATTTACAATACACATATATTTTACCTAAAGTAAGTCTGACTAAAAACATTCAATAAAGTGAGGAGGGAGCTAATTCTAATATTGACTTATATCAATGTGTCAAAATAGCACTTATTTTCTTTCTGTGGTTCTACTTGGTGTAAATTTTCTATGATTCTAATGATTTGAAAAAGATTTACTGAACACAGTTAGAAGCCAAGAACAATATTAAGCTGATTCCAGTGGTTGTGTGTTCCTGATAGATAAGGATAGAATTTTTACTTTATGGAGGATTGAAATAGTAGTTGTGATCACAAGTAGTTGAAATTTGAAAAATGTTGTTCATCAATAAGTTATTTTGTTTAGATCAGTGGCTATTCAAAGTCAGTTCATAATAAAAATTTCATTTCATCTGTGGCCAAATGGACAAACTAAGGGTGGTGTACTTTTTCATAAAATTAAATCACTTCATATTAAAGAACTTTATTTTTAAATTATGCTCTCTTTTTTGTAATTAAAATCTCCTTTCCTTAGGAAATCATCATAATTAAATAAAAATTTTATAACCCTATGTTGGGTTGGTAGAGTAGAGCCTTGCTACTCAAAGTGTGGTCGATGGACAAACAGCATTGACATCATTTGAGAGCTTGTAGAAATGCAGTATCTCTGCACCAGATCTACTGAATCAGATTCTGCAGGTGATTCATATACACATTAAATTAGAGACGCTGGTCTAGATGATGTGCATCTACCAGCCCTACCCCCTTTTACTCTTATTTTCAAGTTATTCTATACCTCCATCTACTCAATTGCTCAATTCAGAAACCTGGGACTTATCTTTGACCCCACCTTATCTCACCCCTCCCTTATCATCTCCCATATAAAACTCATCATTAAATCTTATAATCTTCTAAATGTACATACTACAATCTGTTTACATCTCTTCAGGTTCCAGTGTTGACACTTTAGTCCAAGCCACAACCAATCTTTTTGCTTGGATGGCTGTAAGCAAGACTTCCTACCTCAACTCCCTCTTTCACTTTTGCCCTCCTGACATCCATTTTGTACACAGCAGCCAGATTTGAGCTTTTAAAAATAATAAATCAGATTCTAAAACTATCCTTTTGAGAATCCTTTAATGGGTTTCTGTTGCACTTAGGGTAAAATCCAACTCCTGATGGTCTATATTCTTCATTTTCAGCCTCATTTCCTACCTCCTTCCTGGGATCCCTACTCAGGGAGCCCTAGTCTGGAAAGAGCCAAGCTCTTTTCTTGCTCAGGGCCTTGGTAAAAGTATATCCTTTGCCTGGGACACCTTCCTTCTTTTTACTTTCAGCCTAAATACTTCCTATGCATCCTTCACATTTCAAATTACTAATTACTTCCCCAGAGGGACCTTTCTGACAGCCTAGTTAATACTGGTTTTCCTGGTTATTCTCTCAAAACACATAACTTGTCCCTCACAACGCTTATAACAATGTACAGTTATTTAAATATTTGTGTGCTTCTGTAGTTAATGTTTGTCTCCCTCACTAGCCAGTAAAATTCAAGAGGTCAGAGACTGTTCAACACGTGTTCTTGGTCACTGGCACACAGAAGGAAATTCCAAAAAATCTGTTGAGTAAATGAATCAATGATTCTGATTTTTCTGAGCTATACCATATTATATATGAAAAAGGCAAATAATTTGACTAAGTTGTATTTTTGTCCTAAGCATTAAATTTAGCCACAGGCAGACTTGCTGCCCGGCTATATTTATTTAATTTAAAACAATTTTGAGTACTTAAAGATTAAGAAGTCTATTTAAAAATAACATTTTATAAATTTAATTTATAGGTAGTGTAGTACTGTGGATAAAGCATAGATTTTTTAGATCAAGCAATCTGCTCTTTATTCTGCCAGGTACTAATCTCTAAGCCTCAGTCTCCTCATCTGGATTGCTGCAATAATATACACGCTTAACACTGTGTCTGTATGTGCTAACAGAACGTTATCGTTATTTGCGTACCGATTTTGACTACATTTAGCACAGCTGCAGCCTGTAGTTCATCAAGTCATATGTCTCCGGGCAGTTAAAAGGCCCTGTGGTAAAGGAAAGGGTTAAACCTGACGTCTTCTGTTTCTGGAAGACCTCTGGGAGCTGGGTGGGTTGGGGTGGCATTAGGGCCTCAGGAAGATATAAACAAGTAGGAGGTAGAACTTGTCTCTCTGTTCTGTGACAGGGCTCCTGTCTTTGATATTAAAGCTTTTCAGGGCTGTCAGAAAAAGCAGTTCCTCTGCCTTTCTAATGGCTGTTAGTCTTGTTTGGCTTCTATAAAAATACTCTTTATTGCAAAACCCTGGTTTTGGTTTGCACTTGTTTAAACAAAATTTATGAAATGTTATAAAGTTAAGGTGTCTTGATTTTCTACTCAGATCAGTCCGCCACGCCTCCAGCACGGCGAGAGGGACAAGGCCCAACGAGGGGCTGAAACTCTTGCCTGCAATGGAGGAAAACGCTAAAGAAATCAAGCAGGAGATCCAATCTTCGGGAAATTGGCACACAGAAATAAAGCTCCAATCGGGGAGGGTGTGGCTCTTGATTATTATTTATACGTTCTTCTTTATGGGTAAATCTACAGATAAACCTACATAGATAAACCTACACTTAATCCAAGATCTTGGGATTGCTTGAAGGAAAGGACCGCTGAACTGTTTCACATTTGTTTTGTATGTGAATGGAATTCTGGTCAAAGATCCTCCTGTAAACCTATTTAACGTGACCACCCCTCACCACACAACTGTATCCTCCCACCTGAATTGCCTTTCCTCATCTTCTGAGATATCCTGGCTCGTTGTGTTGTTTCCTATTTGGAAATAGGAACATACTTGTGAGGCTCTGTTCCTGGGTACCTCTTCGTAAGGGTAATATTTATCTAGCTTTTCAGGCAGGCAGGTGTGGCCCCTTTTCCAAGGCTACAGGAGATGCTTTCATTTTGTGTGTTGCAATGTCAAGGAAATCCAGGGATGGGGGTGGGTGGGTAGGGCTCTCCCAATCAGGGTGGGTCTCTTTGCAGACCCCAGGAGACAATTTCTCGAGATTAAAAAAAAAATTTAAACTTTTTTACAAGAGGGATGGGCTACTGTATATGCTTTAAGAGATTGTTATGATTTGTAAAAAACGGCTCTTCAGAAAGCACAATAATTTTGTTAAACCAGTTTATCATGTTCTTTAGACACGCATTTAAACAGTTATTAATACAGAGGATACGATGAGGGTCCTAGAGAGGTGCCAGTGTGTACACCAGTCTTTCTTGGCCATAGGATCATGCTGTTTTCTTGTCCCCGTATTCTTATCTTTGTAGTTCACTGTGAATGTTTTAAAATGATTTGGTTTGAATAAGATGCTAAGGCGTATGGAGCCGTGCATGTGGCATTTTGACTTTTTTTTTCCTCTGCCACTTCCTTCTCCCCTTACCTTGCACATATCTGTAGATTTTCAGGTGTATCCAGGTTCCAGTGTTGCAAAGGAATAAGCATACCTCCTCTCATTCATCCAGTCAACTGAGGTGGTGGATTGTGAGGATTAATGATTTAACACATGGTATGTGCTTAGACCAGTCTCGTGCACACAGAAAGCACTCAAGTGTTAGTTATTGTTATTGTTTATTGGGTGCCCATTATTTACAAAGGGGCTTTATGTGCTTCTTAGAGAGCAGTCTTCTAAAAGCTTACAGTATAGTAGGAGAGACAGGACATGTACATAGCAGCTAGAGTTATTGTTTTAAAATAAATCTGACCATATCCTATGGTATAAAAATTTTCAAATTCTTATCAGGCTTCTAGTAGTCTGCCTCTACCTACCAATACAGTCACATCTTGCACCCCTTGTACCACTTTCTCCTTTGTTCTCTAAACTCTAGCTATATTGGATTATTTCATTTCCTAGAATGCAAAGTCCATGAGAGGAAGGAATTTTCTTCTGTCTTGTTTAGTGATGGAACTCCAGCACCTAAAATGATGTCTGGCACACAGGAATATATATATATATATTTGTTGAATAAATGTCAGTGTTAGCATTTGCGACTCTCTCTTACTTGAATACAACCCACTTCTTATCCCCATCACCTTCTTTCACTAAGCTACTCTCTACCTATGCTTTTGCCCTGTGTTTAATATCACTTCTTTAGAGAGTCGTTCCCTGACACCTTTGTTTGAATTAAGTTTTGTGCTACACTCTCTTTTATTACTGTGAACTTTAAAACTTCCAATTATTTGTTTAAAGTATGGAGAGAATCATATCTGTTTTATTCACGCTATATCCCCAGGTCCTAGTTTATTGCCTGGATCACTGAAAGTTCTTAATTAATTGAAGTAAAAATTGGCTCTAATGGAAGGTAGACCAAGATAAATGCTATAGTGCCAGAAGAGGAATATAGATATTCCTTGAAATTTAGAGGAGAAAAATATTATTAACAATGACAAGAATCAGGGAATGTTTAATGGAGGCTATAGTATTAGAGCTAGGCTTAATGGATAGGTAGGATTTGGAGGTGGTGAGAAATGTCACCCTTGACAAAATAGCCTGAGCCAGTTCATGGAAATGGTGTAGATGTGTGTACCGCCCAGAAAACCTGGCAGAACTGAGGCACTCATTCCCCCAACTGATGGAATTGTGGTCTGTGGGTGGCTAATATCTGAGTCTTTCTCCAGGAAAGGTCCACAACCCAAGAGAGCTCTTCACCCAAGTTTACTTCCCCAGGGCAGCCACAGTCCAACGGCTGGACAACACTGCCGCTTACCTCCATTTGGGACATCTCATTCAAGCTTCAGAGGTCCTTCTAGCTTTGTCTGGAATCTCTATTGTAACTGTTTCAGAGTTCTAACATCTCTTTCTATTTCATCCTACTTCCTTCACTCCTTTACGGGAGATCATTCCTTGATAAAACTCCTGTGCACAGATCTCTGCCTCAAAGTCTGTTTCCTGGGGATTTTGACCTATAAGAAGCAGATATTGTGAGGCTCACACAGGAGGATCAGTTGGTCCAGAGAGTGGGTTTTTTGGTTTTTTTTTTTCCTTTTAAAGCAGTTAAATGTCTTCAATAAAATTCTTGTCTGGAAGCATCATCATGTAAATCTGGTGAAAGGGGAGTTTCTGTACTTGAAGTGGGAGTGAGCGTTACTGTCTTTGCCTGTTTTGACTCCCTTATTCTATGCCAAGATGGTTCTCAGAGGGCTTTACACACCCACTGGGTCTCATCTCTGTACAGTTCAAAAAGCAGTAGGAAAATCACAGAATCCATGAAACTGGGTAGGAAAGAAAACCGGGCCAGGCCATTGAGTGCTTTGGATGTCAGGACAGGAAATCTGAACATTATTCTGGAGGTGAGGGTAGGAGGGTATGGAGAGGATTGACAGTATCTAATTAAGGGGCTAACATAATCAGAACTGCATTGAGGCAAATGGCTAAACATAAGGGGAAAAAAAGAAATCTCTACCTCACATTATATAACGGTTCCCAGGTGGAATAAATATATACATGTAATGAAGTCATAAAATTCCTATAAAATGTATAAATATTTACACAGTCTTGGGGTTTTCCTTGAAAACATACCACAGGAGTTACCTGGGGGCAGTCTTTTCTTTTTTTTTTTTTTACATTTAATCTTTATTTACTTTTTTTATACAGCAGGTTCTTATTAGTTATCTATTTTATACATATTAATGTATATATGTCAATCCCAATCTGCCAATTCATCCCACCCCCCTTTACCCCCCTTGGTGTCCATACGTTTGTTCTCTACATCTGTCTCAATTTCTGCCCTGCCAACCAGTTCATCTGTACCATTTTCTAGGTTCCACATATATGTGTTAATATACGATATTTGTTTTTATCCTTCTGACTTACTTCCCTCTGTATGACAGTCTTTAGGTCCATCCACATCTCTACAAATGACCCAATTTCATTCCTTTTTATGGCTGAGTAATATTCCATTGTATATATATACAACATCTTCTTTATCCATTCATCTGTTGATGGGCATTTAGGTTGCTTCCATGACCTGGCTATTGTAAATAGTGCTGCAATGAACATTGGGGTGCATGTGTTTTTTTGAATTATAGTTTTCTCTGGGTATATGCCCAGTAATGGGATTGCTGAGTCATACGGTAATTCTATTTTTAGTTTTTTAAGGAACCTCCATAATGTTCTCCATAGTGGCTGTATCAATCTACACTCCCACCAACAGTGCAAGAGGGTTCCCTTTTCTCCACACCCTCTCCAGCATTTGTTGTTTGTAGATTTTCTGATGATGTCCATTCTAACTGGTGTGACGTGATACCTCATTGTAGTTTTGATTTGCATTTCTCTAATAATTAGTGATGTTGAGCAGCTTTTCATGTGCTTCTTGGCCATCTGTATGTCTGCTTTGGAGAAATGTCTATTTAGGTCTTCTGCCCATTTTCGGATCGGGTTCTTTGTTTTTTTAATATTGAGCTGCATGCCCTGTTTATATATTTTGGAGATTAATCCTTTGTCCGTTGATTCATTTGCAAATATTTTCTCCTGTTCTGAGGGTTGTCCTTTCATCTTGTTTACAGTTTCCTTTGCTGTGCAAAATCTTTTAAGTTTCATTAGGTCCCATTTGTTTATTTTTGTTTTTATTTCCATTACTCTGGGAGGTGGGTTGAAAAAGATCTTGCTGTGATTTATGTCAAAGTGTGTTCTTCCTATGTTTTCCTCT
Organism: Mesoplodon densirostris; assembly: GCF_025265405.1. NCBI lineage: Eukaryota > Metazoa > Chordata > Mammalia > Artiodactyla > Ziphiidae > Mesoplodon > Mesoplodon densirostris. The sequence continues at coordinate 95,215,429 of NC_082667.1, read as the reverse complement.
AAGAGTTTTATAGTGTCTGGTCTTACGTTTAGGTCTCTAATCCATTTTGAGTTTATTTTTGTGTATGGTGTTAGGAAGTGTTCTAATTTCATTCTTTTACATGTAGCTGTCCAGTTGTCCCAGCAGCACTTATTGAAGAGACTGTCTTTTCTCCATTGTATATCCTTGCCTCCTTTGTCAAAGATTAGTTGACCAAAGGTGCATGGGTTTATCTCTGGGCTTTCTGTCCTGTTCCATTGATCTATATTTCTGTTTTTGCAGCAGTACCATATTGTCTTGATTACTGTAGCTTTGTAGTATAGTCTGAAGTCAGGGAGTCTGATTCGTCCAACCCTGTTTTTTTATCCTCTCAAGGTTGCTTTGGTTGTTTGGGATCTTTTGTGTCTCCACACAAATTTTAAGATTTTTTGTTCTAGTTCTGTAAAAAATACCACTGGTAATTTGATAGGGATTGCATTGAATCTGTAGACTGCTTTGGGTAGAAAAGACATTTTCTCAATATTGAGTCTTCCAGTCCAAGAACATGATATATCTCTCCATCTGTTTGTGTCATTTTTGATTTCTTTCATCAGTGTCTTATAGTTTTCTGAGTACAGGTCTTTTACGTCCTTAGGTAGGTTTATTCCTAGGTATTTTATTCTTTTTGTTGCAATGGTGAATGGGATTGTTTCCTTAATTTCTCTTTCTGATCTTTCATTGTTGGTGTATAGGAATTCAAGAGATTTCTATGCATTAATTTTGTATCCTGCAACTTTACCAAATTCATTGATTAGCTCTAGTACATTTCTGGTGGCATCTTTAGGATTTTCTATGTATAGTATCATGTCATCTGTGAACAGTGAAATTTCACTTCTTCTTTCCAAACTTGTATACTTTTATTTCTTTTTCTTCTCTGATTGCCATGGATAGGACTTCCAAAACTATGTTGAATAATAGTGGCAAGAGTGGACATCGTTGCCTTCTTCCTGATCTTAGATGAAATGCTTGCAGTTTTTTCACCATTGAGAATGAGTTTGCTGTGGGTGTGTCGTATATGGCCTTTATTATGTTGAGGTAGGATCCCTGTATGCTAACATTCTGGAGAGGTTTTATCATAAGTGGGTATTGAATTTTGTCAAAAGCTTTTTCTGCATCTATGGAGATGATCATATAGTTTTATCCTTCAGTTTGTTAATATGGTGTATCACATTGATTGATTTGTGTATATTGAAGAATCCTTGCATCCCTGGGATAAATCCCATGTGATCACGGTGTATGATCCTTTTAATGTTTTGTTGGATTCTGTTTGCTAGTGTTTAGTTGAGGATTTTTGCATCTATATTCATCAGTGATTTTGGTCTGTAATTTTATTTTTTTTGTAGTACCTTTGTCTGGTTTTGTTATCAGGGTGATGGTGTCCTCATGGAATGAGTTTGGGAGTGTTCCTTCTGCAATTTTTTGGAAGAGTTGGAGAAGAATAGGTGTTAGCTCTTCACTAACTGTTTGATAGAATTCACCTGTGAAGCCATCTGGTCCTGGACTTTCATTTGTTGGAAGATTTTTAATCACAGTTTCAATTTCATTACTTGTGATTGGTCTGTTCATATTTTCTATTTCTTCCTGGTTCAGTCTTGGAAGGTTATACCTTTGTAAGAATTTGTCCATTTCTTCCAGGTTGTCCATTTTATTGGCATAGAGTTGCTTGTAGTAGTCTCTTAGGATGCTTTGTATTTCTGTGGTGTCCATTGTAACTTCTTTTTAATTTCTAATTTTATTAATTTGAGTCTTCTCCCTCTTTTTCTTGTTGAGTCTGGCTAAAGGTTTATCAAGCTTATTTATCTTCTCAGAGAACCAGCTTTTAGTTTTATTGATCTTTGCTATTGTTTTCGTTGTTTCTATTTCATTTATTTCTGCTCTGATCTTTATGATTTCTTTCCTTCTACAAACTTTGGGTTTTGTTTGTTCTTCTTTCTCTAGTTCCTTTAGGTGTAAGGTTAGATTGTTTATTTGAGAGTTTTCTTGTTTCTTGAGGTAGGTTTGTATTGCTATAAACTTCCCTCTTAGAAATGCTTTTGCTGCCTCCCATAGGTTTTTTTTGTTTTTTGTTTTTTTGTTTTTTTTGCGGTACACGGGCCTCTCACTCTCATGGCCTCTCCTGTTGTGGAGCACAGACTCCAGACGCGCAGGCTCAGCGGCCATGGCTCACGGGCCTAGCCGCTCCGCGGCATGTGGGATCTTCCCGGACCGGGGCACGAACCCGTATCCCCTGCATTGGCAGGCGGACTCTCAACCACTGCGCCACCAGGGAAGCCCCTCCCATAGGTTTTGGATTGTTGTGTTTTCATTGTCATTTGTCTCTAGGTATATTTTGATATCCTCTTTGATTTCTTCAGTGATCTCTTGGTTATTTAGTAACGTATTGTTTAGCCTCCATGTGTTTGTGTTTTTTACATTTTTTTCCCCTGTAATTTATTTTTAATCTCATAGTGTTCTAGTTGGAAAAGATGCTTGATATGATTTCAATTTTCTTAAATTTACCAAAGCTTGACTTGTGACCCAAGATGTGATCTATCCTGGAGAATGTTCCATGTGTACTTGAGAAGAAAGTGTAATCTGTTGTTTTTGGATAGAATGTCTTATAGATATCAATTAATTTCATCTGGTTTAATGTGTCATTTAAAGCTTGTGTTTCCTTATTAATTTTCTGTCTGGATGATCCGTCCTTTGGTGTAAGTGAGGTTTTAATGTCCACCACTATTACTGTTTTACCATCAATTTCCTCTCTTATAGCTGTTAGCATTTGCCTTATGTATTGAGGTGCTCCTATGTTGGGTGCATATATATTTATAATTGTTCTATCTTCTTCTTGGATTGATCCCTTGATCATTATGTAGTGTCCTTCCTTGTCTCTGGCAACAGTCTTTATTTTAAAGTTCATTTTATCTGATATGAGTATTGCTCCTCCAGCTTTCTTTTGATTTCCATTTGCATGGAATATCTTTTTCTGTCCCCTCACTTTCAGTCTGTATGTGTCCCTAGGTCTGAAGTGGGTCTCTTGTAGACAGCATATATACGGGTCTTGTTTTTGTATCCTTTCAGAGAGCCTGTGACTTTTGGTTGGAGCATTTAATCCATTTACATTTAAGGTAATTATTGATATGTATGTTCCTATTACCATTTTCTTAATTGTTTTGTGTTTGTTTTTGTAGGTCCTTTTCTTCTCTTGTGTTTCCCACTTAGAGAAGTTCCTTTAGCATTTGTTGTAGAGCTGGTTTGGTGGTGCTGAATTCTCTTAGCTTTTGCTTGTCTGTAAAGCTTTTGATTTCTTCATCGAATCTGAATGAGACCTTTGCCTGGTAGAGTAATCTTGATTGTAGGTTCTTCCCTTTCATCACTGCAAATATGTCATGCCACTCCCTTCTGGCTTATAGAGTTTCTGCTGAGAAATCAGCTGTTAACCTTATGGGAGTTCCCTTGTATGTTAATATGATTTTTCCCTTCTTGTGTTTAATAATTTTTCTTTGTCTTTAATTTTTGTCAGTTTGATTACTGTGTGTCTTGGTGTGTTTCTCCTTGGGTTCATCCTGCCTGGGACTCTCTGCACTTCCTGGACTTGGGTGGCTATTTCCTTTCCCATGTTAGGGACATTTTTGAGTATAATCTCTTCAAATATTTTCTTGGGTCCTTTCTCTCTCTGTTCTCTTTCTGGGACCCCTACAATGTGAATGTTGGTGTGTTTAATGTTGTCCCAGAGGTCTCTTAGGCTGTCTTCATTTCTTTTCATTCTTTTTTCTTTATTCTGTTCCACAGCAGTGAATTCCACCATTCTGTCTTCCAGGTCACTTATCCATTCTTCTGCCTCAGTTATTCTGCTGTTGATTCCTTCTAGTGTATTTTTCATTTCAGTTATTGTATTGTTCATCTCTGTTTGTTTGTTCTTTAAATCTTCTAGGTGTTTGTTCTTTAATTCTTCTAGGTCTTTATTAAACATTTCTTGCATCTTCTCCATCTTTGCCTCCATTCTTTTTCCAAGGCTCTGTATCATCTTCACTATCATTATTCTGAAATCTTTTTCTGGATGTTTGCCTATCTCCACTTCATTGAGTTGTTTTCTTGGGTTTTATCTTGTTCCTTCATGTGGTACACGGTCCTCAGCCTTTTCATCTTGTCTATGTTTCTGTGAATGTGGTTTTCATTCCACAGGATGCAGGATTGTAGTTTTTCTTGCTTCTGTTGTCTGCCTTCTGGTGCGTGAGGCTATCTAAGAGGCTCGTGCAAGCTTCCTGATGGGAGGGGCTGGTGGTGGGTAGAGCTGGGTGTTGATCTGGTGGGCAGAGCTCAGTAAAACTTTAATCCACTTGTCTGCTGATGGGTGGGGCTGAGTTCCCTCCCTGTTGGTTGTTTGGCCTGAGGCAACCCAGCACTGGAGCCTACAGGCCCTTTGGTGAGGCTAATGGCTGACTCTGTGGGGGCCCCCGCCAAGGAGTACTTCCTGGAACTTCTGCTGCCTGTGTCCTTGGCCCTGCGGTGGGCCACAGCTGCCCCCCACCTCTTTAGGAAACCCTCCAACACTAGCACATAGGTCTGGTTCACTCTCCTATGGGGTCACTGCTCCTTCCCCTGGGTCCTGATGTGCACACTACTTTGTGTGTGCCCTTCAAGAGTGGAGTCTCTGTTTCCCCCTGACCTGTCAAAGTTGTGCAATCAAATCCCGGTAGCCCTCAATGTCTGATTCTCTGGGAATTCCTCCTCCCCTTGCCAGACCCCCAGGTTGGGAAGCCTGATGTGGCGCTCAGAACCTTCACTCCAGTTGTTGGACTTCTGTGATATAATTGTTCTCTAGTTTGTGAGTCACCCACACAGTGGCTATGGGATTTGATTTTATTGTGGAAGCTCCTCCCATCTCACTGTGGTTTCTCCTTTGTCTTTGGATATGGGGTATCTTTTTTGGTGATTTCCAGTGTCTTCCTGTCGATGACTGTTCAGCAGTTAGTTGTGATTCCGGTCCTCTCACAAGAGTGAGTGATCACACGTCCTTCTACTCTGCCATGTTGAACCAATGTGGGGGCATTCTTTTTAAGTATGATACTCAAGAAAGAAAGAAAAAGATTGACAGATTTATATGAAAAATTAGAAACATCTGTACATGTAAGAAAGAAAGCCAAATGATAATTGGAAAACATACTTTGAAATAAATAAAATAAATTATGGATTACTATCCTGAATACATAAAAGGCTCATGGGACTTCCCTGGTGGTCCAGTGGTTAAGACTTCACCTTCCAATGCAGGGGGTGCAGGTTCGATCCCTGGTCGGGGAGCTAAGATCCCATATGCCTTGTGGCCAAAAAACCAAAGCATAAAACAGAAGCAATATCATAAAAAATTTAATAAAGACTTAAAAAAAAATGGTCCACATAAAAAATATTTTAAAAAATACACAAAATGCTCATGAATATCAACTTAAATATAGAAAAGTTGGGTAAATTATATGAACAACTAATTCACAAAAGAAAAAATATTAAATGACCAACTAAAAAAATTTCTAATAATCAAAGAAATAAGTATAAATTAAAACAATGATGTCCTTTTTTTTCACTTATCAACCTGGCAATGTATGGCAGATACTGTTGGTTGCTTACCCCAAAGTCACCACCCTGCCTTCTTACTTGCTAACAGAATCATAGCTATGTTTTCAAATTGGGTAGAGGTTTAATGTTTTCAATTAAGGTACTTCCAGTCCCTAGTTTAAGGGTAAATCTGAGGTCTATTTAGGCTGTTGAAATAGAAGGGTAAGTGAGCTAGACTTCCAGGAAAAACTCCTCCCTGGACTTTCAACATTGCTGAGCATTCCTATGAAATTTCTCCAGTATGTTCACTTTTCCACTTTCTAAGACAATTATACCACACCTTCCCCGATAGCCCCTAAATTCTACATTTGCATTCCCACATGAGCTGGCGACCTTGCGTTGTATCTGAATGAGAAAAAAAGAAGCAATCAGAGAGAATCTCTTCATTTTCACACCATCAACTCTGTCAACCTAATAGAGCACCATTGCCTTGTTCCCCATCAAACTTCAAACACTTCACTTGGATTCTATCCCTTCGACTTCCTCAAGGACTTACCTCCTGCATTTGTTTCCTTCTCTCCTGCATTAGCTCTTTCAATCTACTTGATTCTCTACTTGATCATCCACACAAATGTACACCATTATCCCCCATCCTAAAAACAACACAAAACCAAACCCATAAAAACTTCTTTGGACTCCATATGAGCTTCTGGCTACCACCCCATTTCTTAGCTCCCCTTCACAGCAAAACATCTTGAAAACTTGTCTTAGTCACTGTTTTACTTCACATTTTCTCCTCCACCTGCTCTAGTTAATCTTGGGTCTGCACTAATCTATTAAGACTGTCCTGTCAAGGTTATTAGTGACTGCCAGTGTTTCTAAACCTTACTGTTTCTTTTTTATTCTTTACTTGATCTTTTAGTAGCTGTGTATTCCTGGTGTCTCTTCCTTTCCTTATAAGTACACCAGTCCTGTGGGTTAGAGTTCCACACTTATGACCTCATTTAACCTTAATTACTTCCTTAAAGGCTCTATCTCCAATTACAATCTCATTGTGGGTTAGGGCTTCAACCTATGAAATTTGGAGTGGGACACACAATTTTGTACATAAGAGTTATTTTAGTTTTAAATACCATCTAGAGGCCATTAAAAAAAATTCCCTGACTCTGATCTCTCTCTGAAATTCCAGACTTTTATCTCCAAATGCCTCCTTAACATCTTGCATGGATATCCAAAAGTACTTACATTTTACATAGCCAAAACAGGCCCCCTCCCTCTCCTGCTTCTTCCACCACTCTCTAGTTTTTTCCATCCTAGTCAATAGCCTCTCCATCTTCTTTGTAGTTCAAGCCCCAAATATAAGAATTCCTGTCTTTCCCCCATCTTCCACAGCCAATGTACCAGCAGTTTCTATCAATTCTACTTCTAAAACTTTCCAAATCTGTCCATTTCTCTTCTTGTCTCCTATTCCCAGGTCAGTACAAGTCTCCATTTTTTCTCCCTTGGACAATAGCTTCCTAATTGATCTTTCTGATTCTACCTTTGCTTCATTATAATCCATTCTCATAGTAGCTAAATGATCTTGTAAAAAGATCTTGTCACTCCTCTGTTTTAAAATCCTCCAATGTTGTGACTAAGAAGTCTGCATGCCACAGCTAAAAGATCCCACATTCTGCAACGAAGATCCCGCGTGCCACAACTAAGATCCAGCAAGCCAAATAAATAAACAAATACTAAAAATAAATAAATAAATAAATAAAATCCTCCAATGGATCATAGAACTAAATGTAAAAGCAAAATAGACAAAAGATTTGAATGGGCACTTCACCAAAGATGTTAAATGGATGGCAAAGAAATGCTCAACATCATTAGATATGAGGGAAATGCCAACTAAAACTACAATGAGATCTTGTCACTCCTCTGCTTAAAACCCTGTAGTGAGTATTGGACCTAAATGTAAAACAACAACAAAAACAAAATGGTAAATGGTTTAAATGGACACTCACCGAAGATGGTTAATAAATGGCAAATAAGCCCATGAAAAATGCTCAGTATCATTAGCCATTAGGGAAATGACAACCAAAACCAGAGTGAGATCTTGTCATTCCACTGCTCAAAACCAGTCCCAGCTTCTATCTTTTCTCACTTGTACTATAAATAGTCTTCCAGCTGATCTCTCTGCTTCCACTTTTGCTTCCATTATACCTTGTTTTATTTTGCTTCATTTTATTGCACTTCACGGATAGTGCATTTTTTACAAATTGAAGGTTTGTGGTGGCTCTGCATCAAGTAAGTCTATCGGTGCCATTTTCCAACAGCATTTGCTCACTTCATGACTGTGTCTCATTTTGGTAATTCTTACAATATTTCAACCTTTTTCATTATTCTTGTATTTGTTGTGGTGATCTGTTATTAGTGATCTTTGATGTTACTATTGTAATTATTTTGGAGAACAATAAACCACACCCACATAAGACTTCAAACTTAACTGATAAATGTTGTGTGTGTTCTGACTGCTCCAGGGACCAGCCATTCCCCCATCTCTCTCCCTCTCCTTGCGTCTCCTTATTTCCTAAGACACAACAATATTGAAATTAGGCCAATTAATAACTCTACAACGACATCCAAGAGTTCAAGTGATAGGAACTCTTACTTTAAATCAAAAGCTAGAAATGATTAAGCCTAGTGAGGAAGGCACGTCAAAAGCTGAGATAGGCCCAAAGCTAGGCCTCTAGCCAAGTTGTGAATACAAAGGAAAAGTTCCTGAAGGAAATTAAAAGTGCTACTCCAGTGAACACAGGAATGATAAGAAAGCCAAATAGCCTTATTGCTGATATGGAAAAAGTTTTAGTGGTCAAGATAAAAGATCAAACCAAACACAACATTCCTTTAAGGCGAAGCCTAATCCACACTAAGGTCCTAACTCTCTTCAATCCTCTGAAGGCTGAGGGAGGTGAAGAAGCTACAGAAGAAAAGTTTGAAGCTAGCAGAGGTTGGTTCATGAGCTTTAAGGAAAGAAGCCATCTCTATAACCTAAAAGTGCGAGGTGAAGCAGCAAATGCTGATAGAGAAGCTGCAGCAAGTTATCAAGAAGATCTAGCTAAGATAATTAATGAAGGTGGTTCCACTAAACAACAGATTTTCAATGTAGACATAACAGCCTTCTATTGGAAGAAGATGTCATCTTGGACTTTCATAGCTAGAGAGGAGAAGGTAATGCCTGGCTTTAAAAGCTTTGAAGGACAGGCTGACTCTCTTGTTAGGGTCTAGGGAAGCTGGTGACTTAAAGTTGAAGTCAATCCTCATTTACCATTCTGAAAATCCTAGGGTCCTTAGGAATTATTCTAAATCTACTCTGCCTGTGCTCTAGAAATGGAACAACAAAGCCTGGGTGTCAGAACATCTGTTTACAACATGGTTTACTGGATATTTTAAGCCCACTGTTGAGATCTACAGCTCAAAAAAAAAAAAAAAAAAATCACTGCTCATTGACAATGTACTTGGCTACCCAAGAGCTTTGATGGATTTGTGGACTTGTACAATGAGATTAATGTTGCTTTCATGCCTGCTAACAAAACATCCATTCTGCAGCTCATAGATCAAGAAGTAATTTTGAATTTCAAGTCTTGTTATTTAAGAAATACATTTCATAAGGCTACAGCTACCACAGACAGTGATTTCTCTGATGGATCTGGGCAAGGTAAACTGAAAACCTTCTGGAAAGGATTCACCATTCTAGATACCATTAAGAACATTCATGATTCATGGGAAGAGGTAAAAATGGCAATATTAACAGGAGTTTGGAAGAAGTTGAGTCCAACCCTCATGGATTACTTTGAGGGACTTTGAGGACTTCAGTGGAGGAAGTAACTGCAGACGTGGTGGAAATAGCAAAAGAACTAGAATTAGAGGTGGAGACTGAAGACATAACTGAATTGCTGCAATCTAATGATAAAACTTAAGTGGGCGAGTAGTTGCTTCTTATGGATGAGCAAAGAAAGTGGTTTCTTAAGATGGAATCTACTCCTAGGGAAGATGCTATGACGATTGTTGAAATGACAACAAAGCACTGAGAATACTACATTCACCTAGTTGCTAAAGCAGTGGCAGGGTTTGAGAGGATTGAATCCAATTTTGAAAGAAGTTTTATTGTGGGTAAAACGCTATCTAACAATATTGCATTTCACAGAGAAATTATTTGTGAAAGAAAGAATCAGTCTATGTGGCAAACTTTATTGTTGTCTTATTGTAAGAAATTGCTACAGCCACCTCAACCTTCAGCAAAATATATAGATAACTTACACAACTCAATATCAAAAAGCAAACAATCCTATTAAAAAATGGGCAATAGATCTGAATGGAGATTTTTCCAAAGAAGACATGCAGATATCTAACAGGAACATGAAAAGATGCAAATCAGAAAATCATCATCAAGAAAATGCAAATCAAAACAACGAGATATCACCTTATACCTGTTAAAATGGTGAGCATAAAAAAGATACAAAAGAAGAAGTGTTGGCAAGGATGTGGAGAAAAGGAAACACTTGTGCACTGTTGGTGGGGGTGTAAACTGTTGCAGTCACTATGGAAAACAGTATAGATGTTTCTCAAAAAATGAAAAATGAAAATGCAAGGGCATTATGCTAAGTGAAATAAGTTAGACAGAGAAAGACAAATACTGTATGATCTCATATATGTGGAATCTTGAAAAACAACAACAACAACAACAAAACCCCAAGCTCATAGATGCAGAGAACAATTGTCAAGAGGTGGGGGATGAAGGGGGTGGGAGAAATGGGTGAACTGTTTTTGTTTTGTTTTAGTTTAAATAAATTGAAGAAAAAAGCAAAAAAGAGAAAAAACAGCTAACCGAATTTAGGACTCCAAGGATATTTGCAAATTGTTAGTTCCTTTCTCATAGCTAGCCAGTAAATCAATTAAATTAAAAAAAAAAAAAGGATTTTCGGGCTTCCCTGGTGGCACAGTGGTTGAGAATCTGCCTGCCAATGCAGGGGACACAGGTTCGTGCCCTGGTCTGGGAGGATCCCACATGCCACGGATCAACTAGGCCCGTGAGCCACAACTACTGAGCCTGCATGTCTGGAGCCTGTGCTCCGCAACAAGAGAGGCCACAATAGTGAGAGGCCCATGCACCGTGATGAAGAGTGGCCCCCGCTTGCCATAACTAGAGAAAGCCCTGGCATAGAAATGAAGACGCAACACAGCAAAAATTAATTAATGAATTAAGAGTTAGGACTTCAACATATTCAAAAAAAAAAAGGATTTTGAATCATACTTTGCACTGCCTACAAAACTAACTTAAAATGGAGCATAGACCTAAATTTAAAATCTAAAATTGTGAAACTTCTGAAAGAAGTTGGGTGAACATCTTTGTTATCTTGGGTTAGGTAAATATTTCTTAGACTGGTGTTAGAAAGTATGAATCATAAAAGAAAAAGTTTCATAATTTGGACTTCATTAAAATTAAAAAAATTCTCTTCAAAAGACTTCACATAAATACTTGTATTTAAATGTTTATAGCAGTTTAAACTGGAAACAGTACAAATGTTCTTTCATTGGAATTGTGGCATGCTCAAGCAATGGAATACTACTCAGCAACAGAAAGGGACAAACCACAGGTCCATGCAACAACATGAATTAATCTCAGTGCTAAGTGAAAGGAGACAGACACCAAAAAAATTACACAGTGAATGTAGGGCTGGCTTCAGGGGTGTTTTACCTATGTAGTCACATGGGCTCCATGCTCAGAAGGGCCCTGTGCTTGGTTTAATACTCTGTTTTTGCTGCCTTGAAATTCTTAATAATTTTTTTAATGAGGGCCCTGCAAATTATGTAATTGTCTTCACTGCATGATTCCTTTGATATGAGATTCTAGGGAAGTTAAAATTCTGGTGACAGAAGATCAGTGGTTGTTAGGAGAGAGGGGATTGACTGCAAAGAGACAGAAGAAACCTTTTGGAGTGATGAAAAGGTTTTATATCACATTGGGTTGACGAAAAATTTAATTCAGGTTTTTCAGTAATATGTTACAGGAAAATCTGAACTAAATTTTCGCCAACCCAGTAGATTGTGGTATTGATTATACAACTGTATATGTTTATGAAAAGTAGTCAAGTTGTAGATTTAAAATTGGGAAATTCTACTGTAAGTAAATTATACCTCAGAAAAGCTGATAAACACACACACACACATTTTGTATAAAATAACCTCCAATAGCTTCCCTTCACATTTGGAATAGAACTCCAAACCCCTCTCACTTCTGTTGGGAGATCTAGGCCTTCCTAACTGCTGTGACCTCGCCTCTCTTCCCCACTACACTCAGTCACTGGCCTTGCTGTTATTGCTAGCCTCCTGGGTTTTTGTATTCTTGGCTTCTTACACTGGTTTTAGAATCTGTTTCTGGATCAGTTAATTTATACATCACTCTGTCTCCTTGAAGTTTAGTTTTCTGTTCTTTGATTTTGGCATTGCCTGTGTTCTTGTGATCAATCCATTCCTGTAGCCTGGGGAGGAGGGCAGGAATTCATACAACTGGAAAGTTAGCTGTGCAAAGAGTGAGTTCACCTTGGGGTTTAGGTTTAAGATGGAGTCTTGAATGCTTTGACTCCTTCAAGGGTCTGCTCCTACACTAGGTCTCTCGTAAAAAGAATTTTGTGTAAAATATTCAGCGTTTTAAAATGTGTATTCCTGAACTGCTTGCAGCTTACACTCTCTTTGATTATGTTTGGTGATAATTTACAACTGTTTTCTATTTTGTTTCATAGGCATACCTTTTGTGACTTCATCCAAGTTATTGACAAAAAATGTTGAACAGAAATAGGACCAGATACAAAATCCTCTGGCATGACACTAAAGAAAGACCTTCCATTAGATGGGCAGATCTACTGTTAATATAACTATAGCTATCTTACAACTTACATTTGTCTGTTTTGCTATGAGAATATCATGATACTTTCTCCAGTGATTTCTGGAAAATAAAATCCATTGGGTCTGTGGCAATCTCATCTCCTTCAGTGGTTTTTCAGGGCTGTATTCCTTGGAGCCCTGAAATTTTGGGAAAGTGCTTGGAGTTTATTTTGGGGGGTGGAGGAAGAAGAGTATGGTTTTTCCTTTCCTGCTTCCGTTAGAGCAGCCCTACTTTTATCTGTTTTAGAAACTGAAGTGTTGGGTAAGATCTCATTTGCAAAGAGGATTCTTTGACTTTAAAATGTTCAAAATCCCTTTTTTTCCCCAAGGTAATGACTATTGCTAAAAGTAGAGCTAAAACACCCTTTTTGCTATCAATTCGTTCTCCATCTGAATTGGTTCATCAGTCAGAGCAGTCCAGTTATGTATGTATAGTCTGTTGTCTAGATATGTTTCTAGGCTTTTATAGCCTAGCTTGTGAAGCTAATTACAGTTACAATATAGTTCCAAAGGAAAATTCATTCTGAATTTCAAGAGATAGTATAGTAGCTAAGAGTGTAGGTTCTGGGGTCAGATTACGTGGTTTAGAATTCCAGCTTGTCTCACATCCTGTGTGGCTTTGGAAAAGTTTCTTAACCTCTCTGTGCTTCACTGTTCCATCTGTTAAAAGGGGTAAAAGTGTCCCAGCTACATTATAACGTTTTGAGAGTATTAAATGAAATTATCATGTACTTTGTCTAGCAAAATGCCTGACACATTGTAAGTGCGTGATAAATTGTCCTTAAATTATCATTGGCAATATCAATTGACATCAGTTGTAAATGTCAATAAATTATCATTACAGTAACTCATCCAAAAGCTGCTCATGACTGCACACCACTGTTTTTGCCTGAAAAATTATCTAGAGTACCTTAGTTTTATGAGGACTTGACATAAAGTGGGTCCTCAATAAAAGCTGACTGAAAATTTAGTTGGAGCTTTCTTGCCTTTCCATTTATGGGGTATATGAATCTATTGTCGGGTCATATATGTTAAATCAACTGGCACTTGAATTATTTTTATTTGATTCCTTTAATCTTAAAAGAAGGCATATCAAAATATTTTAATAATAGAAAGTTTGAATTTTACCTTAAAATTAAATATATCCTGGAAATTGTGGGACATGAAAACAATCAGTATTTTTGAAAATGAGAAAGTCTCAAAATAGCATACCTGAATATAAATATTTTAAATTATTTTAAGATTTTAATAGTAGTGTGGTCATAATATATAGATTTTAATATTGCTATAGCATTTCTAATTCATAGGAATAAAAAACAGACTCATGATCTTGACAGATATATTAGCTAGGTTTATTCAGAAGGCTTACATACACTCCCGCCTTCCAAAGGCAGGAAATGCTGTGCTTGAATACCCTATTGCTTAAAATGATTCTTTTTTTGTTATATTTTTTTAAAAAAAGTCCAAAGTGTTTGTGTTTTATTTGATGTTTATTTAGGTACCAAGATGAAAGATGAAGTTACATGAATTATTTAAGAATTGATTTGACTGGTAGAGAAACTCTATGTGTCACTGAAGCTCCGTGTATGAGAAATACTCTAGCAGATGTTTCTGGGAGGAGATTACCTTTTGTTTATATCAAACTTAGAAATATACCTCAAACGATTAAAAAACTAACCTTGCCAATTAAATCCCATGTATTTCTAGCTTGTTTTTCATGAAAGTAAACTGGGAAGTGAGGAGATGGTTTTATGGAAGAAGCTTTCCCATTGAAAATGATGCTTTTGGTTTATGATTCATTTGGATGAATGAATTCTTGGCTTCCTGGTCAGGCACTCCTTCCAGGTCTTTTCTTGTAATGCTCTGATAGCATCTCGGTCTTTGATGATATTTTTGCCTTCCCAATTTATTTGGCAAAAAGCCATTTGAAAACCTTACCCACTTCAGGCAATATGCACACTTGGAAAGCAACCTAAGTAAACACAATGGAATATTTTGCATTGGGGGTAGTTCAACTAGATTCTCCTAGAAATGCGGTATCTCCTTGCTAAACCTGTGGCTTTAACAGTTTATTTTAAAAATCCATTTATTCTTTGTTTTTCTTCTCAGGCCAAGAAGAAAACAGTCTTACTTCTCTTTGTTGATGAAATAGATTCTGTCATAGTTTTTTTTTTTTTTTTTTTTTTTTTTTTTTTTTTTTGCGGTATGCGGGCCTCTCACTGTTGTGGCCTCCCCCGTTGCGGAGCACAGGCTCCGGACGCGCAGGCTCAGCGGCCATGGCTCACGGGCCCAGCCGCTCCGCGGCATATGGGATCCTCCCAGACCGGGGCACGAACCCGTATCCCCTGCATCGGCAGGCGGACTCTCAACCACTTGCGCCACCAGGGAGGCCCTGTCATAGGTTTTTATTCTAATCCTTAGCCTGTCAAGATGTTTAAAAAAGTATCTTGAGCTATTTGAACATTTATTTGTGGTAATCAGTATGTAAAATAAAATATTTTGTATACAGAAATGACACATCCGAAAGAATATTATTTATTGTGTCCAAATTTGAGACATAAATTTCCATGTGTGATTCCATGAGTGAGGATCTCTATAATTTATCACTCACTCATTTAACCATGAAACACATTTGCTTGAACTGTGGCTTTCAGCTTTTCTTCTGTTTCTTTCTCTTTCAGTCTTACTATTTTCTGCTGTACATTTCTCTTTGTTTTTTTTTGGGAGGGTGATTTTAATTTTACAACAGCTTTATTGAGATATATTCTCATACCATAACATTTTCCCTTATAAAGTATACAATTCAGTGGTTTTTAACAGAGTTGTGCAATCATGACCACTATCTAATTTTAGAATATTTTTGCAATCCCATAAAAACACTCCATACCCATTAGCAGAAAATCCTTATTTCCCCCTCCACTAGTCTCTGGCAACCACTAAACTATTTTCTGCTTCTGTGGATTTGCCTATTCTGGACATTTCATATAAATGGAATCATATGATATGTGACCTTTTTTGACTGGCTTCTTTCACTTAGCATAACCCGTGTTGTAGCTTGCATCAGTACTTCATTCTTTTTTTAATTGAAGAATAATAGTGTGTTATATGGATATATCACATTTGATTTATCCATCAGCTGATGGACATTTGGGTCCATCAACTTTTTTTTTTAGCTATTATGAATAAGGCTGATACAAATATTTGTGTACATGTTTTTATGTGGACATATGCTTTACATTCTCTTGCATATAAATCTAGAAGTCATTTCATAACCTTTGTTAAACTTTAATTAATTAAATTAATTCTGAAATAAATGTTTTTACATTTAATTCACGTTTTCAGTTTTTTTATGAATCACTTGTTTATTCACATTGTGGTGCTTGCCTTTTGTTGATTTCTAATAACTATTTATATATTCCACATATAATTGTCAAATTGTTGATTTTTAATAATTATTTTTAATTTAAACTTTACCAAAGCTACACATAGCTTAAAAATCTACAAGTGTTATTATGAAATAATTACCAGCACCCATCTCCATTCTTTCTTCCCAGAGATAATCACTTTTAATTCTTTTAGCTCTGTCTTTCAGAATTTACCTCAATATTTCTAAGCAACATGCCTATACTGTCATTCTTGACAGTTCAGTTTTATATGTGATATATTCACTTCCTATGGTAGTTCTTATAGCATTCTCTACCCTTCTCCCCATACCCTCTTTTCTTTCAGCCTATAAAGTACTTACCAATATATTATAATTTGTTATATTAATATTTAATAAATTACTATGTAAATATAATATTTTGCTGCTGTTATGTAGCATACTATGAACATTTATTTCTTATTCAACTTTTTGTTTTGGTTGTTATTAAAAAATCATGACTTTCTGTTTAGTTTTTTATGTAATTTATTGCTAATTCTAACTCTGCCAGAGTGAAGAGTAATAAATAACATCAAACATAGTAGATTTTTGGTTCTTTTTATGTTTTTGTAGCCATCTCTTCTGCATTTGTCTTAATGGTTGCTTTCTATGCTTGGTGCACAGCTGGAATCTTCCTTTACCATCACCCTAGGGTTTTTTTTTTTTAGACTTTTTCTGTATTAGCAATGGGTCTTCCAAGAACTAAATGCCAAGATGGGGTTAAATAAGCAATAATTTATTAATGAAATGCCTGTGAGCAAAAACAGAGAGGGAACTGGGAGAGGCTGAGGGAATCCATCAAAACAGAAGACAAGTCTGACCCTCAGGGAAGGATGGTTAGATGGAAGGAAGGTTAAACCAGCCTTCAAGTGGCCCATCAGAAGAGTCCTGTGTCTCCCATGAATAAGCCTGCCTTAGTAATGGAGTCATTCACTGGGACCACCGCATGGAAAGTGTGGGCTGGGCTGGATTTCCGAGCACAGCACCTAGGGCCCTTGGTCAATATCCTCCTATAGTTGGAGGGCTGTCAGGTGCATTCTCATGGCCACCATAGCCATCTGTTTCTTAGATTTAATATCTTTTTTTCTTTAGTTTACTCCTTTGTTTTAGTAGATCACATACTCTAGTAGCTTAAAATCATGATACACTCATATCCTGTGCAATATTCCTTAATATTTGGTTTATTCCCCTTTTCTCAGTATATATTCACTGAAATGGTCCCTTTAGGCAAGGACCAAGGGAATCTTTACAGTATATTTGTTGGATGTATTGCAGGGTCCTTCTTCCTGGGGACCTGGCCATCTTTTCACTCAGTGGTTCCAGATCTGAAAATTGGGTCAGGTCTGGGAACTGAGCAAGGCATTGTGACTTTTTGTTGGGACCACTGTCCTCAGCCTCCTGCTCCTAATTGAAGATGTTAAGTTGTACCCTTGAAGGGTGCCTGGGTATTTTGTCCTTAGGAACTCCAAATTTCTATTACTTCTCTCTCTGCCAGTTAAGTTCTCTCAGCTGCCTCTTTAACCTTGCTGGTTTTATGGTAACTGTGGTCCCCTGACTTCTGACAGTTAAGTGCTGCTACCTGGTTTCTCTTACTTTGGGGGCTCATCATGTCCATCACTATTAATGAGCCCTGCTCTGTGACATCCTCTTCTACATTTAGGCCTGGACTACACAGGAGAACTGGCGCTGAATTTCTTAGTGATAGCACCTGCCTCTGTAAGAGCTAGCACTTACCCCTTGTAAGACCCTACTGAGGCCTCTCCACCACAAAGCAATGAGTATGCCTCAGAGTTGTCCCCACTTCCTCTTCTGGCTGCCAGTCAGATAACTGTTATGAAATCCCAGCACAATATTGCTAGGGAGGTGCTGGGCCTGAAGGATCTGCCAGAAGAATCTGGTGAGAGAGGGACAAGCATCACTAAGAACTTCAGTGCTGGTTCCCCTCTGTAGTCTGGGGCTGATGGTAAGAGAATGGGCACAGAGCTGGGGGTCTGTTGAGCCTCAATACTGGGGGACATCCACCCAGATGTCCCCCATCCCATGTTTCACTAAATGCTCTGATACCTTAGTGTAACATAGCATTTAATCACCTCTGCAGCTCCCCATTCTACATATTAAGTCCTGTGATTGTTCCTTAGCTGTGTTCTCTTCCACTGCAGGAAGAGAAGGACCTCTTTGAAAGAAGTACCACAACAAGCACACGTTGGTTCTCACACTTAGCTTTTAACTGTTTGCCAGCTGCCCTCAGTTTCTCATTAACCCTCTGAAGGGCTTCCATTCACTTAGTAAAAACTAGTCACTGTCCTTGCAGGTATGGTCCCTCTTGTGTCTTACAAAGGCCTGAATTATTGCACTGGTAAGCCTGTTTTTCTCCACTGGGTATGTTTCCCCAGGCCATTATCTGTGAACTATTCAGCAGTTAAGCCACCATCTTGTGCCAGGGACGATCTGCGGCCAACATTCCACTCAAGTTGGGGTTTTCCTTGCCAGCCAGTGAGTGATCTGGCCTTCCCTCTACAGGCTGCTTTCTTGGACCATTTCCCAGTACCAACTATTCAGTTCAGTTCCTCTGAGAAGCAGATACCATGATGGAATTGGAGACGTACGAGACTTATTAGGAGGAAACACCTGTGAAGGTTAATGTGGAGTAAGAGCAGGGGTTAACTAGGAAAGTATTGATATTATGATGTGGAAAGAAGGAAGGAAGAAGCAGCATCAAGAAAGTCTTGCCCAGGCTAATGAGTCTCTTGTCAGCAAAGACTGCCCACTGGATGAGTCCCCATTGGGCCAGAACAGTCCTCTTCTAGTCCACTCACTACTCAGTCACAGGGAAGAGCCTGGGGGAGTGAGGCATTGGTTTGAACACTGTGAGGATGCTGAAGGTACCCCAGGTAGAGGCTTCAGCCAATATCCTCCCTGGGTCAAAGGTGTCAACTTAAAGAAAAATGAAGTTGTGAGTTAAGTTTTATTCAGGGATCTTACTGAGAACTATAGCCTGGGAAACAGCCTCTCAGTAGGTCTGAGGGGACTGCTCCAAAGAGGTAGGGGAGGAGCCAGTTAGTATACGCATGAATTTTTTGGCTGGAAAATACATGTAGTCATGCATACATCTTGATAAAACATTACTGCTATTCACAAATACAGACATCTCAAGTTAATGATTTTAGTGCTTTTCTACTGTAGGAAGATGCAAGAATCTGGGGTCATTAAAATTCTCCCTTAGATATGCACCTTAACTATCTAGGGGTCCAAATATCCAAAGCACAGAACTTTCATCTTGATTTTCCCATCCTGAATTCCCCTCAGGGTGCACTGTTGCTGTGTTGTGTCTTAACCCTTTGTATGATGATGAGCGACAGTCTTTGTTCTTTTTACTTACAAAGGGAAATCTAAACATTGCACACCCATGACTGTCACTTCTATCCTTCCCCCACTGATCTGCAATGCCTGCTTTGTCATAAATCAGGTCTCTTTGTTCGCATGGGTTTATTTTGGGGCTCTCTATCCTGTTACACTGATTTTATATGTATCCCTGTGCCAATACCATATTGTCTTAATTATAAGAACTTTCTATTAAGTCTTGTTATTTGTAAAGCAAGTATCTGCATGTTTTTGTACTTATACAGGTGTATCTGAGCTATTCTTTTTCCTTTCCTCATTCACATAAATTTTCCGATCAGCTTGTCAAGTTCCAGAAACAGTCCTTTAGTGTTTTGACTGGAATTGCATTGAATATTTAAGATCATTGGGAAGAACTGACATCTGTATGGTAGTGTGTTTTCAAATCCAATGACATGGTATATCCTTCTGTTTATTTCTTTTTAAATGTCTTTCAATATTATATATATATATTTTTCCAGAAAAGGCTTGCATATCTTTTAAAAGATTCATCATTGGTACTTTAAATTTTTGTCATTGTTGTAAATGGCATCTTTTCTTCAAAAAAGTTATATTTTCTGTTTCTTGCTGGAGTATAGTCATGCCTTTCAGAATTGTCCTTCTTTGAGGCAAAGAGGTCTGGCCTTTATATCCCACATCTACCAGTTACTGGCTAAGGGCTGCCCTCAGGGACTGGGTGTGACCCTATGTGAGGAGTCTCTTGGCCTGAGGCCACTGTCTGGAGAATGACTCAAATGAGAGCTGCCAGCTGTCGACATTCCCACCAGCTGGGAAATACTACTTAGGCCTGAAGGGGGAGTCTCAGCCTATCAGAGCAACTATTAAATGTCCTTTAACAGATTGAAGAGTTCTCTTTTATTCTCAGTTTTGTTAAATGCTCCTGCTTTGGCAAAAGGAGAGGAGGTGTCTACCTGTACGGTGTGGGGAATTGGATGTGGGGTCTGACTGCTTCTTTTTTTTTTTTTTTTTTTGCGGTACGCGGGCCTCTCACTGTTGTGGCCTCTCCCGTTGCGGAGCACAGGCTCCGGATGCGCAGGCTCAGCGGCCATGGCTCACGGGCCCAGCCGCTCCGTGGCATGTGGGATCTTCCCGGACCGGGGCACGAACCCGTGTCCCCTGCATGGGCAGGAGGACTCTCAACCACTGCGCCACCAGGGAAGCCCTGACTGCTTCTTAAACAGACTTTCAACTCATCCTGAATCGGCCTCACCTTTACCCCGGGTAACCCGAGCTTTTTCTGTGGTTCTGCAGGACAGACTGGCTTGCTCTTAGGCTTCTCCCACTGCAGCATAGGTTTTAGCTTTCTTTGGTCATCCAAGTCAGTTACCACTTGACTACCTGCTTTCTGACCTTCAAAGGTCTGATGCTGTCTTCTCCCCTGGTCTCTTTCTTTTTTATCCCTTAATTGTCATTTAAGTTGGGTTCAGGAAGGAACAGAGGTGAATTGTGTGTTCAATTGTTCTTGCCTGGAAGCTCTCTCAGTATCTGGATTTGGAGATTTATGAAACAAAGGTAAAGTGGGCGGAGTTTGACATAGGCTGTTTCTCATGGCCCAAATTACCCCTTCTTTCTTCTTCATCTTTGCTTGCCTAACCCAACCTTCGGGTCTCAAAGTAGTAGTCACATTCTCCAGGACGCCTGCCTTCACAGCCCAAGTCTGGGTTAGCTACTTCTTCTATGTGATTGCAGTATAAACTTTGTTCCTCTTATTGTAACATTTATCACACTTTGTGCTAAATCCTTGTTTACCAGCCTTTAACATCTCATAGGCTACACATTTATTGACGGGGATTGTATTTGATCTCTATTGGAGTCCCCAGTCCCAAGCACAGAGGTGATTTAAGAGGTATTCAACAGAGTTGTACTGAGTGAATATATATTGATACATAAATAAATGACACAGCTTTGAGTTGATTTCCAATAAATGTAGTAACTTACAAAGCTCTCACTTTTCTGTAGATAAATATTTTTTCTTTTCTTTATTTACTGGACTCTAGAAACCAAAAAGTCAATACTAGTTTTATTTCGATGGTCATTAGACTCATAGATATTAATGTCTTAACCAATGCCATTTTAAAAGTACTTGAGTTTATCACTAATATGGGTTAGGAGTAGATGATGTGTAAAGTTCTCTCTCTCTCTCTAAGTTCTTTAAATGTTTACTACTCAAACTTCTAATTTTAGTATCTAGGCATTATAAAAATCTCTAGAAGAAAGGCATTATGACAACTACTACATAAGCAATAAAGTATGAGGATAAAATATTAAAAATGGAGAAGAGATTTAAAAATAGTTTAAGTGTTTAATAAGTATTTTTTGGCTCATAACCCAACTTTTAGGAAATATAAGCAATAACAATCATTAAGGCAACCCTTCAATATTATATTTTTGCTTACATAGTTTACCACTCTTTAGTACAATACTAATAGTGCCTTAATTTGTTTTCAAAAGCGCCAACCACAGAACAAAAGTCATTCTAATGTAACCTTTTCAAGGAAGTCCTTGGAGAGTTTATTTCATTGATGTTCATATACAGGAAGAAATAAAGCAAGTTTATGATTAGTTACTCCTCGTCTGATTCTGAAGCTACAGGAGCCCCTTTAAGGAATATTTGTTTAAAGAATGCCCTGGAAGTTGCTTTTGTGAAAAGCAAACTCAGTCTCCAATGTGGAAAAACTGTTGTAGGATCTGTAATTCAGCTTCATCGGAACTCTGGAAAGGCAGACTTTAAGGGGCATTCTTTAGCCTTTCATGTGTACACTTTTATCAAAGAAGACATTCTCATTTGCTCTTAATTTTTTGGCTTATCTGATAAAAAAAAATGTACAAAGTAGATAGTGTGAAAAATATAGTGTGAAAAATATACTACTGAGAAACCACCAATGCTAATATTCTGTTGCATAGATTTCCTCATTTTTCTTTCTCTATATAAAACAATATTAACATAAAACAAGTGTTGTCAGAAATCACTGATCTTCAAACTAGGTTGCAAGTTATCAGTGAGTGAAGATATTTTATTGGTTGTAACCAGCATTGACTTGTTTTTTTAATTGAGATATAATTGACATATAACATTGTATTAGTTTTAGGTGTACAAAATAATGTATATATTGCAAAATGATTACCACAATAAATTTAGTTAACTTCCAAGCAACTGTTAAATTCCTCAAGAAATAAAAAGTAGAACTACCAAACAATCCGGCAATTCTACTTCTTGGTATTTATGTGAAGGAAATGAAATCACTATCTCAAAAAAATATCTGCACTCGCATGTTCACTGCAGCATTATTTACAATAGCCAAGACATGAAAACAACCAGCACCCGATTTTAAAGGGTAAAAGTTACTGGCATTCACTGTGATAGAAAGCCCATTGTCTCCTAACCACTAGAGGGCAGTATATTACATTAGTTAAAAAAAAAAAATCTCAGACAATACAACTTAATACAACTCGACCTAGTTTTACAACTGATTATGATAAACATAAAATTACAAGTAATTTTATGTTGGACTGTTAGTTTAATGGTATGTGAGGACCTACCACATGGCATACACTGAGTTAGGGATATACTGATGAATAAGACATGTTCTATAATTTAGTAAGAAGACAAGGATGATAACTCAAGGCAGTTAGTTATTCACTTCGGTTTGGCTTGTGTCTGCCTTTCCAGCCTCATATCCTGCCACTCCCCAGCTTGCAAGCTGAGCTGCGGTCATGCTACTACTCCTAATTGTCTTGCACATGCTGTTCTCTCTTCCTGGAATATTGTTTGTGCTTCTCTCTGCGTGGTGAACCCCAATTTACACCTCAAACTCCAAAATCCTGACTCTCCCAGGCAAAGTTAAGTGCAAGCATGTGCTTTCTCCATTCCACTCCTTTGGAACCAAGTTTAGTCCTCTTAGAGTTGAGGACATATGTCTCTTTTCCCTAGGAAACTGAGCTGCTAGAAGGCAAGGGATGTGTTGTTCATTTTTGTTTCTCTGGCTGTGGTTGTGCCTATCACATAGACAGTGCTTAAAATGCATATTTAATATATGAGCAAATAAAAGTGCTATGAATAGATGCTGTAATGAGATAATTTCCTCTAGAGTCTCTCCATTGATCCTTCTACGCTCTCCTTCTGTACATGCCACTAAAAAGCATCTATTCAGTCTCCATAGCAAATGAAAGACAGGCTGCTTTGACTTGCTGATGGTGCGGGAGAGTTAGGCTTTGCCAAATAAGAAAAGGAAAGGGAAATGAATTTTGGAGGATAATTTAGTTTTCCCTGATATTTCCCCCATGACACCTTGGGGAATGATCTTCACTTTAGCAACACACAGCTGAGACTAAATAATCTTTGCTCTTCTGTCCCTATCTTACAGTAGCCAAGTAGGCAAAGTGGTTCTGTTTGTCATCTGGCTAGCAGTTAACAACCCTGACACCTTTAACATTAAGAAGACAGGGTGCCTAGTACATTCCATTGTGATCTACAAAAGCTAAAGGAATCAGTCAAGTTTCAACATGCCCCAAGTACTCATGTGGCAAATTAAACAATTCTCCATCCAAGCAGTATATGTAGTTTTTTAATAAAAGATTTTGTTATATATTCACTTTAGATATGCTTGCAAAAAGATAAAAAGGTATTTTTAGCTTGTTTTAAATCTTATAGAAATGCCCATGCTCATAATCATCTAGGAAATTCTGCTCTGTAAAGAGACGTGGTTGTGCATTACAAGGGTTAAGTGAGGTCTAAAATCAAATAGACTTTGGTTTGAGTCCTGGGTATGACTTTTTCTAGCTCTGTGACCTTGGGCACATTACTCAACCTCACTTCACTTCAGTTCCCTCATTTGAAACATGGACACAGCAACAGTACTTCCCTCACTGGGTTACTAGGACGATTCGATGAGGTCCTGCATGTAAAGAGCGTTGCACAAGATTTGGCATATTGTGAACTTTCAAAAAATGTTAGGTATTATTACAAGATAAAGATCTTTACTGCAAGATAAAAGCATTTTTTTCTTGGTGTGTAGACTTTTCTTTTTCAAATAACCAGCGCTTAATGGATTTTTTCCCCCCACTATGGCTGTAAGAAGTTTATTCTTGCTGGTTTGATAAGACATATGACATAAGCAAATGGGGGCTTGAGAGCATGAGGACTTTGGTGAAGGTAAAGTGAAGCCCCTGCTGTGGGATGCGATAGCCTGGGCTGGTGGGGATCAGACTCCACGGGCCTCAAAAAGTCTCTCACAGTATTTCCCATCCAAAGAGTTTTTACGTTTGCTGCCCCTGCGGATGCAGTGGGGAATACAGCCTTGTTATTAAACACCTTGAGGGTCTTCTACTACTTTGGCAAGAGTGAGATTTTTCTTCTACAGCGTCACTGATGTTGAGCTTGTAATATGGCTTTCAAACAGATTATCTAAATGATCAGTTCCTATGGGTAGGAATGTTACTCTGTATAATCCATATCAAAATGGCATACAGGGGCTTCCCTGGTGGCGCAGTGGTTGGGAGTCCGCCTGCCGATGCAGGGGACACGGGTTTGTGCCCCGGTCCGGGGAGATCCCACATGCCGCAGAGCGGCTAGGCCCGTGAGCCATGGCCGCTGAGCCTGCGCATCCGGAGCCTGTGCTCCGCAACGGGAGAGGCCACAACAGTGAGAGGCCCGCGTACTGGAAGAAAAAAAAAAAAAGGCATACATACGTAAGTGATTAATATATTTTTAAGCAAACTATTAAACATATGTTTTAATGTTTTATATAATTATAGTGACATTTGTTCTGAACCAAAAATTGGGATGTATGGTACAACAAAAAATTTTAAACGTTTTAAGAGTTTAAAACATTTTAACTTTTAATTTTGAGATCATTTTAGACTTACAGAAAAGTGGTCATGACAGTACAGAGAGTTCCTACTTACCCATTACTCAGCTTTCCCTAATGTTAACATCTCATATCACCATGGTAGAGTAGTTAAAACTTAGAAACAAACATTTGTACAATACTGTTAACTAAACCACAGATTTTATTAGGATTTCAACAGTTTTTTCTGTTAATGTCCTTATTCTGTTTCAGGGTCCAACCCAAGACAATAATGTTACATTTTGTTCTGTCCTTTAGTCTCTTCTAATCTGTCACAGTTCCTTTGTTTTTCCTTTCCTTTCACGACCTTGATAATTTTGTAAAGTACTGGTCAGGCATTTTGCAGAATGTCCTCAGTTTGTCTGAGTTTGTGTGATGTGTTTCTCCAGATTACTGAGTTTATAGATTTTGGGGAAGGGTGCCACAGAAGTAATGTACCCTTCTCAGTGTGATATATTAGGGGGTACAGCATAATGACATATTCTCTTACTAGTAATTTTAATCTTCATCACTTGGTTCAAGTGATAGCAGCCAGGGTCTCCTTTCCTATAAGATTACTTTTTTCCCTTTGAGATGAATAAATACTTTGGGTGAGATACTTTGAGGCTATGTAAATATTCTGCTTCTCCTTAAACTTTCCAGCTGATTTTAGCATTCATTTGTGGATCTTGCTTGTAACAATTTTCTAATGGTGATTTTTCTATTTCCCTCATTTCTTCTACGTTTATTAATTGGAATTCTTTTGTAAAGAAGAGTTGTTTCTTCCCTCCCATTTATTTATTTAATCATTTATGTCAGTATGGACTTATGGATATTTGTCTTATTCTTTGGGTTATAATACAATATTATCATTATTTTTTTGGTCAAATTGTTCCAGTTTTGGCTATTGGAAGCACTTTTAGGTTAGTTCCTGTGTCCTTTTATTATTTATTTATTTATTTATTTATTGTGGTACGCGGGCCTCTCACTGTTGTGGTCTCTCCCGTTGTGGAGCACAGGCTCCGGATGCACAGGCTCAGTGGCCATGGCTCATTGGCCTAGCCGCTCCACGGCACGTGGGATCTTCCCAGACCGGGGCACAAACCTGTGTCCCCTGCATCGGCAGGCAGACTCTCAACCACTGCGCCACCAGGGAAGTCCTCCTGTGTCCTTTTAAAACAGTTCCATTTTTATTTACTCCAGGCCTATCTTGTATTTTCCCTGTACCAGTTCTAGAATCAATAACTTCCCCCAAAACCCTGGTTCCTTCTATTAGAGAATAGTTTTTAGAAACCAAGATCTGAGCGTCAGGTTCTCTCAGCAGACAGAGCAAGGAAATATGCATATGTGTGCTGACCGATGTACACATATATGTCTGTATTTTTGTATCCATCTATCTGTATATATATTTTAAAACAGCATGAATTCATGCTGACTCTGACTCCCATCCAGCACCAGAGGTTTTATTCTAGCTTTAACCTTTTCTGGAAAAGGCAAAACCATAAGAACAAAAAATGGGTCAGTGGTTGCTCAAGGCTGCACAAAGGAAATTTTGGCTTGACAAATCTTCATGGTTCAGTGGTGGTAGATGCACAACTCTCTGCATTTGTCAACATTCATAGAATTGTATACCACAAAAAGTGAATTTTACTGTGTGCAAATTAGAAAAAACTTTAGCCAGAACATTGGAAGAGCTCAACATGGAATGCAGATCGTGATGAATAAATCTAACTATTAAAATTAATGACATAACCACACTGAAGGGGATGGGGAAGAAAGGAGCTGACCTACAAAACTTTGGAAAACAATATATTGAATGAATCAGTAAGACTAAAGGCAAAAGGAATGGTATAAACACTGTACTTTAGTTGGTAAGTTTTTTTCTCATAGGTATATGAGTTAGCAGTTATGAAACTACTTTTCATTGTGTACTAGGGTTAAACAAATTAATGCACTCATTGTGGATAATGAGAGCCAGGTTTCTTAATGCCAAAGAAAGAAGAAAGAAATAAACATTTTTGAATAAATAAAAGAATAAACATTTTTGGAATTTTTAATATAAAATATCTATAGAGCTGTAAAAACTAAGTCATATTTAGTTACACATTTAAAGAATTCTTTTAATTGGAAAGGGTAAAATTACATGAAATTGAGAAAATCTTGTACATGTTACAAGCTATTAAAATATATGCAAGTGTGTGTGTATTTATATATGTATACAATGTAGTTTTCTCTAAAAGCATCAACATTTGTAGGAACACAGGCATTGCCATTCTGACTCAAACTAATGAGGTTTTGTTGTTATTAGAAACAAAAATTTACCTCTATGTTTCTTGTATTGAGTGTTGTTGGTGCATTTTATTGCCAATGTGATTTATTTATTTTTAAAATTTTTACTGGAGTATAGTTGATTTATAATGTTGTGTTAGTTTCTGCTGTACAGCAAAGCAAATCAGTTATACATATACATATATCATTCTTTTTTAGATTCTTTTCCCATATAGGTCATCACAGAGTATTGAGTAGAGTTCCCTGTGCTATACAGTAGGTCCTTATTAGTTATCTATTTTATATATAATAGCATGTATATGTCAATCCCAATCTACCAATTTATCCCTCCCCCCCTTTCCCCTCTGGTAACCAAAAGATTGTTTCTACATCTGTGACTCTATTTCTGTTTTGTAAATAAATTCATTTGTACCATTTTTTTTAGATTCCACGTATAAGTGATAACATATATTTGTCTTTCTCTGTCTGACTTAACTTTGCTCAGTATGACAATCTCTAGGTCCATCCATGTTGCTGCAAATAGCATTTTCATTCTTCTTTATGGCTGAGTAATATTCCATTGTGTGCGCATGTGTGTGTGTGTATGTATATATATATATATATATATATATATATATATATATATATATACCACATCTTCTTTATCTATTCTTCTGTTGATGGACATTTAGGTTGCTTTTATGTCCTGGCTATTGTAAGTAGTGTTGAAATGAACATTGGGGTGCATGTATCTTTTTTTTTTTTTAAACATCTTTATTGGAGTATAATTGCTTTACAATGGTGTGTTAGTTTCTGCTTTATAACAAACTGAATCAGCTATACATATACGTGTATCCCCATATCACCTCCCTCTTTTTTCTCTCTCCCACCTTCCCTACCCCACCCCTTTAGGTGGTCAAGCATGTATCTTTTTGAATTATGATTTTCTCCAGGAATGGGATTGCTGGATCATTTGGTAGTTCTATTTTTAGTTTTTTAAGGAACCTCCCTACTGTTCTCCATAATGGCTGTACAAATTTACATTCTCACCAATAGTGTAGGAGGGTTCCCTTTTCTCCAAACCCTCTCCAGCATTTATTGTTTGTAGATTTTTTAATGATGGCTATTCTGACCAGTGTGAGGTGATAGCTCATTGTAGTTTTGATTTGCATTTCTCTAATAATTAGTGATGTTGAGCATCTCTTCATGTGCTTTGCCAACATGGACTTAAAATGAGGTTATGGTAATCCTCTTTGATGTCAATTTTATTTTAATATTACATATATATACTTCAGTATGATTTTATTTATATAAATGCTCAAAATGGACTAATTAAACCTCTGGTGACAGAAGTCAGAATAACAATTATTTTTTGGGGGTAATGTGTAATACTTCTGGGGTGCTAGTAATGTTCCATATCTTAATCTAGGTGGTGATTACTTCATAAAATTTTATCAAGATATATATGATATATACATGATTTGTTCCCCCTTTATATATGTGTTATATTTTAATTAAAACTTTTGCTTAAAAAATTTCCAGACTCATGCTTGGACAGTTCAAATATCCAAATGTGTTTCCATGCTATTGTAAGTAAGTGATCCTCTCTGATGGTGATTTTAAAGATAAACCTGTCTAAATTTCTCTTATCAGTTATTAGAAGCTCTGCCTCCTACAAGTGTGTCTAACTTTTCTTTTGATTATTTTTTTCAAATCCCTTTATTTATTTAAATTTATTTATTTATTTGGCTGCATTGGGTCTTCTTTGCTGCACGCAGGCTTTCTCTAGTTGTGGCGAGTGGGGGCTACTCTTCGTTGTGGCGTGTAGGCTTCTCATTGCGTGGCTTCTCTTGTTGTGGAGCACGGGTTGTAGGCGTGTGGGCTTCAGTAGTTGCAGCATGCAGGCTCAGTAGTTGTGGCGCATGGGCTTAGTTGCTCCATGGCATGTGGGATCTTCCCGGACCAGGGTTCGAACCCGTGTCCTCTGCATTGGCAGGCGGATTCTTAACCACTGAGCCACCAGGGAAGCCTGGAAGTCCCTCTTCTGATTTTTTGATATCCTTTGCCTAAGAGATTACTATATCTTGTAGTAAGTTTTATAAATTTATTCATTGAGGAAAGTGATGCTTTCTTTGATTCTTCTAAATTTACTTTTTCAATTCGAAAGAGAATTCTTTTTCCCTAAAACTTAAAACTCAGTGTGATAAGGCATTTTTCTTTCTTACATTATTTAAAAATATATATACTATCACATTCTCACTTAGTCTTCACTTTTGTAGCATGCAAAATGCTATTCTCTTTCACTTTAATTCAAAAGGAACCTCTACTCTTTGTCTTTCTACTTTTCTCAGTTTTAATGAACCCACTCTGGATCTAAAATACTAAAATTTATTTTTGGGGGAGTTATGGGCAATATTGCACAGTGATTCTAGTACTGGACAATGTCATAATGTATTAGTAAAGTACAAATCTTATCCTGCTTTACCAGCTTACTATTGAGGCTGTTTTGGCCTAGCCTGACTTTGGATTTTAACTTTTTTTTTTTTTTTTTTTTTTTTTTGCAGTACGCAGGCTCTGTTGCACTGTTGCAGCCTCTCCCGTTGCGGAGCACAGGCTCCGGACGCGCAGGCTCCGGATGCGCAGGCTCAGCGGCCATGGCTCACGGGCCTAGCCGCTCCGCGGCATGTGGGATCTTCCCAGACGGGGGCACGAACCCGTGTCTCCTGCATTGGCAGGTGGACTCTCAACCACTGCGCCACCAGGGAAGCCCTGGATTTTAACTATTTTTAACTATCCTTGTTTGTAGAGGCATTCTTTGATGCACAAATGAAAGGAATTAAAGTTAGGGATTATTAACTGTGGAGCTGGTTTGGCACGTAGGATGCTGTTGAATACATCTCCAGTAGCATATAAATATAAATATAAATCTTTGTCTTTAAAAAAACCCACAAATTTTCATTTGAGATGTTTGGAATACTTCACAAACATCATGGCACATCCATTTGGCCTGCTTACCCCATTGGAATATCATTATTTATTTATTTGTTTGTTTGTTTATTTACTGTAGAATAGCCTTTATTGTTTGCAATGCAATGTGGAAGAGGAGGGGATACCACAACTCTGGCTCCTAGGACAGCTCCACAGACCTGAAATCAAAGAAGGAGTGAGTACCCCAGGAAGGAGCCTGCTGAACCCTGGTTTTGCCCTGCTCCTTGGAGCCTGGTGTCTGGGCACTTGAGGTTAGAACCCACGGCATGGAAGCCTTCTGTGCCGAAGATGTGACACTGGGAAGGCCAGAGCCCTTTCCCTCGACCTCCATACATTACCGGGACCGAGAGGAATGTCATTTAATAAATGACATCAAAATTCAGAAAATTGTATAGATAGCATAAAAAAAGTCCAAAAATATTTACTAGTAGAGGCATACAACTTTCTATTTTTTAAAATCTAAGCTCTAAATTTACTCTTACCTTCCTAAATTCTGCTCTTATACACTCCAAATAAGATGCTACAAAATGCTTCTTCTTTCAGTTGGTCATGACCTTGGGTGGGTTTAGCTGTCTCTGGATTATGGTAACAGAATAATGGTTCACCAGAAATAGTCACATTCTAATCCTCATAACCCACGACTATGTTATGTAAAATGGTGTATTAGTTTCCTATTGTGATGTAGCAAAATACCACAAACTTAGTGTCTCAAGACAATATAAATTTGTTACTTAGTTATAAAGATCAGAAATCTAAAATGGGTTTCTGTGGGCTAGAATCAAGGTGTTGATAGGACTGTTACTTCTGTAGGCTCTAGGGCAGAATTTGTTTCCTTACCTTTTCTTGCTTTTAGAGGCCACCTGTATTCCTAAGGGTGTGGTCCCCTCCTCCACCTTCAAAACCTGCAGTTTAGCATAATATACATCTCTCTCCCTGACTTTAACACTGACCCTCCTGCCTTCCTCTTTTACTTATCTGGACCCTTATGATTACACTGAATCCACTCAGATCACCCAAGATAACATCCCCATCTTAATATCCTTAACTTAGTCATATCTGCAAAGTTCCTTTTGCCATCTAAGGTCATATCTTCACATGTCCTGAAGAGGAGGATGTGGACATCTTGGGGGGCCATAATTCTGCTAACCAATTCCATTTTGCCTAACTTTTAAGTTTATTCCTATAAAATTTCTGGTAATACCTTATTATTATCTTTTTTTAAAACTCCCTCTTGAACCCATTCCAATTAGATTTTTGTTCCAAAACTCTGCTGAACCATTTTTGTCAAAACCACCTGTGACCTCCAGTTAGCCAAATCCAGTGGGAGTTTTTCAGTCTTAATTTAACCCAAACTTATTACCAGCTTTGACACAGTTGATTCCTCCCTCCTTCTTGAGACAATTTCTTTCTTCGCTGCTCAGATCTCTTCTCTAGCTACATTCTCTCTCCAGGTGATTTCAACTAATTTCACGGCTGTAAATATCATCTGCACACTGGCAATTCCAAAATTACATGTTCACTCAGGGCCACACACCCAAATTCCAGACTTGTGTATTTAACTGCGTATTTAGTATCACCACTTGGATAGATAATAAGCATTTTAAACCTAAAAATTGATTTTCAGCCAAAACCTGCTTCTCCTTCTGTATTCTTCATCTCAGGAAATGGTTCCATCATTCACACAGGTACTCAGGCCCCAAAACATTGGAATCATCCTTGATTGCTCCTTTTTTTCTTTATTTCACATCCATTCCATCATAAAATATTTCAAAATATATTCTTTATGTGATCGCTTATTACTGCCACCATTATTAACCTGATCCAAGCCATAAACTTCTCTCACTTAGGCTATTGCAAAAGTTCTTTAATTGGTCCCCTCCTTAAATACTTGCTACCTTCTTCCCTCTCCTAAATATATGTTCCAGACACCGGGGTGATCCTTTAAAAGGATCATGTTCCTCCCTTACCCTAAACCCTTCAAAGGATTCATTCACATAAATCTAGACTGAAATCCCATGACCTACAAGCCCTAAATGGTCCTGCCTGTGGCTACCTCTCT
Organism: Mesoplodon densirostris; assembly: GCF_025265405.1. Lineage (NCBI taxonomy): Eukaryota > Metazoa > Chordata > Mammalia > Artiodactyla > Ziphiidae > Mesoplodon > Mesoplodon densirostris. The sequence continues at coordinate 95,182,995 of NC_082667.1, read as the reverse complement.
TACATTATTTCCCAGTAATTCTGCCTTGCTCACTGCTCAGTAGCCATGCTAGCCTTTCTATTCCTTAAACATGTTAAGCACACTCCTGTGGAAGGTCCCCTCTATGTAGAATTCTATTCTACTACCACCAAGGTTAGCTCTCCTACTCACTCAGATATTTGCTCAAATGTCACCTTCCAGATCCCTTCTCTGAGCACTCTACCTCTGTCTCTAAAATAGTACTCCCATCATTCTCTGTCCCTTACAATGCTCTGCTTTTCATTTGATATACTGTATAACTACCTGATGTTATAGTTTTATGTTTTAAAATCTGTAATCCTCACTAAAATTTAAGTTCCATAATGGCAAATAATAAGTTTTGTCTTTTATTGTATCCCTAACACACAGAGCAGTACCTAGCACATAGTAGGGGCTCGATAAGTTGAACAATTGAATATTTTTTCCTTTATTTGCTATTTTGATCTGCCACTATGTACCCTATTTTAATTCCTAAGGGCACAAACGAATGACAATCTTTAGTTTCCAGGAGCTCTTGATTTAGAAGAAGAGACATTTATACACAGAAATAATTGCAGTTCAGGGTACAAAGTACATAATTTATACACAGGAGGCAGTAGAGATGATTATCAGGAAAAATTGGAGAAAATTCAACCTAAGCAGAATTTAAAAGAATGAATTAAATTTTATTAGGCAGATGTAAGTAGAGTGAAAAGGAAGGCATTCCAAGATAGCAGTATATGTACAAGCAGAGAGGCATGAAATAGCAGGTTGTACTTGGGAGTCTATAAAGAGTTCAGTATATTGGAATTAGTGGTGTGGTGACAAAGGTGTTAAAGATGATATAGGTAAGGAGGGAGGATTCATAATATGAAGAGCCTTACATGCCACACTCAGGAGTGTGAATTTTCTCTAGTAGCCAGAGAGGAAGCTCTAAAAACATTTAAGATGGGATTGATATAATTTTCATTCTGGTCATTTCACTCACACTTTAGAAATGCCATTCTAGCAGCCTTATTGGTGCCAGAGGTAAGAAATTCATCTTGAGATAGTCCAGATGAGAGGTGATGAGAGCATGAAGTAGAAATAGTTGATGGAAAATAAAAGGATGTATGAGACTGTCATAATTCTATGAAAAAAAAAGTTTTATGATCATACAACTTTTGGTTTTGTTTCTATACTGAAAAAAACAAACTTCTAATATATATCTGGTTTCTCCAGCAGACATTCTTATGGGGAAAAGAACATACTGATCAGGCAATTCAAGTAATCCAGTTGGGATTGCAGTTTATTTTTTATACTTACCATTTACCTTGTGAGCTTTGCTAGTAAAGTCAGTATTTTAGAGACCCATCAGCCCTGGATAAAGTGATAACTTTAATTTCTGAACCTGCAGAATTGAGAACAAGACCCCTTGGTGACATCTCCAAAATACAGAGATCCTTCAAAGTCTTAAATAAATGTCATTACTATTTATGAGAGGTACTCTAGCAAAATAAGAGAGGTAGAAGAACGGATAAGTGACCTGGAAGAAAAAATGGTAGAAATAAATACCAGGGAGCAGAATAAAGAAAAAAGAATGAAAAGAATTGGGACACTCTCAGAGACTTCTGGGACAACATTAAACGCACCAACATTCGAATTACAGGGGTCCCAGGAGAAGAGGAGAAAAAGAAAGGGTCTGAGAAAATATTTGAAGAGATTATAGTCGAAAACTTCCCTAACATGGGAAAGGAAATAATCAGTCAAGTCCAGGAAGCGCAGAGAGTCCTATACAGGATAAACCAAAAGAGAAACACACCAAGACACATAGTAATCAAACTATCAAAAATTAAATACAAAGAAAAAGTATTAAAAGCAGCAAGGGAAAAGCAACAAATAACATACAAAGGAATCCTCATAAGGTTAACAGCTGATTTTTCAGCAGAAACTCTGCAAGTCAGAAGGGAGTGGCAGGACATATTTAAAGTGATGAAGGGGGAAAACCTACAATCAAGATTACTCTACCCAGCAAGGACCTCATTCACATTCGATGGAGAAATTGAAACCTTTACAGATAAACAAAAGTTAAGAGAATTAGGCACCACCAAACCAGCATTACAACAAATGCTAAAGGAACTTCTCTAGGCAGGAAACACAAGAGAAGGAAAACACCCACAACAACAACCCCAAACAACTAAGAAAATGGTAATAGGAACCTACACATCAATGATTACCTTAAATGTAAATGGATAACATGCTCCAACCAAAAGATATAGACTGGCTGAATGGATACAAAAACAAGACTCATACATATGCTGTCTACAAGAGACCCACCTCAGACCTAGTGGGACACATACAGACTGAAAGTGAGGGGTTGGAAAAAGATATTCCATGCAAATAGAAATCAAAAGAAAACTGGAGTAGCAATTCTCATATCAGACAAAATACACTTTAAAATAAAGACTATTACAAGAGACAAAGAAGGACACTACATAATGATCAAGGGATCAATCCAAGAAGATAAAACAATTGTAAATATATATATATTTTAAGTCTTCAAGTTTCTATTTGAATGGGGTGGTGGTGGTGAGGTGACGATTGACAGCAATGAGGAATGACAGAGCTTTTTATGGTAACAGAAACATTCCATATCTCGATTGTAATGGTTACAAGTGTCTTTTTTTCCCAAAATTTATTGAACCATTAAACTATACAGAAATTGGTAGATTTACTGTATGTAAATTATACCTTAAGAATGTTTACCTAAAAAGTTTTTTATTATTTATTTTTTTATTTTTATTTTTATTATTTTTTTAAATTAGTTTCTGCTTTATAACAAAGTGAATCAGTCATACATATACATCTGTTCCCCCATCCCTTCCCTCATGCATCTCCCTCCCTCCCACCCTCCTCATCCCACCCCTCCAGGCGGTCACAAAGCACCGAGCTGGTCTCCCTGTGCTCTGCGGCTGCTTCCCACTATCTATCTACCTTACGTTTGGTACTGTATATATGTCCATGCCTCTTTCGCTTTGTCACAGCTTACCCTTCCCCCTCCCCATATCCTCAAGTCCATTCTCAAGTAGGTCTGTGTCTTTATTCCCGAGTTACCCCTAGGTTCTTCATGACATTTTAAAAAATTCCATATATATGTGTTAGCATACAGTATTTGTCTTTCTCTTTCTGACTTACTTCACTCTGTATGACAGACTCTAGGTCTATCCACCTCATTACAAATAGCTCAGTTTTGTTTCTTTTTATGGCTGAGTAATATTCCATTGTATATATGTGCCACATCTTCTTTATCCATTCATCCGGTGATGGACACTTAGGTTGTTTCCATCTCCGGGCTATTGTAAATAGAGCTGCAATGAACATTTTGGTACATGTCTCTTTGAATTATGGTTTTCTCAGGGTATATGCCCAGTAGTGGGATTGCTGGGTCATATGGTAGTTCTATTTTTAGTTTTTTAAGGAACCTCCATAGTGGCTGTACCAATTCATATTCCCACCAGCAGTGCAAGAGTGTTCCCTTTTCTCCACACTCTCTCCAGCGTTTATTGTTTCTAGATTTCTTGATGATGGCCATTCTGACTGGTGTGAGATGATATCTCATTGTAGTTTTGATTTGCATTTCTCTAATGATTAATGATGTTGAGCATTCTTTCATGTGTTTGTTGGCAGTCTGTATATCTTCTTTGGAGAAATGCCTATTTAAGTCTTCTGCCCATTTTTGGATTGGGTTGTTTGTTTTTTTGCTACTGAGCTGCATGAGCTGCTTATAAATTTTGGAGATTAATCCTTTGTCCGTTGCTTCATTTGCAAATATTTTCTCCCATTCTGAGGGTTGTCTTTTGGTCTTGTTTATGGTTTCCTTTGCTGTGAAAAAGATTTGAAGTTTCATTAGGTCTCATTTGTTTATCTTTGTTTTTATTTCCATTTCTCTAGGAGGTGGGTCCAAAAGGACCTTGCTGTGATTTATGTCATAGAGTGTTCTGCCTATGTTTTCCTCTAAGAGTTTGATAGTGTCTGGCCTTACATTTAGGTCTTTAATCCATTTTGAGCTTATTTTTGTGTATGGTGTTAGGGAATGATCTAATCTCATACTTTTACATGTCCCTGTCCAGTTTTCCCAGCACCACTTATTGAAGAGGCCGTCCTTTCTCCACTGTACATTCCTGCCTCCTTTATCAAAGATAAGTTGACCATATGGGCGTGGGTTTATCTCTGGGCTTTCTATCCTGTTCCATTGATCTATCTTTCTGTTTTTGTGCCAGTACCACACTGTCTTGATTACTGTAGCTTTGTAGTATAGTCTGAAGTCAGGGAGCCTGATTCCTCCAGCTCCGTTTTTTGTTCTCAAGATTGCTTTGGCTATTCGGGGTCTTTGTTTTTCCAAACAAATTTTGAAATTTTTTGTTCTAGTTCTGTGAAAAATGCCAGTGGTAGTTTGATAGGGATTGCATTGAATCTGTAGATTGCTTTGGGTAGTAGAGTCATTTTCACAATGTTGATTCTTCCAATCCAGGAGCATGGTATATCTCTCCATCTATTTGTATCATCTTTAATTTCTTTCATCAGTGTCTTATAATTTTCTGCATACAGGTCTTTTGTCTCCTTAGGTAGGTTTATTCCTAGATATTTTATTCTTTTTGTTGCAATGGTAAATGGGAGTGTTTTCTTGATTTCGTTTTCAGATTTTTCATCATTAGTGTACAGGAATGCCAGAGATTTCTGTGCATTAATTTTGTATCCTGCTATTTTACCAAATTCATTGATTAGCTCTAGTAGTTTTCTGGTAGCATCTTTAGGATTCTCTATGTATAGTATCATGTCATCTGCAAACAGTGACAGCTTTACTTCTTCTTTTCCAATTTGGATTCCTTTTATTTCCTTTTCTTCTCTGATTGCTGTGGCTAAAACTTCCAAAACTAGGTTGAATAAGAGTGGTGAGAGTGGGCAGCCTTGTCTTGTTCCTGATCATAGTGGAAACGGTTTCTGTTTTTCACCATTGAGGACGATGTTGGCTGTGGGTGGGTCATATAAGGCCTTTATTATGTTGAGGAAAGTTCCCTCTATGCCTACTTTCTGCAGGGTTTTTATCATAAATGGTTGTTGAATTTTTTCACAAGCTTTCTCTGCATCTATTGAGAGGAGCATATGGTTTTTCTCCTTCAATTTGTTAATATAGTGTATCACATTGATTGATTTGCATATATTGAAGAATCCTGGCATTCCTGGAATAAACCCCACTTGATCGTGGTGTATGATCCTTTTAATGTGCTGTTGGATTCTGTTTGCTAGTATTTTGTTGAGGATTTTTGCATCTATGTTCATCAGTGATATTGGTCTGTAGTTTTCTTTCTTTGTGACATCCTTGCCTGGTTTTGGTATCAAGGTGATGGTGGCCTCATAGAATGAGTTTGGGAGTGTTCCTTCCTCTGAAATTGTTTGGTAGAGCTTGAGAAGGATGGGTGTTAACTCTTCTCTAAATGTTTGATAGAATTCGCCTGTGAAGCCATGTGGTCTTGGGCTTTTGTTTGTTGGAAGATTTTTAATCACACTTTCAATTTCAGTGCTTGTGATTGGTCTGTTCATATTTTCTATTTCTTCCTGATTCAGTCTTGGCAGGTTGTGCATTTCTAAGAATTTGTCCATTTCTTCCAGGTTGTCCATTTTATTGGCATAGAGTTGCTTGTAGTAATCTCTCATGATCTTTTGTATTTCTGCAGTGTCAGTTGTTACTTCTCCTTTTTCATTTCTAATTCTATTGATTTGAGTCTTCTCCCTTCTTTTCTTGATGAGTCTGGCTAATGGTTTGTCAATTTTGTTTATCTTCTCAAAGAACCAGCTTTTAGTTTGGTTGATCTTTGCTATCGTTTCCTTCATTTCTTTTTCATTTATTTCTGATCTGATCTTTATGATTTCTTTCCTTCTGCTAGCTTTGGGGGTTTTTTGTTCTTCTTTCTCTAATTGCTTTAGGTGCAAGGTTAGGTTGTTTACTCGAAATGTTTCCTGTTTCTTAAGGTGGGATTGTATTGCTATAAACTTCCCCCTTAGAACTGCTTTTGCTGCATCCCATAGGTTTTGGGTTGTCGTGTCTCCATTGTCATTTGTTTCTAGGTATTTTTAAATTTCCTCTTTGATTTCTTCAATGATCACTTCGTTATTGAGTAGTGTATTGTTTAGCCTCCATGTGTTTGTATTTTTTACAGATCTTTTCCTGTAATTGATGTCTAGTCTCATAGCATTGCGGTCGGAAAAGATACTTGATACAATTTCAATTTTCTTAAATTTACCAAGGCTTGATTTGTGACCCAAGATATGATTGATCTATCCTGGAGAATGTTCCATGAGCACTTGAGAAAAATGTGTATTCTGTTGTTTTTGGATGGAATGTCCTATAAATATCAATTAAGTTCATCTTGTTTAATGTATCATTTAAAGCTTGTGTTTCCTTATTTATTTTCATTTTGGATGATCTGTCCATTGGTGAAAGTGGGGTGTTAAAGTCCCCTATTATGAATGTGTTAGTGTCGATTTCCCCTTTTATGGCTGTTAGTATTTGCCTTATGTATGGAGGTGCTCCTATGTTGGGTGCATGAATATTTATAATAAACAATTGTAAATATTTATGCACCCAACATAGGGGCACTTCTATACATAATGCAAATGCTAACAGCCATAAAAGGGGAATCGACAGTAACACAATGATAGTAGGGGACTTTAACACCCCCTTTCACCAATGGACAGATCAACCAAAATGAAAATAAATAAGGAAACACAAACTTTATTTTATTTTATTTTATTATTATTATTATTTTTTTGCGGTACACGGACCACTCCCTGTTGTGGCCTCTCCCATTGCGGAGCACAGGCTCCGGACGTGCAGGCCCAGCAGCCATGGCTCACGGGCCCAGCCGCTCCGCGGCATGTGGTATCCTCCCAGACCGGGGCACGAACCCGTGTCCCCTGCATCGGCAGGCAGACTCTCAACCACTGCGCCACCAGGGAAGCCCAGGAAACACAAACTTTAAATGACACATTAAACCAGATGTACTTAATTGATATTTATCGGACATTCCATCAAAAAAAAACAGAATACACTTTCTTTTCAAGTGCTCATGGACATTCTCTATGATAGACCATAACGTGGGTCACAAATCAAGCCATGGTAAATTTAAGAAAATTGAAATCATATCAAGTAACTGTTCTTACCACATGCTGTGAGACTAGATATCAATTAAAGGTAAAAATGTGTAAAAAATACAAACACATGGAGGCTAAACAATACACTACTTAATAACCAAGAGATCATTGAAGAAATCAAAGAGGAAATCAAAAAATACCTAGAAACAAATGACAGTGAAAACACGACAACCCAAAACCTATGGGATGCAGCAAAAGTAGTACTAAGAGGGAAATTTATAGCAATACAATCCTACCTCAAGAAACAAGAAACATCTCAAATAAACAACATAACCTTACACCTAAAGCAATTAGGGAAAGAAGAACAAAAAAGAACCCAAAATTAGCAGAATGAAAGAAATCGTAAATATCAGATCAGAAATACATGAAAAAGAAATGAAGGAAAAAATAGCAAAGATCAGTAAAACTAAAAGCTGGTTCTTTGAGAAGGTAAACAATATTGATAAACCATTAGCCAGACTCATCAAGAAAAAAATGGAAGATTCAAATCAATAGAATTAGAAATGAAAAAGGAGAGGTTACAACTGACACTGGAGAAATGCAAAGGATCATGAGAGATTACTACAAGCAACTCTATGCCAATAAAATGTACAACCTGGAAGAAATGGACAAATTCCTAGAAAAGCACAACCTTCTGAGACTGAACCAGGAAGAAAGAGAAAATATAAACAGACCAATCACAAGCACTGAAATTGATACTGTGATTAAAAATCTTCCAAAAAACAAAAGCCCAGGACCAGATGGCTTCCCAGGCGAATTCTATCAAACATTTAGAAAAGAGCTAACACCCATCCTTCTCAAACTCTTCCAAAATATAACGGAGGGAGGAACACTCCCAAATTCATTCTACGAGGCCATCATCACCCTGATAGCAAAACCAGACAAAGATGTCACAAAGAAAGAAAACTACAGGCCAATATCACTGATGAACATAGATGCAAAAATCCTCAACACAATACTAGCAAACAGAATCCAACGGCACATTAAAAGGATCATACACCATGATCAAGTGGGGTTTATTCCAGGAATGCAAGGATTCTTCAATATATGCAAATCAATCAATGTTATAAACCATATTAACAAAATGAAGGATGATATGATCATCTCAATAGATGCAGAAAAAGCTTTTGACAAAATTCAACACCCATGTATGATAAAAACCCTCCTGGAAATAGGCATATTGGGTACTTACCTCAACATAATAAAGGCCATATATGACAGACACACAGCCAACATCATTCTCAATGGTGAGAAACTGAAACCACTTCCACTAAGATCAGGAGCAAGACCAAGTTGTTCATTCTTACCACTATTATTCAACATAGTTTTTGGAAGTTTTAGCCACAGCAATCAGAGAAAAAAAAGAAATAAAAGAATCCAAATCATAAAAGAGGAAGTAAAGTTGTCACTGTTTGCAGATGACATGATATTATACATAGAGAATCCTAAAGATGCTACCAGAAAACTACTAGAGCTAATCAATGAGTTTATTATAGAGCAGGATACAAAATTAATGCACAGAAATCTCTGGCATTCCTGTACACTAATGATGAAAAATCTGAAAGAGAAATTAAGGAAACACTCTCATTTACTATTTCAACAAAAAGAATAAAATACCTAGGAATAAACCTACCTAAGGAGACAAAAGACCTGTATGCAGAAAATTATAAGCCACTGATGAAAGAAATTAAAGATGTTACAAATAGATGGAGAGATGTACCATGTTCTTGGATTGGAAGAATCAACATTGTGAAAATGACTGTACTATCCAAAGTAATCTAAAGATTCAATGCAATTCGTATCAAACTACGAATGGCATTTTTCACAGAACTAGAAAAAAAGATTTCTCAATTTGTATGGAAACACAAAAGACCCCGAATAGCCAAAGCAATCTTGAGAAAGAAAAACGGAGCTGGAGGAATCAGGTTCCCTGACTTCAGAATATACTACAAAGCTACAGTAATCAAGACAGTATGGTACTGGCACAAAAACAGAAATATAGATCAATGGAAGAGCATAGAAAATCCAGAGATAAACCCACACACATATGGTCACCTTATCTTTGATAAAGGAGGCAAGAATATATACAGTGGAGAAAAGACAGCCTCTTCAATAAGTGGTTCTGGGAAAACTGGACAGGTACATGTAAAAGAATGTAATTAGAACACTCCCTAACACCATACACAAAAATAAACTCAAAATGGATTAGAGACCTAAATGTAAGGCCAGACACTATCAAACTCTTAGAGGAAAACATAGGCAGAACACTCGATGACATACATCAGAGCAAGATCCTTTTTGACCCACCTCCTAGAGTAATGGAAATAAAAACAAAAATAACCAAATGGGACCTAATGAAACTTAAAATCTTTTGCACAGCAAAGGAAACCATAAACAAGACCAAAAGCCAACCCTCCGAAAGGGAGAAAATATTTGCAAATGAAGCAACTGACGAAGGATTAATCTCCATAATTTACAAGCAACACATGCAGCTCTATATCAAAAACACAAACAACCGAATCCAGAAAGGGGCAGAAGATCTAAATAGACATTTCTCCAAAGAAGATATACAGACTGCCAACAAACACATGAAAGGATGCTCAACATCATTAATCATTAGAGTAATACAAATCAACACTACAATGTGGTATCACCTCACACCTATCAGAATGGCTACCATCAAAAAAATCTACAAACAATAAGTTGTGGAGAAGGTGTGGAGAAAAGGGAACCCCCTTGCACTGTTGGTGGGAATGTAAATTGATACAGCCACTATGGAGAACAATATGGAGGTTCCTTATGTAAGTAAAAATAGAAATACCATATGATCCAACAATCCCACTACTGGGCATATACCCTGTGAAAGCCATAATTCAAAAAGAGTCATGTACCACAATGTTCATTGCAGCTCTGTTTATGATAGCCAGGACAGGGAATCAACCTAAGTGTCCATTGACAGATGAATGGATAAAGATGTGGTACATATATACAATGGAATATTATTCAGCCATAAAAAGAAATGAAATTGAGTTTTTTGTAGTGAGGTGCATGGACCTAGAGTCTGTCATACAGAGTGACATGAGTCAGAAAGAGAAAAACAAATACCATATGCTAACACATATATAATGGAATCTAAAAAAAAAAGGTTGTGATGAACCTAGGAGCCAGGACAGGAATAAAGACACAGACATAGAGAATGGACTTGAGGGCACAGGGAGGGGGAAGGGTAGGTTGGGACAAAGTTAGAGAGTAATATTGACACATATACACTGCCACATGTAAAATAGATAGCTAGTGGGAAGTAGCTGCATAGCACAGGGAGATCAGCTCTGTGCTTTGTGACCGAGTTTGTAAACTTATCCCACCTAGAGGGGTGGGATAGGGAAGGTGGGAGGGAGATGCTAGTGGGGGGAGATATGGGGATATATATATACATATAGCTGATTCACTTTGTTATACAGCAGAAACTAACACAACATTGTAAAGCAATTATACTCCAATATAGATGTTAAAAAAAGTGCATATGGATTATATGTATAAAAACAGAAATATTACAGTAATAAGTTCAGAGGAGGGTGACAGTATCATAGCTGGATTGGTCACAGGAGACTTCATGGGAGAACTAACATTAAGTTGGACGTTTGATGGTTGTACCTGAAGAGCAGAGCAAAAATATAGTGTAGATAGGAATTGGGCATGAACATAAGTGAAGTATGAGAAAAGCATGAAGGCAGGACAGAGTATTGCAAACTGCTTCCAGCTAAACACTCTAAATGTGTTTGGCTGGAATGGAAGATTGACACTGTAAGAGGAGAGGCAGGTGGGACTACAGATTGTTAGAATAATTCTTATTTTTTAGAAGGAAAAGTTATACTTTGCATGTAAATTTCATGTAAGTACTTTCTGGAATGTTACTTTTTTTTGAGACAATTTAAACTTATTAAGATAATCATTATGGTGGCAATAATAGTAATAATTCAGCTTAACATGTATTTAGCATATATTGTCTTACAGGCTCTTTTTAAGTGTTTTACATGGGTGATTATCTCACATAATCCTCACAGGTGTTCCATGGGGATAGATACTATAATTATTAAGTTGATTATGAGTGTTCAGTGAAGGGATACAGGAAAGAGTGGGTTGAATACTTTTCTTCTGAAAATCTCAGAACTGCACTTGCTCTAAGAAATAGCAGCAGATTGCCTGTGCTATGAAAGATACTGAGAAGGCTTCCTGCTCAAAATTATTCCTCTCACTCAAGTGTTCAAGTGCCTGAAATCTCACTATAAGAAATTCATTATTGTTCTTTCCAGATAATGGTTTTAAATGATTGAAATGGTTTCAGATCTTTTAAAATGATTTTTTGAAATGGTAAAGTGTCTTTTAAAATTCATGCTAAACACCTTAACAAGAATGAATACATCAGTTTACTTCTATGCCTGAGATAAACCGAAATCAACACCATCAATCACTCGTGTGGGGGAGCAAACCCCAAAGGGCAATAGAAGAGGTAAATACACAAACAGCAACAACAACAAAACCACGCATGTGTGGGGTGGGGAGTAGTGGATTAATATATAAACTTCACCCAAGTTGTGAATTTTCAAGAGATAGTTACAATTTCTGGGAATTAAGCATCAATTCTCAAATCGTTTTTTTTCTTTTAGTTTATTTATTTATTTATTTATTTTTATTTTTGGCTGCATTGGGTCTTCGCTGCTGTGTGCGGGCTTTCTCTAGTTGTGGTGAGCGGGGGGCTACTCTTCATTGTGGTGTGCAGTCTTCTCATTGAGGTGGCTTCTCTTGTTGCGAAGCATGGGCTCTAAGTGTACGGGCTTCAGTAGTTGTGGCAGGCGAGCTCAGTAGTTGTGGCTAACGGGCTCTAGAGCACAGGCTCAGTAGTTTTGTTGCACGGGATGAGTTGCTTCGCGGCATGTGGGATCTTCTCGGAACAGGGCTCATATCCGTGTCCCCTGCATTGGCAGGAGGATTCTTAACCACTGCGCCACCAGGGAAGCCCAATTCTCAAATCTTAAACCAAGGACATTTGGGTTTTCAGTATTGGGGCACCTGATATTATGTAATTAATGTTGCTAGGCTGAGCTATTCAGTTTCTGAATTAACTACATAATACTTGTACATTGTAAAGTTGTTATATAAGAAAGTATAATTTAAAAACAAAATTCTTGTTAAGTTCATATGGGTATGAAAACATTGGAACTGAAATGTAAAATAAAAAACATTGATAAAAAGCTTACCTGCAACATCTCCAAAATAAAAAATACTCCTCAATAGATATTTTTGCCATTGTTTGAAGGGATGGAAATCTTTTTTAGAAAAATCTCTATTGACTAGAAATAGGCTATACCACAGTTGTCCTGGTAAATACAATACAGTTTTAATGGTCTCTTGTGTCATACATACAGAAAGTGTAAGAATATGGTTATATATTGCCTTTCTAGAACTTGCATATTAAATAATTTTATGTATATAAAATACAATGGAGATCCAGGAACAAATTTTGAAATCTTTTAAAAGACCAAAGTATATCTAAAGCCCATGCACTTTATTCCCAGGGGAGGCACTAAGTACCTATTTATTTGCTTTAACGTAACTCTAAAAGCTTGCATATCTGTTTTCTGGACTCTAAATAACAAGCAGTTAAATAGAAGACATGAAGGCAATATATAGGTAAGAGTAAGTCCAGGTGATTAAAAGAAAACAAACAGGCTATAAAAACATAAACTTTGAAACTCTGCATTCACCATAAATATTAACCTGAATCTAATAATGAGAAAACAATCAGACAAATTCAGATTACAGGATATTCAACAAGATAACTGGTCTGGATTCTTTGAAAGTGTCAATGTGCATGAAAGGTTGAAAAAGAGCAAAGACACTTTTCTAGGTTAAAAGACATGACAACTAACTGCAATGTATAATCCTGGGTTTGATCCTGGATCAGAGAAATAAAATCGCCACAGAAGACTTTTTTTATAGACAACTGAAGAACTCTGAATATGGAATGGGTATCAGATAATATCATATCTGATATTAAATTTCTTGGGTGTGATGATAGTATTGTGATTATGTAGGGGAATATCTGTTCTTAGGACAAGATGTATGCTGAAGTATTTAGAGGGGAAGTATCATCATGTCTGTTATTTAGTTTTAAGCAGTTCATTAAAATGTATGTTTGTGTGTGTGTAAGTATGTCTTATCCTATCCTATTCTATGTATTTTATTCTACTCTTTCATCCATCCATCCATCCCTCTATCAGATAAATCAAGTGTGGCAAAATGTCAACAATTGGTGAATCTAAGTAAAGAGTAAAGTAACATAAAATAAAAATAGCAGACAAAAGGACAAACAAGAATAAAATGTTCAAATCCCTGTGCAGAATATGGCAAATGAAACAGTATTGATGGAGGAGGGGTATGAAGTAATTCTGATGCCAGCTACTTAAACAGGGAGTTAATAATTCTGTGAATTTATACCATTTTCCCTGAAAAAAAAGAAGGTTCCTGACCTATGTTAGTGATGTTAAAATATGGAAGAGTAACATGTTGGAGATAAAGAGACTAAGAAAGCTAAATGGTTACCACCTGTCAAAAAGAATGAAAAAGATATGAGATAAAAATGATTTCAATCCTACCAGACCCTAATCCACACCATTAACTTTTCAGTTAGTAGATACTCTAGCAACATGACACAGTGCACCAATGTGCACGAGACAGTAATTTGCTGAGTAGGTAACTTTCTCTTCCTGTTGAGTAGTAAATACAATTTATGCTCAGTCATTTGTGTTTAGTAAACTGTTTTCAAATTAAGTTGAAGTGTATAGAAGAGTGATCTCAGTCACTGTAGGTATTATCTCACTTAAGTGAAGTAAGAATCATAAATATCATAAATGACAAAAAGCCGTCACAATAAAAAATCAGACCCAGAAAAATTAACACTGCAAAAATTACTTAAATTGCTGAATTGGTGGAGATGAAAAATTGAGCAAAAAACACAACTAGGATGTAAAAAGTAACCATGAAAAAATACATCAGGAATCGAAGTGACCTTTGCCAAAAGTTCCATCTAAAAATCATAGCATTAAAAATGCCACACCGAAAAGGTCACTTCTAAGAAACATGTGCTCAGAGGTAAATAATAAACTGCATGAGAGCAGGGACAGCTTCTTTCTTACTTACTATTATTCACTACTATACCCAGAGCATAGCAAAAATATGAAACATAAGTAAGACATGTATAACTTTATTTATGTAAAACCAAATAACAAGAAATGAAGTGTATTTGCATAAACTTACTTTCTCCTGTCAAGATTTCATAACTGAGGGCACATGATGAAAACCAATTGAACAAGCATCCAATTAATTCTCTAAAATAACATTTCTTTGTGGAACATTTTAATTGAGGATTGTGAGAGTACAGATAATATCTTAATTTGAGGATGCCCTTTTCATAGACCTGAATGTCTCCTGATCACATCTGGCCAGATATGATTTTTTCCTTTTGTGATTTCCTAAGCTTGTGCATCACATAGTCTTATCTTACCTTACATTACAGCTATTTGTTTATACTATGCATTTATGTTTTTATCCCTGTTGGACTGAAAATTCCTGAATGCAATGACTGTTTTTCATTTATATGTGTATCTCTGCCAGAATCCAGAGTCAAGGCAAAACTTAAAAAAAAAAAATTCAAACTAGTAATGTCCAGTTTTGAAATCTGAAGACATGGAAGGGATATGAGCAAGGGTACGCTCATTATCAACGTAAACTCCTTAACAATCTTCTAATTAGGCTACATATCTAAAATTATTTGAAGAGTAGTGCACTGATGCTTGTTTCTGTTCCCACGACTGATGAAATACTCTCAATGTAGAAATCTTTATATTATGATTTTTAAATGAGAGGCTATTTTGCTTGATTCTAATAAAACATCTTATAATTGAAAGTTGATTGGGGAGAAAAACTCCCTAAAAGTCTATCTCAAGAAAAATTAATATCAATACAGGATTCTTACATATAAACTCATGAAATTTCCTAAAACAAGAAAAAAAAAAGCTCTGAAAATACTTACCAAAAGTGGTATTATTTGTAAAGTACTTTTTATTAAAAAATAAATTTATTTATTTTTGGCTGCATTGGGTCTTCATTACTGTGTGCTGGCTTCTACTCTTTGTTGCAGTGCGCGGGCTTCTCATTGCGGTGGCTTCTCTTGTGGAGCATGGGCTCTAAGCACACAGGTTTCAGTAGTTGTGACACGTGGGCTCAGTAGTTGTGGCTCACAGGCTCTAGAGTGCAGGCTCAGTAGTTTTGGCGCATGGGCCTAGTTGCTCCGTGGCATGTGGGATCTTCCCGGACCAGGGCACAAACCCACGTCCCCTGCATTGGCAGGTGGATTCTTAACCACTGCACCACCAGGGAAGCCCTGTAAAGTACTTTTTTTTTTTTTTTTGGCGGTATGCGGGCCTCTCACTGTTGTGGCCTCTCCCGTTGCCGAGCACAGGCTCCGGATGCGCAGGCTCAGCGGCCATGGCTCACGGGACTAGCTGCTCCACGGCATGTGGGATCTTCCCGGACCAGGGCACGAACCCGTGTCCCCTGCATCGGCAGGCGGACTCTCAACCACTGAGCCACCAGGGAAGCCCTAAAGTACTTTTTTGATGGATGGATTTTTGCAAATGGTTTCTTGTACATCTGAAATAATTATACCATTATATACAAATAATTTAGTTATGTATATTGAAAGAGAAGAATGACTAAAGAATCAAACATTAAATTCTGATATGTCAAAATATTCAAAATCGAGTAAGAGACTTTTTTTCCTATTGTCCCCAGAAACAGTCTTTATACTTATATTAGGTGAGGAGATAGAGTTAATTTGATTAAAAACAATTACATAAAATTTAGTTGCTAAAAAGGCATTCCTAGTACTTTGACTATGCTAAACCGATCTTTGTTCAAATGCTAGGTTATCTTTTCTTTAAATTTTTTCTTTCTTCTTTTTAAACCAAAAGTGAATTTCATTCTTGGAGCATCTCAGGAAAAGGAAGAGATGTTTATTTAGTTACTGAGGCACGAAAAAGTTTAGTAATTTGATCAACTCTTGCCTTTTTGGGTTTTGGCTTTTGTCCATATAATAGCAAGGGTCTGGGCAAAAGAAAAAAAAATCAGGCAGAATCTTTTACATGAAGCATTTAAGATATGTGGAAACATCTAATGGAAAAAAGAACCCTCCAAAAAAAATGACTTGAGGTTTTTACTCTTCTCTTTTTTGTTGTTGCGGTATGCGGGCTTCTCACTGTTGTGGTCTCTCCCGTTGCAGAGCACAGGCTCCGGATGCGCAGGCTCAGCGGCTATGGCTCATGGGCCCAGCCGCTCCGCGGCATGTGGGATCTTCCCGGACCGGGGCACGAACCCGTGTCCCCTGCATCGGCAGGCGGACTCTCAACCACTGCGCCACCAGGGAAGCCCGAGGTTTTTACTCTTTATCTTCATAATTTTACATCTTAAACTTATAGCTTTAGTTCTGTATTGCTTTGTGTTTTAGCACCCTGCCTTTTATTAATATATTATTTAAACATTTTAATTTTGAAATTAACAGAGTATATAAAACATATATGCATATTTTAATTAGAAATAATAAAGCTAATGTCTTGTGTAACCACCTAGGCTAAGACATTGGAACATTATCACCACTTCGGAGTCATCCTGGAGCTCCCTACTTCAACACTGCCCTGTGGATTGTACTCCCTTTCCTTCTCCACAGAGGTAACGCTCTAAACTGACTTTGTGTCTTTATAGGTTTAATACATATGTGTATATTCCCTAAACAACATTGTTTAGTTTTGCATGTTTCTGATTTTCCATAAATTGTATTGTACTGTCTTTATTCTCCTGTGATTTGTCTTATTTTGCTCAAAATTATATGTTATTTGGATTCATCCATGATGTTGTGTGTAGCTGTAGTTTATTCATTTTCCTTGCTGATTAGTATTCCAGCACATGAATATACTGCATTTACATATTTTTAATTTTTGGATTTTGTAACAATGATGATCTCTATATACTTATACATGTCTCCTGATACACATGTGCAGGGTTTTCTCTAGGTATGCATCTAGAAGTAAAATTGCTGGATTGTAGGGTATGTTCATGTTCACCTTATTAGGTGGTGGCAAAAAATTTCCTAAAAGATTGCCTCAGTTTACATTCCCACCAGCATTATAAGAGAGCTCTAATAGCTGTACGTCTTTGCCAACCCTTAGCATTGCCAGGTTTTTAAAGTCATGTCTTGGGACTTCTTCCCTAGCAGTCCAGTGGTTAAGACTCCATGCTTCCACTGCAGGAGACACGGGTTCAATACCTGGTTGGAGAACTAAGATCCCACATACCACGTGGTGACCAAAAAAAAAAAAAAAAAGTCATGTATTTCTGATGTGTATATAACTATATCACATTGTTTTATTTTGCATTACTAATAATGTTGAATATCTATCAATGTTTATTGTCATTTTCATGTCCTTTGTTGTGAACTTCCTGTTCAAGTCTTCCCCCGCCCACCCACCCACATTTTTCTACTAAGTTGCCTGTTCCCTTATTGATTTATAAGAGTTATTTTTCTAAAACATCTTTATTGGAGTATAATTGCTTTACAATGGTGTGTTAGTTTCTGCTTTATAACAAAGTGAATCAGTTATACATATACATATGTTCCCATATCTCCTCCCTCTTGCGTCTCCCTCCCACCCTCCCTATTCCACCCCTCTAGGTGGTCAAAAAGCACGGAGCTGATCTCCCTGTGCTATGCAGCTGCTTCCCACTAGCTATCTATTTTACATTTGGTAGTGTATATATGTCCATGCTACTCTCTCACTTTGTCACAGCTTACCATTCCCCTCCTCATATACTCAAGTCCAGTCTCTAGTAGGTCTGTGTCTTTATTTCCGTCTTACCCCTAGGTTCTTCATGATCTTTTTTTTTTTCTTAGATTCCATATATATGTGTTAGCACATGGTATTTGTTTTTCCTTCTGACTTACTTCACTCTGTATGACAGACTCTAGGTCCATCCACCTCACTACAAATAACTGCATTTCGTTTCTCTTTATGGCTGAGTAATATTCCATTGTATATATGTGCCACATCTTCTTTATCTATTCATGGAATGATGGACACTTAGGTTGATTCCATGTCCTGGCT
Organism: Mesoplodon densirostris; assembly: GCF_025265405.1. Classification (NCBI taxonomy): domain Eukaryota; kingdom Metazoa; phylum Chordata; class Mammalia; order Artiodactyla; family Ziphiidae; genus Mesoplodon; species Mesoplodon densirostris. The sequence continues at coordinate 95,164,591 of NC_082667.1, read as the reverse complement.
ATTGTAAATACAGCTGCAATGAACATTTTGGTACATGACACTTTTTGAATTATGGTTTTCTCAGGGTATATGCCCAGTAGTGGGTTTGTTGGGTCATATGGTAGTTCTATTTGTAGATTTTAAGGAACCTCCATACTGTTCTCCATAGTGGCTGTATCAATTTACATTCCCACCAGCAGTGTAAGAGTGCTACCTTTTCGCCACACCCTCTCCAGCATTTATTGTTTCTAGATTTTTTTTTTTTTTTTTTTTTTTTTTTTTGTGGTACACGGGCCTCTCACTGTTGTGGCCTCTCCCGTTGTGGAGCACAGGCTCCGGACGCGCAGGCTCAGCGGCCATGGCTCACGGGCCCAGCCGCTCCACAGCATGTGGGATCTTCCCGGACCAGGGCTCGAACCCATGTCCCCTGCATCGGCAGGCGGACTCTCAACCACTGCGCCACCAGGGAAGCCCTAGATTTTTTGATGATGGCCATTCTGACTGGTGTGAGGTGACACCTTGGTGTAGTTTTGATTTGCATTTCTCTAATGATTAATGATGTTGAGCATTCTTTCATGTGTTTGTTGGCAATCTGCATATCTTCTTTGGAGAAATGTCTATTTAGGTCTTCTGCCCATTTTTGGATTGGGTTGTTTGGTTTTTGTTATTGAGCTGCATGAGCTGCTTGTAAATTTTGGAGATTAATCCTTTGTCCGTTGCTTCATTTACAAATATTTTCTCACATTCTGAGGGTTGGCTTTTGGTCTTGTTTATGGTTTCCTTTGCTGTGAAAAAGCTTTTAAGTTTCATTAGGTCCCATTTATTTTTATTTCAATTTTTCTAGGAGGTGGGTCAAAAAGGATCTTGCTCTGATGTATGTCATCGAGTGTTCTGCCTATGTTTTCCTCTAAGAGTTTGATAGTTTCTGGCCTTACATTTACATCTTTAATCTATTTTGAGCTTATTTTTGTGTATGGTGTTCAGGAGTGTTCTAATCTCATACTTTTACATGTACCTGTCCAGTTTTCCCAGAACCACTTATTGAAGAGGCTGTCTTTTCTCCACTGTATATTTTTGCCTCCTTTATCAAAGATAAGGTGACCATATGTGTGTGGGTTTATCTCTGGGCTTTCTATCCTGTTCCATTGATCTATATTTCTGTTTTTGTGCCAGTACCATACTGCCTAGATTACTGTAGCTTTGTAGTATAGTCTGAAGTCAGGGAGCTTGATCCCTCAAGCTCCTTTTTTTTTTTTTTTTTTGTGGTACACAGGCCTCTCACTGCTGTGGCCTCTCCTGTTACAGTGCACAGGCTCCAGACGCTCAGGCTCAGCGGCCATGGCTCAAGGGCCCAGCCACTGCGCAGCATGTGGGATCTTCCCGGACCGGGGCACGAACCCTTGTCCCCTGCATTGGCAGGCGGACTCTCAACCACTGTGCCACCAGGGAAGCCCTCTCCAGCTCCATTTTTTGTTCTCAAGATTGCTTTGGCTATTCGGGGTCTTTTGTGTTTCTATACAAATTGTGAAATTTTTTGTTCTAGTTCTATGAAAAATGCCAGTGGCAGTTTGATAGGGATTGCATTGAATCTGTAGATTGCTTTGGGTAGTAGAGTCATTTTCACAATGGTGATTCTTCCAACCCAAGAACATGGTATATCTCTCCATCTATTTGTAACATCTTTAATTTCTTTCATAAGTGTCTTATAATTTTCTGCATACAGGTCTTTTGTCTCCTTAGGTAGGTTTATTCTTAGATATTTTATTCTTTTTGTTGCAATGGTAAATGGGAGTGTTTTCTTAATCTCATTTTCAGATTTTTCATCATTAGTGTATAGGAATGCCAGAGATTTCTGTGCATTAATTTCCAAATTCATTGATTACTGTACCAAATTCATTGATTAGCTCTAGTAGTTTTCTGGTGGCATCCTTAGGATTCTCTATGTATAGTGTCATGTCATCTGCAAAGAATGACAGCTTTACTTCTCCTTTTCCCGTTTGGATTCCTTTTATTTCTTCTTCTTCTCTGATTGCTGTGGCTAAAACTTCCAAAACTATGTTGAATAAGAGTGGTGAGAGTGGGCAACCTTGTCTTGTTCCTGATCATAGTGGAAACGGTTTCAGTTTTTCACCATTGAGGATGATGTTGGTTGTGGGTGTGTCATATAAGGCCTTTATTATGTTGAGGAAAGTTCCCTCTATGCCTACTTTCTGCAGGGTTTTTATCATAAATGGGTGTTGAATTTTGTCACAAGCTTTCTCTGCATCTATTGAGAGGAGCATATGGTTTTTCTCCTTCAATTTGTTAATATAGTGTATCACGTTGATTGATTTGCGTATATGGAAGAATCCTTGCATTCCTGGAATAAACTCCACTTGATCATGGTGTATGATCCTTTTAATGTGCTGTCGGATTCTGTGTGCTAGTGTTTGTTGAGGATTTTTGCATCTATGTTCATCAGTGATATTGACCTGTAGTTTTCTTTCTTCGTGACATCCTTGCCTGGTTTTGGTATCAAGGTGATGGTGGCCTCGTAGAATGAGTTTAGGAGTGTTCCTCCCTCTGCTATATTTTGGAAGAGTTTGAGAAGGATAGGTGTTAGCTCTTCTCTAAATGTTTGATAGAATTTGCCTGTGAAGCCATCTGGTCCTGGGCTTTTGTTTTTTGGAAGATTTTTAATCACAGTCTCAATTTCAGTGCTTGTGATTGGTCTGTTCATATTTTCTATTTCTTCCTGGTTCAGTCTTGGCATGCTGTGCATTTCTAAGAATTTGTTCATTTCTTCCAGGTTATCCATTTTATTGGCATAGAGTTGCTTGTAGTAATCTCTCATGATCTTTTGTATTTCTGCAGTGTCAGTTGCTACTTCTCCTTTTTCATTTCTAATTCTATTGATTTGAGTCTTCTCCCTTTTTTTCTTGATGAGTCTGGCTAACGGTTTATCAATTTTGTTTATCTTCCTAAGGAACCAGCTTTTAGTTTTATTGATCTTTGCTATCGTTTCCTTCATTTCTTTTTCATTTATTTCTGATCTGATCTTTATGATTTCTTTCCTTCTGCTAACTTTGGCGTTTTTTTTGTTCTTCTTTCTCTAATTGCTTTAGGTGCAAGGTTAGGTTGTTTATTTGAGATGTTTCCTGTTTCTTAAGGTAGGATTGTATTGCTATAAACTTCCCTCTTAGAACTGCTTTTGCAGCATCCCATAGCTTTTGGGTCGTCGTGTCTCCATTGTCATTTCTTTCTAGATTTTTTTTTCTTTTTTTTTTTTTTTTGTGGTACGAGGGCCTCTCAACTGTTGTGGCCTCTCCCATTGCAGAGCACAGGCTCCGGACTCGCAGGCTCAGTGGCCATGGCTCACAGGCCCAGCTGCTCTGCGGCATGTGGGATCTTCCCAGACCAGGGCATGAACCCGTGTCCCCTGCATTGGCATGCAGACTCTCAACCACTGCGCCACCAGGGAAGCCCCGTTTCTATGTATTTTTTGATTTCCTCTTTGATTTCTTCAGTGATCTCTTGGTTATTAAGTAGTGTATTGTTTAGCTTCCATGTGTTTGTATTTTTTACAGATCTTTTCCTGTAGTTGATATCTAGTCTCATAGCGTTGTGGTCAGAAAAGATACTTGATGCAATTTCAATTTTCTTAAATTTACCAAGGCTTGATTTGTGACCCAAGATATTATCTATCCTGGAGAATGTTCCATGAACACTTGAGAAAAATGTGTATTCTGTTGTTTTTGGATGGAATGTTCTATAAATATCAATTAAATCCATCTTGTTTAATGTATCATTTAAAGCTTGTGTTTCCTTATTTATTTCCATTTTGGATGATCTGTCTATTGGTGAAAGTGGGGTGTTAAAGTCCCCTATTATGAATGTGTTACTGTCGATTTCCCCTTTTATGGCTGTTAGTATTTGCCTTATGTATTGAGGTGCTCCTATGTTGGGTGCATAAAATATTTACAATTGTTATATCTTTTTCTTGGATCAATCCCTTGATCATTATGTAGTGTCCTTCTTTGTCTCTTGTAATAGTCTTTATTTTAAAGTGTATTTTGTCTCATATGAGAATTGCTACTCCAGCTTTCTTTTGATTTCCATTTGCATGGAATATCTTTTTCCATCCCCTTACTTTCAGTCTGTATGTGTCCCTAGGTCTGAAGTGGGTCTCTTGTAGACAGCATATATATGGGTGTTGTTTCTGTATCCATTCAGCCAGTCTGTGTGTTTTGGTGGGAGCATTTAATCCATTTACATTTAAGGTAACTATCAATATGTATGTTCCTATTCCCATTTTCTTAATTGTTTTGGGTTCGTTATTGTTGGTCTTTTCCTTCTGTTGTGTTTCTTGCCTAGAGAAGTTCCTTTAGCATTTGTTGTAAAGCTGGTTGGTGGTGCTGAACCCTCGCAGCTTTTGCTTGTCTGTAAATGTTTTAATTTCTCTTTCAAATCTGAATGAGTTCCTTGCCGGGTAGAGTAATCTTGATTGTAGGTTTTTCTGCTTTATCACTTTAAATATGTCCTGCCAGTCCCTTCTGGCTTGCAGAGTTTCTGCTGAAAGATCAGCTGTTAACCTTATGGGGATTCCATTGTGTGTTATTTGTTGTTTTTCCCTTGCTGCTTTAAATATGTTTTCTTTGTATTTAATTTTTGACAGTTTGATTAATATGTTTCTTGGCATGTTTCTCCTTGGATTTATCCTGTATGGGAGTCTCTGTGCTTCCTGAACTTCATTAACTATTTCCTTTCCCATATTAGGGAAATTTTCAATTATAATCTCTTCAAATATTTTCTCAGTCTGTTTCTTTTTCTCTTCTTCTTCTGGGACCCCTATAATTCAAATGTTGGTGCATTTAATGTTGTCCCAGAGGTCTCTGAGACTCTCCTCAGTTCTTTTCATTCTTTTTTCTTTATTCTGCTCTTCAGTAGTTATTTCCACTGTTTTATCTTCCAGGTCACTATCCTTTCTTCTCCTTCAGTTATTCTGCTTTTGATCCCTTCTAGAGTATTTTTAATTTCATTTATTCTGCTGTTCATCATTGCTTGTTTCCTCTTTAGTTCTTCTAGTTCCTTATTAAATGTTTCTTGTATTTTCTCTATTCTATTTCCAAGATTTTGGATCATCTTTACTATCATTATTCTGAATTCTTTTTCAGGCAGACTGCCTATTTCCTCTTCATTTGTTAGGTCTGGTGGGTTTTTATCTTGGTCCTTCATCTGCTCTGTGTTTTTCTATCTTCTCATTTTGCTTATCTTACTGTGTTTGGGGTCTCCTTTTTGCAGGCGGCAGGTTCGTAGTTCCCGTTGTTTTTGGTGTCTGTCCCCTGTTGCTAAAGTTGGTCAGTGGGTTGTGTAGGCTTCCTGGTGGAGGGGACTAGTGCCTGTTTTCTGGTGTATGAGGCTGGATCTTGTGTTTTTGGTGGGTAGGTCCACATCTGGTGGTGTGTTTTTGGGTGTCTGTGGCCTTATTATGATTTTAGGCAGCCTCTCTGCTAATGGGTGGGGTTGTGTTCCTGTCCTGCTAGTTGTTTGGCATAGGGTGTCCAGCACTGTAGCTTGCTGGTTGTTGAGTGAAGCTGGGTGCTGGTGTTGAGATGGAGATCTCTGGGAGATTTTCGCCATTTGATATTACGTGGAACTGGGAGGTCTCTTGTGGACCAGTGTCCTGAAGTTGGCTCTCCCACCTCAGAGGCACAGCAGTGACTGGAGCACCAATAGCCTTTCATCCACATGGCTCAGAATTAAAGGGAGAAAAAGTAGAAATAAAGAAAGAAGGAGGATAAAATAAAGTAAGCTAAAATAAAATAGTTATTAAAATAAAAAATAAGAAAAAATTTTTTTAAAAAGTAAAAAACAATACAAACAAATAAAATGGGCTTCCCTGTTGGCTTAGTGCTTTAGAGTCCGCCTGCCGATGCAGGGGCCACGGGTTCATGCCCCGGTCCGGGAAGATCCCACATGCCGCAGAGTGGCTGGGCCCGTGAGCCATGGCCGCTGAGCCTGGGTGTCTGGAGCCTGTGCTCCGCAATGTGAGAGGCCTCAACAGTGAGAGACCCATGTACCACCACCACCACAACAACAAAATAAAACAAACAAACAAAACAAACAAACAAACAAAACCCAGACGGACAGAACCCTAGGACAAATGGTGAAAGCCAAGCTATACAGAAGCATACACATACACACTCACAAATTGAGGAAAAGGGTAAAAAATAATATATCCTGCACTCAAAGTCCACCTCCTCAATTTGGGATGATTCGTTGTCTATTCAGTTGTTCAACCGATGCAGGTTACATCAAGTTGATTGTGGAGATTTAATCCACTGCCCCTGAGGCTGCTGGGAGAAATTTCCCTTTCTCTTCTTTGTTCGTACAGCTTCCGGGGTTCAGCTTTGGATGTGGCCGCGCCTCTGCGTGTTGGTCGCCTGAGGGCGTCTGTTCTTCTCTCAGACAGGACAGGGTTAAAGGAGCAGCTGATTCAGGGGCTCTGGCTCACTCAGGCCGGGGGCCGGGAGTGGTAGGGATGCAGTGCAAGCCTGCAGCGGCAGAGGCCAGCGTGACATTGCACTAGCCTGAAGTGCATCGTGCATTCTCCTGGGGAAGTTGTCCCTGGATCACGGGACCCTGGCAGTGGTGGTCTGCACAGGCTCCTGGGCGGGGAGGTGTGGATAGTGACCTGTGCTCACACACAGGCATCTTGGTGGCTGTAGCAGCAGCCTTAGCGTCTCACGCCTGTCTCTGGGGTCCGTGCTGTTAGCCATCGCTCGCGCCTGTCTCTGGAGCTCCTTTAAGCAGTGCTCTTAATCCCCTCTCCTCGCGCACCAGGAAACAAAGAAGGAAGAAAAAGTCTCTTGCCTCTTCGGCAGCTCCAGAGTTTTTCCCAGCGTCCCTCCCGGCTAGCTGTGGTGCACCGACCCTTTCAGGCTGTGTTCACGCTGCCAACCCCAGTCCTCTCCCTGTGATCCAACTGAAGCCCGAGCCTCATCAGCTCCCAGACCCTTCCCACCCCAGTGGGTGAGCAGACAAGCCTCTTGGGCTCGTGAGTGCCGTTCGGCACAGATCCTCTGTGCGGGAATCTCTCCGCTTTGCCCTCTGCACCCCTGTTGCTGCGCTCTCCTCCGCGGCTCCGAAGCTTCCCCCCTCCGCCACCCTTAGTCTCCGCCCGCGAAGGGGCTTCCTAGTGTGTGGAAACCTTTCCTCCTTCACGGCTCCCTCCCACTGGAGCAGGTCCCATCCCTATTCTTTTGTCTCTGTTTATTCTTTTTTCTTTTGCCCTACCCAGGTACGTGGGGAGTTTCTTGCCTTTTGGGGGGGTCTGAGGTCTTCTGTCAGCGTTCAGTAGGTGTTCTGTAGGAGCTGTTCCACGTGTAGATGTATTTCTGATGTATCTGTGGGGAGGAAGATGATCTCTGTGTCTTACTCTTCCGCCATCTTCTCCCTTTCCCCCTGTAGGAGTTCTTTATATATTTTGGACAAGAGTCTTTTTCCTATGTATTATAAATATATTCTCTTATTTTGTGGCCTGTTTTCTCATTATTTTAATGATGTTTTGATATGAAGAAAAGTTTGTAATTTTAATATAGCCAAATTTATTATTTTTCTCCTCTATGGATTTTGATCCTTGTACTCTACTTAAGAAATCCTTCCTTACCCTGAGGCTAGAAAATACTTTCTTATAGTATCTCCTAAAAGCTTTATATATTTTCTTTCACATTTAATCTTTAATCACCTTGTAACTGACTTTTATGTATGTTATTTGGTAGGGGTTCAATTTAATTTCTTTCTATTTGGTATCCAACTGTTACAATATGAAGTCTCAAAATGACCCCAGAAGTTCTTCATAGTTACCTGGGACCCACGAACATGTTCTCACCTCATGTGAGAGAGGCTTTACCTAAACCCAATCAGTAGCTCCTTCTCCCAGCAAAAAAGGCTGCAATTTCTCACTTTGGAATCCCAATCACATATTTGTGAGACTGATTTATATTGTCCCACAGCTCTTAGATCCTCTGTTCTTGTATTTTCTCTCAACCTTTTTGTTTTTTCTCTTGGTGTTTCAGTTTGGAAATTTTCTCTCACCTATCCTCAAATTCATTGATTCTTTCCTCATCTCTGTTGAATCTGACAAGCCCATAGAATACATTATTCATTTCTGTTACAGTGTTCTTATTTCTCACATTTCTATTTGAGTCTTTTGTATGGTGAAATTCTGTATCTGTCCATGTTTGTAGACTCTTTCCCATGTTGTCCACGTTTTCCATAGTTATTTAAAATTACCTATCTGATAGTTCCAACATCTGGGTCATCTCCCTGTCTCAATCTGTTAATTGCTTTGTCCCTTGACAGAGTTTTTTTCCTTGCTTCTTTGTGTCTTGTAAGTTTTGATTGAATGTTTGACTTCTTGTTTAGAATAGTGGATACTGAGGTAAATAGTGTTTGTGCCTGGAAATGGGCATGTCTTTTCTGTTAGGCAATTGATGTGTGTATGTATGTGTATGTATGTGTGTGTGTATATATGTGTCTCTGTGTGTGTCTGTGTGTAGTTAATCAACTTAGGAATTGAGCTAGGTTTGGGCTTTATTGTTGCTGTGGTTACCTTCAGTATACCAATGGTTTCAAAATCCTCTAATGTTATTTTGTGCTCTGCAGGAGTCATGGAGGTTTTTTTCCTTCAATTTTCCTGCTTTACTTTCAGCTTTTGGCCTTCCTGTGTGTCTGCACAATACCACTAGATTCTCTCTATGCCCTTGCCTTTCTCCAGCTGATTTCTATTGCCTGTGTTTTGGTACTTGCTGGCCTTGTGGTCGGGGAGTTGGGGGATTTTTCTCTTGTCCTGGTCGAGGCTGTCTTAGGCATGTCCTCTCTGCCTTCTTAGTCATCCTGCTCCTCCTTCACATGGCAGTCAACTTTGCCTTGTATCTTTGGCAGGTTTTGTGCAAGACAATTTTGCATCCCTCCTCCTATAGCAGGATACCTCTAATAATCTGGGCCCATGCCTCTTTCTTGCCCCTTCTTCAGAAGTAGAAGCTTACTTCTTTTACCTTTCCCCTACCCGGAGTAAGTCTTCATTTGTGCCCTGGGGGCAATCAACGAAGTTTGCTGCCTCTGTCCCAGTACTTTATGACCTTTATTCTGTAGGAGAGAAGGTTCTGAATGGGGCTTCATACCATTCCTAGAGTGGTGGCTGCTCCCCTTTTCCAAGCCTGCACCACTGAGAGAGGATTTCTCTGGTTTCCTGTTCTGCCCTCTCTTTTTCTCATGAACACACAGTGTAGGTTCATAAAGAAGAATCTGTGAGTGGTGTGAACAAGAAGAGTGTCTAGGCTCCTGGGGTTTTTATGTTCTCACAATAGTTCACATTTATCCTTGAGCAATTTGCTAAAAATGTATGCATAATTCCTAATATCAGCTGTATGGAACCTGGCATTTTTTTCTCCCATATTCAGCCACAGTTGAGCCAATTGTCATGTCATGTCTCTCCTTGGAAGTTCCTGTCTTTCCTTGGGTGTCAGCCTACTTGGTTGTGCTGGAACCTCAGCTCTCTAATGGGTTTAAGAAAACCTATACTTTTGTTGTTTCTCTGCTTTTTCTTATTCTTAGTGTGTGATTGCTATATTCCAATTTTCTACATTTTAGGCAGAAGTGAATATATACACATACACAGTAAATACACATTTATTTATATATATGCATTATATATTAATACTGTATATATGAAAATACACATATATTTTTACATTTATTATATACATTTGTATACACCATCTTATAGTATAGTATTTATATTTGTCCTATCTCTTCTGTGATTATTTTTATCTCCCTTCTTGTGTTAATTTGGTTTGATTTGATTTTTTTCTTTTGCATGTCACTTTATTTCTCTAGGAGTCTGGCATTTGTATACTCTATTTCTGACTCTTTAGTTGTGATATTAGTAATTACCATAGACATGCTTCATTTATCAACATCTATATCTTTACTCAATTCCTTAATAATACAAGAATCCTAGCACACTTTAACACCACTTATGTTTTCCAACTTACGTATTATTTTTGATAGGTATTTAAATTCTGTTTTCTCTTTGAACCACATACTACTTTTAAATTACATTTATTGTTTTATACAATGTTCAAATTTACCCTCTCAGACTGTCCATCTGAGATTACTTTTGGTTTGCTGAAATACATTCTTTAGAATTTTCTTTAGTAAGAGACTGCTGTTGAAAAAAACCTCCTAAAGAGTTACATCCTACAGAGACATACATGCAGAGAGGTGAAAAAAGCTTGCATGTCTTCTCCCCTCATCTGCTTAATACTGAAACTTAAGTTATGTAAGCTTCTTTTTTCTTTTTACCCCTCTCTCTGTTTCTCTGGCAGTGTAAGTCTGTATAAGACGTAGCTCTTGGGCTTCCCTGGTGGCGCAGTGGTTGAGAGTCCACCTGCCAATGCAGGGGACACGGGTTCGTGCCCCGGTCTGGGAAGATCCCACATGCCGTGGAGCAGCTGGGCCCGTGAACCATGGCCACTGAGCCTGCACGTCCGGAGCCTGTGCTCCACAACGGGAGAGGCCACAACAGTGAGAGGCCCACGTACCACACACACACACACACAAAAATATATATATATATATATAAACAATTAAGCCTATTATTAATAAAAGATGTAATAATAAAAACTAATAATATATCATTTCTTTGTCTGTCTTATAAGTAAATAAAAGAAGTGATTCTACCTCAAGTTGGCATATACCCCAGAAGAATTTTGAATAATACTTTTTGGGAAAATACTATAGGAATATGTATAAAAACCTCTAACAATGTTTATTTCCTTTGATCCAGTACTCATTTAATACAGAGTTTCATTCAACAAATATTAATTGGGTGCCAATTAACACCAAGTACTATAATTTTAATTCTAGGAATCTAAATATGGAAATAATCGAAAAGTCTGAAAAAACAATGTAGATAGATGTTCAGTACATTATTATTTAGAATAAATAAAAAACTGGCAACAATCTAAATGTGAAGGGTGAGGAGAACTCAGGTCCCCAAATGGTCATTTAACAGTCATGTGATATGTAAGTACTTGGGAAAATATGTATAAGAACAACAAAAAAGAAATCATTGGGAACAAAGCTAAGAGGAAAATATTTAAACTAAAACATACATTCTTCAATATTAGAAGTAGCCCTTGTGGTTTGTTTTGGCTCACTTGAACTTAGCTGGACACTTTGTCCAAAATTCTATAAAAATAGAATATTGAATCAGAATATAATTCCATATTTAAAATTAATGATATATTGACTTAACAGACCTTTACTTGCTGTTTATATTTTCAGCTACCTCTGTTCATATAATATATATTTTCTTTTTTTTGGAGCAGAAATCAAGAATTACGGGAATAAGACCTTTCTATGATGACTAAAGATTAGAAAAACGTTTTATGTAGATTTTGGTAAATTTTCAGATTGCAATATTGTCTTGGACATTTGAAAGAAGGAAGTAAGTTGGGTGGCAATCAGAAGTGCTAACTAAAGGAAAGGTAAAAAATTACGTTAAGGCTGGTTTATCCTTGTGAGGGTAAGTCACAATTATCGATAGTAGCCAAAAGCCTCTGATTATGGCTAATGCCAAGGACAAGTAAGTGTCTTAGGTGACAAAACTTAAAACAGAAATAGCTGCCTCGATGTTGCACAGTACTGGGAAATGAAAAATATCAGAGCACGGGCAATTAGCACTCCCATTCAATACTATGAGTGATACCAACTCTCCTTCCTTGGATATGGTCTACTTTGATTCTTTACCCCCATTCTGTCCCACTCTTAAAAACTGACTGTTTCTCTTAGATAAAATTACCTGGCTATGACTATACCTAGCTTTTGTTCAGTCTAATTTGAGGAGTAACCGATGCAGGTTTCTTCAACAGCCCTGCTTCGATAGCTCTCATAGCCTTGCCTAAACTCCATTATAGACTTGAGACAACCTGGCCTGAGACCCTGGCACAAAGTGGCAATTGTGATTTATCTGTCTTTCACTGACCTCTTTTAGATTCTCTCCACGTAGAAGTAGTGGCTGGGAAAAAAATCCATTTTGATAAAATATATTTCCTAATACAAAGTGACAGGGCCAGTGCTATAGTAACTGAATGCTTGTTTAAGCTCTTGAGTAAAAACAAAATCAAACCCAACCCAAAACCAAATATCAAAACAAAACAAGGATGAAAAAAAAAAACTTCAAAGCTTTGTTTTGATTCAGGAACACTGACCTATTTTAAAGCTAACAAGACTTCGGTAGATGTATAAGTGGTGTGTGAGTGGAAGATGTGTATTATGTGAAAGTGGAAGTGAAGCTTCTGGAAAGAATAGAAATGGACTCTAAAGACAGCAAGATAGAATGCAAAGGAGCAAGACACAGAAGAACAGAATAAGACACAGAAAAATAAAGATGAATTTAGAAAGGGTACTAATAATGGCATTTAAAATTTAATTTGTTCAATTTTTGTTATAACAACTACACATTACTTTTAAATTTAATATACATTAATAAAAATAAAGAAAAAATAAAGATAAAATTTGTTCACTTTGTAGATTTTGAGATGTTTGATGTGGACAACATGGAAATTAAAAAGGAAGGACTTAGGCATTATTCTATTTGTAATCAGGAAGTTATGTTTGTAATTAAGTTTGTTATTAAACAGTAAAAATATATTGGTAATGAGACAACTATATTTACATAAATAAAAAACTAAATGACTTGTTTTGCTGATAAAATTAAATCACTGTTGATAATTCTTCATATCAATAATCATCTATATAAAAATCAATAGTTTTTACAGTATACAAATAATAGGACCCTCAACCTTTGATGTGGAGTATAAATTCTTCATAAAACACTCCATTTCAAGTTCTATTAGAAAACAGAAGTGGTATTTAAGGTAGAAAGTTCAAGTGAAATGCTATTCACTTATCCATTTAGATTTTTTAATATTTGTAAATTTTATTGATTGATTGATTGATTGATTGATTGATTGATTTATGGCTGCATTGGGTCTTCATTGCTGCATGCAGGCTTTCTCTAATTGCATCGAGCTGGGGCATCTCTTCATTGCGGTGAGTGGGCTTCCCATTGCAGTGGCTTCTCTTGTTGCACAGCATGGGATCTAGGTGTGTGGGCTTCAGTAGTTGCAGCACTCAGCCTCAGCAGTTGTGGCTCGCAGGCTCTAGAGCACAGGCTCAGTAGTTGTGGCGCATGGGCTGAGTTGCTCTGCAGCATGTGGGGTCTTCCCAGACCAGGGCTCGAACGCATGTCCGCTGCATTGGTAGGCAGATTCTGAACCACTGCACCAACAGGGAAGTCCCAAAGTTTTTTAATATTTTAAATTTAACCCTTGGATCATGCTAGACCTCCAGAAAATGTCATATTTAGGTCAAATTTACTTAGCTCTCACAGAATTACATCCACTAATTTTTAAATCAGCATTATTATGCTTTTGACCTTTATTGAAGATCTCTATTTGAAACAGCACATGAAATTCCTTATTTATTTGTTGTTGACTGTTAATAGGGATATATCTATTATGAACTTCAAGGTCCCCAATAGAGGATTCTCAATGGAAAATGTCTTTTAATACAGTATACCTCATATGAAATCATTTTTGATATCCCCTGACAACTGTGCAACACCTTATTTTCCTTCTTGCCATGTCTTCCAGGAAGCTTAGATACCAACAAGATATTTAAACACATGAAACTATATTAGTCTTCATGGTAAGCATAATTGCTTCCTGTTTCCATAGTTCTAATTTACTTTTCTTTTTTTTTTCATTTTTTAACGTATATTTAAATAACTGTTGTGAATAACCAGTTTATTCCCAGAGCTGAGTATAAATAATAACAAGTAAAATAATGTGATTTCTTAAAGTTAGTTTAAAATATGCATTAGTAACTGATCATTTAGGCTAACTAGAATATAGCATATTAGTACAGTGCAGTAAGCCCCTAGCATAGAGTCTGGGCTGTTTCACAATGGCTTTGAGAAGAAAAAGAAATAAAAGGAATCCAAATTGGAAAAGAAGAAGTAAAACTGTCACTGTTTGCAGATGACATGATACTATATATAGAGAATCCTAAAGATGCTACCAGAAAACTACTAGAGCTAATCAATGAATTTGGTAAAGTAGCAGGATACAAAATTAATGCACAGAAATCTCTTGCATTCCTATACACTAATGATGAAAAATCTGAAAGTGAAATTAAGAAGACACTACCATTTATCATTGCAACAAAAAGAATAAAATATCTAGGAATAAACCTACCTAAGGAGACAAAAGACCTGTATGCAGAAAATTATAAGACACTGATGAAAGAAATTAAAGATGATACAAATAGATGGAGAGATATTCCATGATCTTGGATTGGAAGAATCAACATTGTGAAAATGACTCTACTACCCAAAACAATCTACAGATTCAATGCAATCCCTATCAAACTACCACTGGCATTTTTCACGGAATTAGAACAAAAAATTTTATAATTTGTATGGAAACACAAAAAACCCCGAATAGCCAAAGCAATCTTGAGAACGAAAAATGGAGCTGGAGGAATCAGGCTCCCTGACTTCAGACTATACTACAAAGCTACAGTAATCAAGACAGTATGGTACTGGCACAAAAATGGAAATATAGATCAATGGAACAGGATAGAAAGCCCAGAGATAAACCCATGCACATATGTTCACCTTGTCTTTGATAAAGGAGGCAAGAATATACAGTGGAGAAAAGACAGCCTCTTCAATAAGTGGTTCTGGGAAAACTGGACAGGGACATGTAAAAGTATGAAATTAGAACACTCCTTAACACCATACACAAAAATAAACTCAAAATGGATTCGAGACCTAATGTAAGGCCAGACACTATCAAACTCTTAGAGGAAAACATAGGCAGAACACTCTATGACATAAATCACAGCAAGATCATTTTTGACCCACTTCCTAGAGAAATGGAAATAAAAACAAAAATAAACAAATGGGACTTAATGAAACTTAAAAGCTTTTTCACAGCAAAGGAAACCATAAACAAGACCAAAAGCCAACCCTCAGAATGTGAGAAAATATTTGTAAATGAAGCAACGGACAAAGTATTAATCTCCAAAATTTACAAGCAGCTCATGCAGCTCAATATCAAAAAAACAAACAACCCTATCCAAAAATGGGCAGAAGACCTAAATAGACATTTCTCCAAAGAAGATATACAGATTGCCAACAAACACATGAAAGAATGCTCAACATCATTAACCATTAGAGAAATGCAAATCAAAACTGCAGTGAGATATCATCTCACACTGGTCAGAATGGCCATCATCAAAAAATCTACAAATGGGCTCCCCTGGTGGCGCAGTGTTTTAGAGTCCGCCTGCCGATGCAGGGGACATGGGTTTGTGCCCCAGTCTGGGAAGATCCCACATGCTGTGGAGTGGCTAGGCCTGTGAGTCATGGCCACTGAGCCTGCGCGTCCGGAGCCTGTGCTCTGCAACGGGAGAGGCCACAACAATGAGAGGCCCGCGTACTGCAACAAAAAAAAAAAAAAAAAAAAAGAAAAATCTACAAGCAATAAATGCTGGAGCGGGTGTGGAGAAAAGGGAACCCTCTTGCATTGTTGGTGGGAATGTAAATTGATACAGCCACTATGGAGAACAGTATGGAGGTTCCTTAGAAAACTAAAAATAGAACTACCATACGACCCAGCAATACCACTACTGGGCATATACCCTGAGAAAACCATAATTCAAAAAGAGTCATGTACCAAAATGTTCATTGCAGCTCTATTTACAACAGCCAGGACATGGAAGCAACCTAAGTGTCCATCAACAGATGAATGGATAAAGAAGATGTGGCACATATATAGAATGGAATATTACTCAGCCGTAAAAAGAAACGAAATGGAGTTATTTGTAGTGAGGTGGTTGGACCTAGAGTCTGTCATACAGAGTGAAGTAAGTCAGCAAGAGAAAAACAAATACTGTATGCTAACACATATATATGGGATCTAAGGAAAAAAAAAAAAGGTCATGAAGAACCTAGGGGCAAGACGGGAATAAAGACACAGACCTACTAAAGAATAGACTTGAGGATATGGGGAGGGGGAAGGGTAAGCTGTGACAAAGTGAGAGAGTGGCATGGACATATATACACTACCAAATGTAAAATAGGTAGCTAGTGGGAAGCAGCCGCATAGCACAGGGAGATCAGCTCCGTGCTCTGTGACCACCTAGAGGGGTGGGATAGGGAGGGTGAGAAAGAGGGAGATGCAAGAAGAGATATGGGAACATATGTATATGTATAACTGATTCACTTTGTTATAAAGCAGAAACTAACAGACCATTGTAAAGCAATTATACTCCAGTAAAGATTTTTTTTTTTTTTTTTGCGGTACGTGGGCCTCTCAGTTTTGTGGCCTCTCCTGTTGCAGAGCACAGGCTCCAGACGCACAGGCTCAGCGGCCATGGCTCACGGGCCCAGCCGCTCCACGGCATATGGGATCTTCTTGGATCGGGGCATGAACCTGTGTCCCCTGCATCGGCAGGCGGACTCTCAACGACTGCACCACCAGGGAAGCCCCAATAAAGATGTTTAAAAAAAAAAAAAAAAAAGAACGGCTTCACAGCGGTTATGTTTAAGCTTAGTCTTAAGGGAGAATTAGATCCCAAATAAAAGGATCTTTGATTTGAAAGGAACACTCTGTCCTAAAGCACAAAGTAACAGTGACACAGAGTTTAAGATTCTTGGGGCTGAAAGATGGAAAATTCAATTAGTCTGGGACATATAATATGAATATACATGTAAGCACGCAAATGTCATGGGAATTACATGGGAGTGTGTATATGTGCTTTTGTGATATGAGTTCAGGTAGGAAAAAATAATACAAATATTTTTAGCCCTGAAATTAAATACTGAAAGAACATGAGTACTGTATCTAATTTTTGTTACCATAGCTAATATACATGTATATTTTCTCTACATAACTATACATATATAGCTATACACATACACTATAAGTAAATATTTATATCTATATAACAACAAAGACACAAAAGCTTTCAACTTTCAAGAAAGTTGGCTAGTAATTGAACACCTGAACTTTTAGAGTAAGAAATAATAACATAATTCTAGCTAATGTGTTGAGCACTTGTAATTGCCCAGGCATTGTTCTAAAATATAGAAACTATTATCATCACTATATTTACAGATAAAGAAATTAAGGCACAGGAGACGGTTAGTAACTTGCCCAAGGGCACAGAGCCAGTAAAGAGCAAAGCTGGGATTTAGCTCCAAACAGTGTTTAAAATCTAAAATTCTAGCTCTTACCCTGTGTTAGTAACTTTCATTCTGATTTGACTGTGTCTCATAGAAAGATATTTTGCATTGTGAATTAGGATGTACACATAGTTTTGTGAAACATACTTACTCTTATATAATGCCCTCTGGTAGTTTCTATTCTAGAACATTCTACAATTATATTTCATTAAAAAATCCTGGTCACTACTAATTAAATCAATTTTGTAATCCACTAATGAATCATGACCAGTAGTTTAAAAAGTACTGTATTATGTTTATTCTCACCTATATGGGAATGCTAAATATGTTAAATGATAGATATGCTAATAGTTTATAGTGAGATCATTTGGGCAGTATAAAGTTTTTATACTGTTTTGTATGTATTTATATGTTTTGTATGCTTGGAATTGTCTTCCCCTAAACCTTACAAAATCTTTATCTTTCTATTTTTGAACAGCTTTAAAAATATCTTAAATAAGTGAAAATTAACTTGGCCATATGACTGCTGTATCAATAATTTTTCCCTTCCTTTAGCCCTGTTCATAAATCTTCTGGAGGCAAGATCTACCAATACTTTTGTACTTCCTTTATTTGTAGCATAATTACTTTTGATTGTTCTTTGTGTAGATGTTCAGTTTTGTGGATTATAGACTGATCCCAGGAACAGATACAAGTTTATGCTTAAAACTGTTCCATTCACATACATGCACTTAAATACTATTTACTAATTTATATAATAGCTGACAACCTTGGTATTTTTGCAAAAATAATATAGCTTGTAATGGCATCTCTGGCCAAATTTCTACTCTCAATGAAAATTCTAAATATGATAGTTTTACTACCAAATCTCAAAATAATGCTACTAATCTTTAGTAAAGTATTACTTTTTTTGGGGGGGGGGTACGCGGGCCTCTCACTGTTGTGGCCTCTCCCGTTGTGGAGCACAGGCTCCGGACGCACAGGCTCAGCAGCCATGGCTCATGGGCCCAGCTGCTCCGCGGCATGTGGGATCTTCCCAGCCCGGGGCACGAACCCGCGATCCCTGCATTGGCAGGCGAACTCTCAACCACTGCGCCACCAGGGAAGCCCAAGTATTATATATTTTAAAATTTGCAATCTTCTTAATTATAAACTAGGGAAAATTCTGGAGACATTCACGGAATTATAGCTTTGGAAGAGATCTTAGACATTAACTAGTTCAACCTCTTACTCATAGATCTAAATCACTCAGAGGTGAACTTGAATGCTTAGTGATGGGGAGCCACTACCCCATGTGGTGCCCTCCTCAGTTGTTGGTGGTTTTAGCTCAAACACTTACTTATGTTGAGCTGAAAACATCCTTGCACTTTTTACCACTTCATTTATTTCTGTTTTCTCCTTCTTTTACATAATAAACCTTCAATCATTTGTACAGAGCTATCATGTCTCTTAGGCTTGAGCTCCTTTAATTGGTCATCAGACCGAACCCCTCCTTCCAGAGTCGTGGCTCACCCCAATTTTTTTATATGCAGGCCTTAAAATATATAGCCTAAAATAATGTAGAGTATAACAGTACTTCCAAAGATCTGGTTATTATAGCCTAAAATTATATTACGTTTTTAACAGCTACAGTAAACTTTTTTTTTGTTCGTTTAGTTTTGTGTGAATTTTTTCTTTTCTTTAAAGAACAGTCATCAAGATGGATATCTTTCTTCTTCTGTAAAATTAAAAGAAAAAAACCCCCAACTAAATAGATACAAGCAAAATGCAAAACAAACAAAAAACAAACAAACAAACAAAGAACCACATTAAAATGTGTGAGTTTTGGGCTTCCCTGATGGTGCAGTGGTTGAGAGTCCGCTGCTGATGCAGGGGACACGGGTTCATGTCCCGGTCCGGGAAGATCCCACATGCCACGGAGGGGCTGGGTCCGTGATCCATGGCCGTTGAGCCTGCGCATCCGGAGCCTGTGGACTGCAATGGGAGAGGCCACAGCAGTGAGAGGCCCGCAAAAAAAAAAAAAAAAAAAAAAAAAAGTGTGAGTTTTATTCACTAAGAAGAGAGAAACTACAAATCACAAATTGGCAGAAAATATATGCAACACATATAAATGATGCAGAATCCTAGAGTATACAAAGAACTTTTATCAATAAGGGAAACACCTTCCCGCCCCAGAATCCAAGAGCAGACATTCCACAAAAGAGGCAATGCAAATAGTGCATAAACATATGAAAAATGCTCAGTTCATTAGTAACCAGGGCAATGCAAATTGTTATAATTAGACACCATTTCTCACCCATATGATTGAAAACATTAAAAAGTCTGATTATCGGAGTTTTGGTGAGCATGTAGTAAAGGGGACTTTCATATATTGCTCTGGAAAATAAGTTGGCATTACCTATTGAAATACACTTAACCTACTTAAAAATACACATACTCTATGACCCAGCAACATGTTTATCAGTAGATGTGCAAAACTGTTCCCAGAAGCATTATTCATAAAAGCAAGAAACTGAAAGCAACCCAATGCCCAGTAATAGGAGAATGAAAACTTTTTGTAGAATACAGCAATTTTAATGAAATGTAATACAAAAATGAATACAAATGAAGTACAGCTAAACTAATGAATAATGGATCCAAAAAATAAAAATCTATTGAAAAAAGCATCATAGATGTATATAGATGAAATGGCTCCATTTATATGAGTTACAAAACTAGGCAAAACTAAACAATATACTGTTTGAGATACATTTTACACATGGTAAAATTATAAAGAAAAGCATAGAATAATTAACACAATTCTACATAGTGTCACTTTGTAAGATAGGAAGGGGATGCAATTAAGGAGAGGCATATGAGATTTCAACAATACTAGTGATTTTCTATTTCTTTTTTTTTTTTTTTTTTTGCTGTACGCAGGCCTCTCACTGCTGTGGCCTCTCCCGTTGCGGAGCACAGGCTCCGGACACACAGGCCCCGCGGCCATGGCTCGCGGGCCCAGCCGCTCCGCGGCATGCGGGATCCTCCGGGATCGGGGCACGAACCCGCGTCCCCCGCATCGGCAGGCGGACTCCCAACCACTGCGCCACCAGGGAGGCCCTGATTTTCTATTTCTGAAACTGGGCATTGGGCACAGGGTTCTTTTATTATTAGTCTTTAACTTGTTCTTGTACATTATGTACATTATTTGTATGTAAGATATATTTCTCAATTGAGAAACTTTAAAAAGTATATTGAGTGCAAATACATGACTATAGTTATCTCTGGTAAACCAAACTTTATTAGTTTTGGTTTATCATTTCAGTTAGTAAAGATGATTTTAATTCTTCATGCCATTCTTCATTTTATTAATGACTTCCTTTGTTACCCTGTACTTTCC
Organism: Mesoplodon densirostris; assembly: GCF_025265405.1. NCBI lineage: Eukaryota > Metazoa > Chordata > Mammalia > Artiodactyla > Ziphiidae > Mesoplodon > Mesoplodon densirostris. Next base: position 95,143,931 of record NC_082667.1, on the reverse strand, counting down.
ACAAACTGTGTAGATGAATGTACTATTTTTTAAAATGTATATCACTGAAAAATCTAGTTATTCAGCGTTTTAAAAATTAAATTAATTTATATTCTCCAGCTTTATTGAAATATTGACAATATAACAGTTTGTTTACAAGTTATACAATGTGATTAGTAGATATACATATATATTTCAAAATAATCACCACAATAAGGTTATCTCCATCTCTTCACAGAGAGAGTTTTTTTTTTTTTTTAAACAAGCATAATAGCTAAGTAATTAAGAGAACAGATGCTAGAGAAAGAATGCCTGCATTTTAATCCTGGCTCTGCCATTTATACTAGTTATGTGATTTACACAAGTTATTAGCCCTCTCACTGCTTCAGTTTCCTCATTTATAAAATGGGGGTAATATTATTTACTCACAGAGTTATTGAGAGAATTAAATTTGTTTCCATATGTAAAGTGCTCAGAATAGTGATTGGCACACAGTAGATGCTATCTAATTTTTACCTAAAATAATTTGCTTCAGTGTCCCTGATTACATTTCTGATTCCATGAAAACTAGATTTATTCTAAGGTAAGAACACTGGAGCTGCAATACAAAATCCTGGCTTTGTTTTGAACTACCTGTCATCTTGAGCTATATAATCTCACTGTTATGTGTGTCAATTTCCTCATCCATAAAATATGGTAGTTAAGCTCAGTTGCACCTTTGATCTTTTCTAGCAATCAAATTTTTGATTCCTTGAAGGTACTTTTAATACTTCCTAGAAAAGAAAAAAAATACATTCTTTCTGAAACCAGGTTTCAAAGTATTTGATATGCCAACATCATTTGGCTTTTTAAAAAGGTGAAGTATAACCACCTATACAAACATGCACAAATTATAAGTATACAGGTTATGTAGACACACCCAGATTGCACAGACACCCACTGAAAAAGCTTTCCTTATAACCTGTTTCCATATACCCCTAGCCATAGTTGTACCTATTCTTCAACCTGATAGAAATGGAATATAATATGCATTTTAGTGACTGGTTTCTTTTGCACAATATCATGGTGATTCATCCATGTTACTGTTTCTTAGCAGTGGCCGATTCATTTTTTATTACGGTATTTCTCTGAATGAATAAATTTCACTTTATATATTGTAGTGTTGAAGAACATTTGTGATAATTCTAGATTATGGCTATAAAGCTGCTAAAGTTTTAGAACTTTAGAAAGTTCTTGTACATGTCTTCTGTTTTACATATGAATGAATTTCTGACACACACACACACACACACACACACACACACATCTCTTGGTCTGAATTCCCAGGTCAAAGGATATGCATATATTCAAATTTAGTAGACGTTGAGTTTCCAGGTGTTACACATCTTTGTTAATACTTAGTATTGTATTTTAAAAATTTTAGCTGTTCTGATAACGTGTGTGTAGTTGTATCTAATTGTTTTAATGTGAATTTTTTTGAGGACTGAAGCTGAGATCTTTCTATGTTTATTGACCATTTGGCTATCCTCCTTTATGAGAAGCTAATTCAAATATTTTGCCTTTAAAATAAATCAGTGTGATGGTCTTTTTGATGTGTCACCTGTCTACAGTCTCCAGTTATTCAATCAAACACTAATGTGTTGCTGTGAAGGTATTTTGTAGATGTTATTAAAGTCTATAATCAGTTTGCTTTAAATAAAGGGGATTATCCTAGATAATCTTTGTGTACCTGAGTCAATCAATTCAAAGGCCTCAAAAGCAAGCTTTCTTGAGAGAATACAAAATTCTGCCTGTGAATGGCAGCTTTCATCTATTCCTATGAGTTCCTGCCTTTCCTCCTGGCCTGCCCTAAAAATTTCAGACTTGCCTAGATACCCCCTCCCCCCACTCCACACACATTTATGTAAGGCAACCTATTCACTAAATCTTAATATATCTTACTGGTTCTGTTTCTCTGGTTCAAACCTGACTGATATAATTAGGTTGTCTTTTTCTTACTGATTGTAGGAGTTCTTTATAGATTCTGGATATGAGCTCTTTGTTGGTATTATGCATTATAACTACTTCTTTCACTCTATAGTTTGCTTTTGTAATATCTTAATGGTGTTTTGGATGAAAAAGGTTCAATCTTCTCCTTAATGGTTAGTGCTTTTTATGTCTGTGTAAAAAATCCCTGCCCGTCCCAAAGTCATAAGCATATTCCCTATGTTATCTTCTAGAAGCATTTCTTTTTCACTTTCCATATTCATATATACAGTTCACTTGGAATTGATTTTTGTGTATGGTGTGAGGTAAGGGTCATTTTACTAATTCCATATAATCATTCAATTGACTCAGCACCATTTAATAAAAAGACAAATATTGGGCTTCCCTGGTGGCGCAGTGGTTGAGAGTGCCTGCCGATGCAGGGGATGTGTGTTCGTGCCCCAGTCCGGGAAGATCCCACATGCTGCGGAGCGGCTGGGCCCGTGAGCCATGGCCACTGAGCCTGCGTGTCCGGAGTCTGTGCTCTGCAACGGGAGAGGCCACAACAGTGAGAGGCCTGCGTACCGCAAAAAAAAAAAAAAAAAAAAAAAAAAAAAGACAAATATTTTCTATCTGCTATGGAGTACCACCTTTGCCACAAATCAAGCATTCAAATATGTGGGTCTGTTTCTAGACTCCATTCTATTCCATTGGTGTAAATATCCTGGTGCAGAAAGCATATTGTAGTCAGAGAGAAGGATGTAAATTAAATTACTGATATTAGAAATAAGTTATTGATGTTGACCTGGTCCAGAGTATGACAAAGGGAACGGGTACTTGAGGCAGAATGGTAGAAAATTCATTAGAGGTGAGAAAGGATTGAGAGAGATCAGGGTGTTGGATTGTTCATTCACATCAATGCTGAATCACCAGTATATTGGCAAAGACTTTTTCAATAAAGAAAGACTGTGAACCAGATGCCAAAGTCCTCTTTCAGGGGAAAAATTACTTGAGAGATCAGGAGTTGGCATAGTTGAATGACTTGGGCCTCATGGGAATAGAGTTTTACTGAGAGTTTTGCTGGAGAGTTCTGGTTATGTTAATGGAGAGCAAGATGCCCTCCACAATTGTCAACTGTGGGTACACTGAGTGTGAGAATAAAAGTGACCTGGCAAATAGGAGAGTAGAAAAAAAATGAATAAATGCTCACTGAACTATAATCCAGTATTAGCAAAGGGTTCATTTGAAATGTTTAATATTTGAATAGTTTTGAAAAAAAAAGCTTGAATGACTGAACATACAAAGATGTTCAGTAATGTAATACTGAACAGATGTAATCCTGTTAGTATTAGATTTTCCAAGTATAATTACAGTATTAAGAAGTATAAACATACAAAACAGAGTGGTACTGGCACAAAAACAGACACATAGAACAATGGAACAGAATAGAGAGCCCAGAAATAAACCCATGCACTTACGGTCTATTAACCTACTTCAAAGGAGGCAAGAATGTACAATGGAGAAAAGACAGTCTCTTCCATAAGTGGCGCTGGGAAAACTGGACTGCTACATGTGAAAGAATGAAATTAGAACATTCTCTAACACTGTATACAAAAATAAAATCAAAATGGATTAAAGACCTAAATGTAAGACTGGAAACTCCTAGAAGAAAACATAGGCATAACACCCTTGACAGAAATCATTGCAATATTTTTTTGGCTTTGTCTCCTAAAGCAAAGGAAATAAGAGCAAAAATAAACAAATGGAATCTAATTAAACTTAAAAGCTTTTGCACAGCAAAGGAAACCATCAACAAAATGAAAAGACAACCTCATGAATGGGAGAAAATACTTGTAAATGATATGACCAATAAGGGGTTAATATCTAAAATATATAAGTAGCTCATACAACTCAACAGCAAAAAAACAAAAAACCCAATCAAAAAAAAAAAAAAAAAAAACAAGCAGAAGACCTGCACAAATATTTTTCCAAAGAAGACATATGGATAGCCAACAGGTATATGAAAAAATGCTCAACATCACTTTAGAATTAGTAGAGAAATGCACATCAAAACCACAATGAGGGCTTCCCTGGTGGCGCAGTGGTTGAGAGTCCGCCTGCCGATTCAGAGGACAGGGGTTCGTGCCCCGGTCTGGGAAGATCCCACATGCCGTGGAGCAGCTGGGCCTGTGAGCCATGGCCGCTGAGCCTGCACGTCCGGAGCCTGTGCTCCGCAACGAGAGAGGCCACAACAATGAGAGGCCCGTGTACCGCAAAAACAAAACAAAACAAAACAAAACAAAACAAAAACAAACAAACAAACAAAAAACCACAATGAAGTATCACCTCACACCTGTCAGAATGGCTATCACCGAAAAGTCTACAAATAACAAATGTTGGAGAGGATGTGGAGAAAAGGGAACCCTCATACACTGTTGGTGGGAATGTAAATTGGTGCAGTCACTATGGAAAAAAGCATGAAGGTTCTTCAAAAAACTAAAAATAGAACTACTTTCACTCCTCGATATATATCTGATGAAAGTGAAGACACTAATTTGAAAAGCTACTTGCACCCCAATGTTCATAGCTGCATTATTTACAATATCCAGGATATGGAAGCAATGCACAATGGAATATTACTCAGCCACAAAAAAGAATGAGATTCTGCCATTTGTAATAACATGGATGGACCTAGAGAGTATTATACTTAGTGAAATAAGCCAGAGGGAGAAAGTCAAATACTCTATGTTATCATTTATATGCAGAATCTAAAAAATAAAACAAATGAATCTATATAACAAAACAGACTCACAGATGTAGAGACAAACTAGTGGTTTGAGGGAAGAGGGAATGGGGGAGAGGCAAGACAGGGGTATGGAATTAAGAGATACAAACTACTATGTATAAAATAGATAAGCAACAAGGATATATTGTACAGCACAGGAAAATATAGCCATCATTTTCAATAACTTTAAATAAAGCATAATCTATAAAAATATTGAATCACTATGATGTACACCTGAAACTAATATATTGTAAATCAACTGTACTTCAATAAAAGCAAAACAATGAACAAAAAAATAAGTATAGACATATATAGCAATTTCAATATTTCTATCTCTTTAAAAACATGGCAAAAAATGTTAAAATTCATTACATTTTCCAGTGTTCCTCATACAAAGACTCCTAAGAACTACTACCTACTTTGGTTAAATGTTAGAAAAATATTGGTGTTTTAGATTTTATATACATATATATATATATTTTTTCTTTTATCAGAGAAGGAGATCATAATTTTCATATGTTGCCCTTTTATGCTTGAGCTATTGGGAAACTATATTTCCTAATATTTTTCCTGATCAGCTCAGACTCCGATATATGTTTACTTAATAATTATATTTATTACATAGTTTTAGTAGAAAAACTATGGGACTTGGAGCCATAGATATTTGAATGAAAGTACCATTTTTGCTATTTCCTAGCTCTTAACCTTGGGCAATTCTATTTCCTTCTTTGCAAAATGGGGTTTTAAAAAATACTTATTTGTCAGGGTTGCTGTGAGGTTTAAATGAGACAATAATTGTAAAGCACTTAGCACTATAACTGGCACAGAGTAGGAATTCAAAAAAGGCAGCCATCATAATTTATTTACCATAATTTCCTTTAAACTATCAAATTTACATGATGCTTTCATTTTCTGGAAGGAGTGTGAAAACTGAAGTTACATTGTGAAGTGGCTGGATAAAAAGAAAATGAAACCTTTAGTGAGAGAAATAATAGTTAAAAATCTAGGTTTAGATTAAGGTCTTTGCATTTAGCTTCCCATCTGCTAATCTGGCTTGTGTCCATTCAATTCAAGAAAAGACTGGGTGCCTACTAAGTGCCAGGCACTGTTAAAACCTGGGGATAAGGTGAAGAATTACAAAAATAGTCCCTTGTCCTTAAAATCTCATGGTCTAATTGAAGAAGGCTTTAAATAGTTTAAAATTAAACTAACTCCCTCATTATATCCTCTTTATATTTATTCATACCTTTGGGAGAAGAAAAGAGTTGCTTTTCTGATGTTTCCCAAGTCTTATCTATTTCTGAATAGGCAATTGATTTCTACTGGTAGGAAAATTTATGGGCCTATACTCCATTCCCTTAGAGGAAAGTAGCTTCATGAGGCATCAACCAGCTACTAAGGGCAAAGGTATAATATAGCGAATTTATTTTAAAAAATGTTTAAAGGAATGCTATCATTTTTTCTCCATATGAAGCCCTACATACATAACAGATAAAAGTAAAGTTGCCACTCTTTTGGAAAGAGAATGAGAGGGGTAGGCACACCTATTATTAGTTTATAACAATTAAATTTAACAAACATTTTAAAGAAGAATAAAGAAAAGTATTATAATCACATTTATTCACCGATTTAGAATAATTTAAACAACATTTTTTCACTGTGCTTACTTTGACAGAAATTTTGACTGTAATATTGGGGTAATAACAGAATGATATGGGACAAGAATAAAACCACATTCTTTGTCTTCCCTCTTAAACTAACAAGAAAAGTCATGGAAAAAATGGAGGTTGGCAAAAGTTTCTAGTTTTAGTTGAGCAAAGGTTGGGTCATTCGCTTAAAAGCAATAGTTACTAGATAGACAAGGGTACAATATTAAGGGTGATAAGTTATTTCTATAAAGCTGTTATTATTTAATATTAATATCTTATAAGGTGCACATTGCCATATCTCAATGAGAAAGTTCACATGAATTTAAAAAGTTGTACTTTTTACCTATAAAAATATATAAATTTATTCTTACCAGCAGCCTTTTCATTTTGACCCAGAACACTATGCTGTATTTTCCACAAGGGAACAAATTCTTCTTTAGTAGTTTTAAGAATCACAGAGGAATGACTTTCTTCATATGTTGGACATCTTTGGGTGTAATATAATATCCCATCTTGCTGGGCAACCATTTGATTGCCATTTGAATGATTTATTTTTGCTAAAGTTTGGCACTCAGAAGAACAATATGGTAGAGATGGCATCACAGTGACTAAGTCAGGACAAACATGAGAGTGGAAGACTACTTTCTTGATTCCACTGATTTAACTTCTGTTGGAAGCACGTTTTGAATGAACAGTCACTTGTACTGATGTTTTGAGAATTTTCAGGCATTACAGATTAATACTGAGATACTTGTATATTTTTACCAATTCTAATATTTAATTGAGATTTAGGAGGAGGATGAGGTACAATTAATTTACCCTGAGCTTGTAAAAATGTGTTGGCTTTGCTCACAGACTGTGGTCGAATAACAGCGCCTTTTCTGTTCGTATATATAAAGTCTGATTGGACTTTAGCAGATCTTGTTCTTCTAATTACTTTTGCTCCACCCTTTTGTGGATTAGTTTTCTGAGTTTTAGAACCACCACTATTTACAGGGGATTTACTTTCCTCTTCTTTTGAGTCTGGCCAGGCTTGTTTAGCAATGTTATAACCTGAAGGTATAAAACAGTTCACAGGCACATGGTCTATTCCAGATCCTCCTAAAGCAGTGACATTTTCAGAGATAAAATCATCCTTGGGCTTTTTCTTATCAGCAGAATTCACAGAAGAAGCAGGAATAATACTAGTTATGTTGCTGGCAGCAACACTTTTAGTTTGAATGTGGAATGGTTGAGACCACTGTTGAGTTATTCCTATTCTATTTTTCAGTGAATGATTATCTTCAACATTTTTTTCTGTATCCTCAGTTTCATCAAACCATTTCAGTTTTTTAATAGTCTTTGGAATTTCTGCACTTTTCCCTTTTTCTTTTGTTAATTCAATACTGTCTCTGATATCTGTTGCTTTTTGATTTCCTAACTTAAAGCCTTGGTTTGTAACTAGTGCCTTAAAATAATCATGTTTGTATTTAGATTCTTTCTTTAAAATACTTTTAAGAAGCCTCACACCATTTCTCTCATGAATATCGCATTTCATTTTCTTGTGCTGACCAACTAAGTCACAATTAGAAATTATACTATATAATGATGTTGTTGTTTCAGCTGTAAAAACTTTTGAGTCAGAGTTGTAAGGTATACAGCCAGCTTGAAAATTATCTGAAAATAAAGACAACTCTTCCTCATTACAGTTAAAATAGCTTATCTTTTCATCTTTAATGTCTTTTATTTCCCCTAACTTATCAGAACACTGCACTGGGTCGATTTCTTTTATATGTATACTGTTTTTTGGTAAAGGCCTAGCTGATTGTGTATTCGATGGCAAAACTAAAGGTGTTGCCACAGGTACAAATGAAGTGGGAACTGAAGTAGTTCTATTTTCTTGAGTCAATTCAGAATATTTCTCTTGGTCTGAAATTGTTGCCATTTCCTGGGTTGGAGAATCTGGAGTGGCCTGGGCTTTGCTGAACTTAAATGTTGGGCTCTCAGTAACTAATGGTCTCTCCCTTTTGAATGCTCCAGAAGTGGTGTCAGTTGTCCTCATAGAACTAGTTTCAGAGGTCTCTTTGCTTTTTTTATCTTTTACAAATATGGATGGGCTATATACAAAGGCTACTAAATTGTTAGCAGTATTTGTGGCTCTTTCCACAGTTCTACTCAGAGCAGATGAATTTTGTTCTTCACCATTAAGACATTTAAGTGAAGGTAGAACATTAGATTTACTTAAAATATCTGAGAAATGTGTGACAGTCTGAGTGTTCGGATCATCTAAATTTATAAGCCAATTATTTATATATTGAGTTTTAGAGAATGACAGCTTATCTTCATCAAAGCAACTTAGATTAGTTGATTGCAGATTTGCAGATTTGAGGGAAATAGAATTCTGCTGCTGGATTGATGTGGAAGGCTCCTTATTAAGTGTTAAATATATTTCTTCACATTCCCCAGCCTCAAGACTGTCTATACTTGAGAGGGTTTCAGAATTTGTTATCTGATTAACTTCATCACAAAATTTCTGAAAGAAAAAAAAGAACATTGTTCTATAGCTTAGAAAATTTTAAGTGCCAAAATTAATGATTCAACACACCATTGTTACTGAGCCCAATTCTATTTGGCATATAAAATAGAGTAGTATGAATATAAACCGTATAGGTATATAAATAATCTATATCCCTGGAGCAGTCCTCAGAGTGAAAAAGAGGGAGCCAACAAAGACTTACAATAAAGTGTGTTTGCCTTAATTTCTTCACCTTAAAGTATTGATAATTACTTAATTATCCTAACCATAGTTATAGCTTTAAAAATAATTTTGCTGTTGCTATTCCATTCAGAGAATAGAGTTCCTTGAAGATTTCATAACGGCATGTGAAATTCTGAAAAATACTTATTTACAAATGGTATTTTTTTCCTGAAACCTTCACTGGACTTGAACGAGGCTCCTAAAAGCCCTATGACTCTAATATGAGCTTCCTATTGTTAAGGCTACATATTTTTATAAAAGTTAATCTCATGGTGTGTATAATAGAGTTCTCAACTCTGGCTGCATATTAGAACCACATAAGAAGCTTTGTAAAAACATGCCGGGTCCTGCTGATTGAATACTTGGATGGGGTCCAGGTACTGGTTGTATTATTATTATTTTTAAATTCCCCAGGTAACTCTAATGTGGATTTAGGATTGATTTTAATGACTCGTTTTTGGAGATTTAGCACAGTAATAATTTCTATGAATTCCTTACATGTTCTCATCACTACTTCAATGAAATTTCATGGAAATTATCCGTTTTTAATAAAATTTCATGATCACTTCAAAGTATAGTCAATGTTTAAAACTATTTCTAATTTCTCACATTTATAACATATGTTTAGAATGCATTAATCTGTATCACATATGTAGAAATAAATTCAAGAAGATTTTAAATTGTTAATCTAGTCAAGAAGTTAAATGGACTAAAAGAAAATTAGTTCCCTTAAAATTTTACACAAATTTTAGAAAATTTAAATATTTTGGTATTAAACAAAAATTTATTATTTTTCTAGCCTCCCAAATAAACTGAGAAACCAATGAAATCAGTTACAGATAAAATATTTTAGTTTGTATAGTTCATGCTTATTGATATACTATTGTGAAATGTTTTGAAAATGATTCATAAGAGTTTGTTATTACTAGCATTTACTTCCTGCCTGTCACATCATTCAGTACTGTGATATCTTTTTAAAGAGATGGTCACTCAACCTAACTAGAACAAATCAAAGCACAGCTTCTTCAGTGCCTGTTTTTGGAATTGAGTTATATTAATTGATAATGAGGTTCCTAAAAGCTCTATGACTCTAATATGAATTTCTTTGAGATTGCAGCTAATGAGATATAGAAATCTGGGTTAGAAGGTCCTTCTAGCTGTAAGTGTGAGGTTCACGGCTTTAAGATTTCTCTTTGCCTAGGTCTGTGATGGCTTCCTTTCCCAAAGCACCTCAGAAGAAGTTCAGCAACTACTGATTTCACTAAATTATACTATTTTTTCCCTCAGAATTTTTCATACACCAAACAATGAAACATGATCAGCTTCAAGTTTAGCTTGTGTTACTGATATAAACTGTACTAGACTTAACATGCCTTGTGTTTTAGTTTTCAAATCAACTTTATTGAGATATACTTATCTACAATAAAATGCACTCATTTAAAATGTATAGTTCGATAGGTTTTGACAAATTATTTACCCATAACCATCATACTGAAATATTTTAGAACCTTCCCATCTGTTGAAATTTCTCTCATGCTTCTTTGTAGTCAATACTTACCCATTAACAACCACTAATCTGTTTTCTGTCACTATAGATCTGAGTTTTCATCTGTTATCATTTTCATTCTGCCTGAAAAATTTCTGGGAGTATTTCTTATAGTGCAGATACTGGTGTAATATAGTGGTGTGCAGCTGATGTTTGTTTGAAAATGCCTATTTTTGCCTTCATTTTAGAAGGACATTTTAGTTAGATATAGATTATAAGTTGGTCGTATTTTTTCTTTCTCAGAACTTTAAAAATATTGTTTCACTGTCTTCTGGCTTGAAATTAGTATGGTCCATCTTATCTTTGTTCACCTGCACGTAATACATCTTTCCCCCCCTCTAACTTAATCTAATTTTCATGTGCTTTTGTGAGGGGTGTGTGTGCACATGTACATGGGTGCACACTTATCCTTCTTGAAGTTTGTTGAGCTTCTTTGATTTGTGAATTTATAGTTTCATCAAGTTTGAAACATTTTCAGCCACTGTTTTCTTTAAAGATTCCCTCTCCCCTTTGTGAGATTTAAATTAAATGTATGTTAGATTTAGATATTGTCCCTCAGGTCACTAACATTTTGTTATATATTTTTTCCGTCTTTTTTCTCCCAATGCTTCAGTTTGGATGATGTCAGTCCACTGATCTTTTTGTCTGTAATGCCTGCTCTGTTAAGTCCATCCAGTGTAATTTTAATCTCAGATAATATGTTTTCAGATCTAGAAGTTCTATTTGGTTCTTCCAAAAATTTCATTTTCATTATGTTCATTTTTCTTTAATTCCTTGAAAATATTTAAAAAGTTATTTTAAATTCTTGCCTGATAATTCTGTTATCTCTGTCATTTATGTGTCTGGTTATATTGGCTAATATTTCTCCTGGTTATAGGCCATAAAGGTTTCTGCTTTTTCACATGTCTAGTAAGCTCTGATTGAGTGTTGGACGTTGTGAACATTATGCTATATGTTTAGATTTCAATCTTCTTTAAGAAAGGGTTGGGTTTTTTTTTTTTTTGAAAGGTAGTTGGAATACCAGTGGAATTTTTTTAGACTTGTCCAGAGGACATGTACAGGTAAAAAGCTTATGTGATGATAGGGCTTACCTCATTTGTTTCCCTTTCTTTTCGTGATCATATCTTATACTACCTGTTCTATACTGTCTAAAAATAATTGTTTCATATTAGTTATTCAGAATTATAGTTGTTTATGGCAGGAAAGCACTTCATCATAGCCAGAAGAAGTCTTCTGCTTCGCTTTTCTAGTCTTGCCACAATTGCTTAGTTATTGGATAAATTAGGCCAAGGTTATGAATTTAATCTTCATATCAGCCTACTAAGAATCTCATAACTGTGTAATTACTCATAAAAAATAAAGTGCATGAACATTTCAGGAAATTTAGTATGAACTCCATACTCATTTGTGAGAAAAACCAAAGTAAATACCATATTAGAGTCAGAATAGAGACACCATTTCTAGTTAATTGTGCCATATTTTCATTAAGAACCTAATGTCCATATGTATTATAACTTTCAAGTTGCTTTTTATAATCCAGTCTTTAATAATGTTATTTATATTACATTATACTTTCAAATAGCTTTCATGTTTTTCAGAAAATAGCATCCATAAAGCATATTTTTCTAAATATGAGAGATGGAAAAATAAGAATAAAAGCAGAGAGAAAATGGAGTAAAAGGTTAAACAAATATTAAAAACTTATTTCACTAGTATCTGTGATGAATTTGTGCTGATTCATCCAAACATACCCTTGGCTAGTGGTCTGCATTTCTTTAGTGGAGAACACTGCAAAAATGGGAGAGAATTATTGCTAGATATTAAAATATTAATAATGTATTTAGAGTTTCATACTTGCAAACTGCTTAGATGCTGATCTTCTAGGAGTTTCTGAGTTTCCTCCAGTTTAAGCTGGAATGCATCTTTGTTAGTAGTCAAGTTTGCCTTGCTGTTTTCCTTCATTTCTTTATCACAATTGATTTTGGATAGGAGATGTTTCTGATGCTTGTGATCATTTTTCGACAATGATGAAGGCAAGGAATTATCTATAACTCTGTGAACCATACATAAAAAATGTTTAGTACATTTAAATAAAGTTATCATACATATAACATATTCATATATATGTGTGTGTGTGTGTGTGTGTGTGTGTGTGTATGTCCAGATAATCACATATAAGGATACTGGAGAAATATATAGACATATTAGAATGGGAATTTCAAGGAGTCAACAGCAGAATAAAAATGGATGTGAGATTACAGTGCCAATAAAGCACTCCATCTTCATGTAAGAATATCCAATTATTCATGGCTTTGATTATTAAATCCTATTCCTCTATCTATTGCTTGGGATAGATATAAAAGTAATTCCTGTAGATGTATGGAGTTAGTCCTCAGTTCTTTAAGAGAATTCCTATCTGGATAATGATATGCTGCATACCCTTCAAGTTCTGAGTTGATGTCATGGGTGGTAGGTATCCCTATAACCCTAATAGAGTTGGTTGAGATTCAAGCAGATAGAAAATAAAATTTCTTGTTAGGGTAGACAGGAATTTCCATCTAACTTTACTAGGTTTGGAAGCTTGGATTTTATTGTATGGAGGAGAGTGTACATATTTGTTTCCAGTTGTACTACAAATATAAGCATGGTTTTCATGCCACAGAGGGGGGTACCTTTATTTTTAGTGTGTTAAAGTGCCATCTGCAAATTATTAGTAGATGACATCATCTTTTAGAATTTCGCATCTTCTGGAAACTTATAGCATGTAACATTTCAATATATGTACAAAGTGAAAAGAAAAGAACAAAGGAAGAATCTTTTTTTGGGGGGTGAAGTATATCAAATAGCTGACTGCTGTTGCATTAGGGCCAGTAGTGTGAATCCCAAGGGTATTTATTCCCAATTCATTGGAATTATTCCCAGTTCAATAAGGATTCAAATGCTTTGGAAGGTGACACATGGCCACATATGACATATAACTATCTCCAATACCTATATATATCTTTCTTTGGACAGATTGGAATAGTAAAAGTCAATGATTACTAGATTCCTGACTATCATTTTGTGACCACAGAGGGTCAAAAAAGAGCAAAAAGAGCACAAGAGCAAAAAGGTACCTAACACAAGTTCCTGAACACTGAGAATATGTTTCTCTCTCTCACTTTTAGGTTTCCTACTCTTACATATTCCTTCCCCTTCAGTCACCCTTCCCAAATGAAATATTACTAAATCTACAAAATATCTAATAAACTAAATTTATTTACCTTTAAAGTTGTTGTCTGTCAACTTTTTCTTCTCTATTTTTTTCTTCTCTACTCCACTTCTCCTCTCTTATCTATTTTCAATTCGTGAGGAGGATTGAAGGAATGGATAGGAATAAAAGGAGATGGGGAGGTAGAAAGAGAGGAAGAGTGAAGCATGGGGGGAAAGGAAGAAGAAATCATAAAGGAAGAAGAAACAGGAGGAATTGGAGATGGGAAATCTAAATTTGCTGGAGACAAATACAGAGAGGGAGATGAATGCAAAGGAGAGGAAAAAAGAGGGATAAATGAAAGAGGTAAGAGTGGAGAGGTAGAAGAGGAAGGTGAAGGAGAGGAAAAAACAGATGAAGAGGAAGAAAACTGTATAGAGGATGAAGAAGAGGATATGGAAGTAGAAGGAGATGAAGACAAAGAAGAGGATGGAGAATGACAGGGAGGTGGATGGGAGAAAACTGATGTAGGTGGATGATCTACAAAGGCCTAGGGCAGATTTGACAATGTTATGGTTTGTGGGACAGATTGCTGGACTGACTGAAAATGAACTAAGCTAGCAGGATGTTCAGGCAATGGAGTGATAGAAGAAAGAGTGGGGATTGGTTGATGAGGGGGATGACTGGACAAACAAGAAGGCTTCAAAACAGGGAAACCTTCCAAAGGGTTTGGGGAAACAATCAGTTGAGCTGGAAGGGAACGATGAACGAGGGCCGGCATTAGAGTGGTTGGGGTAGAACGTTATGCTGGAAGGAAATGTTTGGGTCTGAAAGTTTTGTAAAATAACTTACTCTGTGAGTCAGAATCAGGAATGACTGGTGAACCTCAGGGCAGGTGGGGTAAATAGTCAGGTGGGCCAGAAGGAATTGGGGCTGGTAGCCGAGGGAAACTGCAAGAAAAGCTGGAAGTAACTGGGGCTGGAGGGCGAGGAAGATATTTGATTGGGTAGGACAGTAATGGGGCTGGTAAGAAGTTCTTTGGAAGAGTAGAGGGGACAAATGGACAGATAGGCAGGGTATGGGGCTGGTGGGTGGGAGAAACAGTTGGATAGCTAGGACGAATTTGGGAATGGTGGGACAGCAATGGGGCTCTTAAAGAAGACAGCTGATCAGGTAAGTGGGGATCAGGTATGGAGACAGCTGGACAGGCAGGAATGGATCTGCACAGGTGGAAAAGCATTTGAACAGGAAGTAGAGAGAGCCTTATTAAGATGGTTTTTTGATTTATTGGGCTGTCTCGAGGCTTTCAATTCATATTATCTTTTGTTCTGAGGGTCCATGCATGATGTTCTTCTGATCACCCACTGTCCTCTCATGAGCTGAGAAATGTACATAGCTTACTTATTCAGGTTCCCCTTTCACATTCCTTGCTCTTAGAGTATTTTCACTTCTCAGAAGTCTGATAGTCATACAGATAATGAATATGGGCTAGAAAATCTGTTTTAAAGTACTGGTACAATGGGCAAAGAGAGGTCAAATAGATTACTGCTCAGCTCTGGTCAGATTTCTCAGGGTAGCCTGTGGTTCAGGATCAACTGTCTCACCACAAATACATGGATATTGGAGATAGATATCTAATAACATCATTTTAAAGTATAAAAATATGGGGAAAATATAGCTTATTTTACCCTACATCTACCAGAAGAATGGTCAAGTACATTATCTTTGTGATAAGGATTTGGTTGTGATCGAAGGCTTTTATTTTTATTAGTCATTTATTAATATTCTTATATCTCATTATTTCCTAAGTAGCTTTTATTTTCATATGGATATGTCTCTGATTTTTCTTGAGGCTTAAGCATTGAATGCCCTCCATTTATTTCATAAAATTTTTTTCTCCTTTAGATTATCACATTACAACATCTTAAATTATTTTAATCTACCACTAATATTTTCTACATTAGAACAATCATTTGTGAGTACTGATATACCTCCCCTTCTTTGGAAGCTCCCTGTTTCTTGACATTACTTTATTCTCTAACACATTTTAGGCTTATATTGTACAGAAAATGTATTTTTAATGTGACAATAGCTTATAAGTATTTGTAGTTTAATTATATTTTCAATAACAGTACATATAAATATTTCTATTAACCTAATACTTGATCTTTAATATTCCAAGCTGTCATATTTATATATAGCATTTTATAGTTTACAAAGTATTTTCACATACATGATTTAATACTGTTAGTTATCTGTGGAGAGGAGTTCAACTTTTAAATAAGTAAATAATAGTGTTCTCTCTATAAATTGTATACATTTGTTTCCAAACATATAAAATTTATGTGGGTGTATGTACAGGTAGATATAAATATCATGAAGTCATAGTCATAATAGTGTATTACAATAATAACTGAAAACTATGTATTCTAATTTAGAATGGAGATAATTTCTCATAAAACAAAGTTGATATAATGGTCCTAGCAAGATTTGGTATAATGATAATTATGTTTGTTTGCTACAGGGAAATCAAAATTGTCTGATGCGTTATCTCTTCTAAGACTTTAAGGAAGTCTTAGAAGAGACATTGTTGAACAGAAAAGTCTATCCTTTCATTCATAATGCAAAAGAGCTTTTTTAATTGAAAATATCTGATAACAAAAAGGGTAATAATACACAGAAAAAGAAATCTAATAGTGAAGAAAACCTGTATACAAAAATGCACATTACTTCTATACTAAATGATTTGGAATTTTTTATCACTCTAAATTCCCCTTGACCCTAACCCCCCACCCCTACTAATTGTCTGTCATCTTCCTTTTCAGAAAAAACTTTCCACACAGTACTCTAAAATTATACTGTGGTCACTGCCGCAACTTCCATTTGTTCCTTAACTTACTGCTATCTGGCTTCTACTTCTACTGCTCCAATGTACTGCTTTTGCTAGCGACTAACTAATTGACCTAACTGCAGACCTAGACACTTCTTGACCACTATCTTTCCTGACTTTAATTCCCTTTATTTCCATATCATCATACATTTCTGGTTATTTTCTGACTTCTCTGGTTGTTTCTTCTCAGGGTCTTTTTTGAGCTCCTCTTTCTTTGCTTGGATATGCTGGAATTTTTGAGAGTTATGTCATCTTCTTCTTTGCTTATCTATCCATACTCTGTGTGTAATATTATTTATACTGTCTGTGTGATCTTATCTGTATCTGTATGTGAGCGAAGGGTTAATAAAATCCATCCTCTGTGGACCAATTCAACTTTGGGTTAATTTTCTAACTCTTTCCCCTGGATTACTAGCAGGACTTGAACTGTGTTTCAGGCACATTGACTATGTAAAAAATAACCCTTTATTGGTAAACTGTATCTGTACCGGGACAACTGTGAATAAACCATAGATACCTGATAGGAAGCTATAGCTTTAGGTTTCCCTGAGTGTGATAATCCTTATAACTGGACATATCTCTTGCATGGAAGCTATTCATATAGAGCCATTACAAGAAATATGGGCTTCTGTTTGGAACATGGGATTTCTAACCCAGGGTGGCTGTCTGTGCATTGTGATGTCATCATTTGTGGGAATAGGGGCACAGCAAAGATCAGCCCCTTGACTGTTTCATGGCATGCCATGAGAAGTCCTCCTGTTGAAGAATGTTGCCTATCGACATGCAATGTTTTATGTCTTCTAATTGAGGCCAAACATGGTCTATTGTAATCATGGGAGTTTGATTGTTTAGCTGAACCAAGACTCCCACTGGTGGGTATTGAACCATGGCTTTAACTTCATCCATTCATTGACAGCTATCATACCTATATTCATGGCCCAGACATCTTACAAATGAGAAATTGACTCCAGAATAGCCCATAAGTGTCTCAAACTCACAGTTTATCATCCTTTTTCTTGTCTGATTGCTGTGGTTAGGACTTCCAATACTATGTTAAACAGAAGCAGCAAAAGTGGGCATTCTTGTCTTGTTTCTGATTTTAAAGGGAAACTTTCATTTTTCACAATTGAATATGATTTTGCTGTGGGTTTGTCATAAATGACCTTTATTATGTTGAGATATGTTCCCTCTATACACATTTTGATGAGAGTTTTTATCATAAATATTCAATTTTGTTAAATACTTTTTCTCTATCTATTGAGACAATTGTAATTTTTATCTTTCCTTTTGTTAATATGGTGGATCCTAGTGATTGATTTGTGTATGTGAACTACTCTTGTACCCCTGGAATAAATCCAACTTGATCATGATATATGATCTTTTTAATGTATTGTTGGATTCAGCTTGTGAATATTTTGTTGAAGATTTCTGCATCTATATTCATCAAAAATACTGGCCTGTAATTTAAATTTTTTGTAGTGTCTTTGCCTGGTTTTGGTATCACAGTAAGGGTGGCCTTGTAGAATAAATCTGGGAGTGTTCCATCCTCTTAAAGTTTTTGGAATAGTTTGATTACAACAGGTATTAGTTCTTCTTTATACATTTGATAGAATTCCCTGTGAAGCTGTCCCATCCTGGAATTTTGTTTGCTGGGAGTTTTTTTTTAATTGCAACTTTTATTTCACATCTAGTGACTGGTCTGTTCAAATTGTCTGTTTCTTCTTGACTCAGTTTTGGTAAGCTGTATGTTTCTAGAAATTTGTCCATTTCTTCTAGGTTGTCCAGTTTGTTGGCATAAAACTGATCATAGGATTCTCTTATGGGTTTTTTTGACATCTTTATTGGAGTATAATTGCTTAACAATGGTGTGTTAGTTTGTGCTTTATAACAAAGTGAATCAGTTATACATATACATATGTTCCCATATCTCTTCCCTCTTGTAGCTCCCTCCCTCCCACGCTCCCTATCTCACCCCTCTATGTGGTCACAAAGCACCGAGCTGATCTCCCTGTGCTATGCGGCTGCTTCCCACTAGCTATATATTTTATGTTTGGTAGTGTATATATGTCCATGCCACTCTCTTTGTCACAGCTTACCCTTCCCCCTCCCCATATCCTCAAGTCCATTCTCTAGTAGGTCTGTGTCTTTATTCCCATCTTGCCCTTAGGTTCTTCATGGCCTTTTTTTTTCTTTCTTAGATTCCATATATATGTGTTAGCATATGGTATTTGTTTTTCTCTTGCTGACTTACTTCACTCTGTATGACAGACTCTAAATCCATCGACCTCACTACAAATCACTCCATTTTGTTTCTTTTTATGCCGAGTAATATTCCATTGCATATATGTGCCACATCTTCTTTATCCATTCATATGTTGATGGACACTTAGGTTGCTTCCATGTCCTGGCTGTTGTAAATAGAGCTGCAATGAACATTTTGGTACATGACTCTTTTTGAATTATGGTTTTCTCAGGGTATATGCCCAGTAGTGGGATTGCTGGGTCATATGGTAGTTCTATTTTTAGTTTTCTAAGGAACCTCCATACTGTTCTCCATAGTGGCTGTATCAATTTACATTCCCACCAACAATGCAAGAGAGTTCCCTTTTCTCCACACCAGCTCCAGTATTTATTGTTTGTAGATTTTTTGATGATGGCCATTCAGACAGGTGTGAGATGATATCTCATTGTAGTTTTGATTTGCATTTCTCTAATGATTAATGATGTTGAGCATTCATTCATGTGTTTGTTGGAAATCTGTATATCTTCTTTGGAGAAATGTCTATTTAGGTCTTCTGCCCATCTTTGGATAGGGTTGTTTGTTTTTTTGATATTGAGCTGCATGAGCTGCTTGTAAATTTTGGAGATTAATCCTTTGTCCATTGCTTCGTTTGTAAATATTTTCTCCCATTCTGAGAGCTGGCTTTTGGTCTTGTTTATAGTTTCCTTTGCTGTGAAAAAGCTTTTAAGTTTCATTAAGTCCCATTTTTTATTTTTGTTTTTATTTCCATTTCTCTAGGAGGTGGGTCAAAAAGAATCTTGCTGTGATTTATGTCATAGAGTGTTCTGCTTATATTTTCCTCTAAGAGTTTGATAGTGTCTGGCCTTACATTTTGGTCTTTAACCCATTTTGAGTTTATTTTTGTGTATGGTGTTAGGGAGTGTTCTAATTTCATACTTTTACATGTACCTATACAGATTTCCCAGCACCACTTGTTGAAGAGGATGTGTTTTCTCCACCATACATTCTTGCCTCCTTTATCAAAGATAAGGTGACCATATGTGCATGGGTTTATCTCTGGGCTTTCTATCCTGTTCCATTGATCTATATTTCCATTTTGTGCCAGTACCATACTGTCTTGATTACTATAGCTTTGTAGTATAGTCTGAAGTCAGGGAGCCTGATTCCTCCAGCTCCTTTTTTCGTTCTCAAGATTGCTTTGGCTATTCGGGGTCTTTTGTGTTTCCATACAGATTGCAAAATGTTTTGTTCTAGTTCTGTGAAAAATGCCACTGGTAGCTTGATAGGGATTGCATTAAATCTGTGGATTGCTTTGGGTAGTAGAGTCATTTTCATAATGTTGTTTCTTCCAATCCAAGAACATGGTATATCTCTCCATCTATTTGTATCATCTTTAATTTCTTTCATCAGTGTCTTATAATTTCCTGCATACAGGTCTCTTGTCTCCTTAGGTAGGTTTATTCCTGGATATTTTATTCTTTTTGTTGCAATGGTAAATGGGAGTGTTTTCTTAATTTCACTTTCAGATTTTTCATCATTAGTGTATAGGAGTGCAAGAGATTTCTGAGCATTAATTTTGTATCCTCCTACTTTACAAAATTCATTGATTAGCTCTAGTAGTTTTCTGTTAGCATCTTTAGGATTCTCAATGTATAATATCATGTCATCTGCAAACAGTGACATCTTTACTTCTTATTTTCCAGTTTGGATTCCTTTTATTTCTTTTTCTTCTGTGATTGCTGTGGCTAAAACTTTTAAACTATGATGAATATTAGTGGTAAAAGTGGGCAACCTTGTCTTGTTCCTGATCTTAGTGGAAATGGTTTCAGTTTTTAACCATTGAGGACTATGTTGGCTGTGGGTTTGTCATATATGACCTTTATTATGTTGAGGAAAGTTCCCTCTATGCCTACTTTCTGCAGGGTTTTTATCATAAATGTATTTTGTCAAAAGCTTTCTCGGAATTGATTGAGAAGATCATATGGCTTTTCTCCTTCAATTTGTTAATATGGTGTATCACGTTGATTGATTTGCGTATATTGATGAATCCTTGCATTCCTGGAATAAACCCAACTTGATCATGGTGTATGGTCCTTTTAATGTGCTGTTGGACTCTGTTTGCTAGTATTTTGTTGAGGATTTTTGCATCTATGTTCATCAGTGATATTGGCATGTAGTTTTCTTTCTTTGTGACATCATTGTCTGGCTTTGGTATCAGGGTGATGGTGGCTTCATAGATGAGTTTGGGAGTGTTCCCTCTGCTGTATTTTGGAAGAGTTTGAGAAGGATAGGTCTTAGCTGTTCTGTAAATGTTTGATAGAATTCACCTGTGAAACCATCCGATCCTGGGCTTTTGTTTGTTGGAAGATTTTTAATCACAGTCTCAATTTCAGTGCTTGTCATTGATGTCTTCATATTTTCTATTTCTTCCTGGTTCAGTGATGGAAGGTTGTGTATTTCTAAGAATTTGTCCATTTGTTCCAGGTTGTCCATTTTATTGGGATACAGGTGCTTGTGGTAATCTTTTATGATCCTTTGTATTTCTGCAGTGTCAGTTGTTACTTCTCCTTTTTTATTTCTAATTGTATTGATTTGAGTCTTCTCCCTTTTTTTTGATGAGTCTGGCTAATGGTTTATCAATTTTGTTTATCCTCTCAAAGAACCAGCTTTTAGTTTTATTGATCTTTGCTATTGTTTCCTTCATTTCTTTTCCATTTATTTCTGATCTGATCTTTATGATTCATTTCCTTCTGCTAACTTTGGGTTTTTTTGTTCTTCTTTCTCTAATTGCTTTAGATGCAAGGTTAGGTTGTTTATTTGAGACGTTTCCTGTTTCTTAAGGTAGGATTTTTTTTTTTTTTTTTTTTTTTTTTTTTTTGTTACATGGGCCTCTCACTGTTGTGGCCTCTCCCCTTGTGGAGCACAGGCTCTGGACGCACAGGCACAGCGGCCATGGCTCACGGACCCAGCCGCTCCGCGGCATGTGGGATCTTCCCGGACCGGGGCACGAACTCGTGTCCCCTGCATCGGCAGGTGGACTCTCAACCACTGCGCCACCAGGGAAGCCCTTAAGGTAGGATTTTATTGCTCTAAACTTCCCTCTTAGAACTGCTTTTGCTGCATACCATAGGTTTTGGGTCATCGTGTCTCCATTGTCATTTGTTTCTAGGTATTTTTTGATTTCCTCTTTGAGTTCTTCAGTGATCTCTTGGTTATTAAGTAGTGTATTGATGAGCCTCCATGTTTGTATTTTTTACAGATCTTTTCCTGTAATTTATATCTAGTCTCATAGCGTTGTGGTCCGAAAAGATACTTGATATGATTTCAATTTTCTTAAATTTACCAAGGCTTGATTTGTGACCCAAGGTATGATCTATCCTGGAGAATGTTCCAAGAGCACTTGAGGAAAATGTGTATTCTGTTGTTTTTGGATGGAATGTCCTATAAATATCAATTATGTCCACCTTGTTTAATGTATCATTTAAAAACTTGTGTTTCCTTATTTATTTTCATTTTGGATGATCTGTCCATTGGTGAAAGTGGGGTGTTAAAGTCCCCCAGTATGATTGTTTGACTGTCTATTTCCCCTTTTATGGCTGTTAGTATTTGCCTTATGTATTGAGGTGCTCCTATTTTGGGTTCATAAATATTCACAATTGTTATATTTTCTTCTTGGATCGATCCCTTGATCATTATGTAGTGTCCTTTGTCTCTTGTAATAGTCTTTATTTTAAAGTCTATTTTGTCTGATATGAGAATTGTTACTCCAGCTTTCTTTTGATTTCAATTTGCATGGAACATCTTTTTCCATCCCCTCACTATCAGTCTCTATGTGACCCTAGGTCTGAAGTGGGTCTCTTGTAGACAGCATATATACAGGTTTTATTTTTGTATCCATTCAGCGAGTCTGTGTCTTTTGGTGGGAGCATTTAATTCATTTACACTTAACGTAATTATTGATAACTATGTTCCTATTCCCATTTTCTTAATTGTTTTGGGTTTGTTATTGTAGGTCTTTTCCTTCTCTTGTGTTTCCTGCCTAGAGAAGTTCCTTTAGCATTTGTTGTAAAGCTGATTTGGTGGTGCTGTGCCCTCTCAGCTTTTGCTTGTCTGTAAAGGTTTTAATTTCTGCATCAAATCTGAATGAGATCCTTGCTGGGTAGAGTAACCTTGGTTGTAGGTTTTTGTCCTTCATCACTTTAACTATGTCCTGCCACTCCATTCTGGCTTGCAGAATTTCTGCTGAAAGATCAGCTGTTAACCTTATGGGGATTCCCTTGTGTGTTATTTGTTGTGTTTCCCTTGCTGCTTTTAATATTTTTTTTGTATTTAATTGTATTGTATTTAATTTTTGACAGTTTGATTAATATATGTCTTGGCGTGTTTCTCCTTGGATTTACCCTGTATGGGGCTCTCTATGCTTCCTGGAGTTGATTTCCTATTTCCTTTCCCATATTAGGAAAGTTTTCCACTATAATCTCTTTAAATATTTTCTCAGTCCCTTTCTTTTTCTCTTCTTCTTCTGGTACCCCTATAATTTGAATGTTGGTGCATTTAATGTCCCAGAGGTCTCTGAGACTCTCCTCAGTTCTTTTCATTCTTTTTTCTTTTTTCTGCTCTTCAGTAGTTATTTCCACTGTTTTATCTTCCAGGTCACTTATCCATTCTTCTGCCTCAGGTATTCTGCTATGGATCCCTTCTAGAGAATTTTAAATTTAATTTATTGTGTTGTTCATCATTGTTTTCTCTTTAGTTCTTCTAGAAACTAGAAATATCTAGGCTTAAGACATTTGAAGCCAAAACAATGGATGAGATCAGCTGTGGAGATTATATGCTATGACAACAGAACTAGGTTAGAACACTAAAGAACAGTAACATTTAAGGAAGTGAAAAAAAGAGAAGCCTACAGATAGGAACAGAATGGTTGATACAGGACTACATAGCGAGAGAAGGTAGATCTAAGGAAGTACAGACTTTCACTGTAGCTTTTTAAAGATATCCAGGAAAGATTTTCAGTGAGGAAAAATCCATTTCTACCATAAAGTTCCTCCTCTTACCTAAATTTATATCATTACAACTGAAAATTTTTTTTCTCTCAGTAAAACCAATATCAATATTTTAAAATGGTTTTTATGATAATTCTCATAGAAAATTACTAACATAGGCAGCATTGTAATACCAAAGACAACAAATTAAAATTCCTACTTACTCTTGAAGCAGTTTATATTGTACTCTACCTCAATTCAGTGTGTGAAATTTAAATAGTAAACTCTAAAACAGAGGTAAGGAGTAACTGATGAAAAGGCCTACAAACTCAGCAACTAGAGAACTATTTAATTATTATATATTAGTAATTACACATGATAATCATAAATTACTTACCTCCCGTCTATTATTGGTCTGTGGGAAGAGGGAAGGTTTACCTCTGATTTTAAGTTGGATTTCTGAATTTGTTTGAGGGCCGCTTCTAATGGAGGAACTGGTTTTTGAAAAACTAAGGGGATAATAAAGGTCAAATAGTACAGAATCACTTCATCTTCAACACTCTCTTTATATATAATTTAATTGGTCAATGATAAAATACTACCTTAAAATTTTTGTAAATAATTTTTTAGAACAGTGTAAATATTTTAAATTTAGACACCCAATTCCCCAATAAGAAACAGTTACCTCAAAATTATCATCGCCTATTTTAAGAATATTTATTTGGAAAAATGAAACATTGAGAAATGTCCAGCCTTTTTAGTCTGGCATGCAAACTCCATGATATCTGATTTCATAGTTCCATAAACTTCTGACAAAATTTACAAATATTCTTATGAAGAAAAGGGGAAGATATAAAAACACCATTTAACATTTATTGAGCATTTACTGTTAAAGACCTTATTTTTAAGCACTGTATAAGTATTAACTAATTTAATTCTTACTAAGGCCTTTGAGGCAGATGCTACTTGGATCTCCATTTTGCACCTGAGGAAACTGAAGCATAGAGAAGCTAAGTAACTTGTTCAAGGTCATACATTATATGGACACTCACTCACACACCACTCTGCACAACCTCTAATCCAACCCTAGCTCCCATAAGTATCCACTTTCCCAAGAATTTCCATTGTGCACTTTGGTACACACTTTCCTGTTTCAGTTGAAACATAGCTTCTTTTTAAAGGATATTGCTTTTCCTTCAGCCCTCTTATGGGGAGGCACAAATAACTAAAAATAACTCAAGGTCTGAAGGTAGAGTAGGTGACTTTCTAGCTCTCCAATTACACTACCGAACTGTTTCCTCCTTTCTCCTTTAAAAAACCCACGTCCTCAGTCTTTTCCACTATTATAATGTTTGTTATTTACCTTAAAATGTTTAAGCAAAACCAGTATATTTTTATGAATGGGTTAGTTCTAACTTGAACTCTAGAGTCAAGGGGTGATTGCATAAAATACTAGTGAAAAATGCACAGTTACAAGATGGTTTGCTGGATATTCTAATCATAAAGGGCCAATCCTCTTGAGGCAGAAACTATCAAGCTTTAGATCCTGATTGTTTTTCTAATTAGCATAATCAATGTCCCAAATGGTTGCTTATTGGTAAAACTAATGGCCAGTTGCACAGCCTGATGAATGTTAAAAATGGACTTTCTTTGTTGAAATTGGAGTTATTTAAGACAAGTGGTCTTTCCTAAAATATTTTAATCACTCTCTACCCTTGCATGAACAGAGAATAAGAATCTAGGGAGGTCTATACCCTATACCTTTACAGATGGTATTGAGGTTTGATCTCTGATTAGTCTTGGCTCCAGCTGTTAAACAGGAACATTTCTGATGGTCCAATACCAGAAGGCACATAAATTTTGTCTCTGGAACGTGACTGTGTAAGTCTGAGTGGACCTTTCACAGAAAGTGTAGTCGTCAGAGCACATAAAAGGACAGAGAACTGGGACTTTATTGAGCTTAGCGAACAAGTAGTATCAATTGTTTTGTGTCTGCTTTGCTAAAAAATGTTTAGTTGTGCTAGATTATAGTCTGAGACTTCGCTTTTATTAACACTCACCACTTATTGTCTATCAAATAGAACTTAAAAACTACCTTTAAAACTAAGGTAGTTTTACAAACAGTTTACAAACACCCATTACTCTTTCTTGTTGCTGTTGTCTAATGACCTTCTAGTCACTACCTCATACTCACTTATGAAAATTTAAGCTTACATTTTTTGAGTATTTATGGTGTATTCGGGCTTTATTATTTCATTTAAACCACTAGGCTCCTCCTTCCAGTTCTTTTGCTCTAATATTCTAACTCCAACAATTCTCTGACTCCAACAATTTTCTGACCTCATTGGAACACCCAATCCCTTTTTCGAAGCAAGGGGAAGCATCAGCTATCATGTACATCGGGTGAACCTTTGGTTTAACTCTCATAATTTGGGAATAAACTAAACCAATAGACAATTAAATAAACAGTTATTTATCATAGCTTTGTTGTTGTTCTTCACTCATGGCATTACATTTTCTTAAAATTTTAATTTTGTACAGGTAATATATTCATGTTCAGAAATCAAAAAAATAAAATACACATTTGGAAGTCTTGCTCTTATTGGTCATTTGTGTATTCTATCACTGTTTATGCGAATACAAACATACATAAGTATATATTCTATTTTAAAAAGTTGAAGTATAGTTTACAATACTATATTAGTTTCAGGTGTACAACACAGATATTCAATATTTTTATAGACTATACTCCATTTAACATTATTAAAAAATAATGGCTAGAGTGCTGGAGGAAGATGGCGGAAGAGTAAGACGCGGAGATCACCTTCCTCCCCACAGATACATCAGAAATTCATCTACACGTGGAACAACTCCTACAGAACACCTACTGAACGCCGACAGAAGACCTCAGACCCCCTAAAAGGCAAGAAACTCCCCACATACCTGGGTAGGGCAAAAGAAAAAAAGAATAAACAGAGACAATAGGATAGGGACGGGACCTGCACCAGTGGGAGGGAGCCGTGAAGGAGGGAAGGTTTCTACACACTGCAAGCCCCTTCGCGGGCGGAGACTGCAGGTGGCGGAGGGGGAAAGCTTCGGAGTAGCGGAGGAGAGCACAGCAACAGGGGTGTGGAGGGCAAAGCGGAGAGATTCCGGCACAGAGGATCGGTGCCCTCAGGCACACACCAGCCCAAGAGGCTTGTCTGCTCGGCCGCCGTGGCGGGCGGGGCTGGGAGCTGAGGCTTGCGTATCGGCTTTCAGTCGGAGCGCAGGGAGAGGACTGGGGCTGGCGGCAGGAAGAGAGCCTGAAGGGGTTAGTGCACCACGGCTAGCCCGGAGGGAGTCCGGGGAAAGGGTCTGGAGTTGCTGAAGAGGCAAGAGTATTTTTTCACTTTCACTTTCGTTTCCTGGTGTGCGAGGAGAGGGCATTAAAAGGGCTGCTTAGGGAAGCGCCGGAGACAGGCGCGAGCCGCGGGTAAGGCGTGGACCTCGGAGACGGGCGTGGGCCGCCGCGGCCCGCCGCCGCCGCGGCCCGCCGCCGCCCACCGCCCGCCGCCGCCCGCCGCCGCCGCGGCCCGCCGCTGCCGCCGCCCGACGCGGCCCGCCGCCGCCGCCGCCGCCCGACGCGGCCCGCCGCCGCCGCCGCCCCCGCGGCCCGCCGCCGCCGCCGCCGCCGCCGCGGCCCGCCGCCGCCCCCGCGGCCCGCCACCGCCGCCACCGCCGCCGCGGCCCGCCGCCGCCGCCGCCCCCGCGGCCCGCCACCGCCGCCGCCGCCGCCGAGGCCCGCTGCCGCCGCCGCCCCCCGCCGCCCGCCACCGCCGCCGCCTGCCGCCGCCCGCCGCCGCCGCCGCAGCCGCGGGGCCTGTGTGCGAGCGCGGGTCACTGTCCGCCCCGCCTTCCGGGGGACCTGTGCACCCCGCCACTGCCGGGGTCCCGAGACCCGGGGACGGCTTTCCCGGGAAAGCGCACGGAGCACCACGGGCTGCTGCAACGTCACGCCGGCCTCTGCCGCTGCAGGCCCGCCCCACACTGCGCGCCCCTCCCTCCCCTCTGCATGAGTGAGCCAGAGCCCCCGAATCAGCGGCTCCTTTAAACCCGTCCTGTCTGAGCGAAGAACGGACGCCCTCCGGCGACCTACGCACAGAGGCGGGGCCAGGTCCAAGGCTGAGACCCGGGAGCTGTGAGAGCAGAGTCAGGGAAATCTCTCTGTGCAGCCTCGGAGGCAGCGGATTAAAGCTCCACGGTCCATTTGATGTGCCCTGCGTCTGTGGAGTGCATGAATGGACAGCGAATCATCCCAAATTGAGGAAGTGGACTTTGAGGACAAGATTTAAGACTTTCCCCCCTTTTCCTCTTTTTACAACGAATTATTCCAAAGTAAGGAGGTGGACTTAGAGAGCAAGATTTCAGACTTCTTGCCCTTTTCCTCTTTTTACAACGAATTATCCCAAATTGAGGAGGTGGGCTTGGAGAGCAAGATTTTTGATTTTTCCCCCTGCTCTCTTTTTGTGAATGTGTATGTGTAATCTTCTGTGTAAGATTCTCTCTGTATAGCTTTGCTTCCACCATATGTCCCAGGGTTCTATCGGTCCGTTTTTTTTTTTTTTTTCAATAATTACTTTCTAATTTTAATAACGCTACTATATTTCATACTTTATTCTATTTTACTTTACCTGCTCTTTCTTTTTTTCCTACCTTCCCTTCCTCCCTCCCTCCCTCCGCTCTTCCTTTCCTTCTTTCTTTTTCTTTCCTCCCTCCCTCCCACCCTTCTTTCCACTTTCTTTTTCTTTCCTTCCTCCCTCCCTCCCTCCTGTCTTTCTTTCTTTCTTCCCTTCCTCCCTCCCTCCCTCCCTTCTTCCACTCACTCTTCCTTTTGCTTTCATTGCCCCCTCCCTCCCTCCTTTCTTTCCTTCTTTCTTTCCATCCTTCCTCACTCCCTCCCTCCTTTCTTTCTTTCTTCCTTCCTTCCTTCCTTTCTTCCCTTCTTCCTTTCTTTCCCTCTCTCTTTCTCTCTTCCACTAATTCTTTCTTTCTGCTTTTTCTCCCTGTTATTCTGAGCTGGGTGGATGAAAGGCTCTTGGTGCTGCAGCCAGGAGCCAGTGCTGTGCCTCTGAAGTGGGAGAGCCAACTACAGGACACGGGTCCACAAGAGACCTCCCAGCTCCACATAATATCAAGCAGCGAAAATCTCCCAGAGATCTCCATCCCAACACCAGCACCCAGCTTCAGTCAACGACCAGCAAGCTACAGTGCTGGTCACCCTATGCCAAGCAACTAGCAAGGCAGGAACACAACCCCACCCATTAGCAGAGAAGCTACCTAAAAACATAATAAGGCCATAGGCACCCCAAAACACACCACCAGACGTGGACCTGTCCACCAGAAAGACAAGATCGAGCCTCAACCACCAGAACACAGGCATTAGTCCCCCCCACCAGGAAGTCTATACAACCTACTGAAACAACCTTAGCCACTGGGGTCAGACACGAAAAACAACGGGAACTACGAATCTGCAGCCTGCAAAAAGGAGACCCCAAACACAGTAACATAAGCAAAATGAGAAGACAGAAAATCACACAGCAGGTGAAGGAGCAAGATAAAAACCTACCAGACCTAACAAATGAAGAGGTAATAGGCAGTCTACCTGAAAAAGAATTCAGAATAATGATGGTAAAGATGATCCAAAATCTTGGAAATAGAATAGACAAAATGCAAGAAACAGTTAACAAGGACCTAGAAGAACTAAAGATGAATCAAGCATCGATTAAAAACACAATACATGAAATAAAAAATACTCTAGATGGGATCAATAGCAGAATAACTGAGGCAGAAGAACGGATAAGTGAGGTGGAAGATAAAATAGTGGAAATAACTGATGCAGAGCAAAATAAAGAAAAAAGATTGAAAAGAACAGAGGACAGTCTCAGAGACCTCTGGGACAACATTAAACGCACCAACATTCGAATTATAGGGGTTCCAGAAGAAGAAGAGAAAAAGAAAGGGACTGAGAAAATATTTGAAGAGATTATAGTTGAAAACTTCCCCAATGTGGGAAAGGAAATAGTTAATCAAGTCCAGGAGGCACAGAGAGTCCCATACAGAATAAATCCAAGGAGAAATACACCAAGACACATATTAATCAAACTGTCAAAAATTAAACACAAAGAAATCATATTAAAAGCAGCAAGGGAAAAACAACAAATAACACACAAGGGAATCCCCATCAGGTTAACAGCTGATCTCTCAGCAGAAACTCTACAAGCCAGAAGGGAGTGGCAGGACATAATTAAAGTGATGAAGGAGAGAAACCTGCAGCCAAGATTACTCTACCCAGCAAGGATCTCATTCAGATTTGATGGAGAAATTAAAACCTTTACGGACAAGCAAAAGCTGAGAGAGTTCAGCACCACCAAACCAGCTTTACAACAAATGCTAAAGGAACTTCTCTAGGCAAGAAACACAACAGAAGGAATATACCTACAATAACGAACGCAAAGCAATTAAGGAAATGGGAATAGGAACATACATATCAATAATTACCTTAAATGTAAATGGACTAAATGCTCCCACCAAAAGACACAGACTGGCTGAATGGATACAAAAACAAGACCCATATATATGCTGTCTACAAGAGACCCACTTCAGACCTAAAGACACATACAGATTGAAAGTAAGGGGATGGAAAAAGATATTCCATGCAAATGGAAATCAAAAGAAAGCTGGAGTAGCAATTCTTCTATCAGACAAAATAGACTTTAAAATAAAGACTATTAGAAGAGACAAAGAAGGACACTACATAATGATCAAGGGATCGATCCAAGAAGAAGATATAACAATTGTAAATATTTATGCACCCAACATAGGAGCACCTCAATACATAAGGCAAATACTAACAGCCATAAAAGGGGAAATCGACAGTAACACAATCATAGTAGGGGACTTTAACACCCCACTTTCACCAATGGACAGATCGTCCAAAATGAAAATAAATAAGGAAACACAAGCTTTAAATGATACATTAAACAAGATGGACTTAGTTGATATTTATAGGACATTTCATCCAAAAACAACAGAATACACATTTTTCTCAAGTGCTCATGGAACATTCTCCAGGATAGATCATATCTTGGGTCACAAATCAAGCCTTGGTAAATTTAAGAAAATTGAAATTGTATCAAGTATCTTTTCCGACCACAATGCTATGAGACTACACATCAATTACAGGAAAAGATCTGTAAAAAATACAAACACATGGAGGCTAAACAATACACTACTCAATAACGAAGTGATCACTGAAGAAATCAGAGAGGAAATTAAAAAATACCTAGAAACAAATGACAATGGAGACACGACAACCCAAAACCTATGGGATGCAGCAAAAGCAGTTCTAAGGGGGAAGTTTATAGCAATACAATCCCACCTTAAGAAACAGGAAACATTTCGAGTAAACAACCTAACCTTGCACCTAAAGCAATTAGAGAAAGAAGAACAAAAAACCCCCAAAGCTAGCAGAAGGAAAGAAATCATAAAGATCAGATCAGAAATAAATGAAAAAGAAATGAAGGAAACGATAGCAAAGATCAACCAAACTAAAAGCTGGTTCTTTGAGAAGATAAACAAAATTGACAAACCATTAGCCAGACTCATCAAGAAAAGAAGGGAGAAGACTCAAATCAATAGAATTAGAAATGAAAAAGGAGAAGTAACAACTGACACTGCAGAAATACAAAAGATCATGAGAGATTACTACAAGCAACTCTATGCCAATAAAATGGACAACCTGGAAGAAATGGACAAATTCTTAGAAATGCACAACCTGCCAAGACTGACTCAGGAAGAAATAGAAAATATGAATAGACCAATCACAAGCACTGAAATTGAAACTGTGATTAAAAATCTTCCATCAAACAAAAGCCCAGGACCAGATGGCTTCACAGGCGAATTCTATCAAACATTTAGAGAAGAGCTAACACCCATCCTTCTCAAACTCTTCCAAACAATTTCAGAGGAAGGAACACTCCCAAACTCATTCTACGAGGCCACCATCACCTTGATACCAAAACCAGGCAAGGATGTCACAAAGAAAGAAAACTACAGGCCAATATCACTGATGAACATAGATGCAAAAATCCTCAACAAAATACTAGCAAACAGAATCCAACAGCACATTAAAAGGATCATACACCATGATCAAGTGGGGTTTATTCCAGGAATGCAAGGATTCTTCAATATACGCAAATCAATCAATGTGATACACCATATTAACAAGTTGAAGGAGAAAAACCATATGATCATCTCAATAGATGCAGAGAAAGCTTTCGACAAAATTCAACACCCATTTATGATAAAAACCCTGCAGAAAGTAGGCATAGAGGGAACTTTCCTCAACATAATAAAGGCCATATATGACAAACCCACAGCCAACATTGTCCTCAATGGTGAAAAACTGAAACCATTTCCACTAAGATCAGGAACAAGACAAGGTTGCCCACTCTCACCACTCTTATTCAACCTAGTTTTGGAAGTTTTAGCCACAGCAATCAGAGAAGAAAAGGAAATAAAAGGAATCCAAATCGGAAAAGAAGAAGTTAAGCTGTCATTGTTTGCAGATGACATGATACTATACATAGAGAATCCTAAAGATGCTACCGAAAAACTACTAGAGCTAATCAATGAATTTGGTAAAGTAGCAGGTTACAAAATTAATGTACAGAAATCTCTGGCATTCCTGTACACTAATGATGAAAAATCTGAAAATGAAATCAAGAAAACACTCCCATTTACCATTGCAACAAAAAGAATAAAATATCTAGGAATAAACCTACCTAAGGAGACAAAAGACCTGTATGCAGAAAATTATAAGACACTGATGAAAGAAATTAAAGATGATACAAACAGATGGAGAGATATACCATGCTCCTGGATTGGAAGAATCAATATTGTGAAAATGACTCTACTACCCAAAGCAATCTACAGATTCAATGCAATCCCTATCAAACTACCACTGGCATTTTTCACAGAACTAGAACAAAAAATTTCAAAATTTGTTTGGAAAAACAAAAGACCCCGAATAGCCAAAGCAATCTTGAGAACGAAAAAAGGAGCTGGAGGAATCAGGCTCCCTGACTTCAGACTATACTACAAAGCTACAGTAATTAAGACAGTGTGGTACTGGCATAAAAACAGAAAGATAGATCAGTGGATCAGGATAGAAAGCCCAGAGATAAACCCACGCACATATGGCCAACTTATCTTTGATAAAGGAGGCAGGAATGTACAGTGGAGAAAGGACAGCCTCTTCAATAAGTGGTGCTGGGAAAACTGGACAGGGACATGTAAAAGTATGAGATTAGATCATTCCCTAACACCATACACAAAAATAAGCTCAAAATGGATTAAAGACTTAAATGTAAGGCCAGAAACTATCAAACTCTTAGAGGAAAACATAGGTAGAACACTCTATGACATAAATCACAGCAAGATCCTTTTGGACCCACCTCCTAGAGAAATGGAAATAAAAACAAAGATAAACAAATGGGACCTAATGAAACTGAAAAGCTTTTGCACAGCAAAGGAAACCATAAACAAGACCAAAAGACAACCCTCAGAATGGGAGAAAATATTTGCAAATGAAGCAACTGACAAAGGATTAATCTCCAAAATTTATAAACAGCTCATGCAGCTCAATAGCAAAAAAACAAACAACCCAATCCAAAAATGGGCAGAAGACTTAAATAGGCATTTCTCCAAAGAAGATATACAGACTGCCAACAAACACATGAAAGAATGCTCAACATCATTAATCATTAGAGAAATGCAAATCAAAACTACAATGAGATATCATCTCACACCAGTCAGAATGGCCATCATCAAGAAATCTAGAAACAATAAATGCTGGAGAGGGTGTGGAGAAAAGGGAACACTCTTGCACTGCTGGTGGGAATGTGAATTGGTACAGCCACTATGGAGAACAGTATGGAGGTTCCTTAAAAAACTAAAAATAGAACTACCATATGATCCAGCAATCCCACTACTAGGCATATACCCTGAGAAAACCATAATTCAAAAAGAGACATGTACCAAAATGTTCATTGCAGCTCTATTCACAATAGCCCGGAGCTGGAAACAACCTAAGTGTCCATCATCGGATGAATGGATAAAGAAGATGTGGCACATATATACAATGGAATATTACTCAGCCATAAAAAGAAACGAAACTGAGCTATTTGTAATGAGGTGGATAGACCTAGAGTCTGTCATACAGAGTGAAGTAAGTCAGAAAGAGAAAGACAAATACCGTATGCTAACACATATATATGGAATATAAGAAAAAAAAATGTCATGAAGAACCTAGGGGTAAAACGGGAATAAAGACACAGACCTACTTGAGAATGGACTTGAGGATATGGGGAGGGGGAAGGGTAAGCTGTGACAAAGCGAAAGAGAGGCATGGACATATATACACTACCAAACGTAGGCTAGATAGACAGTGGGAAGCAGCCGCAGAGCACAGGGAGATCAGCTCGGTGCTTTGTGACTGCCTGGAGGGGAGGGATAGGGAGGGTGGGAGGGAGGGAGATGCATGAGGGAGGGGATGTGGGAACAGATGTATATGTATGACTGATTCACTTTGTTATAAAGCAGAAACTAATAAAAAAATGGAAAAAAAAAAATAAAAAAAAAAAAAAAAAAAAAAAAAATAATGGCTATATTTCCCTGTGCTGTACAGTATATCCTTGCTTCTTGTCTATTTTATACATAGTAGTTTGTGTCTTTTAACCCAGCAGTCCCTAACCTTTTTGGCACCAGGGACTTGTTTCGTGGAAGACAATTTTTCCACAGACAGGGGTGGGGGGTATGGTTAAGGCAGTAATGAGAGCGATGGGTAGTGATGGGGAGAAATGGGGAGTGGCAGATGAAGCTTCGCTAGCTTGCGCACTGCTCACCTC
Organism: Mesoplodon densirostris; assembly: GCF_025265405.1. Classification (NCBI taxonomy): domain Eukaryota; kingdom Metazoa; phylum Chordata; class Mammalia; order Artiodactyla; family Ziphiidae; genus Mesoplodon; species Mesoplodon densirostris. The sequence goes on along the minus strand of NC_082667.1, from coordinate 95,109,014 downwards.
CTGCTGTGCGGCCCTGTTCCTAACAGGCTGCAGACCAGTAGTGGTCTGCAGTCTGGGGGTTGGGGACCCCTGTTTTAACCCATACCCCTATTTGTCCCACCCTTTTCACCCTCCACACTGGTAACCACTAGTTTGTTCTTTGTATCTGTAAGGTTATTTCTGTTTTTAAATATACATTCATTTTTTAGATTTTGCATATAAGTGATAACAGAGCTTGTCTTTCTCTGACTTATTTCCATAAGGATAATACTCTATAGGTCCATCCACATTGTTGCAAATGGCAGAATTTCATTCTTTTTTGTGACTAATATTCCGTTGTATATATTTTCCCTAATTCAGTTAGAATTCTTATTACTATTGCTTTGAATTCTTTATCTGGTAAATTATTTGTGTTTCATTATTTGTTTTTTTCTCTTGCTCTTTCAATGGAGACCAATTCTTCTGTCTTCTCATTTTGCTTAACAGTCTCTGTCTCTGTGAAATTAGGTGAAACAGCTACCTATTGCTGTCTTGAAGGGGTGTCCTTATGTGGGAGCATCTCTATACAGCCTGTGTGTCCAGTGGTTTTGGTGGGAGGCCTGGATTTGACATGAACACAAGTCATGTCTTTTCTCAGGGTGTGCTGGCAGCTATCACTTTGGAAGGATGTGGGGCTGGAGAAGGAGGTGTTAGGGCCAGAGCCAGGAGTGAGCTGGGGCTTCCTCTCTGCTCAGGGACTGTCACCACCTTATTGGGGCCAGGGTCAGGTCCCAAGTTGCTGGAGCAGAAGCCCTAAGGATTGGGTCTGAGCTAGCTCTGTTCCATTTAAGTGTGAGCTTCCCCTCTCCCAGCACCAGCACTCTTGCCCCTGACGTGAGCAGTGCTGGAACAAGAGGGGCCAGTGTGATCTCTTCGTGTGTGACCAGGTGGAAGCTGCAACAGTTTGGCCACATACAGAGTTTGGGCTCCTTCTGATGCGCTGCCTGTGCAAGTGTCCATAATGGCTGCCCTCCCCCAAAAGATACCACTTTGGTTCTGAATTGCCTCTGTGTCTCATAGCTGAGCTATTTCTTTGGTTGTGGCAGCCATAGTTCCAGTGTGGACCTGTGACATGAAGTAAGCAGGGACTGAGCATTCACTTGGCTCAGGCTGCGGTGTGCTCCAGAACAGTTTCAGGAAACCAGTCAGCCACCTGTGCAGTTTCAATCTGCCTCTCTGCCCTCTTTTGGGAGTAAGCAAGTGTGTGCGTACTCCTCCCAAGCTTGAGTACAGGCTTCCCACAGCCTTCCTGTTAGTCCCACCAGCCCTCCAGCCAGCCTAGGGGCTCATCTTCCCTGTGTTGGCACCCAGGACTGGGGCGCCCAATATGTGGCTGGGACAGAATCACTCCCCAGGGAGGATTTCTGCCTGTGTAATCTCCCTTTTCCTCTGAGTACCCTTCCTGGGGCACAGGTCCCAACCTGATCGCTTCTCTTTCTTTCCTACCCTATTCCATGTGGATCTTTCTTTCAGCCTTGGTTGCACAGGAGTCTTTCTACCAGTTTCCAGTGAGAACTGTTTCACATGTAGATGTATTTTTTTTTTTTTTTCTTTTTGCGGTATGTGGGCCTCTCACTGTTGTGGCCTCTCCCGTTGCGGAGCACAGGCTCCGGATGTGCAGGCCCAGCGGCCATGGCTCACGGGCCCAGCCGCTCCGCGGCATATGGGATCCTCCCAGACCGGGGCACGAACCTGTATCCCCTGCATCGGCAGGCGGACTCTTAACCACTGCGCCACCAGGGAGGCCCTAGATGTATTTTTGATGTGTTTGTTGGGGGAGGTGAATTCTATGTCCTCCTACTCCACCATCTTGATCTCCTCCCTTAATATATATTCTAATTTCCCTCTTGTCTTACGCAGAAGGTAGAATATTATGTATACTGATATGAATCTATACAATTTGGGGGGCTTCATTAAGAAAAAATACTGCAAAGCTACTAATATAAAATTAGATGTCGAGGCCATGACAGTGAAACTTAAACCTTATTGGCTTTATGGTAAATCTATCTCTGCTGGAGATTGTTCTGTATAAGTCCATAAAGAATGTCCCAGTTTTTTAATAGCTGCATTATATTCCATTGAGTGAATGTGTACGTCATTTGTTTTTACTAAAACTCCTCACTTTCTGTACATAGGCCCTTGGGTAGTCAGCACCCTCTCTGGGGCAAATGATACTCATGAGTGGTGAGTACTCTGAGGCATTTAATACAACTGACCACATCCACTTTCTTAAAACTACCTTTCCTTTGCCTCTTATAACAATTTTCTTTGTTTGCTTTTGTTTCCCATCCTGCTTTCTTGATAACTACTTTTCAAAATCCATTTTTAGTTTTCATTTCTCTACTTATAATAAATGCTAGTGTGCACTAAGATTCTATTTTAGGCCCTATCTTCAATCTGCATCTATATCCAATATTTACCTTACCTTTCCACATGGCTTCCTTTACCAACTATATATCTATTCATCAGTGACTCTTAAATATAATTTCTATTCCATATCTTTTTCTTAAGTTTCAGATACATATTTCTAGTTGTTGATTTGATTTCCCTATTTGCATGAGTCATGGGAAGCTCAAAGTCAATGCATTTAACACTTAATAAATAATCTTTCATATCTCTAACCTGATTCTTCTTCTTTACTTGCAACCTTGATTAATATCATCATCCACCAAAATAATTAATTCATTAACTAAGTCCTTATTGAGTGCTAAAAATTTGTGAGGCTCTGAGCTAGTTCTTAGGGGGCACTGTTCTCCTAGTCTTTCTTCCAGCCATCTTGATAAATTAGTAACTGAATCTATTGGTTATATCTCTTGAATATATTACCTCCTGTCTCTATATCCAGTGCAGTGCTTTAATTTAGCAGCTTAACACTTCTTGCCACAAATACTGAAATAATCTACTACTAGTCTACCTACTTTAATATGTCTCTACTTCAATACACCTTCCATGTTGTATGGATAATTATCTTTCTAACAAATCTAATTTTAGCACAGACTCTTAGTTTCCTACCTAATATCCATTTTCCCTTTGTTCCTTGGTAATACACACTATATTTTTAGGGGTGGCAATATAGCCACATTAAAAAAAAACTATATTTTCCAGTCTCCCTTGCAGATGGAGTTGCCAATTAGATATAAGCAGATAGATGGGGGCTTCTAGAAAAACAATTTAAAGGGAGCTCAGAGGTATACCCTTCTGTCCTTTCCATTTCTTCCTTCTTCCTGTCTACAACACTGACATGATGTCTGGAGCTTCAGCCGCTACCATATGACCATGAGGGTAAAGCTATGTAAATCACATACTGAGGGCAGCTGAGCTGAGAGGCAGAAGGAGTCTGTGTTCCCAGTGACTTTGCATAATCATCAAACCAGCTCCTTACTGCTGAACTGAGGACTTCACATTACACTAGAGAAAAATAAACCCTTATGATGTTTAAGATATTATTATTTTTAGCAGTGTTACTAGTTGCTCTTACTTTCAGTAAGATCTCTTATTGACCCAGTTAACTGACTTCTTTCCAGTTAAAAAACTTTAAGTGGACTGCATATTGGATAAAGATAAAATTCATAGCATGGCATACAAAGTTCTTAGAGAATTGTTCCAACTCATTTTTCTAGCCTTATATCCATTTTTTCCCCATCATATGCTTTGGATACACTTTGTATTTGCAATATATAATTCACTTGCAAAAGCTGTTCCTTATGTCTGGGATGTTTTTAAATTGTCTCTTTGCTTGGCAAAATGCTTATTCTTCAAGATTCAAATTTTTCCAGGGATGATATCCCTCATATCCCTGCATAAGTTTAGTGTTCCTTCCTCTGTGCTCTCATATACTTTATACATTCTGCTACCATAGCAATTATATTTATTGACATTAATTGTTTATATTACTCTCATCTCCAAAATAAACTGTGAGGTCTTTAATGGTAGAGCACAATTAGATTTCTCTGTATCTCAGCATCTCAGCTTAGCCCAGGGCTGTGTACAATGCAGCACAACATATGTTTGCTGAATACATAAAGGTTCTGCTTCTCTTTTATTTTTTTTGAAGATTTGACATTTTGTTGCTAATTCTGTGTTACTATTTAAGGCATAAAAAATGTAGATGTGATATTGAAGAATCAAACATAATCATTTAAAAATTCTGAATTGGTTTCAGTCTTAGATTGTTGGATTATGTCACTCTGTACTTTTGTTTTATTTTGCCAGTCTCTCAAATATGAATTTGAGCAAAAATGTGGACAAAATGCCAAAATGAATCTGTCATTAATTTACTAAACCTAACGACTTCCCTGCCAGTCCAGTGGTTAAGACTCCATGCTTCCACTGCAGGGGGCACAGGCTCAATCTCTGGTCAGAGAATGAAGATTCCACATGCCGTGTGGTGCAGCCAAAAAAAAAAAAAAAAAAGAAGAAGGATATGTATGTATGTATGTATATATATATATATATATATTTACTAAACCTAAATGCTAAATTTTCTTTTTATGTTAAACTATTTATTAAATCAGTTTTAAAAAGATAAAGCACTGTAAGCCAGTATTAAGTAGAATCAAACTTGTGTGCTTTCCAAATTTACAAATAGAGCCAACAAAATATTAATTCTCCAAATTAAACCTATATCAAATTGCAATTTTTCATTTGGTTAAAGTCCTATTATTCAAAAGGCATAGTAGTCTTTTTAGTCTGAATTTCCACTTTGTTTCTTAATTTATTTTATTGTCTACTCAAGCTGAATGTGATTATAACTTTCATTTTTTGTTTTTATATTATTCTAGAAATTAAGGCACCTGTTCTCTTCCGCTGTGAAAGAGGAATATGGGCACGCTGGAATTTTTCAGTAACTTCTTCAAACTTTTTTTTTCGTTGTTGAAGTATTTGTTCTCTGATTTTGTGTTCTCTTTCTTCTTGTTGTTTTCGTTTCTCTTCAAAAGCTCTGTATTTAAAACACAAGGTAGACAACAGAATTGACAATAAGTTTATAAAATCGCAACACAGAAAATAGTTCCAAAACAATGCATTCATTATACAAGAGTGTTTTCATATTTCAAAAGTTTAATTACTTAGAAACAACAAGTTTTAAATAAAAAAAGGCCCTTTGCTAAGAATTTAAATACCTTTGCAAATAGTAATTTCAGAACCTTATTTAGGTCTTTTGCAACTAAGAGAAGGCCTTTAATGAAGCTCTTTCTAATTTTGGGCAGGCCTGCACACACGTCCCACTTCCACTTCCCAAGCCCTGCTGTGGAAAAAGTCTTTTTTAAAAAGCTACACTATTTTCTATAATGTGAAGAACTAACTCATTGGTAAAAGAATCAGTCTTGCAAATTATGGAGTAACCAGGAAAATATTGTATAGTTCTCTTTTTCTTTTAGCCAAAAGTTCAAAATTGGCAGTCATGTTGAGTCTGAACTGTGCTAAAAATCCGGACAATTTACATACAAATCTTGATTCTCAACTTCTCTTGAAAATACGAAAGATTTGGCAACCCTGGACTCTTATTCACACATGGTTATAAACACCTGCCCATAATTCTTACCATCTCTATTTTTCTCAACTTTCCTGTTTCATTTATTTCTGATTGTCCCTAGGCATTGGAGTTTTTATTCAAAGAATTAATTATGTTCATAAGAATGTGTGTGTTTGAGTGATTCAATAATTATCTTCCAGATAATGAGAAAAATGAAGAAGCAAGGCTACAACTCACTGGTAGAGAAACCTCCAAGTACCTCTTTGGAATACATGAGGTTGGGAGGTGGTTGGTAAGAACTCCTTAAATTTTTCAGTGCCATAGGTTACTATTAACCATCCTTCCAAAGACCTCCACTGGCTGGAGCATTATTCTAGTTTAATAACTCAGATTTTAAGCACTATAATTCTGGGAAGTAGGGCCGTAGATCTTCAAGTGGTTCAATCTCTGTGGTAGGTACGAGGTAGTGGTGTGGTGCCACAGGTGGGAGAGGATATTTTTACTTCTCAAAACAATCTCCTTCAAGAATTCCCCCAGAATCCATCAGTGGTTACTTGAACCGGCCCTGCTGTCCCAGGAGTGCATAGAAACCTTTCACTACTAGGGAATCTACCAGTGGCTTCCAGGACCAGCCAGCTGTCCTGGGAGTGTGTGGATAACCCCTCCCACTAGGAAATTTGATAGTGGGTGCCAGAACTTTCCCTGGTGTCCCAGGAGGGTTCAGATAGCTCCCTGCACTAGGAAATTCACCCAGAGGAGGGGCTGAAACCACAGCTGAGCCCCAGGGGCTATGTGACTAAGAAAGAAGAGCTGAAATCTCTCCTCGTGGCTGCACAAACTGTGGACTTACACCTCGGTTGACAGCTTCCTAAATTCAGTGTCTGCAAAAACATCTGAAAGGACAAGTGCTCTTGCATCTGGGACGGGTCTGGCTTTACCAGTTGTGGGCTCTGTGGGCATGTACATGTGGGAGTTGGGCCAGGCCAGAGTTTGAGCTGCCTCCATAGTTCCCACAGTGGGTCCAGGTGCATGATTACTGCAGTACTGGGACCTAACCTCAGTAGACCTGTGCTGGTGACTGGTTGAAAAGAATGTCCGAGAGTTACCAGGGCCAATTGCCAGCATAACCACAGTTAAGGTGGGACTAAGAGCAGTGCCAACAACAGATACTTTGTGACCCCACACAACGGGTGAAAGGGGACACAACAGAGCACATACACAGGTGAACAGCTCTAAAGGAGGAAAACTCAGTGGCTTCTCTCCTAGTGGGAATGCTCCAATTCTGTCTACCTTGCACCACAGATCAGAATCACAGTGAAGAAACAGATCTGGGGGCCTCTACTCCAATGACTAGGGAGCAGACTCCACCCCTGATAGGGCAGTGACAACCACAGAGCAAAGGGGAGACCCTGCTCAATATCTAGGGCAGGCTCTGATCACCACAACACAAATCAAAGCCCCTATCAAAGGGATAACAGCACAAAGCCTCTGGACCAACCTCTCCCAAAGGGGCAGGCACCAGAAACAAGAGGAACTACAATACTGAAGCCTGCAGAAAGGAGACCATAAACACAGTAAGTTAGACAAAATGAAATGACAGAAAAATAAGTTACAGATGAAGGAGCAAGGTAAAAATCCATAAGACCAAATAAATGAAGAGGAAATAAGTAATCTACTTGAAAAAGGATTCAGAGTAATGATAGTAAAGATGATCCAAGATCTCAGAAACAGAATGGAGGCATGCGTAAAGAAGATACAAGAAAAGCTTAACAAAGAACTAGAAGAACTAAAGAACAAACAAACAGAGATGAACAAGACAATAAATGATATAAAAAATACACTAGAAGGAATCAATAGCAGAATAACTGAGGCAGAAGAATGGATAAGTGAGCTGGAAGACAGAATGGTGGAAATCTTTGCCATGGAAAAGAATAAAGAAAAATTCTTTATTCTGTTCTCAGAGACCTCTGGAACAATATTGAATGCTGTCTCAGAGACCTCTGGGACAATATTAAATGTACCAACTTTCCAACTATAGGGGTCCAGAAGAAGAAGAAAAAGAGAAAGGGCCTGAGAAAATATTTGAAGAGATCATAGTCAAAATCTTTCCTAACATGGGAAAGGAAAAAGTCACCCAAGTCCAGGAAGTGCAGAGAGTCCCATACAGGATAAATCCAAGGAGAAACATGCCGGGACACATATTAATCAAACTAACAAAAATCAAATACAAAGAAAAATATTAAACACAACAAGGAAAAGCAAAAATAAAATACAAGGGACTCTCCATAAGGTTTTCAGCTGATTTTTCAGCAAAACCTCTGCAGGCCAGAAGGGAGTGGCAGGATATATTTAAAGTGATGAAAGGCAAAACCTAAATCCAAGAATACTCTAACCAGCAAGGCTCTCATTCAGATCTGACAGAGAAATCAAAAGCTTTACAGACAAGCAAAACCTAACCAAATTCAGCACCACCAAACCAGATTGACAACAATTGCTAAAGGAGCTTCTCTAGGCAAGAAACACAAGAGAAGAGAACAAAAGTGGAAGGGAAGAAAAAAGACCTACAAAACCAAAGCCAAGTTTCAAGATGGCAGAGTAGAAATGCATGCACTCACCTCCTCTTGCGAGAGCACCAAAATCACAACTAACTGATGAACTACCATTGACAAGAAGATGCTGGAACCCACGAAAATAGATACCCCACATCCAAAGACAAAGGAGAGGCCACAGTAAGATGGTAGGAGGGGTGCAATCATGATAAAATCAAATCCCATACCCGCCGGTTGGGCGACCCACAAACTGGAGAACAATTATACCACAGAAGTTCTCCCACTGGAGTGAAGGTTCTGATCTCCATGTCAGGCTCCCCAGCCTGGGGATCTGGCAATGGGACTAGGAATCTCCAGGGAATCTGACTTTGAAGGCCAATGGGATTTGATTGCAGGATATCTACAGGACTGGGGGAAACAGAGACTCCATTCTTGGAGGGCACACACAAAGTCTTGGATGCACCAGGGCACAGGGGAAAGGAGCAGGGACCCCATAGGAGACTGAACCAAACTTACCTGCTAGTGTTGGAGGGTCTCCTGCAGAGGCAGGGGCTGGCTGTGGCTCACTGTGGGGACAAGGGCAATGCCAGCAGCAGTTTGGGAAGTACCCATCCCATTGGAATGAGCCCTCCCAGAGGCCGTCATTAGCCACAACATACAGCCTATAGGCTCTAGGCTTGGATTGCCTCAGGCCAAACAACAGGGAGGGAACACACCACCAGCAGACAAGTGGATTAAAGTTTTACTGAGCCCTAGCCCACCAGAGCAAGACTCAGTTCTACCCACCACCAGTCCCTCCTACCAGGAAGCTTGCACAAGCATCTTAGATAGCCTCATCCACCAGAGGGCAGGAACAGAAGCAACAAGAATACAGTGCTGCAGCCTGCAGAATGAAAACCACAATCTCAGAAAGTTAGACAAAAGGAAAAGGCAGAGGATTATGCCCCAGATGAAGGAACAAGATAAAACCCCAGAAAAACAACTAAATGAAGTGGAGATAGGCAACCTTCCAGAAAAAGAATTCAGAAAAAAGATACTGAAGATGATCCAGGATCTCAGAAAAAGAATGGAAGTAAAGATTGAGAAGATGCAAAAAGATGAAGAAAATGCAAAAAATGGTGGAAATCACTGTCATGGAACAGAATAAAGAAAAAAGAATGAAAAGAAATGAAGATAGCCTAAGAGACCTCTGGGACAACATTAAACACACAAACATTTGCATTATAGGAGTCCCAGAAGGAGAAGAGAGAGAGAAAGGATGGGAGAAAATATTTGAAAAGACAACAGCTGAAAACTTCCCTAACGTGGGATAGGAAACAGTCAACCAAAACCAGGAAGTGCAGAGACTCCCAGGCAGGATAAACCCAAGGAGGAACATGCTGAGACACATACTAATCAAACTGAAAAAAAAATTAAAGAGAAAAGAAATATTAAAAGCAACAAGGGAAAAAGGACAAATAACATACAAGGGAACTCCCATAAAGTTATCAGATGACTTCTCAGCAGAAATTCTGCAAGCCAGAAGGGAGTGGCACAATAATTTAAAGTGATGAAAGGGAAGAACCTAAAACCAAGAACACTCTATCCATCAAAGCTCTCATTCAAATTTGATGGAGAAATCAAAAGCATTACAGACAAGCAAAAGCTAAGAGAATTCAGTCCCACCAGACCAGCTTTGCAACAAATGCTATAGGCACTCCTCTAGGTGGGAAAGAGACTAGCAGCTAAAAAAAAAATTTAAAAAAACCCTTGTAATTATATAGACTGTATATCAAAACCTCATGGAAACATCAAACTCAAAAACTACAATAGATACACACACACAAAAGAAAAAGCAACCCAAACACAACACTAAAAATGGTCATCAAACCACAAGAGAAGAGAACAAAGAGGAAGGGAAGAAAAGGTACGTAAAAAACAAACCCAAAACAATTAAGAAAATGGCAATAGAAATACACATATCAATACTTATCTTAAATGTAAATGGATTAAATGAGTCAACCAAAAGACAAAGACTGCCTGAGTGGATACAAAAACAAGACCCGTATATATGCTGTCTACAAGAGACCCACTTCAGACCTAGGAACACATACAGACTGAAAGTGAGAGGGTGGAAGATAGTATTCCATGCAAATGGAAATCAAAAGAAAGCTGGAGGAGCCACACTCATATCAGACAAAATAGACTTTAAAATAAAGATTGTTGTAAGAGACAAGGAAGGACACTACATAATGATTGAGGGATCAATCCAAGAAGAAGATATAACAATTGTAAATACATATGCATCCAACATAGGAGCACCTCAGTATGTAAGGCAAAAGCTAACAGCCATAAAAGGGGAAATTGACAGCAACACAGTAATAGTGGGGGACTTTAACACCCCACTTACACCAAAGGACAGGTCATCCAGACAGAAAATTAATAAGGAAACACAAGCCTTAAATGACACATTAGACCAGATAGACTTAATTGATATTTATATGACATCCCATCTGAAAGCAGCAGAGTACATTTTCTTCTCAAGTGCACATGGAACATCCTCCAGGATAGATCACATCTTGGGTCACAAATAAAGCCTTGGTACATTTAAGAAAACTGAAAATTTGTTTTTTAAACATCTTTTTTGGAGTATAATTGCTCACAGTGTTTTGTTAGCTTTTGCTGTATAACTGTGAATCAGGTATATGCATACGTATATCCCCATTTACCCACCCTCTTGTGTCTCCCTCCCACCCTCCTTATCCCACCCCTCTAGGTTGTTGCCAAGCACCAAGGTGATCTCCCTGTGCTATGCAGCTGCATCCCACTAGCTATCTATCTCCTTATCCCACCCCTCTAGGTTGTTGCCAAGCACCGAAGTGATCTCCCTGTGCTATGCAGCTGCTTCCCACTAGCTATCAATTTTACATTTGGTAGTGTATATGTGTCAATGTTACTCTCTCAGTTTGTCCAACTTACACTTCCCCCTTCCTGTGTCATATCAAACATCTTTTCTGAACACAACACTATGATATTAGAAATCAATTACAGAAAATAAACTGTACAAAACACAAACAAATGGAGGCTAAACAATGTGTTAATAAATAAACAATGGATCACTGAAGAAATCAAAGAGGATATAAAAAATACCAAGAAACAAATGACAATGAAAACATGACAACCCAAAGCGTACGGGATGCAGCAAAAGCAGTTCTAAGAGGGAAGTTTCTTGCAATACAGCCTACCTCAAGAAACAAGAAAAATCTCAAATAAACAACCTAATCTTACACCTGAAGCAACTAGAGAAAGAGGAACGAACAAAACCCAAAGTTAGTAGAAGGAAAGAAATCTTAAAGATCAGACTATAAATAAATGAAATAGAAACAAAGAAAACAATGGCAAAGATCAATGAAACTAAAAGATGGTTCTTTGAGAAGGTAAACAAAACTGATAAACCTTTAGCCAGAAACATGAAGGAAAAAAGGGAGAGGACTCAAATCAATAAAATTAGAAAAGAAAAAGGAGAAGTTACAACTGATACCACAGAAATACAAAGGATCATAAGAGACTACTAAAAGCAAGTATATGCCAAAAAGCAAAACAAACAAACAAAAAAAAAACAAAAAAAAAAACACAAAAAAACAAGGACAACCTGGAAGAAATGGAAAAATTCTTAACCTTCCAAGACTGAACCAGAAAGAAATAGAAAATATAAACAGACCAATAACAAGCACTGAAATTGAAACTGTGATTAAAAATCTTCCAACAAACAAAAGCCCAGGACCAGATGGCTTCACAGGTGAATTCTATCAAACATTTAGAGAAGAGCTAACAACTATCCTTCTCAAACTCTTTCAAAATATAGCAGAGGGAGGAACATTCCCAAACTCATTCTACAATGGCACCATCACCCTGACACCAAATCCAATCAAAGACATAACCAAAAAAAAAATGAAAATTACAGGCAAATATCACTGATGAACATAGATGCAAAAATCCTCAACAAAATACTAGCAAACAGAATCCAACAACACATTCAAAGGATCATACACCATGATCAAGTGGGATTTATCTCAGGGATGCAAGGATTCTTCAATATACACAAATCAATCAGTGTGATACAACATATTAACAGATTGAAGAATAAAATGATAAAATCATCTCAATGGATGCAGAAAAGCTTTTGACAAAATTCAACAACCATTTATAATAAAAACTCTTCTGAAAGTGGGCATAGAGGGAACCTACCTCAACATACTAAAGGCCATATATGACAAATCCATGGCAAACATCATTCTCAATTGTGAAAAACTGAAAGCATTTCCTCTAAGATCAGTAAGAAGTCAAGGATGGTCACTCTTGCCACTATTATTCAACATAGTTTTGGAAGTTTTAGCCATGGCAATCAAAGAAGAAAAAGAAATAAAAGTAATCCAAATTGGAAAAGAAGAAGTAAAACTGTCACTGTTTGCAGATGATATGATACTAGGCATAGAAAATCCTAAAGATGCCACTAGAAAACTACTAGAGCTAATCAATGAATTTAAACTGCAAGATACAAAGTTGCAGTATACAAAATTAATACACAGAAATCTCTTGCATTCCTATACACTAACAATGAAAGATCAGAAAGAGAAATTAAGGAAACAGTCTCATTTACCATCGCAACAAAGAATAAAATACTTAGGAATAAACCTACCTAAGGAGGCAAAAGACCTGTATGCAGAAAGCTATAAGATACTGATGAAAGAAATCATAGATGACATAAACAGATGGAGAGATATACCATGTTCTTGGATTGCAAGAATCAGTATTGTGAAAATGACTATATTACCCAAAGCAATCTACAGTTTCAGTGCAATCCCTATCAAATTATCAAGAGCATTTTTCACAGAATTAGAACAAAAAAATTTACAATTTGTATGGAAACATGAAAGACCACGAATAGCCAAAGCAATCTTGAGAAAGAAAAATGGAGCTGGAGGAATCAGACTCCCCAACTTCAGACTATACTACAAAGCTATAGTAATCAAGACAGTATGGTACTGGCAGAAAAACAGAAATATAGATCAATGGAACAGGATAGAAACCACAGAGACAAGCCTATGGTAACCTAATCTATGATAAAGGAGGCAAGAATATACAATGGAGAAAAGACAGTCTCTTCAATAAGTGGTGCTGGGAAAACTGGACAGCTACATGTAAAAGAATGAAATTAGAACACTCCCTAACACCATACACAAAAATAAACTCAAAATGGATTAAAGACCTAAATATAAGGCTGGACACTATAAAACTCTTAGATGAAAACATAGGCAGAACACACTTTGACATAAATTGCAGCAAGATCTTTTTAGATCCACCTCCTAGAGTTATGAAAATAAAACCAAAAATAAACAAATGGGATCTAATTAAAATAAAAATCTTTTGCATGACAAAGGAAACCATAAACAAAATGAAAAGACAACCCTCAGAATGGGAGAAAGTATTTGCAAGGAAAGTAATTGACAAAGGAGTAATCTTCAAAATATACAAACAGCTCATGCCACTCAATATCAAAAAAACCCAAATAACCCAATCAAAAAATGAGTGGAAGTTCTAAATAGACATTTCTCCTAAGAAGATATACAGATCACCAACAAACACATGAAAAGATTCTCAACATCACTAATTATTAGAGAAATGCAAATCAAAAGTACAAAGAGGTATCACCTCACACTGGTCAGAATGACCATCATCAAAAAATCTACAAACAATAAATGCTGGAGAGGGTGTGGAGAAAAGGAAACCTCATACACTGTTGGTGGGAATGTAAATTTACACAGCCACTATGCAGAACAGTATAGAAGTTCCTTAAAAATCTAAAAATAGAACTACCATATGACCCAGCAATCCCACTACTGGACATATACCCTGAGAAAACCATAATTCAAAGAGAGTCATGTACCACAATTGTCATTTCAACACTACTTACAATAGCCAGGACATGGAAGCAACCTCATTGTCCATTGACAGATAGATGGATAAAGAAGATGTGGCACATATATACAATGGAATATTACTCTGCCATAAAAAGAAATGAAACTGAGTTATTTGTAGTGAGGTGGATGGATCTAGAGTATGTCATATAGAGTGAAGCAAGTCCAAAAGAGAAAAACAAATACTGTATGCTAACACATATATACGGAATCTAAAAAAGTGGTACTGATGAACCTAGTGGTAGGGCAGGAATAAAGATGCAGATGTAGAGAATGGAATTGAGGACATGGCGGGGAAGGGGAAGCTGGGACGAAGTGACAGAGTAGCATTGACATATATACACTACCAAATGTAAAATGGATGGCTAGTGGGAAGCTTCTGCATAGCACTGGGAGATCAGCTTGATGCTTTGTGATGACCTAGAGGGGTGTGATAGGGAGGGTGGAGGGAGGCTCAAAAGGGAGAAGATGTGGGGATACATGTAGCTGATTCACTTTATTGTACAGCAGAAACTAACCCAATATTGTAAAGCAATTATACTCCAATAAAGAAAAAAAAAAGAATTCCCTTGGGACAAGTCAAGGAAAGCTGCATTAACAACTTTATTCAACATAGTACTGAGAGTCCTAGCCAGAGTAATTAGGCAAAAAAAAAAAAAAAAAGGCACCCAAATTGGAGAGGAAAAAGTAAACTTTTCTCTATTCACAGATAACATGATATGTGTAGAAAACCCTAACAATTGCACAAAGACACTGTTAGAACAAATAAACAAATTCAGCAAAGTTGCAGGATACAAAATAAACACACAAAAATCATTTGTGTTTCTATACCTAATAATGAACAGTATGGAAAGGAAGTTAAGAAAAAAATTCCATTTACATTATTATAAAAAATAACAAAATATGTAGGAAAAAACTTAACCAAGGAGTGGAAAGACTTGTACACTGAAACTATAAAACATCGATGAAAGAAATTTTAAAAGACAAATAAATGGAAAGATGTACCATGTTCATGGATTGGAAGACTTAATATTGCTAAGATACCAATACTATCCAAAGTGACAATTCTTATCAAAACCTCAGTGGTGTTTTTTTGCAGAAATAGAAAAATCTATCCTAAAATTCATATGAAATCTCAAGGGACTCCAAATAGCTAAAACAGTCTTGATAAAGAACAAGGGTAGAGGTCTCACACTTCCTGATTTAAAAACTTACTACAAATCTATGGTAATCAAAGCAGTGTAGTACTGGCATAAAGAGAGACACATAGATTAACGGAGTAGATTAGACAGCCCAGAAGTAAACCCTTGCTTGGTCAAATGATTTTTGACAAGGGTGCCACAACCTTGTGTCCTTGAGGAAAAGATAGTCTTTTCAGTAAATAGTATTGGGAAAACTGGATATCCATATGCAGAAGAATGAAGTTGGACCCTTATCTTACAGCATATATGAACATTAACTCAAAATAGATCAAAGACCTAAACATAAGAGCCAAAACGATAAAACTCTTAGAAGAAAACATAAGGGAAAAGCTTCACTGGATTTGGCAACAATTTCTTGGACATGACACCAGAAGCATAGGCAACAAAAGAAAAAATAAATTGGACTTTATCAAAATTAAAAATTTTATGCATCAAAGAACATTTTTAACAGTCAAAACGTAACCCACAGAATGGGAGAAAATATTTGCAAATCATATATCTGATAAGAGATTGATATCATGAATATATAAAGAACTCCTACAATTCAACAATAAAAATAACCTGGTTAAACAATGGTCAAAGGACTTGAATAAACATTTCTCCAAAGAAGATATACAAATGCCACAAAGCACATGAAAAGATGCTCAACATCACTAATCATTAGGAAAATGCAAATCAAAACCACATTGAGATACCACTGTATACCCATCAGGATGACTATTATATTTATAAAAAACACAGAAAATTACAGCTGTTGATGAGGATGTGGAGAAATTGGAATCTTTATTCATTGCTGGTGGGAATGTAAAACAAGCAGCTGCTGTAGAAAATGGTACTGTGATTCCTCAAAAAATTACATTGAATTACCATGATTACACTTCTGGGAATATAACCAAAAGAAGTGAAATCAGGGGCTTAAATATATGTTCATAGCAGTATTATTATTCACTATAGCCAAAAGATGGAAGCAACTCAAGCACCCATTGACAGATGAAAGGATAATCAAAATGTAACATCCACATACAATGGAATATTGTTCAGCCTTAAAAATAAGGAAATTCTGACACATTCTACAACATGGATGAACCTTGAAGGCATTCTGCTAAGTTAAATAAGCCAGTCACAAAAGGAAAAATCTTATATAATTCTACTTATATGAGGTACCTAGAGTAGTCAAATTTACAGAGAGAGAAAATGCAGTAGTGGTTGCCAGGGGCTGGAGGAAGGGAGGGTATGGGGAGTTAGTGTTTAATAGGCACAGAGTTTCAGTTGGGGAAGAAGAAAAAGTTCTGGAGATGGATGATTGTGGTGGTTGCACAACAGTGTGAATGCACTTAATGTCACAACTATACACTTTAAAATGGTTCAACTGGTAAATTTTATGTTATGCATAATTTATCACAATAAAAATATGCATCCCCCCAGGTCTTTGATATTGAAGAAGTTTTCCCAACCTTATACAATGTACAGTGCAAGTGCACCTGTAAGCTCTTTTGTTCAACCAGATTGAACCCCTAAGCCTCTCCATACTGAGATATAATTTATCAGCACTGTCCACTAGAAATAAAATGTAAGCTGATTATATAATTTTACATTTTCTAGTAGCCACATTAAAAAACAGGAGAATTTCAGTATTTTATTTAACTCAGTATATCCAAAATATTATTATTTCATCATGTATCAATGAAAAAATTATTGGAATATTTTATTTCTTTTTTTTTTGTACTAAGTGTTGTTTTACATTTCAGTTGAGGCTAGTCACATCTTAAGTGCTCAATGGACACATCAGACTAGCAGCTACCTTAATAGACTTTGCTGGTAGGCCGTGTGGTTTTCTGAAGAAGGAAGGGCTTTTGTAGCAGGCAAAGACTTAAGGACAAGGAAGTGAGGTTAAAAACTAGGAAGGCCTATAAACGGATTACTTTAACTTCTTAAATAATTTTCTCTTATACCTTAGGAAAACACACAGTTGTCATTTAATTTTACAAAAATTTTGTTTTTAAACAGAGTTTCCTTTAATTATTCTAACCCAGTGATTCTCAACATTTCCTTCCCTCAGGGTACTCGGGAATTTGTGGAGGAGTTTTGATTGCCACAATAGTTGGGGTGGGCTACCAGATTTTAGTTCCCTAGGACAAAGAATGCTAAATGTCATATAACGCATGAGACAGTTTCATACAAAAAAGAATTATTCTACTCCAAAAACTAAAGGCCCACCCACTGGGAAATCCTTCTAGTGTGATATAACCTGAGAGTCTTGTGTGGTGGAATCCTGAGAATGGCAGACCTGCAAGATATTTACACTTCTGCTGTCACAAGTGCAGGCTGAACAGAATTATATCGAGGGGACTAGGTGCAAAACATTTTGGCAATAACCAGCAGCAGGACCCAACAAAATTGGGAATGGGGAGGGTCAGTTGATATGGAGAAATATTACTAGCTTTCACTAGGTGAACAATGAGGGTGAGAGGTAAGATAAACACCGACTTCACTACTTCTATCCCTGATTTCCACTTGGTTAGAGGAAGGACACCTTTGAGGAAAGAGGAAGGCAGAGGTTCAAGTCGCATGTGAATTTTAAGACACTTAAATTGAACAGAACTATAAAGAGAGAACTGGAAATTTAGAAAAGAAAAATAAAACATATGGCATGCCAGTTCATTTTTTATAATGCAGCCTTTGAAAAGAGATAAAGAAAACAGAGGTAATTAAATAGAGGCATTAAAGAGTATTCTACATTTGTTAGGAGGCTTGCTTGGCAGAAGCTGATAGAGTCAATTCAGAAAGTTCCAAAGATAGTCTCCAATGAACCATGATTACGTAGTCCTCTCTGCTTGAATCAGTCTGGCCCGGTGTCTCTCTTATAACCAACGGAATGTTATAGAAGCCATGCTGTGTGACATCCCAAGTGAGATTAGAAACTCTGTAGCTTCCAAGTTGTTCTTTTGGAATATTTGCTCTAGCAAAAGATAGACTCCATGTAAGAAGTTGAATGATCTTGAGATCACCATGTGGACAAGTCCAAACTAGCTAAAGGGAGAGAGAGCACATGGAGAGAGATTCCTGGCTAGCCTCCAGCTGTTCTAGCCATCCCAGTCCTAGCACAAAATATGTTACAAGAAGCCATCTTGGATGTCTAGCTCAGTAGAAGCTTCAGATAACTCCACCCACCACCAAAATCTGAGTGCAACAGCATGAGATTCCCAAGTGAGAAGTAACCACATGAACCAGCCAAAAAACAGAAGTGTAATAAATTGTTTTAAGCCATTAAGTTTTAAGGTTGTTTGTTTTAATAGCAGGAAATGATCAGAATAACTTTAAACCAATAAATTTTTTTAAAAACAGTTAACATTTATTTAGTGGGGATGGGAATAAATTTTTATTACTAAATATTCTTTACTTTCTTATTTATACTAATTATAAAGGATTTATTAGTCCATCTATTATACAAGCTTTTATGACTAGGAAAAGTTAAGAAGCATACTGGAAATTAGTGTTTTGCTAATAAAATATTCTCAGTAAACAGCACTATGTCATGAATTATTCAGTTTCAGAGTATTAGTAGTTTGCAACTGCCAACTAAGGCAGCTGTCATTTTTATGTCTCATGGCTGACAGTGTAGCATGTAATTGAACAAAACAACTTACATTTACTAATATTTTTTAAAAAAACAGAGATGTCTTTTCTAGGGATTTTTAAAATTTTGTATTTTTCTTCTAAAGCACTGTCTCTTTCACTGGTAATGAGAACGATTTATAACTATCTAGTCAGATAAGGAAGAAACCTTAGCTACAATATATTACTGATTTAGTGATGCTTCAGTGATCCTTATAGATATTTTTTTTCCTGGGCAAATGCATTGATGATCTGTCCTTTAATCTGGCTAACATGAAGCTCATTCTAGACAAAACTGTACATCTGAGAGTTGGCTTGAGAAATCCATGGCTGTCTAGATGTTTAAGGGAATTTTTAAAATAAATAAATAAACTTCCTGTGATTCAAATATGTAAAGTGGCTCAATAATATCTCATATGAGAATCATCAAATAAGACATTGAATTTTTATTTGGTATAGCAGACACAACAACAAGGAAACAAGTTATTTGTTGTTTAGCATCTCAAAACAGGAAAAATGAATCATAACCATTTTATTGTTATTGTAAAGATAGACGATTCTGAAAAGATTCTAGTGAGCAAGGAATAATAATTGAGAATTTGTTACACATTATCCATTATTACTCTTATAAGAGAGAGAAAATATAATTGATGTTAACATTGGTTTTATATTAGTAGATACAGAATAGAAAATGTGTGAGAACCTTTTATATGTTAAACACTTAAAGGAAAATATAAACATAGTGAGGAGAGAAATGAAAGTTATTTAAAAATAAATAAATGGAAATTTTGGAGATGAAAAGTACAATATATGAAATAAAAATTTTACTTGTAGGCTTGGTGGCAGATTATGGATATCAGAAATCAGTAAACTTAAGGACAGATTAGTTAGAAATCATCTAGTCAGAAGAACAGAACGAATGAGATGGGAAAAGAATGAGTAACAAATTTAGTGACCTGCAGGTCACTAAATAGTAAGCAGTCATTATTATGTGTATGTGGTACAATACATGTGTAATCGGAGTCCCAGATACAGAAGAGAAAGAGAATGAGGCAGAAAACGTTTGAAGAACTATGGCCTAAAATTTCCTAAATTTGGTGAAATATATTAAATTACAGATAAAAGCAGCGCAGTGAACTCCTATTAAGATAAATACCAAAAACACAGACATAGGTAATTTTAGTCAAACTACTGAAAAGCAAAGATAAAAATAAAATCTTGGTCCTGATTCCCCAGCCAGGGGTCAAGCCTGGTCCCTCATGGTGGGTGGGCTGAGGCCAGGCCACTGGACTGCCAAAGAATTCCCAGCCCCAGGGAATATTAAATGATGTGAGCTCTCCCAGAGGTCCCTGTCTTTGCACCAAGACCCAGCTCCATGGAACAGCTTGCAAGCTCCAGTGCTGGACTCCTCAGCCCAAACAACCATCAAGAGAGGAACACAGTCCCACCCATTAGCAGACAGGCTGCCTAAAGTTGTACTAAGCTCAAAAATACCCTAAAACAAAACCCCTGACATGGCCCTAATCACCAGAGGGACTCAGTACCGCCCACCACAGCACAGGCACTAGTCACACCTACCAGGAAGTCTACACAAGCCCCTGGACCAACATCACCCACCAGGGAGCAGACACCAGAAACAAGAGGAACCACGACCCTGTAGCCTGTGGAAAGGAGACACAAACACAGTAAGTTAGACAAAATGAGATGACAGAAAAATAGGTTACAGATGAAGGAGCAAGGTAAAAATCCACAAGACCAAATAAATGAAGAGGAAGTAGGCAATCTACCTGAAAAATAATTCAGAGTAATGATAGTAAAGATGATGCAAGATCTAGGATATAGAATACAAGCATAAATCAAGAAAATACAAGAAATGTTTAACAAGGACCTAGAAGAACTAAAGAACAAATAAACAAAGAAGAACAATACAATAACTTAAATGAAACATACACTAGAAGGAATCAATAGCAGAATAACTGAAGCAGAAGAATGGATACGTGTGCTGGAATATAGAATGGTGGAAATAACTGCCACAGAACAAAATAAAGAAAAAAGAATGAAAAGAAATGAGGGCAGTCTCAGAACTACTGGGGCAACATTAAACCTGCCAATATTTGAATTATAGGGGTCCCAGAAGAAGAAGAAAAAGAGAAAGGGCCTGAGAAAATTTCTGAAGAGATTACAGTAAAAAACTTTCTTAACATGGGAAAAGAAAGAGTCACTCAGGTCCAAGAAGCTCAGAGAGTCCCATACAGGTTAAATCCAAGGAGCAACACGCCAAGACACATATTAATCAAACTAACAAAAACTAAATACAAAGAAAAAATATTAAAAGCAGCAAGGGAAATGCAACAAATAACACACAGGGGAATCCCCATAAGGTTACCAGCTGATCTTTCAGCAGAAACTCTGCAGGTCAGAAAGCAGTGGCAGGATATATTTAAAGTGATGAAAGGGAAAAACCTACAGCCAAGATTAGTCTACTTGGCAAGGATCTCATTCAGATTCTACAGAGACATCAAAAGCTTTACGGACAAGCAAAAGTTAAGAGAATTCAGCACGATCAAACCAGCTTTACAATAAATGCTAAAGGAACTTCTCTAGGCAGGAAACACAAGAGAAGGAAAAGACCTACAAAAACAAACCTAAAACAATTAAGAAAATGGGAATAGGAACATACATATTGATAATTACCTTAAATGTAAATGGATTAAGTGCTCCAACCAAAAGACACAGACTGGCTGAATGGATACAAAAACTGGACCCACATATATGCTGTCTACAAGAGCCCCATTTCAGACCTAGGGACACATACAGACTGAAAGTGAGGGGTTGGAAAAAGATATTATATGCAAATGGAAATCAAAAGAAAGCTGGAGTAGCAATACTCACATCAGACAAAATAGACCTTAAAATAAAGACTGTTGCAAGAGACTAGGAAGAACCCTACATAATGATCAAGGGATCAATCCAAGAAGAAAACATAAGAATTGTAATTATATATGCACAAAACATAGGTTCTCCACAATATATAAGGCAAATGTTAACAGCCATAAAAGGGGAAACTGACAGTAACACAATAATAGTGGGAGATTTTAACACCCCACTTACAGCAATGGACAGATCATCCAGACAGAAAATTAATAAGGAAACACAAGCCTAAAATGACACATTAGACCAGATAGACTTAATTGATATTTATAGGACATTCCATCCAAAAGCAACAGAATATATATTTTCTTCTCAAGTGTACATAGAAATTCTCCAGGATGGATCATATTGTCAGTCAAAAATAAAGCTTCAGAAAATTTAAGAAAACTGAAATCATATCAAGTATCTTTTCCAACCACAATGCTATGAGACTAGAAATCAATTATAGAAAATACACTGTAAAAAATACAAACACATGGAGGCTAAACAATATGTTACTAAATAAACAATGGATCACTGAAGAAGTCAAAGAGAAAATAAAAAAAAGTACCTGGAGACAAATGACAATGAAAATGCGACAATCCAAAACCTATGGGAGTCAGCAAAAGCAGTTCTAAGAGGGAAATTTATACCAATACAATCCAAGCTCAAGAAACAAGAAAAATCTCAAATAAAAACCTAACCTTACAACTAAATCAATTAAAGAAACAACAAACAGAGCCCAAAGTTAGCAGAATGAAAGAAATCATAAAGATCAGAATAGAAATAAATGAAATAGAGGTGAAGAAAATAGCAAAGATCAATAAAACTAAAGCTGGTTCTTTGAAAAGATAAACAAAATTGATAAACCTTTAGCCAGACTCATCAAGAAAAAAAGGGAGAGGACTCAAATCAATAAAATTAGAAATGAAAAAGGAGAAGTTACAACTGACACCACAGAAATACAAAGGATCATAAGAGACTACTACCAGCAACTATATGCCAAAACATGGTCAACCTGGAACAAATGGACAACTTCTTAGAAAGGTACAACCGTCCAAGATTGAACCAGGAAGAAACAGAAAATATGAACAGACAAATCACAAGTAATGAAATTGAAACTGTGATAAAAAATCTTCCAACAATCAAAAGCTCAGGACCAGATAGCTTCACAGGTGAATTTGATCAAATGTTTAGAGAAGAGCTAACACCTATCCTTTTCAAACTCTTCCAAAAATTTGCAGAAGAAGAAACACTCCCAAACTCATTCTACGAGGTCCCCATCACCCTGATACCAAAACCAGACAGATTGGAAGAATCAATATTGTGAAAATGACTATAATACCCAAAACAATCTACAGATTCAATGCAATCCCTATCAAATTACCAGTGGCATTTTTCACAGAATTAGAACAAAAAATTTTATAATTTGTATGAAAACACAGAATACCCCTAATAGCCAAAGTAACCTTGAGAAAGAAAAACAGAGCTGGAGGAATCAGGCTCCCTGACTTCACACTATACTACAAAGCTACAGCCATCAAAACAGTATGATACTGGCTCAAAAACAGAAATATAGATCAGTGGAACAGTATAGAAACCCTAGAGGTAAACCCACACACTTATGGTCACCTAATCTATGATAAAGGAGGGAAGAATATACAACAGAGAAAAAACAGTCTCTTCAATAAATGGTGATGGGAAAACTGGACAGCTACATGTAAAAGAATGAAATTAGAACACTCCCTAACACCATACACAAAAATAAACTCCTAATGGATTAAAGACCTAAATGTAAGGCCAGATACCATAAAAATTTTAGAGGAAAACATAGGCAGAACACTTTCTGACATAAATCACAGCAAGATATTTTGACCCACTTCCTAGAGTAATGAAAATAAAAACAAAAATAAACAAATGGAACCCAATTAAAAGCTTTTGCATGACAAAGGAAACCACAAACAAAACGAAAAAACAATCCTCAGAATGGGAGTAAATATTTGCAAATGAAGCAACTGACAAGGGATTAATCTCCAAAATATACTAACAGCTCATGCAGCTCAATTAAAAAAAAATCAAAACATAGGCGGAAGATCTAACTAGACATTTCTCCAAAGAAGACATACAGATGGTTAATAAGCACGTGAAAAGATGCTCAACATCACTAATTATTAGAGAAGTGCAAGTCAAAACTACAATGAGGTATCACCTCACACCGGTCAGAATGGTCATCATCAAAAAGTCTACAATAACAAATGCTGGAGAGGGTGTGGAGAAAAGGGAACCCTCCTACATTGTTGGTGGGAATGTAAATTGGTACAGCTATTATGGAGAACAGTATGGAGGTTCCTTAAAAAACTAAAAATAGAGCTACCATACGATCCTGCAATCCCACTCCTGGGCATATGTCCAGAGAAAACATAATTTGAAAAGGTATATGCACCCCAATGTTCATTGCAGCACTATTTACAATAGCCAAGACATGGAAGCAAGCTAAATATTCATCAACAAAGGAATGGATAAAGAAGATGCGGTGCAAATATACAATGGAATATTACTCAGCCATAAAAATAATGAAATAATACAACTTGCAGCAGCATGGATGGACCTAGAGATTATCATACTAAGTGAAGTAAGCTAGACAGATAAGGACAAATATCATATATATCACTTATATGTGGAATCTTCAAAAATGGTACAAATGAACTTATTTACAAAACAGAAATAGACTCACAGACTTAGAAAACAAGCTTATGTTTACCAAAGGGGAAAGGTGCAGGGAAGGGATAAATTAGGAGTTTGGATTTAACACAAACACTACTATATTTAAGACAGATAATCAACAAGGACCTACTGCATAGCACAGGGAACTCTATTCAACATTCTGTAATATCCTCTATGGGAAAAGAATCTGAGAAAGAATGAATATATGTTTATAATGGATTCACTTTGCTGTACACCTGAATCTAACACATCATTGTAGATAAACTATAATAGAAAAATTAAATTTAAAAAATTTCTATATTAAACATATATTACTTGCATGATTTAAAAAAATCTTACAGGTAGTTACAGAAAAATGACATATTACATATAGGGGAACAATAATATGAATGACAGCTAATTCTCAGTGAGAAACATGAAGGTCAGAAGGCAAGAGAGTGGCATTTTTATAGTGCTCAAAGAAAATAGCTCTTAACTCAGAATTGTGTATTCAGTGCAACTATCTTTCAAAAATGAAAACAAAATAAAGTTATCTTCAGATAAATGAAAGCTGAGAGTGTTTGTTGCCAGATGTCCTTCACTACAAGAAATGCCAAAGGAAGTTCTTCAGGCTAAAGGGAAATTACACCAGATGGAAATATGGATCTCCACAAAGGAATGAAGAACACTGGAAAAATAAATTTGTGGGTAAATGGAAAAGAGTATGTTAATTCTCTCTTCTTTAACTGTTAAAAAGACGACTGATGTAAAAGAAACGACAATAATAGCACAAACGATGCCAGAGTTGGGGTGGGGTAGACAGAATTATAATGTTAAAAGATCCTCATCTTTTATGTGAAATGATCCAATATTAATGGTAAATAGTTAAGAATGAATATTGTAATTCCTAGGGGAGCCACTGAAAAAGGAAAATTGAAAAAAAATTTTTTTTACTAAGCCAAAGTAAGACAGGGAAGGAGGAAAAGACAAACAGTAGAAAAAATACAGAATTAATAGAAAACGAAGTTAAATGGTAGACATAAATCAAACCATTTCAATAATTATTAAAGGGAAATGGATGAAACACTCCATTTAAAAAGCAGAGTCTTGGTTTTGGGAGATAATTCTCTATGAATATTTCATGTTTCCACACAGTCCAGGTCCTCTGTGTGAAGGCATTTACAGCCTAGTTAAAAATGTTTGTATAAGGAGACATTCCAGGATAGTAAAGCTTAGAGAGGTCTCTCTTCCTGGAGACAACCTAGGGTAATAAAGATAGAGATCTCCCCTTGCTTACATTCCAGAGTAAAGATAGGATGCCTCTCTCTCCCTCTCTGGAGGGAAGGATGGGCAGCAGCCATGTATAAGATCAGTTTCCCAATTCTGTGGTTCCGACTCTGTAATGAACCCCACTGCATGTATAACTGCTGTTTGGCCTTCAGTACACTGCCCTTTGGGGACTGGAGGTTGGGGAATTGACACAAGATATTGCTTTGGCTACTGCTTTTCCTATGGAAACCGTCTTTGAATTAGGGGATTTATGTTTATAAAATGAAGAAATTGTATCCAGAATACATAAAAAATCTTACAAGAAGAAAATGACAACCCAATTAAAAATGAACAAAATATTAGAACAGAGACTTCACAAAACCCATACAGGAATGGCTAGTCAAGGAAGTGCAAAATAAAACCATTTAAAATCTATTATATGGCTAAAATGAAACAGATTGGGTTTGGAAGGTTATAAAAGCCACTGGGGCTCATGTACATTGCTGGTGGTGTGTAAATGGTTAGCCCTTTTGTAAAACTGTTTCACAGCTTCATATATGGATAAACACACACATACCCTAAGACCCAGCAATTCTACTTTTAGGTATTTTTTAGGAGAAATGAAACACATGTCCACAAAATTTTTTTCTTAATTATTGATTCTTTCATGTGAATTACCTTTCAGCCAGCAGCTTTATTAATAGTCCTAAATTGAAAAAAACATAATGTCCATCAATAGGAAAATGGATAAACAAATTATGGTATTTTCTTACAATGTAATGCCACTCAGCAATAAGAAAGAATGAACTACTGATATATGTAATGACATGGATGACTCTCAACATTAAGAAAAAGAAGCCAGAAACAAAAGTGCAAAAACAGGCAAAACGAATTCTGATGACAGAAATCAGAACAGTGGTTATTATAAAGGTAGAAATTAACTACAAGGGATTTGAGGGTATATGCAAGGGAATGATAATGACAGATCATGGAGTGAGAAGCTCAGTTTGAATAAAAGTTCAGATATGAGGCAAGGAATGAACAGAGAAAGGGTGATAGGATAAATGGACTGGGGTGTAGTCTTAGAATTGCTGAATTCAGAGTACTAGGAGGAAGTTATATGGAAAGATAGGAGGTATAGATTAGAGACTGAGATGCTTGAAATTTAGGTTTTGGAGGTGGAGGAGCAATTGGTAATAGCTGAGGTGAGGTGCCATTGACTGGGTGAAGTTCAAGAAAATAACAGGTCACCAGGTTGGATGGATGGTCTAGGCAAATATTAAAATTACAAAAAACAATCACTGGAACAGTGGTAGGGAGACAAAAAGAGCCAGGTGCTAAAACTTTCAAGGGATGACATAGAGGATCTATAAGTGGCTACAATCAGAGAGGAAGTGGTAAGCAACATAGTTTGATGGGATTTGCTTCAGAAGAACTGGGGAATTTTAAAGAAAAGAGAGAGCAATTGTTAGAAGTGATGATGAGTAGCAATAATGATTCCTTACACCTCATCCTTTATACCTATCAAATATCTACTAGTTTCTTCATACTTTCTACAATATCACCTTCTACCTTCCTCTCACATACTTTATCATAGAGAAAAACAGAGGCTATAAGCAGAGAATTTGTTATACACCTAAAAATTTACTTTTATCCATATTAACCTAAATTTGAGGTTCTAGGAACAGTTTCTAATATAATCACATCTTCAACTGCTTTAAGTCTTAATTTCATTTTGGAGGGGGTAAACATTTTCCATGTTTACTTTCTTCTGAAAGGCACTACACATGTGGGTAAGTGTTTATATAATCCCCTGGACAGGGGATACGATCAGGATTCCAGAGACTGATTCAGAAAGTTTGGGGGAAGCCTGCTGGGAAAGAAAAGTTAATTACTACACATAAGGTGACCTCTGAAAATGGCATAATAAAACAATCATTTATTACAAGTGTTACTATGGTCAGGCACTGTACATGATAGGTATTTTATGTGTATTATCTTGTTTTGTCTCACAACAGTTTTCTGAGTTGAATATTTTACAGATGAAAAAACTGAGCCTTAGAAAGGTTAAATATTTTTTTTCAAGGCCATATAATCACTAAGTGGAAGAACTGGTAGTCTAAACTAGCCAGTCTGATTTTGCCTGGTTTTTAACCACTATACTATAAACTATGTAACAGGCTTTTTGTAATTTTTCTCTTTTCTTCCAAAGCACTTCTGTCTCCAACATCCACACGTAACAAAACTTTGTCTTCCCAAGGAACACTAAGCTTAAATTTATCATAGTATTTGCTCACTAAACTATAATTATTTATTTACTTTTCTGTATTACTTACTAGCCTCTAAGTATCATAAGAAGAACAGTGTCTGTGTCAGCACATAACATAGTGCTTGGAATATTCATTGTTGAATTAAATAATTAATTGCATATTAACTGTTTGTCTCTAAGTTCACTGAGAACAGGGACTGAAAATTTAATTTCTGGAATTCCTGGGCCTAACACAAAGCCTTGCACCTGGTAACTGTTTTAAAAATTGAATGAATGTCTGACCATATGTTAACTTCAAATAGATTGGAGCACTTTTAAAAGCAGTTACCTATTATTTTAACTTAATAATTTATCTGCTGGGGATAAGTAAAACAGATATGGTCTATGTAGTTATTTATAATCTACTGAGGCAAGCTAACAAAACCAAGTAAACAAAGAATTCCTAATTGTCATAAATGCTATGAAGTAAAGAAACTTTAGTCCATGATAGGGAACCAAGGAAACTCACTTTAAATAAGGTAAACAGGGGACATTTCTCTGGAGACATGACATTTAAGCAAAAATTTTCAGAAAAAGGAGGCCAGTCATGAAAAGAATGGGAGGAGGGAAGTACGCTAGGCAGAAGAAATAGCATGCAAAGGTCCTATGCTAAGAAAAAGAAAAAATTAACACTTTTTCAGAAATTGAGAAAATACCACCAGTTTAGCAAAGTTTGGCAATGAGGAATGATGGATTTCCAATGCAAAGAGTGATATTTTCCTTGCTATAATCAGAAAGTCATCTTGATAGCAAATTACCATTACTATATTTTTATATTGTTCCACAGTGGCCATGTTCTCTGGGATAAAATGTATATAGATAGTAATAATAACTTCACACAGCCCTTTCTTGGACCATAGAAAATAAAGCCTGTGATAGACTGAATCAAATTAAACCAGAGATGGAATGTGATCAAAAAGCAGACGTTTCCACTCCTAAACTAATAGGCCCAATAATAAAAAGTTTTGATAAGCAGTTGTAGTGATGATTACTGTAGTTCCTTCGTTATTCAGTTAATGACTAGTTACTGATTTTATTTTATGCTAATACGTGCCAGGCACTGTGGTAAGTGTTGTAGGAATAGAAGGATCTGGTGATAAAAAGGAGAAAGATAGCTTCTCTACCATTGTAGAATTCAGAGTTGGAAGAGTATGTTGCTGCATCCCATTAACCCTGGGATTAGCCTTTTTCAGAGAAGAAACATGGTCTGTCTCGGCAACATAAAAACATTTTTTTGATAAATAAAAGATATATATATATATTAAAGGTTTACAACATGAAGTTTTGATAGATATACATACATTATGAAATGATTACAACAATCAAACTAATTAATATACCAATCACCTCTCATAGTTACTTCTTTTGTGTGTGTGGTGAGATCACTTGGGCTCTACTCTCTTAGCAAACTTCCAATATATAATACATTATTACTAACTACAGTCACTGTGAATTAGGTTTCCAGAACTTACTCATTTTGTAATTGAAAGTCTTTAGCCTTTAATCAATCTCTCTCCTTTTACCCCACACCCTCCCACCAGCCTCCAGAAACCACAATTCCACTCTGTTACTATGAAGTCAACATTTTTTTTTTCAGAGTCTACATTTAAGTGAAAGACCATGTAATACTTGTCTTTCTGTGTCTGGCTTATTTCACTTAGTATAATGTCCTCCAGATTCATTCATGTTGTTGCAAATGACAGGATTTCCTTTTTTTTTTAAGGCTGAGTAATATTCCATGGTATATATATTCCACATTTTCTTTATCTATTCATCTATTAACAGACTTTTAGATTGTGTACTGTGAATAATGTGCCTTAGCAACTTTAAAAGGGTCTATTTAACATGTACAATTTGCCTCATGAAAGATGTAG
The DNA here is from genome assembly GCF_025265405.1 of Mesoplodon densirostris. Taxonomy (NCBI): domain Eukaryota; kingdom Metazoa; phylum Chordata; class Mammalia; order Artiodactyla; family Ziphiidae; genus Mesoplodon; species Mesoplodon densirostris. The sequence goes on along the minus strand of NC_082667.1, from coordinate 95,079,136 downwards.
ACCACCTTGGCTCAAAGCGAGACACCTCATAAAATGATGGCCATACGCTAAACTGTTTGTTCTGGTTTCCTGGGAACTTACAACTATGGCATATAATTTTCTTCTGTTAGAAATATTCTTAAGAAGAGAACAAATAACCACCACTGCAATAACTTTCTTTAACAATAGAACCCAAGCAGTAGTAATTAAGAGTAAATGAGGGGGAGACCTTCAAGATGGTGAAAGAGTAAGACGTGGAGATGACCTTCCTCCCAAGAAATGCATCAGAAATACATCTACATTTGGAACAACTCCTACAGAACACCCACTGAACGCTGGCAGAAGACCTCAGACTTCCCAAAAGGCAAGAAATGCCCCACATACCTAGGTAGGGCAAAAGAAAAAAGAAAAAACAGAGACAAAAGAATAGAGATGGAACCTGCACTTCTGGGAGGGAGCTGTGAAGGAAGAAAAGTTTCCACACACTAGGAAGGCCCTTCACTGGTGGAGATGGAGTGTGGTCGTGGGGGAAGCTTCAGAGCCACGGAGGACAGCACAGCAACAGGGGTGCAGAGGGCAAAGCGGAGAGATTCCCACCCAGAGGATCAATGCTGACCAGCACTCACCAGCCCAAGAGGCTTGTCTGCTCACCCACTGGGATGGGTGGGGGCTGGGAGCTAAGGCTCTGGCTTCAGAGTTCAGATCCCAGGGATAGGACTGGGATTGGAATGTGAACACAGCCTGAAGGGGGATAGTGTGCCACAGCTAGCTGGAGGGAGTCCGGGAAAAGTCTGGAACTGCCTAAGAGGCAAGAGACCATTGTTTCGGGGTGCATGAGGAGAGGGGATTCAGAGCACCTCCTAAATGAGCTCCAGAGATGGGTGCGAGCGGTGGCTATCAGCACAGACACCAGAGACGGGCATGAAATGCTAAGGCGGCTGCTGCAGCCACCAAGAAGCCTGTGTGCAAGCACAGATCACTATCCACAACTCCGCTCCCAGGAGCCTGGCAAGCCCCACCACTGCCAGGGTCCCATGAACCAAGGGCAACTTCGCTGGGAGAACACACAGCACACCTCAGGGTGTTGCAACATCACGCTGGCCTCTGCCACCACAGGCTTGCCCTGCATACCGTACCCCTCCCTCTCCCTGGCCTGAGTGAGCCAGAGCCCCCTAATAAGCTGCTCCTTTAACCCCACCCTGTCTGAGGGAAGAACAGGTGCCCCCAGGTGACCTACATGCAGTGGTGGGGCCAAATCCAAAGCTGAACCCCAGGAGCTGTGCGAAAAATGAAGAGAAAGGAAAATTTCTCTCAGCAGCCTCAGGAGCAGTGGATTAAATGTCAACAATCAACTTGATGTACCCTGCATCTCTGGAATACCTGAATAGAAAACAAATCATCCAAAAATTGAGGCGTTGGACTTTGGGAGCAACTGTAGACTTGGGGTTTCCTTTCTGCATCAATTTGTTTTTGGTTTTATGTTTATCTCAGTTTAGTATTTAGAGTTTATTATCATTGGTAGATTTGTTTATTGATTTGGTTGCTCTCTTCCTTTTTTTAAAAAAATATATACATATATATTTTTTCCTTTTTCTCTTTTTGTGAGTGTGTATGTGTATGCATCTTTGTGTGATTTTGTCTGTATAGCTTTGCCTTTACCATTTATCCCAAGGTTCTGTCTGTCTTTTATTACATTACTTTTTAATATTTTTAAAATTTTAATATATTTTTAAAATTTTAATAACTTTCTTTTCTTTTCTTTCTTTCTTTCTTTCTTTTTTTATCCCATTTCTTCTGGGTCTTCTTGACAGGGCCTAGGTGCTGGCCGGGTGTCAGGCCTATGTCTCTGAGGTGGGAGAGCCAAGTTCAGGACATTGGTCCACCAGAAACCTCCCAGTTCCACATAATACCAAGTGGCAAAAGAAGCTCTCCCAGAGATCTCTATCTCAAGGCTAAGACCCAGCTGCACTCAAAGACCAGCAAGCTACAGTGCTGGGCACCCTATGGCAAACAATTAGCAAGATAGGCACACAACACGGCCCATTAGCAGAGAGGTTGCCTAAAAGCATAACAAGTTCACAGACACACCAAAACACACCACAAGACAGTGTACTGCCCAGCAGAAAGACAAGATCTAGCCTCATTCAAAAGACACAAGCACTAGTCCCCTCCACCAGGAAGCCTACACAACCCAATGAAACAACCTTACCCACTGGGGGCAGACACCAAAAACAACGGGAACTACAAACTTTCAGCCTGCGAAAAGGAGACCCCAAATACAATAAGTTAAGCAAAATGAGAAGACAGAGAAACACACAGCAGATGAAGGAGCAAGGTAGAAACCCATCAGACCAAACAAATGAAGAGGAAATAGGCAGTCTACCTGAAAAAGAATTCAGAGTAATGATAGTAAAGATGATCCAAAATCTTGGAAAAAGAATGGAGAAAATACAAGAAACGTTTAACAAGGACCTAGAAAAACTAAAGAGTAAACAAACAATGCTTAACAACAAAATAAATGAAATTAAAAATTCTCTACAAGGAACCAATAGCACAATAACTGAGGAAGAAGAACGGATAAGTGACCAGGAAGATAAAAGAGTGTAAATAACTACTGCAGAGCAGGATAAAAATAAAAGAATGAAAAGACTTGAGGACAGTCTCAGAGACCTCTGGGACAAAATTAAATGCACCAACATTTGAATTATAGGGCTCCCAGAAGAAGAAGAGAAAAATAAAGGGACTGAGGGGCTTCCCTGGTGGCGCAGTGGTTGAGAGTCTGCCTGCTGGTGCAGGGGACACGGGTTCGTGCTCTGGTCCAGGAGGATCCCACATGCCGTGGAGCGGCTGGGCCCGTGAGCCATGGCCACTGAGCCTGCGCGTCCGGAGCCTGTGCTCCACAATGGGAGAGACTACAACAGTGAGAGGCCTGAGTACTGCAAAAAAATAAAAAATAAAAAGATAAATAAAGGGACTGAGAAATATTTGAAGAGATCATAGTTGAAAACTCCACTAATATGGGAAAAGAAATAATCAATCAAGTCCAGGAAGCACAGAGAGTCCCATACAGGATAAATCCAAGGAGAAGCATGCCAAGACACATATTAATCAAAATATCAAAAATTACATACAAAGAAAAAATATTAAAAGCAGCAAGGGACAAACAACAAATAACATACAGGGAATCCCCATCAGGTTAACAGCTGATATTTCAGCAGAAATTCTGCAAACCAAAAAGGCATGGCAGGACATATTTACAGGGATGAAAAGGAAAAGCCTACAATCAAGATTACTCTACCTGGCAAGGATGTCATTCAGATTCAATGGAGAAATCAAAACCTATACAGACAAGCTAAGAGAATTCAGCACCACAAAACCAGCTTTACAACAAATTCTGAAGGAACTTCTCTAGGCAGGAAACACAGGAGAAGGAAAACACCTACAATAACAAAACCCCCATAAATTAAGAAAATAGTAATAGGAACATACATATCAATAATTACCTTAAATGTAAATGGATTAAATACTCCAACAAAAAGACATAGACTGGCTGAATGGATACAAAGACAAGACCCTTATATATGCTGTCTACAAGAGTCCCATTTCAGACCTAGGGACACATACAGACTGAAAGTGAGAGGATGGAAAAAGATATTCCATGCAAATGGAAATCAAAAGAAAGCTGGAGTAGCAATTCTGATATCAGACAAAAAGAGACTTTAAAATAAAGACTATTACAAGAGACAAAGAAGGACACTACATAATGATCAAGGGATCAATCAAAGAAGAAGATATAACAACTGTAAATATTTATGCACTCAAAATAAGAGCACCTCAATGCACAAGGCAAATGTTAACACCCATAAAAGGGGAAATTGACAGTAACACAATCAGAGTAGGGGACTTTAACACTGAACTTTGACCAATGGACAGATCATCCAAAATCAAAATAAATAAGGAAACACAAGCTTTAAATGATACATTAAACAAGATGTACTTAATTGATATTTATAGGACATTCCATCCAAAAACAACAGAAAACACTTTCTTCTCAAGTGCTTATAGAACATTCTCCAGGTCAGATCATATCCTGGGTCACAAATCAAGCCTTGGTAAATTAAAGAAAATTGAAATCATATCAAGTGTCTTTTCTGACCACAACGCTATGAGACTAGATATCAATTACAGGAAAAAATCTGTAAAAAATACAAACACATGGATGGTAAATGATACACTATTAAATAACCAAGAGATCACTGAAGAAATCAAAGAGGTGATCAAAAAATACCTAGAAACAAATGACAATGAAAACATGACAACCAAAAGCCCATGGGATGCAGCAAAAGCAGTTCCAAGAGGGAAGTTTAGAGCAATACAATCCTACCTGAAGAAACCAGAAACATCTCAAATAAACAACCTAATCTTGCACCTAAAGCAATTAGAGAAATAAGGATAAAAAAAACCCCCAAAGTTAGCAGAAGAAAAGAAATAATAAAGGTCAGATCAAAAATAAATGAAAAAGAAAAGAAGGAAACAAGAGCAAAGATCAATAAAATTAAAAGCTGGTTCTTTGAGAAGTTAAACAAAATTGATAAACCATTAGCCAGACTCATCAAGAAAAAAAGAGATCAGACTCAAATCAACAGAATTAGAAATGAAAAAGAAGAAGTAACAACTGAGAGTGCAGAAATGCAAAGGATCATGAGAGATTACTACAAGCAACTATATGCCAATAAAATGGACAACCTGGAAGAAATGGACAAATTCTTAGAAAAGCACAACCTTCTGAGACAGAACCAGGAAGAAATAGAAACTATAAACAGACCAATCACAAGCACTGAAGTTGAAACTGTGATTAAAATTCTTCCAACAAACAAAACTGCAGGACCAGAAGGCTTCACAGGCGAATTCTATCAAACATTTAGAGAAGCATTAACACCCATCCTTCTCAAACTTTTCCAAAATATAGCAGAGGGAGAAACACTCTCAAACTCATTCTATGAGGTCACCATCACCCTGATACCAAAACCAGACAAAGATATCACAAAGAAAAAAACTACACGCCAATATCCCTGATGAACATAGATGCAAAAGTCCTCAATAAAATACTAGCAAATGGAATCCAACAGCACATTAAAAGGATCATACACCATGATCAAGTGGGGTTTATCCCAGGAATGCAAGCATTTGTCAATATAGTCAAATCAATCAGTGTGATAAAACATATTAACAAACCGAAGGAGAAAAATCATATGGTCATCTGAATAGATGCAGAAAAAGCTTTCAACAATATTCAACACCCATTTATGAGAGAAACCCACAAGAAATTAGGCATAGAGGGAAGTTACCTCAACATAATAAAGGCCATATATGACAAACCCACAGCCAATATAGTTCTTAACGGTGAAAAACTGAAACCATTTCCTCTAAGATCTGGAAGAAGACAAAGTGTTCCACTCTCACCACTATTATTAAACAAAGTTTTGGAAGTTTTAGCCACAGCAATCATAGAAGAAAAAGAAATAAAAGGAATCCAAATTGGAACAGAAGAAGTAAAGCTGTCACTGTTTGCAGATGACATGATACTATATAGAGAGAATCCTAAAGATGCTACCAGAAAACTACTAGATCTAATCACGGAATTTGGTAAAGTAGCAGGATACAAAATTAATGCACAGAAATCTCTTGCATTCCTATACACTAATGATGAAAAATCTGAAAGTGAAATTAAGGAAACACTCCTATATACCATTGCAACAAAAAGAATAAAAAAACTAGCAATAAACCTACCTAAGGAGGTGAAAGACCTGTATGCAGAAAACTATAAGACACTCATGAAAGAAATTAAAGATGATACAAACAGATGGAGAGATATACGATGTCTTTGGATTGGAAGAATCGATATTGTGAAAATGACTACACTACCTAAAGCAATCTACATATTCAATGCAATCCCTATCAAATTACCAATGGCATGTTTTACAGAACTAGGAAAAAACATTTCACAATTTGTATGGAAACACGAAAGACCCTGAATAGCCAAAGCAATCTTGAGAAAGATAAACGGAGCTGGAGGAATCAGGCTCCCTGACTTCAGACTATACTACAAAGCCACTATAATAAAGACAGTATGGTACTGGCACAAAAACAGAAATATATCAATGGAACAGGTTAGATAGCCGAGAGATAAGCTGATGCATATATGGTCGCCTTATTTTTGATAAAGGAGGCAAGAATATACAATGGAAAAAAGCCTCTTTAATAAGTGGGGCTGGGAAAACTGGACAGCTACATGTAAAAGAATGAAATTAGCATACTCCCTAACACCATACACAAAAATAAACTCAAAATGGATTACAGACCTAGATATAAGGCCACACAGTATAAAACTCTTAGAGGAAAACATAGGCAGAACACTCTATGACATAAATCACAGCAAGATCCTTTTTGACCAACCTCCTAGAGAAATGGAAATAAAAACAAAAATAAACAAATGGAAACTAATGAAACTTAAAATCTTTTGCAGAACAAAGGAAACCATAAACAAGACCAAAAGACAACTCTCAGAATGGGAGAAAATATTTGCAAATGGAGCAACTGACAAAGGATTAATCTCCAAACTTTTCAAGCAGTCATGCAGCTCAATATCAAAAAAACAAGCAACCCAATCCAAAAATGGGTGGAAGACCTAAACAGCTATTTCTCCAAAGAAGACATACAGATGGCCAATAAACACATGAAAAGATGCTAAACATCACTAATTATGAGAGAAATGCAAATGAAAAGTACAGTGAGGTATCAATTCTCACCCGTCAGAATGGCTATTATAAAAAAATCTACAAACAATAAATGCTCGAGAGAGTGTGGAGAAAAGGGAACCTCCTGCACTGTTGGTGGGAATGTAAATTGATACAGCCACTATGGAGAACAGTATGGAGATTCCTTAGAAAACTAAAAATAGAACTACCATATGACCCAGCAATCCCACTATTGGGCATATAGCCAGAGAAACCCATAATTTAAAAAGAGTCGTTTACCATAATGTTCATTGTAGTTCTATTTACAATAGCTAGGACATGGAAGCAACCTATGTGTCCATGAACAGATGAATGGATAAAGAAGAGGTGGCACATATATACAATGGAATATTACTCAGCCATTAAAATAAACGAAATTGAGTTATTTGTAGTGAGGTGGATGGACTTAGAGTCTGTCATACAGAGTGAAATAAGTCAGAAACAGAAAAACAAATACCGTATGCTAACACATATATATGGAATGTAAAAAAAAAGGTTCTCAAGAAACTAGGGACAGGACAGGAATAAAGACACAGATGTAGAGAATGGACCTGTGTACATGGGTAGGGGGAAGGGTAAACTGGGATGAAGTGAGAGAGTGGCATGGACATATATACACTACCAAATGTAAAATAGATAGCTAGTGGGAAGCAGCTGCATAGCACAGGAGGATCAGCTTGGTGCTTTCTGACCACCTAGAAGGGTGGGATAGGGAGGGAGAGAGGGAGATGCAAGAGGGAAGGGATATGGGGATATATGTATATGCATAGCTGATTCACTTTTTTATAAAGCAGAAACTAACACACAATTGTAAAGCAATTATACTCCAATAAAGATGTTTCAAAAAAAAAAAAAGTAACTGAGGTTACAAGGGACACCATTAGAACTAGAGACCGGCCATATGTGACATATTTCTTTTTCCTGTTTGGAACCATAATTCAGATTTATGTAAATATAACTTTCTAGAGATATGATCACATTTAAGTTTAAAACTCAGCACTATTTTGAGATAGATAGAAATTAAAGACATTTAAAATAGTATAAAATATCATACTTTTAAATTAAAAAATGCTATTGGAGAAATAAAGTTTTCAAAAATAAATAACATTTTAAACAAACAACAATGTCAACATCCTATAAGAAATAAAACAACTGAAGAATATACTGTCAGTTTTCACTGCTTGGCAAGGAAACACATATGTCCCAGAGGTTATTAATCCTGTACTTGCCAAGACTTAAACTTATTTGAAATCTCCCAATCTATGTTGAATATCATATTTCCAACTTATTGCCTGTCACTTTGCTGGAAAAGAAAACAAATAAAAAATTAAAAATGACCCTTAACAGACTATTGGAATGGAAAATACCCAAACAACAAAGATCCATATTCTGATTTAACACAGAGAATTAGTAATGTACATACTACAAAGACAAAATATAATAGCACCTCCTTTCTCTAAAGGCTGAGGTGTCAGCCAAAATAAACATGTCAATATCAACTAACTGAAGCTCATAAATTTTAATCATAAGTGTCTCTTAGGTTCTTATTCATATGAATTCTTATTAGATTCAGTTCCAACAAAATCCTTTGTTTACTTAGGTAATAATGTATTAGAAATATAAAAGAAGAAAGGTGAGGGAACTTCTAGAAAGAGAAAGACTAACATCAAGAGGAATAAATTTGGGAGGGGAGGAGTCAGATACAGAATAGGAGGACTCGGAATTTGCCTCTCCTCACAAGTACATTAAGAATACATCTACAAATGGATCAATTCTCACAAAGCATTGTGCTGAACACTAGTGGAAGCCCCCAGACACCTAAAAGGACAAGATAAATTCCCACACAACCAGGATGGATGAAGAAAGAAAAAAACAAAAAAGGAAACAGGAAGGAACCATCACCCCTGGCAGGGAACTGAAGGTGAGGAGAGGTTCCCGCACTCACAAAAGCCCATTCATGGCAGGGAAATCAGCCGGGGCAGAAAGGGACCTTCGGGGGATTGAAGGGAAATGCAGCAACTGGTCTGTGGAAGGTAGGACAAAGTAAGAACTGTGTGCATGGCCCATGCTGCTGCTCTGCACACCCCAGCCTGAGTTGTGTGTCTCCAGGTGTGGAGGGAGGCTGGGTGCTGGAAAGTGGGGTTTGGAGAGTGGACCCAGGGAGGGGACAGTTGCTGGCTGTGAAGAGACAGCCTGAAGGGACAGGAGTAAGGAGCTTCACAGCCTGGAAAGTTTTCTGAAGAATCCTGGAGCACTATAGAAACAAGGCGCCACTGTTGAGTGGCATGCAAGGGGTGGGGCCACCAGTGCAACTCCCTTCCCATCCCGCCAGCCCCCTGCCTCCATGGGCACTGGGAGGGGCACCCGTCTGAGCAGGCCCACCCGCCCCTCAAGCCAAGGTCTCTTCGGTGCACAGGCTCCAGAATCCTGAGCTCCACCACTGCCAAAGCCTCCTTTGACTGCACATGGGGTCTGTGCACGATGCCCATGCCAAAGCCTCATCCAGAATCATCCCTGGGCACCCCAGCCTGAGACAGGAAGCCGCCAATGCTGGTGGGAGCTGAGTGCTAATGTGTGGTGTTAGAAGAGTGGATCCGGGGAGAGGACTGCTGTTGGCAGGGACAACATGAGGAGACAGGAGTGAGGGTCTCCTTGGCTGGGAATGCTGCTAGAGGAAGCATGGTCTGCCTTGGAAATGAGGTGTCATTGTTGAGTGGTGCGCAAGGGGCAGGGTCACCATTGCAAAACCCTTCCCCACCTGTTGGCCCCTGCTTCCATGGGCACTGGGAGGGACTCCCACCAGACACATCCCAGTCTGTTGCATCTTCCTGCTGGTCTCTGCCACAAGCACTTTGCATGTGCCACAGTTATGGCCTCCTTTTCCCTCCCTGGCCTGAGTGAATAAGTGCCCCAATCAGACTGAGGGACCCAATTGCCCACTGCTTTTGCCTCTCTCTCACCTGGATGGTGAACAGAAACCTGAGGGTGGCCCACATGCAGAGGTGGGGCCAAAACCAAAGCTGAGCCCCAGGGGCTGTCTGACTAAGGAAGAGGAATGGAAATCTCTGTGCAGCTGCACAAGCTGCAGATTAAATTCACAGCTGTCTGACTAAGGAAGAGGAATGGAAATCTCTGTGCAGCTGCACAATCTGCAGATTAAATCCCAGTGATCTGCTTGGTAAACCCTGCACCTGTGGAATATCTGAATGGACACTGAGTACTCCCACAACTTAGACTGGTCTAACTTTGGCAGCTGTGGACTTTGGGGGCAAGTGCATGTGGGAGTTGGGCCAGGTCAGAGTCTGAGCTGCCCCCACAGTGCCCATGGTAGGTCCAGAGACCTAACTAGAGGTACAGGAGGGCCTCCTGGGGAGGTGGGGGTTGACTGTGGATTGCTGTCAGTGGGGGGAAAGAACACTGACAGTGAAGGACTCAGGAAAATATTATTACTAGTATTATTTTTTTCTCTCTTTTTCCTTTTGGTTTTTGTTCTGTTGTTGTTTTCTGTTTTTAAATTATATTTTATTTTTTACTTACTTTTGCTTTACTTTTTTCTTTTTTGCTTTAATTTAAAATTTTTCTAGATATATATTTTAAAATTTTTACTTTTTGTTTTGTGATTTTTCTTGTTTTTGTTTTGGTTTTGATCATTTTTGTGTTTAATGTTTTCTTTTTTTCAGCTTGCTTTCTGTTTTTGTTCTGTTCATTGTTTTTGTTAGTTTTGTTTTTATTGTTAGTTTTGTTTTTATTGTTTGTTTTTGGGTTCTTTTGTTTGTTAGGTTGTTGTTTGGATTTTTGTTTTCTTTTTTTGCTTTCTTTCTTTCTTTCTTTCTTTCATTTTGTTTTTATCATTTGTCTTGGGTTTTGTTGGTCTTCTTTCCTTTTCTTTTTTCTGGCTGTGCCACATAGCTTGCAGGGTCATGGTTCCCTAACGAGGGTTAGGGCCTGAGACTCACGGGTAAGAGCACTGAGTCCAAGATGCTGGAATGCCAGAGAATTTCCGGTCCCAGGGAATATTAAACAATGTGAGCTTTCCTGGAGGTCTCCATCTCGACAGCAAGTCCTGGCTCCACCCAGCTGCCTGTAGGCACCAGTGCTGGACACCCCACACCAAACAACCAGCAAGACAGTAACACAGCCCCATCCATTAGCAGACAGGCTGCCTAAAGTTGTACTAAACTCACAGACACCACAAAACACACTAACTGATGAGGGCCTGCCGATCAGAGGGACATGACTCAGCTCCAGCCACCAGTTCAAGCACCAGTCCTTCCCAACAGGAAACCTACAAAAGCTCCTAGACCAACTTCACCCGCCAGGGGGCAGACACCAGAAACAAGAGGAACTACAACACTGCAGCCTGCGGAAAGGAGACTAGAAACACAGTAAATTAGATAAAATGAGATGACAGAGAAATAGGTTATGGATGAAGGAGCAAGGTAAAAATCCACAAGACCAAATAAATGAAGAGGAAATAGGCAATTTACCTGAAAAGGATTCAGAGTAATAATAGGTAAGATGATTCAAGATCTCAGAAATAGAATGCAGGCACGGATCGAGAAGATACAAGAAATGTTTAACAAGGACCTAGAAGAACTAAAGAACAAACAAACAGTGATGAACAACACAATAACTTAAATGAAAAATACACAAGAAGAAATCAATAGCAGAATAACTGAGGCAGAAGAACAGATAAGTGAACTGGAATATAGAATGGTGGAAATAAATGCCACAGAACAGAATAAAGAAAAAAAGGATGAAAAGAAATGAGATCAGTCTCAGAGACCTCTGGGACAACATTAACCCTACCAATATTCAAATTACAGGGGTCCCAGAAGAAGAAGTGAAAGAGAAAGGGTCTGAAAAAATATTTGAAGAGATTAAAGTGGAAAACTTCCCAAACATGGGAAAGGAAATAGTCACCCAAGTCCAAGAAGCCCAGAGAGTCCCATACAGGATAAACCCTAGGAGGAACACACCGAGACGCATATTAATCAAACTAACAAAAATTAAATACAAAGAAAAAAAATAAAAGCAGCAAAGGAAAAGCAAAAATAACATACAAGGGAATCCCCATAAGGTTATCAGCTGATTTTTCAGCAGAAACTCTACAGGCCAGAAGGGAGTGGCAGGATATATTTAAAGTGATGAAAGGGAAAACCCTACAACCAAGAACACTGTACCCAGCAAGTTTCTCATTCAGATTCTACAGGGACATCAAAAGCTTTATAGACAAGCAAAAGCTAAGAAAATTCAGCACCACCAAACAGCTTTACAACATATGCTAAAGAAACTTCGCTAGGCAGGAAACATAGGAGAAGAAAAACACCTACAAAAACAAAACCAAAACAATAAAGAAAATGGTAATAGGAACATATATATCGATAGTTACCTTAAATGTAAATGGATTAAATGCTCCAACCAAAAGACACAGACTGGTTAAATAAATACAAAAACAACACCCATATATATGCTGTCTATAAGAGATGCACTTCAGACCTGGGAAACATACAGACTGAAAGTCAGGGGATGGAAAAAGATATTCTATGCAAATGGAAATCAAAAGAAAGCTGGAGTAGCAATACTCACATCAGACAAAATAGACTTTAAAATAAAGACTGTTATAAGAGACAACGAAGGAGACTACATAAGGATAAAGGGATCAACCCAAGAAGAAGATATAACAATTGTAAATATTTATACACCCACATAGGAGCACTTCAATATATAAGGCAAATGCTAACAGCCATAAAAGAAACTGACAGTAATACAATAATAGTGGGAGGCGTTAACACTCCACTCACACCAATGGGGAGATCATCCAAACAGAAAATTAATAAGGAAACACAAGCCTTAAATGACACATTAGACCAGATAGACTTAATTGATATCTATAGGACATTGCATCCGAAAGCAGCAGAATACACTTTCTCCTCAAGTGCACATGGAACATCCTCCAGGATAGGTCACATCTTGGGTCACAAATCAAGCCTTGGTAAATGGAAGAAAATTGAAATCATATAAAGCATCTTTTCTGACCACAACACAATGAGATTAGAAATCAATTACAGAAAATAAACTATAAAAACCACAAACACATGGGGGCTAAACAATATGCTACTAAATAACCAATGGATCACTGAAGAAATCAAAGTGAAAATCAAAAAATACCTAAAAACAAATGACGACAAAAAGATGATGACCCAAATGCCATTGGGCTCAGCAAAAGCAGTTCTGAGAGGGAAGCTTGTAGCAATACAATCCTACCTCAAGCAACAAGAAAAATCTCAAATAAACAACCTAACCTTACACTTGAAACAACTAGAGAAAGAAGAACAAACAAAACCCAAAGTTAGTAGAAGGAAATAAATCATAAAGATCAGAGTAGAAATAAATGAAATAGAAACAAAGAAAACAATAGCAAAGACCAATGAAACTAAAAGCCGGTTCTTTGAGATGCTAAACAAAATTGATAAACCTTTAGCCAAACGCATCAAGAAAAAAAGGGAGCAGACTCAAATCAACAGAATTAGAAATGAAAAAGGAGAAGTAACAACTGACAGTGCAGAAATACAGAGGATCATGAGAGAGTACTACAAGCAACTATATGCCAATAAAATGGACAACGTGGAAGAAATGGAAAAATTCTTAGAAAAGCACCACTTTCTGAGAACCAGGAAGAAATAGAAACTATAAACAGACCAATCACAAGTAATGAAATTGAAACTGTGATTAAAATCTTCCAACAGACAGAAGTCCAGGACCAGATGGCTGCACAGGCAAATTCTATCAAACATTTAGAGAAGACAACTATCCTTCTCAAACTCTTCCAAAAAATTGCAGATGGAGGACCACTCCCAACCTCATTCTATGAGGCCACCATCACCCTGATACCAAAAGCTGACAAAGATATCACAAAAAAAGAAAATTACAAGCCAATATCACTGATAAAAGTAGAAGCAAAAATCCTCAATAAAATACTAGCAAACAGAATCCAACAATACATTCAAAGGATCATACACCCTGATCAAGTGGGATTTATCCCTGGGATGCAAGGATCCTTCAATATATGCAAATCAATCAATGTGATACACCATATTAACAAATAGAGGAATAAAAACCATATGATCATCTCAATAGATGCAGAGAAAGCTTTTGACAAAATTCAACACCCATTTATGATAAAAACTCTCCAGAAAATGGGCATAGAGGGAACCTACCTCAACATAACAAAGGCCATATATGACAAACCCACAGCAAACATCATTCTCAATGGTGAAAAACTGAAACCATTTCCCCTAAGTTCAGGAACAAGGCAAGGATGACCACTCTCACCACTTTTATTCAACATTGATTTGGAAGTCCTAGCCACAACAACCAGAGAAGAAAAAGAAATAAAAGGATTCCAAATTGGAAAGAAGTAAAACTGTCACTGTTTGCAGATGACATGATACTATGCATTGAAAGTCCTAAAGATGCCTCCTGAAAACTACTAGAGCTAATCAATGAATTCGGTAAAGTTGCAGGATACAAAATTAATACACAGACATCTCTTTCATTCCTATACACTAATAACAAAAAATCAGAAATAGAAATGAAGAAAACTATCCTATTTACCGTTGCAACAAAAAGAGTAAAATACCTAGGAATAAACCTACCTAGGAGGCAAAAGACCTGTAATCAGGAAGCTATGAGATACTGATGAAAGAAATCAAAGACGACACAAACAGATGGAGAGATATACCATGTTCCTGGACTGGAAGAATCAATATTGTGAAAATGCTTATATTATCCAAAACAGTCTACAGATTCAATGCAATCCCTATCAAATTACCAATGGCATTTTACAAATAATTAGAATAAAAACTTTTACAATTTGTATGGAAACACAAAAGACCCCAAATAGCCCAAACAATCTTGAGAAAGAAAAACAGAGCTGGAGGAATCAGGCTCCCGGACTTCAGACTATACTACTAAGTCATTAAAGCAGTGTGGTACTGGCACAAAAACAGAAATATAGATCAAGGGAACAGGATGGAAAGCCCAGAGATAAACCCAGGCACCTATGGTCACCTTATCTCTGATAAAGGAGGCAAGAATATACATTGGAGAAAAGGTGATCTCTTCTATAAGTGGTGCTGGGAAAACTGGACAACTACATGTAAAAGAATGAAATTAGAACACTCCCTAACACCAGACAAAAAAATAGACTCAAAATGGGCTAAAGACCTAAATGTAAGGCTGGACACTATAAAACTCTTAGAGGAAAACATAGGCAAGACACTTTTTGACATAAATTGCAGCAAGATCTTTTTTGACCCACTTCCTAGAGTAATGAAAATAAAAACAAAAATAAACAAATGAGATCTAATTAAACTTATTAGCTTTTCCACGGCAAAGGAAACCATAAACAAGACGAAAAGACAACCCTCAGAATGGGAGAAAATATTTGTAAATGATGCCGCTGACAAGGTATTAATCTCCAATAAACACAAACAGCTCATGAAGCTCAATGTCAGAAACAAAAAAACAAAAAAACAACCTAATCAAAAAATGGGCAGAAGACCTATACAGACATTTGTCCAAAGAAGACATACTGATGGCCAGCAAACACATGAAAAGATGCTCAACATCACTAATTATGAGAGAAATGCAAATCACAAGTCCAGTGAGGTATCACTTCTCATCAGTCAGGATAGCCATGATCAAAAAATCTACAAATAGTAAATGCTGAAGAGGGTTAGAGAAAAGGGAATCCTGTTACACTGTTGTTGGGAATGTAGATTGGTACAGCCACTATGGAGAACAGTATGGAGATTCCTTAAAAAACTAAAAACAGAGCTACAATATGACCCAGCGATCCCACTACTGGGCATACACCCAGAGAAAAACATAATTAAAAAAGACACATGTGCCCCAATGTTCATTGCTGCACTGTTTACAATAGCCAGGATATGGAAGCAAGTTAAGTGTCCATCAACAGAGGACTGGTTAAAGAAGATCTGGTACATATATACAATGGAATATTACTCAGCCATAAAAAAGAATGAAATTGGGTTGGTTGTAGAGTTGTGGATGGGCCTAGAGACTGTCATACACTGAAGTAAGTCAGAAAGAGAAAAACAAATATTGTATATTAACGCATATATGTGGAACCTAGAAAACTAGTATAGATGATCTTATCTGAAAAGCAGAAACAGAGACACAGATGTAGAGAAAAAACATATGGATACCAAGGGCGAAAGCGTGGGGGGGATGAATTGGGAGATTGGGATTGATTATATACAGTATTGATACTACATATAAAATAGATAACTAATGAGAACCTATTGTATAGCACAGATAACTCTACTAAATGCTCTATGGTGACCTAAATGGGAAGGAAATCCAAAAAAAAAGGAGATATATGTATACATGTAGCTGATTCACTTTGCTGTACAGTAGAAACTAATACAACATTGTAAAACAGCTATACTTCAATACAAATTAAATTAAAAAAATTCACCAAGCTTACCAGTTGAGGCTAGTACTGTAAACTAAATAAAGCTTAATAGCTCAAGGACAATACAGTAATATAACAGAGTAGAATATTTGATGCCCATAATAAAGATTCTAAGGCATAAAGAATAGATCAAACTGCATTTATCATAATTTGTATAAAAGATTACAGAATTATGCATTGTAATTCAGAAAGATTTATGTTAATAATGTCTATAACATTTGCATAATGGATAAGTATTCCATTTCTGACAATGCTCTTCATGCACCACACATAACTGACCTTTGACTCCTATTGACCCTACCTACTCAATCCCGACTCTACCTTCATACTCTACCTTCATACCTTCTCTGGTTTAGATCACTATAACAGCTTTCTACCTGTCTTCTTTGCCTCCAGCCTGTGCTTTCAATTCATCTTCTACCCCTCTGCTACAATGAGATAAAATATAAACATGATCATGATACTTCTCTGATTTCACTCTTTCAACAACATCTCAGAGTCCTAAGGATAGGGTTTAATTTCTTCAGATTGACACAAAAGTTATTTTATGAAATGACTCCTACCAACTCTATAGCTTCCTTTCCTGATACCCTTCCACATTTTCTTATGCCTAAATCACATAAAACTTTTGTCTTTTATTTCATAATATTAAGCTTTTTCATATATTGTCCTCCTTTATCTCTCAAGTACCCTAACTCCTGGTTATCTAATAAGACTTTACTCTTCCAGGAAGGAGTTCTTCCTTGTCCTACAGTATATGAGATGTACTTCTACAGCACCTTGTAGGTGACTCAATCATAGTATTTATTGCATAGCATTGCCATCCTTTATTACTTCACTATTAGTAAATTGAGGGCAAGAATCATGCATTTTATTTTTATCCTCTAGTATATGAAACCCAGTAAATGTTAGTTGAGTGAATAAATGCTGTCCTGTATGACATTTTAAATGGTCAAAGATAACTTCTAAATATACTAAATTCCTTTAATTTTCCTTTAATATATTATGAATATATTATGGATAATATACCCATGGATATTTAAACCTACTGATATCTGGATTTATTTGAATCTGTTTATATTTTTTAGTTTATACCAAACTTCTATATATGCAGGTTTGATTAATATGACTTATTGCTTAAAGTATAATTCCTTCTTATTTATTCTAAGGTACAGTCTTCCTGCTTCATGGGGAACTCCAAACTCCATCATTCTCACAAATAGATAATGCAGCTACCCCATAATTCATGTTCACCAAGTAATTCATTCCGTGATTCTCTAGGTAATCTTTTTTCTGCCTATAGGATATGTAAGGAATCCTTTTTAATTATAGATTTTAGTGATTCTTCCTAAGTGCTTGTCTCTCACCACTTGGTAGTGTTTCCTCTTCTCTTTATTTGGGCAGTTTTCCCCATTCTGTCCTTTCCTTTCTTATTCTGCCAGTTAGTTATATAGTTCCATAGGAGTTTTGTCTGATCATCTGAACTTTTAAGCCTACATGCTTATATTATATTGTTTTAAAATATCTGAAGCTTCCTTTTGAGTTCTTTACTTCCTAAAATTTATTTCAATTTATTTTCCTCATGAAGTCACGTTAAATCAGATTATTGACATTTCTAACATTTAGTGATAAAATAGATTAACCAAAATTATTTTTTTCTCCCAATATGATGTTTAATAATTGGTACTCAATTACCTATGCTTGCTGATGAATAAATGCCTATTCACTAACTTATCAAAAGATAGTTCTAAAGTTGAAAATTAAAAACAGTGTAGGAAGTAAGTTAATTTTCTTTATGTGTGTATATATTAAAATTACTTGGTCCACAAAGCAGCCTACTAGAAAGTTACCTGAGGATGTGATCCAGCAAACTAATGTTATATAAAAAAAAATGGATGCTATGAGGCAAGAAACTGTGGCTCCAATTCCTGAGACCAATAAAGGGAAGTCTCAGATGCCCGTTGTGCATTAGATCTAAAAGGTAACGGGTATCTGTTGTAGCAGTACCTAGTGATGAAGGGAGGAGGACTTGGAGGGAAACAAAGGGGACTCCACTGTATGGACACTGAGTGACAGAGTGGAAAACTTAAGAATGTGATAAAAACATACAAGAAAAATACTGGCAATAGAAATGCAAAAAATAATAAATAACAAGAAAATTAAAATGTGTGTGATTTTAAGCGATTAATGCAAGTAAACAAAGAGCACTTGGTGCTATGAACATCTTTTGAGTACTATTGGGGAAACAGTACTGACAATGTCAAAGTATAAATTTGTCTCTTTTTGTAGAAAAAAACAGTGTTAGGAGAATATTTCTACTTGTAGGAAAAATATTTTTTTCTAAACTCTATGATCATAATATGAATAGACACCATAAACTTAGATGAGGTTAAGCATAGATAGATAGGTCAAAAAATCCATAATGATAGACATAGTCTGAAATTCAGAAGTGCACAATTTGGTCCCCTTTTAAAAGGTGAAATATAGAAACAAAAGATTAGTGTTTTAAAATAAAGTTTTATGTGGCTTTACAAAAACAATTTTTTTTACCCCTCTGTAGGGTGACAGAAAAATAAAACATAATGAAATTGTATTGGAAAATGTTCTGCCTCTTAGAATTTTAAACCAAAAATTTTCTTCTATATTTTCTACATCAGAATTCTTATGGGTGTTTGATGAGAGAAGACAGGTAGGAACTTTATGAATCAAATTCCACATATAAAGCCTGCTATCATACAGCAAGACAATTATTAGAAAATATACAATTGACAAATATTAATTTAATAATCAATAAAATAAGCTTAATGAAGAGCACTATGTGACAAATACTTGTACATGCAGTCTCAACTATTCATCTCTAAGACTACCTTTTTTGCTCTATGTAACAATTCCTTGAAAAAGATTGTATTAATTCCAATCATAAATAAGAAACTGAAGCTCAAAGAGATTAAATAACTTGCTCTAACTCATGGAGCTAGGATTTAAACCTACATCTCTGATTCCAAAGCCCATGACCCTTTCAACATATGATTATTCATTTTTCTTGAACTCCTATCATGTGCCTTTTATAGGCTTCAGGAGCTGAAAGGTAGGAGAAAAACAGAAATACACAAATACACAACAAAAACAAAAACATGCTTCATTAAATACTTTCAACTATGCCAGGCAATATAGAGTTAATCTAAAGAGAATTCAGTGCCAGAAAAAATTACAGATAAACAATTTTTTATTCCCCAAATGGGATTTGCAACATATGCCCAATGATGTAGTAATAAATGATGTAATAATAAATTCTAGGGCTTTTCTACTATTCACCTATTGTAGAACTATGAACAAGGTAGCAAAAACAACAATAAAAATGGCATAACCACTCTGTATTAAAAAAATCTAATAATTCAAACACATCTTGAAAAATAGGATGGTTTGAATTTTTACTTTATTTAGTTTCTAGTTTATACTAGAAAGCATTTTTTAATGGCAATCATTTATAAAATTTTTTTTATCATATTTCCACAATTATTCATACTTTCCCCATTTTTCTGACTGGATGAATGAGGATAACACATATAGAAAAATTATATATAAGTGAATAATGAATTAAAATCAAATATGTTCTATTAGAGCCTAAATGCTAATTGGTAACCTTTTATCATAAAATGTTACAAAAAATGAAGAATACTTTTTATAGTCATTTTAAGAAATGAATATGACACTAATAAGTTCTATGACAAGAAAAGACTGCTACAGTCATGGTCAGTAAACTAGATGATACATCACTATCCTTGTGCTGTGACAGAAAAACAATAAAATTTAAAAGCCACAAAAATCTTGATCATGACTGTCATGACTTAGGTTCATAAAATGCTACAAAGTCAAGAAATGATTAATTTATGACTTTGAGTTTCTATGCTTCTAAATAAAATACAGTTACTTACTTTTTTCTCTGGTTTGACTCCACAAAATATTTACGTGCTTGATTTCGACATATTTTTTGTTGCTGCAGCAATATTTGGCGTTCTTCTTCTAAATTTTTCTCAAAATGGATTTTCATATCTCTAATGGCAGCATAAAGTTAAGGACAGTGGTTTATGTCTTTACTGGATGAGTATCAGTGCTATCTGATAAATACAATTACAGCCTCATACTAATGATGTAATGATTTTTTGTGGAACAATTAGAATGTGTACACATCAGTGTTAGTGTATGACTGGCACATGTTTTATGTAAAAACTCTTGGCTTGGTATTAGAACTGAAGATACATTTTACTTTCTTTGGGGAAAAAATTAATTACTTTTAGACATCATGAGCCCAGATAAGGAGACTACATATCTTTTCATTCATTATACAGATATTTGAGTACTTATTAACAAGTTACTACTTAGGCATGTATATAGAAAAATGAAAGAAGGTTATATCTCATTAATAGAAAGCAGATGAATTAAACGTCTCAGTAGATCCTTTAATCCATAGCATGAAAGTCATATTCAAATATTAAAAATCAAATAGCAATATAACTGGAAAGTTTGGGAATATAGTTTACTTAGTGATTTACTCATAAGTTAACAAACAAACCATTAGGAAAACCATACACAGTAATGTTTACTCAGAATTTTGCCAGATACGGAGTATTTTAGTTATCCTAATTATCCATTCATTTGAAATTTACTGTATAAAATTAAACTCTCTTTAAATAAGTTGAATTGATATGGTTAATTGATGCCTGAGCTTATTTAGTTACATTTTAACTGGCATTATTGAATGCCTTTATCAAATTTATCACAGTATTTTTCTGTTTTTAATGATTTTGAAGTTTTAAAAAGTGGTCATTCAATTACCATTTTTAGTACCTCATCATTAGATGTAGATGCATACAAGATTGTACTGAAGTTATTTATTGCAGGGCATGCCTATTTGTCTTTTTAGAATAAACAGTGTGTTTAACTTTTCCCCCCTCAAAATAAAGGTATGAAATTCTCTTTAAGAGTTCTATTTAATCAAGGTTTTTTATATGCCATAAATATTAATGGTAAAACAGAATATAAGAAATACATTAAATAATAAATTATGCTATACATAAGTTGTTAACTCAAAATGTGTTAATTTTAGGATCCTGCAGGGCTTCAGCATCAACATAGTAAAAAAAAAAAAACTTATATATTTCAAAACAAGCACGTTTATTTGAACTTTTTGGTCATTTGAAACTTTGCTAATGGGAGCTTTCAATTATGTTGCTATTTAACCATTTTTATGCCATTGCTCATAATTAATTTACCTGTATTAGAAAATTTTGCACTACCTCACCATAAACAAATACACGCACTCACACACAATATTTTTACTTAAAGTTTCTTTTGAAGGATTTATAAAAATGAAACAGAAAGGGAAGCAACCTTTTTTTTTTGTTGTTAGCACAGAAACAGCTAAAGATTTAGCTTGTTCTTTTCTAATAGAGTACTTTATTAGAAGGAGTCAGACTTTAACAAGATGGCTAACTACGAAGTCACAACATGGCAGTGGAGGAAAGTGCAACTTCCTTTCAGGGTACCCAAGAGAAACATTGTGGGGGGAGAAAAGGGAGAAGTTGCTTTGGTTCAGGTGAGAAATATGCAGGACTATGATGCATGTGGAGATAATTCTCTTCTCTGTTTAACATGCTTGAAGTCTCACCACAGGAACATAAAGAAAATCACAAATGTAATGTTTGTAATAATGTTCTGACAACTATATATTGTTAGATTTAATTAAATGTCTCTTTCTCTATATAATATACACATGTATAATATTGCCTGCCAAGTTGTAAAAAATACTGCTGCCTTTGCATCTCTTAAAAGTATGGTATCCAAATTTAAAAAATATTAAGTGGCTGGTTAAACATTTATTTTTCATACAAGCTGCATTGTTAAGGTAAGATATTTCCATAAAATCACTGTTAAATACTTCTTCAAAGGAAAGTAATTTTTATATATTTAACAGTAAAAAAACCAACCAACAACAAACCCAAGAATACTACGGGCACGTAATACATAATGATTATAATTTAAAAGCATAGCCTAATCTACCCCACCTCATCCTCATCTCTTCCTCTCTCAATTTAGTCTTTTTCTAATTGTAGCTCATTTAGGTTGTTTTAAATATGTTACCATCAATAATAACTATGAATCATATAACCCATACTCTTGTCAAGTTTATTAGAGCCATCCAGATTCTTTTTCTTCTTCTTTGTACCTCTCCACAGACTTGGCTCAGATGCTCTAAATCCCTTGCCTGGACTACTTCAGTAGTCTTCTAACTCATCTTATTACAGTACTCCTAAACTTGCCATCCTCCATTTGAACCTCCACAAAACCAGCTAAACACAAATCTTATTGGGTTTCTCATTCTTTGCTGTTCTCTAAAATCTCCCTATCACCTTCATGATGCATTATAAATTTCTTGGAATATACAGAAATTTATAATCTGGTCTATTTTTTCAACTTCATTTTTCAACATTTCCCTGCATGATTCTGATGCCCAGCCACACTAAGATACTTATTAACAGAACAAGCCATGATGCAGTATGCCATTATCTTTTGGCACTTGCTGGCTAATTCTACTCATCCTTTCAGGGACACCTCAAGCAGTCCCTCCCCTATGAAGCTTTTTCTAACCCTCACTGGATGACTTGACACCCTCATGGGTAGGTCATATATTTCTCCTCTAAATTTCTGTAACTCCAGTGCCTGGCATGGTGCTTAGAATATGGTAATGGCTTAATAAAAGATTGCTGAATGATTTCCTTGGAGAAAATTCTTACTAGGTAAACTAGGACAAAAGGCATACACATTTTTATAGCTTTTAGTGCCTCACAGACAAATTGGTTTCTAAAAGGGTTCTATAAATCTACATGTCATTAGAAATATATGAACATGAGTTTCTACACCTCATGAGCATAAGGTAGTACTTTGTTTTTAGAGAGACCGAATGGAAAGTCATGTTTTATTATGTATGTATTAGCAAAATAGAATAATACCATGTTGGGCAACTAGTTTTTATTTTCCTCTTTTGTGAATTGTTAGCTCAGAGTCACTGGACATTTATCTATTGAGAACGTCATTTAAAAAATTAATTTCAGTGAATTCAATAAGGATAGAATAGTGTAAATATTAACCCTCTATCATAGTTACTACAAGTATTTTCCCCAGACAATTTGTTTTATTTAATTATACAATTCCCCCTTATGCTGAAGTTTTAAATTAATGAGTTATCTTTGAGATATTTTTCACTTGAAATTGATTCTTTCTTTTCAAAAGGTAAAGTTATTATACCTTCAAACTCTGAAAAAGTTGAAGTTCTATTTTCTGTCAGTTTTCCTTTATGATTTTGTATTTATTTTTATATTTACCCTTTTTATCAGTTCAAGCATACTTTGGAATGTAGTGTAAAATATGACTCAAGATAGAGATGGTGAATTTAGACTACGCTTTTTTAGAGGTTTGACTAAGGAGACAGGAGATATTAGAACACAGTTAAAAGGGTTTGATAGTTTTAAGGATAGTTAAGACCAGAGCATGTTTACAGGCTGTAGGGAAAGAAGGCTATTTGACAAAAGTTGGAAGTAAATTGTAAGAGAGAGTTAGGATAATTTACAATCCAGGGTTACTGAGAAGAGAGATGATGAAAATAGGGCACAAGTGAATGGATTCACCTTCTACAGTAAAAGTGATATCCCATCAGTGAGCCTGGAATAAAAAGCAGGGTAGGGGATTGAGGGTGGTGATGGGAGTAAGAAGGTTTGTGTTGTTTGTTGGGAGGGACCTGAGGGAGTTCATGGCATCCACTCTCTTATGAAGTATTATAGTAAGACAGTCTACTGCGAGTGACGGGAGGTGATCAAGATCTGGCACAGAAACTAATTAAGAGGAACAAAAGAGAACCCTGTTCTTGTTCTGGTGAAGCTGGAAACCATCAAGCTGTATCGGTTTTGTGAATTTTTTCTCTCACAGCATTTTAATTGTTGAGTGAAGGGGTAGAGAAATAGGGTTGTAGTAGTTACTGGGTGGTTGAGAAAGAATAGGAGTGCAAAGAACCAAGGATGTTGGTGAGAGAATATGTGTAGATAATTAAGAATAGGGTGTAAACTGGGTAGGGAACAAAGAGAGGCAAGGTGGGAGCTAGGATAAAATGGAAGGGGAAAAGACTGGAGATATTTATGAGAAAACAAGAGGCATAGTGTGAAGGGGACATGAAAGAACTTCACTTCTTTATTCTATTCCTATTTGAATTATTTTAAGAAAGTGAAATTATAGAACTTCAGCTAATTTTAATTAGATGAACTTCATAAGGTTTTGTTCCTTGCCTTTAGAGTCAGGGAATTCTGACTTGAGTGAGAGTACTTTAACAGAAAGCTGGATGGCCTCTGAGTATTGAATTCATATTTGGAAGTCACATGTAGAAAATTTACAAGTCACTTGCTTATTTTAAGTCGCAGTTCATTTTTTTAATTGTCGTTAATTCAATAAATTTGCATACCTACTTTGTGCCAGATATCCAATATGAAACATTACAGATACTAAGGACATCCAAAATAATACAAAAGGTGCTTAAGTGTTTCTCTAACTAGTAACATAATGATATTCTTGATTTAGTATCATAGTCTTTTTTACATTCAAAAGAATTCCTCTATCCCAATTTAAATATATATACTAATTTTATATATACTAGCAAATATATATATATATATATATACTAGCAAAAAGTATATTATATATACTTATATATACATACAGATGCATATATACACACACATACTAGCAAAAGTTGTTGGATTTTAGCAAAGCTCTGGGCATCTATTGAAATGATCATCTACAACTTTCTTAATTTTAACTATATATTTATAATTCAAGTATATTTTTAGTAATACATTTCTTTATAGGAAACCAACATAATTCTGGAATTATGTCTATTTGGTTTTGTTCATTTGAGGTACTGCTGAATTTATTTACAAATATTTCCTTTGTTGTATCAATATTCATACCTCACAAATTTAAAAATATTAAGTTTATGACCATTTCACTAATAAAAATGATGGAAAGATACACTTTGTCAATGAGCCACTTACAGTGCCTCCCTATTTTCTGATTTAGCTATAAATCAGGGTCAGTGTAATAGGAGTTCGGGGTCCAAGAAAATACAATGTCAAGGGGACAGAATCAAATCCATACAGAAAGCAATACAGTTTATTTCAGATTACTTCTTGAGCAAGGACAGTTTTGAGAAGTAGTAAGGGCAAAAGCCAAAGTGAATGGAGTTAATAATGAATAGATGAAAAGAATTAGAAGCTGCTATTGCAGGTTAGGGTTTCTGAGAAGTTGACTGAAGAAAGAAAAGACAGAAGGGTTAAAAGCTTGAGGAAAGCATGATCAGAGGGGGGATATTTTACCATCAGTTAAGCTTTGTACATATCTGTCTTCCTCACTAGAGTTGTATCCCAAGCACCTAGTCAAAGAGCAGGTACTAAATGAAAATTGGTTGTTGACTTGCTTTTAAAAGTTCAACATCCCAGAAGTGGAAGACAATAAGGATAAGAAAATGGGGTTTAACTTGAAAAGTGAAGACACTCCATTCTTTGACAAGAATGAAGATGATTATACAGCACCATCACTACCAACCAAGTCCTTTGAGAATACAAAGGTTACACTCTAATTATCATAACATTATCTGAAGGAATAAACATGGTTTACATATTTTGAAAACAAAACTCTTTCACTCTTTCAATTTTCTACGATGCAACCAACAGCAATCTCAAAGGTGGGCTAGACCAATTCTTAGGGACAGGTCAAGAGATAATGCAGTGCAAAGCCTCCGGGTCCTTTGCTTCTCATCTTCTGTCTGTTGTCTCTCTGACAACAGCCTGGGCAGAGGATGGAAAACAAAACAAATTAACCAACTGTGTTAGGCTTTAGCAGCTCTGGTAAATAAATTAGGGAAGTGCTAGGTTAACTGTTAAAACGGACTGTTTCAGGAAGGCAAAACATTTTACCTATTTGTGGAATTCTTTTCTCCAAGCAGCATGATTAATCGGGGGTGGATAATATGAAGTAAAGAGCATAACGGCATAACTCTAGAAGACAAAACAATCCCCATAGAACACACGGTTGATCTATTTGAAAACTCACAAAAAATTTAAACCAAAGTTGAATGGGGGTGAGATAATAAGGTAGCCGGGAAAGCGGTCCTAGCATAGGATAAAATGGTATTTCAGGTTTAAGGGGAGCAACGACAGTTACTGAAACAAATATCCGCAGTAAGATGACTAGCTAGTTTCTATCACCTTGCATCTGTGATAATGGGAGTCTAATGGGAACAAAGATGGACCCCGCTTCCAACACCGCTACGCCGGCAGCCACAGCTGGAAGGATACAGGTAAGCGCCAGGTCGGTGACGCCCGCCGCTCAACCGAGGGCTGAGGGGGGCTCTGACGCGGATGTCCGAGGATTCAGTGCCCAGTCTTGCGACCGCGCTCCGGGCTCCGGGCCTCCCGGTCATCATCCTTCATTCACCTCAGCGCCGCCTCTCGGCTCGCCCCCGGAGCCTCCCTTATGGCAGCTCCGGCTTCCTCCTTCTCTGCCCCTCCCTGCACTCCATCTCAGGCCCCGCGTCACTGCGGCGGGAAGGTTGGCCGCGGCAGCTCTGGTTCCCGCACACTGGCGCTCTTGGCTGTGGTGGCGACGGCAGCTGCAGCAGCGGCGACCTTGCCTAGCAATGGCAGAGGTGGCGGCCGCGACCCCAACCCCACCGCGTCCTTAGCGACGGCTACCAGGGTGTGGGGGCGGGGCTTCAGAGGCAGCCAATAGGAGGCGCGGACTCCCTCCTACTCCCCCCACCCCTCCGAGCTGACTGCGGGCGGCGGCCTGGAACCCTAGCATCCTCAGGGACGCGAGTCTTCGCAGGAATGGGGAGCTGACTTGTGCCTCGGAGCCTGACTCCGTTCTACCTCCCTTTTTATGATGATGTTTTCGTGAGGGTATTGAGAGTGATGAAAGACACTGAGACGCAAAATCTTCAGATACAGGCAAACGCCACCGTGGGGACTCTGAAATGATTGCCTCGGGGATAATTCAGGGTAGGATTTGTTGTTTAACTACCTAGTCCTGCTGTGGGGTTTGAGTTGTGTCTTTCTGGAGCATCACTATCCCCAAACACCATCTCTTTTAAAAGGCTTTGTGGAGTGGAAATTTCCTTTCTCTACATTCTCTCACCCATTCCCTGACGCTTCTGCCATTCCGTCTGCAAGTCGTCTTCCTTGCCATTTCCCCACTTATAACGTCGCATTTCAAAGGCTTTTAATGGTGCCAGCCTTGCTGCCAGATTCTGGAAATAGACCATCGGCGGCCAGGAAAGTAGTGCAGATTTAATTTAGTAATCTCCAGGGAAGATATGCCAAAAGAGATCATCATATTGAAATTGTTTCAAGCTCTTATGGAAAATTGGATTTTTTAGCCACCAGGTTTAGTGGTTTTGCAAGTAAAAATTTGAAAAAAGGCTGAAATTCTTTGTTGGAGCTCATTTTAAAAGTACATGTAAATTCTGACTGTATTTCAGCCAGTTTTTTTTTCTTTCTTTCTTTCTTTCTTTTTGTGTGGAAAAAACTCCCAGATTGGAAGCAGAATGTACAAACAGAATAAAAATCACTCGCTCACAATTCAAATGCCTCTGTCTTTGTGACTCAATTTGTTCATTTTAGAGTTCAAATAATAAACTTTTCCAGTTGAAGCTATTTAAAGCAGAGTTTTTGCAAAGTTGGATACAATGACTCAAATTGGAATGTGTTCTGATGACTGAGATTCAAAAGTGCCACAAAAAATCCAGTTTTGAGTTAAAACACAAAACACATAAGCCCCCTTCAGGACTATGCCAAGAGGGTAGAATAGATAATCTTGACAAAGAAAGGCTAAATGTGTATACTGGGATGATTAGCTATCTTTGCAAATTTTTAACTGGCCTAGTCACAGGAATTTAAGTTGATTCTATTCCCACTGCTATCATCACAAGTCTGTTTCTCCAGGGCCAATTTGAGAGAGAGTAAGCAAAGTAGGGCAGTGTAAAGTGCAAATAAAAGTGAGAAGGTTGTACTTACTGTTTGAAGTATTTGGTCATGGTTAGCCTTCCTGAAAGTCTAGTTTTTTCTATATTATTAGTTTGATATCTCATCACTCATAGGCACCTTATTGCTTTGTCACATGATGTATTAGCATTAAGAAGCATAACTTGGTTTCTTAGTTGCCTACAGATGTTTACTTATATAATCATTCCTCATTCAAATGTTGCTTTACAATGATACCCAAGAAGAAAATTTAAACACAATGTTACCAACTTTTTTAAAAATTACAGATCTATTTTTTCACCTTTAAGTTATTTATTCCTTTCTTCAAAATGTTAAGCAGGTTTTTCATGTTTTATTTAAGTTGTACAGTCCTTTATTAAGTTGTATTGATTCTAAAAAAAAGGCTTTAAGATTAGATATTTGGAAAATAGAAAGATAATTTGAGACATAAGTTTTATCTCTTGGCAGGAAAGATAAGTATGATTTAAGAAATAAAAAAGCGTATTACATTAAAGTCTCTCTATTTTGTTAAAAGAGACATATGAATTAAATATAACGGTTAACTTTTCACACTTCAAAAACCATAAAATAATTCATTCTTTTATGAAGGAAATAAATATTGAGCACCTACTATGTGCCAAGCACTTTCTAGGTTCCGGGATACAGTAGTGAGCAAAACCTCAAAGTCCCTATGCTCATTAAGTTTGCATTTATTTTTCTTTCCTACTAGAATATATGAGGTATTGAAAAGTGCTATGAGGAAAAATGGAGTAGTATAGAGGGATAGAGACTGATGTCAGTTCTATCTTAGATACGGTGCTCAGGGAAGACCTCCAAGGAAGGGAAATTACGGCAGAGGTCTGAATGAAGAAAGAAGGTTGCCACTCAAATATTTGGGTGAAGAATATTATCTAGAAGCAGTGGGTATTTTAAATACAAAAGGCTCTGAGGGGAGAATTTTATTTGATATGTTCAAGGAACAGCAAGAAGACCACTGTATCTAGAAAAGAGTGGGGTAGGGGAAGTGTGCTAGGACTTGAAATTGGAGCAGTGCATGGGAGATGTCCTTCTAGTGCAGTGGAGACTTATGTAGTATACAAGGCACTAATATAAAATCCAGCTTCCAGTGAAGGGAAAGCCATTGGAGACTTTGGAGTAGGAGAGTAAGATCTAATTTAATCTTTCAAAAGGATCACTCTAGTGGCTATGGAGAAACTAGGCTACAGTCGATAAGGCTAGAAACAATGAGACTAGACTGAATGTTGTTATGGTAGGCTGGGTGAGAGATTATGGCGGCTTGGACTAGGATGGTAGTAATAGAGGCGGCAAGAAGTCTTCCAGATTTTAAACTTGAACCAGTAAGATGTGTTGATGCATGGTTGTGGCAAGTGAGTGGAATTTTTAAAAAAAGAGTCAAATGTGACTCTCAGATTTGGAGCTGGAACCAACTGCATAAAGGGTATTGCCATTTCCTAAAATGGGGAGCAGTAGGTTGAGGGTGGGAGAAGGAATAAGATTTAGGTTTCAGATATGTTAAATGTGAGATGCCTATTAGACACCCAACTTCATTAACATGGTTTCAGAAATTGTTAATGATGTTCTATTTACAAAAGAAAATATAATAACAAATTTATGGTTACAAAACATGTTCACATAATTTATCTAATTTGGATACTGTTATAAATAACATAGTGAATTATGTGAGGCAGCGTGTGATGGATAATTTCTTGAGCTTTCACTTTCATCTTGGCTGAGGATATTTTTTCTTCTGTTGAAGTATTTTCTTGCTGAGGCTATTACTTTTTCTACTGAAGTATTTTCTTGCTCAAGTAAGAATTTCCTGAATTTGTCTCTGGGCAAGCTGTGAAAGAACAAAGTATATTTACGTCTGGCTGATTTAAAATTGCTAAAGTTCTGCCATCTTCTTTTCAATTTTATGAGACGTCAACTAGAAATTTAAGATTAAAGATACATACTCATCTAGTTCTAATATAGATTTTAAAGGTCATCAATATTGCCGGCAATGTTAGAACTGTGTTATAGAACAAGTCAAATAATAATGATGATAATAAAAAAAATTATACCACCTAACACTTGAGTACTTGTCATGTCTCTTGCACTGTGCTAAGTGCTTACATATATTAAATAACTGAATCCACACAGCAATCCTCATTCTACAAAGAAAGTAAGCTATAGTGATATTAGGTAATTTTGCCCAAGTTTCCAGAGCAAGGGAGTGGTGAGTCAAGATTCACCCAGGCATTCTGGTACCAGAGCCAGCACTCCCAACGCCCCCATGCTGCCTCACTGGAGAAACTGAGAAATTTTCAGTAGAATAAGAGATAAGAGTGTTTGCATTTAAATAGTGCATGGTGAGGATGTAAAGTCAGAAAATAGATAATTTGTTTAAGATATTACTTCATTAATTGATATCCTAGTGCCTATACCATACCAGTCACTATGCAAGTACCATAAAAACTATGATCTCTGTCCTGTTGTTCTTGGGCTAGGAAAGGAAATGGAGAAAATAATACCTTGAATAGGAAGCAAGACTCAGGAAAACGTTAATTTTAGGATAGTGAAGACTTAGGCATGTTTAAGTGGTGAAAAACAGGAACCATTATCATGAAGAATTTGAAAATTCATCACAGACATTGATCTATCAACTTTCAGAGAGTGGTAATTTTCAATAACAATAGTCCCCTTAATAGTCACAATTTTTGAAGTTTTAACACTATTGATGTAAAACATATAAATCAATTAGAGTCCTAGAAATTTGGCAT
Source organism: Mesoplodon densirostris (assembly GCF_025265405.1). Lineage (NCBI taxonomy): Eukaryota > Metazoa > Chordata > Mammalia > Artiodactyla > Ziphiidae > Mesoplodon > Mesoplodon densirostris. The sequence continues at coordinate 95,047,992 of NC_082667.1, read as the reverse complement.
TATGTGGTTAATGTGACCATCACTGATAGCTAAATTCAGTTGCAAACATATTTTAAGTCTGAATTATCTGCTCTGGGTGTCCACACTAATTAAATTTCTACTAAGTATTTTGTAGAAATAGTTCCAATATAATATTCTTCCCTCTACATCACTCATTTCTACTTTCTTACTATTTTTATGCAAACTGGTTCGCAATTATACAGTTACACCTTATCAAAGGCATTTTTTTTAAGGGCAGAAAAACAAAATCTGGCATAAAAACTAGATGATGCTATAAATTCTTGCTTGCTTACTTGATTTAGCTACCTAGCTGGCTGACTACTGCCTGTATTCCAAAAGCGTGGATTTACAATGCAGGCATGTTGTGATAAAAAAGGATTTGTATAACTTAAAATGACTGGATCTCTAGAGGCTACCTTGTTTCTCATATGAAGGTGTTTCAAACGAGGGCATTGAAACTAGTAAGTACTGGCTTCTGTTTTTGTTGTACACCTTCCAGAAATTTTTGACTGAAGACTCTGTGTACTAGAGTTCTTTCCACACAGAGCTGACTGATATTTGAAGAAAATTTTCATTTCTCCAACCAAGAAAAATATGATTTATCTTTTCCAAGCTTCACTCTTGTTATTAAATCTATGTATTTTTACTTGTGGAGAAGTTATACAAGGTAACTGTGTGCATCATTCTACGGTAAGAATTTCAACAATATTATTTCAGCTAAGAAAGCATGATTATATAGTTTTCAAGATATATATTATATGTTTGAAAAGATTAATTACAGTACTCAATATAATTTATGGGAAAATTAAAGTGTTTATTTAGAAATGCTGAGACTTATGCTTAAATAATATTACTTTTAAACTTAGGAAACCATAAACTGAAGATTGACTCTTAATACATTTCTTGTGAAAAATTGTTAAAGAAATTGCAGGCCTTGGTTAAAAACTAGCCAACAACTTTCCAGTTAACTTTAATAATGAAATATCTTGTAGGTAGTAAAAAAAATCACTTTGCTTAAAATAAACTATTCTATAAACTTTCATACTTCAAATATAGTCTTGTGACTGGTTTCCTAGGAAATGTTAAAATTTAAAATTAGAAAATTTTATTCGAAACAATGTCAGAGTGATTGATAGCTAAGATAGTGTATGCAATACTATGAGTAGATTGTGATTTGAATCTCTATACATTTAAATGTTGGCTTATAATTTTTAAATGTTATAAAATGTAATTACCACTGTATCAATACTAAATTCCAAAGTTGAAGCAAGAATAAATTCTAAAAATCCTAGAGAAATATTAATAACAATTTTCTATACTAAAAATTTAAGAATCTTATTTAGATCTAAAAAATATAGTTGTAACCTAAGTTTTTGAAAACATCTACTATGTCAATTATTATAGGAGTTTAGGGGAAAGAGCAAAAAGTTAAAAGTAGATCTATGAAACAAAATGTAAGCATCTTTTTGGGCAAATATCTTTTATATTGTGATTAGCTCTTTACCTTTCTCTCAATATCCAGGTCAAAGAGGACAAAGCTTGTTATTATTTTCTTTAAATTACAGAGTTATTTTAAATCACATAAAATCTACCAAAGGATGTTTTAACATTAAAAAAACCAGTAGTGTGCCAACAAGAATAGATACCTTTGGAATGACATCTGTAATTGGCTTTCTTTCTTTTTTCTTTTTGAATAGTAGTTAGTACTTTTTAATCTCCTACCCCATCTTGCACCTTTCTCCTTCCTTCTCCCCACTAGTAATCACAGGTTTGTAGTTGGTTGTTGGCTTTTTATTTTAATTTAAGTTAAATTTAATTTTTTTAAAATTTATTTTATTGAAGTGTAGTTGATTTACAATGTTGTGTTAATTTCTGCTGTATAGCAAAGTGATTCAGTTATACATATGTAACTGAATATATATATATATCTTTTTTCATATTCTTTTCCATTATGGTTTATTACAGGATATTGAATATAGTTCCCTGTGCTACACAGTAGGATCTTGTTGTTTATCCATTCTATATATAAGGTTACTGGTTTTTTAAAATGATATCTGTTGTTGATTTTGCAAGCAAAATTCCATGCTTTTTTTCTGTTATCACTGCTACCTTTTATTTTTTTATCTTTTAATATTTTTAACTTTTTATTTTATATTGGAGTATAGCCAATTAACAATGTTGTGATAGTTTCAGTTGCACAGCAACGTGACTCAGCCATACATGTACATGTATCCCTTCTCCCTCAGACTTCCCTCCCATCCAGGCTGCCACATAACATTGAACAGAGTTCTCTGTGCTATACAGTAGGTCCTTGTTGGTTATCCTTTTTAAATATTCAGTGGTACCTTTTAAATCTATGCACATTTTACATTTCAAAACTGTAAATACTTTAGCTTATACAAAAGCGACAATTTTCTTGCACATTTCCCCCAAACCACGATTCCTAATAACTAGTGGCAGAAAGTGTTTTTGGCATAGAAATGTTGTAGGCATCTCAGGGAACCTTCTTAGTACCCATTCAAAGAACTTCAAATTGCACAATTTCTGGAAGAGGGATGGTCAGAACTATATCACACATGGAAATGTGTAAAAGTTAAAAGTCAAGGCCATAGAGCCACCACACTAGAATGTGAACCCTAAATGATTCCTTTGGAATTGGAGAAGAAAAAAGGAGAGCAGAAATAATGAATTAACATATATTTATTGTTCATACCTAGAATTTACCCATAAGGTTTATTTGTGGAAGTTTGAACTAACCAGTTAATTATGTTTTTTTCTAATGATCATCCTTGTATATGTCCTGAAATCTCATCTTTTTTTCTACACTCTTCTTATTTATGACATATTAGGTAATATAACATATTTCATATATTTTTTCTTATTTCTATTTTTTTTATATAAAGGATTCTCCAGTAGTTAACATTGTAGAAGATGAATCTAATGCAAAAGGTGAAAGTAAAAGTAATGCTACTGTTTATAAAGAAGATTGTGAGGAATCATGTGATGTTAAAACTAAAATTACACGAGAAGAAAAACATTTCATGTGTAGTAAGTATTAAAAATAACCACAATTATACAGGTATATGATTTATTATTTCTAGGGTAGAGATGGAAAAATATACCTTAGCATTTTTGTGGGTCATTTTATATATATCTTGATCATCCGAGGCCAGGAGTTTTATGTGTTTGGCACATAGTAGGTGCTTTGGTAAATGAACAAATCCTTCTTCTATATAATATGGCCCAGTGACACCAACTAGCCACAGAGGGAAGGGGCGAGCCAGAACTCACTGATAGTATCAATTCGCCTAGCACTATTTTCTTACTTCCCTCTGAACAAATGGCAAATTTCACCTGAGTTTTGAGAAGAAATTCACTAATATTGAGTAAATGCTACAATAGATATAATACAAATTCACAGCGAATTTATGTAGCAAAGCATAAAATTAAAAAGTTTTAAAATCTCCATTTTTGTTTAAAACTAGTAACAGTGCAGTAATTTTCATGATCTATTTATATGTACATAGGTGGTGAAATGAGACAGGGAATCAGAAAGGGAGGAGGTTCTGATCCAGTTCTTATAGGACTGTAACTCCTAGGTCAGAAAGTATAAAAAGCTCACATTATTGTGTTTAATTCTATGTGTAACACAGGTATCTCAGGCTTCTCAAACCTATGAGTGTGGCTTTAGATCCATTAAGACAGATGTCTAAATCCAGGGAGTATCTAATAGAAAGTGAGAGACTGAAAGTAAAAATGAGAGATGAAGCTGGGTGAGGTAGATTTTAAAATATCACGAATTATTAATGTGATTCTACTGCTAGAGTAAAAGTTAGGAACATAAAAATAAATAATTTTTAAAAGAATAAGGTATGCCATAGTGTGTGACTCCTTTTGTTGTAAAGGACATCATCAGTATAACTGAATAAACTTGGATAAAATCTGAGAAGTATATGGTAGTCAATGTTTATTTCCTGATTTTTATGGCTGTGTTGGGGAGAATGTCTTTGGTGTAAGAAAAGCACACTGAATTATCCAGGGGCATCATGGTGGCATGCTCAAAAGAATTAAGAAAAAGTTCCTCATACTGTTCTTGAAACTATTCCATAAGTAAGATTGTTTTAAAATAAAACAAAAATACATAGTAAAAGTTTAACCAGAAACCAACCAGCTAAAACTTTTGACTAAGATTTATTATGGGTATATATGTATGTGTGTTTGTAATTTGTTTATATAAAAACATAGCATTAATAGAAAAAATTTAAAGAAAGATTTACTTTTAAAATTAACTTACATGATATGGAATTATTGCTTTTTACTTTCTTATGTAGTAAGAACTGATGAGTCTTGGACCTCCTGCTTCTGTACCTCTCATCTTATAAAGTGAGAATTGATATTCAGAATGTTGTCTCTCATTTATATCAGATTACATTATTTGGGGGTAATCTAAATTATTAGGAAGCATACTTTCATTGCGAGGTATTGAAATAATTGTTTTCTTGGATAATCCTGAGTTAAACAAAAAAGTACTAACTAGAATATGCAATTCTATGTATTAGATTGAGCTTTATTGTTACATATTTATCCAAAATCATTTTGTAATTATTTTCACTGTAATTGTTTTCTATAACAAAATAATATTTAGCAAACACATTTTGTTATGATTTAAGGAAATTTGCAAAATTCTATTGTTTCTTATACACGAAGTACCAAAAAACTACTAAGAAATATGATGGATGAGCAGCAAGCTTCCTTGGATTATTTATCTAATCAGGTATGGATTTTTTAGAATTGTGTTGTTATTGTATGTGTACATTGATATAGTTAGCTAGAGGTATAACTGTTTAATTTTTTAATACATTAAAGTCCATACATCGGTTTAGTGCCTACTATGTTAGAGGCACCATAGTAAGCCTCAGGCAAACAGAAAGCAATAACAACAAAAAAAGATCTTGCACTTAAAGCTTATACAGTCTAAGAGAGCAGAAAAACTGTATTGAAAATGTTGTGACTGCTGTCAGAAAGATGCACCAAAGAAATTCAATATCTGAGCTATGAGAAGTGTTCCCAGATGACAGAGATTATGAACTGAATCATGAAAGATGGATAAATGCTTCAAAGGTCACAAATGTGGGGTAAGAAGAGTAGGACCTTCCATTCTGGGGAACTGCTTGAAGTGGTGCAGGGGTGGAGTGGCTGGTGAGGTTGAGGTGTATAAGGAAAACTGACTTAAAGAAATAGGAGCTAACTCATGCCACACCAAGGAGTCATCGAAGTGTCTGAGCAGGGAAATGTGATGATTAGATTGACAGCTAGTGAGGAGGATGACTTGAGGAAGAGCAGAGGGAGGAGACAGGGAGATCAGATAAGAAACTACAGCAAAGGAGCAGGAAAGATACAAAGAACAGATCTGCAAGAGCAGTCAAATGCAGAACTGGGCAGATGAAAGCAATGTGTAGGAGGAAAACAGTACTCAATTTAATGATTGCTATTTAGTAATGCCTTTCTTTACTGCTTAGAGCAGTAAGGAGTTCAAAAGAAAAATGGGCATTATATATATTTCAAAGCTGGATTTATAAGAGGCTTAGATATATCACTTATAAAATTCAGCTAAGAGAGTTTTGTTCAAATATAAATTTGCTTAAATGTATGCATGTGTGTTTAGGTTAATGAGCTCATGAATCGAGTTCTCCTTTTGACTACAGAAGTTTTTAGAAAACAGCTGGATACTTTTCCTCACAGACCAGTTCAGTCACATGGTGAGAACTCTGGTATTTCACCCTTTTCATACTTGTCTTTTATTGCTTAAAAATTTCCTGGACAGGTTGGTGCATTTAGGACTTTTGTTTAAAAAATACAGCTCATTATCATCTAACAGACTGGAGGAGTAATACCTGCCAAATTTCAACCCAGACAATGTGTACTTTCCTGAATTGGGAAGCTTTTCTGACCATTTGAAAGCTATGGCTGTATACAGATATTATGAATCTGTTGAAAATAGCATAGTTTTATGTAACTGAATTCAGGCTCTCCTTTTACATTTTAATATTAATAATCAATCTTCAGTTAGAAGAAAAGAAGGTCTCAGAGTTCCTCCCACCTGTAAAAAGTATTTTTAACATGCTTGAGATGTTTCAAATTGGGACATAAAATTTGAAAAGAAAAAGAAACAAGATAAAAGAAACTGCAATTCAGCATAGTTTATACTAAAACACTGTATAGTAATTCCTAAAGTCATGGGTTTCTAAGAAAAGTGCCCTATATATCTTACAGTTGTGAATTAATAACAAAAAGTTCCAAGCAAGTAAATATTTATTGACAGTCTAGTGAATGATCTTTCTTTTTTCTTTACAAAGAGAAGGAAATAAACTGTTAATGAGAATCACCTATGTGTCAGGTACTATGACAGGCACTTTCACATGTTGTTTTTTGTTATTCTATTATATCTCATTTATTTCCCATAAGTGTAGGTAGTGTAACATGGTGGTTATGAGCAAGGACTCTGGTGTCAGATCACCTGTCTTCAAATCCCTCATCCACTGTTTCCTTGATATCAGTTTCCTCATCAGTAAACAGATAGTACCTACCTCATATGGTTCTTATGAGGATTAAATGAATAAATACACCAAAAGCTCCTAAAATATTGCTTGATGCATAGTATAAGTGTTCACTATGATGATGATCATCATCAGATAAGGAATATGGAGCCCAGAAACATCTGAATAACCTGTTCATATTTATTTGGATGGTGATGGCAAAGCAGATATTCCAACTCAGATTAGTCCTACATTGTAAACTTCTATTATCATATCTCTGAACATAAAGTTATTATGAAAATGTCTCTTAGCAATTCAGAAGAAAGGCAACAAATCTAACTCTTCTAGAAGTGAAGGGGAAAGCAAACAATTTTTTATAGCTAACTTTTTGTAGATGACATTTTCTGCATATTTACTGTGCGCTAGGCACTGTGCTAAGTGCTTTATATTGATATAATGTCTTACTATGTAAATCGTCAGAATAACACTATGAAGTAGATAATATTATTATTATAACAATATTGCACATGAAGAAAATTAGTTAAGTAACTTAGTTAATGGTTCTGGCAAGTAAATAGTAGAACTAAGAATCTAACCCAAGCTTCTGGCTCTGAAGTATCAGGCTTTCATGTGTTTGTTCTCTTGGTAACTGATGCTGTAAGGGTTGAATTTGTTTTATCACATTTATAAAAGATAACACAAAGTAAAGTAAACTATAGTATCACATCTACATACATATCTACATAAGATATAACACAAAGAGTAAACTATAATATCATATCTACATAATATATTTACAATCCCCTAGAAAGGGTAGTGCTTAAGAGAAGGTGATTATAGACTGCTACAGTTCTAGCTATTGTCAACAGAGCAGGCTCCAGCCTCAGCATCAGTTTTTCTGGTGAAGAAAGTGATTTCCCCCTCCTCTCCCTTTGCCTGTTTGTAATGGTGGGCCCCAAAACACCAGAATCTCTGAAATTTCAAATAGTGGAGAAAGGATGTGTCAATAGTAATTAATCTACTTATTCCTTTGGATTTTCTCCTCCTCATTCACACAGATTTCTGTTACATATTATGTTCCCAAAATAAGCCTAGATTTCTGAAAGGGCATTATTTATTGGACAAGAGGATGTATAATCATAAAATATATTAAATAAATGTTGGTACCAAATGGAATACTAATCAATAACAGTGAGTTAGTTATTAGTGAAGGTTTATTGCAGCATAACTTATTCAATCCCAGTTCCTCCACCTATCTATCTAGTTTCTTCTTATTTCTAAAGTTGAGATAATTTTTCATTTTCAAAAAGTTAAAATCATCATCATTACTGAATATTTTAATAATAATAATTTCAGATATCACTGTCAATTCTCTGTTATAAAATGATTGTCTTAAATGTATATGTGGAAATATCCTAAATAACTAATTTTACTTTTCTAGGTTTAGATTGTACTGATATTAAGGATACCATTGGTTCTGTCACTAAAACACCAAGTGGTTTGTATATAATCCACCCAGAAGGATCTAGTTACCCATTTGAGGTAAAGTTTTTCCCTTATTATATGGAATAGGATAGGCATCTAATTTATTTAAATAATATTGGAATTTTAATTGTTTTAATATTTTATTTTTTCTTAAAAAATTTAAAATAAATCAGTATAAGTTCCAGTTTCAAAATTTTCATTTTCTGGAATTCTTTGCCCAAACAACAAACCAATAAAACAACTAGAGGGTCTTTCACTTTTCTATTTGAGTGTTCATAGTTACACACTTTAAAGTAAATCCATTTGGTGCAAGATCTTATATTATCCTTACAGTAGGCAGAACTATGCAAAATAAATACTTACTTGCTTGAATTAGCTTATGGATATTAAAAAATAATTGTGTGTTTTGCCTTGGGGCTTGCTAAAAATACTTTAGTTTCTCTTCCTATACTTGGTTATACTTTCTTTGGATGACAAGTGATTTTTTGTGATTGTATAAGAAATTAATAATTAAAAAAAACCTTTCACTGAATTGTGAGACAGATTGAGAAGCTGATCCATTTCTCAAATCAAATAAAATAAATTACTCATATTTATCCTTAGTAGTTCTATACCATGATTTCTAGAAGAAATTTCTACTAGAAATTATGTTATTAAAATTATGTATAATATTACTATATTACATATAGTATATATAATATATAAAAATTATATATATATAATTTTCTGGTTACTTTTTTGTGCCTAAGAAATTTATAATACCAATATCATTCCTTATTGATAGTCTTTATTAAAATATTTTTTTTCTAAACCAGTTTCTCGTCTCAGAGTTACTAACATTATTTTTTGACATCTATTGACAGGATGCCAAAAATTGGGAATTAAGTGAGAAATAATTTTAAATTACCTAAATTACTTCACCTACAGATTCAAAAATGGACCTGAACAGATGTGGAAAGGGAAGGCTTCTAATATTGTGAAGAGTGGGATGCATAATTACCTCTTTTGTGGGAAAGTGTTGGTTCCCTAACTTCCTCCACACTGCCTTTTTCTGTCTGTGTGTGGGAAGTTTCTGATGGGGAGGATTGCTCTGATTTTCTCGCTGTGTCACTTCTATGGGTTCCCTATGGTTGTCCTCTTAGAGACATTTAATAGAGCACCACAGATGCACCTATGAGTGCCTGCTGAGATGGGGCACAAATCGTGCCTTTCTGTCTGAAAATCCCAGTCTGAACACAGGCCTTCCAGGCTTTTGGAGGAAAAAAGCAATCAAAGACAGGCACACAGGCACATTTAACACTGTTTTTAAAAAATCAGTGTTTTAATTAAAAGGAAAAGTTAATTTATAAAGAAATACATCACTCTGCCATATCAGATTGGTACAGTTATTACTCAACTAAAAAATATTTATGGAGATGAGGAATAAGAGGTTAACCTTAAAATGCTCCAAATACATATGTTAAAAAAATGACTGATACAGGGACCACAATTAGGTTTGTTTTATAATAAACAGTAGTATTTCTAGAGATTTAAAAAAAATCTGAATACATTAATGACATACAGTTACATTGAAACTTTCAGTGGAAGTATCTTCTCTTTCTCTAGGCTTTAAGGGTGAAGTATGAGTTTTATATCAAAGAATGAAAATAATATTATGTTATTTTTGTCTTTTCTGGGTTTACTTTAGGTAATGTGTGACATGGATTACAGAGGAGGTGGATGGACTGTGATACAGAAAAGGATCGATGGGATAATTGACTTCCAAAGGTTATGGTGCGACTATCTGGATGGATTTGGTGACCTTTTAGGTCAAATTTTATTTATTTCTCCTCTTTTTTCTTCTTTTTGATAATATGCCTATGGACTCTGTCTCTATTGGTCAAATAGTTAGTAAAACTAGCAAATCCTTGTGAATATAAAAATATGACAAATTACCCTCTGGTTATATGCCAAATTACTTAAAATAAATAGGTCTTCAGTTGGGATATGAAAATCTTTATTTTTAGTTGAAATGTGATTTGAGTGAAAATTCTAAATTGTGTTATTTATTAAGTATTGACTATGCTCCCAGCAGAATTCTGGCAGATACTCAATAACTATTTGTAGAATGAAAACCTGAATGAGCAAGGACCTTGAAATTCTTGAGATTTATGCTGTGTCTACACAAGCAAATGGAATAGAGAATTGAGGTCCATGGCTGTAGGAATTCAAATTATGTAAACGTCAGTAAAAATCACTGTGCTCAAAACTTGGAAAATGTAAACCCCAGGTGAACTGTAAAATCTGTTCACGTTATTACCAAATGGCAGCATCAACTTTTGCTGGTGAATAGAAGCACCAGTATTTCTGAACCCTGCAGAATTTTACATTAATTGGAACATTTGCAGGTGACTTTGATCATTTTCATGCTATTATTTTAAGTTACTGTTGTTATAATTTAGAGTCTTTAAGATCCCATAATATGTCATCCAAGGATTTAATAAGTGGTGGTGTTTGTCCTACTGCTAAAAACCCTACAGCGTGCCAATGATGTTAGAAGGGACATGAAATGTAATAAAATGTCATAAGTAAGGCCAAATAGCTGCCATGCTATGGAATGCAGTTGAAATACTTGTGTTTTCTCAACATTACCTCCAATTTTCCAGTAAGAGCTGCCTTCTGAATTGAGCTGTCATAGATCTGCAGGCTCTAAGTTGTTATCTTTCTTACTTAATACTTATTTCCATGGGAAAATTATCTGAGTTTTGACAAAAAATGTCTTCAGGAAGGTATACTTCACATAAGCAGACTGCTTTGTACTTGGCCTATTTAAAAAAATAAACTTGGGATTAAAGAAAATGTATTGTTCAGTTAAATCTGAGGTTGGGGTAGAGGGGAAAGATGGCAAGGACACTTAAATTGTAGTGTCAGACTGTGAGAAACTAAGAAGGCTCACCTTCCTTCTTGTACTTCTTTTTTACTTCCTATGCTCCCTTTCTTCCAGTATTTCTTCAGAATACTTTTCAGTTCTAAGTGGGTATGTAGCTAAAATGCCCCTGTAAGGCCTGGAGAGTGACTTAGTATCTTAGCTATAGTTTTAAGGTTTGAATGCTGTCACATTGTCTCCCAACTCTTGAAGTTTGTTTTGACTAGATCCTTACTTCCTTCAGTAATTTCATGATTCAAGCAGAGGGATATACTTCAGAGCAGGAGTGTCCACATTTAGGTTATGCCACAGTGGGTAGAGGGAGGTAGAAAGCCATTGGCTAGAACATGCAAGAAGAATGCAGTCTGAATTAGGGAGCTCAATAATCCATCTTGTATCTATAATCATCGTGGAAATATTGACCCTTAACCTGGGTATGCTCAAGTGTCGCTACCTTATGTCTTCATTCATAGGTAACTGATGAGCTTCATTTTAACAAAGAAATATTTGTTCACAAAACATTATTCTCAAAGACAGAAAAAATAATTTCTACTGAGAATTTTCAGAAAATATTTCTTTAGAAGTTGCTGATTTGGAGGTTAAACCTCTTATATTTACTGGTACACATCATTTTGTTACCTGCCATAATATTTGAACTCATTTTTTGTTGACAGCCCTTAAGGTAAAACTTGACTTTTTACATGATCTTTAAATGAATTTTTGAATTTAATTTGGGGAGATAAAAAAATGAAACAGAGACTAGTTATCCCAAGTCTAGTAAAGTAGAAGTGGGAAGATACACATATATATATGTTTTGGTAAATTAGGCAAACACTGATAATTTGAACCAGAGCAATCTAGTCTCTCAAATAATTTATGTGTGCCATCTTGGAGTTATTGAAACACTAAGCAAAACCAAACACTTAATAACAAAAAGTCATTCTAACTTGTATTAAAATATATTTAAAAAAACATTTTTTTTAAACAGGTGAATTTTGGCTAGGGCTGAAAAAGATTTTTTACATAGTGAATCAGAAGAATACCAGTTTTATGCTGTATGTGGCACTGGAATCTGAAGATGACACATTTGCTTATGCATCATATGATAATTTTTGGCTAGAGGATGAAACAAGATTTTTTAAAATGCACTTAGGACGATATTCGGGAAATGCTGGTAAGTTTTTTATTCCTAAAATTATCCAAAAGATTTACATATAGCTGATTCAATATTAGATGAAGATAAAAGTAATGCATTTCTTTTGGTATATGACACATAACTGATAACAGAATAGATTAGGAATGAGAAAACTGGCTAAGTCTTGAGTTTTTAAACTCTGCTATGATGGTTGCATCACCTCGTGATTTTGAAGTGCTTTATACACTTTAAAACAATTTTGCCATATGTAATCACAATTGATTCTTTAGAAAGCGAATCTGTGGGGCAGGCTGGGAAGGCATTATTTACATTTTCATGTACTGAGAGGCTGGTGTTTAGAAGTCATAGAATGTTAGAGCTGATCTTCACTCTTCTCACTCTGCAGGTGAAGAAACCTGAAAGATTAAGTGACTTGTCCAAGAGTCCCAGCTCATCACATCTGAGCAAGGGCAAGGACCCAGGTTGATAGAACAACTAGTTTAGTGAGGTCTTTTCTTTTTCTTTTTGTTTTTTGGCTATATCTTGGTACATCTACTCATTTCCAAATAAGTTAAATTTTTAGAACTTCAAAATACTTGATATTAAATTTATATTTTGATGCTGATATTTTAAACTTGAGTTAATACTAAATTAAGCTCTCCTGTTCATTGCTCATCATGGTACTTGTTCATTAGGTATGTTTAGTGTTAGAAATCCAAAAATGAATGAGTTATGTTCCCAGTTCTTTAACTGATCACAATATGGAGGGGGAGATTAAATAAAACTGAAAACACAGAATACTGATAGAGCTTTGGGGGCTAAAGAGAAAGAGAGAATGATTCCAATGGATTGCATCCAGAGAAGGGTAGTTTTCAACAAAGAATTAATGTTAGAGTCAACCTGGGATGCTTTTTGAAAGTACATACTCATGCAGAATCTGATTCAGTAAGTTTGGGCCAAGGTATTTGTATTCACTAGATGGATATGTTGGCATCCTTATAGTTGAGAATCACTGATCTGTACTTGGAGGAATGGATAGGCTTTTGGCAAATGAATGTTGGCAAACAGAGCAGCTTGAGTCCAGGCACACAGGGAGGAAAATTACTGGGCATGAGAAGTTGTCTAGTGTGGATGGAATCTCTGATATCTGAGGGGGTTTAGACTTAGGATATTAAGTAAAAGTCTGAAATTTAAATATTGACATATAGGGACAATTTTAAGGAGTTATATAATTTTTGAGGCTTCATCTCTAAATGAGTAAAGAACTATCTAAATATGGAACATACAATGTTAGGAAAAGTTTATGTGGGATTTCTCTAGAAGATGACTAGGATCTCATTAGAGGATACAATTTATAATGGCAAGAATTTTTTCATTTTGGAAGCCTCAAATTTTGTCATGCCTTATTCTGCCTTTTCCCAATAAAGTTGTTAAGTAACTTTCAAATGTTGATCACATAATATAATCAAAATAAAGAAAAAGATGTCAAGATAATGTAAAGATAGCAGTATAGTTAATTATGAGCAGGTATTTGGTAGAGGTGAGCAAGACCTTCGACTTTGAGCTCAAAGCAAAAATAGAAATATGAAATTTGAACATTTGAGAAGCACAGTTGTTCCATGAGGACACATTATCCTGGTTCTAAAACTTGAGAGACATTTCTCTGGGTTCTTAGCGAAAACAAAGTGTCATGTTTTCTAATTACACTTGGACAGAAAATGTAATAGTGAGTTTTAATGGACCATTTCTTTAAAAAATAGACCTATGCATTATATTTTTAGAGTAAATTATTAAACATAATCCATTGAGGAGCTCATATAATGTATGATCCTTCTGATGGTTGGACTTAACCAGGGAGAGTATCTGTGGAGGGATCATATAATTTAGGCAATGCTCCACAAGTGTTGTCGTTCTCATTTGAACTTCTGAAAGGTTTTGCACCATGTGGTATTGAAAATGATATTCTCCCTGCAAATATGTGCAATTTTGGCATTTTGTTCCTATGAAGTACATGGTCAGAGACAAGGCTGGGGTACAGGGTAGGCCACTACCATTAGTGAAGTTCTCCAGGTTCCTCAAAGACATCTCAAAAGATGCCAAACATTTGGAACATAATGAAACAAATGTGGGCTTTGAATTCTTCAAAGATTTTACATAGCTTCATTTTTACTTAGTGTTTCAAACATATTAGCAAATTTTATCTATAATGAAATCTAAGTACAATGGGACTAATTAGAATCTTTTATCTATATGGTTTAAAAGAAACAAACAAACATGTATTCTACCCCTGCTACTTAGTTAGCCAGGTTGCCTTGGCCAAGATACTTAATCTTTGAAGATTACTGTGACTATCAGGGATACCATACATAGAATGTCCAATGTAAGTCTTTAAAATATGGTGGTGTTTTAACTACTATCCAATTAGTATGCATATCATGTGGAGAGCCATGAAGAAAAGGCATACCTCAGTGGTATAGCTGATTTTTTTCTTGAGGGCATTGGGCATTTAATATAAACTTGGTGGCCACTAAATAAAATCAAACAACTTTTGCAGTTATAAATTTGTTCCTTAAAGGTAGAGGTTTCACCTTCATCCATACCTCTCTATCTAAAGTGATGTAAAATGGTACTGGTATAAAAATTTATGTGTAAATTATTTTCTTTGCCTAAATTACCAATTACCATATTATTCTTCCCCAAAGTATGACAGGTTTATACACCATATTTTTGACCTAAATTATCTGCTTCTGTCTACACAGCCAAGCTTCCATTTTGTGATTTGTGATGTTATATCAAATGTCCACTTATTCATGTTTACATATTCTGAGCCTATTTATATGAAATAATTGGAGTGACAAAATTGTAGAAATGGAGAGCACATTACCCCTTGTTACCAGGGGTAAGGGATGGGATTTAGTTTTTAAAGCATACGAAGGAAACTATCATTCAATTTATACAGCTACTGTTTGGTCCTTTCATACAATTATGTAACGATTTAATAGTTTTCAATTTATTAACTGTTAATATGCAAAGTTTTCCTAGGCCATCACAGACCACCATAATTTGATCCAACAAATGTCTACTTAAACATGCCTATCATGTTGAGGAATTTATTAACAGATTTTGGCATATTGCACCCGGAGGAGAGATTTTAATATAATACCTAGTAAAATATTATTTAAACCTTAGTTCTGAGATGTAATGATTTTGCATAATGAGTTGGTAAAAGTTGATTAAAATTACAAAAAATGCCTTTCAATTTCATCATTAAAAAAAATCTATTTTACCTAGGTGATGCATTCCGTGGTTTCAGAAAAGAAGATAATCAAAATTCAATGCCTTTTAGCACATCAGATGTTGATAATGATGGATGTCGCCCTGTATGCTTCATCAATGGTCAGTCTGTGAAGAGCTGCAGCCACCTCAGTAACAATACCGGCTGGTGGTTCAACCAGTGTGGTCTCGCAAATCTGAATGGCATTCATTACTTCCCTGGAAAATTGCTTTCAACTGGAATTCGATGGGGCACATGGACCAAAAACAACTCACCTATCAAGATTAAATCTGTTTCAATGAAAATTAGAAGAATTTACAATCCATATTTTAAGTAATCTCATTTTAAATTGTAATGAGTGTTCCACAGTTATTTTTGATAATATATAAACAATTTTACATAGTTTCTCTTTTTACAGAGTGTTTCAAGCATATTAGCCAAAATTTAACCATAGGTGACATCTAGGTATTATGAGTCTGAATAGAAATCTTTAATTTTGTAGAGCTTTATAAAGGAAAACATGGTTCAATTTATGCTTTTACTACTAATTATATTAACAATATATAATAAAATTTGTTTTGAGTGTATTGCAACCTGTCTACCTGGAGTCTGTTGTCCTTTTAAAGAACTTCCCTTTTCTTTAAAACATATAAACCATAGTGCATTATTAGGAAAATTAAAGAAAGTGTTATATTTATTTCTATATTTATTTGAAATGGCTAAATATATAATCTACAGATAAATTCTATTGAAGGCAATTACAAGGAATAATTTTGTGCAGATTAATATATAAACTTCACATAGTTTAAAAACCTTACTATTTCCAGGTGATTCCATAATATTTTACAGATAATAAGAGTTTGCTGCAAAAATAAAGTCCTTCTTGTTTTCCTATTTTATTGTGGTTAATAAATTTATTCTTATTTGTAATGAACTTACTATACATTTGCATACTGATCAGTTGCATTCTAAAACACATTTATATCCTAACTTTTTAAGGCAGTAGGAATGGTATGAGCTTTAAGTGAAGGAGAAAGAACAATGAATCAGTGGTCTAGAGGTGGCTCTAGGAGCACGCTTTTTTTAGGAAGTTGCAAGGAGTTGGAGTGGTAAGGCTTCTATGGGAAAACACAGCAAGGAATGTGCTAGACCATATTCAGTTAATTAAGAAAATTAGGGTTGAACAGAAAAGGACTTTGTCCAGAGTTAGGGCTATACAATGGGTAGAAGTAGCTGAAAAGTGAGGTGGGAGGAAGTCTGAATTAAAAATACATATGAGGGTATAGAGATCACATTGAGTTATCTGAGTACAGCAGAGGGCTTAGTTTGATCAGAACATAGAACCTGATCTGAGTTCAGGTATGGGCAAAAATGACATGGTCACCTTTCAAGATTGCTTCCACTTTGATCTCCTCACCAAGCAGTGAATAAACCGTGTACAGAATATAGACGAGATACAGTTGCAAATGGTTGAGCATGGTTCCCCATGGCTTCCCATCCATCTCATAGAGGCGCAGTTGAGGTTCTCTGTCTTGACAGTGGGGTAAGATATCTACTAGGTTGCAGGAGCAGAGAACTGTAGGTTCACTGCCTGCAATGATATGAGTACCAGAAACAAATTTATATACAATTAAGGAAATAATTTTGCTACTCAGCAAGCTACGTCTAATATGTGGATTCTGGACCTTGAAATTCTTGGTCCTATACAGGGGAATCTCCTTTATTGTACTGCAAGGTCTAAGGGCTTCACATTGTTACCCTACCATAAAGGTTATGGAGATAATGAGGGTAAAAGCAGAATGGGAATAAATGTTGGGATGTTAGGGGAATGACAGACCCAGACAAAAGCAAGAAATTTTAATTTCTCTGGGTTTGGGAATAAGAAGATGTATTTGACTTTGAATGGGTAAGAGACAATGGTCCCCAGGATGCTTTATGAGAAGGTGTGAAAGTACTAAGAGGTCTCAACCCCCACTGCAAAGGAGAAGCTGTATTCTGGTTAATAATCCTGAGCCTCAGACTTCCAGAAATGAAGTGACCTTAACCTTGGGAGAAGTTATGGTATCAAGACAACGGTTCCTTTTTTACTCTCTATTATCCCAACAGCATGCCCACATCTCTTAGAAATAAGCATAAAAGATTGGAATATCATACCCAAGGTCTGCATGACATCATTGTAGATTCATTCAAAATCTGAGGACTTCTCTGGATAAATGGTCCCATTTAAAAATACAAATAATTTATTATTTTGTCAACTTAATTATTAGTAAAATTGAAACTGTGTCCAGTTAAAAATCAAAAGGAAACTATACAGATCCAAAAGCTTCTCTCTATACCAGCATATATTAGTTATAAATAAAAAGGTTAATAATATTCATAATAGCTTTGAGAGCTATAGAAGTAGGCTAATAATCTATTTAAAAATAATTATAAAACGTTACCAAGAAACATAAATGACTCTAAATAGCAGCACAATCATGTTCTTTGAATAGAGGACTTGGTGCAAATATCCCCAGATGTATGAATGGAGTAGTGGGTTTGAGAACCAAAGCAGTTTGGAGTTGCAAGAACAATATGTGAGGAGGACTTAGGTCATGCCAAGGAGATCACTGACACACTGCTTCACTGGCATATATGAAATAGTGTTTATAGGGAAAAAAATGTACAGGCTGGAAGGTAGGAGAGTCTACTTATGCTAATGAATAGTGCATTCTGGGAGGGCATTTTTGTAACAGTACAATTTCATGGTTGAGAAAGTGGCTTTGTTTGAAAGGGAGAGCTCACTCACTCAGCAGCTGGTACCAGCTTGTTCTTCCCATTGAGCCATTGCAGATCCTCTGAGCCTGTTCCTTCATACCAACGGGAGGGAGACTATTTGGATCTGTCACCAAAGTAATCCATAAATTTAACATAAGGACACCATGAATTGTCAGTATGATTTTTTTTACTTGAGAAAATTTGAAGCGCTTCTGGATGTGTAAAGAATGAGAACAGATAATGTTTGAAAAAGAATTGATATTGTAAATATATTAGTTTTTAAAAACTACTATGGGACAACTTACCACAAACTTAGTGACTTTAGATTAAATGACACTCATTTATCAGCTCACTGTTCTGCTCAGGGTATTATGATGCTCAAATCAAGATGTCATCCAGGCTGAGCTCTCCTCTGGGTTCAGGAACCTCTTTCAAACTCATTGGTTGTTGGTAGAATTTATTTCCCTGTGGTTGTAGGATTGAGGCCCCAATTGTCCATCTAGTTGTGAGCTGGGACCACTCTCAGCTCATAGAGGCTGCCTGTGGTTCCTTGCCAATGTGCAGTTTATAGGGTGGATATTTGTTTTCTTCCAAGGCAGCCAGAACAGCTCTCTAACTTCCTACTCTGCAGCCAGCTAGACCATCCACAGAAAGCTCGCTGCTTTAAAAAGAGCTCATGTGATTAGGTCAGACGCACCTGAATAATCTTATCTTCAGGTTAACTGACTTGAGACTTTAATTATGTCTGCAAAATCTTTTTGAAGCCGTACATAAATTAGTGTTTAATTGAATAACTAGAAGAAGGTATATGTAAAAAAGAGTCTGGGAATCTTGGGGCCATCTTAGAACTCTGCCTACTGCAATAAAGTGACAAAATAATTATTATGAGGAAAGCAGAAAGGTCAGTAGAGTACAAATTCTACAATTATTAAAAAATATATAATGTAGTACACAAGAAAAGTAGAGTTTTATATTAGTGGGGGAGGAGACAGATTGAAAAATGGCAAAGAGGGAAAATTACTAAGAATTTGAAAATAAAAAGGAACATCTAATTGTACAAAAATTGATTACAGATTCATTAAACACATTAAAAAGCCCAAATTATTGGATAAATATTAGACAAATGTAACAGTAAATCTTCTTTTATTTTATTTTTTTTATTAGTTTCTGCTTTATAACAAAGTGAATTAGTCATACATATACATCTGTTCCCACATCCCTTCCCTCTTGCGTCTCCCTCCCTCCCATGTAAATCTTTTATTTCAAAGGCATAAATAGTTAAAAAATATCTTTATAGGAGTATAATTGCTTTACAATGTTGTGTCAGTTTCTGCTTTATAACAAAGTGAATCCGGTATACATATACATATAGCCCCACATGCCCTCCCTCTTGTGTCTCCCTCCCACCCTCCCTATCCCACCACTCTGGGTGGTCACAAAGCACCGAGATGATCTCCCTGGGCAATGTGGCTGATTCCCACTAGCTATCTATTTTATATTTGGTAGTATATACAAGTCCATGTCACTCTCTCACTTCGTCCCAGCTTACCCTTCCCCCTCCCCATGTCCTCAAGTCCATTCTCTACATCTGCATATTTATTTCTGCCCTGTCCCTAGGTCCTACAGAATTTTTTTTTTTTTTTGGATACCATATATATGTGTTAGCATAAGGAATTTGTTTTTCTCTTTCTGACTTACTTCACTCTGTATGAGACCCTAGGTCCATCCACCTCATTTCAAATAACTCAATTTGTTTCTTTTCATGGCTGAGTAATATTCCATTGTATATATGTGCCACATCTTCTTTATCCATTCATCTGTTGATGGACACTTAGGTTGCCTCCATGTCCTGGCTACTGTAAGTAGAGCTGCAATGAACATTGTGGTACATGACTCCTCTTTTTGAATTATGGTTTTCTCAGCCCAGTAGTGAGACTGCTGGGTCATATGGTAGTTCTATTTTTAGTTTTTTAAGGAACCTCCATACTGTTCTCCATAGTGGCTGTATCAATTTACATTCCCACCAACAGTGCAAGAGGGTTCCCTTTTCTCCACACCCCTTCCAGCATTTATTGTTTGTAGAATTTTTGATGATGGCCATTCTGACTGGTGTGAGGTGATACCCCACTGTAGTTTTGATTTGCATTCTCTAATGATTAGTGATGTTGTGCATCCTTTCAAGTGTTTGTCGGCAATCTGTATATCTTCTTTGGAGAAATGTTTGTTTAGGTCTTCTGCCCATTTTTGGATTGGGTTGTTTGTGTTTTTGATATTGAGCTGCATGTGTTGCTTGTAAATTTTGGAGATTAATCCTTTGTCAGTTGCTTCAGTTGCAAATATTTTCTCCCAATCTGAGGGTTCTCTTTTCATCTTGTTTATGGTTTTCTTTGCTGGGCAAAAGCTTTTAAGTTTCATTAGGTACTATTTGTTTATTTTTGTTTTTATTTCCATTTCTCTAGGAGGTGGATCAAAAAGGATCTTGCTGTGATCTATATCATAGAGTATTCTGCCTAAATTTTCCTCTAAGAGTTTTATAGTGTCTAACCTTACATTTAGATCTTTTATCCATTGTGAGTTTACTTTTGTGTATGGTGTTAGGGAGTGTTCTAATTTCATTCTTTCAAATGTAGCTGTCCAGTTTTCCCAGCACAACTTATTGAAGAGATTGTCTTTTCTCCACTGTATATTCTTGCCTCCTTTATCAAAGATAAGGTGACCATATGTGCGTGGGTTTATCTCTGGGTTTTCTATCCTCTTCCATTGATCTATATTTCTGTTTTTGTGCCAGTACCATGCTATCTTGATTACTGTAGCTTTATAGTATAGTCTGAAGTCCAGGAGCCTGATTCCTTCAACTCCATTTTTCATTCTCAATATTGCTTTGACTAATTGGGGTCTTTTGTGTTTCCATACAAATTGTGAAATGTTTTGTTCTAGTTCTGTGAAAAATGCCATTGGTAGTTTGATAGGGATTGCATTGAATCTGTAGATTGCTTTGGGTAGTATATTCATTTTCACAATGTTGATTCTTCCAATCCAAGAACATGGCATATCTCTCCATCTGTTTGTATCATTTTTAATTTCTTTCATCAGTGTCTTATAGTTTTCTGCCTACAGGTCTTTTATCTGCTTAGGTAGGTATATTCCTAGGTATTTTATTCTTTTTGTTGCAATGGTAAATGGGAGTGTTTCTTTAATTTCTCTTTCAGATTTTTCATCATTAGTGTACAGGAATGCCAGAGATTTCTGTGCATTAATTTTGTATTCTGCTCTATAACAAACTCATTGATTAGCTCTAGTAGTTTTCTGGTAGCATCTTTAGGATTCTCTATGTATAGTATCATGTCACCTGCAAACAATGATAGTTTTACTTCTTCTTTTCTGATTTGGATTCTTTTATTTCTTTTCCTTCTCTGATTGCTGTGGTTAAAACTTCCAAAACTATGTTGAATAATAGTGGTGAGAGTGGACAGCCTTGTCTTGTTCCTGATCTTTCAGGAAATGGTTTCAGTTTTTCACCACTGAGGACAAAGTTGGCTGTGAGTTTCTCATATATGGACTTATTATGTTGAAATAAGTTCCTTCTATGCCTACTTTCTGGAGGGTTTTTTTTTTTTTTTTGCGGTATGCGGGCCTCTCACTGTTGTGGCCTCTCCCATTGCGGAGCACGGGCTCTGGACGCGCAGGCTCAGCGGCCATGGCTCGCAGGCCTAGCCGCTCCACGGCATGCAGGATCTTCCCGGACCGGAGAACGAACCCGCGTTCCCTGCACCGGCAGGCAGACTCTCAACCACTGCGCCACCAGGGAAGCCCCTCATCAGTGATTTTAGCCAGTAGTTTTCTTTGTGACATCTTTGTCTGGTTTTGGTATCAGGGTGATGGTGGCCTCATAGAATGAGTTTGGGAGTGTTCCTCCCTCTGCTATATTTTGGAAGAGTTTGAGAAGGGTAGGTGTTAGCTCTTCTTTAAATGTTTGATAGAATTTGCCTGTGAAGCCATCTGGTCCTGGATGTTGGTTTTCTGGAAGATTTTAATCAGAGTTTCAATTTCAGGGTTTGTGATTGGTCTGTTTTTATTTTCTATTTCTTCCTGGTTCAACCTCAGAAGGTCGTGCTTTTCTAAGAATGTGTCCATTTCTTCCAGGTTGTCTATTTTATTGACATGTAGTTGCTTGTAGTAATCTCTCATGATCCTTTGTATTTTTGCAGTGTCAGTTGTTACTTCCCCTTTTTCATTTCTAATTCTATTGATTTGAGTCTTCTCCCTTTATTTCTGGATGAGTCTGGCGAATGGTTTATCAATTTTGTTTATCTTCTTATAGAACCAACTTTTAGTTTTATTGATCTTTGCTATCATTTCCTTAATTTCTTTTTCATTTATTTCTGATCTGATCTTTTTGATTTCTTCTGCTAACTTTGGGCTTTTTTTCTTCTTCTTTCTCTAATTGCTTTAGTTGTAACGTTAGCTCATTTATTTGAGATATTTCTTGTTTCTGGAGCTGAGATTTTATTGGTATAAACTTCCCTCTTGAAACTGCTTTTGCTGCATCCCATAGGTTTTGGTTGGTCATGTTTTCATTGTCACTTGTTTCTAGGTATTTTTTGATTTCTTCTTTGATTTCTTCGGTGATCTCTTGGTTATTAAGTAGTGCATTGTTTAGCCTCCATGTGTTGCATATTTTATAGATTTTTGCTGTAATTGATATCTAGTCTTATAACATTGTGGTCGGAAAAGATACTAGATACAATTTCAATTCTCTTAAATTAAGCAAGGCTTGATTTGTGACCCAAGATACGATCTATACTGGAGAATGTTCAATGTACGCTTGGTAAGAAAGTGTAATCTGCTGTTTTTGGATGAAATGCCGTATAAATATCAATTAAATCTATCTGGTCTATTGTGTCATTTAATGCTTATATTTCCTTATTAACTTTCTGCCTGGATGATCTGTCCATTGGTGTAAGTGAGGTGTTAAAATCCCCGGCTATGATTGTGTTACTGTCGATTTACTCTTTTACAACTGTTAGCAGTTTCCTTATGTATTGAAGTGCTCCTATGTTGGGTGCATATATATTTATAATTGTTATATCTTCTTCTTCAGTTGATCCCTTGGTCATTATGTAGTGTCCTTTCTTGTCTCTTGTAATATTCTTTATTTTAATGTCTATTTTATCTGATATGAGTATTGCTACTACAGCTTTCTTTTGACTTCCATTTGCATGGAATATCTTTTTCATCCCCTCACTTTCAGTCTGTATGTGTCCCGAGGTCTGAAGTTGGTCTCTTGTAGACAACATATGTATGGGTCTTGTTTTTTATCTATTCAGCCAGTCTATGTCTTTTGCTTGGAGTATTTAATCCATTTACATTTAAGGTAATTTTTGATATGTATATTCCTATTCTCATTTTCTTAATTGTTTTGGGTTTGTTATTGTAGGTCTTTTCCTTCTCTTGTGTTTCCTGCCTGGAGAAGTTCCTTTAGCATTTGTTGTAAAGCTGTTTTGGTGGTGCTGAATTCTCTTAGCTTTTGCTTGTCTGTAAAGGTTTTAATTTCTCTGCCAAATCTGAATGAGATCCTTGCTGGGTAGAGTAATCTTGTTTGTAGGTTTTTCCCTTTCATCACTTTGGATATGTCCTGCTGCTCCCTTCTGGCTTGCAGAGCTTCTGCTGAAGGATCAGCTGTTAACCTTATGGTGATTCCCTTGTATGTTATTTGTTGCTTTTCCCTTGCTGCTTTTAATATTTTTTATTTGTATTTAATTTTTGATAGTTTGATTAATGTTTGTCTTGGCATGTTTCTCCTTGGATTTATCCTGTATTGGACTCTCTGTGCTTCCTGGCCTTTGATTGACTATTTCCTTTCCCATATTAGGGAAGTTTTTAACTATAATCTCTTCAAATATTTTCTCAGTCCCTTTCTTTTTCTCTTATTCTTCTGGGACCCCTATAATTTGAATGTTGGTGCATTTAATGTTGCAGAAGTCTCTAAGACAGTCCTCAATTCTTTTCATTCTTTTTTCTTTACTCTGCTCTGCAGTAGTTATTTCCAGTATTTTATCTTACGGGTCACGTATCCGTTCTTCTGCCTCAGTTATTCTGCTATTGATACTTTCTTGAGAATTTTTAATTACATTTATTATGTTGTTCATCATTGTTTGCTTGCTCTTTAGTTCTTCTAGGTCCTTGTTAATCATTTCTTGTATTTTCTCCATTCTTTTTCCAAGATTTTGGATCATCTTTACTATCATTACTCTGAGTTCTTTTTCAGGTTGACTGCTTATTTCCTCATCATTTGTTTGGTTGGTGGGTTTTTACCTTGCTCCTTCATCTGCTGTGTATTTCTCTGTCTTCTCATTTTGCTTAACTTACTGTGTTTGGAGTCTCCTTTTCACAGACTGCAGATTCGTAGTTCTCCTTGTTTTTGTGTCTGCCCCCAGTGGGTAATGTTTGTTCAGTGGTTTGTGTAGGCTTCCTGGTGGTGGGGACTGGTGCCTGTGTTTTGTTGGATTAAGCTGGATCTTCTCTTTCTGGTGGGCAGGACCGTGTCTGGTGGTGTGTTTTGGGGGTTTCCCTGACCTTGTTATGATTTTAGGAAGCCTCTCTGCTAATGGTTGGGGTTGTGTTCCTATCTTGGTAGTTTGGCATAGGTTGTCCAGAATTGTAGCTTGCTGGTCTTTGAGTGGAGCTGGGTTTTAGCATTCAGATAGAGATGTCTGTGAGAGCTTTTGCCATTTGATATTATTTGGAGCCAGGAGGTCGCTGATGGACCAATCTCCTGAACTAGGCTCTCCCACCTCAGAGGCACAGGCGTGACACCCAGGCATAGCACGAAGACTCTGTCAACCACATGGCTCAGAAGAAAAGGGAGAAAAAAAGAGAGAAAGAAAAAAAATAAGATAAAGTTATTAAAATAAAAAATAATTAAAAATAAAAAAAGTAAAAAATTAATTTAAAAAAAGGACAGAGACAACCTTGGGACAAATGGTAAAAGCAAAGCTATACAGACAAAATCACACAAAGATGCATACACATACACACTCACAAAAAGGGAAAAAGGAAAAAAAATCTATATATATTAAAAAAGGAAGAGAGCAACGAAATCAGTAAACAATTCTACCAATGATAATAAACTGTAAATATTAAACTAAGGTAAACATAAAACCAGAAATAAATTAGATTTTCAGAAAGCATACCCCAAGTCTACAGTTTCTCCCAAAGTCCACTGTCTCAATTTGGGGATGATTCTTTGTCTATTCCTGTATTCCCGAGATGCAGGGGACATCAAGTTGATTGTGGAGATTTAATCCGATGCTCCTGAGTCTGCTGGGGGAAATTTCCCTTTCTCTTTTTTGTTTGCACAGCTCCTGGGGTTCAGCTTTGGATTTGGCCCCACCTCTGCATGTTGGTTGCCTGAGGGTATCTGTTCCCACCTAGAAAAAAAGGGTTAAAGGAACAGCTGATTAGGGGGCTCTGGTTCACTCGGACCCAGAGGAGAGTGGGGTGTGGAATGTGGGGCGAGGCTGCAGCGGCCGAGGCCAGCATGATGTTGCAACAGACTGAGGTGCGCCATGTGTTCTCCTGGGGAAGTTGTCCCTGTATCATTGGACCCTGGCAGTGGTGAGCTGCACAAGCTCCCGGGAGGGGAGCTGTGGGTAGTGACCTGTGCTTGCACACAGGCTTCTTGGTAGCTGCAGCAGCAACCTTAGCGTTTCATGCCCGTCTCTGATGTCTGCGCTGATAGCCGCGGCTCGCGCCTGTCTCTGAAGCTTGTTTAGGCGGTGCTCTGAATCCCCTCTCCTCGCACACTCCGAAACAATGGTCTCTTGCCTATTAGGCAGTTCCAGACTTTTTCCTGGACTCTCTCCTGGCTAGCTGTGGTGCACTAGCCCCCTTCAGGGTGTGTTCACGCAGCCAACCCCAGTCCTTTCCCTGGAGTCTGACTTCTGAATCCTAAGCCTCAGCTCCCAGCCCCCACCCGTCCCTGTGGGTGAGCAGCCAAGCCTCTCAGGCTGGTGAGTGCTGGTCAGCACCGATCCTCTGTGCAGGAATCTCTCTGCTTTTCCCTCTGCATCCTTGCTGCTGTACTCTCCTCCATGGCTTCGAAGCTTCCTCCCCCACCTCAACTCCGCCAGTGAAAGGGCTTCCTATTGTGTGGAAACTTTTCCTCCTTCACAGCTCCCTCCCAGAAGTTCCACCCTTATTCTTTTGTCTCTGTTTTTTCTTTTTCCTTTTGCCTTACCCAGGTACGTGTGGAGTTCCTTGACTTTTGGGAAGTCTGAGGTATTCTGCCAGCGTTCAGTTGGTGTTCTGTAGGAGTTGTTCCACATGTAGATGTATTTCTGATATATTTGTGGGGAGGAAGGTGATCTCCACGTCTTACTCTTCTGCCATCTTGAAGTCTCTCTATAGGCTTGGCATAAATATTTCATTTGATTACTTGAATGTTGCATATACCCCGAACACAACACCAGAAGCAAAATTAGAGACAAGTGAAAAACTAGAAAATGTATTTTAGCAAATGAAAAATTCTATTTCTTATGTATGATGCATTCTAAAATAACAGAAATCTTTATAGAATAGGCAAATGACATGAACAACAATTCACAGAATATAAATGGTCAATAAACATGGAATTATGTCCTGAATCATCATGAAAATTAAGACCTAATATTGGACCTGTCAGCATTTATGAGGTAGCACTACTCAGTGTTTGTACGGAAGTTGGGAAATGGGCTTAACCATATGTTTTGTTTTAGTGTAAATTGACATAAACTTGTTGGAGCATACCTTTGATAATTCTCATCTAGAGCTGAGGAATAGTCAGAAGGATCCAGTTTTTCCCAATTCCATAACATATCCACATACACAGTTATGAATATTCAGTCATAGGTAACATTTAGTATTTACTCACTTGTTAAGTATTTACTTATCCTATGAGTTACTGATGAAGAAATTTAAATCCAGTATATATCTCCCATAATTATACCACTTATGTGTAGGTGAACAGGAATTTGAATTCAGGTATTTTTTTGGGTGGGGAGCTTCTTTTTTTTTCTTCCAGTTTTATTGAGATATAATTGACCTACAGCACTGTATAGGTTTAAGGTATACAGCATAATGATTTGACTTACATACATCATGAAAGGATTATTACAGTAAGATTAGTGGACATTCATCATCTCATATAGGTACAAAATTGAAGAAATAGAAAAAAAAATTATCCTTGTGATGAGAACTCTTAAGATTTACTCTTAACAACTTTCATATATAACGTACAGCACTGTTAATTATCTTTATCATGTTGTACATCTCTACTACTTATTTGTCTTATAAGTGGTAATTTGTACCTTTTGACTGCCTTCATCCAATTCGCCCTCCATCCAAACTCCTCCTCTGATAACCACAAATCTTATCTCTTTTTCTGTGAGTTTGTTTGCTTGTTTCTGAAGTATAATTTTTGCTTGTGTTTGAAGTATAATTGATCAAGAACACTATGTTAGTTCCTGTTACACAACATAGTGATTCAATATTTCTATACCATGATTGTCTATTTGTGGCACCACACAAAGATATTACATGGTTATTGACTATTTTCCCCACACTGTACATTTCTTACCTGTGACTCATTTATTTTGTAACTGTAAGTTTGTACCTTTTAATCTCCCTCACCTATTTCTTTCCTTCCCCCACCTCCCTCCCCTCTGGCAATCACCTGTTTGTTCTCTCTATCTATAACTGTGTTTCTGTATTGTTATGTTTGTTCATTTGTTTGTTTTTTAGATTCCATGTATAAGTGAAATTACACAGTATATGTCTTTCTCTGTCTGATGTTTCACTTAGCATAACGCCTTCTAGATCCACTCATGCTGTCCCAAATGGCAAGATTTCATTTTTTATGGTTGAGTATAAATTTCATTACATATATATCTTTATCCATTCACCTACTGATGGGCACTTAGGTTGCTTCCATACCTTGGCTACTGTAAATAATACTGCAATGAACATTGGGGTGCATATATCTTTTCCAGTTAGTGTTTTTGTTTTTCTCAGATAAATACCCAGAAGTGACACTGCTAGATCATATGGTAGTTCTATTTTCAATTTTTTGAGAAATCTTCATACTGTTTTCCATAGTGGCTGCACCAATTTACATTCCCACCAACAGTGCATGAGGGTTTCCTTTTCTCCACATCCTTGTCAAAACTTCTTATTTGTTGTCTTTTTGATAACAGCCATTCTGAGAGGTAGGAGGTGATATCTCATTGTGGTTTTGATTTGCATTTCCCTGATGATTAGTGATGTTGAGCATCTTTTCGTGCTTGTTGGCCATCTGTATGTCTTCTTTAGAAAAATGTCTATCCAGATCCTCTGCCCAGTTTTTAATTATGTTGTTTGTGTTTTGATGTTGAGTTGTATGAGTTCTTTGTGTATTTTGGGTATTAACTCCTTATCAGACATATCATTTGCAAATATTTTCTCCCATTCATTAGGTGGCCTTTTTGTTTTGTTGATAGTTTCCCTTGCTGTGCAACAGCTTTTTCATTTGATGTAGTCCCATTTGTTTATTTTTGCTTTTGTTTCCCTTGCCTGAGGAACAATATCCAAAAAATATTAATAAGACCAATGTCAAAAAGCTATTGTCTATGTTTTCTTCTAGAAGTCTTATGGTTTCAGGTCTTACATTTAAGTCTTTAAACCATTTTAAATTTATTTTTGTGCATGGTGTGAGAGAGTAGTCCAGTTTGATTGTTTTGCATGTAGCTGTCCAGTTTTCAATACCATTTATTAAACAAGCTCTGTTTTTCCAATTATTTATTCTTGCCTTGTTTGTCATAGATTAATTGCCCATGTAAGTGTGGGTTCATTTCTGAGCTTTCTATTCTGTTCTATTGATCTATGTGTCTGATTTTGTGCCAGTATCATACTATTTTGATTACTGTAGTTTTGTAGTATAGTTTGAAAACAGGGAGTATGATACCTCCAACTTTTTCTTCTTTATCAAGATTATTTTGGTTATTTGGGGTCTTTTGTATTTCCATACTTATTTTAGAATTATTTATTCGAGTTCTGTGAAAAATATCATGGGTATTTTCATAGGGATTGCATTGAATCTGTAGATTGCTTTGGGTAGTATTGTCATTTTAACAATATTTATTCTTCCAATCAATGAACAAGGTATATTTTTCCATCCATTTGTGTCTTCTTCAATTCATTTCATCGATGTCTTATAGTTTTCCAAGTACAGGTCTTTTACCTCAGTTAGATTTATTCCTAGGTATTTCTTTCTTTTTGATGTAATTGTAAATGGGATTGTTTTCTTAATTTATCTTTCTGATTGCTAGTGTATAGGAATTCAACAAATTTCTGTATATTAATTTTGTGTCCTTCAACTTTAACGAATTCATTGATGAACTCTAATAGTTTTTTGGTAGCATCTTTAGGATTTTCTATGTATAGTATGTTATCTACCAACAGTGACAGTTTTACTTCTTCCTTTCCAATTTGGATTCTTTTAATTCTTTTTATTGTCTGATTGCTGTGGCTAGGACTATACTATGTTGACTAAATTGGTGAGAATGAGCATTCTTGTCTTGTTCCTAATCTTAGAGGAAATGCTTTCAGCTGATATGATGTTAGCTGTGAGCTTGTCATGTATGATCTTGATTATGTTGAGGTATGTTACTTCTATATCCATTTAGTTGAGAGTTTTTTTTATCATAAATGAGTATTAAATTTAATCAGAAGCTTTTTTAAACATTTATTGAGAAGGTCATATAATTTTTATTCTTCAATTTACTAATGTGGTGTATCACATTGATTGACATATGGATATTGAACCATCCTTGTTTCTCTGGGATAAATCCCTCTTCCTCATGGTGTATGATTCTTCCAATGTGTTCTTGAATTTGGTTTGCAAATATTTTCTTGAGGATTTTTTCATCCATACTCATCATATTCATAAATGATATTGGCATGCAATTTTCTTTTTTTGTGATATCTTTTTTTTTTTTTGTATCAGGGTGATGCTGGCTTGGCAGAATGAATGTGTAAGTATTACTTCATCTGCCATTTTTTGGGAATTGTTTGAAAAGGATAGGTGTTAACTCTTTTTTTTTTTTGAATTTTATTTTATTTATTTTTATACAGCAGGTTCTTATTAGTTATCTATTTTATACATATTAGTGTATGTATGTCAATCCCAACCTCCCAATTCATCCCACCACCACCCCCTCCACTTTCGCCCCTTGGTGTCCATATGTTTGTTCTCTATAACTGTGTTTCTATTTCTGCTCTTCAAACTGGTTCATCTGTACCATATTTCTAGGTTCCATATATATACGTTAATATACGATATTTTACTCTTTCTGACTTACTTCACTCTGTCTAGATCAATACACGTCTCTACAAATGACCCAATTTCATTCTTTTATATGGCTGAAAATATTTCACTGTATATATGTACCACATCTTCTTTATCCATTCATCTGTCGATGGGCATTTAGGTTGCTTCCATGACCTGGCTATTGTAAATAGTGCTGCAGTGAACATTGTGGGGCAAGACTCTTATAAAATTATGGTTTTCATAGGGTATATGACCAGTAGTGGGATTGCTGGGTCATATGGTAATTCTAATTTTAGTTTTTTAAGGCACCTCCATACTGTCAACATAGTGGCTGTATCAATTTACATTCCGGCCTAACAGTGCTAGAGGGTTCCCTTTTCTACACACCTTCTTCAACATTTGTTGTTTGTAGATTTTCTGGTGATGCCCATTGTAACTAGTGTGAGGTGATACCTCATTGTAGTTTTGATTTCATTCCTCTAATAATTAGTGATATTGAGCAGTTTTTCATGTGCTTCTTGGCCATCTGTATGTCTTCTTTGGAGAAATGTCTATTTAGGTCTTCTTCCCATTTTTTGATTGGGTTGTTTGTTTTATTTAATTTGAGCTGCATGAGCTGTTAGTATATTTTGGAGATTAATCCTTTGTCCATTGATTTGTTTGCAAATATTTTCTCCCATTCTGAGGGTTGTCTTTTCATCTTGATTGTAGTTTTCTTTGCTTTGCAAAGCTTTTACGTTTCATTAGGTCCCATTTGTTTATTTTTGTTTTTATTTCCATTACTCTGGGAGGTGGATTGAAAATGATCTTGCTGTGATTTATGTCATAGAGTGTTCTGCCTATGTTTTCCTCTAGGAGTTTTATAGTGTCTGGTCTTACATTTAGGTCTTTAATCCATTTTGAGTTTATTTTTGTGTATGGTGTTAGGGAGTATTATAATTTCATTCTTTTACATGTAGCTATCCAGTTTTCCCAGCACCACTTATTGAAGATACTGTCTTTGCTCCATTGTATATCCTTGCCTCCTTTGTCATAGATTAGTTGACCACAGCTGCATGGGTGTATCTCTGGGCTTTCTATCCTGTTCCATTGATCTATATTTCCTTTTTTTGCACCAGTACCATATTGTCTTGATTACTGTAGCTTTGTAGTATAGTCCGAAGGCAGGGAGTCTGATTCCTCCACTCCATTTTTTCCCCTCAAGACTGCTTTGGTTATTCGGGGTCTTTTGTGTCTCCATGTAAATTTTAAGACTTTTTGTTCTAGTACTGTAAAACATGCCATTGGAAATTTGATAGGGATTGCATTGAATCTGTAGACTACTTTAGGCAGTGTAGTCATTTTCACAATATTGATTCTTCCCATCCAAGAACATGGTATACCTCTCCATCTGTTTGTGTCATCTTTGATTTCTTTCATCACTCTCTTATAGTTCTTTTTCTGAGTATAGTTCTTTTACCTCCTTAGGTAGGTTTATTCCTAGGTATTTTATTCTTTTTGTTGCAATGGTGAATGGGATTGCTTCCTTAATTTCTCTTTCTGATCTTTCATTTTTAGTGAATAGGAATGTAAGAGATTTGTGTGCATTAGTTTTGTAACCTGCAACTTCACCAGATTCATTGATCAACTCTAGTAGTTTTCTGGTGGCATCTTTGGGATTCTCTATGTACAGCATCATGTCATATGCAAACAGTGATAATTTTACTTCTTTTTTCCAATTTGGATTACTTTTATTTCTTTTTCTTCTCTGATTGCCATGGCTAGGACTTCCAGAACTATGCTGAATAACAGTGGTGAGAGTGGACATCCTTGTCATGTTCCTGATCTTAGAGCAAATGCTTTCAGTTTTTAACCATTGAGAATGATGTTTGCTGTGGGTTTTTCATATATGGCCTTTTCTATGTTTAGGTAGGTTCCCTCTTTGCCCACTTTCTGGAGAGTTTTTTTTTTTTTTTATCATAAATGGATGTTGAATTTTGGAAAAGCTTTTTCTGCATCTATTGAGATGATCATATGGTCTTTATTCTTCAATATGTTAATATGGTGTATCACATTGATTGATTTGCATATATTGAAGAATCCTTGCATACCTGGGATAAATCTCACTTGATCATGGTGTATGATTCTTTTAATGTGTTGTTGGATTCTGTTTAGTAGAATTTTGTTGAGGATTTTTGCATCTATATTTATCAGTGATATTGGTCTGTAATTTTCTTTTTTTGTAGTGTCTTTGTCTGGTTTTGGTATCAGGGTGATGGTGACCTCATAGAATGAGTTTGAGAGTGCTCCTTCCTCTGCAATTTTTTGGAAAAGTTTGAGAAGGATGGGTATTAGCTCTTCTCTAAATGTTTGATAGAATTCACCTGTGAAGCCATCTGGTCCTGGACTTTTGTTTGTTGGAAGATTTTAAATCACAGTTTCAATTTCATTACATGTGATTGGTCTGTTCATATTTTCTATTTCTTCCTTGTTCAGTTTTGGAAGGTTATACCTTTCCAAGAATTTGTCCATTTCTTCCAGGTTTTCCATTTTATTGATATAGAGTTGAGTGTTAACTCTTCTCTACTAGTTTAGTAGAATTCACCTGTGAAGCCATCTGGTCCTGGACTTTTGTTTGTTGGGAGTTTTTTTTTTTTTTTTTAAATTACTGTTTCAATTTTACTACTGGTAATTGGTCTGTTCATATTTTTTATTTCTTCCTGGTTGTCTTGGGAGCTTGTACATATCTAGGAATTTGTCCATTTCTTCTAGGTTATCCATTTTATGAGTATATAATTGTTCATAGTCATATTATATGATTCTTTTTATTTCTGGGCTATTGGTTGTTATTTCTCCCTTTTTTTTTTCTTTAGTTTACAAAGTTGTCTTTATTGGTTTCTTACTGTCTCACAGGGTGTCAGTGTCTATCCCTCCCAGGAATATGGCATTTGAGGAGATAAATACTTATTTTGCTCCCTACTCATCAGTAGGGGGAGGTTTAATAAAAATAGTAATATAATAACAATAATAATGACTGTGATCAATAATAAAATGCCCCTATGATCCCCTAATATGCAGTTGATTGAAGCTTTGAGAAAAAAGACAACCCCCCCTTGGCCTTTCTGCGAAGGGCCAGAGTGTGCCTGGAAGCCCATAGGGTGCCCATCATCCACCAAGTAGTCCTTATAAATACCCCCCCATCCCATCCCTGGCTCGGAATTATCTTCCTCCTGGACAGATTAGATGACAATGTCAGTTGGCTCATGGAGCCCCTCCCTCTTCCTACCCACAATGGCTCCCCCCAGACAGAAAGCACCTGTGTGTGTGCTCTCCCAGCTCCCTCTCCCTCCACCCCTCTCCTCTGGCCACTCTCTTCTCCATCGCTCCTCCTTTTTCCTTCTCTCCTTCTCCTCTGGATGGCTTTCACCTCCTTCCAATCACTATCCCCTCCTCTTGCACTTCCTTTCCTTCCCCTTGCCTCTCTCACCTCCTTCACCAACAACCTCTCCCTCCATCTCTACTTCTTCTTCTGGATTAGAGCCTGTCTTTCCTGCCCTGACCCTGAGCAGAGACTGGGATATGCCCCAACTCAACCTCCTTGGGGGTTAGACAGTCCACAGCCAAGACCCCAGACTGCTCCCAGGAACCTGGCCCCTCTCTGTCCCTCTTCTGGACTCTTGCTCACAGGACTCCTGGGGCTTGGCCCTGGAAGTGAGAGCTTTGGCAAAATCACCCCTGGACACTGGTGCAGGGGTCCCCCAATGCAGAAGGGGGCCAACCTATTCCCCATGGCTAGCACAAGCTGGGACTGGGAGCAGAACGAAGGGTGGGATGAGATCTGGGATTCAGACCCCACCCCCGGCCCTGTCCTAGCAACCCAGGCCATGGGTGCCCAGCCCAGGCCCTCCCTGAGTCCGAATTTCCACACGTCCTGGATCAGCTGGAATATGATGTTCCTCAAGCTCTTTGCTCTCTCACACCTCTCAGTCCTGGGATTGGGGATTGGGCCCTGCTGGCAGGGGGTCAAAGGGAGCTCTCAGATTCAGGGGCTGGGAGGAGGCTCTGGGACTGTTCTGAGACTGTGGTCTGCATCTCCAATGAGGCCGTCACTGCCCATGGAAGCTGGGCGCCGCAAGGCCTCAGAGAAACTGTGGGGCTGCTGCGGGCACCTTGGCCTTTCTCTTCCGAGGCCTGTTGGGGGGCAGTGTGGAGTGCTGGAACCAGGTCAGATGAACTGCATACGGTCTGGCTGCCCTGAGCTCCCGGGTCTCAGGTAAGCAGAGGCTGGTGGTTGGCTCAGCCTCATCAGGGAGGCTTGGGATTGGCTCCAGAGGATTCACACTCACCGCGGACAGGTCTCTGGCTCTGGGCCTTCCACCTGCAGGGCCCATGTGCCCCAGGTGGTTTAAGTTGATAGGCATTGAGATGAGCTTGGAGTGCACAAAAGGGTCCTTCAGCATCTCCCTACAGGGGAGACGGGGAGGCTCGTCTACTTCTCCCTTTTCATTTCTGATTTTATTTACTTGGGCTCTCTTTTTTGTTCTTGATGATTCTGGCTAAATTTTTTATCAATTTTATTTTTTTTTCAAAGAACCAGAATCTGAGTTTCATTGATCTTTTCTATTGTTTTCTTAGTCTCTTTTTAATTTATTTCTGCTCTGATCTTCATGATTTCTTTCCTTTTACTAACTTTGGCTTTTGCTTGTTCTTATTTTCTAGTTGCTTTAGGTGTAAGGTTAGGTTGTGTATTTGAGATTTTTCTTGTTTCCTGTGGTGGGCTTGTATCGCTATAAACTACCTTCTTAGAACTATTTTGTTGTGTCTTATAGATTTTGGAGCATTGTGTTTCTGTTTTCTCTTATCTTCAGGAATTTTTAAATTTTCTCTTGGTTTCTTCAGTGACCCATTAGTTGTTCAGTAGCATATTGTTTAGCCACCATGCTTTTGTGTTTTTTGAAATTTTAATATTGTAGTTGATTTCTTGTCTTATACCATGATTTTTGGAATAGTTCCTTGACATGATTTCAATATTCTTAAATTTACTGAGACTTATTTTGTGGTCTGGCATGTGATCTATCTTGAAGGATGTTCCATGAACACCTGAAGAGGATGTGTATGCTGCGTTTGATGGGGTGTTCTATATATATTTCTATTAAACTCATTTGAACTAATGTGTTGTTTAATGTCAGTGTTTCCTTATTGGTTTTCCATCTGGATGATCTGTCCATTGAAGTAATGAGGTGTTAAAGTCTCCTAGTATTATCATTTTACTGTCAATTTCTCCCTTTATGTCTATTAATATTTACTTTAGGTATTTAGGTGTTTTTATGATAGGTACATTTATTTACTATTGTATCTTCTTCTTGTATTGATTGCTTGATCATTATGTAGTGTCCTTCTTTGTCTCTTGTTATAGTCTTTGTTTTTAAATCTATTTTGTTTGATATAAGTATTGCTGACCTGGCTTGCTTTTCATTTGCATTTACATTGTATACATTTTTCCATCTCCTCACTTTCAATCAGACTTTGTCTCATATATGTGAAGTGAGTCTCTTGTAAGCAGTATTTATATGGGTCTTGTTTTTGTTTCCATTCAGCTAGTCTATGTCTTATGATTGGAACATTTCATCCATTTACATTTAAATAATTATTGATAAGTGTGTACTTATTGCCATTTTATTAATTTGGGGGGATTGCTTTAGTAGTTCTTTTTTGTTCTTTTCTTTTTTTGCTTTTATCCATTGTGATTTGATGACTATCTTAAGTTTTGTGTTTGGATTTCTTTCTCTTTTGTGTGTGAATATCTGTTATAGAGTTTTGATTGGTGGTTACCATGAGGGCTATGTATCAATATCATATCTGTATCTATAGATATAGATGTATTATATATGATTATTTTAAGTTGTTGATTTCTTTAGTTTGAATGCATTTTAACAACCTAGCATTTTTACTCCTCCCATCCCGTTTACTATTTGTGACATCATATTTTACAACCTTTTGTTTTGTGTATCCCTTACCTACTTATTGTAGATATACACTTTTTTTTTTACTACTTTTATCTTTTAACCTTCATACTAGCTTTATATGTGGTTGATTTACTAATTTTAATTTATATTTGCTTTCACTAATGAGATTATTTTCCTTTTGTAATTTTTTTATTTATAATTGTGGCCTTTTGTTTTTTGCTTAGACAAGCCCCTTTAACATATCTTGTAAAGCTAGTTTGGTGGTGCCAAACTCCTGCTGCTTTTACTTATCTATAAAACCTTTGATTTCTCCTTCAAATTTGAATGAAAGCCTTGTCAGGTAGAGTATCCTTCGTTGTAGGTTTTCCCTTTCATCACTTTAAATATACGTGCCACTCCTTTCTGACCTGCAGAGTTTATGCTGAAAAGTCAGTTGATAGCCTTATGGGAATTCCTTGGTATGCAACTCTTTTGTCTTTCATTTTTTGCCATTGTAATTACAGCATGTCTTGGGGCAGTCTTTTTTGGGTTAATCCTGTTTTGTACTCTCTGTACTTCCTTGACCTAGATGTTTGTTTCTTTTTCCAGGTTAGGGAAGTTTTCAGCTATTATGTCTTCAAATATGTTCTCTGCCCCATTTTCTCTCTCTTCTCTTTCTTGGACCTCTGTAATGTGACTTAGTATGCTTGATGTTGTCCCAGAAGTCTCTTAAACTGTCCTCACTTCTTTTCATTCTTTTTTCTTTTTTCTATTCAGCTTCAATTATTTCCACAACTCTGTCTTCCAGCACACTGATCTGTTCCTCTGTATTATTTAATCTACTGTTTATTCCCTTTAGTGTATTTTCTTTTTATTTCAGTGATTACATTCTTCATTTCTTATTGTTTCTTCCTTATATATTCTGTTAGCAAACTCTAAGTTCTCATTGTGTTCATTCATTCATTCTTCTCCTGAGATCTTTGAGTGTCTTTATCATCATTACCTTAAACTCTTTATTGCATAGATTGCTATCTTTACTTCACTTAGTCCTTCTTCTTGGGTTTTATCTTGTTCCTTTGTTTGGAACATATTCCTCTGCAATTTTACATAATTTGCTGTTTTTATTCTAATGTATTTGGTAGGTTGGTTAGGTTTCTTGACCTTGGAGAAGTGGCCATTTGTAGGAGACATCCTACAAATGTGTCCCAGTAGCATACTCTCTTTTAGTCACCAGAGCTAGATGCTCCAGAGGTGCCCCTTATGTGGGCTGTGTGTTTTCTTCTGTTGTGGTGTGCTTACTTCTTACTGTGTGTGGTCTGGTAGGCATGGCTGGCCCCCAGTCTGGTTCGTTGCAAGGGCTTGCCTTGTGTGGAGGCCGCCAGCCACTGATATGTCAAGCTGGGTCATGAGGCAGCTGGCTGCAGAGCCCTGGAGGGGGTGTCCCAGGGTTAGAGCTGGCCAACTGGTTGGAGGAGCCTGTTGCTGGGGTGAATATTGTGAGGCCAGGTGTCTTGGATCTAGTGTTGGCCTGCTGGTGGGTGGGGCCAGTTTCTGACATGGCTGGCTATAGTGTCTGGGGTTTTCCAAAGCTTATGTTGGCCCACCGGTGAGTGGAGCTGGATTTTGTGGCAGCAGGCTGAGGGGCCAAGGCAGCTGGGAGCTATTGTTGGCCTGTTTGTGGGTGGGGTCAGGGCAAATTGGGGTTCCAGGTCTAGTAGCCACCCATTGGTGGGCATAGCCAGGTCCTGGGATCTCTGGCTATAGGGGCCTCGTGGTCCCAGAGTTGGTGTGTCAGCTCACTCATGCATGGGGCTGGATTCCTGTGCTTCTGTCTGAGGGGCCTATGATGTCCCAGAACTGGTGTTGGCTTGTTAGTGGGTGGGCTGCATCCTAACATTGCAGTCTGTGGGGCTGCAGTGATCCTAGGGCTGATGTCTGCCCACTGTTGGACAGGGCTGATGCTCAAGGAATCTCAGGGCTGCGGCTGCCCACTGATGAGTGAAGCTGGGGTCTGAGGATAGTGCTGGTCTACTTGTGGGCAGAGCCGTGTCCCAAGGTCTCTGACTGTGGGGCCTTGGGTGTCCCATAGTTGGTATGTCAGCATGCTGGTGGGTGGGACTGGGGCCCAGTGTGTCTTGGGGCAGATGTATGCCCACTGGTAAATAAAGCTTGTCTCAGAGGTAGTGCTGGCCCACTGGTGAGTGGATCTGGGTCCCGGAGTCTCTGGCTGCAGGGCCCTGGAGATCCTGGTGCTAGTGCTGATGCACTTGTGTGCAAGGCTGGGTCCTGGGGCTGCTGTGGCCTTAGGGGGTCTTAAGGAAGCTGGTCTGCTGGTGGATGGGGTTCTCTTGTGGCTAGCTGCTTGGCTTGAGGTATCCCAGTACTGATGCTGATAGGCTCATTGGTAGGGCCGGGTTCTGGTGCTAATAAGCTAGAGGGAGGATTCCAAAATGGCACTTGTCAGTGCCAGTGTCCTTGTGGTAGAACAAGCTCCCCCAGATGGCTGTCTCCAGTGTTTATGTCCCCAGGGTGATCTCCAGTTTTTTCTTACCTATCCTGAAGAGTCTCCAAGATCAGCAGATGGGTTTGACCCAGGCTCCTTTCAAATTAATGCTTCTGCTCTGGATCCCAAAGCATGTGAGATTTTTGTGTGCACATTTTAAGAGTGGCGTCTCTATTTCACACAGCACTCGGGGTCTCCCTAAAGTAAGCCCTGCTGACCTTCAAATCCAAATGTTCTGGGGGCTTGTCTTCCCAGTGCAGGAGTCCTGGGTTCCAGAGACCAATGTGGGGCTCAGACCTCTCACTCTTTGGGGAAAGCCTCTGCAATTGTAATTATTTTTCAGTTTGTGGGTTGCCCACCTGGGTTTATAGGTCTTGACTATTCTGTGTCTTTACCCCTCCTACCCATCTAGTTGTTGTTCCTTCTTTATATCTTTATGTATAGAAGATCTTTTCTGTTAGTCTTCCAGGCTTTCTCATCAATAGTTGCTTTTAAATAGTTGTAATTTTGATGTGTTTGTAGGAGGAAGTGAGCTCAGGGTCTTTCTACTCTACCATCTTGGCCACTCCCCGCTGAACATAGGTCTTCTGAACCCTTTCCACCATGATGAAACAGCTGGATGTAGTGACATATGGAGGCTTACATACATCTGGCCCTGCCCCCAATATATTTCTTGTCCACATTGTACTACTGTGCAGTGAATGTTCTTATAACTAAGGACAAGTCAATCCCTTTGCTAGTCTGAAATAAATTTTCAGTGATTTATAAAGAAAAACTTGGAATGTCATTTGTTGTTGTAATAGGAGATATGAAGGTAAATAAGAGAAAACAAAAACAGAACTATATTTTCTATTGAAATCAGCCACAACCAGGCTTGCCATCAGTCTCATAGTGGTTGCTTACAATCCAAGAAATGATGTAAGAGCTTCACAGGACCTGTACTTTCAATTAAAATAAACAAGCATAACTAGAAATGTTGAGAAGCAGAAATGAGAAAAATTGGTAATATTGAATCATATAAAAGGCTATTTTCATTTTATGGTTCCTAGTATTATAATTAATATAGTCATGCTTTTTGTTTTCTATAAAAGCAGAGTTTAAGAAATCAAATACTTGTTACGTGGCATTTAAGAATCTAATGCATTAAACAGCCTGGAATAAGACAAAGTATTTCATTTTCCACTAATGCCCAAGGCATTTTGTATTTCAGGAAGGCTAGTCTTTTGAAACTGAAACAAATGGTTTAAGAAAAACTTTGATTTCTTATAAGTTATACAGATTTCTTATAAACACCTTTGAAGACACAATTAATTTATAGCTTAGCAATACTATAATTTCACACTTGGAGTATTTTGATTCAAAAATACATTTTTTTGGGGTGGTAAAACTTCATAAATATCTTAAATAAGACACCTAAAATCTTCCAGATATGCAAGAAGTAAACAGACTTAGTATCCTAAATTTAAAATGTCAAAACAGCTGATAATCTGACAAGTCTATCATCTGGACAGCAGTGCTTAAATTTAACTATTAATTCTAAATGAGTATGAATATAAACAGTTATAAATTTCTTTATAGTGCAACTGTTGTATATGTGAACCATTGTCTTGTCTCAGGTCAAATGTTTCCAATTCAGTGAGTTCCCTGCTAGGTGTCTGTGTCCCATGGGTGTTTATAAGTGTTCTGGACACTGAGGGCAGACACTTATAAGAGCAGCCAGATGACACCTCATGGCTTAGTCTGCACATTGTTCTTCTTAGGTGCTCAGCTGGTGATGCACTGGCCTAAAAGAGCCAACATTGAGCTTAAAATGGAAACAGTTTAGACAGAATAATGATTTATGTTTGCCTTAAGCAAATGTGTGAGGAACAATAAAGTCAGCAGTTTTTAGTGTGTGTGTGTGTGTGTGTGTGTGTGTGTGTGTTTAAAAAAAGTCCTTCACTGTTTTTCAATTTGCCTTGGGAGGTAGAGTCATTCTCCTTGGAACTAGGACTAAGACCAGAGCCTTCTCCTGGGAGAGTCTTTAGAGAATTTTTCCTCAGTGTTCACTCTCTCCCCTAGGAAATAGGTGGTCCTGAAGGAAAGGTTAACTGGCTTCCTTCACAACCCAAAATTAACAAACAGAAACAACCCATTTCCTCCCTGTGCTGTCAGCTTTCAAAGAAATACTGAAAGGTATCTCAAAGAGGACAAGTGAATCCATGGCTCAGAGGGGTTCACTGGCCTTGATTATTCCCTGGAAGGAATTCCTGCATTAGGGCTCTTACAGGCCATGGGAATCCTTTTTATCACCTAAGTAAGTGGGAAGAACGGGCTGCTGGGGCTAAAGTTCTGTCTGAATGCATGGATCTTAGAGCCATATGGTTCCAGATGGTGAGGCCTAGGGTATGACCATGAGAGTGAGTGACAAATGCAAGCCAGTATCTTGAGAACCAGCATATTGTTGAAATCCTCTGGGGTGGCAGCAAGTCAGACTGTCCACTCGTTACACTCTGGGTGAAAAGGATGACAGGTCATCATGATAATGAATGAGAGTGGTTAAATAGCAACCAAAAGGGTATGGGTCTGGTAATTAGAATCGGTGAGTCAGGCCTTTCCCTGGGTAGTTTCTTGACAGTGTGAACTCAGGAAAAGCAGAGGGAAGCATCTAAAGCTTACTCCAAAGCTGTGAGGAT
The DNA here is from genome assembly GCF_025265405.1 of Mesoplodon densirostris. Lineage (NCBI taxonomy): Eukaryota > Metazoa > Chordata > Mammalia > Artiodactyla > Ziphiidae > Mesoplodon > Mesoplodon densirostris. The sequence continues at coordinate 95,006,455 of NC_082667.1, read as the reverse complement.
AAGAAACCATGTGCCTCTGATCCTTTATCAATGGTGGAGTTTGGAGAAATTTGAACACCTGTGCCAGAGGGATAGGATTGTATGTGAGGAAGGCTCTTCCTTCCTCACATAGGTGGGTCTAGAGGACCTGACAGTGAATTGTGTGGGGGATTTTGGTGGATCTTGTCCTCCTGAACTGGATGTCTGTGTTCCAGGACTGTTCTGGTAAATTTTAACCCCAACCCTTTTCCAACCTAGACATGATCAGAGGATGTTTGTAATAAGTTTGCTGAAGTACTCTGGAAGGTTATGAGAGTCTTTGACTTAGACCATGTTCTAGACGCTAGATGATATGAGGTGGGTTGGTACTTAAACATAGATTCTTAGATTCAGGGGTTGGTTGCCTGACCCTTAGTTCTTTGACTCACTGAGAAAGTTCTTCAGAATCATAAGCTCTTCTTTCACAAATATAACTCCTGTACCTGTGTCTATCAAATGCACCAATTTTGGTGGTTTGAATTTGGCAACCAAGTTTGAGTTTCGAGGTATGGAAGGAGCTACATTCTTTTTGGCATCTCTTTTCATGAACAACTGCTGAATATGTTGGCACTGCTCCAAGAATGGGACTACACTCTGCTTATATTTGTTCACACTGTAAGGGTTTCACTGGAATAGAATTTCTGAAGCTTGCCCTCCTTTACCTTTTATAAAAAAGATTTGCCTTATGGAATGCATTACTAGTACAGAGTATATTAGTTTGTATAATTGAAAGACTTACAAGGCCTCACAGATCATGATCAATAAAGGCAAAAGATATAGGACAGCAGGAGAAAGAGAGTGCAAGCAAGAATCTGGAGTCCAAGAAACATCCCAGTGTAGCTCTCTAGTGTTCTCATTTGCACAAGGATGAATTTTGTCTCCAGATTGAATTACCAAGAATTGTGTGATGATAGATTTTTGTTTTGGGAGAGGAATTTAAGTTTCCATCTTGGTCTTTTATGAGTCTCTTGGTCACATAGCCAAACCAGGCTGTCCAACTGGTTACACTGGGTACAAGCAATCAATAAAAAAGCTGGTCCTGGCTGACACCAGGAGAATTCAAACTTTAAACAGCACATCATAAATCATTAGCTCACTGCCCTTATCTTGGCTAAGAGTCAGTGCCAGAATCCCAGGCATTCCCAGAGATAAGCAGTGTTGTTCTGGTCCGGGTGTGACATAAGCATCCTATATAATCTACACTCTGACTACTGGTCATGCCTTTTAAATTGTATATTGCGTATTATTCTCTTCCCTGAAACTTGGGCTATTTACAGAACATAAAAAAAAGTACATTTTCCAAAATAATAACTGTTTCCCAATGAATATTGTTTTAAATAGGTATTGCTTAAATGCATTTTTAAACCAAGTTTGCCAAATTCCCAGCATAATCATGTACAAACTTAACAATAATTTTATCTCCTTCCACCACTGAAATATTTGGAGGAGAGGGAGCTGCTTTTTTAAGAATTGAGACATAATTTAAAAACCATAAATGTCACTCCTTAGAAGTATATAGTTCAGCGATTTTTAGTATATTCACAAGATTGTGTAACCATTTCCTCTATGTAATTGAAGAACATTTTCATCATTCCCAAAAGAAATCCTGTATGCATTAGCAATTATTCCTCATTTGTTTTCTCCCCAAACCCCTGCAAAACCACGAATCTACTTTCTTTCTCTATGGAACTGCTTATTATGAACATTTCATATAAATGTGACAATACATGACTTTTTGTAACTGGCTTCTTTCACTTAGCACAATATTTTCAAGTTTCATCTACATTGTAACATGTATCAGTACCTCATTTCCTTCTTTTTAAAAAACAGCTTTATTGAGACTATAATTCACATACTACCCAAATTCACATGTTTAATGAGTACAATTCAATGGCATTTAGTATGTCCAGAGTTGTAGAACCCTCACCACAGTCAGTGGTAGAACATTTTTATCCGATCTTTGAGTGTATCCTATTTAGAGTTTCTTAAGATCCTTGAATATGTAGATTAATTATTTTCATCAAATTTGGGAAGTTTTTGGTCATTATTTCTTCAGATTTTTTAATGCTTCTTTCTTTCTCTCCTCTCCTTTTTGGATTCACACCATGCAATATGTTGGTACAGTTGATAGTGTCCCACAGGACTCTGAGGCTCTATTCATTTTTCTTTATTCCCTTTTCTTTCTATCCTCAGACTAGGTAATCTCAATTGACCTATATTCAAGTTCTCTAGTTCTTTCTTCTGCCTGCTCCAATCTGCTATTGGGTTCCTCAAATGAGTTTTTTACTCCAGTTATTATATTCTTTAGCTCCAGTATTTATATTTGGTTCTTTTAAATAATTTCTATTTTTAAATTGATAATCTCTATTTGATGAGACGTCATTCTTATATTATGAGTCTTTAGATATGGTTATATTAAACAGTGAATTTAAAGTCTTTGTTTACTAAGTCCAATATCTGGGCTTCCTCAGGGCCAGTTTCTATTGATTTGTTTTTTTTATTTGTTGTTTTTATTCAGTTTTTGTCCTGTGTTTTGGCCATACTTTTTTGTTTCTTTGCATGTCTTATAATATTTTGTTGAAAACTGGATATTTAAAATAATATAATGTGGAAGCTCTGGAATTCAGATTCTTCTCCATTCTTCAGGGCTTTTTGTTTTTGATGCTTTTATTGTTATTTGCATTTTTGTTTAGTGAGTTTTCAGAACTAATTTTGTAAAGTCCTTATTCTTTTTAATGTGTGGCCACTAAAGTGTCTACTTGGTTAGCTTAGTGGTCAGTTAATGATTGGACATAGATTTCCTTAAGTTCCTGGAATCAATAAGGCTTCCAGTCTCTACTAAGTGCCTCTGTATGTGTGTTGGGGACATGTCTTCAACACTCAGTCAGGCATTTGACAACACTGGCTTAGCCTTCACTTTCTCCTTGTGCAGAAACTTAAGGTCAGCCAGAGGCAAGAGTTTAGGGCCTTCTTAGGTCTTTCCTGAGCATGCACATAGTCCTGTGAGTTCACACATCTCTACACATGCAAATGACCTTCTTGATTCTCAGGAATCTAGAAAAATCCCAGGAAGATTCCTATGCTTTATACTAAAAGATATGCAGCTTTTTAAAGCCTCTATTGACATTTTATTGGCCAGCTTTTTCTTTTAAGTTTTCTGATTAATCTATTGTTTTTCCCAATTCTTATCTATTACTTTAGACAGCTGCAATGTTAAACAATTGCTTCTAATTGTTTTCAACAAATGCCCCTCTTTCTTCTTGCATCTGGAGGAACATGCTTACTCGTCCATCTTGGGTCAGTGTGAGCCTTAGCATTCTATCTATCTGTTGAGCCTCCTATTTGCTTCTGAAAAACTGTACTACCTGTCCAGGCTCCTTTCACTCTTTCCATTCCTCCTGAAATAACATCTCTGCTAAGCATAAAACATGGGCCAATAAGTTTTTTCCTCAGTATAGTTCTCTTCTTTAAAGATAAATTTGGCTTGTTCTAGGACTCCTAGACCATTTTCACCCAGGGCTCTTATACGGTGTTTTGACCAATGTTGGTTTAGTCACCCAAAGTGTTGCTACCATAGAGTACTTATTTCTTGGGTAGTTTTGACTGTATAGTTTGGACTCCAAAATGTTCAGTTCCACATGGGTAGCAGTGGGCCAAAATATAGTATGATTATGCTAAGAGCTTCCCATAGATGTTTTTGGCAGACAATGGGCTATTGGTAGTAGGTATATAAGCCCACCAAGTCACCTCAACTGACATTGGTTTGTTTGCCTATCATTCTTTACCTTGATTATTGTCCTTCATCCACAAAAACATGGTCTACAGGCATTAGGGTACATAATACAATGATAAATTGAGCATGTAGCCAAGCCATTATATCTGGACACTTTTCTGTGTAATTCATCAAATAAGGTAATACTTATACAGTGACCTGTGGTTCTGTTATTGAACAAAGTCTTTCTTTGGCATTTGAGGGGCAGTAGTTCCCCCTTGTCAACTCTGAAAAGGTCTTCTGTAATAAATTAATTGGGGGCAATACTTGTGAAAGGTAAAGGGAATGGGAGCAGAGCAGGAATAAAAATGGAATAAGAGGGCTTCCCTGGTGGCGCAGTGGTTGAGAGTCCACCTGCCGATGCAGGGGACAGGGGTTCATGCCCCGGTCTGGGAGGATCCCACATGCCGCAGAGCGTCTGGGTCCATGAGCCATGGCCACTGAGCCTGAGCGTCTGGAGCCTGTGCTCCACAACGGGAGAGGCCACAACAGTGAGAGGCCCACGTACCACAAAAAAAAAAAAAAAAAAAGGAATAAGAATGTGATATATGTCTGACACCCATGAAAGGAAAAGAAGGAAGATTAGATAAGAAGAACCTCAGATTGTGGTTCAGATTTCTTAGGTTTGAGAAAGATTTGGCTAGCTTATCAGGGAACTCTAGAGCAAAGATACTCTATTAGAAGTGTCCAATATTGGGCAGAAATTACCAGGCCTTATTATTCCCCACCTGGTCAATCACTGGCAGGAGCTGCCCAGGAAGACTGTGGCTTCAAGTCAAACACTGAGGGATCCTGAAAGAATTGTCGTTGAAGCCTCTTGGGCTCCTGACTGTGCTCCCTGCAGCAGGCTCTCTGTCTCTTCGCAACTGCTAGTCTGCTCTCCACATCTTTAATTATGTTATTTAAAGAATGTTGTATAAATGAAACAATACAGTGTATTCTTTTGAATTTTTGAGGTCAGCTTTTTTCACTCATCATAATTTCCTTGAGTTTCATCCAAATTGTTGTGTATATCAATCATTTCTTATTCTTTCTTGCTAAGTGGTACTCCATGGTTGGATCTACCACCATTTCTTTTAGCATTCTAAAATTGATTTTCGTATTGATCTTGTTTCCTGTAAATTTGATAAACTTACTTATCAGTTCTAGTAATTTTTAAATATATTTGATTAGATTTCCGACATCAATGATCACACTGTTTATGAATTAAGATAATTTTATTTCTTCCCAATTTGGAATCTTAGGCAGTAATCTTAGGGAAAGCCTTCAATCTTTCACCATTAAGTATGATGTTTGCTGTAAGTTTTTGTGGATTCCCTTTATAAGGTTGAAAAAATTCCCTTCTATTTCTATTTTGCTGAGGTAATTTATAAACTAGATTATTAGGCAGATAAAGGCTTATGTCCTTTGATAAATTAATACTCTATTATAAAAAAAGACCCTCTTTATTTCTGAAAATACTCTTTTCTCTGAAGGGTACTGTGTTTGTTATTAAGATAGCCACTCCAGCTTTTGCTTGATTAGTGTTGGAATGGAAAAAGATATACCATGCTTAAAATATGTATTTGTATCTTTATATTTAAAATGTGTTTATTGTAGGTAGTGTGTAGTTCAGTTTTGCTTTCTTATCCAGTCTTAAAATCTTCACCTTTAAATTGAGGATTTTCAACCATATACACTTAATGTAATTATTGATATGATTAGTTAGTTATCTTGCTCTTTGTTTGTATTTGTCTCATGTGTTCTTTTTTTCTACCTCTTCATTTTTGGATTAATTGACTCCTTTTTATAATTCAGTTTTATATCCTTTTTTTGGCTTATTACTCCATCATTCTGCTGATGTCACTATTGCCTTAGATTATTTTTTTCTCCAGTTTTTGAGAAAAAATTGAAATATAATGTGCAAACTTAAGGTGTACAACATAATTATGTGACACATATATGCATTGCAAAATGATTACCACCATGAAGTTAGTTAGCACATCCTTTTCCTCATGTAATTATCTTTTTTTCCTGGTTATTGTGAGAAACTTAAGATCTAATCTTTTAGCAACTTTCAAGTATAAAATACACTATTGTTAACTATAGTCATGATGCTATGCATTAGATTCCCAGAACTTATTCATATTCTAACTGGAAGTTTGTACCTTTGACCAACATGTCCTCATTTCCCCCAGTCCCCATCCCCTGTCAATCACTATTCTACTTTATGTTTCCATGAGCTTGGCTTCTTTTGTTTGTTTGTTTGGTTTTTTTTAGGTTCCACAGTGAGATCATACAGTATTTGGTTTTCTCTGACTTATTTCACTTAGCGTAATGCCCTCAAGGTTCATCTATGTTGTTGCAAGTGTCAGTTTTTCCTTCTTTTCTTTTATGGATAAATATTATTCCATTATGTACATTTCTTTTCTTTCTCTTTATCCATTCATCTGTCAATGGACATTTAGGTTGCTGTAGTGAATATAGGGTGCAGATATCTCTTTGAAATAGTGCTTTCATTTCCTTTTGATATATACCCAGAAGTGGGATTGCTGGACCATATGATCTATTTTTAATTTTTTGAGGAACCTCCATACTGTTTTCCATAGTGGCTCTACCAATTTACATGCTCACCAATAGAACAAAAGAGTTCCATTTTGTCTACATCCTCACCAGCATTTATTATTTGTAGAGTTTTTAATGATGGTCATTCCTAGCTATTGATTTTTGATTTCAAAACCATTCCTGGGGGCTTCCCTGGTGGCGCAGTGGTTAGGAGTCCGCCTGCTGATGGGGGGGACGTGGGTTCGTGCCCTGGTCCGGGAGGATCCCACGTGCCGCGGAGCGGCTGGGCCTGTGAGCTATGGCCGCTGGGCCTGCACGTCCGGAGCCTGTGCTCTGCAACGGGAGAGGCCACAGCAGTGAGAGGCCCGTGTACCGAAAAAAAAAAAAAACCCAAACAAAAAACAAAAAACAACCATTCCTGGTACTTCCAAGTCTTATTTACTTGAAGATAGACTCCCTGATCCTCCCTGATGAATGGCACATGTCTCATTCCCTCAATCAAATATTCTTACAGAACAGGGAATCAAACAGTAATGAACTCTGGAACCAATGCCTCATTGTACTGAAGCAATATTCTGCTACTGTAGTGAGGGAAAGAGCTCTGATCCCCAGTTATTGCTAGGACTCTTTTTTCTGTTCTTTATTATTCTTCCTGAGTTTCCATTATGATGGGTCTATGTAAGCGCTCTTTTCCTGGAGGCCAAGGTACCTTGGGCTCAGTTCCCTTCAGGATGGACCCTGTGCCACATCTGCCTCTGACAGTCTAAATTTTCCCCCGAGCCTGTTTAGTAGTTCCTGTCCATATTGGCCTGGAATTGCATCACAGGCTGGAGAATGCTTATTTTCTTTTCTCTTGCAGCCTCCAGCTAGCCTTGTGTCCTTCCTCATCCCCATGTTTTCCCTAAGAAATTGTTCAGGTAATAGAAATGAATCCTGAATTTGGAGTTTTAGAGAAAAAGATTGAGGTTAATGAGAAGTTCTCCTTGTGCTCAAAGCGTTGTTTCTAATACTTGTCTAGGCTTTATATGTCTTCACTCCTTGTAAGAGGGCTGCTTTATCAGTTGGGGTGGAGTTGTGATTACATAGTTACAAACATTAAAATACAAGCTTGTGATGGAGAGTCCATTTTAATATGTCATTAAGGACCAGGGACAGATTTGTATCTCTTTGTAATGAACCCATCCTCTTTGATAGGACTGCACAGCTGGAGTCTGACCTTCAGGAGCATGTGTATGTAAAGACCATAGGCTTTCAGTTTTCCTCTTGAAGATGGGCAGCAGAAATTTCAGTTATCACAAGATTCTTGATCTCCCTTCAGAGGTCATACAAACTATCATTAAAATAAATGTCCCATTTAGCTTAGATGAGTTTGAGTTTTTATTACTTTTAAATAAGAATTCAAGTTTTACCCCTCATGTTGGTGTCCTCTAAGCCTATTACTATAGCTGGACAAGGTTATTTAACACTCCCCCAATATCACTGTACCATGCTCCTGCATCCTGGTGGAGCAGAGAGCAAGCATTTAATTTGCTCAGATAGTAAACGCTGATGAAATGCAGTCGTCGTTCTTAACATCCCATTAAAGCTAATACATGTTGCAGCTTAATTTTTGCTTCCTCTATTAGTTGCTCAGGGTCTATATACATTATGTCCATCTCACTGCCCCATATAGAAGTGGATATAAGGGTTTTCCTAGACTTTCAGATTACTTTCAATATCAGAGCCCCTAGCTTCCCCAAGCTGGTTAATGAAATTTGGGCCTGATATAGAGTGACTAGTGTCATAAGATGTCTGGGTTTGAACAGAGGAGAAGCAGATGTGATTAAGGGGAAGAGACAGAAAGGGTCATATAGTACTTTGGTAGAAGTCAACCTTTGGGGTGTGTCAGCATTTTTGTCCAGGAAGGGAAGCTGACAGAAAGAATAGTCCTGTAAGAACCTGAGATCAGATGGGAACAAAGTTCAGATACTGTGGACCCCAGGGACCGTGGTAGCAGTGATAAGTTCTGGGAGGATTGGAAGCTGAAAACAGTCCTGAGACTACAAATTGGGAATGAGGGTTCACAAACTGAGGATATCTTTCTATGCTTTTTTCCTTGATGTCAGTATTTTTGGATTTCTGTCATAGACATTTTGTAAATGAAATCTTGAGGGTTTTCCTGAGTGTTCTCCCTCAAAATAAAGTTTCCTTTAATTATAAAGGAATTAACTTACAATCCAGTGTTCCTGACATAGAGTTCTTTTACACTGGGTTCCCTGAGAAGAAAACCCTGAGATCAGGACTTGCATATAAATGGTTATTTAGGAGATAACCTCAGAAAGCACCAATAAGGGAGTAGAGATGTGAATGATACAGGGAAAGAATGGAAGCCAAATGGGTTGTGTTTTTAAGCAGGTTACTTCTATGATCAACTGAGTCTTATTCCTTCTGAGAAACTCTGGGAAGCAGTGAAGAAATCCTCAAAGACTTAACCCAACCAAGGGCTCCCATAAGTCATTGATTGGTGGCTACTTCCTGGTACTTCTGGTCTGTTCTGTACTCAGTCAAGAAAGGCCTTAGGCAAAGAGTTGCAGACACTTGCAGTTCAATCAGATTTTCATGCACAGGAATGGTAAAGGGAGTCTCAACCTGATTAAGCTTAAAATATTTCTCCCTCATTTTCTAAGAATTATTTACTTTCAGCAGTGGCCAAACTAGGAAACCAAGTAGGGATGTGGTATAAATCCTCACTCTGAATTTCTTCAAGATTTTAGAGGTGCTAATATGGATGAAGCATTGCTTTTGATTTATTCTTGATAGAGTTGGAGAACTAAATGGGGCTTCTATTTGACTTTTCCTATTAAATTATTGTGCAGATTCTGCTAGTTGCTGAGGATATCTATTCAATAAAACATTAGGGAACTGGGGAAATAACCATATGGTGCCTTTGGGTCCCAGTGGGCTTATAATAGAACAGTCTTGGGTCAAATATCCACTTATATTTTTATCCCTATAAGTCTCCATTATGGAAAGAAGACCATAGTATCATTTTGATTTCCCAGGAAGTAATCATCAGGGCCAATGTCCAATAATTCCTCAAAGGTTTGGGTATTTTCCTTCTTCCAATGCAATTTAGTCTTGAAAATTTCAGCAGTTTCCATTGGAGAGAGCTAGGAGGATGCAATATCATATCTGTTTATGATGTTGAGATAGAATTTGCCATCAGGCATATCTCTCTTTCAGTACTGACTTTGGATAGGTTGGAAAACAGCACTTGGCCCTCAAGATACCTTATTGCCTTATGCTGCAAAATCATTATAACTGTGAATGGTATCCTCTAACGTTGTGCAATGCACAATTTGTCTGACTGTATGTGGTGGTTCCTGCTGGCCTGCCTTGTATTCAAAAGGTTCTTGGTCTGTGAACTAACAGTTCTAGGAATTTGGTGAAGGCCCATGGCTCTCTACATTGAAGGCTTAAATTAGACCCTTGTTCTCAAGACATAGAATTTTTGTTAAAAGAATTTTTGTTATACAAATAAAATTGAACATTACTAGGCTGCCCATATATTTTGATCCTAGTGATCTCATGTTTAAATAACAATTAGTAGAGTCAAAAGTAGCATAATTTTTATAAAAGAAAGCTGAGTTTTCTGATACAGAATGGTTTGGACTATAGGGCTCTCTGGTGAAGTGTTTTTATCTGATTTTGTCACTTCAGAATGACTTTCTTAACATTGAAATTAAGGAGGTCATTTAATTTACAGCATCTTCCATCAGCATATCTGATCTACAGAGAACCACCACTCTAGAACTCTAAAGATGCTGGCATGCTCCTTTCCTAAGTCTTGATGGAGACGGTATGCCTTCTGCATCCTTTAATAGGATATAATTGAATAGACAGTGATTCTCGAATTCATATATTATAAACCACACAGGATTTCTTTTCTTTTTTTTTTTTTTTTTGGCGGTATGCGGGCCTCTCACTGTTATGGCCTCTCCCGTTGCGGAGCACAGGCTCCGGACGCGCAGGCTCAGCGGCCATGGCTCACGGGCCCAGCCGCTCCGCGGCATATGGGATCCTCCCAGACCGGGGCACGAACCCGTATCCCCTGCATTGGCAGGCGGACTCTCAACCACTTGCGCCACCAGGGAGGCCCTTGCGCCACCAGGGAGGCCCAGGATTTCTATCTTGTGACATCCTTAACTGACAGAAATTTTTGGTTTACAATATAGAAGCCAGAACCTAGCTAGGCCCACTTTTGAGTTCAAATTTCTATGCGTTAGTTCAGAAGTAAGAGAGCAACTCCTGGCTACTTCAGCTTTTATAGTTAAATCCATAATCTGGTAATTATATCCATAGCACTAAATAAACCCTAAGGTAAAATTTAGAACTTGCTTGGTCTAGCAGCTTCACATTTTCCAAACCAGTCTGTTACGTGTTCCCCATATTTAGCCAACTTTAGGCAGCAACATTCTGCAATTGCTTTGGCAGATAAGCTTTCCTTTCATAAACTCAGCCCAGTTCTTCCTCTACTGCCACCATGTGGTAGACATAGAGATGTGCTGTCCAGATCACTTAATGTAGGGGTTTCCAGCCCCAGTGTGGGGAGTTCAGGACACAGACAGCTTCTAGCTGCCAGATACTTCAGGGTTTGCCTCAGTTGTCACCTTTCTCACTCAGTGTCACTCCCTTGTTGGGGAAACTCATGTCCAGTGACTGAATCGGGCAGGGTAAAAAGGCTGGGCATTGTAGCTTGAAGCAGAACAGCTCTGGTAAGCAGTACTCACTCTTGAGCTTCCCCCCTGTTTTGTTAGAAGACTTGCTGGGCTTGCACCGTATATTCAGTCTCAGATTTCGCTTCTGGAAAATCCAACCTGCAACAATTGGTACCAGAAGTGGTATGGACTGAAAAATAGGTGATAAGATGGGGTTTTGGATCTGGGTTAATCACTGTCCCACAGGTAATGAGGGCGCCATCACTGTTGGTAGGAGGAACACATGGAAACTTTCACTGGTGGTGTATGGTGATGGTCTACCACGTGGAAGTATAGCACTAGTGGGTGCAATGTGTCAGGTGTTTGAGACATGGAGGAAATAGAAGCTATAAGAATGAATGAATTGGATGGTTATTACTAAACATCTTCAGGCTTCAGAAAGATAATGAATGGGCAATTGAAATGAGGGTTGAAAGCTAGATGACTTATTTAATTGTATATGAAGAAATGCCTATTTCCTGCATCAGGAAGGCAGAAAAAGATGACCCAAAACAGGATCCAATTGTCTGAGTAATAGAATGTGAAAGATGGTTAAATAGCCCAATCAAAGTAGATCTGTTATATCAAGTTGAGGGCCCTGGTTGAGAGAATCTGGACCCTAACACTTGAGATGGGGCTATCTGGGTAGATGTCCCCTAAATTTTGGCTTCCCAGAATTTTCTGAATCTGCAGAAATGGCCCATGTTTTCTTATTATGAGCTAGTGGTTTATTGTGTTGAAAGACAATATGTAGGTATTTCTGATGCAGAGTAACATCCCCTCAGAACCTGCTCCCAAACCCTTGTCCTGGCCAGTAGGCCTATCATTATTAAATCACAGAATAATCAAGTTTGAGAGGTGCTGGACTGGAAAAGGTGTTTCTTTCAGGTTGGCTGGAGAATCTCTCCATTTGGCTGATTCTGAGTCTTATATAATTTAAGGTAATCAAGAGAGTGACTTCACAAAACCTTTACCATATTCTGTTGGTATAAGAGCGAGTCATGAGATAGATAGATAGTCTTATCCACCAGAAGGCAGACAGCAGAAGAAAGAAGAACTACAGTCCTGCAGATTGTGGAACGAAAACCACATTCACAGAGAGATAGACAAAATGAAAAGGCGATGACTATGTACCAGATGAAGGAACAAGATAAAACCCTAGAAAAACCATTAAATGAAGTGGAGATAAGCAACCTTACAGAAAAAGAATTCAGAATAATGATAGTGAAGATGATCCAGGACCTCAGAAAAAGAATGGAGGCAAAGATCGAGAAGATGCAAGAAATGTTTAACAAATATCTAGAAGATTTAAAGAATAAACAAACAGAGATGAATAATACAGTAACTTAAATGAAAACTACTCTAGAAGGAATCAATAGCAGAATAACTGAGGCAGAAGAACAGTAAGTGATCTGGAAGACAGAATGGTGGAATTCACTGCTGTGGAACAGAATAAAGAAAAAAGAATGAAAAGAAATGAAGACAGCCTAAGAGACTTTGGGGACAACATTAAATGCACCACGATTTGCATTATAGGGTTCCGAGAAGGAGAAGAGAAAGAGAAAGGACCAGAGAAATGATTTGAAGAGATTAGAGTCGAAAACTTCACTAACATGGGAAAGGAAAGAGCTACCCAAGTCCAAGAAGTGCAGAGAGTACCAGGCAGGATAAACCCAAGGAGAAACATGCCAAGACACACAGTAATCAAACTGACAAAAATTAGAGACAAAGGAAAATTATTGAAAGCATCAAGGGAAAAATGACAAATAACATACAAAGGAACTCCCATAAGGTTAACAGATGATTTCTCAGCAGAAACTCTACAAGTCAGAAGGGAGTGGTATGATATATTTAAAGTGATGAAAAGGAAGAAACTAAAACCAAGATTACTCTACCTGGCAAGGATCTCATTCAGATTCAGTGGAGAAATCAAAAGCTTTACAGACAAGCAAAAGCTAAGAGAATTCAGCACCACCAAACCAGCTCTGCAACAAATGCTAAAGGAACTTCTCTAAGTGGGAAACACAAGAGAAGAAAAGGACCTACAAAAACAAACACAAAACAATTAAGAAAATGGCAATAGGAACATACATATCAGTAATTACCTTAAATGTAAATGGATTAAATGCTCCAACCAAAAGATACAGGCTCACTGAAAGGATACAAAAATGGATACAAGACTCATATATATGCTGTCTATAAGAGACCCACTTCAGACCTAGGGACACATACAGACTGAAAGTGAGGGGATGGAAAAAGATATTCCATGCAAAGGGAAATCAAAAGAAAGCTGGAGGAGCAATACTCATATTAGATAAAATAGACTTTTGAAAAAGAATGTTACAAGAGACAAGGAAGGACACTACATAATGATCAAGGGATCAATCCAAGAAGAAGATATAACAATAATAAATCTATATGCACCCAACATAGGAGTACCACAATACATAAGGAACTGCTAACAGCTATAAAAGAGGAAATTGACAGTAACACAAAAATAGTGGGGGACTTTAACACCTCACTTACAACAATGGACAGATCATCTAGACAGAAAATTAATTAGGAAACACAAGCTTTAATGACACAATAGACCAGATAGATTTAATTGATATTTATAGGACATTCCATCTGGAAGCAGCAGATTACACTTTTTTCTCAAATGCACATAGAACATTCTTCAGGATAGCTCACATCTTGGGTCACAAATCAAGCCTCGGTAAAGTTAAGAGAGTTGAAATCATATCAAGCACCTTTTCAGACCACAATGCTATGAGATTAGAAATCAATTACAGGGAAAGAAACGTAAAAAACATTAACACATGGGGGTTAAACAATACATTACTAAATAACCAAGAGATCACTGAAAAAATGAAAGGGAGATCAAAAAATACCTAGAGACAAATGACAATGACAACGTAGCAATCCAAAACCTATGGGATGCAGCAAAAGCAGTTCTAAGAGGGAAGTTTATAGCAATACAATCCCAGCTCAAGAAACAAGAAAAATCTCAAATAAGCAATCTAACCTTACACCTAAAGGAACTAGAGAGAGAAGAACAAACAAAACTCAAAGTTAGAAGAGGGAAAGAAATCATAAAGATCAGAGCAGAAATAAATGAAATAGAAACAAAGAAAACAATAGCAAAGATCAATAAAACTAAAAGCTGGTTCTTTGAGAAGACAAACAAAATTGATAAACATTTAGCCAGACTCATCAAGAAAAAGAGGGAGAGGACTCAAATCAATACAATTAGAAATGAAGAGAAGCTACAATGGACACCACAGAAATACAAAGGATCATAAGAGACTACTACAAGCAACTCTGTGCCAATAAAATGGACTACCTGAACTTCCAAGACTGAACCAGGAAAAAATACAAAATATGAACAGACCAGTCACAAGTAATGAAATTGAAACTGTGATTAAAAATCTTCCAACAAACAAAAGCCCAGGTCCAGCTGGCTTCCCAGGTGAATTCTATCAAATATTTAGAGAAGAGCTAACACCCATCCTTCTCAAACTCTTCCAAAAATTGCAGAGGAAGGAACACTCGCAAACTCATTCTACGAGGCCACCATCACCCTGATACCAAAACTAGACAGGCTAATATCACTGATGAACATAGAAGCAAAATTCCTCAACAAAATACTAGCAAACAAAATCAAACAACACATTAAAAAGATCATACAACATGATCAAGTGGGATTCATCCCAGGGATGCAAGGATTCTTCAATATATGCAAATCAATCAATGTGATACACCATATTAACAAATCGAAGAATAAAAACCATATGATCTTCTCAACAGATGCAGAAAAAGCTTTTGAAAATATTCAATACCCATTTTTGATAAAAACTCTCCAGAAAGTGGGCATCGAGGGAACCTACCTCAACATAATAAAGGCCATATATTACAACCCCACAGCCAACATCATTCTCAATGGTGAAAAACTGAAAACATTTCTTCTAAGATCAGAACAAGACAAGGGTGTCAGTCTCACCACTATTTTTCAACATAGTTTTGGAAGTTTTAGCCAAGGCGATCAGAGAAGAAAAAGAAATAAAGGAATACAAATTGGAAAAGAAGAAGTAAAACTGTCACTGTTTGTAGATGACATGATCACATACATAGAAAAGCCTAAAGATGCAACCAGAAAACTACTAGAACTAATCAATGAATTTGGTAAAGTTGCAGGACAGAAAATTAATGCATAGAAACCCCTTGCATTCCTATACACTAACAACAAAAGATCAGAAAGAGAAATTAAGGAAACTATAAACAAGACGAAAAGACAACCCTCAGAATGGGAGAAAATATTTGCAAATGAATCAACAGACAAAGGATTGATCTCCAAAATATACAAACAGCTCATGCAGCACAATATTAAAAAAACAAACAACCCAATCAAAAAACGGGCAGAAGACCTAAGTAGACATTTCTACAAAGAAGACATACAGATGGGCAAGAAGCACATGAAAAGCTGCTCAACACCACTAATTATTAGAGAAATGCAAATCAAAACTACAATGAGGTATCACCTCACACCAATTAGAATGGGCATCATCAGAAAATCTACAAACAACAAATGCTGGAGAGGGTGTGGAGAAAAGGGAACCCTCTTGCACTGTTGGTGGGAATGTAAATTGATACAACCACTATAGAGAACAGTATGGAGGTTCTTTAAAAAACTAAAAAGAGAATTACCATATGACCCAGCAATCCTACTACTGGGCATATACCCAGAGAAAACCATAGTTCAAAAAGACACATGCACCCCAATGTTCATTGCAGCACCATTTGCAGTAGCCAGGCCATGGAAACAACCTAAATGTCCATTGACAGACAAATGGATAAAGAAGACATGGTACATATAGACAGTGGAATATTAGCCATAAAATGGAACGAAACTGGGTCATTTGTAGAGACGTGGATGGACCTAGAGACCATCATATAGAGTGAAGTAAGTCAGAAAGAGAAAAACAAATATCATATATTAAGGCATATATGTGGAATCTAGAAAAATGTTACAGATGTACCAGTTTGCAAGGCAGAAATAGAGACACAGATGTAGAGAACAAATGTATGGACACCAAGGGGGGAAAGTGGGGGCAGTGGTGGTTATGAGATGTGTTGGGAGTTTGGGATTGGCATATGTACACTAATATGTTTAAAATAGATAACTAATAAGAATCTGCTGTATAAAAATATAAAATTAAATTTAAAAAAATGTGTGAGTCACGCCTACCTTCAGCTGGTGAAGACTATAGCAGGGCTACAAGAACATGACTTTTAGGGTGACTTTTAGGGTTCTTGGCCACAACCTCTCAGATGCTGATCAACTAACAAAAAAAGGGCAAATGTGTACTATATAGCAGAATAACTTAAGCATAATATCAAGTGCCAAGAATATTTTATTCTTCAAAGCCATCAATCTACCTTTCTGATGACTAATTTGGCTTGTCATTTCCCCTTGATGGGGGAATAGTATTAGGGAATAATATGTCTCATTTTAACCTATAAATGAACATTCTTTATAACTTAAGCTAAAATAAATCCATTACCATGTGTATTACTCAGGGTTCCCCAGAGAAACAGAGCCATTAGGAGACCTCCCTCACTTTCTATTAAGGTCTTCAACTGATTGGATGAGGCCCACCCACATTATGGAGGGTAATGAGCTTTACCCAAAATGTCTGAATGATTTAAATGTTAATATCATCTAAAAAATACATTCACACAAATATCTAGGGTAAAGTTTGACCAAATATCTGGGTACTGTGGCCTAGACAAGTTGACACATAAAATTAACCATCACACCATGAAAACTAGTTGCCTTTCTTAGTCTGGTCAACTCCTTAATTTCATAGAGAGAACACAGAGATGAAATGACTTGCATCAGACTATATGGCATACTATTGGTATAAAAACTGGCAGCTGCCCATGCTTTGTTTCTAAAGATAATTCGTTATTCATAATGTTACACTGGTGCCATTTGGTATGCAATATAGTCTGTGTAGGTGTCTCTGTACCACTAGCAATGCTGGAAGTGCCTTGTCTAAGAGATAAGTGGAGGTCTAAAAGAGTGGTCCTATTTTTAGGAAGCTGAGACACATGGTCCCTCTTTGGGTTCCGCATACAGTTTTTTTTTTTTTTTTTTTTTTTGTCAGGAAGGAAGAGGCAGGTAAAGGAGAAGGCGTAGAATGTACAGCGCTTTCTCGATGCGGTGTGGAGAGGGAGAGAGAGGCAGCAGTGTCCCCTCTGCAGGCAACCATCTTCTGGTGCAGAAGGGCCATCACCCAACTGGAGCCCAGCACCCCTGCTCTGAGCCTAAAGCCTTGGCTAAGGTTCTCTCTCCCCTGTGGGTTAGAGCAGAAACTGGAGAAACACCCAAGGTCTCTGCAGGGAGAAAAGTCAGGGCACACTCCCAAAGGCATTTCCATTTCAAGCATTAGATTGCTCTTCACCAGAGCCACAATGGACTGGAAGAGATTCCACATGCTTATTTCTTTAGGAGCAGAAGTCCAACCACATCCAGAGGGGTAGAATGACCTATATTTTTCTCTACACGACTTAACATTCCTCTTAATATAGGTGTATCATATGTGTAAACACATGCCTTTTCTCTCTGCCTTCTTTCTGTTTTGCCACCGGTTGTAATTATGTGCGCCTTGCACTTTCAAGATTCCCAAGAATTCTGGATGTGCCTGCTTTATCTGATTTTAATGCCTTTGCCAAATAACACATCTCTATTCCTGGTTGTTGATAACCTAACCTTGGCTTTGGTGACATGCTTAAGTATCCTGAAGTCTTTTCTTTTCTTTTTTTTTTTTCAAGTTTCAGAGCGAGGTTTAATGCTGTGTGCATTCACAAACCAAAGCTATTGTCAAAAACCTCGAAAGTCTAAGTCGCGCTGTGGGTTTCATCAAGGTCCATCCTGAGAGGTTGGGCTGTTCCAAAGGCAGATGGAAAGAGGCAATGCCACCAGATACCAGAAGGGCTTCAGGAGGGTTGATTTAATTAATCATCCTTAAACTTGCCATTGATGTAGAACACCCAGTCCAGGATCAGCTGCCAGGCGGTGGCCCACACCACCCCATGGTGCCCAGGGGCTCCATGTGCCCACCATGGGAATTCAGTTTCTGACCAGCTCACGGTAGCGTGGGCCCAGGAACCTGCTCAGGGCGACCCTGGCCCCACGGCCCAGGCGTACTCTATCCTGGAATCTTAGAACCAAGGATGACAATGGACAAAACCCTGCATGTAAATCAATACTCCTCACAAATCCTCAGTTTGTGAATTTTCCCAAAGTGTATTTTGTAATATGCCTTAACTATGTTCCAGTTTATATGATGGTTCAAAGGTTTTCTCTTATGAAGTTTTAAATTTTAATGTGAAACATACATTCACTGAAAACAATAGCAAAAAGTCAAGTTTACTTTAAAACATCATTATAGGGACCCCGGAGGAAGATGGCGGAAGAGTAAGACGCGGAGATCACCTTCCTCCCCACAGATACATCAGAAATTCATCTACACGTGGAACAACTCCTACAGAACACCTACTGAACGCTGACAGAAGACCTCAGACCCCCCCAAAAGGCAAGAAACTCCCCACATACCTGGGTAGGGCAAAAGAAAAAAAAGAATAAACAGAGACAATAGGATAGGGACGGGACCTGCACCAGTGGGAGGGAGCCGTGAAGGAGGAAAGGTTTCCACACACTACAAGCCCCTTCGCGGGCGGAGACTGCAGGTGGTGGAGGGGGAAAGCTTCGGAGTAGCGGAGGAGAGCACAGCAACAGGGGTGCGGAGGGCAAAGCGGAGAGATTCCGGCACAGAGGATCGGTGCCCTCAGGCACACACCAGCCCGAGAGGCTTGTCTGCTCGGCCGCCGGGGTGGGTGGGGCTGGGAGCTGAGGCACGGGGATCGGCTTTCAGTCGGAGCGCAGGGAGAGGACTGGGACTGGCGGCAGGAAGAGAGCCTGAAGGGGTTAGTGCACCACGGCTAGCCCGGAGGGAGTCCAGGGAAAGGGTCTGGAGCTGCCGAAGAGGCAAGAGACTTTTTTCCCTTTTGTTTCCTGGTGCGCGAGGAGAGGGCATTAAGAGGGCTGCTTGGGGAAGCGCCGGAGACAGGTGCGAGCCGCGGGTAAGGCGCGGACCTCGGAGACGGGCGTGGGACGCTGGGGCTGCTGCTGCTGCTGGCGCCGCCGCCGCCGCCACCGAGGGGCCTGTGTGCGAGCGCGGGTCACTATCCGCCCCGCCTTCCAGGGGCCTTGCACCCCGCCACTGCCGGGGTCCCGGGACCCGGGGACGGCTTTCCCGGGAAAGCGCACGGAGCGCCACGGGCTGCTGCAACGTCATGCCGGCCTCTGCCGCCGCAGGCCCGCCCCACACTGCACGCCCCTCCCTCCCCTCTGCCTGAGTGAGCCAGAGCCCCCGCATCAGCGGCTCCTTTAAACCCGTCCTGTCTGAGCGAAGAACGGACGCCCTCCGGCGACCTACGCGCAGAGGCGGGGCCAGGTCCAAGGCTGAGACCCGGGAGCTGTGAGAGCAGAGAAGAGACAGGGAAATCTCTCTGTGCAGCCTCGGAGGCAGCGGATTAAAGCTCCACGGTCCATTTGATGATGTGCCCTGCATCTGTGGAGTGCATGAATGGACAGCGAATCATCTCAAATTGAGTAAGTGGACTTTGAGGACAAGATTTAAGACTTTCCGCCCTTTTCTTCTTTTTACAACGAATTATCCCAAATTAAGGAGGTGGACTTAGAGAGCAAGATTTCAGACTTCTCGCCCTTTTCCTCTTTTTACAACGAATTATCCCAAATTGAGGAGGTGGACTTGGAGAGCAAGATTTTTGATTTTCCCCCCTGCTCTCTTTTTGTGAATGTGTATGTGTAATCTTCTGTGTAAGATTCTCTCTGTATAGCTTTGCTTCCACCATATGTCCCAGGGTTCTATCGGTCCGTTTTTTTTTCAATAATTACTTTTAAATTTTAATAATGCTACTATATTTCATACTTTATTCTATTTTACTTTACCTGCTCTTTCTTTTTTTCCTACCTTCCCTTCCTCCCTCCCTCCGCTCCTCCTTTCCTTCTTTCTTTTTCTTTCCTACCTCCCTCCCTCCCACCCTTCTTCTTTCCACTTTCTTTTTCTTTCCTTCCTCCCTCCCTCCCTCCTGTCTTTCTTTCTTTCTTTCCTTCCTCCCTCCCTCCCTCCCTTCTTCCATTCACTCTTCCTTTTGCTTTCATTCCTCCCTCCCTCCCTCCTTTCTTTCCTTCTTTCTTTCCATCCTTCCTCCCTCCCTCCCTCCTTTCTTTCTTTCTTCCTTCCTTCCTTTCTTCCCTTCTTGCTTTCTTTCCCTCTCTCTTTCTTTCTTCTACTAATTCTTTCTTTCTACTTTTTCTCCCTGTTATTCTGAGCTGGGTGGATGAAAGGCTCTTGGTGCTGCAGCCAAGAGTCAGTGCTGTGCCTCTGAAGTGGGAGAGCCAACTTCAGGACACGGGTCCACAAGAGACCTCCCAGCTCCACATAATATCAAGCAGCGAAAATCTCCCAGAGATCTCCATCTCAACACCAGCACCCAGCTTCAGTCAACGACCAGCAAGCTACAGTGCTGGTCACCCTATGCCAAGCAACTAGCAAGGCAGGAACACAACCCCACCCATTAGCAGAGAGGCTACCTAAAAACATAATAAGGCCACAGGCACCCCAAAACACACCACCAGACGTGGACCTGTCCACCAGAAAGACAAGATCGAGCCTCAACCACCAGAGCACAGGCATTAGTCCCCCCCCACCAGGAAGCTTACACAACCTACTGAAACAACCTTGGCCACTGGGGACAGACACCAAAAACAACGGGAACTATGAATCTGCAGCCTGCAAAAAGGAGACCCCAAACACAGTAACATAAGCAAAATGAGAAGACAGAAAAACACACAGCAGGTGAAGGAGCAAGATAAAAACCTACCAGACCTAACAAATGAAGAGGTAATAGGCAGTCTACCTGAAAAAGAATTCAGAATAATGATAGTAAAGCTGATCCAAGATTCTATTTCCAAGATGCATAATCTTGGAAATAGAAGAGACAAAATGTAAGAAACAGTTAACAAGGACCTAGAAGAACTAAAGATGAATCAAGCATCGATTAAAAACACAATAAATGAAATGAAAAAATACTCTAGATGGGACCAATAGCAGAATAACTGAGGCAGAAGAACGGATAAGTGAGGTGGAAGATAAAATAGTGGAAATAACTGATGCAGAGCAAAATAAAGAAAAAAGAATGAAAAGAACAGAGGACAGTCTCAGAGACCTCTGGGACAACATTAAACGCACCAACATTCGAATTATAGGGGTTCCAGAAGAAGAAGAGAAAAAGAAAGGGACTGATAAAATATTTGAAGTGATTATAGTTGAAAACTTCCCTAATATGGGAAAGGAAATAGTTAATCAAGTCCAGGAGGCACAGAGAGTCCCATACAGAATAAATCCAAGGAGAAATACACCAAGACACATATTAATCAAACTGTCAAAAATTAAACACAGGGCCTCCCTGGTGGCACAGTGGTTAAGAGTCCGCCTGCCGATGCAGGGGATACGGGTTCGTGCCCCGGTCTGGGAGGATCCCATATGCCGCGGAGCGGCTGGGCCCGTGAGCCATGGCCGCTGGGCCTGCGCATCCGGAGCCTGTGCTCCGCAACGGGAGAGGCCACAACAGTGAGAGGCCCACATACCGCAAAAAGAAAAAAAAAAAAATTAAACACAAAGAAATCATATTAAAAGCAGCAAGGGAAAAACAACAAATAACACACAAGGGAATCCCCATCAGGTTAACAACTGATCTCTCAGCAGAAACTCTACAAGCCAGAAGGGAGTGGCAGGACATAATTAAAGTGATGAAGGAGAGAAAACTGCAACCAAGATTACTCTACCCAGCAAGGATCTCATTCAGATTTGATGGAGAAATTAAAACGTTTACAGACAAGCAAAAGCTGAGAGAGTTCAGCACCACCAAACCAGCTTTACAACAAATGTTAAAGGAACTTCTTTAGGCAAGAAACACAACAGAAGGAATATACCTACAATAACGAACCCAAAGCAATTAAGGAAATGGGAATAGGAACATACATATCAATAATTACCTTAAATGTAAATGGACTAAATGCTCCCACCAAAAGACACAGAGTGGCTGAATGGATACAAAAACAAGACCCATATATATGCTGTCTACAAGAGACCCACTTCAGACCTAGAGACACATACAGATTGAAAGTAAGGGGATGGAAAAAGATATTCCATGCAAATGGAAATCAAAAGAAAGCTGGAGTAGCAATTCTTATATCAGACAAAATAGACTTTAAAATAAAGACTATTAGAAGAGACAAAGAAGGACACTACATAATGATCAAGGGATCGATCCAAGAAGAAGATATAACAATTGTAAATATTTATGCACCCAACATAGGAGCACCTCAATACATAAGGCAAATACTAACAGCCATAAAAGGGGAAATCGACAGTAACACAATCATAGTAGGGGACTTTAACACCCCACTTTCACCAATGGACAGATCATCCAAAATGTAAATAAGTAAGGAAACACAAGCTTTAAATGATACATTAAACAAGATGGACTTAGTTGATATTTATAGGACATTCCATCCAAAAACAACAGAATACACATTTTTCTTAAGTGCTCATGGAACATTCTCCAGGATAGATCATATCTTGGGTCACAAGTCAAGCCTTGGTAAATTTAAGAAAATTGAAATTGTATCAAATATCTTTTCCGACCACAATGCTATGAGACTAGACATCAATTACAGGAAAAGATCTGTAAAAAATACAAACACATGGAGGCTAAACAATACACTACTCAATAACGAAGTGATCACTGAAGAAATCAAAGAGGAAATTAAAAAATACCTAGAAACAAATGACAGTGGAGACACGACGGCCCAAAACCTATGGGACGCAGCAAAAGCACTTCGAAGGGGGAAGTTTATAACAATACAATCCCACCTTAAGAAACAGGAAACATTTCGAGTAAACCACCTGACCCTGCACCTAAAGCAATTAGAGAAAGAAGAACAAAAAACTCCCAAAGTTAGGAGAAGGAAAGAAATCATAAAGATCAGATCAGAAATAAATGAAAAAGAAATGAAGGAAACGATAGCAAAGATCAACCAAACTAAAAGCTGGTTCTTTGAGAAGGTAAACAAAATTGACAAACCATTAGCCAGACTCATCAAGAAAAGAAGGGAGAAGACTCAAATCAATAGAATTAGAAATGAAAAAGGAGGGCCTCCCTGGTGGCGCAGTGGTTGAGAGTCCGCCTGCCGATGCAGGGGATACGGGTTAGTGCCCCGGTCTGGGAGGATCCCATATGCCGCGGAGCGGCTGGGCCCGTGAGCCATGGCCGCTGGGCCTGCGCATCCGGAGCCTGTGCTCCGCAACGGGAGAGGCCACGGCAGTGAGAGGCCCGCATACCGGAAAAAAAAAAAAAAAAAAAAAAAGAAATGAAAAAGGAGAAGTAACAACTGACACTGCAGAAATACAAACGATCATGAGAGATTACTACAAACACCTCTATGCCAATAAAATGGACAACTTGGAAGAAATGGACAAATTCTTAGAAATGCACAACCTGCCAAGACTGAATCAGGAAGAAATAGAAAATATGAACAGACCAAACACAAGCACTGAAATTGAAACTGTGATTAAAAATCTTCCATCAAACAAAAGCCCAGGACCAGATGGCTTCACAGGAGAATTCTATCAAACATTTAGAGAAGAGCTAACACCCATCCTTCTCAAACTCTTCCAAACAATATCAGAGGAGGGAACACTCCCAAACTCATTCTACGAGGCCACCATCACCTTGATACCAAAACCAGGCAAGGATGTCACAAAGAAAGAAAACTACAGGCCAATATCACTGATGAACATAGATGCAAAAATCCTCAACAAAATACTAGCAAACAGAATCCAACAGCACATTAAAAGGATCATACACCATGATCAAGTGGGGTTTATTCCAGGAATGCAAGGATTCTTCAATATACGCAAATCAATCAATGTGATACACCATATTAACAAGTTGAAGGAAAAAACCATATGATCATCTCAATAGATGCAGAGAAAGCTTTCGACAAAATTCAACACCCATTTATGATAAAAACCCTGCAGAAAGTAGGCATAGAGGGAACTTTCCTCAACATAATAAAGGCCTTATATGACCCACCCACAGCCAACATCGTCCTCAATGGTGAAAAACAGAAACCGTTTCCACTATGATCAGGAACAAGACAAGGCTGCCCACTCTCACCACTCTTATTCAACCTAGTTTTGGAAGTTTTAGCCACAGCAATCAGAGAAGAAAAGGAAATAAAAGGAATCCAAATTGGAAAAGAAGAAGTAAAGCTGTCACTGTTTGCAGATGACATGATACTATACATAGAGAATCCTAAAGATGCTACCAGAAAACTACTAGAGCTAATCAATGAATTTGGTAAAATAGCAGGATACAAAATTAATGCACAGAAATCTCTGGCATTCCTGTACACTAATGATGAAAAATCTGAAAACGAAATCAAGAAAACACTCCCATTTACCATTGCAACAAAAAGAATAAAATATCTAGGAATAAACCTACCTAAGGAGACAAAAGACCTGTATGCAGAAAATTATAAGACACTGATGAAAGAAATTAAAGATGATACAAATAGATGGAGAGATATACCATGCTCCTGGATTGGTAGAATCAATATTGTGAAAATGACTCTACTACCCAAAGCAATCTACAGAGTCAATGCAATCCCTATCAAACTACCACTGTCATTTTTCACAGAACTAGAACAAAAAATTTCAAAATTTGTTTGGAAAAACAAAGACCCCGAATAGCCAAAACAATCTTGAGAACGAAAAACGGAGCTGGAGGAATCAGGCTCCCTGACTTCACATCATACTACAAAGCTACAGTAATCAAGACAGTGTGGTACTGGCACAAAAACAGAAAGATAGATCAATGGAACAGGATAGAAAGCCCAGAGATAAACCCACGCCCATATGGTCAATTTATCTTTGATAAAGGAGGCAGGAATGTACAGTGGAGAAAGGACAGCCTCTTCAATAAGTGGTGCTGGGAAAACTGGACAGGGACATGTAAAAATATGAGATTAGATCATTCCCTAACACCATACACAAAAATAAGCTCAAAATGGATTAAAGACCTAAATGTAAGGCCAGAAACTATCAAACTCTTAGAGGAAAACATAGGCAGAACACTCTATGACATAAATCACAGCAAGATCCTTTTGGACCCACCTCCTAGAGAAATGGAAATAAAAACAAAGATAAACAAATGGGACCTAATGAAACTTCAAAGCTTTTGCACAGCAAAGGAAACCATAAACAAGACCAAAAGACAACCCTCAGAATGGGAGAAAATATTTGCAAATGAAGTAACTGACAAAGGATTAATCTCCAAAATTTACAAACAGCTCATGCAGCTCAATAGCAAAAAAACAAACAACCCAATCCAAAAATGGGCAGAAGACTTAAATAGGCATTTCTCCAAAGAAGATATACAGACTGCCAACAAACACATGAAAGAATGCTCAACATCATTAATCATTAGAGAAATGCAAATCAAAACTACAATGAGATATCATCTCACACCAGTCAGAATGGCCATCATCAAGAAATCTAGAAACAATAAATGCTGGAGAGGGTGTGGAGAAAAGGGAACACTCTTGCACTGCTGGTGGGAATGTGAATTGGTACAGCCACTATGGAGAACAGTATGGAGGTTCCTTAAAAAACTAAAAATAGAACTACCATATGACCCAGCAATCCCACTACTAGGCATATACCCTGAGAAAACCATAATTCAAAAAGAGACATGTACCAAAATGTTCATTGCAGCTCTATTCACAATAGCCCAGAGCTGGAAACAACCTAAGTGTCCATCATCGGATGAATGGATAAAGAAGATGTGGCACATATATACAATGGAATATTACTCAGCCATAAAAAACGAAACTGAGCTATTTGTAATGAGGTGGATAGACCTAGAGTCTGTCATACAGAGTGAAGTAACTCAGAAAGGGAAAGACAAATATCGTATGCTAACACATATGTATGGAATTAAAAAAAAAAAGTGTCATGAAGAACCTAGGGGTAAAACAGGAATAAAGACACAGACCTACTTGAGAATGGACTTGAGGATATGGGGAGGGGGAAGGGTAAGCTGTGACAAAGCGAAAGAGAGGCATGGACATATATACACTACCAAACGTAAGGTAGATAGATAGTGGGAAGCAGCCGCAGAGCACAGGGAGATCAGCTTGGTGCTTTGTGACCACCTGGAGGGGTGGGATGGGGAGGGTGGGAGGGAGGGAGATGCATGAGGGAAGGGATGTGGGAACAGATGTATATGTATGACTGATTCACTTTGTTATAAAGCAGAAACTAAAAAAAAAAAAATCATTATAGGATAAGCTTAAATTATTCACCAGCAGATGGCAATATAATCATAAATATTACTGGTCATAGGTGATTATATAATTTATAAAAGATGGAAATAGCATATTAAACCCATAGATTAAATTCAATTTCACCCATATAATTTTCTGCACCAAGACTTTTTATGTCTATTTCAGAGCTATAAAAAGTCATTAATTTTATGACATTTATTTTAGTTTTTAAATAAATTTTAAAATTTTATTTAAATACATTAAAAAACCCTAAACTGTTAGAAACCATAATGATAGACTCAATATTGTAATGATAAGTTTTATGACTTTTAAAGTATATGGTATCATTAGAATGAGTCTTTAATTGTAAAATCAGACTAAATTATATGTGCTAGTTCTAATTTTATGACAATTTAGACATGGTCTACTCGCAAGTATTATTCACTTTTTAAGGTTCAAAATATCCTCTTTTAAATGTCAGAACCTTATTAGTTAGAGGAGCCCTTCTATTTTTTTCCCCAATGTCCCCAACTAATTAAGCAACAGAAACCTTTGCAACGAGCTGCTGAATTTTGGACCTGAACACTTCTATAACTTGAAGACCTTCCATTTATGATACATGGTTGTATTCTATTGCTTCCTTTTATAACATATAAACTAAGCATGTGTATGTATTCGTAAAATGAGGTTAGTGAAAAGATTAATTTATTCTAATATGTTATAATTTAACTAAAATTTCTTCAGTTAGATTTCCTTTGGTTTTATGGGGCTAATTATAAAAATTATCAAGGAGCCCATGTCAGTTTAGTATACTTACAAAGAATCAGGAACACCTGGAAATTGCTTAGATCAGGGATTTGCAAATTTTATGGCTTATTAGGATCACCTAGGAAGCACCTAAAACTCACATCCAGGTCACATCCATACAAATTAAATAAAAACCTGAGGGTGAGATCCAGGTATCAGTAATTTTTAAAGTTCCTAGTGCCAACTTCTGATGTGAAGCTAGGGTTAGGAGTCACTGGTTTAGACTGGTTTTTCTTAAAGTTAAATGTTCATATGAATCACATGAGGATCTTGTTAATACACAAATTTTCATTCAGTAGGTCTGAAGTGGGTTCTCATTTCCTGCATTTATAACCAGCCTCCAGGTGATGCTGCTGCTGATCATAGATCACACTTTGAAAAGAATTGGCTTAGCTCTTTAAAGACAGTAGTTCTCAATATTCTGTGTGTATCAGAATTACCTGGGAAAATTGGTAAAAACAGGCTCAGACCTTAGTATACTTCAATGAACCCAGGTGATGCTGACTCACACCAAAGTTTGAGGATGGCTGTTTTAAGATAATCAGAATTCTTGTAGCTGAGTAATCCTAAAGATTGTCACTTGAACAATCTGTTTCTCTGATAGTAATTTTAAACTTGGCTGGCAAGGTGATTGACTTGGCTTGATGCTCTTCCCACTGGTTGAAAAGTCCTTCCACCTCCTCTAGTTGTAGAAATTCTACCCACATTTAAGACCCTGCCCTAACGACAATTTGTCTAGAAGGTCTGTC
Organism: Mesoplodon densirostris; assembly: GCF_025265405.1. Taxonomy (NCBI): domain Eukaryota; kingdom Metazoa; phylum Chordata; class Mammalia; order Artiodactyla; family Ziphiidae; genus Mesoplodon; species Mesoplodon densirostris. The sequence goes on along the minus strand of NC_082667.1, from coordinate 94,978,348 downwards.
TGATAATCACCTCTAATGGACTTGAACTCTCCTCCAGCTATGCATAGCTCTATTGGCTCCTGTATCACCTTTTCTCTCCTGCTAGTATTAAAACTTAAACCAGAGGCTAAATATAACATTTCAATTTTTGTCTTCCTTTCCTCTGAGTTCTCCCTCAGTCAGATTTGATCCCTTTCCTCATCTTTGACTGTATGGGGGTCTCTCCTATTTAATACTTGAAGGCATGGATATTTATGCCTCCTTGAATGGGATAAAAAATGTGGTGGATAAATATTCTGTTCAGGAAAGAGTTAATACTTGATAGTGACTGTTAAATATGCTCTGTGAATATGGGTGAATGTGGGTCTTGCTTCCCACCACATCCACTATACCTAGCATATAGTGAAGGTTCAAATGTTGCCTTTGGCTCAAAGAATGATAGGAGTGGAAAAAATGAGAGTCAAACCATAAAGACATTTTATGGTAACCTAAGGATTTGAGAGTTGATCTTACAAACAAAGTGATGTAAGTTTTCAATAGGGATATGGTGTGATTGGTTTTTTTTAAATATAGAAGCTTTGGCAAAAACAGAGAGGATGAGAATGAAGAGGAAAAAGACTGAAGACAGAGGGCCCCATTAGGAGGGTATCATATAATAAAGGCTGGATTAGACATTAAGGTAGGAAACAGGGCTTCCCTGGTGGCGCAGTGGTTGAGAGTCCGCCTGCCGATGCAGGGGACACGGGTTCGTGCCCCGATCCCGGAAGATCCCACATGCCGCGGAGCGGCTGGGCCCGCGAGCCATGGCCGCGGAGCCTGTGTGTCCGGAGCCTGTGCTCCGCAACGGGAGAGGCCACAGCAGTGAGAGGCCCGCGTACAGCAAAAAAAAAAAAAAAAAAAAAAAAAAAAAAAAAAAAAAAAAAGGTAGGAAACAAAGTTAACCACCATTTTATTGAGCAGCTACTTTGTACTACTTATAATGCTGAGTACTTATATACATAATCTTTTATCTTTATAAATATGTCATATAGGAGATATTCTCATTTTATAGATGATGAAATCCAGGCTAAGTACCTTCTCAAAGAGGTTAAGTAACTTGTCAAATGTCAGACATGAGAGCTAGAACTTGAACCCCAAACTGTCCAACTCCAAAGTCTTACACTGCAGTAATAGTAATGATAGGGATGGAGCAAAGAGGGCAAGTTCTGGAGACATTTTTATTTAGAGGAGAACTAACTCACTGTGGTGACTGATTCAGGTTTCTGAAAACCAGGTGAGGCAGGAAGAAATAATATTGTGTAGCGTTACCATGATTTTGGTGTCAGCTGTGATAATGAATTCCATTATGTGGTGAAAGCTGATGTGATTGGGTCTGGCTATGAGAGATCTTGGTTACAAACTCCCAGGAAGAATCACCCAGGAGAAATATAGAGAATCCAGTGGCTATATATGATTTTGGTGCAGGTCCCCTCATTCTTTTTCTGGTTCTCTTAGAGTAATTTTCTGGTAGCTCGGACACATTATAAAATAAAGATGAGTGGCTGGAAATAAAGAGCTTCTGCTGATATTTGGTGTATGAGTCTTGTGACTCCTCCATTTTTCTGAAACAATTAAATACAGTGTATTAAGAAGAATGCAGTCAATACTTGTGCCTGCCAGTACGTTTTCAAATCATGAATTTAGAGTTGCAATTTGAAAAAGAATCAATATTAGGGAATCTGTTCATATTGCATAAAATTGAAAAAGCTCTACCTACTTTTTACTTGCATAGTCCAATTTAGTCCTGTTAAAGTGGGAGAAGCCATGATGTAATTTCAGATAAGAATGAAAACTGATTGAATTTTCTGAGAATTATAGCCTGGCTCTAATTTTAAAACTACTACTTCAGTTTGGTGAGCTTTTAATTTTTTAACTCCTATACAACAGTGACACAAATGATCTCCTAGGTTTTTTTATTTTTTGGACATCTGTTGTATTTATGCCCATCAAACTGTTTCAGTCTGTATAGTACCTGAAACTCAGCATAGTCATGGAAACTGACAATGGAAAGAAATGTTTCATGCTGCTCAAGGATATTCTGTATCCTTTCCAATGCTATTAATTTTGTCATCACCTTTATTGTTTAAAAGTTATTTTTCTTATCACCATAGTGATAAGAATGTCTTTTTGTAAGCTAATGAGATGACCAGTGACTGGGGGCCCCTAGTTAGTGTCAGCAAAAGGGCTGGTCACTGGCAAGACCAAGGTGTGAATTTTCAGCCTTACCCCTACCCTCAGGGGAGGGGAGAGGGGCTGGAGAGTGAGTTAGTAAACTATCATGCCTACCTGTGACAAAGCCTCTGTAAAAATTTCTAAACTATAGAGCTTCTGCGTTGGTGAATACACCCATATGCTGCGACGTTGGTGCACCCTAAATCCATAGGAACAGAAGTTTCTGTGCTCAGGACCCTTTTAGACCTCACCCTATGTGCCTTTTCATTTAGCTGATCATTTGTATCTTTTATAATATCCTTTATAATAAACTGGTAAACTTAAGTGTTAAAAAAATTATTTTTCTTATTCTGAAAAAAGATCTTATAAAATATGTAAAAGCATAAAGGAAAAAAAGTTGCCCATAATCTCATCGCTCAGTGCCAACCTTTGGTAACATACTCTAAGTAACTTTGAAGTGCAAATATATGTACCTGTTTACCCAGTTTTATAATAGAATACATAATATCCAATTTTGTAATTGACTATATGTAGGAAAGCATTAAAAGATGCAGGAAAACAGACATGCTCAAATGGATATGTCATGTGAGGCCAGAAGATCTGACAGAGAATTATTTTATTTCACTGAAGGGCCCAAGGGATGCATTCATAATCAGGAAGCTACTGATTAGAGGAAATCAGCATCACGTAAAAGTGTTGCAGTGATTTCTCTGCAGGCCAGGGTTGACGGTAGGAAAAGTGGTCATAGAGCTGAACTTATTAATTGCAGTGGAAATGACGGGGCCACAAAGCAATAGAGGTTGGTGGTGCTTAGCTTCCAGAAGCTGAGTGGTCACAATTACCATAAGGGTCAGTAAGGTTGAAGAGAAGTCATCAAATGGCTTGACCTTGAGGGAATTGTAGAGATGATTAAAGAACATGGTGTCACCAAGGGCAAAACATGTTTTGCCCTACATGCTAAAAGCAGAAGCAGGCAAGAAAACATGAGCAGGAGACTGAAGTCAGTCACTCCCTGCTCCAACATAATATCTTGCCCAAGACCTGGACCTAATCCAGTTCTCAGACCTGGAATCTGTTGACTGAAGAGGTGGTCAGGATAGAGCTGCTAGCTAAAATAGTGAATGCCCAGTTAAACTTGAATTTCCAATAAACAACGAATAGTATTTTAATATAAGTATGTCCTATATGATACTTGGGAAATACTTAGGCTAAATGTTATTCATTGTTTATTTGAAATTCAAATTTAATTGAGTGTCCTGTATTTTATTTTCTAAATCTGGCCACCCTACCCTCAGAAAATGATCCCGCAATACCACAATAAAATATACACTATGTTGATTCTTCATTTGATTGATCTTTTGCTGAAGGGACCTATGACTATTTACTTGGATGACAGTGCACTAGATGTTCTGAGGAATCTTGGACACAGAATTTGAGTTGACATTGATACCTGGAAACCAGAAGCACCACTGTGGTTCCCTATTGGGTAATAAATGGAGTAGTGGCCAAGTTTCAGCTTGCAGTAGGTCTACTGAGTCCAAGACTGAGAAATCTCATGACCATTTCCTTGGTTCAGGAGTGTATTAATGGCATTGATATACATAGCAGCTGGTGTAATTACAAGACTAGGCCTTGGCTTGTAGTGGGGAAGGCCAAGTGAGAGCCCCTAAAACTGCATACATTCCTCTCTGACCTCTACTTTCTGCCAAGATAGTAAATAAAAACAATATTACATCTCACATGTCAGGAAATATAACAGAGATTATTCCCACTACTAAGGATCATAAGGATGCAGGGGTGGTGGTTCCCATCATCTCTGTCTTTAATTCACCTGTTTCTTTCCTGCAGCAGCTGGATGGATCCTCAAAAGAGATTATAGGTTCCTACAAGCTCAACTAAGTATTAGTCCCTATTGTGGCTGCTGTGCTGGGTGTGGAATCATTGCTAGAGTATGTTAATAAGGCCTCCTGCATATGGTATGTGGACACTGATTTGGCAAATGTATTCTTTTCTATCCCAGTCAGGAAAAAGTATCAGAAATTATTTGCATTCACATAGAATGGACAAAAATTTACATGAGTTTTGCCATAGGGTTCTCTGTCATAATACAGTCAAAAGAGATCTGTACCATCTGAACATCCTACAGAATATCTTGCATCCTCCACCACAAAGAAAAAAGCATAGTATCTGTTGAGTCTCTTCGGGTTTTGAGGGCAACACATTCCATACTTAGTAGTTGTATTCTAGACCATGCACTGAGTGACTCAGAAGGCTGCCAGATTTGAGTAGGGCCTGGGCAGGAATTGTTTCTGCTTTAGGACCAGGCTCTGGTGTAATTAGCTCTGCTGCCTAAGCCATATGATTTGGCTGAAACTATGATACTGGAGATGTCAGTTGTGGGAAAAGATGCAGTATGGAGTTTATGGCAAACACAGTAGGATAATTATAATGCAGGCCCCTGGGTTTCTGGAGCAGGACCATGTCTTCTGCAGCAGACATTTTTACGCCTTTCAAGAAACATCTCCTGGTGTATTACTAGACCCTGGTAAAGTACAAACACTTTATTGTTTTCATCAAATGACCATAATTCCACAACTGGCCATTGTAAGATTGTAATGGATCTACCATTATAATGGATTCTCTTGGATCTACCAAGTCTTAAATTGAGTGGGCCCAGCAGCAGTTTATCTTAAAATGGAAATGGCACATCCAGAATTGATCCTAAGCTGGAGAGCACATGAGTCAGTTGCAGGTAGCATTTGGAGAAGGTTATCAAAAAGACATGACCACTGGTTGACCTGTGGGCTGGATCTGGGAAATCAGAGGTTCCCTACCCTTTCCCCTGTCCTTAGAGTGTATGTTCCTCCTACTATTCATATGGTAGCAGCTATATCAAGGACATAGTCCTGAGAGAGTTAGGTGTTGTTGAGATTATCTGGACAGAATACATGACTGAATCCAGTTAAGGCCTCTATATAAACTTTTAAGATTCTGGCAGGCAGATGTGGAGATATACTCATCTTGAGGCTGCCCAAGACAAGACTCATATGTTAGTTCCTTTGCTGATTAAAACTGCCACCTATCAGAACTTCACTGGCGGTCTAGTAGTTAAGGCTCTGTGCTTCCAATGCAGGGGACATGGGTTTGATCCCTGGTTAGTGAACTAATATCCCACATGCCTCGAGGTACAGCCAAAAATTTTTTAAAAACTGAGCTCGCGTGCCTCAACTAGAGAGCCTGCATGCCACAAACTACAAAGCCCACATGCTCTGGAACATGCGTGCCACAACTAGAGAAGAGAAAACCTGCACACCACAACTAGAGAGAAGCCTGTGCATAACAACAAAAGATCCTGCATGCCTCAACGAAGAACCTGTGTGCCACAACTAAGACACAATGCAGCCAAAAATAAATAAAATAAATAAGAAATAAATCTTAAAAAAAACCCCAGCCCTGCCACCTATCAATCTGGAGTTGCTGCCTCTTTCTTTGGTCTCTCTTTGCCCTTCATGTATGGGGGCCAGTTTGTGAATCAACAGTAACCCAGACCCCATGTCACTTTCAAGGTTGGTGTTAGCATCATTTGTTAGCTTGCAGTTGTGGCCATGTTGGGAGTCATGTACAACTAGTTAAAGGAACCCAAGCTTGGTTTATGGATTGGTTGGTGTGGTATGTGGATACAATACAAAAATGGATGCCTGGTACACTATAGCCACACTGAAGGGTGTACTTGAAAGACAGTGGTAGGGAAAATCTGGACAGTAGTGAATGACCTGGCTGGTTGGTCAAAAACCCAAAGGGAAAAGAACTGAAAGATTGTATACAAGGAATTTTGAGATAGAATTGTGAATGGATATATGGGAGTGGGTAAAACTATGAAGATTTTATATCATAGATAATGCCCACCAGGAAGCAAGTACCCATCATGGGTGAGGCAATGAATAATAGAGTAGATAAAATGTTTTGACGTTAGCCAGCCTTGCCACTGGTCACCCTGAACTGAAATAGAGTGGTCGTGGGCAGGGATGTGGCTGAAGATGGGATCAATAGCATAAAACCCATTTACCAATTGCTCCATGAGTTGAATAGAGAGTGGTGGCCATGGAGTTCCACCGCTTAGATATTCCTTTAAGAAAAAAATGTGCTGATCAGTTGTGAAGAGTGTAGTTAGCTGACAGTTTCCAACTGTAGCACCTTCTGAATCTATCACAGAATTTGAACTGCAGCCACTCTGTCTTCCCAGGCAGCCCCAGGTGATGGCTGAACTCAGTGGGGGTAACATGGCTTGACCCTTTCTGCCCAACACGGGACTCTTCTACCAGCAATCTCTGCTCTAGAGCTCTTAGTGGGCAAAGTGAGACTTTCACAGAGCCACACCTCAGTCTGAGGCGTTTCCTACTCACCGCTCAGTCCTTCTCCATCTCTTCACAACTTTCAGAACTGCATCACAGTCTGAAGACTTTTCTTATCTACTTCTGCTTCCTTTCCCCTTTGTTTTCATGGACACTATCTCCAGTAAGCCTTTAGCTTGTCTACCTTCTCCTGGTCATCTGCTTCCTAGAGGACCCAATAGATGGCAGAGGTTTTTCAGTTTTCCATTATTGTAATAATGACGTTGATTTTCAAAGTACACGTTTGAATAGTTCTGTTCCTTGTTGTTTGCCTCTTTGCATTGAGTATTTTATTACATAATAATTTTTCTCACACTATATCTGAAATGTACTTGAGTACTCACACAAATCATTCACAAAAATATATTTGAGTGTGTCAAGAATAATGACTTAGTATAACAGGTCCACAAGTAACTAATTATGATATAAATTCTTACTAGGTAAATGTGCCTTCCTTCTATGATGTGTATAGGTAGTATGGATGTGTCAAGTGGTAAAAATATCCAGTAATTACAGAATACCTTATGGAAAATTTAAATGCAGCCTCTATGTAGTTTGAATATAAATATAAATTTTTGGCTATATGTATGCCTGGCACAGTAGGTATTCAATAAATATTTGTTGAATGAATGAATTAAATAATTGGCATAAAACTGCTGGCCAAGTAATTATTTAGGAGTGTTAATGTAGAATTAAATTTGGAAACTATTTTCATTATTTTACTGAAATTATGTAATAATTATAAATTGTTATTAACAAAATGTGGTAATTCCCAGCAAAATTATCTCAGTAGCCCTTCTCACACAAATCTATTTGTCTCTAGTTCCAATTACCATGCCTCTTTTCCACAATTTCAGGCCCAGTGGGGTTTTTTAATGACATCCTGTTAGTGTTAGGCTCAAGGTACTGAATTATCCCCCACTGATTTCCCTACAGCCTGCCCAACCTTTATAAATTAACTTTTTTTCCTTTTTCCCAATTACCCAGTTTGAGTGTGCCATGTATTTCCTGCTATCTTGACTTGACTGAACAGAAGCAGAGCAGCCAGAAAAGATTCAAATGTGCCATCAGAAAAGATAAATTTTTATGTATCAGTTTTTAGGAAGTCCCTCTTGAAGGACTGTTCACATTCTGCTAAGGGAAGCTAGGTGGAACGTACCCAAAGTAAGGATTTTGAGGCATGTGGCCAAGAAACTTCCTGGAGAAACTCCACAGGAATGCAATGCCAAGGTGTCATGAGTTGTCACAAGTTGGGTTCCCTGGAAGTAGATAAGGAGATGGAGTTTAGGGTGTAAGATAGTTATCAGAGATCAACACCTGCAAAAGGAAGGGTGAAGAAGCAGGATTCGGTGGAGGGAGAAGTAAAGCCTGCATCACAGTTAACAAAGCAGTGGCCAACACATTCAAGGGAGGGGGGGTCCATGGGTGGGGGGGGCATGAGGGGGTGGGATGAGGCTCAGGTCAGGCCAAAATGATTGGGCCTTTATAGTTTGGCCTCTGTCAGGGGATGCAGGCTGCCTCAGAAGGGACAGTACTTTGGGCAAGTTAGATCCTTCAGGCATTGGCTGGTTGCCGAGGGCTGGGATACCATCTGAAGTTGTACTCTCCACAGCTAGGTAGCAATTTCTTTTTCCAAGGGGGATCTGGGTGGCTTATCTCTTTTTGTACAAAACATACATGTGAAATGATGGTAGTCTTAAAGCTGCCAGTTTTTTTTCTGAGTTAAAATTTGTTCATTTTATTGTATATAAATTATAAGCCTTCAGTTCAATATGTTCTGATAAATGTAAGCACCCATGCAACAAAACCACCCCAATTAAGATAACAGACACTTTTATCACCTCTATAAAATTTCCTTTCCTTTTTCTAGTCAATCCTTTCTCTTTTGTATATGGTTTCTTAATTTCAATATGATGCTTTTGAGATTTATACACTTGTGTGTTTTGGTAGTTTGTTCATTTTTGCTGTTGAGTAGTTTTCCATTGAAAGAATGCACCAAAATCTGTCCATTCTAGAGTTGGTAGAATATGTGGGTTGTTTCTGTTTTGCTTTTTAACTCGTATCAATAAAGTTGTTATGAATAGACTTGTCTAAGTGTTTTGTGCACATGTGTTTTCATTTTTTTTGGGGTAAACATCTGAGAGCAGAATTACTGTATCATGTTGGAAATGCAAATTTAGCCTCATAAAGAAACTGCTAAACTGTTTTCAAGTGGTTGTATCAGTTTATATTTTCACCAGCAATGTATAAGAGTTCCAGTTGCTTTAAATTCTTTCCAATATTATTAGGCTTTTAATTTTACCCATGAGTTTGAAATTATATTTCATGGTGGTTTTAAACTTGTATTTCCTGATGTTGACATCTTTTCTTATATTTGTTGATTATGCATACATCTTCTTTATCAAAGATTCTGTTGTCCATATTTTCCATTAAAAAATTTTGTTTTGTAGGATAAAAAGTTGATACAAGTACTTTGCCATATATATACATGTGTATGTATAGTTTGGCTTTTTCTTTCTTAATGATTTCGTTAAAAAGCAGAAGTATTTTTAAAAACTTTGTTAGACCTTAATTTATCACTATTTTTTCTTTTATGGTTAGTGATTTTTGTGTCCTATAAAATATTTGCTTTTCTCAAGATTGCAAAGATATTCTCCTTTGTTTTCTTCTAGAAGGTTTATGGGTCTTTTAAATTTAGATTTATGATTTTCTCAAATTAATTTTGTATGGTGTGAGATAGGGATTGAGGTTCACTTTTTTTTCATATAGGTAACCAATTGTTTCAGCACCATTTGTTAAAAAAAAGTTCAAAAGCCAATGAATCATATATGGATAAGTATACATTGTCCATATATACATTTGGATAATATAGGGATATATTTCTAGACTCTCTATCCTATTATATTGATTTATATGCCCGTCTTTGTGACCATACCACACTATCTTGGTTACTGTAGTTTTATAATATGTCTTGAAATCAGGTTGTGTCTTTCAGCTTTGTTCTTCTAAAAGATTATTTTGGCTATTCCAACTTCTTTGCATTTCTCTATAATATTTTGTAATCAACCTGCTTATTTCTACAAAAAAATGCCTCTGGGATTTTGATTTGGCTTGTGCATGTATAGATCAACTTTGGGAGAATTAATATCTTAGTTCATGAGTTTTCAATTCATGAACATGGTGTATCTCTCATTTATTAAATTTCTTTTAAATTTCTCCCTGCAATGTTTTCTAGTTTTTAGAATAGAGGTTTTGCACATTTTTGGATTAAGTTTATTCCTACATATTTTATGTTTTTGGAAGTTTTGCAAGTTGTATTGTTTTACATTTATATTCCAGTTGCTTGCTGCCAGCATATAGAAATGCAATTGAGGAGAGCTTCAAGATGGCGGAGGAGTAAGACATAGAGAACAACTTCTTCTGAACAAATACATCAAAAATGCAACTACATGTGGAACAACTCCTACAGAACACCTACTGAACGCTGGCAGAAGACCTCAGACTTCCAAAAATCCAAGAAATTCTCCATGTAACTGGGTAGGGTAAAAGAAAAAAGAAAAAAAAATAAAGTGAAAAAGGAATCGGAATGGGATCTGAGCCTCTGGGTGGGATCTGTGAAGGAGGAAGTTTCTGCATTCTAGGCAGTTCCCTCACTGGTGGGTAGGGACCTTTGGAGCCTCAGAGGAGAGAGCAGAAACAGGGGTGTGGAGGGCAAAGTGGAGAGAATCCCACACAGAGGCAGGGACAACCAGCACTCACCAGCCTGAGAAGCTTGTTGGCTCACCCACCAGGGTGGGTGGTGGCTGGATACTGAGGCTTGGGTTTGGAGGTCAGACCCCAGGGAGTGGACTGGGGATGGCTGCATTAAGACAGCCTGATGAGGCTAGTATGCCACAGCTAGCAGGGAGGGAGTCCAGGAAAAAGCCTGGGCCTGCCAGAGAGATAAGAGACCACTGTTGCAGAGTGTGCAAGGAGAAGAGTAGGCCCATCATAGGAGCTTCTAGCTCTGTGCACTCATGGACTGCAGAGCACCATCTATGTGAGCTCCAGAGGTGGGCACGAGCTGCTGCTGTTATCTTGGAACCCAGAGGTGGACAATGGCTGCCACCACTGTCCCCAAGGGTCCTGTGTGCAAGGACAGGTCACTGCCCACACCTTCCTGGGAGCCTGCACAGCCCACCATGGTTAAGTGTCTCGCAATCTGGGGAAATTCCACAAAAGAATGCACAGTGCCCCTCAGACTGTAGCAACATCCTGCCAGCCTCTGCTACTACTGGCACTCCCTGCACATCTCAACTGTGGCTGCCGTATCCCTCCCTCTCCCCAGCCTGAGTGAGCAAGTGAGACCTAATCAGCCGCTGCTTCCACCCCCTTTTGCCTGGGCTGGAGACAGATGGCTGAGTGTGGCCGACAGGCAGGAGCAGGGCCAAAACCAAAGCTGAACTCCAGGGGTGGTGCAACCAAAGAAAAAGGAGGGAAGTGTCTCCATGCAGCCACAGGAGCAGTGGATTAAGCCCCTGTAATCGGCTTGGTAAACCCTCCACCTGTGAAATATATGAATAGACAATGAGTGTTCCCACAATTGAAGCTGTGGACTTTGGGGATAACTGTGGCATTTGGAGGCAAGTACACGCAGGAGTAAGGCCAGATCACAGTCTGAGCTGGCCCCACAGTGCCCACAGCAGGTCCAGAGACCTACCTAGAAGTATTGGAGGACTTCCTGGGTAGGCAGGAAATATCAGTGGCCCACTGTGGGGGCAAGGGCACTAACAGCTGGGGCTGCAGGAAAATATTACTATCATTACTATTATATATATTTTTCTTTTTTGCCATTTTTGTTCTTTTTTCATTATTCTTTTAATTTTTATTTCTTTATTTACTTTTGATTTTCTATTTTTAATATATTTTTAAACTTATTTTTTTCCTATTTCTACTGTAGTTTTTCATTATATTGTGTTTTTCCCTTCGCTTTCCTGTGTTTTTATCTTATTTTTAACTATATTTTCTATTTTTACTTTATTTCTGTGTTGTTTTGTATTTCTCTCCTTTTGTTTTTATCTTTTTGTTTTTACTTTTTTTGGATCATTTTTGTGTGTTTGTTTTTATGCTTTGCATTTTTTTAGTTTGCTTTCTGCATTTAATTTGATTTTGTTACTTTAGTTTTTAGGGTTTGTTTTCATTTTGGGGTTCGTTTATTGGTTTGATTGCTCTAGACTTTTTGTTTTCACCTTTTTTTTTCTTTTTGTGAGTGTGTGTGTGTTTCTTTGTGTGTCTTGTCTGTTTAGTTTTGCTTTTACCATTCTTCTCTTTTTTTGTTTTGTCTGTTTGTTTTCTTTTTTCCCTTTTCTTCTGTGCCATACGGCTTGCGGGGTCTTGTTGCTCAGGCCAGGAGTTGGGCCTGAGTTTCTGAGGTGGGAGAGCCAAGTTGAGGTTGCTTGACAACAAGAGAACTCCTGGCCCCATGGAATATTAATCAGTGAGATTTCTCCCCCAGGTCTCCATCTCAACACTAAGACCCGGCTCCACCCAGTTTCTTATATAGAAAATCCTAAGGAGTCAACAAAAAAATTGCTAGAATTTATGGGCGAATTTAACAATGTTTTAGATTGTAAGATCAATAGGCAAAAAATCAATTGCATTTCTTTTTTTTAAAGCAGATTATGAATACTTTTATTTTAATCTTTCCCTGTATCCAGTTTTATTTTTAATTTAAAAAAATTTTTTAAATTGGGGTATAGTTGTTTTACAATGTTGTGTTAGTTTCTACTGTACAGCGAAGTGGAGGTCCCTGTGGTATACAGTAGGTTTTCATTAGTTATCTATATTATATGTATTAGTGTATATATGTTAATCCCAATTCATCCCACCTCCCTTCTCCCCTTGTCCATACATTTGATCTCTATGTCTGAGTCTGTATTCCTGCCCTGCAAAATGGTTCATCTCTACTATTTTTCTAGATTCCATAAATATGTTTTAATATACAATATTTGTTTTTTTCTTTGTGACTTACTTCACTCTGTATGACAGTCTCTATGTCCATCCACATCTCTACAAATGATCCAATTTCCTTCCTTTTTATTGCTGAGTAATATTCAATTGTATATATCTACCACATCGTCTTTACCCATTCTCTGTTGATGGACATTTAGGTTTTTTTCATGACCTGGTTATTGTAAATAGTGTTGCAATGAACATTGGGGTGCATGTGTCTTTTTGAATTATGGTTTTCACTGGGTATATGCCCAGTAGTGAGATTGCTAGGTCATATGGTAATTCTATTTTTAGTTTTTTAAGGAACCTCCATATTGTTCTCCATAGTGTCTGTATCAATTTACATTCCCACCAACAGTGCAAGAGGGTTCCCTTTTCTACTTACCCTCTCCAGCATTTATTGTTTGTAGACTTTTTGATGATGGCCATTCTGACCAGTGTGAGGTGACATCTCATTGGAGTTTTGATTTTCATTTCTCTAGTAATTAGTGATGTTAAACCTCTTTTCACGTGCCTCTTGGCCATCTGTATGTTTTCTTCAGAGAAATGTCTATTTAGGTCTTCTGTCCAGTTTTTGATTGGGTTGTTTGTTTTCTTGATATTGAGCAGCATGAGCTCTTTGCATATATTGGAGATTAATCCTTTACCTGTTGCTTCATTTGCAAATAATTTCCCCCATTCTGATCATTGACTTTTCATCTTATTTATGGGTTCCTTTGCTGTGCAAAAGCTATTTTCATTAGGTCCTATTTGTTTATTTTTGTTTCTATCTCCATTAATCTAGGAGGTGTGTCAAAAAAGATCTTGCTGTAATTTATGTCAAAGAGTGTTCTTCCTGGGCTTCCCTGGTGGTGCAGTGGTTGAGAGTCCACCTGCCGATACAGGGGACATGGGTTCATGCTCCGGTCTGGGAAGGTCCCACATGCCATGGAGCGGCTGGGCCCATGGGCCATGGCCACTGGGCCTGCGTGTCCAGAGCCTTTGCTCAGCAATGGGAGAGGCCATGGCAGTGAGAGGCCCACATACTGCAAAAAAAAAAAAAAAAAAAGAATGTTCTTCCTATGTTTTCCTCTAAGAGTTTTAGAGTGTCTGGCCTTATATTTAGGTCTTTAATCCATTTTGAAGTTATTTTTGTGTATGGTGTTAGGGAGTGTTCTAATTTCATTCTTTTACATATAGCTGTCCAGTCTTCCCAGCACCACTTATTGAAGAGACTGTCTTTTCTCCATTGTATATTCTTGCCTCCTTTATCAAAGATAAGGTGACCATAGGTAAGTGGGTTTATCTCTGGGCTTTCTGTCCTGTTTCATTCATTTTTATTTCTATTTTTGTGCCTGTATCATACTGTCTTGATAACTGTAGATTTGTAGTATAGTCTGACGTCAAGGAGTCTGATTCCTCCAGCTCCATATTTTCCCCTCAAGTCTGCTTTGGTTATTCGGGGTCTTTTTTTTCTCCATACAAATTTTAAGATTTTTTGTTCTAGTTTTGTAAAAAATGCCACTGGTAATTTGCTAGAGATTGCATTGAATCTGTAGATTACTTTAGGCAGTATAGTCATTTTCAGAATATTGATTCTTCCAATCCAGTAACATGGTATATCTCTCCATCTGTTTGTATCATCTTTTATTTTTCATCAGTGTCTTATAGTTTTCTGCATACAGGCCTTTTGTCTCCTTAGGTTTATTCCCAGGTTTATTCTTTTTGTTGCAATGGTAAATGGGAGTGTTTCCTTAAATTCTCTTTCAGATTTTTCATCATTAGTGTATAGGAATGCAAGAGATTTCTTGGCATTAATTTTGTATCCTGCTACTTTACCAAATTAAGTGATTAGTTCTAGGAGTTTTCTGGTGGCATCTTTAGGATTCTCTATGTACAGTATCGTGTCATCTGCAAACAGTTACAGTTTTACTTCTTCTTTTCCAGTATGGATTCCTTTTATTTCTTTTTCTCCTCTGATTGCTGTGGGTAGGACTTCCAAGCCTATGTTGAATAATAGTGGTGAGAGTGGGCACCCTTGTCTGGTTCCTGATTTTGAAGGAAATGTTTTCAGTTTTTCACCATTGATAATGATGTTTGCTGTGGGTTTGTCATATACAGCCTTTATTATGTTGAGGTAGGTTCCCTCCTCTCTATGCCCACTTTTGGAGAGTTTTTATCATAAATGGGTGTTGAATTTTGTCAAAAGTTTTTCCTGCATCTATTGAGATGATCATATGGTTTTCATTCTTCAATTTGTTAATATGGTGTATCACATTGATTGATCTGCATATTTTGAAGAATCCTTGCATCCCTGGTATAAATCCCACTTGATCAGGGTGTATGATCCTTTTAATATGTTGTTGGATTCTGTTTACTAGTATTTTGTTGAGGATTTTTGCATCTATATTTATCAGTGATATTGATCTGTAATTTTCTTTTTTTTTTGTGAGATATCTTTGCCTGGTTTTGGTATCAGGGTGATGGTAGCCTAATAGAATGAGTTTGGGAATGTTCCTTCCTCTGCAATTTCTTGGAAGATTTTGAGGAAGATGGGTATTAGCTGTTCTCTAAATATTTGATAGAATGCATCTCTGAAGCCATTTGGTTCTGGACTTTTGTTTGCAGGAAGATTTTTAACCACAGCTTCAATTTCGTTACTTGTAACTGGTCCGTTCATATTTTCTTTTTCTTCCTGGTTCAGTCTTGGAAGATTGTGTTTTTCTAAGAATTTGTCCATTTCTTCCAGGTTGTCCATTTTATTGGCATAGGGTTGCTTGTAGTAGTCTCTTATGATGCTTTTATTTCTGTGGTGTCCATTGTATCATCTCTTTTTTCATTTCTAATTTTAATGATTTGAGTTCTCTCCCTCTTTTTCTTGATGAGTTTGGCTAATGGTTTATCAATTTTTTTTTAAATCTTCTCAAACAACCAGCTTTTAGTGTTATTGATCTTTGCTATCATTTCTGCTCTGATCTTTATGATTTCTTTCCTTCTACTAACTTTGTGTTTTGTTTGTTCTTCTTTCTCTAGCTCATTTAGGTGTAATGTTAGATTGTTTATTTGAGATTTTTCTTGTTTCTTGAGCTGGGATTGTATTGTTATAAACTTCCCTCTTAGAAGTGATTTTGCTGCATCCCATAGGTTTTCGGTCACTGTGTTTTACTTGTCACTTGTCTAGGTATTTTTTTAATTTCCTCTTTAATTTCTTCAGTGATGTCTTGGTTATTTATTAGCATGTTGTTTAGCCTCCATGTGTTTGTGCTTTTTACAGTTTTTTTTCCTGTAATTGATTTCTAATCTCATAGCATTGAGGTTGGAATAGATCCTGGATATGATTTCAATTTTCTTAAATTTACCAGAGCTTGATTTGTGACCCAAGATGTGGTCTGTCCTGGAGAATGTTCCCTGTGCACTTGAAAAGAATGTGTTTTCTCCTTTTTTTGGATGGAATGTCATATAAATATCAATTAAATCTATCTGGTGTAATGTGTCATTTAAAGCTGTGTTTCCTTATTAATTTTCTATCTGAATGATCTGTCCATTCATGTAAGTGAGGTATAAAGTCCCCCACTATTATTGTGTTCCTTTCGATTTCCCCTTTTATGGCTGTTAGCCTTTGCCTTACATACTGAGGTGCTCCTATGTTGGGTGCATATATATTTATAATTGTTATATCTTCTCCTTGGATTGATCCTTGATCATTATGTAGTGTCCTTTCTTTTCTGTTGCAGCAGTCTTTATTCTAAAGTTTATTTTATGTGATATGTGTATTGCTACTCCAGCCATATTTTGATTTCCATTTGTATGGAATATCTTTTTCCATCCACTCAGTCTGTATGTGTCCCTAAGTCTGAAGTGGGTCTCTTGTAGACAGCATATATTTGGGTCTTGTTTTTGTATCCATTCAGCTAGTCTGTATGTTTTGGCTGGGACTTCTAATCCATTCACATGTAAGCTAATTTTCAATATGTATGTTCCTAATTACCATTTTCTTAATGGTTTTGGCTTTGTTTTTGTAGGTTTTTTTTCTTCTCCTGTGTTTCCCACTCAGAGAAGTTCCTTTCTCATTGGTTGTAGAGCTGGTTTGGTGGTGCTGAATTCTCTTAGCTGTTGTTTGTCTGTAAGGCTTTTGATTCTTCCATCAAATCTGAATGAGAGCCTTGCTGGGTAGAGTAATCTTGGTTGTAGGTTTTTCCCTTTCATCACTTTACTTATATCCTGTCACTCCCTTCTGGCCTGCAGAGTTTCTGCTGAAAAACCAGCTGATAATCTTATGGTGATTGTGTGTTATTTTTTGCTTTTCCCTTGCTGCTTTTAATATTTTTTCTTTGTATTTAATTTGTGATAGTTTGATAAATGTTTCTCAGCATGTTTTTCCTTGATTTATCCCGTATGGGACTCTCTGTGCTTCTGGACTTGATTGACCATTTCCTTTTCCATGTTAGGGAAGTTTTCGACTATAATCTCTTCAAATATTTTCTCAGACCCTTTCTCTCATCTTCTTCTTCTGGGACCCCTATAAGCTGAATGCTGTTTTGTTTAATTATTTCCCAGAGGTCTCTGAGACAGTCCTGAATTATTTTAATTTTTTTTCTTTACTCTACTCCTTGGTAGTTATTTCCACCATTCTATCTTCCAGCTTACTTATCTGTTCTGCTTCAGTTCTTCTGCTATTGATTCCTTCTAGAGTATTTTCAGTTTCAGTTATTGTGTTGTTCATCACTGTTTGTTTTTTAGTGCTTCTAGGCCCTTGTTAAAGGTTTCTTGTATTTTATCCATTCTATTTCTGAGAGTTTGGATCGTCTTTACTATCATTACTCTAAATTGTTTTTCAGGTAGACTGCCTATTGCCTCTTCATTTATTTAGTCTTCTGGGTTTTTATCTTGCTCCTTTGTCTGCAAGATATTTCTCTGTCTTCTCATTTTATTTAACTTAGTGTGTTTCAGGTCTCCTTTCCTCAGGCTCCAGTGTCTCTGTTCCTCTTGCTTCTGGTGTCTGACCCCAGTGGGTAAGGTTAGTCCAGTGGCTTGTGTAGGTTTCCTAGTGGGGGGAACTTGTGCCTGCATTCTTGTGGGTGGAGATGGATCTTGTCCTTCTGATGGGCAGGGCAGTGTCTGGTGGTGCGTTTTGGGGTGTCTGTGAGCTTAGTATGATTTTAGGCAGCCTGTCTCTTAATGAGTAGGCTTGTGTTCCTTTCTTCCTAGTTTTTGGCGTGAGGCATCCAGCACTGTGGCTTGCTGGCTGTTGGGTGTAGCTTGGCCTTAGTGTTGAGATGGAAACCTCTGGGTGAATTCTCACCAATTAATATTCTCTGGGACCAGGAGTTCTTTGGTGGTCCAACATTCTGGACTCAGCTCTCCCACCTCAGAGGCTTAGGCCTGACCCCTGCCCAGAGCACCAAGACCCCGCAAGCTGCACAACATGGAAGAAAAGAAAAGAAAAGAAAAGAAAAGAAAAGAAAAGAAAAGGAACTGACAACAATACTCTAAGACAAATGGTAAAAGCAAAACTAGACAGACAAAAATACACAAAGAACCACACACACACACAGACAAGAAAAAACAAAAAAGAAGAGAGCAACCAAATAAATAAACGAAACCAAAAACGAAAACAACACTAAAAATTAAAGTAACAAAAACAAAAACAAATCAAAAGCAGAAAGCAAGCTAGAAAAAGGCAAAGAAACCATAAAACAAACACAGGAAAAAAAAGAAAGAAAAAAGGTGAGAACAAAAGAAAGAAGAAGACAAGAGGAAAAAACACAAAACAGAAAAAAGGTAGAGTAAAAATAGAAAAATATAAAATACAGTTAAAAAAAGATAAAAACAAAGCAAAACAAAGGAAAGAATCAAAACAGGGAAAAAACACAATATAATGAAAAAGTACAGTAGAAATAAGAAAAAATAAGATAAAAAATATATTAAAAATAAAAGAAAATCAAAAGTAAATAAAGAAATAAAAATTAAAAGAATAATAAAAAACAACAACAATAGAACAAAATGGCAAAAAAAGAAAAATATATATAATAGTAAGGATAGTAATATTTTCCTGCGGCCCCAGTTATTAGTGTCCTTGTCCTCACAGTGAGCCACTGATATTCCCTGCCTACCCAGGAAGTCCTCCAATTCTTCTAGGTAGGTCTCTGGACCTGCTGTGGGCACTGTGGGGCCAGCTCAGACTGTGATCTGGCCTTACTCCTGCGTGTACTTGCCTCCAAATGCCACAGTTATCCCCAAAGTCCACAGCTTCAATTGTGGGAACACTCATTGTCTATTCATATATTTCACAGGTGGAGGGTTTACCAAGCCGATTACAGGGGCTTAATCCACTGCTCCTGTGGCTGCATGGAGACACTTCCCTCCTTTTTCTTTGGTTGCACCACCCCTGGAGTTCAGCTTTGGTTTTGGCCCTGCTCCTGCCTGTCGGCCACACTCAGCCATCTGTCTCCAGCCCAGGCAAAAGGGGGTGGAAGCAGCGGCTGATTAGGTCTCACTTGCTCACTCAGGCTGGGGAGAGGGAGGGATACGGCAGCCACAGTTGAGATGTGCAGGGAGTGCCAGTAGTAGCAGAGGCTGGCAGGATGTTGCTACAGTCTGAGGGGCACTGTGCATTCTTCTGGCGAATTTCCCCAGATCATGGGACCCTTGGCAGTGGTGGGCTGTGCAGGCTCCCAGGAACGTGTGAGCAGTGACCTGCACTTGCACACAGGATCTTTGCTTGTAGCAGTGGCAGCCATCAACCACTTCTGGCTTCTGAGATAACAGTGGTGTCTTGTGTCCACCTCTGGAGCTCGCATATGTGGTGCTCTGCTGTCTGTGAACACACAGAGCTAGAAGCTCCTATGGTGGGCCCACCCCTCTCCTTGCACACCCCACAAGAGCAGTCCCTTGCCTCTCTGGCTGGCCAAGGCTACTTCCTGGACTCCCTCAGCTGTGCCACACTAGCCCCCTCAGGCTGTCTTCCTGCAGCCAACCCCAGTCTTCTCCCTGGGGTCTGACCTCCAAATCTCAAGCCTCAGCATCCAACCCCCACCTGCCCCAGTGGGCAGACTAGCTTCTCAGGCTGGGGATTGCTGGTCAGAACCAATCATCTCTGTGGGGTTCTCTCTGCTTTGCCCTGTTGCTTCTTTGAGGCTCCAAAGCTCTCCCCCCAACCATCCCTGCCAGTGAGGGATCTTTCTAGTGTGCAGAAACTTTTCCTCTTTCACAGCTCTCTCCCAGAGACACAGGTCTGGTACCGATTCCTTTTTCTCTCCCTTTTTTTTTCTTTGTGGTACGCGAGCCTCTCACTGCTGTGGTCTCTCCCATTGTGGAGCACAGGCTCCGGATGCGCAGGCTCAACAGCCATGGCTCACAGGCCTAGCTGCTTCGCGGCATGTGGTATCTTCCCAGACCGGGACATGAACCCGTGTACCCTGCATCGGCAATCAGACTCTCAACCACTGAGTCACCAGGGAAGCCCGGTCTCTTTAAAAAAATATATTTTTGGGGCTTCCCTGGTGGCGCAGTGGTTGAGAATCTGCCTGCCAATGCAGGGGACATGGTTTCGAGCCCTGGTCCGGGAAGATCCCACATGCCGCGAAGCAACTAGGCCCGTGAGCCACAACTACTGAGCCTGCGCGTCTGGAGCCTGTGCTCCGCAACAAGAGAGGCCACGATAGTGAGAGGCCCGTGCACCGCGATGAAGAGTGTTCCCCACTTGCCGCAACGAGAGAAAGCCCTCGCACAGAAAGAAAGACCCAACACAGCAAAAATAAATAAGTAAATTCATAATTAGATGGTTTAAAATATATATATATATATATATATATATATATTTTTTTTTTTGCCCTACCCAGTTTCCTGGAAATTTTCTTGCATTTTTGGAACTCTGAGGTTTTCTGCCAGCATTCAAGTTGTGTTCTGTAGGAGTCTTTCCACATGTATTTTTGATGTATCTGTGGGGAGTAGGTGATCTCCACATCTTACTCCTCTGCCATCTTGAGGTTATCCTCCTAAAAATTTTAAAATTTCTTCTAGGTTATATCCATTTTTTTGGCATATAATTGATAAATTTCTTCTAGTTTATCCAATTTCTTGGCATATAATTGATTATGGTTGTCTCTTATGATCCTCTATATTTCTGTATTATCAGTTGTGATGACTCATTCATTTAAAAACTTTATTTACTTAAGTCTTTTCTCTTTTTTCTTCATTCATTTAGCTAAAGGTTTGTCAATTTTATCTTTTCAAAAAAATAGCTGTTAATTTTTTTGACCTTTCCTATTATTTTTTCTGGTCCCTATTTTATTAATTTCTTCCCGCTCTTTGTTATTTCCCTCCTTCTTCTTACTTAGGGCTTAGTTTCTTCTTCTTTTTCTAGTTACTTGAGGTATAAATAAGGTTGTATATTTAAGATCTTTCTATTTTCTTACTATGCATTTTTCACTATAAACTTCCCTCAAAGAACTGCTTTTGCAACTTCCCACAAGTTTCGGTGTGCTGTGTTTCCATTTTCATTTGTTTTTAGTGTTTTTTTTAGTTTCCCTTTTTTATTTCTTCCCTGACCCATTACTTGTTCAGGAGTGTGCTTTTTAGTTTCCACATGTTTTTAAAATTTATAGCTTTCCTCTTGCTGTTGATTTCTAGTTTCATGATATTTGGTATACTTTAAATCTTTAAAAATCTGCTGAGACTTGCTTCTGGCCTATAATATGATCTATCCTAGAGATAGATCCATGTGTACTTGAGAAGAATGTGTATTCTGCTACTGTCAGATGGAATTTTCTATAGGTGTCTTCTTGGTCAGCTTGGTGAAATATATGATTCAGGTTCAATGTTTCCCTGATTTACGTTCTGTCTGGATATCTATCCATTGTTAAAAGTGGGATATTGAATCCTCTATTACTGTATTGTTGTCTCTTTCTTCCTTCAGATCTGTTTGTATTTGTTTAATACATTTGGGTGCTCTGAGGTAGAGTGTGTATATATTTACAATTGTTTTGCCTTCTTAATGAATTGACCCCCTTTATCATTATATAATGACCATCTTTGTCTCATTATTTTTTTTGGCTTAATGTTTACTTTATCAGATATAAGTATAGCTACCTCAACTTTCTTTTGGTTTTCACTTGCATGGAGTATCTTTCTTTTTTAATTGTTCTCCTCTGACTTGGTATTTCAAAGTTCCTATCCTATATATCACTGATTCTATCTTCTGTTTGGTCTATTCTGCTGTAGATGGTCTATATTGCATTCTTCATTTTATTCATTGAATTCTTCAGCTCTAGAATTCCTATTTAGTTCCTTTTTATGATTCCTATCTCTGTTGATTTCTCATGTTGTTCATGTATTGTTTTCCTGATTTTGTTGAATGGCTTTCTGTTTTCTTGTTGTTTGTTGAGTTTCCTCAAAACAGCTGTTTTGATTTATTTTATCAGTTATATTGCGAAATTTTTTGTCTTTGAATTCAGTTACTAGAGGACTATCATTGCTTTTGGTGATAACATGTTTCCTTCATTCTTCATGTTCCCTGGAGTTTTGCATTGCTATTTTTGCACTAGATGTATCAGTCACCTCAAATCTTTACCAGTTATCCTCCTTTTTTTTTTTTTTTTTTTTTTGCCATATGCGGGCCTCTCACCATTGTGGCCTCTCCCGTTGTGGAGCACAGGCTCCAGATGCGCAGGCTCAGCGGCCATGGCTCACGGGTCCAGCCACTCCACAGCATGTGGGATCCTCCCGGACAAGGGCATGAACCCGCATCCCCTGCATTGGCAGGTGGACTCTCAACCACTGGGCCACCAGGGAAGCCCCGGGAGATACTTTCTATTGGCCTGGTTTTATCTGGGACTTTCTCCAACCTTGTATGGATACACCTGCTCCATACTTCTTGTTCATTCTGTGGCAGAGGTCTTATGTCTTATCTGGTTCTTACAGCTCACCAGGCCAGCTGCAGGAAATCTCTCTGTTGTTTTGCAAAATGTGGTGTTATAGCTCATGTTTGTGGTTTCTCCCTTGCTGATACTTTGACCTAGTTTTCTGAGGGTACTCTGTCTAGCAGAGCTTGGCCACCAAACTCAGGTATGTGTACAGGATCCAGCCCCAGAGTTGGGGGAAATATAGGCATATCACTCAGGGGATTGGGGATGTGAGGTAGGGAAATCTTAAAGTGTTCTCCCAGCAGCTCTTGGGTAGGCTTCTTGCTGGAGTCTTGAAAGCAGACAGCAGGAATGGCAACCCTTTAATGCCCCTTGATATTCTTATCTGACTCTTTCCTGACCTCCCCTTCCATCCACATCAGGGAGTCTCAACGCAGTACTCTGGGTGCTGCAGGAGAGAAATATGTTTCTCTAGCAGTGCCCCACACAACTGGAGTAGCTGCTCTCCCCTCTGAAAGAGAGGTCCCCATGCTGTGCTGCCTTGGGAGAGGAGTGGTGCTTGTGAATTCCTCTTACCTTCTCCAATATGTCCAAACTTGGGTCCCCCCTCCCTTTTTATTTTTGCTCCAGTGGAGTGTTGGAATCTCTATTTGGGAAGGCTGGACTTTTCTACAAAGGTTCTCTCATCCATGGGTGTCTGCCCAAAACAGCACTCTCTGTTTTCTCCAACCAAGCCTGAAAGGGACTGGACCCATTTACCAGATCTTGCTTGTTTCACAACCTGTAGAGAGATCTGTCTGCCAATTCATAGGTGGAAGAGACTCCTCCTGGGTCCCTTGGCATATGTTGCTGGATCCCACAACTCCCACAGAGGTACTTTTGTTCATGGATGGATGCCAAAATTTAGTAGTTAAAAATGGGGCACAAAGAGGAAGGACATATTATGTTGCCATGAAACAGATATCACTCTGCATATTCCCCAAAAAACTTTATTTACAAAAATCGTTGCTGGTCCACTAACTATAGTTTGCTGACCCCTGCTATAAATAACATAGATTTGGTTAAAAATTTAAATATTAATCTTCAACATCTAAGTTATCATATGTTGGTTTTCTTTTTCCTCTTTGAACAATTTTAAATGATATGCAAAATAGAAAAAATGTAAACATTCACATACAAAAGGTTTCCTTTACTACCTTCCCTCTCAGTTCTTAATTTACTTGATCACTGGGGAGCAGTGTGCTTCATCCTTTTACCTCCTATAGTGAATATAAAAATTTCTTCAAATTCTGATGTGAGAGAAACAAAATGAATAATTTTACTGTATCTATACCTAAATGCCTCTTTTTTTGCTATTTTTTTCTAAACAGCTGTGACTCTTGAAATCATTTGTTTTTGGAAGACATTTTTAAACTTCCCTTTTATGAATACAGGAAAAATAGTTTTTTGTGATTTGAGAATTTGTAGCACTGTGAATAACATACTGCATTCTGAAAGGCTGACTCAGGAAGAATTAGAAAGCCCTCTTATTCATACTTCTCCATTTTCCTTCTATCTTCTGTTAACTAGGTACAAACAATTTGAGGGAAGCCATATATAAGGGATGAGTAAAGTTTTGGCAGATGAAGAAAAAATGGAGGAGATTTGATTCCTCACCTGCTTATTTTTATAACAGAGGAAATTGAGACCTGGACAAGGTTAAACAATTTGCCCAAAGAAGATAAAGGTACCTCTTGATTTGTGTCTTATTACTATATTAAATTTATTCAGTTTTGGTTCTAATTGATTATAGTTTTGTTTTTTAAAATGAGACCGATCTAATACAAAGTAGAGGAAGAATGTTTCTATAAATAATTATTCACAGCTTGGTATGTCCATGGCTGGAAAGCAGTGTGTTGCTCTGCTGAAGAGATGATGTGGCCTTCCTGGATTTAAGCACTTTTATAGTTTGTGCTTCATTGCCCTCCATTGTAATATAAAGTTCATTCATTCTCTGAGTTCCAAAATGCAGTGACCCTAAGCCAGAAAGGATGAAAATATTTATTTTAGTGTTCTTTTGAAAATAGAAGTTTATCTCATTCTATTTCTGAAGTTTAATATAGTATGTATTACATTCCAATTCATGCTAATTATGAAATATTTGACCACAAAAATCTAGCAGTTTACAATTAACAGATTTAATGATAGTGTCATAAAATTTTAGAATGAAAGGGACTTAATAGATGATTTATATCAATGGTTCTTACCTTTTTTTAGGATTGTGGATCACTCTGTGTATTAAAATTCTGGACTCTATTCTCCCAGAGATGTGTATATATATATATATCTCACATATTTACAATGTATGTATTTTTAAGTTTTAGCCACCTTACAGATAGCCAAACTTTATTCATAGATCTCCCTCTTTGACTTCTAAGAATATCTGATGCAGTTTTGATTTTTGAAAATAGTACTTGAAAGAGTTTTAAGAAGCAATTCATTAACATACAGGCAGACCTGTACTTAAACCATTCAAATAACTCTTACCTTTCTTTACTAATATGATATTAGAGAAGGAATACAAGATTAAAAGTCAAGAATCAATTGATCCCATAAATAACTAGCTATTTGTTTTTGATCTCATCACTTAACCCCTCTGGGCCTTGGTTTCTTGTCACTAAATTAAAAGGCTTATGGAGCTAGAAGAAATCTTGGAAATCAATTTCAAGTGCTTAAAACTAGAGATGTTATTATATAGGAACACCTTCCAAACTTCAAATTTTAATTTACATATGGATTTTCAATAGCATTTACAATATTCATCATCTACTCAAGAATTTTGTCAGACACAAAATCTATCATTTAGTTAAATGGACAAAGCTAACATAATGAAGCAATGTGAAGAGTACTGATTAATTAAACTGTGTATATATGAGTTCCCTCACAAAGGCAGATTGAGTCTTTACTTGCCTAAGCTCATGTAACTCATAAGTGGCAGATCTGGATGTGAACACAGGCACCTGTGTCTTCAACATAGCACAACCGTGGCTATTAAAGACAAAACCAGTGTGAGCAGGGGTGGCTGGAGAAGTTCTTTGTTGGTGCTGATACTTGAGCTGCTCATTAATGGAAAAGACCTAGTGGGGCAATTAGACTTACACGTGACTCGAAGAGCATGGGCAGATTTCACAAGGAACTTAACACTGCTTACATTAATGTAGGCAGTATAATAACAGACACATAGAGTCTTCTTGGCATTCAGTTTTCTCTCATAGGAATCACACTTGTTCTAGCCATCAAACATTACCTAGATCTGTGCTCTTTCTAAAATTCCTTTCCAACAATGTGCTGATACCTCCTGCTCTAGCACTGCAGCTTACTGTGTCTCAGATTGAACTCTGTGCTCTCTCTGCTCGCATAGGTCCAGTGGAGGAGGACCTTCACTGGACCTATGGGAGCAGAAAGAGCACAGAGCATTTTTCAGCAGAAATTCTGCAGGCCAGAAGGGATGGTGTCATTAAGGCTCCTTCAAGCTCTAAAACACTACAAGAATATAGGATTGGAAATAGTAATGGCCACACATATCTTTTTTTCTCTATGATGTTCCTTATCCAAGCAAATAATGATAGTGTAATTTTAAAAATTCTTGGTGACAAAACTTACATTCTTGTATCCTACTCCTATCACAGTTTGTGAAAAATTGAATCACTAGAGGTTTCCTCTCTGGGTAAATTTTGTGCAAGTATGTTATTTTAAAATATCAATTCTATTTCTTTCTCTGGTCCCATATAAAACATTTACATTATATAAAGTCCACTTATGGAAAACATGAAAAGTCATTGCTTTGTCTAACTAAAATTCACAATGGGAATATTGGTGCTTTTGTGAGGAATTTTAGACATTACTTCAAATGTCAAATTCTAAAATGACAAATGACTGGCAAAGGTATGTTAGAAATATTAATAAATGTTTCTAGTTTCTTTTTTCTCTTTTAGGCCCTAATCCTGTTTGTTCACATTCTATAATATCATTTTTTTCAAATTATGTTACTTTTCTCAGAGTCTTCTCTGGATTGTGAGCCTTCAGGAGGCAGGGAGTGTCATTGTTATCTCAGCCCTTGATATGATCACTGCCTATAATAGGGAAGGAGGGAAGGATGGGGAAATGAGTAAAGGACATGAAAAGTGAGGGAAAAATCAATCTGCTTAGCAAAATTAACTTTTAGAGAATCTTATTTTATTAATATATATGCAAATATGTTTTGCATATTGTAATTTTTCACATTGAGTAAATTACTATTTCAATAAGTGATTTAAGCCTCCATATAGTTTGCAAGGCACATAAGTGTACTTGAATTACTTGAATTAACTTAAAGATGTTTATTTTCAGGATAGTAAATGGAAAGCTTCCAAATATCAAAAAGGGGAAGTTATAATACCTTTTAACTTGAAATTGAGAAATGCCTCAATAAGTGAAGAGTCATAAACTGTAGATGTTTTTACATATTTAACAGATTATTTCCCCAAACCCACACTTATTTATTATTCAGTCTTGTATAACTTTTAAAAATTCTTGAGTTTTTGTTTTCTCATCTAGAGAATAATTATCTATTCTAGTCATTTGGAAATTTAAATTAGAATTTTGTTTAAAAAATTAAAGTTCAGTGACTGGGCATTATTGGTCTAAACTATAATATTGGTTTCTTTCTCCATTTCTCTACTTAAAGAACAAGAATAATTATATTTTGTGTAACATCTGATTTGATGCTCACCATAATAAATTATGTGAATGGATTGTGAAAACTTAAAAGAGTTTCACAAATATTTGCTTGGTACTTATACCAACCACTCAAGATAATAGCTAAACAAGGACCCAGAAATTTCCAGAAGTAGTGTCCTTTTTTAAAACAAAATATCAAATCAAGGATATAAATGCATATAGGTGCTCAAAAGTGAAGATTACATTTAGTTACATGCAAATCAATATAAAATACAATCTATAATCAAATATTTAAAACAAGTCACTAATGAACTTAGTTTAAAAATAGATGAAAAGTTTAATTAAAAAAATAAAAAAATAAAATTTAATTGTCTTATTTAAAAAAAAGTTTAATTAAAAATAGATGTCATTTATGTTGGTAGGCATTTCTGTACCCATTCACTGGATTTTTGATTCCTTAATAGGAAGTTGTCTTTCATTGCTTACTTGAGAACAAAAAGAAAATTCCATTTCCAATAGTGAGTGTTTATAAACAGCTTTATAATTGTTTCCAGTTTATATTTTTAAAAATGGTCCAGGGCCGCAGGACCCACCACCACTCACCCGGAGGGGCACGGACAGAGACAGCCACTGGGAATTCTGCCAGTGGGCCTCAGGACCTGCCCATGCTGTCTTGGGAAGGCATGGAAAGCTTCCACAACTGGGAAATCCGTCAGTGGGTGCCAGAACACACCCCACTCTCCCAGGAGGGCGCAGAAAGCTTCCACTACTGGGAAATATATGCCAGTGGGTGCTGGGACCCACACTGCTGTCCCAGGAGGGTGTGGATAACTTCCTCCACTAGGAAATTCCCAGAGGAGGAATACCCAGAAGAGGACCTGAAACCACAGCTGAGCCCCAGGCACTACATGACTAAGGAAGAAGAACTGAAATCTCTTCTCGTGGCTGCAAGAGCTGTGAAGTTACACCTTCACTGACAAATCCCTAAATTCAGCACCTGCAAAGCATTTGAAAGGACAAAAAGTGCTAATGCAGCTGGGGTGTGTCTGGCATTAGCAGCTGTGGGCTCTGTGGGCATGTGCCAGTGAGTGTAGGGCCAGATCAGAGTTTGAGATGCCTCAATAGCTCCCACAATAGGTCTAGGTGCACGAATACTGCACTATTGGGACCTAACCTCAGTGGACCTGCATCAGTCGCTGGGTGAAAACAATGCCTGAGAGTCACCAGGGGCAATTGCTAGCACACCCACAGTTAAGATGGGACTGACAGCAGTGCCAACAACAGTACACTTCATGAGCCCATATAATGAGCAGAAGGAAACACAATAGAGCACATTCACAGGTGAACAGCTCCAAAGGAGGAAATCTCAGTGGCTTCTCTCCCAGTGGGAGCGCTCCAACTAGAGAGCAGACTCCATCCCTGACAGGACAGTGACAACCACAGAGCAAAGGGGAGGCTCTGCTCAATATCTAAGGTAGGCTCTGATCACCACAACACACCTATCAAGGGGATAAGAGCACAAACCTCTGGACCAACCTCACCCAACTGAGGGCAGACACCAGAAGCAAGAGAAACTGCAATCCAGTAGCCTGTGGAAAGGAGAACACAAACACAGTAAGTTTGACAAAATGAGACTACAAAGAAATATGTTACAGAGGAAGGAACAAGATAAAAACCTACAATAACAACTAAATATAGAGGAGATAAGCAATCTGAAAAAGAATTCAGGGTAATGATAGTAAAGATGATCTAAGATTTTGGAAAGAGAATGAAGGCATGGATCAAGAAGATACAAGAAAAATTTAACAAAGAACTAGAAGAAATAAAGAACAAACAAACAGAGATGAACAAGACAGTAACTGAAATGAAAAACACATTAGAAGAAATCATTAGCAGAATAACTAAGGCAGAAGAATGGATAAGTGACCTGGAAGACAGAATGGTGGAAATTTCTGCCATGGAACAGAATAAAGAAAAAAAAAATGAAAAGAAATGAAGACAGTCTCAGAGACCTCTGGGACAATATGAAACACAGCAATATTTGAATTATAGGGGTCCTAGAAGAAGAAGAAAAAGAGAAAAGGCCTGAGAAAATATTTGAAGAGATCATAGTCAAAAACTTCCCTAACATGGAAAAGTCTCCCAAGTCCACGAAGTGCAGAGAGTCCCATACAGGATAAACCCAAGAAGATACATGCCAAGACACATATTAATCAAACTAACAAAATTAAATACAAAGAAAAAATATTAAAAGCAACAAGGGAAAGGCAACAAATAACATACAAAGGAATCCCCATAAGGTTATCAGCTGATTTTTCAGCAGAAATTCTGCAGGCCAAAAGGGAGTGGAAGTATATATTTAAAATGGTGAAAGAGAAAACCTACAACCAAGAATACTCTACTGAGCAAAGCTCTCATTCAGATTCAACAGAAAAATCAAAAGCTTTACAGACAATTTACAAAGCTTTACAGACAATAGAATTCAGCATCACCAAACCAGCTTTACAACACTCGCTAAAGGAAATTTTCTGGGCAAGAAACACAAGAGAAGAGAACAAAAGAGGAAGGGAAGAAAAAAGACCTACAAAAACAAACCCAAAACAATTAAGAAAATGGCAATAGGAATATACATATTGATAATCACCTTAAATGTAAGTGGATTAAATGCTCCAAACAAAAGACAAAGACTGGCTGAATGGATAAAAAAACAAGACCTGTATATATGCTGTCTACAAGAGACCCACCTCAGAGCTAGGGACACACACAGACTGAAAGTGAGGGGATGGAAAAAGATATTCCGTGCAAATGTATCAAAAGAAAGGTGAAGTAACAATACTTACATCAGACAAAATAGACTTTAAAATAAAGACTGTTAACAAGTGACAAGGAAGGACACTACATAATGGTCAAGGGAGCGATCCAAGAAGAAGACATAACAATTGTAAATATATATGCACCCAACATAGTTGCACCTCAACATGTAAGGCAAATGTTAATAGCCATAAAAGGGGAAATCCACAGTAACACAATAATAGTGGGGGACTCTAACACCCCACTTACATCAATGGACAGATCATCCAGACAGAAAATTAATAAGGAAGCACAAGCTTTTAATGACACATTAGGCCAGATAGACCTAATCGATATTTATAGGACTCTCCATCCAAAAGCACCAGAATACACTTTCTTCTCAAGAATATAAGGAACATTCTCCAGGGTAGACCACATCTTGGATCATAAATGAAGCTTTGGTAAATTTAAGAAAATTGAGATCATATCAAGCATCTTTTCTGACCACAATGCTATAGGAGTAGAAATCAGTTACAGGAAAAAAATTGTAAAAAAACACAAACACATGGAGACTAAATAATATCTTACTAAATAGCCAATGGATTGCTGAAGAAATAAAAGAAGAACTAAGAATATACCTAGAGAAAAAAGACAATGACAACGTGATAATCCAAAACCTGTGGGATACAGCAAAAGCAGTTCTAAGAGGGAAGTTTATAGCAGTATAGTCTTACCTCAAGAAACAAGAAAAATGTCAAATAAACAACATAATTTTACACCTAACTCAATTAGAGAAAGAAGAACAAAGGAAACCCAAAGTTAGTAGAAGGAAAGAAATCATAAAGATGAGATCAGGAATAAATGAAATAGAAATGAAGAAAACAGTAGCAAAGATCAGTGAAAATAAAAGCTGGTTCTTTGAGAAGATAAACAAAATGGATAATCCTTTAAACAGAGTCATCAAGAAAAAAAGGGAGAGGACTCAAATCAATAAAATAAGAATTGAAAAAGGAGAAGTTACAACTGACACCACTATTGGCAACTCTATGCCAATAAAATGGACAACCTGGAAGAAATGGACAAATTCTTTGAAAGGTACAACCTCCCAAGACTGAACCAGGAAGAAATAGAAAATATGAGCAGACCAATCACAAGTGCTGAAATTGAAATAGTGATTAAAAATCTTCCAGCAAACAAAAGTCCAGGTCCAGATGGCTTCACAGATGAATTCTATCAAACATTTAGAGAAGAGCTAACACCTACTCTTCTCAAACTCTTCCAAAAAATCGTAGAGGAAGGAACATTCCCAAACTCATTCTACAAGACCACCATTGCCCTGATACAAAAACCACACAGGCCAATACCACTGATGAATGTAGACGCAAAAATCCTCAACAAAATACTAGCAAACAGAATCAAACAACACAATAAAAAGATCATACACCATGATCAAGTGGGATTCATCCCAGGGATGCAAAGATTCTTCAATATACACAAATCAATCAATGTGATACACCAGATTAGCAAATCAAAGAATAAAAACCATATGATCTTCTCAATAGATGCAGAAAAAGCTTTTGACAAAATTCAACACCCATTTATGATAAAAACTCTCCAGAAAGTGGGTATAGAGGGAAGCTACCTCAACATAATAAAAGCCATATATTACAAACTCACAGCCAGCATCATTCTCAATGGTGAAAAACTGAAAACATTTTATCTAAGATCAGGAAAAAGACAAGGGTGCTCAGTCTCATCACTATTATTCAATATAGTTTTGGAAGTTTTAGCCACGACAATCAGAGAAGAAAAAGAAATAAAAGAATGCAAGTTTCAAAAGAAGAAGTAAAACTGTTGTAGATGAGATGATCACATTCATAGAAAATCCTAAAGATGTCACCAGAAATCTACTAGAACTAATCAATGAATTTGGTAAGGTTGCAGGATACAAAATTAATGCATAGAAATCTCTTGCTATACACTAACAACAAAAGATGAGAAGGAGAAATTAAGGAAACAGTCCCATTCACCATTGCAACAAAAAGAATAAAATACCTAGGAATAAACCTACCAAAGGAGGTAAAAGACCTGTACTCAGAAAGCTGTAAGACACTGATGAAAGAAATCAAAGATGATACAAAGAGATGGAGAGGTATACCATGTTCTTAGATTGGAAAAATTAATGTTATGAAAATGACTATACTACCCAAAGCAATCTACAGATTCAGTTTAATCCCTATCTAATTACCAGTGGCATTTTTCACAGAATTAGAACTAAAAATTTTATAATTTGTAGGGAAACACAAAAGACCCGAAATAGCCAAAGCAATCTTGAGAAAGAAAAAAAGACCTGGAGGAATCAGGCTCCCTGACTTCAGTCTATACTGCAAAGCTACAGTCATCAAGACAGTATATACAGGCGCAAAACCAGAAATATAGATCAATGGAACAGGATAGAAAGCTCAGAGATAAACTGGGGCACCTCTGATCACCTAATTTATGACAAAGGAGGCAAGAATATACAATGGAGAAAAGACAGTCTCTTGAATAAGTGGTGCTGGGAAAACTGGATAGCTACATGTAAAAGAATGAAATTAGAACACTCCCCAACACCATACACAAAAATAAGCTAAAATGGATTAAAGACCTAAATGTAACCTGGACACTATAAAACTCTTAGAGAGAAACATAAGCAGAACACTCTTTGACATAAATCGCAGCAAGAGCTATTTTGACCCACCTCCTAGAGTAATGAAAATAAAAACAAAAATAAACAAATGGGATCTAATTAAACTTCAAAGCTTTTGCACAGCAAAGGAAAACATAAACAAGATGAAAAGACAACCCTCAGAATGGGAGAAAATATTTACAAATGAAGCAGCTTACAAGAGATTTATCTCCAAAATATACAAACAGCTCATGCAACTCAATACCAAAATTACCCAATTAAAAAATAGGGGGAAGATCTAAATAGACATTTCTCCAAAGAAGACATACAGCTGACCAAAAAGCACATGAAAAGATGCTCAACATCACTAATTATTAGAGAAATGCAAATCAAAACTACAATGAAGTATCACCTCACACCGATCAGAATGGCCATCATCAAAAAATCTACAAACAATAAATGCTGGAGATAATGTGGAATAAAGGGAACCCTCCTGCACTGTTTGTGGGAAGATAAGTTGGTACAACCACTATGTAGAACAGTATGGAGGTTCCCTAAAAAACTTAAAATAAAACTACCATATGACCCAGCAATCCCACTCCTGGGCATATACCCAGAGAAAACCATAATTCAAAAAGATACATGCACCCCAATGTTCATTGCAGCATTATTTACAATAGGCAAAACATGGAAGCAACCTAAATGTCCATCAAAAGAGGAATGGATAAAGAAGATGTGGTACATATATACAATGGAATATTACTCAGCAATAAAGAAACACAAAAGAATGCCATTTGCAGCAACATGGATTGACCTAGTGTTTGTCATACTGAGTGAAGTAAGTCAGACACAGAGAGACAAAATATCATGTTGCTTATACGTGGAATCTAAAAAAAGGGGGTACAAATGAACTTACAAAAGAGAAGTAGAGTCACAGATGTAGAAAACAAACTTATGGTTACCAGGAGATAAGGGGGTAGGGGAGGGATAAATTGTGAGATTGGGACTGACATATACACACTACTATACATAAAATAGGTAACTAATAAGAACCTACTGTATAGCACAGGGAACTCTACTCAATACTCTGTAATGGCCTATATGGGAAAAGTATCTAAAAAGAGAATGGATATATGTACATGTATAACTGATTCACTTTTCTGTACACCTGAAACTAATACAATATTGTAAATCAACTATACTCCAATAAAATTAAAAAAATGAAAAATAAACACATTCACCCTAGGAAAAAAAAATAAAATAAAAAATAAAAAAAGGGCCACTAGAATAATGTGAATTGTTTGTACAATTGTTTCATGTCTTTGAAACTTGTCAAAGAGAAGAATGTTTATTGAGTAAGGAGTGCCTAGAGTAAAAATGCTAGAGCCAGAAACAATCTTATGGTTTAGATATTACCTTTTTCAGATATCTTTTTGAATCATCTTTTTCAAACAGTTATAGCTGAAGTATTTGAGAATCTAGAATTATTTGAGTAATCAAATCACAAACACATAGTACTTAGTGGAAAATATGGAACTAGAACTCAGGTGGTAGGATCCAGCCCTGAGGCAGACTTTAAATGAAGAAGAATCCACCATTAGCATTTTAAGCTCTGTCAGAAGCTAGCATGTGTACTGCTTAATGTAGCAGGTTAGCCACTGGTGCTTTAGCATGGAGGAAAATAATTCCACCATTCAGAAATCCCTCTGTGTTCTTGAGCAAGTTGTAGTTTCCACGTTGTAAACAATTGATGGCCATACCTTGGTGCTGAACATTTTAGGACACAGTAACTAAAGAAATTAAATTTATATCCTTTAATGAGTGAGTATTAGAATATTGACCTTTTCGTGAGGAGAAGCATTAGCTACTGGACACAAAATAAAAACAAACAAAATCCCGCACATCTTTTGTTCGTATATTTTTAGAAAAAAGTATTGTATCTTGTAGCACCCTAATAACTGAAGAGTTTCTTTCAATAAAATGATGTAATACTATTTAAAGATTGATCAGTATGTATTTACCCCAGAAACTGGAAAAACATATTTCTGGTTGTGAAAAAGAGTTAAATTGTCTTGTTGGATATTTCCATTGATGACCTCAGAAATTTTTTTTCTTGTGGTTTGTGGAGTGAGATCTTACCATCCTTTACCTGGCCCAAATAATTTATATGTGAAAATAAAATTAACTTTTATAAAGTCCTCAAATGTCTTTGTTATCTTTTATGGAATAAAAAATTATCTTCATAATTATTTTGAAATATTAAAATTATTCAAATTTTGTTTTTCTTATTACAAAACATACAAATTATTGTAAAAAATCTGGACAAGTAAAAAAATTAAATGATTATTAGTGTTTAGATAGTGAGATTATAGATTACTATACAGATGTTCACTTATGGTCTTTCACATATTCACATACTCATTTTTACAAAATAATAATTTAGAACATATTATTTGGACTTTTTAAAAAAAGTAACACTATATCTTGATTATCTTTCTATACCAATTAAAGATTCTTCTACAATATTTAAGTGGCTTATATTAATGTACCACAAATTTTAAAAGATTATGTCATTAGACATTTAGGTTTTTCAGTGTTTTAAAAATAAACACTGCTCTGACGAATATCCATGCTGCTAAACATTTGAAGATACATTCATGTTGATTTCCCTCAGTATAAATTCCAAGAAATGGATTTGCTTGTTCCAAAAAAAAAACTTTTTAGAAAATTTTTGGTTTATATAGCCAATTGCTCACCAGAAATGTTGTAATATGAATTATCTTTAAGTAAAACCATATGAAATACATCATTTTTATGTGGCGCTGATGGTGGTCTGGTTTAATTAAAAACACCAGTAGGAAGTTTCCACTGTTAGAAAGTAGAAAGAAGGGAAGGAAAAAGACAGTGGTCACAGAGCAAACAAACATTGGAAAAGTTGTCTTCAGTATCAGGCTAAGATCTACTCTTAGTTTGGAATAGACTTTCTCAGAAGAGTAGGCAAATTATCAAGTTAACAGACTTTAGGTGAGATTTTGCTTTTCCTTTTCAAAACCTTATCTCTTATAGCCCTTCTTTCCCCCACTTTTCTTCAATTTCTCTCTCCTGTTTAGATATCCTTTCCTCCATAAATGGCACCACTGACATTTGGATAGTTATCCTCACTGGGTCTTTTTTTTTTTTAACATTTATTTATTTATTTGGCTGCATCGGGTCTTAGTTGTGGCATGCAGTATCTTTTTAGTTGTGGCACGTGGGATCTTTAGTTGTGGCATGTGGGACCTAGTTCCCTGACCATGGATCGAACCCGGGCCCCCTGCATCAAGAGCGTGGAGTCTTAGCCACTGGACCACCAGGGAAGGCCCCATCGGAGGGTCTCTCCAACGTGAAGCTCATCACCTAGTTCAGGTCATAGGCCAGGGACAATGAAAGCTGACTTGGTACGTTGGGATAGTAACATGTCTTTCACCACTGTCTCATCAGCTGATCAGTTATAGGAATCCTGACATCACCTTGTATTTTAAAAGAGCTAATTTTTTAATCAAATAATACAATTTTTTTACCATTTCAGGATATAATAGGAGTTATTTCTCTTCACTATTTAACTGTTAACTTCTTATCACAAAATTATCAATTTTAGAGAGTGTTGTCATAAATACAGTAGCCTATTATTTATTACCTCTTATAATTCTCAAAATGTGGTATCTGGATCAACAGCATCAGGGTCACCCAGGCACTTG
Organism: Mesoplodon densirostris; assembly: GCF_025265405.1. NCBI lineage: Eukaryota > Metazoa > Chordata > Mammalia > Artiodactyla > Ziphiidae > Mesoplodon > Mesoplodon densirostris. The sequence continues at coordinate 94,942,041 of NC_082667.1, read as the reverse complement.
TCAGGAATGTAAATTCTCAGGCCCTATCCCACTCCTACTGAATCCCACACCAGAAATTCTGGGTGTAGGACCCCCAGCTCTGTTTTAACAAGCCATCCAGGATTCTGATGCATGCTGAAGTTGAAGGACCACTGATTTAAGACAATATTCAGGTTTCCAGGAGTCTTGCTAAGTCAAGATGATTTTGGAAGAATGTAATTTAATAGTAAGAAAGACTTCTCTCTCATCTCTCCATGTATTTGAATTAGTTGTGGCAAACAAAGCCTCAAAGATAGCTTTAAAATATGTGTAGGATAAACCACTTCTCCCCAGAAAATAATAGGATAATTGTTACTTTTCAAATTATTGAGGCTGGAAAGTTGTGTTTCTTAGGAATGTTTTGATGCTATACTCTTCATTTAGCTGAGTACAGCTGAAAAAATGTTTCCCATTAGTTCTCCTTATTTTCCCAGTCATTAGATATACCCGCTCCATCAGATTTCTGGTTACTATGAGTAAAAGTTTTGATGTCATCATTTATTCAATTGTTTTCACTTGCAAAAACATACAATATGCTGAGAGAAACTAATCTCACTGGCCTTTCTTCATAAGCATTATCCAGTTAAGACAATGGGATGATTTTTTTGATTTGTGAAGAAAATCTTTGCTTGGGTTAAGAAACAAGGTTAATGTCTTCTTGGAAAAATGAAGTTGCTGCTAACATTTACAGGGAGCTAAGTAGCATATCGATTGTTAAGGATAAAACTGTTATATATATGTGGCATAAGATATATGTGGCTGCTGTGCCTTACTTTTGAATCAGGTGAAAGGGTCCCAGGAAAAATCAACTATCCAAAGAGAACAAGGACCTCCTTCATCAGTCAGTTTCCTTAACCAGGACTTTTCTAAGGATGGCCACAGAGGAAAATACAGGAAGGCATAGGCTTCAGGCAGCAGGTGCATGAAGGCCCATTAAATGAGGCAGAGAGGAGAGAAGCCTTGTTGCTTAAACCTCGCTGGGTCTTGAGACGGTTCTGACAAACTGCCCATGCACTTTCAGCTTTTCAGGATGTGGTCAGAACTACTTCTTCCTGCACTTGCGAACAGAGGGCAGGAGAACCCATGGCTGCTAGCAGAAGGGGGAGTGGGAAACAAGAGAGAAAAGTAGAGAGATGCAGAAAGCGTGTTTTACTGCTCAACCTGCCCCCCCCACCCCGAACCATGATGTCTTGTTTCCCTTTCATTTATAAACGAGATTACCTACTCTAGGTAATAAAATAAAAAAAATGTAAAATGATTCTGTTTAATTTATCACATTGCCATTTTACTTTTCTCATGAGTGAATACATTGTCTCTTCAGAAATGTGTATAATATACTCAAGCTAAATTTACTCATATGCACAAGTATCTGAGCTTAAGAACTGGTCTAAATCTGGTAAAGAATGAATTACACTATATTAAAAAAATCACCAAGACTTCTCAGTTATTGAGAGTATGTTGGATTTAAATAAGGCAAATACATTTCTAAGAAACGTGTACAGAAAGGAAGCATAAATTGAGTGAAGATGTACACAATACCCATTGCATTTTTTGGTTATAGTTGAAAACAAATGACTAAATAAGGAATCAGCATCCATTCTATTAAAAAAGCACTCTTACAAAATAAGATTTTGGAAAAGAACTTAAAATATTAAAAAAATGTTTGGAATATGTCTCAATTTAATTTATCACAATCAAGCATGGATTCCATTATTAGGACTGATTTTAATAATTAGATTGCAGTGCAAAGTCATACATTCAACAAAAATGTAACAAGTGTGGACATGCAGAGAGAAAGTAGTGAATTTAAAACGAGGGGTCCTTTATAATATTTATATTTCTTACTGAAAAAAGAGAAAGATTTACTGTTTTCTTAAATTATGAATCCCAGACATGGAGTCAAATTCACCAGTCAGGAAATGACTGAAACTCAATGATAGAAGTCACTCACACTGTAGTAAGGCACTAACCATAAAGAGTCCAGGGTAAAGTTTGTTCAGGGAGAGCAGCAGGTCTGTATAATACTACTTTGTTTGTAGCCATCAGTGAATTTCATTTTAAGCATAATCTACGTTGTGGAAAATGATTGATATAATCTCAATGAAATCATCATATGATGAAAAGAACACATTAAGCATTACACTTAAGAGAACAGGCCACCACATTTGAAAATAATGTTAAGAGAAAATCATATTTCTGAAAGCACATTAATGATATCTTTCAAAGTACACTGATACACTGATACTAGAGCTGACTGGGTGGTGTCAAATCAGAAATTTCCAGTTTACTAAAGAGTCTCTATTTGCTGAAGAACTGCTCACTTTTATATTTTCAGTGTGAAATATGCCGACAGAGCTTGATGCTTTTAAATTCTTCTATCTAAATAACAACCTGTAATAGTTACATAAAACTCTAGGATTGATTTGGGTAATTATCTATTGGGATTTTTCTGACCTAGAGTAAAGGGAAAGGAAACAAATATTTATTAACAGAAAAAGCTTCCAAATAAGTTTGTCAACACATTTAGCTCTTAAAGCAATACTATATCAATGTTTATTGGTGGTGTGGGAAGTCACCTGATAGGATGAATTAAAATTCTTAGACTGTTTAAAATAAGATGAGCATTAATTTTCTTCTGAAAGATGAGTGCTAAAATGAGCATTTTTGTTCTCAGTGATTTCAAGATACAAGACTTTCTATTAAATAATTAATAACTTATGAGTACATAACTCAAAAATATCCTTGGAGGATAATAATACTACGGTTACCTTTTAAAGTTGTCATGAAGATAACAGTGAAAATGCATGTGAAATGTCTAGAATAATGCCTGGAATATAATAAAATCTTTCCTTCTCACATTCATGGGGACAAGAACTCCTTCTCTGACTCTGCTCTTGTACATTTTGGACTTTCTATGAATACTTGCTTATTATTGCATGTTGAAACTATTAAAAAAAGAGTTTTGCATTATACATGGTTCAAATAGAAATTGGAAGAATCTAAAGTCACACAGAGCCTAAAGTAAAATGATCTCAAGTCTAGTTTTGGCAACTTACCTAGATGGGTTAGATACTTGGGTAACTATTTAGCATCTGAGGCTTTGGCTAAAAGCAAATTCCATAAGCTCATGGGATTTATGTGGTTATATTAGTCATTTTTGGGGTGGTGGGAATGAAATGGTTTCCCCAACTTCCCTATGTTTAATATAGTCTCATAATCTTTTTTTCAAAGTTTCTACTGAGAAACTCAGCTAATTCACATACCCTAAAGACACACATACACAAACACACAAATATAAACCAAGTGCATTTATGAATTATATATATATAAACTAGATGTGTACAGATAAAAAAAGATGTATATAAATTAAGTACATACACCAAATATATAAACTAAATATAAACTACATATAAATAGATGAAATTGTATATATAAACTCTAATATACCTAAATAAACTAAAAATACAATATAAAAGTAAATTAAGTATCTATGTCAATATCTATGTCCATATCATACTTTGATCTACATATCCATTATAACTGGGTGTTGGCAAGGTGCTAGGAATTATGCTAGGCATACAAGATAAAAATATAGTTTCTGTATTCATGAAGTAGATTAAAATATATAATATAGTGTTTATACCTGACATAATAGAACACTAAAAAAGAGAAATAATGGTAGAGGAAAGAGCAGCCCTGCATATTAGGTGGTTGGACAAGGCTTTATAAGACAGGTGGCAATAGACTTTTATGATGATTAGTAGTTCATCAAGAGGAAAAGGATTAGGAGGGATCAGAAAAAAAAACATGGCAAAAGTGATAGTAACATGACAGTGCATGGCTTGCTTTTGGGTGGAGGTGCATGACTGTGGCTTGAACCAAGAAATTTGGGTTGAGATAGTTGTTAATAGCAGAAGATTAACCTGAAAATGAATTGAAGAATTGCCTACACTGAGCTAAAAACATTTGGTACTATATTCCAGAGGCAAATATATTGTAGGCAATGTGAATGAGGAATAATCCCCTTTCTTTCAGAAATTTAAAGTGGAAATGGGAAGGGATAGAAACAAGCAGACTTAAAGTTAAGACAGATTGTGAAGAGAAGTCTAAACTGGTGTTTCTCAAACTGTAATGTGTACAAGACTGGCCTGGAGACCTTGAAAGAATGCAGATTCTGACTTGGTGTGTCTGGGGAGACATAGGCTGCTGGTCTGCAGACCATGCTTTGAGCAAGGAGGGGTCACAGTCTGAGAGGACTGATGAGAGGTCATTCCTGGCATGAATGGTATAGGGTGGGATAACTGGGAGCTGCCTCTAAGTGGACCAGTAGGCCTTCCTGAACTACTTGGGAGGTGGAGCTGAATTAGCAGGAAGAATAGACAGAGAGGTGAGGGAGCAGCCAAGATGATGGTGTAGAAATAACCTGAGCTCACCTCCTATCACGAGCACACCACAATAACTACTATCTGTGAGACAACCATTGATGAAAAAGACTGTAACCTACCAGAAAAGATCTTCTAAAACTAAAAACATAAAGAAGGAACCAAAATGAGACAAGTAGGAGGGGTGGACTTGCGATATAATCAAATCCCATATCCCTGGGTAGGCAACCCACAAACTGGAGAATAGTTATATTGCAGAGGTTCTCTCATAGGAGTGAGAGTTCTGAGCCCCACATCAGGCTCCCCAACCTGGGGGTCCTGCACTGGGAAAATGAGACCCCAGAGCATTTGGCTTTGAATGTCAGTGGGGCTAATTTTGGGAACCCTACAGGAGTGGGGGAAATAGAGACTTCACTCTTAAAGGGTGCACACAAAATCTCATACACACTGGTAGCCAGGGCAAAAGCAATAAGATGACAAGAGCCTGGACCAGATCTGCCCGTTTTTCTTGGAGGGTCTCCTGGAGAGGCAGTGGGGTGGTTGCTCCTCACGCTGGGTACATGGACACTGGTGTAAGCCATATTAGGGAACATTCTATCACATGAACACTGCTGCTGGTGCTGCCATCTTGATTCATTAGTGCCAAGACCCAGCCCCACCCAACAACCTAGAGGCTCCAGTGCTGGGATGCCTCAGGCCAAACAACTATTTGGGGAGGAACACAGCCCCACCCATCAGCAAACAGGCTGCCTAAAGACTTCCTGAGTCCACATCTGCTTCTAGACATGTCTCTAGACATGACCCTGACCCCAGAGGGCCAAACCTCGGCTCCACCCACCTATGGGCAAACACTAGCCCTTCCCTCCAGGAATCCATCACTAGCCTCTAGACCAGCCTCATGCATCAGGGGGTATATACCAGGTACAAAAACTGTGATCCTGAAGCCTGCAGACTCAGCCCACCCACAGCAGGCCAGACATGGGGTCAGCTGAACCCTGGCCCTGTCCATTAGTAGGTCAATGCAAGTTTTGGGACACCTTGGACCCCATACCCAACTGTGTCAGGAACCAGCCAAGCCCCACCAATGATCCAAAACAATCTCTGGGATCCCTAGGCCCTCCACCCAGAATCCAGGAATCAGCTTTGCCTGCCAGTAGTCAAGCACTTACCCCAGGACCTGGCTTTACACTCCAGTGGGCAGGCAACAGCCCTGGAGTTCTCAGGACCCTGACTCCACCAAAAACTTCCCTAACCTGGGAAATAACCAGACAAGTCCAGGAAATTCAGAGATTCCCATACAGGATGAACACAAAAAGGAACAAACCAAGACACACTGTAATCAAAATGACAAAAATTATAAAGACAGAATATTAAAGGCAGCAAGGGAAAATCAACAAATAACAAGGGAACTCCCATAAGGCTATAAGCCTACTTTTCAGCAGAAACTCTGCAGGCCAGAAGGGAGTGGCCCATATATTTAAAGTGGTGAAAGGGAAAAGCCTACAACCATGTTTATATACTCTATTCCACAAGGATTTTATTCAAATTTGAAAGAGAGATCGATGGCTTTACATAACAGAAAAAGCTAAAAGAGTTCAGCACCACCAAACCAGCTTTAAAACAAATGTTAAAGCAACTCCTCTGGGTGAAAAAGAAAAGGGCATGATCAGAAACAAGAATATTATGGGGCTTCCCTGGTGGTGCAGTGGTTGAGAATCTGCCTGCCAATTCAGGGGACACGGGTTCGAGCCCTGGTCTGGGAAGATCCCACATGCCATGGAGCAACTAGACCCATGAGCCACAGCTACTGAGCCTGCACATCTGGAGCCTGTGTTCTGCAACAAGAGAGGCCGTGACAGTGAGAGGCCTGCACACCACAATGAAGAGTGGCCCCTGCTCACCGCAACTAGAGAAAGTCCTTGCACAGAAACCAAGACCCAACACAGCCAAAAATAAATAAATAAATAAATAAATAAAATAAAATAAAAATATTATGAAATAAAAAAGCTCACAAGTAAAGGCAAACATACAGTAAGAGTAGGAAATCATCCACACACAAAGTTAGTAGGGAGGTTAAAAGACAAAGACAGTAAAATCATTTATATCCACAATAAGCAGTTAAGGGATACATAAAAAATATTAGATGTAAAATATCAAAAACAGTAATCATGAGAGGAAGAGAGTACAAGTGCAGGGTTTTTTGTTTTGTTTTGTTTTTTGTTTTGTTTTTTGCTGTACGTGGGCCTCTCACAGTTGTGGCCTCTCCCATTGTGGAGCACAGGCTCCGGACGCGCAGGCTTAGCGGACCTGGCTCACGGGCCCAGCCACTCCGTGGCATGTGGGATCCTCCCGGACTGGGGCACAAACCCATGTCCTCTGCATCAGCAGGTGGACTCTCAACCACTGTGCCACCAGGGAAGCCCAAGTGCAGGGTTTTTAAAATACATTTTGAATTATGAGATCAGCAACTTAAATCACGTATATATATAGACTGCTATACAAAAACCTTATGGTAACACAAACTAAAAATCTATAATAGATACATATACACACACACAAAGGGAATTCAAACCTAACACTAAAGTTAGTCATCAAATCGCAAGAGAAAAGAACAAAAGAAGAAGAAAGGGCAAACAACCCCTACAAAAACAAATCCAAAGAATTAACAAAATAACAATAAGGACATATGTATCGATAATTACCTTAAATGGAGATAGACTAAATGCGCCAACCAAAAGACATAGAGTGGTTGAATGGATAGAAAACATAAGACCCACATATGTGGTGCCTACAAGAGACTCACTTCAGATCTAGAGACACATACAGACTGAAAGTGAGGAGATGGAAAACTATTCCATGAAAATGGAAATCAGAAGAATGCTGGAGTAGCAATACTCATATCAGACAAAATCAACTTTGAAATAAAGACAGTTACAAGAGATGAAGAAGGATATTACCTATTGATCAAGGGGTCAATCCACATGAAGAAGATATAGCAATTGTAAATATATATGCACCTAACACAGGAATATCTAAATATATAAGGCAAATATTAACAGACATAAAAGTAGAAATTGACAGTAACACAATAATAGTAGAGGGCTTCTTTAACTTGTCACTTACATCAATGGACAGATCATTCAGACAAAATCCACAAGGAAACAATGGCCTTAAATGACACATTAGATCAGATGGGTTTAATAGATATATATAGAACATTTCATCTAAAAGATGCAGAATACACATTCTTTTCAAGTGCATATGGAACATTCTCCAGGATAGATCACATGCTAGGCCACAAAACAGTCCTCAGTAAACTAAAAAAAGTGAAATTGTATCAAACGTCTTTTCCAAAAACAATGCTATGAGAGTAGAAATTACAAGAAAAAAACTTCAAAAAATACAAACATATAGAGGCTAATCAGTATGCTACTAAACAACCAATGGATCACTGAAGAAATCAAGGAAGAAATTAAAAAAATACATAGAGACAAATGACAATGAAAACACGATGAACAAAAACCTATGAGATACAGCAAAAGCATTTCTAAGAGGGAAGTTTATAGCAATACAAGAAAAATCTCAAATAAACAACCTAACCTTACATGTAGATCAACTAGAGAAAGAAGAACAAACAAAGCCTAAAGTTCGTAGAAGGAAAAAAATAATAAAGATCAGAGCAGAAATAAATCACATAAAGTCTTAAAAAAATAGAAAAGATCAGTGAAACTAAAATCTTGTTCTTTGAAAAGATAAAATTGATAAACCTTTCACAAACTCATCATGAAAAAAAAAGGGAGAGGACCCAAATCAATAAAATCAGAAATGAAATAGAAGTTACAACCAACACCACAGAAATACAAAGTATCATAAGAGACCACTATGAACAACTATATGTCAATAAAATGGACAACCTAGAAGAAATGGACAAATTCTTAGAAAGGTATCTTCTTCCAAGACTGAACCAGGAAGAAATAGAAAATATGAACACACCAATTACCAGTAATAAAATTGAATCAGTTATTTAAAAACTCCCAAAAAACAAAAGTTCAGGATCAGATGGCTTTATAGAAAAGCGTTAACACTTATCCTTTTGAAACTATTCTAAAAAAATTTCAGAGGAAGGAACACTTTCAAAGGCATTCTATGAGGCCACCATTACCCCGACACCAAAACCAGACAAAGATATGAAAAAAAAAAAAGAAAATGACAGGCCAATATCACTGATAAACATAGATGAAAAATCCTCTCTAAAATAATAGCAAACCAAATCCAACAATACATTAAAAGGGTCATACACCACTATCAAGTGGGATTTATCCCAAAGATGCAAGGAGTTTTAAATATCTGCAAATAAATCAATGAGATACACCACATTAATAAATTGAAGAGTAAAAACCATATGATCATCTCAGTAGAAGCAGAAAAAGCTTTTGATAAAATTCAACATCGATTTATGATAAAAAAACTCTCCAGAAACTGGGAATACAGGGAACCTACCTCAACATAACAAAGGCCATATATGAGAAAACTACAACTAACATCATACTCAATGGTGAAAAGCTGAAAGCATTTCCTCTAAGATCAGGAACAAGACAAGGATGTCCATTCTTACCACTTTTTTTTTTTTTTTTTTTTTTTGCGGTATGCGGGCCTCCCACTGTTGTGGCCTCTCCCGTTGTGGAGCACAGGCTCCAGACGCGCAGGCCCAGCGGCCATGGCTCACGGGCCCAGCCGCTCCATGGCATGTGGGATCCCCCCGGACCGGGGCACGAACCCATGTCCCCTGCATTGGCAGGTGGACTCTCAACCACTGCGCCACCAGGGAAGCCCCTTACCACTTTTATTCAACATAGTTTTGGAAGTCCTTGCCACAGCAATTAGAGAAGAAAATGAAATGAAATTAATACAAATTGGAAAGGAAGAAGTAAAAGTGTTACTACTTGTAGGTAACATGATACTATACATAGAAACTCCTATAGACACCACCAAAAAACTACTAAAAATATATAAACAGCTCATACAAGTCAACATCAAAAACAAACAAACAACCACAAAAACTTGATTAAAAAATGGGCAGAAGAATTGTATAAACGTTTTTCCAAAGCGGAAATGCAGATGGCCAACAAGCATATGAAAAGATGCTCAACATCGCTAATCTTCAGGGAAATGCAAATCAAAACCACAATGAAGTATCACCTCACACCTGTCAGAATTACTATCATCAAAAAGAACACATATAACAAATGTTGGTAACGATATGGATAAAAGGGAACACTTGTACTTTTTTAGTGGGGACATAAATTGGTGCAGCCACTGTGGAAAACAGTATGGAGTTTGCTCAAAAAACTAAAATTAGAACCACCTTGCAACGCAACAATTCCACTCCTGAGAATATATGTGAAAGAAACAAAAACACTAATTTGAAAAGATACATGCACCACAATGTTCATAGAAGCATTATTTACAATTGCCAAGATGTGGAAGCAACCTAAGTGACCATCAACAGATGAATGTACAAAGAAGATCTGGTATATATATACAATAGAATACTACTCAGCCATAAAAAAACCCCAAAATTTTGCCATTTGCTACAACATGGATGGACTAGGAGGGCATTATGCTAAGTGAAATAAGTCAGACAGAGGAAGACAAATACTGTATGATATCATTTATATGTTTAATCTAAAAAGTAAAACAAATAGTGAATATAACAGAAAAGAAGCAGACTCACAGATATAGAGAACAAACTAGTAGTTACCAGTGGAGAGAACAGGGGAGAGGCAATATAGGGGTGGGGGAGTGGGAGGTACAAATTATTGGGTGTAAGATAGGTTCAAGGATGTTTTGTACAACACGGAGAATATAGCCAATATTTTGTAATAACTGTAAGTGGAAAGTAAACTTTAAAAGTTGTATATAAAAAAGGAATAGACACAGAGGCAAGCAGGGCACAAGAAAAATTAATTTGGAAAAAAATTATTAAAATTTCATGGTGGGAGCAGTTCCATATAACTAATGATCCACAATAATTTTTCCTGTCTTAAAATAATATGGTGAAGATTAATAATTATTTTCCCAAAATACATGAGTGTTCTGTGGGATATGGTGATGTTTACATGTTGTACTTTCCCAAATGACAAACTTACTAATCCTATTCCATATGACCAGTGTTTTGAAATTAAGCTTTGATCTGGTTTTAGTTGATAGAGATTTTCTCATCCTTTGAACTCCAAAGTCTTCCCATGACCCTGCATGCTCAGATGGCTCTCCACCACTAATGTCTCCTCCTTTTCACCTATCAAAATAAACTATTTTAGTATTTTGCATTTTATTCCGCTTCGTCAATCCTCCTGTTGACATAGCAGACATCCTGAAATGGCCAGCCCTCACCCTGTCTAGGCAAATTCCCCCACAAGTGCTGTGAATTCCATCTATGTTCCCCCCTTTCAGGATTTAGTTTCTTTGGTTACCTCATCCTCTTCTTGTTTCTTAAATCTCTCCCTTCATAGAGTCTTTGCCATCTCAATTTAAACATGTTCAAATAGCTTTATTCAGTAAAAATCTCTTAGCCTGTGTTCCCATCTAGCTACTGCCCTCTTGTCTTTCCTTTACACTATATTTGGCACTTTTTCACCTGACATGCATTCACTAACCCACTGAAATTTGATTTATATCCCCTCCCCAAAATGGCTTAACTGAAATGACTCTTGCCAAGTCACTGATAAACAGCTAAGTGACATGGGCACTTAAATATCTTCTTTTACTCGACATGTGGTTCATTTTCATGCCAAAGTTTCCTTTCTCTCTCATCAGAGGCTCCTTTATCAGGCTCCTGTGAGAACAGTTTCTTCTGTTCTTTTCTGAATTTGATGGAAGTTCCTCCTCAGACTTTTAAATTTTTTCCACTTAGTCTTTAAAATTTGGTTTTCCCAAGTATAAAGCGTGTGGGTATTATACCTATTTCAGGATTCTTAGGAATAACAAGGCTGTAGTAACATAACTGTATGCTACTGACATAGTTTGGATTCAATAACTAGTAGCTAGAAGAGGAAGTATGGTTGTTAGAACTTTAGACTTTGGACTCAGACTTCCTCCTCTGCTACTTTTCAGCTTGTGGCTTTAGGAAAATTCCTCAACCTGTTTTCCTTTATATCCTCATCTGCAAGATGGAGATCACAGATCACAGCTTCATAGTGTGAGGACTCAGTGATGTGTGCTCAAAGTACTTAGTACAGTGCCTGGTAAATACTAAGTTCTCAATTATTATTAACTTTAATAAAATACCTTATTTTTTTACTCATTTGGCCATAAAATGTCCCTAAACCAGCTTTAACTTTCCATTTGTCATTCAACGACCCCAACCCTTCTCAACATTGAACTTTTAAAAAAATTTTCTATTTTTTTTCTTTGAGTAGCTTTAATTTATCTTTTAAAAAGGATTTAACCAATGTGAACACATTTGCTCCTGGCAGCTTCTAATTCATTTGCTCAAGATCTCTTCCGCTGAGTGAAGGACATCCCTTCATACTGCTTAACTTTGAAAGAAGCCAGGTCTACTCTCATTTTTGGAATTTTTGAAACCACTCAAGAGGAGGGTAGGATGGTGTAAAGGCACTGGGACTGGGACCCAGAAGCCCAAGATTCACAGCCTTGCTCCCCCACCAACTCATCTTATGACTTTGGTCAACACCTACCCTTCTGGACTTTAGTTTCTACAACTGAAAAATGAAAATATCTGCTTCAAATATAAAGCACATAGAGAAAACATCCAAAATTATGATTGTGAAAATTTGTAAGATACCAAATTACAAAGCACTCTACAAATATGTGATGTACCTAGAACTGCTTTATTTACAATATCCTTTGACATCTTGATGATCTAAATTTTGGTTATCATCACAAAATAAGTTTATAGGCTTTATGGCTCATTTAACTGTGCTGCTGTAGCTTCTTGTCCTCACTTAATCTGGGCTCCTCTTTCTAAGGACCCACTAGCGCTCTGCTCCAATGGTTTTGAGTATTTTAATCTTAATGTTTCAAAACTTTTCAAATAATGATTCTTCTCTTCTATCTTAATGGCACATTGGAAGAAAAATCAAAACAAATACTAACTGTCCTTAGAGACACATAACTAAAAAGAAAAAAAAAAAGCCCCAACCCCAAAACAATAACAAAAACCATAGCTATTAGCTAAAAACGTTGCCTCTTGAAAACAAAATCATGTCCCTTCTTGGTTCCAGAAAAATACTTTAAAATTGGAAGAGAAAAATAAGACATGATAAATAAGACAGGCTGATCGATTCAAGTACAATTTTGGTGAAAACATTCTCTCTAAGGGGACGATATTGGTTGATGAGTTTCCACCTGGTATCTAAGCCAACCGTAATTACATTGGCACTAAGGATATGCTCACAGTTGATTCAAATTTGGATTGTACGTGACTGTGCCACTTTTTTGTGTGTTATGTGTAATCAACTGAATGAACCGAATATGAAAAACACTTAACACACGCAGTTTAACCAGGAGGATGATGATTCTGCCAGCACTAAGATTTATCTCTGATGGGTTTTCAGTCAGCTAAATTGGGAAGCTTATAATTTTCTACCAGTTTAGACTAAATTTTCTCCAATGGAAAGTGCACTGGTGGTGGGTGGGTGGAGCTCCTCTATTAACTTAGCACCCACAGTTTGCCAGTGTGGGAATTTATGCATTTGTGTTTCATGTTCAAGGTTTTTTTCTGATGCAAGAATAATGTCATGAACTTTAAACGTGTCATAGTTTTCTTCCATATTTTCCTTAGCTTGTAACTTACCAAAATATTGGGATGTTTTGCAAAGATCATTAAATGTATTTTTGGGGGGTTTTAGTCACATATTTCTAGTATCTTATTTGCAGAAAATCTTACTTGCTCTTTCTCCAGCTGGAAGTGATCTCTCATATACTTTTATTTTTGGAGCTCTTTTATGGCATGTTTCACTTTATTTTAGTTTATCGATACCTATATGTGTTCTATTTGTCCCATTATAAAGTAAAACAGCCTTGAGAAAAGATGCTATATACACACTGTATTTCCAATATCTCGAATAGATGAGGTGCTTAAAAGACAAAGTACATAAATCAATCAAAAAATACCTACGTTGAATAACAACAACAAAAAATTTATAGTCCCTGAGAGTAGACAGAAAGATCTAGTGGAAAATGTCTCTTGACTTGAGTAAAAAAACAAGCACTGCTGTTTTCTGGTTACTAAGGAGTTTAGGAGTTGGTGTGACCTTAGGCAACATGTTTATTCTGTTATTTTTTATCTGTAAAATGGAAATATTTTATGTCAACCTCACAGAACCAATGAGAAGCTCTAAGTTAGGAAATATATGTAAGGGTGTTTGTGAACTCCAAAGTGCTATATAAGTGTGAGAAATCAAACCATATGTGAAGGGGAATCTGGGGCTTTTGTTAATTCCCACATTTAACTGGGTTTGAAGTCCTTAGGAGAAATTTATGAGCCATACATTAAGTATACGGAAGAATGCCTCCTTATAATAGGCACTCAGTATATACTTGATGAACTGAATTATTGATAACTTCAACTATCAAAGGGTTCCCTTAGAGAGTCAAGGGAATTGTGCTCTGAGTTGGCACACAAGAATTAGAAACTGACAGCTAGCATGTGACTTTGTGTGCACATGTCACACATGGAGTTTAGATTTGTGCTCAGATTATAATTCCACAGGGCTTTGGATCCATTCCAGAGAGCTGTTTAAAAGAGTTGTGTAGGATTTTACCTAGAGGGCTCAACAAGGACTATTTCTTGAATTGTTCAACAGAAATGTGCTCAGAAATTACCCTTGAGCCGTCCAGCTACTGGATATCTAAAAGCTGTCCCAGAGGCAAGAAATACCTAAAATTTAGAGTGGTTAAGGCAAGTAGATGCTGAAGGCAGGTTTCATTAGTGGTTGTTGCCAAATGGAGTCATAGCAGTTGCTAAGAACTATACCTTATTTACTTTATTCAAAAACTATTTATTGAATCCCTACTCTGGGTCAACCACTGTGTCAGACATGGGGATTTATGTGAGGGCAAGAAGGATGAAAATTTCTGCCATCATGAATAAAACTCCTTAGGAATAGCTGTTGGAATGTACTGTCTCCAGAAGCTGGGGTTAGTAGATAACTCACTAATGGCAGCAGCTGTATCTCTGGGATCCATGAATGGCACACACTGACAGGAACACCTATGGAGGGAAACCAGAGGTTTCTCTACTATCTCAATGTGAAACATCCTGACATGCAAGGAGATCATTGATTTTTAAAAATAAACTTTTATTTTCTTAAAAAGAAAAATTATATCTTGATTCCCATATCAACTTACATTGATTAATTATTCACATCTGTGTTCAGTTTTCCTCTCTTGCATTACTTATCACTTTCTAGCTTATATTACAGTTAACTTTTCTTAAAGGGAGGATAGACTAGAATTAAGCAAAATTGTCATAATTGCTGGAAAATCTATGTACAAAGATCCCCATGCTGTAAGAGAAGTCTAAAATAGTTTTTTAAAAGTTGAGTGACTCAGTAACATTCTCTTCCCATGGCCTCTTGACATATTATTTTGACCTATGGTGAACTCCCTTGTACTTTTAGACATCATTATTTAGTATTCATTATGGTACCTTGAAACGATGCCAAAAAATTGAAGAGAGCATGAAAATATTTATGGGATGGAAGTGCATTCTATAGGCTCTTGAGTATCACTCCAAGAAATTGAATGTGTTTGGACAAAATAAGAGAATTGAGGTTAATTAAATAAAAAATAAAATATTTTTCTTTAAAAGATTTACCATTCAGAATGTTTGCCTACATGCTAGATGTATTGGTTAGAGCTTCAGATTAAGAGCATGGACTTTGAGTTAAGCCTGCTTGGATTTCTACATTTATTATTTATGTGATCTTGGGAAGTTGCTTATGACTACTCTACAGATGAAGAAACTGAGGTTCAGAGAGGTCATTTTTGGTACGTACCTTATAGGTTGTTAGAAGAATAAAATAATGCTATTAAAGCACTTAGCATAGTGCCTACATCCTAATAAATATATATAGCTGTTCAATGATGGAGATATTATTATTCCTAGTCATTTACATCTAAGCATATTTTGGTTAATTCCCTGCCAGATACTGATTTCATTACCATACTATACAATTTTAATGATTATGACCAAGGGTTTTTTAAAATATAAATATTTTTAACTCTTTAAAATCTTTTTTATGGCTTATTTAAAGGGCTTCTGATTCAAACAGAGATCTACTATCTGCTAAATATTTTTACAGATTTTTGAAGGAAAAAGACAAAAATGCTGTTAACCTTGCAAGAGACATTTCTATTAATGATATTTAGTAATCCAATTTGACTATTAATCTTCCATATAAACTTGGAAATGTAAATTCTTGTATATAATATATCAATCAGCTGTCACTGAGGGTTCCCTGTGTGCCAAACTGTTATGTACACAGCAGGGAGATGCTTAATTTAGCTGCAGAGGTTAAAGTTGGCCCCAAGTTCAAAATGAGTTCATGGGTCTAGGATAGAGAGAGATAAAAAGTTCTTCCTTCAATTCAATGACACCTTAAAAGTAAGAATAATATATGAAGACATCTATTTGATGTGTCAGTTATCATACTTCTATTTGCAAGTGACAGAAAAATCAACACTCACTGGCTAAAGACAAAATAAAAACAAAACCACAATAACAAAAAGGAAATTTATTGGCTCACTCAGCTGAAAATAATATATTCAGGTGCAACATAATTCAAAGACTCACACTATGCAATTGAAAACCTGTTTCTCTACATCTCTCATTTCTGTTTTCCAACATATTCTGTTCCACAGACCATAAAGAAGGCTACAAAATAGCCTATTTTTAATTTCTTAAGGAATCTCCATACTGTTCTCCATAGTGGCTGCACCAATTTACATTTCCACCAGCAGTGTACGAGGGTTTCCTTCTCTCCACACCCTCTCCAGCATTTATTGTGTGTGGATTTTTTGATGACAGCCATTCTGACTGGTGTGAGGTGATATCGCATTGCAGCTTTGATTTGCATTTTATGGTACTGGCACAAAAATAGAACTATAGATCAATGGATATTGATAGAAAGCCCAGAAATTAACCCATGCACCTACAGTCAACTAATCTATGACAAAGGAGGCAAGACTTTACAATGGAAGAAAGACTCTCTCTTCAATAAATTGTGTTGGGAAACCTGGACAGATACATGGGAAAAAATACAATTAGAACATTCCTTAACACCATACACAAAAATAAACTCAAAATGGCTTAAAGACCTAAGTGTGAGACCGGGCACTTCAATCTATTCTTTATATTCATTACTTTCATTTTGACTTCATAATTTTTTATACATCCTTATTGGAGTATAATTACTTCACAATGTTGTGTTAGTTTCTGTTGTATAACAAAGTGAATCAGTCATATGCATACATATATCCCCATATCCCCTCCCTCTGCAGCCTCCCTCCCACACACACTATCCCACCCCTCTAGGTCGTCACAAAGCACAGAGCTGATCTCCCTGTGCTATGCTGCTGTTTCCAACTAGCTATCTATTTAACATATGGTAGTGTATATATGTCGATGGTACTCTCACTTCACCCCAGCTTCTCCCTCCCCCTTGGTGTCCTCAAGTCCATTCTCTATGTCTGCGTCTTTATACCTGCCCTTCCCGGTACCATTTTTTTTAAAATTCCATATATATGCTTTAGCATATAGTATTTGTTTTTCTCTTTCTGACTTACTTCACTCTGTATGACAGACTCTAGGTCCTTTCACCTCACTACAAATAACTCAATTTCGTTTCTTATTATGGTTGAGTATTATTCCACTGTATATATGTGCCACATCTTCTTTATCCATTCATCTGTCGATGGACATTTAGGTTGCTTCCATGTCCTGGCTATTGTAAATAATTCTGCAATGAATATTTTGGTACATGACTCTTTTTTTTATTTTTTGCTTTATAACAAATTTAATCAGTTATACATATACATATGTTCCCATATCCCCTCCCTTTTGCGTCTCCCTCCCACCCTCCCTATCCCACCCCTCCAGGCAGTCACAAAGCACCGAGCTGATCACCCTGTGCTATGCGGCTGCTTCCCACTAGCTATCTACCTTACGTTTGGTAGTGTATATATGTCCATGCCGCTCTTTCACTTTGTCACAGCTTACCCTTCCCCCTCCCCATATCCTCAAGTCCATTCTCTAGTAGGTCTGTGTCTGTATTCCTGTCTTACCCCTATGTTCTTCATGACATTTTTTTTCTTAAATTCCATATATATGTGTCAGCATACAGTATTTGTCTTTCTCTTTCTGACTTACTTCACTCTGTATGACAGACTCTGGTTCCATCCACCTCATTACAAATAGCTCAATTTCATTTCTTTTTATGGCTGAGTAATATTCCATTGTATATATGTGCCACATCTTCTTTACCCATTCATCCGATGATGGACACTTAGGTTGTTTCCATCTCCGGGCTATTGTAAATAGGGCTGCTATGAACATTTTGGTACATGACTCTTTTTGAATTATGGTTTTCCCAGGGTATATGCCCAGTAGTGGGATTGCTGGGTAATATGGTAGTTCTATTTTCAGTTTTTTAAGGAACCTCCATACTGTTCTCCATAGTGGCTGCATCAATTTACATTACCACCAACAGGGCAAGAGAGTTCCCTTTTCTCCACACCCTCTCCAGCATTTATTGTTTCTAGATTTCTTGATGATGGCCATTCTGACTGGTGTGAGGTGACACCTTGGTGTAGTTTTGATTTGCATTTCTCTAATGATTAGTGATGTTGAAAATTCTTTCATGTGTTTTTTGGCAATCTGTATATCTTCTTTGGAGAAATGTCTATTTAGGTCTTCTGTCCATTTTCAGATTGGGTTGTTTGTTTTTTTGATATTGAGCTGCATGGGTTGCTTGTAAATTTTGGAGATTAATCCTTTGTCAGTTGCTTCATTTGCAAATATTTTCTCCCATTCTGAGGGTTGTCTTTTGGTCTTGTCTATGGTTTCCTTTGCTATGTAAACTATTAAGTTTCATTCAGTCCAATTTGCTTATTTTTGTCTTTATTTCCATTACTCTGGGAGGTGGGTCAAAAAAGATCTTGCTGTGATCCATGTCAAAGAGTGTTCTGCCTATGTTTTCCTCTAAGGGTTTTATACTGTCTTGCCTTACATTTAGGTCTTTAATCCACTTTGAGTTTATTTTTGTGTATGGTGTTAATGAGTGTTCTAATTTCATTCTTTTACATGTAGCTGTCCAGTTTTCCCAGCACCACTTATTGAAGAGACTGTCTTTTCTCCATTGTATATCCGTGCCTCCTTTGTTGTAAATTAGGTGACATTATGTGCATGGGTTTATCTCTGGGCTTTCCATCCTGTACCATTGATCTATATTTCTGTTTTAGTGCAAGTCCCATACCGTTTGATTACTGTAGCTTTGTAGTATAGTCTGAAGTTGGGGAGTCTTTTATAATATCAGTATGTTGAAAGACTTTGAGATTTATTGAAAGCAAAATCAGAGAGCAGACACAAGCTTTGACCAAGTTGTGAAGCCCCAAAAGTTTTGTCCTAATATTTTGAATGGGTAAGCCCAGTAAAAACATTGAACCTATTACTATTGCCAATTTTCCAACATGTACACCAATAAATAATTTGAACAAAGATCCTTATATTGGGCTAGGAAGTAGATAGTAAGGATGGGAGTCTGGAACTGGACTATTTATCAGCTGTATGGCAAAGTGGATACTATCACTGGAGGTAAATACACTGTTGATACTTCTTGGTATGTGCTAGCCATTCAGTTGCTAAGACTTTTATCCATGGTATTATGGAACACATTCCAGAATAAAACGTCTTAGCAATTGAGAGGTATGGGAGAAATAGTAACTAGGAGGACAGTGGAAATGGGTAGCTCTTAATAAGCACCAGTGATTGATTGATGAAAGAAAATGATTAGTCAGACCTATTAGTCAACAATTTAAAGAAAATCAGGAGAGTCAGAGGGCCTCCAAGATATCATTTAAATAAATTATTTTCTCCTGAAGTTGGAGGAGAAACACAGATGAAGATCAGGCAGAGTGGAAGAGTATCACAGAAAGTTGAATTCTCAGCTTAGACAAGTCTTCTACACCAAGGTTAGCCCTACCAAGGAAGGAGTGGGATCTTGAAAATTAGAATGAGGGTGTTTGGATAGAGGCACTTGAGACCCTTGAAACTTTAGAGTCCTCCAAACCTTCTGGGTCTGCAGAAGAGGCCTACCACCCATTGTTGGGATATAGAAGGTTCCTTCCCCCTTGCTTGAAGACACTCAAGTAAGGCAATTCCTTTTAAGATAATGCTTTCTCTAATTAGGCTCTGCCTCCATCTCCTTTCCTGGCAACTTCAATATTTAATTGAGGTCAAATATTTGAATAATCCAACTGGAAAGTATTGAGCTACCAGGGGAAGATAAATTATATATGTCAAGGAGGATACAGAACCTGGCTTACATGTACTGCCAAGATTTAGAAGAGTATGACTGAGAGGAAATCTTGAGGGTCCTAGATCAAGGGGATGGAATATAAAGCTGGATTAGGAAAAATTTGTCAACATGAAGAATTTTCCTATGACATTCTGTGGACATAAGAGATAATGCTTATAAACAGCTTTTCTATTTGAAAGCTTAGAGAAAAATATTCCTCATTAAATACAGCAGAGATGCTATCGATACAACTTCCTTCTTCCAACAAATGAGAAAAGTGGGAAAGCTAGAGTGTGTCTTTTATACCAGAAGAGAAAAGTCACTAGCTTCCCATGCTCCTTAGTATGCTTCATTTACCAAGGCAATAAAGACTATAACACAGGGGGCAAAAAAAAAAAAAAAAAAAAAAGAAGGTACAATCTGTTTACAGGACATATATTAAGTTAACCTTAAAACTGCATTCCAATATACATTAGGTGCAGACAAATACTGTTTGGTTCCACTTACATGAGATACCTAACATAGTCAAATTCATAGAGTCAGAAAGTACACTGGTAGATGCCAGGAGCCAGGGGGGTAGGGATGTGGGGAAGGGGAATGGGGAGTTAGTGTTTAATTAGGACATAGTTTCAGTTTAGGAAAGTGAAAAATTCGGGAGATGGATGATGGTGAGAGTTGCATAACAATGTGAATGTACTTAGTACCACTGAACTGTACAGTTAAATATGGTTAAAATGTATGTTTTAAGTTATGTGACTTTCACAACAATTAAAAAAACATTAAAAAAAGAAAAGGATACACTGGTAGGGGAGCACCGGTATCACTGAGAACTCAGACATGCTGTCAGAACTTGGACCCCAAGTAGTGCTGTGGATTATAGGATCCTGGAATAGCTGAGGCCAGGTGGCAACATTTTACCATCAAAGGCAAGGCAAAAAAAGTGTACTAGACACTATCATACTTCACTCACATGTCCTCTTTTTCAGGCATAAATTTCCCCAGTTGCTGAGAATATTGGTTAGTATTGGCACATAGCTGTGTCCCTTGGTCTCAGGGAACTGTATCGTTCAAGGTTAAACTACTTTGCCCAGCAGACAAGATTCTGCCAATGATTGGCTGATAGGAGGGCATCTAAAAGTCTGGCCCTTTTGACTCACTTTGGGACAATTCTGAGGAGTCCTTCCTGCTTCAGAACAATCTGTTGGATTGGTTTAATTCTCGTTTGCAACTTCACTGATGATGGACTACCATAAACCTAACCAGGTAACATACCTAATGCAGTTGCTACACTGGTTGTGGTATCTTTGCTAGAATAGATTAACATTGCTCTGCCTACATGGTATGTGACTGTTGATTTGGTAAAAGCATTCTTTTACTTATCCATCATGAAGGAAGATCAGAAACAGATTGTACTCATAAGGGAAGGTCAACAGTACACTTTCAAAATCTTACTTCAAGGCTCTATTAATTCTGCTATTTGTCATAATTTAGTCCAAAGGGGCCTCAATTATCTGGAAATTCTGCAGAAGACCACTGTTCCGTTATATTGATTACATTATGTTAATGGGATCTGATGAACAAGAACTGGCAAATATTCTGGATGCTTTGGTAAAGCATTTGTGCTCTGGAAAGTAGGAGAAAAACCCTACAAAAATTCAGGGACATACCATATTACTGAAGTGTTTAGGGGTTTATGGTCTTGGGTATACCTTTGTATCCCTTCCAGAATGTGGCACAATTATTGCACCTTGTACTTTCTACACTTAAGGAAGAAGCAGAAATGTTGGTAGGCTCTTTGGGTTTTGTGGTCCACATATTCTACACGGTTACTTTAATGCTCAACTTATATGGTGAAATGCTTCTCATTTTGAGAAGGACTCAGATCAAGATCGAGAAAGGACACTTCAGCACATCTAGTTTGCAATATAAGCAGTTCTGCTACTAGGGATATGAAATTTAGCAGATCTTATATAATTTAGCAGATGCTAGAGTGGTAAAGAAAGATGCTGTTTGGAGTTTCTGGAAAGACCAAATAAGAGAAACACAGTACAGACTCATAAGGTTCTAGAGTAAGGACAAGCCTTATACAGTTTATAACTACTATACACCATTCAAACAGCCTTGGCATATTACTGGTCCCTAAGAGAAACTGAGCATTTCATCATGGGGCCTAAGTGACCATGAATCTGAAACTGCCCATCATGATTTGAGTGCTGCTAGATACACCGAGTCATAAAGTCAGGTAAATGAGAAGCTATTCATTGTATAATGGGAGTGGTACATGATAGGGCTTGTGCAGAAGGCACAAGTAAACTACATGAGCAACCAGTCCATATAACCATTACATGACAGTATTGTTGATGTTTCTTTTCAGCATAAATTTATATAAAAAAGGTAGGGGGGCTTCCCTGGTGGCTCAGTGGTTGGGAGTCCGCCTGCCGATGCAGGGGACATGGGTTCGTGCCCTGGTCCAAGAGGATCCCACATGCCGTGGGGCGGCTGTGTCCGTGGGCCATGGCTGCTGAGCCTGCGCGTCTGGAGCCTGTGCTCCGCAATGGGAGAGGCCACGACAGTGAGAGGCCCGCGTACTGAAAAAAAAAAAAGTAGGGGGAGAGTTCCTATGAACAGATGATGAAGGAAGAAAAAGGTAAACCCAATCACATTTAGGTTGGCTGAAAAGGGACAACTCATTCATTATAGTTCCCCTCAAGCTGGCTCTGAAAAGCAGCAGTGAGGTGAAATCTTCCTAGTTGGCAGAGCTGTGGGTGGAGAGAAAATTGGCACAAGGCATGAGTATACATATGTACATAGTGGTGGTGACTAGCTTAACAGTTTTTCCAGGGGCCTGAAAGGAAAAAAAATTGGAAAATGAAGGACAAAG
The DNA here is from genome assembly GCF_025265405.1 of Mesoplodon densirostris. Lineage (NCBI taxonomy): Eukaryota > Metazoa > Chordata > Mammalia > Artiodactyla > Ziphiidae > Mesoplodon > Mesoplodon densirostris. Next base: position 94,919,221 of record NC_082667.1, on the reverse strand, counting down.
AATATTTGAGAAGAGACATGGTAATGAACCCATGGAAGTGATCACAGAGTGTGAGGATATTTTTGTTGTAATTTAATGACCACCAGAATGTATACAATTCAGAAAACTAAACTACCAAGTGGAGGAAATAACTTAGAAGCTATCTACTAGTGTCTGTCCTTGGTCACTCCGATTCCTGTGCTCAGGTACTATCTAATGAGCTCAGGCGCTGGAGAGCTTTTAGTTACAGGGAAGTTCCCTTCAACCCCATCGCACTGCACTTTCCCAGGTGGACCAAAACCAGTGATTGACTGAAATGAATATACAAAGGGGTACAGCCTCCTCTCCTTAACGTGAGACCAAATCTGTGTTGCTGTTTGCATTCCAGAGCTTCTCCATGGTATCAAACTAAAGCTAGTCTTCAAACAAGAACCCATTCTTGCTCGGTTATTTTCTCCACCTTATCTTGCTTCTCTCATCCCACTTCTCCTGAGAATATTCCTTCAATAAATAATTTTAACAAGGATGCTGGTCTCAGGTTGATTCTAGGGACTCTGACCTAAGACAGGAACCATCAGCATAATAGTGATATTTGGAGCCATGCGTGCCAATGAGATCACCTAAGAAGGATGCAGAGCGAGAACAACTCTGGAGAATAACAATAGTTAAAGAACAGTAATAGGAAGAAACACCTAGATGCTGAGAACTAGGAAGTAAACCAAGAGGGTGTCACAGAAGCCAAAAAGGAAAGTTTCAAGAAAGAAAAAAGTAGTTGAAGTGTCAAGTGGGAGGAAAGCTGTAGCAGATGATATTAGTGCCCTTGCCAGATTTACTGGATTCTCTTTCACTTTAGAGTTTTGCCCTTGTGCAATTAGAGGGGGCTTGCCTTCAGGGCCTGGTAGTTACCCCAATGTCTGTTGGGGGTGAAGTACAAAATCTCCAATCCTTTGCTTTCCAGTAGAACAAACTCTGCAGTACAATTTATGTTTCAGAGCTTCCTGTGGGGTCAGGTGGAGGCTAGTCTTGCTTAACCTCTTCCATTTTCCTATCCTAGTTCCCTCACTCCCTTATAGACTCCTCCTGAGAGCTTGGGCTCCTTAGAAATCAAGTTTGAGATTCTGATTCACATAATTTTTTAAAGGATTGCTAAGACAAGACTTAAAAAAAAAGTAAGTGTTTTTAGGATTTGGAAAGTAGGATATAACTTGTAAAAGCAGGGCAAAAGTCTGATTAGACTGGCTAGAAGAATAAATGGGAGGTGAGTTACAGAAGTCAATGAATTTAGACAAATATACCAAGCATTCTGTTATGAAACTAAGCAGAGTCATAGGGGTAGAGAGATTTGGGATGAAGTAAAGAGAGGTATGTACGCCTGCACACGTGTGTGTACATAAGCGTGCATGTAGGTGTTTTAAGATGTCAGATTCTTGAGCATTCTATGTTTAGAGAAAATAACCAACAAAAGGGAGAAATTGACAATCATGGAAAAGAGGTGGAACCAGTGTCACTGAATACCTGTGTGATTCTCATAAAAGTGTATGTGATTAAAAACCACAAACTTGGAATAAAGGATGAATGGAAGCATATTTTATTTTTATATCTAGTAAAAGTTCTTGTAGTATAAAGCCTCAAGTACTCAGATGCAACCAAATGTCCTGAATAGATAGTAATGATAATTTTCAGTAAATTGGTGAAGAGGACCTTAAGAATAATAGGTTGCTGATTGCCTGACTTGTGCCATATTAAATATATTTCTTGTTGTTAGGTATCAGATGTGATAAGCTATATAGCAAATGATGAATGCTATTTTAGGAGTTTACCAGTTACTTAAAAGCAGACTGATAATATAATCAAATTGGAATGGATAAAGGCAACAAAAATATGGATATAGAACAAGGAACTAAATGAGAATTTGAATGTTTTAAATTCAATTAACATAAAATCATAAGTAGGCTGTGTGGTAGGGGCTACTAAAAAGTTTAGACAATGAGTACTGTCTCAATGATATTATAATTCTTATCATATACTTGAAATACTTATTGAAAAGTCTAAAAGTTATTTATAGCAGCACAGGCTCATCATGTAAATTTTTCCACTTATTTTTCCATCTGCAATTGCCAACTGTCCACAAAGGTCATTCATATTCTTTTCCATTTTCTCCTTGTTATTTTTCAAAGAGTCTGTCCTCTTAGCTCCAGGAACTCTCACCTATTTGCACATTTTCATCTGTTGGATTAATTCAGGAAGTTTGTAGATTGGCAACTCTTCATCGTACTCAGCTTATCCTCTCTGCTACCATAAATGCAAGTAGATATATAAGCCATGGCTCCAAGGCCAAGGATGTTATGTTATCATCCAGTCTGAGATGTGACAAGAACTATTAACTTCATGAGGATCCCTTCTGTAATCTTTACACCCCAGGATGTCAATTCATTTTTGTTTTCTCCTTGGCATTTCCATTATGTTTTATTTAGAGAAGCAAGTGTGAAGAGTTAAAAGGCATCTGGTTCTCAAGCTTCTGGAAATTGCTTGACCTGAAATGTTAAGTTTTGTACTTTACTCTGTGGGTCAGCTGATTCAGACTCAGTCAGACCCTAGTGGGTTAGTCATTTTAAAGGTCACATGCCATCCAGTGGGACTGTCCTGTCAACTTTCCCCCTTTCTTGCTACCATCTCAATACAGAGGTCATTCAGTGTGGCCTGGATTGGAGATGACCTTTCTATGATAGTCAGGTCTTGTAACTGTTCTCCTTATTTACACTTTATAACAAAAATAATAATTGGTGAGTGTGAAATTTTGTAAAGATAACCCTTCTGCTATGGGTTCATCCAGAAGCCGTTTGTTGCTAAACGTTTTTATTCACTTTGTTACTACAAGGAACAGCTAATGCTCTGTCACTGACTCTGTGGTCCCTTTCTAAATCCCTTGGTTTTCAGAAGTTATTAGTACTTATTTTCAGATAACTGTATGGATAAAAACATTCCATGCATAAAAAAAATTATGGGAGGTGCTACCTAAATGAAACCACAATGTCAGGAATTCTAGATTTTCAGCTTACCAGAAAAGCAGACACATTTTTAGAGTTACTCAAAATATTAATATATGTTAAAACTTCAGTCTGATGAATCTAGGTAAATATGGCCATCAAATAGCCAGGCAGAAGATGTAATAATTCTACAAAACCCATTTGCCTTTTGCACTTTTCCCTCTACTCTATCCTTACGCCTCTCTCTTTTCCTTGTCAGTTGTACTCCTGCTTTAACCAATTTATGTAGTCCCTGAATCAAATAAATGTTGTTCCTTCCTCATCGTCAGAGACCTAGAGTATAACGAAGGTGGGGAGCAGTATTGTGTTCATAAATAACCACAGGACAATGTATTAAATGTTCTGAAAATAGTAAATATCAGGTGCTCTATATTGAGGATGAGACTATCAAAGCAGAGAAATTAAACTCAGATTGTGAGGAAGTAGGGGCAAAACTGAACTTGTGTTCCTCTGCATTCTCCTTCTGTACGGAAAATTCTGCTGCTCACTTAGTCTTTCAAACTTCTTTTAGGCTTTCACCATGGAGGTCCAACCCATCAACAAAGCTTGTAGATCTATCTCCTTAAGCACTGGCCTCTTCTCCCCATTTCTTCTCCCACTATTCTTACAGCCCCTCTCTTTAGTTTTTAGAAGTCACAAAAATGCTTTCCAAAATCATGTTTCCTAAATCTAGAATGCCCTTCATCGATTGCTTGGTTAGGTTTTCCTCTTCCAGTGAGAGTATTTGTTCTTGGAGGGCAGGGGCTGTGAAAGAGCAGTGACTTCTTAGCTGAGTGTGTAAGAATAGCTGGGAGTTTCACATTAGATGTGTGAAAGAAGGCAGAAGCGTGGAAGAGTACCAAATAATTTGGAAGGTTTAGGACGTTTGCTTCAATTCTTCTGTTAAGGGTTGTACTACTGTGAGAACAGGCATATTTGGAAAACTGCAAGTAGTTTTGTGTAGTAGTCTATGTTGGAGAAATGGCAGAAGTGACATTGCAGAAGATTTAGTAAACACCAAAATCATTTATAACAGGCCAAACACTTTAAAATTTTCCAATTAAAAATCAGTCTTCCATACACCAAGATTAAGTGGGGTTTATCCCAGGAATGCAAGGATTCTTCAATATATGCATATCAATCAATGTGATACATGATATTAACAAACTGAAGGAGAAAAATCATATAATTATCTCAATAGATGCAGAGAGAGCATTCGACAATATTCAACACCCATTTATGAAAAAAACCTCCAGAAAGTAGGCATAGAGGGAACTTACCTCAACATAATAAAGGCCATATATGACAAATCCAAGCCAACATCATCCACAATTGTGAAAAACTGAAAACATTTCCACTAAGATCAGGAACAACACAAGGTTGCCCATTCTCACCACTATTATTCAACATAGTTTTGGAAGTCTTAGCCACAGCAATCAGAGAAGAAAAAGAAAATAAAAGGAATCCAAATTGGAAAAGGAGAAGTAAAGCTGTCAGTGTTTACAGATGACATGATGCTATATATAGAGAATCCTAAAGATGCTAGAAGAAAATTACTAGAGCTAATCAATGAATTTAGTAAAGTAGCAGGATACAAAATAAATGCACAGAAATCTCTGGCATTCCTATAGACTAATGATGAAAAATCTGAAAGTGAAATTAAGAAAACACTCCCATTTACCATTGCAACAAAAAGAAAAAAAAATACCTATGAATAAGTCTACCTAAGGAGACAAAAGTCCTGTATGCAGAAAATTATAAGACACTGATGAAAGAAATTAAAGATGACAAAAATAGGTGGAGAGATATACCATGTTCTTGGATTGGAAGAATCAATATTGTGAAAATAACTATACTACACAAAGCAATCTACAGATTCAATGCAATCCCTATCAAATTACCAATGGCATTTTTCAGAGAACAATAACAAAATATTTCAGTTTGTATGGAAACACAAAGGAACCCGAATACCCAAAGCACTCTTGAGAAAGAAAAATGGAGGTGGAGGAATCAGGGTCCTGGCTTCAGACTATAATACAAAGCTAGAGTAATCAAGACAGTATGATACTGGCACAAAAACAGAAATATAGATCAATGGAACAGGATAGAAAGTCCAGAGATAAACCCATGCACATATGCTCAACTTATGTTTGATAAAGGAGGCAAGAATATACAATGGAGAAAAGACAGTCTCTTCAATAAGTGATACTGGGAAAACTGGACAGCTGCATGTAAAAGAATGAAACTAGAACACTCCCTAACACCACACACAAAAATAAACTCAAAATGGATTAAAGACCTAAATGTAAGGGCAGAAACTATCAAACTCTTAGAGAAAAACATAGACAGAGCACTCTGTGACATAAATCACATCAAAAGCCTTTTTGACCCACCTCCTAGAGAAATGGAAATAAAAACAAAGATAAACAAATGGGACCTAATGAAACTTCAAAGCTTTTGCACAGCAAAGGAAACCATAAAGAAGGCAACCTTCAGAATGGGAGAAAATATTTGCAAATGAAGCAACTGACAAAGTATTAATCTCCAAAATTTACAAGCAACTCATGCAGCTCAGTATCAAAAAAAACAAACAACCCAATCCGAAAAAGGGAAGAAGACATAAATAGACTTTTCTCCAAAGAAGACATACAGATTGCCAACAAACACAGGAAAGGATCCTCAACATCACTAATCATTAGAGAAATGTAAATCAAAATCACAGTGAGGTATCACCCCACACCAATCAGAATGACCATCATCAAAAAATCTCGAAACAATAAATGCTGGAGAGGGTGTGGAGAAAAGGGAAAGCTCTTGCAAAGTAGGTGGGAATGTAAATTGATGCAGCCACTATGGAGAACAGTATGGAGGTTCCTTAAAATCTAAAAATAGAACTACCATACGATGCAGCAATCCCACTACTGGGCGTAGACCCTGAGAAAACCATAATTCAAAAAGAGTCATGTACCACAATGTTCATTGCAGCTCTATTTACAATAGCCAGGAAATGGAAGCAACCTAAGTGCCCATTGATACATGAATGGATAAAGAAGATGTGGCACTGGGCTTCCCTGGTGACGCAGTGGTTGAGAGTCCACCTGCCAATGCAGGGGACACGGGTTCGGGCCCCAGTCCGGGAAGATCCCACATGCCGTGGAGCGGCTGGGCCCATGAGCCATGGCTGCTGAGCCTGTGCGTCCGGAGCCTGTGCTCCACAACGGGAGAGGCCACAACAATGAGAGGCCTGCATACCGAAAAAAAAAAAAAAAAAAAAAAAGATGTGGCACATATATAAAGTGGAATATTACTCAGCCATAAAAAACCCTGAAATTGAGTTACTTGTAGTGAGGTGGATGGACCTAGAGACTGTCATACAGAGTGAAGTAAGTCAAAAAGAGAAAAATAAATACCGTACGCTAAAACACATATATATGGAATCTAAAAAAAAAAAAAAAAAAAAAAAAAAAGAAAAAAATGGTCATGAAGAATCTAGGGGCAAGAGGGGAATAAAAGTTCAGACCTACTAGAGAATGGACTTCAGGACATGGGGAGGGGGAAGGGTAAGCTGGCACAGTGAGAGAGTGACATGGACATATATACACTACCAAATGTAAAGCCTATAGCTACTGGGAAGCAACTGCATAGCACAGGGAGATCAGCTTGGTGCTTTGTGAACCCATAGAGGGGTGGTATAGGGAGGGAGGGAGATGCAATAGGGAAGAAATATAAGGATATATGAATATGTATAACTGATTCACTTTGTTATAAAGCAGAAACTAACACACCATGGTAAAGCAATTATACTCTAATAAAGACGTTTAAAAGAAAATCAATCTTCCACTCATTATTTTAATTATTTTTTGTGAATTTCATTTCATTTATTTTTTATACAGCAGGTTCTTATTAGTTGTTCATTTTATACATATTAGTTTAATACCATATTTAGAAAGTAGTAGCAATTCCTTTTATATCTCATCTTCTTTTTTTTTTCTTTGAATTTTTTTTAAAGTGTTTATTGAATTTATTACAGTATTGTTTCTGTTTTATATTTTGGTTTTTTGGCCGCAAGGCATGTGGGATCCTAGCTTCCCATCCAGGGATAAAACCCTCAACCTCTCGACTGGAAGATGAAGTCCCAACCACTGGACCACCAGGGAAGGCCCCTTTCTTTGAATTTTATATAATTATTTTTTTATAGAGCAGGCTCTTATTAGTCATCAATTTAATACACATGAGGGTATACATGTCAATCCCAATCGCCCAATACATCATATCACCCCACCCCCACCACTTTCCCCCCTTTGTATCCATACATTTGTTCTCTACATTTGTGTCTCAGTTTCTGCCCTGCAAACCGATTCATCTGTACCATTTATCTAGGTTCCACGTATATGCATTAATACACAATATTTGTTTTTCTCTTTCTGACTTACTTCATTGTATGACAGTCTCTAGATCCAGCCATGTCTCAGCAAATGAACCAATTCGTCCCATTTTATGGCTGAGTAATATTCCATTGTATATATGTACCACACCTTCTTTATCCATTTGTCTGCAATGGGCATTTAAGTGGCTTCCGTGATCTGGCTATTGCAAATAGTGCTGCAATGAACATTGCGGTGCATGTGTCTTTTTAATTATGGTTTTCTCTGAGTATATGCCCAGTAGTGGGATTGCTGGATCATACGGTAATTCTCTTTTTAGTTTATTAAGGAAACTCCATACTGTTCTCCATAGTGGCTGTATCAATGTAGAGTACCACCAAAAGTTCAAGAGGGTTCCCCTTTCCCCACACCCTATCCAACATATGTTGTTTGTAAATTTTCTGATGATGCCCATTCTTTTTTTTTTCTTTTCTTTTTTGTACATCTCTATTGGAACATAATTGCTTTACAATGGTGTGTTAGTTTCTGCTTTATAACAAAGTGAATCAGTTATACATATACATATGTTCCCATACCTCTTCCCTCTTGCGTCTTCCTCCCTCCCACGCTCCCTATCCCACCCCTCTAGGTGGTTACAAAACACCAAGCTGATCTCCCTGTGTTATGTGGCTGCTTCCCACTAGCTATCTATTTTATGTTTGGTAGTGTATACATGTCCGTGCCACTGTCTTTGTCACAACTTACCCTTCCTCCTCCACATATCCTGAAGTCCATTCTCCAGTAGGTCTGTGTCTTTATTCCTGTCTTGCCCCTAGGTTCTTCATGATATTTTATTTTCTTAGATTCCATATATATGTGTTAGCATATGGTATTTGTCTTTCTCTTTCTGACTTACTTCACTCTGTATGACAGACTCTAGGTCCATCCACCGCACTACAAATAACTCAATTTTGTTTCTTGTTATGTCTGAGTAATATTCCATTGTATATATGTGCCACATCTTCTTTAACCATTCATCCGATGATGGACACTTAGGTTGCTTCCATCTCCTGACAACTATAAATACAGTTGCAATGAACATTTTAGTACATGACTCTTTTTGAATTATGGTTTTCTCAGGGTCTATGTCCAGGGTATATGACCCAGCAATCCCTGGGATTGTTGGGTCATATGGTAGTTATATTTGTAGTTTTTAAGGAACCTTCACACTGTTCTCCATAGTGGTTGTACCAATTCACATTCCCACCAACAGTGCAAGAGTGTTCCCTTTTCTCCACACCCTCTCCAGCATTTATTGTTTCTAGATTTTTTTGATGATGGCCATTCTAACTGGTGTGAGACGATATCACATTGTAGTTTTGATTTACATTTCTCTAATCATTAATGATGTTGAGCATTCTTTCATGTGTTTGTTGGCAATCTGTATATCTTCTTTGGAGAAATGTCTATTTCGGTCTTCTGCCCATTTTTGGATTGGGTTATTTGTTTTTTTTTTTTTATTGAGTTGCATGAGCTGCTTGTAAATTTTGGAAATTAATCCTTTGTCAGTTGCTTCATTTGAAAATATTTTCTCCCATTCTGGGGGTTGTCTTTTGGTCTTGTTTATGGTTTCCTTTGCTTCATTAGGTCGCATTTGTTTATTTTTGTTTTTATTTCCATTTCTCTAGGAGGTAGGTCAAAAAGGATCTTGCTGTGAGTTATGTCATAGAGTATTCTGCCTATGTTTTCCTCTAAGAATTTGATAGTTACTGGCATTACATTTAGGTCTTTAATCCATTTTGAGCTTATTTTTGTGTATGGTGTTAAGGAGTATTTTAATCTCATACTTTTACATGTACCAGTCCAGGCATTCCTTTCTCCACTGTACATTCCTGCCTCCTTTATCAAAGACGAAGAGACCATATGTGCGTGGGTTTATCCGTGGGCTTTCTATCCTGTTCCATTGATCTATATTTCCGTTTTTGTGCCAGTACCATACTCTCTTGATTACTGTAGCTTTGTAGTATAGTCTGAAATCAGGGAGCCTGATTCCTCCAGCTCCGTTTTTGGTTCTCAAGATTGCTTTGGCTATTAGGGGTCTTTTATGTTTCCAAACAAACTTTGAATTTTTTTGTTCTAGTTCTGTGAAAAATGCCAGTGGTAGTTTGATAGGGATTGCATTGAATCTGTAGATTGCTATGGATAGTACATCATTTTCACAATGTTGATTCTTCCAATCCAAGAACATGGTACATCTCTCCATCTATTTGTAACATCTTTAATTTGTTTCATCAGTGTCTTATAATTTTCTGCATAAAGGTCTTTTGTTTCCTTAGGTAGGTTTATTCCTAGATATTTTATTCTTTTTGTTGAAATGGTAAATGTGAGTGTTTTCTTAATTTCACTTTCAGATTTTTCATCATTAGTGTATAGGAATGCCAGAGATTTCTGTGCATTAATTTTGTATCCTGCTACTTTACCAAATTCATTGATTAGCTCTAGTAGTTTTCTGGTAGCATCTTTAGGTTTCTGTATGTATAGTATCATGTCATCTGTAAACAGTGACAGCTTTACTTCTTCTTTTCCGATTTGGATTTCTTTTCTTTCCCTTTATTCTCTGATTGCTGTGGCTAAAACTTCCAAAACTATGTTGAATAATAGTGGTGAGAATGGGCAACCTTGTCTTTTTCCTGATCTTAGTGGAAATGCTTTCAGTTTTTCACCATTGAGTATGATGTTGGGTGTGGGTTTGCCATATATGGCCTTTATTATGTTGAGGAAAATTACCTCTATGCCTACTTTCTGAAGGGTTTTTTATCATAAATCAGTGTTGAATTTTGTTGAAAGCTTTCTCTGCCTCGATTGAGATGATCATATGGTTTTTCCCCTTCAATTTGTTAATATGTTGTATCACGTTGATTGATATGTGTATATTGAAGAATCCTTGCATTCCTGGAATAAACTCCACTTGATCATGGTGTATCATCCTTTTAATGTGCTGTTGGATTCTGTTTGCTAATATTTTGTTGAGGATTTTTGCATCTATGTTCATCAGTGATATTGGCCTGTAGTTTTCTTTCTTTGTGACATCCTTCTCTGGTTTTGGTATCAAGGTGATGGTGGCTTTGTAGAATGAGTTTGGGAGTGTTCCTCCCTCTGCTATATTTTAGAAGAGTTTGAAAAGAATAGATGATAGCTCTTCTCTAAATGTTTGATAGAATTTGCCTGTGAAGCCATCTGGTCCTGGGCTTTTGATTGTTGGAAAATTTTTAATCACAGTTTCAATTTCAGTGCTTGTGAATGCTCTGTTTATATTTTCTATTCCTTCCTGATTCAGTCTTGGCAGGTTGTGCATTTCCAAGAATTTGTCCATTTCTTCCAGGTTGTCCATTTTATTGGCATAGAGGTGTTTGTAGTAATCTCTCATGATCTTTTGTATTTCTGCAGTGTCAGTTGTTACTTCTCCTTTTTCATTTCTAATTCTATTGATTTGAGTCTTCTCCCTTTTTTTCTTGATGAGTCTGGCTAATGGTTTATCAATTTTGTTTAACTTCTCAAAGAACCAGCTTTTAGTTTTATTAATCTTTGCTATCATTCCCTTCATTTCTTTTTCATTTATTTCTGATCTGATCTTTATTATTTCTTTCTTTCTGCTAAGTTCAGGTTTCTTTTGTTCTTCTTTCTCTAATTGATTTAGTTGCAAGGTTAGGTTGTTTATTTGAGATTATTTGAGGTTATTTATTAGGTTGTTTGTCTTGTTTCTTATGGTAGGATTTTATTACTATATACTTCCCTCTTAGACTGCTTTTGCTGCATCCCTTAGGTTTTGGGTCGTCCTGTATCCATTGTCATCTGTTTCTAGGTATTTTTTGATTTCCTCTTTGATTTCTTCAGTGGTCACTTCGTTATTAAGTAGTGTATTGTTTAGCCTCCATGTGTTTTTATTTTTTTACAGAAATTTTCCTGTAATTGATATCTTGTCTGATAGTGTTGTCATCGGAAAAGATACTTGATACAATTTCAATTTTCTTAAATTTACCAAGGCTTGATTTGTGACCCAAGATATGAACTATCCTGGAGAATATTCCATGAGCACTTGAGAAAAATGTGTATTCTGTTGTTTTTGGATGGAATGTCCTATAAATATCAATTAGGTCCATCTTGTTTAATGTGCCCTTTAAAGCTTGTGTTTCCTTATTTATTTTCATTTTGGATGATCTGTACATTGGTGAAAGTGGGGGGTTAATGTCCCCTACTATTAATGTGTTACTGTCGATTTCCCCTTTTATGACTGTTAGTATTTGCCTTATGAATTGAGGTGATCCTATGTTGGGTGCATAAATGTTTCCAGTTCTTTTTTTGTTTTGTTTTGTTTTTGTTTTTGTTTTTGTTTTGCGGTACGTGGACCTCTCACTGTTGTGGCCTCTCCCATTGCAGAGCACTGGCTTTGGACACGCAGGCTCAGCAGCCATGTCTCATGGGCCCAGCTGCTCCGTGGCATGTGGGATCCTCCTGGACCGGGGCATGAACCTGTGTCCCCAGCATCGGCAGGCGTACCCTCAACCACTGCGTCCCCAGGGAAGCCCTGTTTCTAATTCTTATATCTTGTTTTTGATTGATCCCTTGATCATTATATAGTGTCCTTCTTTGTCTCTTGTAATAGTCTTTATTTTAAAGTCTATTTTGTCTGATATGAGAATTGCTACTCCAGCTTTCTTTTCATTTCAAATTGCATGGAATATCTTTTTCCATCCCCTCACTTTCAGTCTGTATGTGTCTCTAGGTCTGAAATCGGTCTCTTGTAGACAGTATACATATGGGTCTTGTTTTTGTTTCCATTCAGCCAGTCTGTGTCTTTTGGTGGGAGTATTTAATCCATTTACATTTAAGGTAATTATTGATATGTATGTTCCTATTCCCATTTTCTTAATTGTTTTGGGTTTGTTATTGTTGGTCTTTTCCTTCTCTTGTGTTTCTTGCCTAGAGAAGGTCCTTTAGCATTTGTTGTAAAGCTGGTTTGGTGGTGCTGAACTCTCTCAACTTTTGCTTGTCTGTAAAGGTTTTAATTTCTCCATCAAATCTGAATGAGATCCTTGCTGGGTAGAGTAATCTTGGTTTTAGGTTCTTCTCCTTCATCACTTTAAATATGTCCTGCCAGTCCCTTCTGGCTTGCAGAGTTTCTGCTGAGCGATCCACTGTTACCCTTATGGGTATTCCCTTGTGTGTTATTTGTTGTTTTTCCCTTGATGCTTTTAATATGTTTTCTTTGTATTTAATTTTTGACAGTTTGATTAATATGTGATTTGGTGTGTTTCTCCTTGGATTTACCCTGTGTGAGTCTCTCTGTGCTTCCTGGACTTGTTAACTATTTCCTTTCCCATTTTAAGGAAGTTTTCCACTATAATTTCTTCAAATATTTTCTCAGTCCCTTTCTTTTTCTCTTCTTCTTCTGGAACCCCTATAATTCGAATGTTGGTGCATTTAATGTTGTCCCAGAAGTCTCTGAGAATGTCCTCAGTTTTTTTCATTCTTTTTTCTTTATTCTGCTCTGCATTAGTTATTCCCAATATTTTATCTTCCAAGTCACTTATCCATTCTTCTGCCTCAGTTATTCTGCTATTGATTCCTTCTAGAGTATTTTTAATTTCATTTGCTGTGTTGTTCATCATTGCTTGTTTCCCCTTTAGTTCTTCTAGATCCTTTTTAAATGTTTCTTGCATTTTCTCTTTTCTATTTCCAAGATTTTGGATCAACATTACTATCATTATTCTGAATTCTTTTTCAGGTACACTGCTTATTTCCTCTTCATTTGTTACATCTGGTGGGTTTTAATCTTGCTCCTTCATCTGCTGTGTGTTTTTCTGTCTTCTCATTTTGCTTATCTTACTGTGTTTGGGGTCTCCTTTTCACAGTCTGCAGGTTCGTAATTCCCGTTGTTTTTGGTGCCTGTCCCCAGTGGCTAAAGTTGGTTCAGTGGGTTGTGTAAGCTTCCTGGTGGAGGGGAGTAGTGCCTGTGTTCTGGTGTATGAGGCTGGATCTTGTCTTTCTGGTGGGCAGTTTCACGTCTGGTGGTGTGTTTTGGGGTGTCTGTGGACTTATTATTATTTTAGGCATCCTCTCTGCTAATGGGTGGGGTTGTGTTCCTGTCTTGCTAGTTGTTTGGCATAGGGTGTCCAGCACTGTAGCTTGCTGGTCGGTGAGGGAAGCTGGGTGTTGTTGTTGAGATGGAGATCCCTGGGAGATTTTCGCCCTTTGATATTACGTGGAGCTGGGAGATCTCTTGTGGACCAGTGTCCTGAAGTTGGCTCTCCCACCTCAGAGGCACAGCACTGACTCCTGGCTGCAGCACGAAGAGCCTTTCATCCACACAGCTCAGAATTAAAGGGAGAAAAAGTACAAAGAAAGAAAGAATGAGGATAATATATAATAAAGTATGATAAAATAAAGTTATTAAAATAAATATTAAGAAATAAATTTTTATTAAGAAAAATAAAACCCAAACTGACCGACAGAACCCTAGGACAAATAATGAAAGCAAAGTTATACAGACAAAATCTCACACAGAAGCATACACATACACACTCACAAAAAGAGGAAAAGGGGGAAAAATAATAAATCTTTCTCTCAAAGTCCAGCTCCTCAACTTGCAATGATTCGTTGTCTATTCAGGTATTCCACAGATGCAGGGTACATCAAGTTGATTGTGGAGATTTCATCCACTGCTCCTGAGCCTGCTGGGAGAAATTTCCCTTTCTCTTCTTTGTTCACACAGCTGCCGGGGCCCAGGTGTGGATTTGGCCCCACCTCTGCCTGTAGGTCACCGGAGGGCATCTGTTCATCACTCAGACAGGATGGGGATAAAGCAGCAGCTGATTCAGGGGCTCTGGCTCACTCAGGCTGGAGGGAGGGAGGGGCACGGATGTGGGACCAGCTTACGCTGGCAGAGGCCGATGGGACGTTGCACCAGCCTGAGGTGCACTGTGCGTTCTCCCAGGGAAGTTGTCCCTGGATCATGGACCCTGGCAGTGGCGCGCTGCACAGGCTCCCAGGAGGGGAGTTGTGGAGAGTGACCTGTCCTTGCACACAGGCTTCTTGTTGGCGGCAGCAGTAGCCTTAATGTCTCATGCCCGTTTCTGGGGTCCGCGCTGTTAACCACGGCTTGCGCCCGTCTCTGGAGCTCCTTTAAGTGGTGCTCTTAAACACCTCTCCTCGCACACCAGGAAACAAAGAGGGAAGAAAAAGTCTCTTGCCTCTTCGGCAGGTCCAGACTTTTCCCTGGACTCCCTCCCAGCTATCCGGGGTGCACTAACCCCTTCAGGCTGTGTTCACACTGCCAGTCCTCTCCCTGCGATCCGACCAAAGGCTGAGCCTCAGGTCCCAGCCGCTGCCCGCCCCTGCGGATGAACAGAGAAGCCTCTCGGGTTGATGCGTGCTGGTCGGCACCAATCCTCTGTGCAGGAATCTCTCCGCTTTGCCCTCCGCACCCCTGTTGCTGTGCTCTCCTCCGTGGCTCTGAAGCTTCCCCTCTCCGCCACCTGCAGTCTCTGCCCGCGAAGGGGCTTCCTAGTGTGTGGAAACCTTTCCTCCTTCACGGCTCCCTCCCACTGGTGCAGGTCTCGCCCTTATTCTTTTGTCTGTTTATTCTTTTTTCTTTCACCCTACCCATGTACGTGGGGAGTTTCTTGCCTTTTGGGAGGTCTGAGGTCTTCTGCCAGCGTTCAGTGGGTGTTCTGTAGGAGTTGTTCCACGTGTAGATATATTTCTGATGTATCTGCTAATGTTGGAAGGTCTCCTGCAGAGGCAGTGGTTGGCTGTGTCTGAACGTGAGGACAAGGACACTGGCCTGATGATGCCCATTCTAACTGGTGTGAGGTGATACATCATTATAGTTTTGATTTGCATTTCTCTAATAATTAATGATGTTGAGCAACTTTTCATGTGCTTCTTGGTCATCTGTGTGGCTTTTTAGGAGAAATGTCTATTTAGGTTTTCTGCCCATTTTTGGATTGGATTTTCATTTATTAAATATTGAGCTGCATGGACTGTTTATATATTTGGGGGATTAATGCTTTGTCCATTGATTCATCTGCAAATATTTTCTCCCATTCTGAGGGTTGTTTTTTCATCTTGTTTATGATTTCCTTTGGTATGCAAAAGCTTTGAGGTTTCATTAGGTCCCATTTGTTTATTTTTGTTTTTATTTCTATTACTATGGGAGGTGGATCAAAAAAGATCTTGCTGTGATTTATATCAAAGAGTGTTCTTCCTATGTTTTCCTCTAACAGTTTTATAGTGTCCATCCTTACATTTAGGTCTCTAATCTATTTTGAGTTTATTTTTGTGTATGGTGTTAGGGAGTTTTCTAATTTCATTCTTTTACATGTAGCTGTCCAGTTTTTCCAGCAACGCTTATTGAAGAGACTGTCTTTTCTCCATTGTATATCCTTGCCTCCTTTGTCATAGATTAATTGACCATAGGTGCGTGGGTTTATCTCTGGGCTTTCTATCTTTTTCCATTGATCTATGTTTCTGTTTTTGTGCCAGTACCATACAGTCTTGATTACTGTAGCTTTATAGTATAGTCAGATGTCACGGAGTCTGATTCTTCCAGCTTCGCTCTTTTCCCTCAAGACTGCTTTTGCTATTCTGTGTCTTTTGTGTCTCCATACAAATTTTGTGATTTTTTTGTTCTAGTTCCATAAAAAATGCTATTGGTAATCTGATAGGGATTACATTGAATCTGTAGATTGCTTTGTGTAGTATAGTCAATTTCACAATATTGATTCTTCCAATCAAGAACATGGTATATCACTCCACCTGTTGGTATCATCTTTAATTTCTTTCATCAGAGTCTTATAATTTTGTGCATACAGGTCTTTTGTCTCCCTAGGTAGATTTATACCTAGGCATTTTATTCTTTCTGTTGTAATGATAAATTGGAGAGTTTCCTTAATTTCTCTTTCAGATTTTTCATCATTATTGTATAAGAATGCATGAGATTTCTGTGCATTAATTTTGTTTCCTGCAACTTAACCACATGCATTGTTTAGGTCTAGTAGTGTTCTGGTGACATCCTTAGGCTTCTCTATGTATAGCATCATGTCATCTGCAAACAGTGACAGTTTTATTTCTTTTCCCATTTGTATTCCTTTTATTTTTTTTCTTCTTTGATTGCCATGGCTTAGACTTCCAAAACTAAGTTGAATAATAGTGGTGAGAGTGGACATCCTCGTCTTGTTCCTGATCTTAGAGGAAATTCTTTCAGTGTTTCACCATTAGGAATGATGTTTATTGTGTGTTTGTCATATATGGCCTTTATTATGTTGAGGTAGCTTCCCTCTATGCCCACTTTGGGGAGAATTTTTATCATAATTGCGTGTTGAATTTTGTCAAAAGATTTTTCTGTATCTATTGAGATGATAGTATGGTTTGTATTCTTCAATTTGTTAATATGATGTATCACATTGTTTGATTTGCATATATTGAAGAATCCTTGCATCCCTGGGATAAATCCCAGTTGATGATGGTGTATGATCCTTTTAATGTGTTGTTGGATTCTGTTTGCTAGTATTTTGCTGAGGAATTTTGCATCTATATTCATCAATGATATTGGTGTGTAATTTTCTTCTTTTGTAGTATCTTTGTCTGGTTTTGGTGTCAGGGTGATGGTGATGTCATGCAATGTGATTGGGGGTGTTCCTTCCTTGGCAATTTTTTGGAAGAGTTTGAGAAGGATAGGTGTTAGCTCTGCTCTAAATGTTTGATAGAATTCAAATGTGAAGCCATCTGGTCCTGGACTTCTGTTTGTTGGAAGATTTTTAATCACAGTTTCAATTTCATTACTTGTGACTAGTCTGTTCATATTTTGTGTATTTTCCTGAATCAGTCTTGGAAGGTTATACCTTTCTAAGAATTTGTCCATTTCATCAAGGTTGTCCACTTTATTGGCATAGAGTTGCTTGTAGTAGTCTCTTAAGATGCTTTGTATTTCTCTGGTGTCTGTTGTAAACTTCTCTTTTTTTCCTTTCTAATTTTATTGATTTGAGTCCTCTCCCTCTTCTTCTTGATAAGTCTGGCTAATGGTTTATCAATTTTGTTTGTCTTCTCAAAGAACCAGGTTTTAGTTTAATTGATCTTTGCTATTGTTTTTTTGTTTCTATTTCATTCATTTCTGCTCTGATTTTTATGATTTCTTTCCCTCTACTAACTTTGGGTTTTGTTTGTTTTTCTTTCTCTAGTTCCTTTAAGTGTAAAGATAGATTGTTTATTTGAGATTTTTCTTGTTTCTTGAAGTAGGCTTGTATAGCTATAAACTTCCCTCTTAGAACTCCTTTTGCTGCATCCCATAGGTTTTGGATGATCATGTTTTCATTTTCATTTGCCTCTAGTTATTTTTTTGAATTCCTCTTTGATTTCTTCAGTGATCTCTTGGTTATTTAGTAACGTATGGTTTAGCCTCCATGTGTTTGTGTTTTTTTACTTTTTTTCCCTGTAATTCATTTCTAATCTCATAGTGTTGTTGTCAGAAAAGAGGCTTGATGTGATTTCACTTTTCTTTAATTTACTGAGGCTTGATTTGTGACCAAAGATGTGATCTATCCTGGAGTATACTCCATGCACACTTGAGAAGAAAGTGTAATCTGCTGTTTTGGATGAAATGTCGTATAAATATCAGTTCAATCTATCTGGTCTATTGTGTTATTTAAAGTTTCTGTTTCCTTATTTATTTTCATTTTGGATGATCTTTCCATTGGTGTAAGTTAAGTGTTAAAGTCCCCCATTATTACTGTGTTACTGTCATTTTCCTCTTTTATAGCTGTTAGCCATTGTCTTATGTATTGGGATGCTCCTACGTTGGATACATAAATATTTATAATTTTTATATCTTCTTCTTGGATGGGTCCCTTGATCATTATGTATTGTATTTTGTTGTGTCTTGTAACATTCTTTATTTTAAAGTCTATTTTATCTGATATGTGTATTGCTACTCCAGCTTCCTTGATTTCCATTTGCATGGAATATCTTTTTCCATCCCCTCACTTTCAATCTGTATGTTTGCCTAGGTCTGACGTGGCTCTCTTGTAGACAGCTTACATATGAGTCTTGTTTTTGTATCCATTCAGCAAATCTGTGTCTTTTGCTTAGAAAATTTAATACATTCACGTTTAAGGTAATTTCTATCTGTATGTTCCTATGACTATTTTCTTAATTGTTTTTGGTTTATTTTTGTAGGTCCTTTTCTTCTCTTGTGTTTTCCCACTTAGAGAAGTGCCTTTAGCACTTGTTTTAGAGCTGGTTTGGTGGTGCTAAATTCTCTTAGCTTTTCCTTGTCTGCAAAGTTTTTGATTACCCATTGAATCTGAATAAGATCCTTGCTGGGTAGAATAATCTTGGTTGTAAGTTCCTCCCTTACATCATTTAAAAAATGTCATGCCCCTCCCTTCTGCCTTGTACCATTTCTTCTGAGAAATCAGCTGTTAACCTTATGTGAATTCCCTTGTATGTTATTTGTCATTTTCCCTTGCTGCTTTCAATAATTTCTCATATTCTTTAATTTTTGCCAATTTGCTTACTATGTGTCTCAGCATGTTTCTCCTTGGTTTTATTCTGTATGGGAGTCTCGGCACTTCCTGGGCTTTTGTGGTATTTCCTTTCCCAAGTTAAGGAATTTTTTGACACTAATCTCTTCAAATATTTTCTTGGGTCCTTTCTCTCTCTCTTGTCCTTCTGAGACATATATAATGTGAATGTTGTTGCATTCAATGCTGTCCCAGAGGTCTCTTAGGCTGTCTTCATTTCTTTTCATTCTTTTTTCTTTATTCTGTTCCATGGCCATTAATTCTGCCTTTCTGTCTTCCAGGCCACTTATCCATTCTTCTGCCTCAGTTATTCTGCTATTGATTCCTTCTAGAGTAGTTTTCATTTCAGTTATTGTATTGTTCATCTCTGTTTGTTTGTTCTTTAATTCTTCTACATCTTTGTTAAACATTTCATGCATCTTCTCGATCTTTGCCTCCATTCTTTTCCCGAGGTCCTGGATCATCTTCACTATCATTATTCTGAATTCTTTTTCTGGAAGGTTGCCTAGCTCCACTTCATTTAAATGTTTTTCTGGGGTTTTATCTTGTTCCTTCATCTGGTACATAGCCCTCTGCCTTTTCATCTTACCTATCTTTCTGTGAATGTGGTTTTTGTTCCACAGGCTGCAGGAATGTAGTTCTTCTTGCTTCTTCTGTGTTCCCTCCGGTGGATGAGGCTATCAAAGAGGTGAGCAAGTTTTCTGATGGGAGGGACTGGTGGTGGGAAGAGCTGGGTGTTGCTCTGGTGGGAAGGGCTCAGTAAAACTTTAATCTGTTTGTCTGCTGATGATTGGGGCTGGGTTCCCTCCTTGTTTGCTGTTGGGCTGAAACAACCCAACACTTGAGCCTACCTGAGCTTTTTGTTGGGGCTAATGGCAGACTGTGGGAAGGCTCACGCCAAGGAGTACTTCCCAGAACTTCTGCTGCCAGTGTCCTGGTCCTCAAGGTGAGACACAACCACCGCCCACCTCTGCAGAAGACCCTCCAACACTAGCAGGTAAGACTGGTTCAGTCTCCTATGAGGTCACAGCTCCTTCCCCTGGGTCCCAATGAGCACACTACTTTGTGCATGCCCTCCAAGAGTGGAGTCTCTGTTTCTCCCAGTCCTGTCAGGATCCTGCAATCTCATCCCGCTAGTTTTCAAAGACTGATTCACTAGGAATTCCTTCCCCTGTTGCCGGATCCCCAGGTTGAGTAGCCTGATGTGGGGCTCAGAATCTTCACTCCAGTGGGTGGGCTGCTGTGGTATAAGTGTTCACCAGTTTGTGAGTCACTCACCCAGCAGTTTTTGGATTTGATTTTATTGTGGTTATGCACCTCTTAGCCTCTCATTGTGGCTTCTCCTTTGTCTTTGGATGTGGGGTATCTTTTTTGGTGAGTTTCTGTGTCTTCCTGTTGATGATTGTTCAGGAGTTAGTTGTGATTCTGGTGTTCTTACAAGAGCAAGTGACAGCATGTCTTTCTACTCTGCCATCTTGGTTCCTCCCCACTCATTATATTTAGCTGTGTTTCTCAATCTTGGGAAATATAGAAATTCCATATATAGGGAAATATTTTTCAAGGACCTTGTTATTAAATATTATATTTCTTAAAATATAAGGACATAAAACTTATAAACTCTTCATACTTGAATTCTTTCATGTGATTCAAACAAAAACAAATTTATAAATTAAACAAAAACAAGACTAAAAGCCATATAAAAGTCAAATTTATGTCAGGAATTTTAAACAATGAGTGGGATTGCCCAACAAAAACAACAACATCAGCAACAAAAATACCTAGGAATAAACCTACCTATGGAGGTAAAAGACCTGTACTCAGAAAACTATAGGACACTAACAAAAGAAATAAAAGATGACACAAACAGATGGAGAGACAGACCATGTTCGTGGATTGGAAGAGACAATATTGTGAAAATGACTATATTACCCAAAGCCATCTACAGATTCAATGAAATCCCTATCAAATTACCAACAGCATTTTTTCCAGAACTAGAACCAGAAATATTAAAATTTGTATGGAGACACGAAAAACCCTGAATAGCCAAAGCAATCTTGAGGGAAATAAACGGAGCTGAAGGAATCAGACTCTCTCACTTCAGCCTGTACTACAAAGCTACAGTAATCAAAAGAGTAAGGTACTGGCACAAAACAGAAGCATAGATCAATGGAACAGGATAGAAAGCCCAGAGATAAACCCATGCACCTATGGTCAACAAATCTATGACAAAGGAGTCAAGGATATACAATGGAGAAAAGACAGTCTCTTCAAAAAGTGGCACTGGGAAAAGTGAACAGCTACATGTAAAAGAATGACATTATACTACTCCCTAACACCATATACAAAATAAACTCACAATTTATTAAAGACCTAAATGTAAGAACAGACACTCTAAAACTCTTAGAGGAAAACATGGGCACAACACTATTTGACATAAATCACAGCAAGATATTTTTTGATCCACTTCCTAGAGTAATGGAAATAAAAAATAAATATATAAACAAATGGGAACTAATGAAACTTCAAAGCTTTGCACAGCAAAGGAAACTTTAAACAAGATGAAAAGACAACCCTCAGAATGGGAGAAAATATTTGCAAATGAATCAGTGAACAAAGTTTTAATCTCCAAAATATAGAAACAGCTCATGCAGCTCAATATCAAGGAAACAAACAACCCAATCCGAAAAAGGGCAGAAGACATAAATAGACATTTCTCCAAAGAAGACCTACAGTTTGCCAAGAGGTGCATGAAAAGTTGCTCAACATCAGTAATCATTAGAGAAATGCAAATCTGAACAACAATGAGGTATCAAATCACACCAGTTAGAGTGGACATCATCAGAAAATCTACAAACCACAAATGCTGGAGAGGGTGTGGAGAAAAAGGAGCAATCTTGCACTGTTGGTTGGAATGTAAATTGAAACAGCCACTATGGAGAACAGTATGGAAGTTCCTTAAAAAACTAATAATAAAATTACTGTATGACTCAGCAATACCACTACTGAGCATATACTCAGAGAAAACCATAATTCAAAAAGACACATGCACCCCAATGTTCATTGCAGCACTATTTGTAATAGCCAGGTCATGGAAGAAACCTAAATGCCCATTGAAAGATGAATAGATAAAGAAGATGTGATGCATGTACACAAAGGAATATTACTAAGCCATAAACAGGAACAAAATTGGGTCATATGCAGAGACATGGATGGACCTAGAGACTGTCATACAGAGTGAAGTAAGTCAGAAAGAGAAAAACAAAGATGGTATATTAATGCATATCTGTGGAATCTAGAAAAATGATACACATGAATCAGTTAGCAAGGCAGAAATAGAGACACAAATGTAGAGAACAAACATATGGACACCAAAGAGTGAAAGTGGGAAGAGTGTGGTGGTGGTGGTGGGATGAACTGGGAGACTGGGATTGACATATATACACTAATATGTATAAAATAGATAAGTAGGGAGGGCAGATAGCAAAAGCAAGAAGAACTGCAATCCTGCAGCCTGTGGAACAAAATCCACATTCACAGAAAGGTAGATAAGATGAAAAGGCAGAGGGTTATGGACCAGATGAAGGAACATGTTAAAACCTCAGAAAAACACCTAAATGAAGTGGAGCTCGGCAACCTTCCAGAAAAAGAATTCAGAATAATGATAGTGAAGATGGAGGCAAAGATCGAGAGGATGCAAGAAATGTTTAACAAAGATCTAGAAGAATTAAAGAACAAACAGAGATGAACAATACAATAACTGAAATGAAAACTACTCTAGAAGGAATAAGTAGGAGAATAACTGAGGCAGAAGAATGGATAAGTGACCTGGAAGACAGAATGGTGGAATTCACTGCTGCAGAATAGAATAAAGCAAAAAGAATGAAAAAAAAATGAAGACAACTTAAGAGACCACTGGGACAATGTTAAACACAGCAACATTAGCTTTATAGGGGTTCCAGAAGGAGAAGAGAGAGAGAAAGGACCAGAGAAAATATTTGAAGTGATTAGAGTAAAAAACTTCCCTAACATGGGAATAGAAATGGCCACCAAAGCCCAGGAAGCACAGAGAATCCCATAGAGGATAAACCTTAGGAGAAACACACCGAGACATATAGTAATCAAATTGGCAAAAAATAAAGACAAAGAAAAATTATTGAAAGGAGCAAGGGAAATACAACAAGTAACATACAAGAGAACTCACATAAGGTTAACAGCTGATTTCTCAGCAGAAACTCTACAAGCCAGAAGGGAGTGGCATGATATACTTAAAGTGATGAAAGGGAAGAACCTACAACAAAGATTACTCTACCAGGCAAGGATCTCATTCAGATTCAATGGAGAAATCAAAGCTTTGCAGACAAGGAAAAGCTAAGAGAATTTAGCACCACTAAACCAGCTCACAACAAATGCTAAAGGAACTTCTCTAAGTGGGAAACACAAGGGAAGAAAAGGACCTACAAAAACAAACCCAAAACAATTAGGAAAATGGTCATAAGGACATACATATCAATAATTACCTCAAAAGTGAATGGATTAAATGCTCCAACCAAAAGACACAGGTTTGCTGAATGGGTTCAAAAACAGGAACCATATATATGCTGTCTACAAGAGACCCACTTCAGACATAAGGACACATACAGAATGAAAGTGAAGGATGGAAAAAGATATTCCATGCAAATGGAAATCAAAAGAAAGCTGGAGGAACAATACTCATATCAGATAAAATAGACTTTAAAATAAAGAATGTTAAAAGACATAAGGGAGGACAGTACATAATGATTAAGGGATCAATCCAAGAAGAAGATATAACAATTATAAATATATATGCACCCAACTTTGGGACACCTCAATACATAAGACATGGCTCACAGCTATAAAAGAAGAAATCAACAGTAACACAATTATAGTGGGGTATTTTAACACCTCACTTATACCAATGGACAGATCATCTAAATGAAAATAAATAAAGAAAGAGAAGCTTTAAATGACACAGTATACCAGAGAGATTTAATTGATATTTCAGGACATTCCGAAAACAACATATTACACTTTCTTCTTAAGTGCACATGGAACATTCTCCAGGATAGATCACATCCTGGGTCACAATTCAAGCCTCAATGAATTTAAGAAAATTGAAATCATATCAAGCATGTTTTCTGACCACAACACTATGAGATTAGAAATGAATTACAGGGGAAAAAACGTAAAAAAGAAAAAAAAAACACGTGGAGGCTAAACAATGTTACTAAATAACCAAGAGATCACTGAAGAAATCAAAGAGGAAATCAAAAAACACCTAGAGAGGGGCTTCCCTGGTTGCGCAGTGGTTGAGAGTCCACCTGCCAATGCAGGGGACACGGGTTCGTGTGCCGGCCCGGGAAGATCCCATGTGCCGCAGAGCGGCTGGGCCCGTGAGCCATGGCCGCTGAGCCTGCACGTCCGGAGCCTGTGCTCTGCAACGGGAGAGGCCACAACAGTGAGAGGCCTACGTACTGCAAAAACAAAACAAAACAAAACAAAAAAAACACCTAGAGACAAATGACAATAACAGTACAGCTCTCCAAAGCCTATGGGATGCAGAACAAGCAGTTCTAAGAGGGAAGTTTATAGCTATACATGCCTACCTCAAGAAACAAGAAAAATTTCAAATAAAAAATCTAACGTTACACCTAAAGGAACTAGAGAATGAAGAACAAACAAAATGCAAGGTTAGCAGAAGGAAAGAAATCATAAAGATCAGAGCAGAAATAAATGAAATAGAAACAAATAAAACAATAGAAAAGATCAATAAAACTAAAAGCTGGTTCTTTGAGAAGGTAAACAAAATTGATAAACCATTTGCCAGGCTCATTAGGAAAAAGTGGGAGAGGACTCAAATCTATAAAATTAGAAATGAAAAAGGAGACGTTACAAGAGTCACCACAGAAATACAAAGAACCCTAAGAGACTAGTACAAGCAACTCTATGCCAATAAAATGGACGACATCCTGGAAGAATAGAAAAATTCCTAGAAATATATAACCTTCCAAGGCTGAACCAGGAAGAAATAATAAATATGAACAGACAAATCACAAGTAATGAAATTGAAACTGTGATTAAAAATTTTCCAACAAACAAAATCCAGGACCAGATGGCTTCACAGGTGAATTCTACCAAACATTTAGAGAAGAGCTAACACCCAACCTTCTCAAAATGTTACAAAAAATTGCAGAGGAAGAAAACTCCCAAACTCCCAAACTCATTCTATGAGGCCAACATGACCCTGACACCAAAACCAGAAAATGATACTACAAAAAAAGAAAATTACAGACCAATATCACTGATGAATATAGATGCAAAAATCCTCAACAAAATACTAGCAAAGAGAGTCCAACAACACTAAGGGGATCATACACCATGATCAACTGGGATTTATCCCAGGGATGCAAGGATTCTTCAATATACACAAATCAATCAATGTAATACACCATATTAAAAAATTGAAGAAGAAAAGCCATATGATCATCTCAATAGATGCAGCAAAAGCTTTTGACAAAATCCAACATCCATTTATGATAAACACGCTCCAGAAAGTGGGCATAGAGGGAACTTACCTCAACGTAATAAAGGCAATATACAGCTAACGCACAGCAAACATCATTCTCAATGGTGAAACACTGAAAGCATTTCCTCTAAGATCAGGAACAAGACGAGTATGTCCACTCTCACCACTATTATTCAACTTAGTTTTGGAAGTCTTGGCCATGGCAATCAGAGAAGAAAAAGAAATAAAAGTAAACCAAATTGTAAAGGAAGAATAAAAACTGTCACTGCTTGCAGATGACATGAAAATATACATAGAGAACCCTAAAGATGCTACCAGGAAAATCCTAGACCTGATCAATGAATTTGGTAATGTTGCAGGATACAAATTTAATGCACAGAAATCTCTTGCATTCCTATACACTAATGGTGAAAAATCTGAAAGAGAAATTAAGGAAACACTCCCATTTACTATTGCAACAAAAACAGTAAAATACCTAGAAATAAACCTACCTAGGGAGACAAAAGACCTGTATGCAGAAAACTATAAGACACTGATGAAATAAATTAAAGATGATACCAACAAATGGAGAGGTATACCATTTTCTTGGATTGGAAGAATCAATATTGTGAAAATCACTCTGCTACCCAAAGCAATCTAAAGATTTAGTGCAATCCCTATCAAATTACCAATGGCATATTTTACAGAACTAGAACAGAAAATTTTAAACTTTGCATGGAGACCCAAAAGATGCTAAATAGCCAAAGCATTCTTGAGGAAAAAAATCGGACCTGGAGGTATCAAACTCCCTGACTTCTGACTATACTACAATGGTACAAAAATCAAGACAATATGGTACTGGCTCAAAAACAGAAACATAGATCAATGGAACAAGATAGAAAGCCCAGAGATAAACCCACGCACCTATGGTCAACTAATCTATGACAAAGGAGGCAAGGATATACAATGGAGAAAAGACAGTCTCTTCAATAAGCGGTGCTGGAAAAACTGGACAGCTACATGTAAAAGAATGAAATTAGAACACTCCTTAACACCATACACAAAAATAAACTCAAAATGGATTCAAGACCAAAATATAAGACCAGACACACTAAAACTCTTAGAGGAAAACATAGGAAAAACACTTTGACATAAATCACAGCAAGATGTTTTTGATCCACCTCTTAGAGTAATGGAAATAAAAACAAAATAAACAAATGGGAACTAATGAAACTTCAAAGCTTTTGCACAGCAAAGGAAACCATAACAAGATGAAAAGACAACCCTCAGAATGGGAGAAAATATTTACAATCGAATCAATGGACAAAGGATTAATCTCCAAAATATATAAACAGCTCATGCAGCTCAATATTTAAAAAACAAACAGCCCAATCCAAAAATGGGGAGAAAACCTAAATAGACATTTCTCCAAAGAAGACATACAGATGGCCAAGAAGCACATGAAGACGTGCTCAACGTCACTAATTATTAGAGCAAGCAAATCAAACTTACAATGAGGTATCACCTCACACCAGTTAGAATGGGCATCATCAGAAAATCTACAAACAACAAATGCTGGAGAGAGTGTGGTGAAAAGGGAACCCTCTTGCACTGTTGGTGGGAATGTAAATTGATATAGCCATTATGGAGAATAGTATGGAGGTTCTTTAAAAATCTAAAATTAGAATTACTATATGATCCCGCAATCCCACTACTGGGCATATACCCAGAGAAAACCATAATTCAAAAAGACACGCACCCCAACGTTCATTGCAGCAGTATTTACAACAGCCAGGTCATTGAAGCAACCTAAATGCCCATTGACAGACAAATGGATAAAGAATATGTGGTACATATATACAATGGAATATTACCCAGCCATAAAAAAGAACAAAATTGGGTCATGTGTTGAGACGTGGCTGGATCTAGAGACTCTCAAACAGTGAAGTAAGTCCGAAAGAGAAAAACAAATATAGTATATATGTGGAACCTAGAAAAATGGTACAGATGGACCGGTTTGCAGGGGAGAAATTGAGACACAGATGTAGAGAATAAATGTATGGACACCAAGGGGGGGGGAAACAGCGGGGTGGTGATGGTAGTGGTGTGATGAATTGGGTGATTGGGATTGACACATATACACTGATGTGCATAAAATTGATGACTATCAAGAACCTGCTGTATAAAAAATAAATAAAATTCAAAAATTCAAAAAAATATAGAAAGAGGTTAGCACTTCCCAATTTATTTTATAAAATCAGCAGAAAATAATGTCAAAAACCTGACAAAGACATTTAATATTTAAATATTAATCAGTGTAATTCATGATATTAACAGAATAAAGCAGAAAAACCAAGTGATCATTTCCATAATTGTAGAAAATCATTTGGCAAAATTAAAAAAAAATAATAGATAAGTAGTAAGAACCTGCTGTATAAAAAATAAAATTAAAAAAAAGTGAGTGGTAGTTGGTAAAATTAAATTGCTAGTTTATTTTTTTAATTTAATTTTATATTTTTTACTTATTTTATTTTTGTCTGCGTTGGGTCCTCGTTTCTGTGTTCAGGCTTTTCTCTGTTTGCAGTGAGCAGTGGCTACTCTTCTGTGCGGCGTGTGGGCTTTTATTGCAGTGGCTTCTCTTGCTGTGGAGCACAGGCCTTAGGCATGCAGGCTTCAGTAGTTGTGGCTCATGGGCTGTAGAGCGCAGGGTCAGTAGTTGTGACACACGAGCTTGGTTGCTCCACGACATGTGGGATCTTCCTGGAACAGGGCTCAAAGCCACGTCTCCTGCATTGGCAGGTGGATTCTTTTTCTTTTTCTTTTTCTTTTTCTTTTTTATTAGATGTTGGGGGTAGGAGTTTATTAAATAGTTAATTTATTTTTGCTGTGTTGGGTCTTTGTTTCTGTGTGAAAGCTTTCTCTAGTTGTGGCAAGCGGGGGCCACTCTTTATCATGGTGCATGGACCTCTCACTATTGTGGCCTCTCTTGTTGTGGAGCACAGGCTCCAGACACGCAGGCTCAGTAGTTGTGGCTCACGGGCCTCGTAGTTCTGCGGCATGGGCTCGAACCCTTGTCCCCTGCATTATTAGGCAGATTCTCAACCACTGCACCACCAGGGAAGCCCCTGACAGGTGGATTCTTAACCACTGGGCAATCAGGGAAGCCTTAAATCCTGGTTTAAATTTAATAGTAGAAGGATGTACTTTCTGGCTCTATGTCTATCTCTCTCTCTCTCTCTCTCTCTCTATCTGTCTCTCTATCTATCTATCCATTCATTCATTTATTTATTCACTCATTCATTCTTTTTACTTGAACCCCAATAAACCATCCTCAGAGTAACCACCATGATTGGTGTCATTAATACACCTTTCAGTAAGGCTTTAGTTACATCATTTTGTGGGGCCAATGAATTGAATATGATATGGTAAAAAAAATTAAAGTAAAATAATTTTAATTACCATTTAGAGAACATTTTCCCCTTTAACCATAAGTTATTTTGTGTAAGACAGGATCTGCCCAAGCAGCTGCTCTAAGTGATTATGCTACCCAGTGCTATGGAGTAGGTACCTTTGTGTTTAGAAATCTCTACTACCCCAAGCCACATGGTAACTCTATTCTTTCAAGACTTTCTTTAACTGAATCACAGTGGAACATTTGTTCATACCTTATAACATGATTTAGTCTTTACTTGGTGCCAACTCATCAATTGCATTGTAAGTCTGCCAGTGTTTTTTCCTCATTAGACTGTAACAATTAAATATATTACTATGATGCATGTTATTTTCCTGTTAAAGTAGCAATGAATTAAAAGTTTTGTTAAAATGCTTTTGAATTTAAAATGTCTTTACTGCAAAATAATTATTTTAAAAAGTAAGGAAAAAATATTGTAAATGTACAATTGTATAGGTGGAAAAATTAGATTAGCTTGTCAGTCTCTGTTTCTCCAAGTATATTTTAAGCAGTTTGAAATTAGTGATAGAGATTTATCCAATTTTGATCATTTAAGTACTCAACAAATGTTTATTGAATACTAACTATTCATCACACATTACAGAAATATCACTCTAATACAATGTTGGGGATTGATTGGAGGTCAGTCAGCAAGACTGAAAATTTGGAGAACTGTCAAGATCATGAATCTGATTAGGAAATGATGAATGTCTGAATTAAGGTAAGTATATGAGGATGGAGTGGAGGATGGAAAAGTTTAGAAATAGAATTAAGTAGAATGTTGTATAAATTTGAGATCTGAGAGTTATTCTAGACTCCCTAATTCGCTCTCAGCTTTTGCATAACATAATTCACTGGAGTAGATGTCACTTAGTGAGAGTGAAACTATGGGAAATTCTTTTTGAGTGGGGAGAGGGAAGAAGAATTCATTTTGGATTCCTTAATGTGCCCATGGGACATCAGGATGGAGATATTCTGCTCTGGTCCCTATTACCCATGTATGAATCCATGCAAGAGTAGAGGACATGCCTGGCTTGATTTTCTTAGTTATTATGATAAATTGCAGATCCTAAAGATACCACATATAGAGTTTGCTTAACAAATTTTAGCTCTTTGAAAGTGTAAGTTTCCTTTAACATATGTATCTTTTATTTGTCCTTCACACTTTCAACTTTTGAACACACTTTTTGAAAAGGGGACAACTTGTGTAAAGTTAGAATTTGTTATTGTGGATTTGCTGACCAAAACTAGAGGAAAAGTGTTTACCAGAAGAAAAAAATGTACATTAGGAAGAGAAAAGTATTAAGAATGGAACATGGGGTATTCCATTTTATTCTTAAAACTTTTAAAAATAAAATTTATTTTATTTTTTCAGCAAAGAAAATTTGGAAGCTAGAGAAAGCTACCAGAAAAAGTAGAAAAAATTACCTATATAACTACCACCTCAAACACAAACATTATTAAAATAGTTTTGTGTAGATACTTCTAGGTTTTTTTCCTCAAGTTTATTTATTTTTGAATCTGTTTTTTAAAGATTTATTATTTATTTATTTTTGGCTGTGTCGGGTTTTAGTTGTGGCACATGGGATCATCGTTGAGACATGTGGGATCTTTTGTTGCGGCGTGCGGGCTCTTTGTTGTAGTGGGTGGGCTTCCCTCTAGTTGTGGCATGCGGTTTTTCTCTTCTATAGTTGTGCCACACAGGCTCCAGAGAGCGTGGGCTCATGTGGACCCTCTCATTGAGGCGCATGAGCTCAGTAGTTTTGGCGTGTAGGCTTAGTTGCCCCATGGCTGTGGGATCTTAGTTCCCTAACCAGGGATCGAACCTGCATCCCCTGCATTGTAAGGCAGATTCTTTACCACTGGACCACCAGGGAAGTCCCTTTTCCTCAAATTTAAAGATTTTTTTGGATTTACCTCCATTTGGAATGGGGGCAATAGCATGTAAGGGACAGATGGAGGAAAAGGAATCTCTGAAAATGGTTGGAAGGATGTGAGAGCAGAAGCAGATAAAGAACTGGTAGAGAACATCACTGGAGAAGCTAAGGAAAAAATGTCAACTCATCAATACTGCCAACATGACTGCTATTGAAAACTCTTTTATTTGATAATTAGGAAGGCTTCAGTGATTTAGGTAGAGCAGTTTTATGGGAAAGAGGTGATTTTATTTTTTATTTATTTAATGGTTTTAACATCTTTATTGGAGTATAATTGATTTACAATGGTATGTTAGTTTTGGCTTTATAACAAAGTGAATCAGTTATACATACACATATATCCCCATATCTCTACCCTCTTTCATCTTACTCCCTCCCACCCCTTAGGTGGTCACAAAGCATGAGCTGATCTTGCTGTGCTATGCGGCTGCTTCCCACTAGCCATCTATTTTACTTTTGGTAGTGTATATAGGTCCATGCCACTCTCTCACTTTGTCACAGCTTACCCTTACCCCTCCCTGTATCCTCAAGTCCATTCTCTAGTAGGTCTGTGTCTTTATTCCCGTCTCGCCCCTAGGTTTTTCATGACCATTTTTTTTGTTTTTGTTTTTTAGATTCCATATATATGTGTTAGCATACGGTATTTGTCTTTCTGACTTACTTCACTCTGTATGACAGACTCTAGGTCCATCCACCTCACTACAAATAACTCAATTTCATTTCTTTTTTATGGATGAGTAATATTCCATTGTATATATGTGCCACATCTTATTATCCATTCATCTGTTGATGGACAGTTAGGTTGCTTCCATGTCCTGGCTATTGTAAATACAGCTTCAATGAATATTGTGGTACATGACTCTTTTTGAATTATGATTTTCTCAGGGTATATGCCCAGTAGTGAGATTGCTGGATCATATGGTATTTCTAATTTTTAAGGAACCTCCATACTGTTCTCCATAGTGGCTGTATCAATGTACAGTCCCACCAACAGTGCAAGAGGGTTCCCTTTTCTCCACTCCACTCCAGCATTCATTGTTTGTAGATTTTTTGATGATGGTCATTCTGACAAGTGTGAGGTGATACCTCATTGTACTTTTGATTTGCATTTCTCTAATGATTAGTGATGTTGAGCATTCTCTCATGTGTTTGCTGGCAATCTGTATATCTTCTTTGGAGAAATGTCTATTTAGATCTTCTGCCCATTTTTGGATTGGGTTTGTTTTTTTGATATTGAGTTGCATGAGCTGCTTATAAATTTTGGATATTAATCCTTTGCCCATTGATTCATTTGCAAATATTTTCTCCCATTCTGAGAGTTGTCTTTTCATCTTATTTATGGTTTCCTTTGCTGTGCACAAGCTTTTAAGTTTCAGTAGGTCCCATTTGTTTATTTTTGTTTTTATTTCCATTACTCTAGGAGGTGGATCAAAAAAAAAACTTGCTGTGACTTATATTAGAGAGTGTTCTTCTTGTGTTTTCCTCTGAGAATTTTATAGTGTCCGGTCTTACATTTAGGTCTCTAAACTATTTTGAGTTTATTTTTTTTGTGTGGTGTTAGGGAGTGTTCTAATTTCATTCTTTTACATGTAGCTGCCCAGTTTTCACAGCACCACTTATTGAAAAGACTGTCTTTTTTCCGTTGTATATCCTTGCCTCCTTTTTCATAGATTAGTTGGCCATAGGTGCATGGGTTTATCTCTGGGCTTTCTATCCTGTTCCATTGATCTATATTTCTGTTTTTGTGCCAGTACAATACTGTTGTGATTATTGTAGCTTTGTAGTATAGTCTGAAGTCAGGGACACTGATTCCTCCAGCTCCGTTTTTGTTTCTCAGTAGTGCTTTGGTTATTCAGGGTCTTTTTTGTTTCTGTACAAATTGTGAAAGTTTTTGTTCTGGTTCTGTGAAAAATGCCATTGGTAATTTGATAGGGATTGCATTTAATCTGTAGATTGCTTTGGGTGGTATAGTCATTTTCACAATATTGATTCTGAAAGGTTATTTTTTTAAATTGAAATATAGTTGATTTACAATATTGTGTTAGTTTCAGTTTTACAGCAAAGTGATTCATATATATATATGTGTGTATATATATATATATATATTCTTTTTCTGATTCTTTTCCATCATAAGCTTTTACAGGATATTGAATATAGTTTCCTGTACTATACAATTAGTCCTTATTGTTTATTTTATATACAGTCATGTGTATCTGTTAATCCCATACTCCTAATATATCCCTCCCCTCTCTTTTCCCCTTTGGTAACCATAAGTTTGTTTTCTATATCTGTGAGTCTATTTCTGTTTTGTAAATAATTTCATTTGTGTTATTTTTAAAGATTCCACAAATGTGATAGCATTGACAGCTTATTAATTGTGGATGACTAGAGAACAAAATGAAAGCCAAAATATGTTTTTGGTGCTCCATAATTTTCCCTAAATAACATATTTTTGGGCATATATTTTTCTGTTTGCTTGTTTTGTTACATATTTTGGAAATATTTTATCCATTTGAAAGAAGATTGGACACAGGTTTTCTCAAATCCAGGTATGTGAGTCTAATATACCTGGAATTGGCATCCAGACTGGCTAGAATGGAGAAAAAATGTAGATTGCCTTTTAATGAAATTACTGTCTTTTTGCTTTGATTCAACAATAATCATTTTGTTACTTATTTTATGTTTAGAAAATAGTGGAATTTGGAAAACTTTTAAGAGTATGTATACTCATGACTAAGGTAGTGCTCTCTGGGCCTATCTGACAAGGAAGATGATGTCAATATGTTTTTGGAATGCATCCTATGTGTCTAGTACTGAGATAGGTACAAAAATAAAATGTTGAAATATAAGAATTTTTTTGCCTTCACTGACTTTCAATCATTAAAAAATTATTTATTTTTTAAAAAATGAACTTTAAAAAATGTTTATAAGCTGCTTTATTGAGATATAATTCATGTGCCATATGATGGACACATATAAAGTGTACAATTCAATGACTTTGAGTATATTCACAGAGTTGCACAACCAGCACCACAATTGTAATTCATTTTTATTACCCCAAAAGAGACCGTATACCCCAAGAGATGATTTCCAATCTTTAAAAGTTCCTAACGCAGTGTCATTTAAGTGTTTTAGGTATTTGTTATTCTATTAAAACAAAAATTAATATTATAAATAAGTCCTCTAGAAGTTGAGAGAAGAGAGATGAGTGTACATAGGAGTATTTCACACACTTCATTAAGATGGCTGACCTTGATTTGGATCCAGATTCCAGAAGGATAAGTGTAAGAATTTAGTTGGTGAGGGAAGGTGAGACCTATAAAACACAGAAGCTGCTGCTATCACTCATGGCTGTCAAACATGGGTAACTGGTAGATGTTCTGTCAAATTAAAGTGGGGAAAGTGTTTTTCAACCATCACCCTGAACCCCGATTGTATTTTTTTTTAAAAATTGAGATATACTTGACCTACAGCACTGGTAATTTTAAGGTGTACAACATAATGATTTGATTTACATACATCATGAGGTGATTACCACAATAGGTTTAGTGGACCTCTATCATCTCATATAGATACATCATTGAAGAAAGAAAAATTTTTTCCTTGTGATGAGAACTCTTAGGATTTACTCTGTTAACAACTTTCATATATAACGTACAGCTGTGTTAATTATCTTTATCATGTTGTACATTACATCCCTAGTACTTATTTATCCTATAACTGGAAGTTTATACCTTTTGACCACCTTCACCCAATTTTCTCTCTCCACACCCCACTCCTGATAGCCACAAGTCTGATCTCTTTTTGTATGATTTTGTTTGTGTGTGAAGTTTAATTGACCTACTTTAATGATGTTACTTCATGAACACAGTGATTCAATATTTCTATATATTTCAAAATGATTACCATAAGAAGTCTGGCTGTCATCTGTCACCACACAAAGTTATCACATAATTATAGACTATTTTTCCCACACGGTACAATTCATACTTGTGTCTCATTTACTTTGCAGCTGAAAAAACTTGTTCCTCTTAATCTCCATTACCTAATTTCTTTCCTCCTCTCCACCTCCCTCCCCTGCAGAAACCACATGTTTTTTTCTCGTATCTATGGTTCTGTTTCATTTGTTGGTTCATTTACAAAAATTGTGTTTTAGATTCTAGGTTCATCTATACTGTCACAAATGGCAAGATTTCATTTGTTTTATGGCTGAGTAATATTCCATTGTGTGAGTGTGTATGTGGCATATATATATATATATATATATATATATATATATATATATATATATATATATATGCCACATCTTCCTTATATATTCATCTATTGAGCACTTACATTGCTTCCATATCTTGGCTATTTTTAATAATGTTGCAGTGAACATAGGAATGCATATAGCTTTTCAAATTAGCGTTTTGGTTTTCTGTCAATAAATATCCAGAAGTGAAATTGCTAGATGGTATAGTAGTTCTATTTTTAATTTTTTAGGAATCTCCCTACTGTTTTCTATAGTGGCCACACAAATTTACATTCCCACCAACAGTGCACAAGGGTCGCCTTTTCTCCACATCCTGGCTAGCACTTGCTTTTTTATCATCTTTTTGATAACAGTCATTCTGACATGTGTGAGGTTATATCTCATTGTGGTTTTGATTTGCATTTCCCTGATAATTAGTGACATTGAGCATCTTTTCACGTGCCTATTGACCATCTGTATACCTTCTTTCAAATAATGTCTATTCAGCTACTCTGCCCATTTTTAAATTGGGTTATTTGGGGTTTCTTTTTTGATGTTCAGTTGTATGTGTTCTTTGTATATTTTGGATATTATCCCCTTGTCAGATACATCATTTAAAAATGTCTTCTCCCATTCAATAGGTGGCTTTTTTGTTCTGTTGATAGTTTTCTTTGCTGTGCAAAAGCTTTTTAGTTTGATGTAGTCCCATTTGTTTATTTTTACTTTTGTTTCCCTTGCTTCAGGAGGTATGTAAAAAATATTACTAAGACCATGTGAAAGAACTTACTACTTATGTTTTCTTCCAGAAGTTTTATGGTTTTAGGCTTACATTTAAGTCTTTAGTCCATGTTGAGTTTATTTTTATATATGGTGTGAGAAAGTAGTCCAGTTTGATTTTTTTTTGTATGTATGTAGTTGTCCCAAAAAAGTTTCCCAAATTCTTTTACTGAAGAGGCTGTCCTTTATCATTATATATTCTTGCCTCCTTTGTCATAGATTCATTGCGCATATAATTGTGGATTCATCTCTGAGCTCTCTATTCAGTTCCATTGATCTATGTATCTGTTTTTTTGGCAGTACCATACTGTTTTCATGGCCTGAAGATTTTCTGCTGAAAAGTCGTCTGATAGCCTCATTGGACTTCCTTTGTATGTAACTAGTTGCTTTTCCCTTGCTGATGTCAATATTCTCTTTATCTTTAATGTATGCCATTTTAATTATATTGTGTCTTAGTTTGACCCTCTTTTGGTTGATTCTGTTTGCTACTCTCTTTGCTACCTGGACCTGGATGTCTGTTTTCTTTCCCAGGTCAGGGAAGTTTTCAGCTAATTTGTCTTCAAATATTTTCTCTGTCCCTTTTTCTCTCTCTTCTCTTTCTGGGATCCCTATAATGTGAACAATAGTTTGCTTGATGTTTTCCTAGACTGTCCTCAAACTGTCCTCACTTTTAAAATTCTTTTTTTCTTTTCTCTGTTAAACCTGAGTGATTTCAAATGTTCTGTCTTCCAGTTTGCTGATCTGTTCTTCTGTATCATCTATTCTTCTATTGATTACTTCTAGTATTTTTTATCTCAGTTACTGTATTATTCTAATCTGTTTGGTTCTTTATATTTTCTAATTTTTGTTAAAAGCTTCTAACTTCTCACTCAGTTCATCCACTTTTCTTTAGAGTTCTTTGAACGTATTTATGATCATTACTTTAAAGATTTTATTGGATAGTTTGCTGTTCTCCACTTCATTCTGTTCTTCTTCCCAGGTTTTATCTTGCATTTTGATGTGGAACTTACTTCTCTGCCACTTCACTTTGCATAATTCACTGTATTTATTTCTATGTATTTGGTAGGTTTGTTATGTTTCCCAATTTTGGAGGAGTGGCCTTATGTAGGAAATGTC
The DNA here is from genome assembly GCF_025265405.1 of Mesoplodon densirostris. NCBI lineage: Eukaryota > Metazoa > Chordata > Mammalia > Artiodactyla > Ziphiidae > Mesoplodon > Mesoplodon densirostris. The sequence goes on along the minus strand of NC_082667.1, from coordinate 94,882,232 downwards.
TATGGAGCCCAGCCACACACTCCCCTCTGGTCATCAAAGTTATATGTTTTAGGAATGCCCTCTTGTAGGCCTCATGGACACTTCTGTTTTGGCAAGCTGACTACTGTGGGCAATGTGGTAGATGTGGCTGGCTCCTAGTGTGGTTTCCAGGGCCTCCTTTTTGTGGAGGCTGCTGGTTGCTCTTGTTGGGGCTGGTGGCTAAGGTGGTCCCATAATTGGTGTTGGCCTGCTGGTGGTCATGGTCTATTCCCTGATGTTGTTGACTGTGGGGCCCAGGGTGACTTGACTGATTGTAGGTTTTAGTGTCAAGAAACTGGTGGGATTTTCACCCTAGAATTGACACCAGTGTATATATTAAAATAATAGTATAAAAGAGGTGGAAACTTATTCCATTAAAATTGCCTTTCCCCTCCAGGTTTGTACCATTTTCACAATTGCTGATGTGTATTACAAACATTTCTATACACATATTTAACTCTATTTTATATATATATAAATATGATCAAGAAATCCTCATGAAACTTGTTATCTACTTGCTGGTGATCATAATTTTTATTAGCTTCTCCCCTTTGAAAATTCCTGTGAGTAGAAAATGAAATTCAAAAAATTATCAGAAAAATTTATGTCAACAAAAAGTTAGAGTTGGTAAATCCAAGGGCCTGTTTCCCCTACAGAAACTTCAAAATATAATGCAAAAACTGTCAGAAGCAACTTTGCAATAACTCTGGAAAATAGTTAGAGTTGTAGAAAAAAAGCAAATACTGTATTTTAAAAAGGAGTAACATAAGTGATATGAAAGATTTGTGGCATTTTGCTTCTTCTTGCTTCACTCCTCTGCCTGGCCTGATAGTAGACTTAAAGATGGCAGCCTGTGTACACAGTGTGAGCCCTTGGTCTCTGCTTCTGGAGGGAACAAAGCAGAATATATACTCAAAGAATAGTGTTTGTATGTTTTGACCTATCTGGGGGCTGCTCAAAGGACTGATGTAAGTTTCTAGCTTTTGTTTCACCTTACTTGAAATTTTCTCAGGGTGGAAGAGTGGCCATACAAAGTGCATTACTTGAAAATATTTTAAGGCAAATGAACAACCTACTGCTTCCTGGGGCAAAAGATTACAGTTGAGGTGAAACAAAATGAAACAAACAAGCAAAATCAGCAACAACAACTCAACACTTCAACAGCCTGGAAGGAAAAGCTGGAGAGGGAATTTTTTTGAGAAATTAGGGCATTGAATAGCGCTTGCATATACCAGGGTATCTAGAAAGACATGTGTGACTCAGGACAGGTTGCCTGCTCATAAAGACTGGAGAACACCCATAGTTTTCACCTCTGGCTGTTCTTTACGCTCAGTGAAAGCACAAAGTGCAGGTTAATTCAGAGTTGTGAACAGCCTGGCTAAGCATCAAAAGAACAAATTTGCAAATGCTGGGAGAGGTTTTTACCTTTCCTTTTCTTTCTTTTCTTTTTTTTTTTTGAATCCAGGCATTCAAAACAGTCTCTGTCTACAGTAGTTGACTGCAAGCTAAAGGGATAGAGACTTCAGAAACTACACCCAGGAAAGGATACAAGCTTTACAAAAATAGTTTAGAAAAGTAACAACAACAACAGAAAAGAAACCACTACAACCTCCAGCAAGCAAGAACAAAATAAAATAATATAATATAAAATAAAACTTAGTACATGAGGAGTGGAAGAATATGATTTCTCAGTTAATGTGTTATAATATTCAAAATGTTCAGTTTTCAACAAAAATTGTGAAGTATACAAAGAAATAAGAATGTATGGCTTATTCACAGAAAATGAACAGAAACTGTTTCTCAGGAAGCACATATATTAGACTTAAAGGACAAAGATTTTAAATCCTATATATAATCAAAGAGCTAAAGGAAGCCATGGGCAAACAGATAGAGGAAACTGGTAAAATGATGTCTCAACAAATAAAGGATATCATTAAAGAAATTATAGAAATCATAAAAAGGATGCCAAAAGAAATTCTGAGCTTAACAGTGCAATAACAGAAATGAAAAATTCAGTAGTAGATTTTAGTAGCATAATTGAGAAGGCAGAAGAAAGGATCAGCAAATTTGAAAATAGATCAATTGTAGCTATCCAGGTTGAAGAGAACAAAGAAAAAAGAGAAAAAGAGACCTGTTGGAAACCTCAAGAATACCAAAAATGCATCATGGGAGTCCCAAAAGGAGAGGGGACATAGAGAAAGAGACAGAGAGGCTATTTGAAGTAATAATGGTCAAAACTTCCTAAATTTGATAAAATACATGATTCTACACTTACAAGAAGCTGAACAAACTCCGAGGAGGATAAACAGTGAGAGAACTGTACTGAGACACATTATAAGCAAACTGTTGAAAGTCGAAAACAGGAAATTTTGAAGTTTTGCTTCAGCAATCTTGAAGTTGCTGCTTGAATCTTGAAAGCAGCAACTCACCATGTAGAGTGATCCTCAGTAAGAATAACAGTTTATTTCTCAGCAGAAGCCATGGAATCCAGAAGGTTGTGGAATGACATATTTAAAGTGCAGAAAGAAAAAAAAATATGTCAACCAAGAATTGTGTACCCAGCAAAATTATTCTTCAAAATATAAGGAGACACTAAGACATTCCCAGATAAATGAAATCTGAGGTAGTTCATCACTAGTACAGTTGCCCTACAGGGAGTCCTTCAGCTGGAAATGAAGGAGCACTAGACAGTAACTTGAAGCCATTGGTAAAGTTAACTACATAGGTGCATACAAGAGACAGTATTATTGTTTTATTGTATTTTTGGTTTGTAACTTCTCTTTTTTTCTTATATGAATTAAAAGACAAATGCATAAAATATAAATTATAAATCTATATTAATTGGTACATAACATTTAAAGATGTAATTTATGATAGCATTATCATAAAAAGGGAGGGATGGAGCTGTATAGAAGAATAGTTATAGGAGCAGAGGATAACCAATAAGAAAATAACTAAAAAAATCACAGAAAATAAAATATTAAAGGAGTCAAAAAGATATATTATAAGAAATTCATTAAACACAAAAGAAGACAATAATAAAGGAATTGAGGATCAAAAATATATGACATGTAGAGAACAAATAGCAAAATTGCAGAAGTCAGTCCTTCCTTGTCAGTAATTGCTTTAAATGTAAATAGATTAACTCTAATTAAAAGGCAAAGGTTGGCAGAATGGACTTAAAAGCCATCTAAGTATATGCTATCTAAAAGAGGCTCATTTTAGGTGCAGTATTACCCTGAATCAAAGCCAGGTAATAACATCAGAAGAACAGAAAATGAGAAACCAACATCCCTTATGAATATAGATGAAAAAATCCTCAATAAAATTGAATCAATTAAAAGGATTATATATCATGACCAAATGGGATTTATTCTCAGAATTCAAATGTGGCTCAATATATGAAAATCAATGTAATACACTACACTAATACAGTGAAGGGAAACACCCACATGGTCACCTCAATTCATGCAGAAAAATATTTGATAAAATTCAGCACAATTTCATGTTAAAAAAATTACTTAAGCTAGGAGGAAGGAAACTTACTCAACCTCACAAAGACATTTATGAAAAACCCACAACTACTTCATACTCAATTGTTAGAGACTGAAAGTCTTCCTCATAAGATCAGGAACAAAACAAGGATACTCACTTTCCCACTTCTGTTCAAGGTTATACTGGCAGTTGTAGCCAGAGCAATTAGGCAAGCAAAAAAGGCACACAAATTGGAAAGGAAGAAATAAAACTATTTCTAGTCACAGAGGACATGATTTTATATATAGAATATCCTGAGTCCACAAAACCTAATTAAAGCTAATAAATGAATTCAATTATATCACAGAACACAAGATCAACACACAAAAATCAATTTTATATCTATACATTAGCAATGAATGATCAAAAATAAAATTAAGAAAACTATTTCATTTACAATAGCATCCAAAATAATGAAATACTTAGGAATAAATTCAACCAAGGAGATGAAAGACTTGTACATTGAAAACTACAAAACATTGTTGAAAGAAATTACAGAATATCTAAATAAATGGAAAGATATCCTATGTTAATGGGGTGGAAGACTTAATGGCAATATTACACAAAGTGATCTACAGATTCAATGTAATCCCTATTAAAATTCCAATGGTGTTTTCTTTTCTTTCTTTTTTTTTCCAGAAACAGAAAAGCCAACCCTCAAATTCATATGACATTGGAAAGAGCCAAACAATTTTAAGAAAGAACAAAGTTGGGGGACTCTTGCTTCTTGGTTTCAAAACGTACTAAAAAGCTACAGTAATCAAAGCAGTGTGGAATTGGCATAAAGATCAGTGGAAAATGATACAGAGTCCAGAAATAAACCTTTACATATGTGGTTAATTGATTTGCAACAAAGGTGCCAAACCATTATATAGAGAATGAATAATCTTCAACAAATGGTGTTAGGGCAACTACATAGCCACATGTTAAAGAATGAAGTTGTACCCTTAACTCATACTATATACAAAATTAACTCAAAAATGATTAACATCCTAAACATAAGAGCTAATACCATAACATTGGAAGAAAAGATAGAGGTGAATCTTCATGGCTGTGGATTTGGCAATGGATTGTTAGATGATTCAAAAGCATGAACAATAAAAGAAAAAAAGATAAATTGGATACCATCAAAGCTAAAAACTTGTGCATCAAAGAACACTATAAAAAAAGAGAAAAGACAACCTACGGAATCTGAGAAAATATTTGTGAATCATATATCTGATAAGGATCCATTACTGAGAGCTATATAAAGAGCTCTTACAATGGAAGAACAAAAAGACAAACAACCCAATTAAAAAATTAGACAAAGGAGTTGAATAGATGTGTCTATAAAGAAGATATACAAATGGCCAACAAACATATGAAAAGATGCTTAACATCATTAGCCATTAAGCAAGTCAAAGCACAATGTTATACCAACCTATAGCCAATATAGGACGGATAAAATAAGAATACAAAAAGTGAAATTAAAAGGTGTTGGCAAAGATGTGGATAAATTAGAATCCTTGTACACTTCTAGTAGGAATGTAAAATGGTACAGCACTGTAGAAAATAGTTTGGTGGTTCCTCAAAAAGTTAAGCATAGAATTTCCATATGAGTCAGCAATTCCACTCTTAGGTATGTTTTCCCCAATGCAAAAAAAAAAAAAAAAAATTGAAAAGAAGTACTCAGACAAAATCTTATACAAGAAACTTCATAGCAGTACTATTCCCAATAGCCCCATAGTGGAAACAACCAAAAAGTCCATTAACGGATTAATGGATAGCCAAATGTGGTGTATACATACAATGGTTTATTATTCAATGATGAAAAATAATGAAGTACCTATATACTATGCTGTAATGTGGATGAGTCTCAAAAATATTATGCTAAGTGAAAGAAGCCAGACACAGATGGTCATATAATGCATAGTACCATTTATATAAAATGTCCAGAATAGGTAACATTCATAGAGACAGAAAGCATGTTAGAGGTTGCCAGGAGCTGTGAGAAGGGAAGAATTGGGAGTGCCTACTTACTGGGTACGAGGTTTTCTTTTGGGTTGATGAAATGTTTTGGAACTTGCTATGGATGGTAGTTGCACAATATTATGAATGTACTAAATGCTACTGTACATTTTTAAATGGTAAATTTTGTTATGAAAATTGCCCCTCAATAAAAATAAAAGCACTGAATTCTGAGTTCCAGGCAAGTGAAAAAAAAAAAAAAAAACAGAGAGAACTTGATTTGAATATAGCACTAGATTTAAAATTAAGCTACTCACATAAAAGGTACTTGGAATCTTTCTGTTACTATTTCTTGCAACTGCATTAAATATATAATTATCTCAAAATAAAAAAATTTAATTAAAAAAGCTATCAGAATTTGTTGCAAAACAGAGAGATGACTTAAACTTTGAAATATAACAGTAGATACTTAGGATTTCATATGTTTATTTATTTTTTATTTAATAGACACCTACCACTTAAAATGTGTCAGGTACTGTCATAAGTGCTTTGTAAATATTAACTTAGTAAAGGGTTATTTTTAATAGCCGGTTCCTAGAGCAGTGTCCCCAGTGCCTGCAACACTGCTTGACACTAGTAAGTGCTAAAGAGGTATTATTTAATGATTAGATAATATTTTTCCATGTTGCTCTCACTGACTTGGTTTCAATATCCAAATTTCCACTGTCCAGATTTCACTAGATTTTAAGATATTTGATGTCTTTGTTTGGGTTCTTCTGAAAGCAGAGCCTGAGATTAGGAGTTGGGAGCAGGTACTTTAATTGGGAGGGGAGCCCAGGAAATAGTAGTGAAGTTGCATAGAGAATGAGCTTGGGAAAGAGAAGGAACTAATATTACAATGAGTCATTGAAGTTGAGGCAGACACAATTTTCCCATGAACCTCTGAGAAACATACAGAATACCTCCTGGGACTGTCCATCTAAAAGAAAGAAGGTTGGACACTTCTCTGCCATTTCCCATGCCCCACGGGTGGAGTGTGCCTCTGGGCCTTTAACTTGCCCATGCTCCTGGGCTGTTCTTTTGCAGGGCTGAGCAAGCTCCTTGGCTTTGGAAAGCCCTTGATTTAGAAAGGTGGAGATGAAACGCACATGCTTAAGATGGGATGTTGGCAGCTCCAAACTGCAGCTGGAATCCAAGGTGGGCTGTGGGGATGACATGCAGAACAGCAACAGTATTTGTTATACTTGATAAATATAATTTTTAAGATTAATTAATTAATTTTTGTGTGCGTTGGGTCTTTGTTGCTGCGTGGGCTCTCTCTAGTTGCGGCGAGCGGGGGCTAGTCTTCGTTGTGGTGCGCGGGCTTCTCATTGCGGTGGCTTTTCTTGTTGCAGAGCATGGGCTCTAGGCGCGCAATCTTCAGTAGTTGTGGCACATGGGCTTAGTTGCTCTGCGGCATGTGGGATCTTCCTGGACAAGGGCTCGAACCCGTGTCCCCTGCATTGGTAGGTGGATTCTTAACCACTGTGCCAGCAGGGAAGCTCTATACTTTTTAATTTAGTAAACAATTTTAAAATGATGATTAAAGGAAATACCATAAATGAAATGCAGAAATATAGCTATTACAAACTGAGCTGTTAAATATCTACAAGTCAGTGTTCATTTTCAGAAAAGAGATCATTGCCTCAATGGCTTGTAGAAATATTTATGATAATAGATACAACATGTACAAACTGTCTACGCTTAGGTCATGAAAACCTTCTGCTGCTTGCTGTTCTTTCTACCCACTCCCTCATACTCAAGGTTTTTAGTTTATGGCTGACTCTTCTCAAGTGTCTGTGTTTACTAAACAGCAATTCAAACATTGCCATAAATGGCCTTTGCTTCTGTATAAAAATGTTTTTCTTTCAGCATCATCAGTGGTGAGTACTGTGATTGCTTAAAGTTTAAAGGAAGAGTTATGACTGGTTTATACAGTATTTTCTCAGAAATCAGTCATAGGATGTGGAGTTTTTAAAAGAAAATGAACACACATCTTTATCAAAGAGCACATCAATGCTCTTTGTAAAGCTGTGTCTATTTTTAAAACATTAGCAATATTTCATTTATTTTAAATCACAGAGTACTGTTCTCTGAATACAACAAGTAGGAAGTAGTAAACTTTATAGTAGAAAAGTCCCTGAAAATCTCTCTCATCCTTATGTGTAATCTGCCAAATTTCAGAGGAGGAGCATGCTTGAAAATATGGAGGAAGAGGTAATGGTGTAAATGTCTCATGGCTTATGGGGGTGGGTAGGGAGTCCTCTTAATTGGGGATAAAAATCATGGAGGTAATTTGGGGATAGGATCGGATCTAGCAATCTTGAGAAAGTAAAGTAGTTTGGGATATGGCATGCTCACAGGAGTGGATATTTTATCCTGCTGGATGGGAAAAGCCATCCAGGTATTCAGCTATAGGTCTTGGGAGCCTCTGCAGATTTTGTACCTATAGACTGTACGGCCTGGAAGACTAGCTTGAGGTGGGGGATATCTGATTTCCAAGAGTAAGAATAATTTTGATTTTTAGTATTTCAAGTGGATCATACCCCTCCAGGGCTGTTGTGAGAGTAGCATGGCAATTGATATTATCCAAATGAAATTTAGAGCATTTTCTTGATTACTTATAGGAAAATTTGGCCTATTAGGACCAGGCAGACCCATAGGGACTCAGAAATATCCTAGTCTATCCTTAAAAAATAAAGGAAAAGTGTTAATCATTCACCAAAGTCTGCTTTCTCAAACTGATATGGCAAGATCAGATTGTGCTTCTTTTTAGAATTTTCTTAACTTAATTGAGATGATCTCACTTGTATGTGTAACTAAAATAGTCAAATACATAGAAGCAGAGAGTAGAATGGTGATTGCTAGGAGTGGGGTCGGGGGAATGAGGAGATGTTGGTCAAAGGGTACAAAGTTTCAGTTACTCAAGATGAAGGAATTGTGGAGATCTAAGGTACGGTCTGGTGATGACAGTTAACAGTACTGTACTGTTTACTGGAAATTTGCTAAGGCAAGAGATTGGGCTTCTTAACCTTGAAATTTCAGTCTCAGCTTCTCTCAGGAGACATCTGAGGCCAGCAAGTCTCACTCATTACCTCTGTTTGCACTTGGCTCTTCCTTGTCCCTCTCTTCCTCTCTGTTGCTTTTTGCTTAAGTAAGGTTTATGGATTTCACCTGTTACTTGAAATAGTCTGCCTTTCTTTTTTTTCCTTACTTTTAATTTTATTTACTTATTTTTAAAATATTTATTTATTTGGCTGTGTTGGGTCTTAGTTGCAGCGTGCGGGCTTCTCTCTAGTTGTGGCGCGTGGGTTCCAGACTATGTGGGCTCAGTAGTTGTGGCATGCAGGCTTAGTTGCCCTGCAACATGTGGGATCTTAGTTCCCTGACCAGGGATTGAACCCGCATTCCCTGCACTGAAAAGCAGACTCTTAACCCCTGGACCATCCAGGGAGTCCCTTTTTCCTACTGCTTAAAAAAAAAAATTATTGGAGTATAGTTGATTTACAAAGTTGTGTTATTTTCAGGTGTACAGCAAAGTGAATCAGTTTTACATATACATATATCCACGCTTTTTTTTTTAAGATTCTTTTCCCGTATAGGCCATTACACAGTATTGAATAGAGTTCCCTGTGCTATACAGTATGTCCTTATTAGTTACCTATTTTATATATAGAGGTGTGTATATGTCAATCCCAATCTTCCAACTTATCTCTCCCCCCCATCCCCTGGCAACCATGTTTGTTTTCTACATCTGTGACTCTACTTCTGTTTTGTAAATAAGTCCTTTTTTATCCTTTTTTATTCCACATGTAACTGATATCACATGCTATTTGTCTTTATGTGCCTGACTTACTTCACTGCATTTCCCTTGTAGTCTAAGAGATGAGGGGCACTGATTTATCGTAGGGGTGTGTGTGTGTGTGTGTGTGTGTGTGTGTGTGTGTGTATGTTTAAGAAAAACAACAGCCCCTAGTATCTTCTAGATTGAATGTTCTCACCCTAACATACATATTTCACTGTTTCCTTTTATGTACAGTTTTACATCCAAATGCTAAAGTGACCCAGATGTGACAATGTCATTTTCTAGAAGGGAATAACAATATTGTTCAAGTACTTAAATCTACTTTCCCCCAGATCAGCCCTGTCCCAGGCTTAAAGCTCTGTGGGATAGTTTTAGTCTTTCAGAGCCCTATCCCTGGACAGCCCTCCTTCTGAAGCTAAAACTTAATAGCCTGTCAATCTGGAGAAATGCCGGGCAGTTGGGCTTGTCTTACCCTGGGGATATGTCTCTTTGTAAAGAATCTTGGTTGTGAGAGCTCTAAAGCAGGAACATTCCCATAAAGTATTTTGGTACACAGCAAAGAAAGATATTCTTCTTTAGGGGAACTTAGTATGTTCTTCAGTTCACTTACAATTAAGATATTGAGGAAAATGTACAATGTATTTAAAGTTATCTATCCTACACTGGATCACTAAAATACACTTCTATATATTTCTCCAACCTGCCTCATCATATTTTTGTTACACATATAATACAGTAATCATAGCAGAAAATATAGTTAATATTTATTGAGTGCTTACTATTTTTCAGGCACTGTGTTGAATACTTTATATTCAGTAACTCATTTAATTATCCAACTACTCGAATGAGTTAGATTATTATTATCCCTATCTTTAACCTAAGGTTTGTTTCTTTCCCAAAGTCACTCATTTAGTAAGGTGGTAGAATTTGAATTCGGTTTTGATTCCAAAGCCAAAGTTATTCACATTCTAATTGGGAAGGCATACACCATAACATGGGGATTAATTCAATTCACAAGAAAAAACATTTATTGAGTGTCTGTGGTATGTAATTCTCTGTGCTAAAAGCTAGTGAACTAAAAAACCAGAAAAGCAGTGTATTAGTCTGCTAGGGTTGCTGTAAAAAGTACCACTGACTGGGTGGTTTAGAGAATAGAAATATTTTTTCTCACAGTTCTGGAGGCTAGAAATCTGAGATTATGGTGTTGGCAGGGTTGTTTCTGAGTGCTGTGAGGGAAGGATCTTTTCCAGGTCTCTCTCCACGTGTCCATCTTCTCCTTTATATTCACAAAGTCTTCCTTCTGTACATGTCTGTGTCTAAGTTTCCTCTTCTTATAAAGACCCCAGTCATATTGGTTTAGGACTAGGGTAATGTGGTCAAAATGTGACTGGGGAGTAGGGAAAGGACAGGCCATGTGAGGTCTTTGTGATCATGCTAATGATTTTGGTGTTTATCTTACAACCAAAGGCAGCCACCAAATGGTTTTCAGTGTGTCATGAAGTGCATGAATATTTGCATGCACACACACTTCTGCCATGGGTATGACAGGAACAGACTTGTGTTTTGGAAAGATCGCTCTGAGTTCAGTGGGAAGAACTGTTGAAGGGAAGCCAAATTGTCTGTCAAGAGATGAACTGGAGGTTATTTCAGTGGCATAGTGGAAGCAGAGGAGATGGGTCAGAGACCTATTGAAGCTACACCTCAGTACCAATGACCACATTTACTATACAGGTGTTAGGATCTGTGCACCATTCCAGTAAAGGGTTCAGGGTCTTTAGAGTAAAGGCTGTTTCCAGGTCTGGGGAAGGAAGAGTAAAAGAAAAGCCTGTAATATATTGTTGAGTCAGAAAGCAAAGACATGCTCAAAAATGATGGTGGGGCAGCAAAATAATTCAGAAGCCAGCGAAGGAGCTAATAGTGGTAATGGATGATAGCACATTGAAGTCAGAAATAGAAGCTGTGACTACATAGTGATAAAGTAAATGTATGTGTGGAGAGAAAACTCTTCTTTAAAAAAGGATGTCAGCTAAGAAATGTAGAGTGCCTGATAGAATTAGACAATCATTATTTTGCAAAATCTATGTAATAATTAATTCAAGTAAGATTCATCAGTGGACTACATCTTTGGGATCATAGAATATTCAGTCTCCAAAAACCATCCCACAGACTAATTTTTTTTAATGTTTGTGACATTTTATTTATTTATTTATTTATTTAACATCTTTATTGGAGTATAATTGCTTTACAATGGTGTATTACCACAGTTTACTTTTTAATTACAAAGAGAAAGCAGTGTCTTTACAGGAGTGATTTGGTAACACTACTTTAACCAAGTGATCAAGTTTGGCATCATTACTATTGGAAAGAACTGACATTACATACTTCCTTTAATCATGCACACACATCTTTTGAGACACACAAAATCACGTAAGTAGTATTTTTGTCAAAAATGTTTAACCAGCATCTAAAAGTGAGTCAAATATAGATGAAGACATATTTTATAAGACAAATTACTTGGAGTCTTCAAAAATACCAATATCACGGAGAACAAAAAAAAAGTGTATTGAAAGGGGGTCACTTCTAGATTTAAGGAGACTAAGGGGACATGACAATCAAAAGTAATGCATAATACATTGATTGAATTCTGAATAGGGGAAAAGTAGCTATAAAGAGCCTTTATCTAGTCAAAGATTATACCAGTGCTTGTGTTGTTTTATCAATTTTTCCATTAGTTTGAAATTTAGGAAAGTAAAGAAACTAAGACAAAAGCAAGAAAAAGACAATAGCTAGAAGGCCTTCAGTGGGGTAGAATAAGTCAGTGGACCTATTAGCTCATCTGAAATATATAAATTATATAAACTCCATACATGCATGCACTGTAGAATAATACTTATATCTTAGAATTAATCCATATACAGAAATAAATGTATTGTCAAAATTGTCCTAATTTGTAGTAAGTGTGTCTCATTATATAACTTTTCTCAAAATTCTTTTCCTATATATCATCTTTTTTTTTTTTTGATTTCGCTCCTCTCACTGGGGAATGCTATACACTTCTAAATTTTCACTACATCTTAAACACAGGTGTTTGCTTTAATTGCTGTCAGGAACTGTGACAGGTGCTGAAGACACAAAGATAAATAATAGAAAAAAAATGTTTCCTTCCCCAAAGGAACATATAGGCTATTAAGGAAGAGAAAGAAAAACAGATAAATTAGAATACAACGTCTTAAAAATCTTCACACAAAATGATTCATTTACACTGATTCATTCTTTTGAGCTCCAGTTTTAAATAATGCCTACCAGCATTACCAACAGCCAGTGTAGGTTATCTTAGATTCTCTCTTAAAATTAAGTCATAGGAAAGGAGAAAAAATTAGCAACACCACTTAAAACTAAGGCTTAGGGAAAACCTAATGCCAGAATCTAGTTGCAATTCCCACTGACTCTTAAGGGAGATGGCACTGGACTGAGAAAGATACACACAGGCTTAGCTTATGGAGCAGAGGCTTCTGGCAGAATCTCCTTTAATTTGTGCATCCTGACTCAGAGACCTTGATTTGAACCAGAAAGAAAACATGCAGCTGCTTTCTTTAAGGAACTGGGCTACTCTTACCCTCTCTCCTTCTTACCCTAATTTTAGATTGTATAGTTAATTATTAAATACTTCAAGCATACAGAAAAGTAAAGAGAAAGTATAACAGAAATTCATGTACCCATTACCCATGTTTTAGAAAGTATCAAATCTCTTTTTTTAATTTAATACAATAAAATAGACTTGGAAGGCTTTTCATTCCCACAGGGTTTTCTCTCCCTTCTCAGATGTAACTTTGAAATAGATATGTATTTTTCCTTTCCATGTTTTTACTTTTGAATATTATTTTTAATAAGCTAGTTTATGTACATAAAATATATATCGTTGCTTTCTGTGTTTTATAAATATACATGACTTGAATCATATTGAACTTGTATTTTTAACTTATTTTTATTAACTCAACATTTTTAGTAATTATCCTTGTCAACATTTGTAAATCCTCTTTCATTCTTTTTACAGGTGCATAGATTTAAATTCTATTAAAAAGCCATGCTTGTTTATTTCCCTTATTTATTTGGCTCTTGAGAGCCCTTCTTTATCCTTTTCTTCTCGGCAGGGAGGTTGAGTTCTTCAAAATATTTCACGTGGGATAATCCACTTTTGCCTTTTGCTTGAATTCAGCAACTGGGAATCACCAGCTGGAAAGCCATGTGTAGAAGCAGAATAAAATCATAGTACTGATTTACTGTTTACTCCCTGTCAGGCCATGGATTTGTTCAGGAGGTTCTCTTCCATAGCTACAACCCTCACTGGGTTCTGGGAACACAGTGCAAGACTATTTCCTTGCTCCTGCACGCTAGTACAAGGTAATAGTTTCCAGTTTCCAGTTGCCAGTCCCTGGTGCTTCATCACCTCTTGTTGGATTTCTAACCCTGTTCATACCTCTGTCAATAGACTTTTTGAAATTCTTAACAATTATCTGTTTGAGTGTGCCATCTGTTTCTCTGCCATGACACCAACTACTGAAATTGGTAATAAGTAAATATACATAAACCATTAAGTTTCCAATATACCAGTAATGACTAGCAAGTTGTATAGAAAGATGTCTCATGCCAGAGTAAATATTTATCATTATGTAGGTGTGTGTATGTTGTGTAATGTTTATTTATACACATCTACTTTCTTTGTACATTGGCTTTCTATATTTCATAATATTATATTAGCAAGATGTATTTGAAAAAATACACTGTGGGTCATAAAAAGTAGAAGTGACTAAATTATTCTGCATACTGCATTCTTGAATGGAAAGGCTAAATATTATAAAAAATAGTTATAAAAATTAATTTATAATGTAATGCTTATAATAATCTCATTAAATTATTTTTGGAACTTGATAGTGGTTTTAAATTTCTCTTGAAGAATAAACAAGAATAGATAATAAAATTTTGAAGTTCATTTGAAGAATAAGAAAATATAGATAGCTAATAAAATTTTGTAAATGGATTTAAATGTAGAAGTATTTTATACATCAGATATTTAACTAAACGATGTGATATTAATGTAAGGATTTAGAGATGAAAGGGACAATAAAGTAACCTACAAAATTTCCTCATGTGTGTATGTTTGACTTTATTAAATAATACATTGCAAGCAATTGGGAGAAAAAATGAGTTAACCAATGTTTTAAAAACAATTGAATAATAATTTGAAAAAAATATAATATCTATATATTAAAATAAATTCCATATATAGTAAGGTGTTAAATGTAAAAAAGGCTATTAAAATTTAGAAGAAAACCTAAGTATATATTTCTGATGTAGAGATGGAAAAGACTTTTGAACTTCAAATCATTAAAAAGAAACCCAGTTTCAAACACATGATAATTTGAAAAATTATTTTAAAGTGGATAGAGCTGACTATTATTGTATGTATTTGGTATGCCATAATATAAAGAAATTTAAAAGACAAAAGGAAAATTTTAGAAAACATTTATAATATAACAGTTGATAGCTTATTATACAGAGACATATTCACACACACACACACACACACAATGCAAATGAACAATAGAGCGATAAAACTACTGAAAATCATTAGAAAAAAAAGTTTAAATGAGATAGTATGGCACTCTGTATCATGTCAAAGGTGAAGAGGAAATCACGATACTTAGTATTGGAGTGGGTTCATAGAAACTACCCCTTTGTATGCTATTGGTTGGTGTTTAAATTGTATTAACTTTTCCTAAAGACATTTGATTATATATATATTTTTAAGTATGTGCCCTTTGACACAAAAGTTACATATCAATAAGAATAACTTGGAATAGATGTGTGTATAATGTATATGTATAGAGATCTTATAGCACTCTTATTGAAATTTATTGTTCTAGACCTACACATTCAGTGCTAACCTAGCTTGCTCAGATTTCATTATCTCATTCAAGGCCATAGAAGAGATCTGAGGGGACTGTTAACCTCTGGGATTTATGTGTGTCTTGCCCACATATTCAAGAGTCATTCTCCACTATTTGGTCTCTAGTTGGATCTAACTATAGTTATTTACATTATCTTTAATCAACGTTTTAGCTTTCAGAGACTCAAACTGTAACTTCACCTAGAGGAAAGTGGTGTATTTCATTAATGAATAGATAAAAGGAATGAGAATCATTATTCTAAAGAAAATATACCAAATATTTTGTTGAGAGATAATAAAATGAAAAATGTCAAAGTCTCAGTTGACAATTTAAAAAGCCTATGCTTAGGATAGTCCATCTCTAGAAGTCAGCTTTGTTCAGGGATCCAAAAGGAACCAGACTGAATAAAAAATATATTTCAGTCTTATTATCCTTTGTATATATACCCTGAAGTGGAATTGTTGTATCATACATACTTCTATTTTAAATTTTTTAAAGCTACCTCCCTACTGTTTTCCACAGTGTCTGCACTATTAGAGTATGTGTTTATTTGTCACTTATGCCAAAGTTGTTGGATGAGTGGTCCATGTGTTTTAGGAATTCAGGTTCTTTCTACCAGATTTCTTCATCATCTCCTAGGAACTCAAAGTCTTTCACTGGATCCCTTTTCTAGACAGCGTATGAGGAATAAGGGGAATGTGGAGGATCACTGAGAGGTTTTTGATGCCAGGCTTAAAAATAATTTACATTTATTTCATCTCTGTTTCATTGGACAGAATTCAGTTGTTTGTTCCCACCCTCTGTCTTGTAGTTTCAAGGGGGCTGGAAAATACAGAATAATACACAGCCCAAGAAAGCAGATACTGTGACTTATTTATTCACTGCATCATGAGTGTCTATAACAGTGATAGGAGCATAGTAGGAACTCAGTAAATATTCATTGAATGAATGCATTAATGAGTTAATGAGTGTGGGAATGAATGAAATAATCAACCAACCCATGTTAGTACAGTTGGAAAAATCATGTCAAAGCAGGGAGTAGCAAGCATTGAAATCCATGGGGAAGTTGAAGCTCAATGTTGACAAGTTTAACTAGAGACAAGGCATAAGTTCTAGAGAAGGTGATTCTAGTAGAGGAGATATTTTGAAGACCTTCTTAAACGTGTACTTTTTTGAGGATAAAGTCTCAGAAAATATAGTAAGCTTATAATTCAATATCATAGCATACAGAATTTTAAAAACTGTCTTTTTATTGGAATGGGATATTGGGAAAGTTTTTAGTTATAAAAGTCATGATTTTGTCAACATAATTTAAGACACTTTTACTTTAAAACTTTAAAAGTAAATATATTGTTTATAAGAGTACCCTTGTGAATTTTGAAGATTTAAAATACAGATGTTTTGAAGTTATGTGTTTTAAAAATATTTCTTTGAATTGATTTATAAACACTTTCTTACAATCTTTTGTGAACTAATGGACCTACCTAAAATTCATTATGCCACACTAAAGGGTTGAGTTTGGGAGAAATAAAGCTCTCTCTAAATTGTTATCATATAGTAAGAGTTAGTATTTGATTGCTAAAGAAATGCGAGAGAGGAAAGAGTCAGACTCTGGATTCAGAAAGATATGAACTGAATCCAGACTCTGCTACTTCTCAGTCAGGGGTCCTTGGTTATGTATGTATCTTCTCCTGGCCTTTTAAAAAAATCGCTATTAAAATGAGAATAATACTCCTATGTTAGCACTCTTGTAAGGATTAAATGGGTTAGAGTTACAAAAAATTTAGTATTGTCTGATGCTTTGCTCGTTCTCAAAAAGAAAAAAAAAAGCTAGCTTTGGCCCCTTATTCCTCCTCTCCTCCCCATGTGTGACAGTATCCTTCAAAGAGAGAATTAGAGTAGAGAGATTGCCTAACATTGCCCTCTTAAGAGGCAACATGGCCTCAGGGTGGTAAATGAATTTCAGTTTACTGCTATGGTGAAGGGTGAGGAGAAGATTGCCAGCTTCTTCCAGGTCCAATGGAAAGGGCCCATGGATTTGGCCGGCTGGAGTTCTCTATTCAATTTCTTGCATAAATCCTACCCATAATGCAGCATTTTCCATCTCCTATTTCTGCTTTTTTATAAGTCAAGTAAGCATTTAACGACACTGCAATGCATTTTGAAGGCAATATTTTCTTAGATTTTTATGAATTTGTTCCCTATCTTTTTAAAGTTGTTTTTCCCACAACCAAATCAACAGCAACTTTATACTCAATTTTATCGAGTTTTTCCAAAGCAGTCAATGAGTTGTTCAGAGAATTGTTTTTCACATTGATATTTCTTCTGTTTACCTACTATTTAATCAAATTATATGTTAATTATATAATAAATACAAATCATGTAACCAGTTTTAGGAAGAAACACAACTTATTCTTGTTTGGCTTCAACTTGAGTGAGACAGAAGAGCAGACACAGGATGGGGTTGCCTGCTACCACAGCTGCCATCAATGCCATCAAATGAAAAAAAAGTTTGATGAAAAAAGAAAAAAATTTATCCAAGTTGTTCAATTGATTCAAAAGTATACCCAAAAGACATGGAGTTGTTTCACTGAAAGAAGTTCAAGAGACTTTGGTGGTAAAATAGACTGTATTTTGAAAGATGAAGAAGGCATAAAATGGAGACTGAATTTAAAAGACACAAATTGAACCTTCTGGCCCAGCATGAATATTTCTGAGTTTCATTAAAAAATAAATAAAATAGGGCTGCACGCTAAGCCAGAGGCAGTGAGAGGCAAAGCCCAGGCAGCAGATTGAAATGTATATACAACTTGTTTGGTAGGGTCTGTAGCCAGGGGTAATCACTGACCAGACTCTTTCCCCCTTGTGGGATCCTGACCATATCTGGAAGTGCCAGGTTTGGAGACTGAAGTATTTAGGCCATGGAGCAGATTCTAGAATTGTCATTTGCCCAGGGAAATGCAGACTTGCCTTTATGTTTTGTTTTGCTCTCTAGCCCTTGGAGATTTCACTTACTTTCTTATGATTTTAACAATACATTCAAAAGTATAACTGTTGTAACATCCAGGACAGGAAATTGTATTGCAGCAGGAGTTCGTCAGAGTATCTTGTCCTTGATACTGAGGAAAGCTGGCCTGATAATTTCTTAGGAATATAAAGAATGAGAATAGAGCAGATGTCTAATTAGAGCACAAATATGGATCTCAGCTTCCACTAAATAAAAATAACTGTTTCTGTATTTTGCTTCAGTCTTTTTCTTCAAATGTTCTCTAACATGTTTCTCCTCAGGACGTCTTTGCAAATGTCATTGTCAATATTTACCTATTGATATCTTATTTGATATTGTCAATGCCAGGCATCATCAGACAATAAAATAGTTCTAATAATAACCTGATTGTAATTGTTGTTTCTTACAAAATGGCAATTGTAATTGGTAAGGACAAAACAAATAGAGTTCAAAGTGGCTAAATATAAGATAACTGAAATTTTTAAAGCTCCTAGATTACCTTGCGGTAATTTCTGAGGTAGAATATGATTGTGTCTTTGAAATGACATTTTTATGGGCATTTTATTGTGAAACCCAAAATAAGTGACAATTTTTGTTTAAAAAGAAAATAAAATGTTATATTTAAAACATTTATGCTTTGCATAAGTAATAGTTGTCAGCCATAGTCCTTTTCTTAAAAAATATTTTTAAGGAGTACAATTGCTTTACAATGTTGTGTTAGTTTCTGCTGTATAATAAAGTGAATCAGCTACGCATATACATATATCCCCATATCACTTTCCTCTTGCATCTCCCTCCCACCCTCCCTATCTCACCCATCTAGGTGGTCAGAAAGCATGGAACTGATCTCCTTGTGCTATGCAGCTGCTTCCCACTAGCTATCTATTTTACATTTGGTAGTGTATATATGCAAATGTCACTCTCTCACATGTCCCAGCTTACCCTTCCCCCTCCCCATGTCCTCAAGTCCATTTTCGACCTATGCGTCTTCATTCCTGTCCTGCCCCTACGTTCATCAGAACCTTTCTCTTTTTTTTTTTCTTGGATTCCATATATATATATATTAACATACGGTATTTGTTTTTCTCTTTCTGAGTTACTTCACTCTGTATGAGAGACTCTAGGTCCATCCACCTCACTACAAATAACTCAATTTCATTTCTTTTTATGGCTGAGTAATATTCCATTGTGTATATGTGCCACATCTTTATCCATTCATCTGTCAATGGACACTTAGGTTGCCTCCATGTCCTGGCTATTGTAAATAGTGTTGCAATGAAGACTGTAGTACATTACTCTTTTTGAATTATGGTCTTCTCAGGGTATATGCCCAGTAGTGGGATTGCTGGGTCATATGGTATTTCTATTTCCAGTTTTTTAAGGAACCTCCATACTGTTCCCCATAGTGGCTGCATCAATTTACATTACCACCAACAGTGCAAGATTGTTACCTGTTCTCCACACACTCTCCAGCATTTATTGTTTCTACATTTTTTGATGATGGCCATTCTGACCGGTGTGAGGTGTTATTGCACTGTGGTTCTGATTTGCATTTCTCTAATGATTAGTGATGTTGAGCATCCTTTCATGGGTTTGTGGGCAATCTCTGTATGTTCTTTGGAGAAATGTCTGTTTAGGTCTTCTGCCCATTTTCGGTTTGGGTTATTTGTTTTTTTGATATTGAGCTGCATGAGCTGCTTGTATATTTTGGAGATTAATCCTTTGTCTGTTGCTTCGTTTGCAAATATTTTCTCCCATTCTGAGGGTTGTCTTTTCGTCTTGTTTGTGGTGTCCTTTGCTCTGCAAAAGCTTTTAAGCTTCATTCAGTCCCATTTGTTTATTTTTGTTTTAATGTCCATTTCTCTAGGAGGTGGGTTCAAAAAGGAATGTACTGTGATTTATGTCATAGAGTGTTCTGCCTATGTTTTCCTCTAAGAGTTTTATAGTGTCTGGCCTTACATTTAACTCCTTAGTCCATTTTGAGTTTATTTTTGTGTATGGTGTTTTAATTTCATTCTTTTACATGTAGCTGTCCAGTTTTCCCAGCACCACTTATTGAAGAGGCTGTCTTTTCTCCATTGTATATTCTTGACTCCTTTATCAAAGATAAGGTGACCATATGTATGTGGGTTTACCTCTGGGCTTTCTATCCTGTTCCATTGATCTATATTTCTGTTTTTGTGCCAGTACCGTACTGTCTTGATTACTGTAGCCTTGTAGTATAGTCTGAAGTCAGAGAGCCTGATTCCTCCAGCTCCTTTTTTATTTGTCAAGATTGCTTTGGCTATTCGGGGTCTTTTGTGTTTCCATACAAATTGTGA
The DNA here is from genome assembly GCF_025265405.1 of Mesoplodon densirostris. Classification (NCBI taxonomy): domain Eukaryota; kingdom Metazoa; phylum Chordata; class Mammalia; order Artiodactyla; family Ziphiidae; genus Mesoplodon; species Mesoplodon densirostris. Next base: position 94,861,613 of record NC_082667.1, on the reverse strand, counting down.
AATGTTTTGTTCTAGTTCTGTGAAAAATGCCATTGGTAGTTTGATAGGGATTGCATAGAATCTGTACATTGATTTCGGTTGTATATTCATTTTCACAATGTTGATTCTTCCAATCCAAAGCATGGTATATCTCTCCATCTCTTTGTATCATCTTTAATTTCTTTCATCAGTGTCTTATAGTTTACTGCTTACAGGTCTTTTGTCTCCTTAGGTAGGTTTATCCCTAGGTATTTTGTTATTTTTGTTGTAATGATAAATGGGAGTGTTTCCATAATTTCTGTTTCAGATTTTTCATCAGTGTATATGAATGCAAGAGATTTCTGTGCATTAATTTTGTATCCTGCTACTTTAACAAATTCGTTGATTAACTCTAGTAGTTTTCTGGTAGCATCTTTAGGATTCTCTATGTATAGTATCATGTCATCTGCAAACAGTGACAGTTTTACTTCTCCTTTTCCGATTTGGTTTCCTTTTATTTCTTTTTCTTCTCTGATTGCTGTGGATAAATCTTCCAAAACTATGTTGTATAATAGTGGTGAGAGTGGGCAACCTTGTCTTGCTCTGGATCTTAGAGGAAATGGTTTCAGTTTTTCACCATTGAGAACGTTATTGGCTGTGGGTTTGTAATATATGGCCTTTATTATGTTGAGGTCAGTTCCCTCTATGCCTACTTTCTGAAGGGTTTTCTATCATAAATGGGTGTTGAATTTTGTCAAAAGTTTTCTTTTGCAGCTATTGAGATGATCATATGTTTTTTATCCTTCAGTTTGTTAACATGGTTTATCACATTGGTTGATTTGTGTATATTGATGAATCCTTGCATTCCAGGGAAAAACCCAACTTTATCACAGTGTATGATACTTTTAATGTGCTGTTGGATTCTGTTTGCTAGTATTTTGTTGAGGATTTTTGCATCTATGTTCATCAGTGATATTGGCCTGTAGTTTTCATTTTGTGACATCTTCGTCTGGTTTTGGTATCAGGGTGATGGTGGCCTCGTAGAATGAGTTTGGGAGTGTTCTTCCCTCTGCTATATTTTGGAAGACTTTAAGGAGGAAAGGTGTTAGCTCTTCTAAATGTTTTATAGAATTCGCTGTTGAATCCATCTGGTCCTGGGCTTTTGTTTGTTGGAAGATTTTTAATCACAGTTTCAACTTCAGTGCTTGTTTTTGGTCCGTTTATATTTTCTGTTTCTTCCTGGTTCTGTCTCGGAAGGTTGTGTTTTTCTAAGAATTTGTCCATTTCTTCCAGATTGCCCAGTTTATTGCCACATAGTTGCTTGCTGTAATCTCTCATAATCCTTTGTATTTCTGCAGTGTCAGTTGTTACTTCTCCATTTTATTTTCTAATTCTGTTGATTTGAATCTTCTCCCAATTTTTCTTGATGAGTCTGGCTAATGGTTTAACAATTTTGTTTATCTTTTCAAAGAACCATGTTTTAGTTTATTGATCTTTGCTGTTGTTTCCTTCATATCTTCTTCACATATTTCTGATCTGATCTTTCTGATTTCTTTCCTCTGCTAACTTTGGGGTTTGTTTTTTGTTCTTGTTTCTCTAATTGCTTTATGTGTAAGGTTAGGTTGTTTATTTGATATTTTTCTTGTTTCTTGATTTAGGATTGTATTGCTATAAACTTCCCCCTTAGGACTGCCTTTGCTCCATCCTATAGGTTTTGGGTTACTGTGTTTCATTGTCATTTATCTGTAGGTATTTTTTGATTTCCTCTTTGATTTCTTTAGTGATCTCTTGGTTTTTAGTAGTGTATTGTTTAGCCTCAATGTGTTTGTATTTTTAAAATTTTTTGCCCATAATTGATATCTAGCCTCATAGCATTGTGGTCAGAAATGATACTTGATATGATTTCAATTTCCTTAAATTTACCAAGGTTTGATTTGTGACCCAAGATATGATCTATACTGAAGAATGTTCCATGAGCACATGAGAAGAAAGTGTGTTCTATTGTTGTTGGATGGAATGTCCTCTGAATATGAATTAAATCCATCTTTTGTAATGTGCCATTTAAAGCTTTTGTTTCCTTATTTATTTTCATTTTGGATGATCTTTCCATTGGTGAATGTAGGGTGTCAAAATCCCCTACTATTATTGTGTTACTGTCAATTTCCCTTTTTATGGCTGTTAGCATTTGTCTTATGTATTGAGGTGCCCTCTTTTGGGTGTATAAATATTTACAATTGTTATACCTTCTTCTTGGATTGATCCCTTGATCATTATGTAGTGTCCTTCTTTGTCTCTTATAATAGTATTTATTTTAAAGTCTATTTTGCCTGATATGAAACTTGCTACTCCATCATTCTTTTGATTTCCATTTGCATGGAATATCTTTTTCCATCCTCTCCTTTTCAGTCTGTGTGTGTCCTAGGTCTGAAGTGGGTCTCTTGTAGACAGCATATATATATAGGTCTTTTTTCTGCTTCCATTCAGCCAGTCTATGTGTTTTGGTTTGAGCATGTAATCCATTTACATTTAAGGTAGTTATCGATATTTATGTTCCTATTATCATTTTCTTAACTGTTTTGTTTTCCTTTTTGTAGTTCCTTTCCTTCTCTTGTGTTTCTTGCCTGGAGAAGTTCCTTTAGCATTTGCTTTAAAGTTGGTTTGGTGGTGCCGTATTCTCTTAGCTTTTTCTTGTCTGTAAATGTTTTAATTTCTCTGTCAAATCTGAATGAGATCCCTGCTGGGTAGATAAATCTTGATTGTAGGTTTTTCCTTTTCATCACTTTAAATAAGTCCCTCCATTCCCTTGTGGCTTGCAGAGTTTGTGCTGAATGATCCGCTGTTACCCTTATGGGGATTCCGTTGTATGTTATTTGTTGCTTTTCCCTTGTTGTTTTTAATATTTTTTCTTTGTATTTAATTTTTAATAGTTTGATTAATATGTGTCTGTTTTTTTTTTTCTCTCTTTGGATTTATCCTGTATGGGACTCTTTGTGCTTCCTGTACTTGATTGAATATTTCCTTTCCAATATTAAGGAAGTTTCCACTATAATCTCTTCAAATAATTCCTCAATCCCTTTTTTATTCTCTTCTTCTTCTGAGACCCCTATAATTCGAATGTTGGTGCATTTAATTTTGTCCCAGAATTCTCTGAGACTGTCCTCAATTCTCTTCATTCTCTTCTCTTTTTTCTGCTCTGCAATAGTTATTTCCACTATTTTATCTTCCAGGTCAGTTATCTGTTCTTCTTCCTCAGTTATTGTCCTATTGATTCCTTCTAGAGAATTTTTAATACCATTTATTGTTTTGCTCATCATTTGTTTGCTCTTTAGTTCTTCTAGGTCCTTGTTAAACGTCTCTTGTATTTTCTCCATTCTATTTCCAAGATTTTGGATCATATTTACTAGCACTACTCTGAATTCTTTTTCTGTTAGACTGCCTGTTTCCTCTTCATTTGTTTGTTTCTGGTGGGTTTTTACTTTGCTCCTTCATCTGCTGCGTATTTCTCTGTCTTTTCATTTTGCTTATCTTAGTGTGTTTGGGGTCTCCATTTTGCAAGCTGTACATTCGTAGTTCCTGTTGTTTTTGGTGTCTGAGCCCTGTGGGTGAGGTTGGTTCAGTGGGTTGTGTAGGCTTCCTGGTGTAGGGGACTGGTGACTGTGTTCTGGTAGATGAGGCTGGATCTCGTCTTTTGGTGGGCAGGGTTGCATCCGGTGGTGTGTTTTGGGGTGTCTGTGAACTTATTATTATTTTAGGCAGCTTCTCTGCTAATGGGTGGGCTTGTGTTCCTGTCTTGCTAGTTGTTTGTCATGGGTTGTCCAGCAGTGGAACTTGCTGGTCGTTGAGTGGAGCTGGCTCTCTGCATTGAGATGGAGGTCTCTGGGAGAGCTCTTGATGATTGATATTATGTGTGGCCTGGAGATCTGGTAGCCAATGTCCTGAACTCAAGTTTCCCACCTCAGTGGCTCAGGCCTGCCACCTGGTCAGAGCACCAAGACCCTGTCAGACACATGGCTCAGAAGAAAAGGGAGGGGGAAAAAGGAGATAAAGAAAAAAAAATAATGCTATTAAAATTAAAAATTTATTTAAAATAATTTTTAAAAAGTAAAGAAAAAAGAAGAGAGCAAATACACCAATAAACAAATCCACCATTGATAACAAGTACTAAAATCTATACTAAGATAAAGATAAAAATCAGAAACTAGTCAATCACATACAGCAAACCCCACATCTACAATTGCTCCCAAAGTCCACCACCTCAATTTTAGGATGATTTGTTATCTATTCAGGTATTCCATAGATGCAGGGTACATCAAGTTGATTGTGGGGATTTAATCTGCTGCTCCTGAGGCTGCACAGAGAAATTTCCCTTTCTCTTCTTTGTTCGCACAGCTCTTGGGGTTCAGCTTTGGATTTGGCCCCGCCTCTGCATGTAGGTCACCCTCTGGCGTCTGTTCTTCATCCAGACAGGATGGGGGTAAAGGAGAGGCTGATTAGGGAGCCCTGGTTCACTCAGGCTGGGGGGAGGGAGGGGGAGGGAATGTGGGGCCAGCCTGCAGTGGCAGAGGCCGGCATGACACTGCAATAGCCTGAGGCATCATGTGTTCTCCTGGGGAAATTTTCCCTGGATCATAGGACCCTGGCAGTGGCAGGCTGCACAGGCTGCCAGAAGGGGAGGTGTGGATAATGACCTGTGCTTGCACACAGGATTTTTGGTGGCTACAGCAGTAGCTTTAGCATTTCATAGGCATCTAGTGTCCATGCTGATAGCCTCGGCTTGCACCCGTCTCTGAAGCTTGTTTAGGCAGTGTTCTGAATCTCCTCTTTTCACGCACCCTGAAACAATGTTCTCTTGCCTCTTAGGCAAGTCTATACTTTTTCCCAGACTCCCTCCTGGCTAGCTGTTTTGCAGTAGCCCCCTTCAGGCTGTGTTCACGCAGCCAACCCCAGTCCTCTCCCTGGAATCTGACCTTGGAAACTCGAGCCTCAGCTCCTAGCCCCCACCTTTCCCAGTGGGTGAGCAGACAAGCTTCTCAGGCTGGAGAGTGCTGGTTGGCACTGATACTCTGAGCGGGAATTTCTCTGCTTTGCCCTCTGCACCCCTGTTGCTGTGCTCTCCTCCATACTCCGAAGCTTCCCCCCACCCTCCCACCTTCTCCACCATTGAAGGGGCTTCCTAGTGTGTGGAAAGTTTTCCTCTTTCACAGCTCCCTCCCAGAGGTGCAGGTCCTGTCCCTTTTCTTATGTATATGTTTTTTTCTTTTGCTCCACCCAGTACGTGGGGTTTTTCTTGCCTTTTGAGAAGTCTGAAGTCTTCTGCCAGCGTTCAGTAGGTGTTCTGTAGGAGTTGTTCCACCTGCAGGTGTATTTTTGATGTATTTTTGGGGAGGAGGGTGATCTCCACGTTTTACTCCTCCACCATCTTGAAAGTCCAGCCATAGTCCTTTGACCCCAATAAATTCCTTATAGGTTTCAGGTTTTCATCTGTGTTAATGTATGTTTAAAATAATCTAAAGAGCCTAATAATGTATATTAATTTGATGTGGGGTGGGAGGACCTCTTTAAGATAATAAGAAAGCATAAAAAATTGTGTCATCTACATAAAATTAAATATTTGCATATGTACATAAAAAGCATTATGTTCAATCAAAATATGAGCCACCAATTATGAAAAGAGCAAATTACAACAAAAACTAAGGCAAATATGTAACGTATTGTTATAGATAAAGAAAAATGTCTTTGAACACCTCCCTGTAATAGTTTTCAAAAACATAATTCTAACCTACTGATAATTGAAGTAACAACATTTAAAATAATGTTACCATATTTTGACTATCAAATTGTCATAAAGTTTAAAAAATTATTATGCCCAGTGCCAGGAAGAAGAAGGAAGATTTGTACCCTGTGAACAGCTTGGGTCAGCTTATAAAATGTACATGCTTTCTGTGGGGCAATATTATGGTAAGTTTCAGAAATTGTAAAAATATTCATACCTTTGATCCAGTTTTTCCACTTTTAGGAAGTTGTGTTTTCAAAATAATCAGAAATATACACAAGATATAGTTAAACTGACATTTGCTTAAGCATTATTTTTAATATTGTTGATGTAATTGAATCCAGCAAGAGTGTATGATCAAATTAATTCTGATATATCTGTATGATAGAATAGTGTGTCATCTATATAATTAAGTAGACTAAAATGTTCATGGTATATTTTTAAAGGATATAAAATTTTAAAAATATATAAAGTACACTTCTGTTTTATATGTATAAATTATACAAAAGATGAAGGAAACAGCACAAAGTATAAATAATGATTTGGGTACTGAGATTATGGGTGAGCTTATTTTTATCTATATATTTTTTCTACAGCATAACATTTGTTATGCTATACATCACATTGACTTATACATTTACATGTTTTTATAATATCAATCTACTAATGTAATAATTTTGTAAAGAATGCTTCTCAATTGCATCAGGTGGAATTTTAATTTTACTTAAAGAGAAGATGGAGAAGGAGGGAGGTGAAGCAGCATAGATAAGAAAGAATGCAAAAGAAACTTTTTCTTTGCTGTCTAGTTTCTAAAAGTGTGTTGCCTCATGTCTCAGTGGCAAGAGATGTGAGTGAAAAATAAAATAAAAGAAAAATAGTGAATTACATGGATTTGATGATGCACTTAAATATCTCATTGGATTCTGTGATGGTTTATTGCATTATCTATACATGAGTAGAAATAATTTATTCTTTTAATAAAATTGCAGAGAGTATTTTACTTTTGTTGTATATTTGCACCAAAATGCAATGGAGACAAAGTACAATTACCATTTTATTGAGGCATTTTAATGTTTTTATCCTGATATATTTTACATTCCTATATCTAAGATTCAAATTTATAGGTTGATAGATTATTGGCATTGATGAGTTAGAACTGACAACTAACTCAGGTAGCATACGAGAAAGCAACAGTGATTAAACAGAAGAATTTTTGGATATAGGAATTCCATTCCCTCCTTCTCTATTTAAAGTAAAATTTGTTGCATCAGTTTTTGTTGGCATTTCAGTTACTGTTTCATCTGGTTGTTGAGGACGTATTCTTTGAAATCAGTATCTTTTGACAGTCCATACATTTCTCTAAGTTTAGAATGTGAGGCATTTGCTTAGTAGAACTCTTTGTTTTCATGCACTACTGTGGTCAGCAAGGAGGAAGCCAAAAATTTAGAGTTTAGTCTCGCTTGAGAGGTTACAGAGATAGCACTACACAGCACGTTATTGTTCCATGTGGTTGAATTGCATTGTTTTGTCACAAATGTACTCAGAATAAATGTTCTTTTTCTTCTGTCCATGAGCAGCTCATGAACTATTATTCTCCTTTTTCTGTCTTTACAAGAATCAGAACACAAATACATTCACAATTCCCTAGTTAAAATAACTTTTGCAAATTTCTGTACAAGACTTGCCTTTCCATTTCTGTGTTCCTGTCTCTAATGTAGTTTCAGAAACACAGGGCTTTCTGAATTCCAGGCATTTAATTGTGTTGTCTGGGCTCCTAAGCCTTCAACATATTCTTGATGGTGGTAAACCACTGACTCCCTCAGTACTGTCTTGTTCTCTTTGCTTTCAGACTTTTGGCTTTTTACTGCCCCTGGCCCACTGAGATATTTCTAATTTTTATACCTGCCCCAGGACCTTGTTATTTACCTCACTATTAGATGATTATAACTCTTGTTTCAAGGGTCCCTTCTTTTTGCTTGTCCTATCTTAATGTAGTTTCGGTTTTCAATAAAAATAGAAAGGTCTTGTTTGGCAATTTATGTTTTACATCTAACAGTATGATTTCTTTTTTTTTTTTTTTGCTTTATAACAAATTTAATCAGTTATACATATACATATGTTTCCATAACCACTCCCTTTTGCATCTCCCTCCCACCCTCCCTATCCCACCCCTCCAGGCGGTCACAAAGCACCGAGCTGATCTCCCTGTGCTATGCGGCTGCTTCCCACTAGCTATCTACCTACGTTTGGAAGTGTATATATGTCCATGCCGCTCTTTCACTTTGTCACAGCTTACCCTTCCCCCTCCCCATATCTTCAAGTCCATTCTCTAGTAGGTCTGTGTCTTTATTCCTGTCTTACCCCATGTTCTTCATGACACTGTTTTTTCTTAAATTCCATATATATGTGTTAGCATACGGTATTTGTCTTTCTCTTTCTGACTTACTTCACTCTGTATGACAGACTCTAGGTCTATCCACCTCATTACAAATAGCTCAGTTTCGTTTCTTTTTATGGCTGAGTAATATTCCATTGTATATATGTGCCACATCTTCTTTATCCATTCATCCGATGATGGACACTTAGGTGTTTCCAGCTCTGGGCTATTGTGAATAGAGCTGCAATGAACATTTTGGTACATGTCTCTTTTTGAATTATGGTTTTCTCAGAGTATATGCCTAGTAGTGGGATTGCTGGGTCATATGGTAGTTCTATTTGTAGTTTTTTAAGGAACCTCCATACTGTTCTCCATAGTGGCTGTACCAATTCACATTCCCACCAGCAGTGCAAGAGTGTTCCTTTTCTCCACACCCTCTCCAGCATTTATTGTTTCTAGATTTTTTGATGATGGCCATTCTGACTGGTGTGAGATGATATCTCATTGTAGTTTTGATTTGCATTTCTCTAATGAGTAAAGATGTTGAGCATCCTTTCATGTGTTTGTTGGCAGTCTGTATATCTTCTGTGGAGAAATGTCTATTTAGGTCTTCTGCCCATTTTTGGATTGGGTTGTTTGTTTTTTTGTTATTGAGCTGCATGAGCTGCTTATAAATTTTGGAGATTAATCCTTCGTCAGTTGCTTCATTTGCAAATATTTTCTCCCATTCTGAAGGTTCTCTTTTGGTCTTGTTTATGGTTTCCTTTGCTGTGCAAAAGCTTTTAAGTTTCATTAGGTCCCATGTGTCTATTTTTGTCTTTATTTTCATTTCTCTAGGAGGTGGGTCAAAAAGGATCTTGCTGTGATTTATGTCATAGAGTGTTCTGCCTATGTTTTCCTCTAAGAGTTTGATAGTTTCTGGCCTTACATTTAGGTCTTTAATCCATTTTGAGCTTATTTTTGTGTATGGTGTTAGGGAGTGATCTAATCTCATACTTTTACATGTCCCTATCCAGTTTTCCCAGCACCACTTATTGAAGAGACTGTCCTTTCTCCACTGTACATTCCTGCCTCCTTTATCAAAGATAAGGTGACCATATGTGCGTGGGTTTATCTCTGGGCTTTCTATCCTGTTCCATTGATCTATCTTGCTGTTTTTGTGCCAGTACCATACTGTCTTGATTACTGTAGCTTTGTAGTATAGTCCGAAGTCAGGGAGCCTGATTCCTCCAGCTCCACTTTTCGTTCTCAAGATTGCTTTGGCTATTCGGGGTCTTTTGTGTTTCCATACAAATTGTGAAATTTTTTGTTCTAGTTCTGTGAAAAATGCCAGTGGTAGTTTGATAGGGATTGCATTGAATCTGTAGATTGCTTTGGATAGTAGAGTCATTTTCACAATGTTGATTCTTCCAATCCAAGAACATGGTACATCTTTCCATCTATTTGTATCATCTTTAATTTCTTTCATCAGTGTCTTATAATTTTCTGCATACAGGTCTTTTGTCTCCTTAGGTAGGTTTATTCCTAGATATTTTATTCTTTTTGTTGCAATGGTAAATGGGAGTGTATCCTTGATTTCACTTTCAGATTTTCCATCATTAGTATATAGGAATGCCAGAGATTTCTGTACATTAATTTTGTATCCTGCAACTTTACCAAATTCATTTACTAGCTCTAGTAGTTTTCTGGTAGCAGCTTTAGGATTCTCTATGTATAGTATCATGTCATCTGCAAACAGTGACAGCTTTACTTCTTCTTTTCTGATTTGGATTCCTTTTATTTCCTTTTCTTCTCTGAGTGCTGTGGCTAAAACTTCCAAAACTATGTTGAATAAGAGTGGTGAGAATGGGCAACCTTGTCTTGTTCCTGATCTTAGTGGAAATGGTTTCAGTTTTTCACCATTGAGGACGATGCTGGCTGTGGGTTTGTCATATATGGCCTTTATTATGTTGGGGAAAGTTCCCTCTATGCCTACTTTCTGCAGGGTTTTTATCATAAATGGGTGTTGAATTTTGTCAAAAGCTTTCTCTGCATCTATTGAGAGGATCATATGGATTTTCTCCTTCAATTTGTTAATATGGTGTATCATGTTGATTGATTTGCGTATATTGAAGCATCCTTACATTCCTGGAATAAACCCCACTTGATCATGGTGTATGATCCTTTTAATGTGCTGTTGGATTCTGTTTGCTAGTATTTTGTTGAGGATTTTTGCATCTATGTTCATCAGTGATATTGGCCTGTAGTTTTCTTTCTTTGTGACAACCTTGTCTGCTTTTGGTATCAAGGTGATGGTGGCCTCGTAGAATGAGTTTGGGAGTGTTCCTCCCTCTGCTATATTTTGGAAGAGTTTGAGAAGAATAGGTGTTAGCTCTTCTCTAAATGCTTGATAGAATTCTCCTGTGAAGCCATCTGGTCCTGGGCTTTTGTTTGTTGGAAGATTTTTTATCACAGTTTCAATTTCAGTGCTTGTGATTGGTCTGTTCATATTTTCTATTTCTTCCTGATTCAGTCTTGGCAGGTTGTGCATTTCTAAGAATTTGTCCATTTCTTCCAGGTTGTCCATTTTATTGGCATAGAGTTGCTTATAGTAATCTCTCATGATCTTTTGTATTTCTGCAGTGTCAGTTGTTACTTCTCCTTTTTCATTTCTAATTCTATTGATTTGAGTCTTCTCCCTTTTTTTCTTGATGAGTCTGGCTAATGGTTTATCAATTTTGTTTATCTTCTCAAAGAACCAGCTTTTAGTTTTATTGATCTTTGTTATCGTTTCCTTCATTTCTTTTTCATTTATTTCTGATCTGATTTTTATGATTTCTTTCCTTCTGCTAACTTTGGGATGTTTTTGTTCTTCTTTCTCTAATTGCTTTAGGTGCAAGGTTAGGTTGTTTATTCGAGATGTTTCCTGTTTCTTAAGGTGGGATTGTATTGCCATAAACTTCCCTCTTAGAACTGCTTTTGCTGCATCCCATAGGTTTTGGGTCGTCGTGTCTCCATTGTCATTTGTTTCTAGATATTTTTTAATTTCCTCTTTGATTTCTTCAGTGATCACTTCGTTATTAAGTAGTGTATTGTTTAGCCTCCATGTGTTTTTATGTTTTACAGCTCTTTTCCTGTAACTGATATCTAGTCTCATAGCATTGTGGTCAGAAAAGATACTTGATACAATTTCAATTTTCTTAAATTTACCAAGGCTTGATTTGTGACCCAAGATATGATCTATCCTGGAGAATGTTCCATGAGCACTTGAGGAAAATGTGTATTCTGTTGTTTTTGGATGAAATGTCCTATAAATATCAATTAAGTCCATCTTGTTTAATGTATCATTTAAAGCTTGTGTTTCCTTATTTATTTTCATTTTGGATGACCTGTCCATTGGTGAAAGTGGGGTGTTAAAGTCCCCTACTATGATTGTGTTACTGTCGATTTCTCCTTTTATGGCTGTTAATATTTCCCTTATGTATTGAGGTGCTCCTATGTTTGGTGCATAAATATTTACAATTGTTATATCTTCTTCTTGGATTGATCCCTTGATCATTATGTAGTGTCCTTCTTTGTCTCTTCTAGTAGTCTTTATTTTAAAGTCTATTTTGTCTGATATGAGAATTGCTACTCCAGCTTTCTTTTGGTTTCCATTTGCATGGAATATCTTTTTCCATCCCCTTACTTTCAGTCTGTATGTGTCTCTAGGTCTGAAGTGGGTCTCTTGTAGACAGCATATATATGGGTCTTGTTTTTGTATCCATTCAGCTAGTCTGTGTCTTTTGGTGGGAGCATTTAGTCCATTTACATTTAAGGTAATTATCGATATGTATGTTCCTATTCCCATTTTCTTAATTGTTTTGGGTTCATTATTGTAGGTCTTTTCCTTCTGTTGTGTTTCTTGCCTAGAGAAGTTCCTTTAGCATTTGTTGTAAAGCTGGTTTGGTGGTGCTGAACTCTCTCAGCTTTTGCTTGTCTGTAAATGTTTTAATTTCTCCATCAAATCTGAATGAGATCCTTGCTGGGTAGAGTAATCTTGGTTGCAGGTTTTTCTCCTTCATCACTTTAATTATGTCCTGCCACTCCCTTCTGGCTTGTAGAGTTTCTGCTGAGAGATCAGCTGTTATCCTGATGGGGATTCCCTTGTGTGTTATTTGTTGTTTTTGCCTTGCTGCTTTTAATAGGATTTCTTTGTGTTTAATTTTTGACAGTTTGATTAATATGTGTCTTGGTGTATTTCTCCTTGGATTTATTCTGTATGGGACTCTCTGTGCCTCCTGGACTTGATTAACTATTTCCTTTCCCATATTGGGGAAGTTTTCAACTATAATCTCTTCAAATATTTTCTCAGTCCCTTTCTTTTTCTCTTCTTCTTCTGGAACCCCTATAATTCAAATGTTGGTGTGTTTAATGTTGTCCCAGAGGTCTCTTGAGGCTGTCCTCTGTTCTTTTCATTCTTTTTTCTTTATTTTGCTCTGCAGCAGTTATTTCCACTATTTTATCTTCCACCTCACTTATCCGTTCTTCTGCCTCATTCTGCTATTGATCCCATCTAGAGTATTTTTTATTTCATGTATTGTGTTTTTAATCGATGCTTGATTCATCTTTAGTTCTTCTAGGTCCTTGTTAACTGTTTCTTGCATTTTGTCTATTCTATTTCCAAGATTTTGGATCTTGGAAATAGAATCTTGGATCATCTTTACCATCATTATTCTGAATTCTTTTTCAGGTAGACTGCCTATTACCTCTTCATTTGTTAGGTCTGGTGGGTTTTTATCTTGCTCCTTCTCCTGCTGTGTGTTTTTCTGTCTTCTCATTTTGCTTATCTTACTGTGTTTGGGCTCTCCTTTTTGCAGGCTGCAGGTTCGTAGTTCCCGTTGTTTTTGGTGTCTGTCCCCAGTGGCTAAGGTTGGTTTAGTGGGTTGTGTAGGCTTCCTGGTGGAGGGGACTAGTGCCTGTGTTCTGGTGGATGAGGCTGGATCTTGTCTTTCTGGTGGGCAGGTCCACGTCTGGTGGTGTGTTTTGGGGTGTCTGCGGACTTTTTATGATTTTAGGCCACCTCTCTGCTAATGGGTGGCGTTGTGTTCCTGTCTTGCTAGTTGTTTGGCTTAGGGTGTCCAGCACTGTAGCTTGCTGGTCGTTGAGTGAAGCTGGGTGCTGGTGTTGAGATGGAGATCTCTGGAAGATTTTTGCCGTTTGATATTATGTGGAGCTGGGAGGTCTCTTGTGGACCCGTGTCCTGAAGTTGGCTCTCCCACCTCAGAGGCACAGCACTGACTCCTGGCTCCTCAATTTGGGATGATGTGTTGTCTATTCCTGTATTCCACAGATGCAGGGTACATCAAGTTGATTGTGGAGCTTTAATCCGCTGCTTCTGAGGCTGCTGGGAGAGATTTCCCTTTCTCTTCTTTGTTCTCACAGCTCCTGGGTCTGAGCTTTGGATTTGGCCCCGCCTCTGTGTGTAGGTCGCCGGAGGGCGTCTGTTCTTCGCTCAGACAGGACAGGGTTAAAGGAGCAGCCTCTTCGGGGACTCTGGCTCACTCAGGCCGGGCGGGAGGGAGGGGCACGGAGTGCGGGGCGAGCCTGCAGCGGCAGAGGTCGGCGTGACGTTGCACCAGCCCGAGGCGCGCCATGCGTTCTCCCAGGGAAGCCGCCCCTGGATCCCGGGACCCCGGCAGTGGCGGGCTGCACAGGCTCCCGGAATGGCGGTGTGGGCAGTGACCTGCGCTCGCACACAGGCTTCTTGGCGGCGGCAGCAGCAGCCCCAGCGTCCCACGCCCGTCACTGGGCTCTGCGCTTTCAGTCGCGACTCCCGCCCGTCTGTGGAGCCCCTTTAAGCAGCGCTCTTAATCCCCTCTCCTCGCGCACCAGGAAACCAAGAGGGAAGAAAAAGTCTCTTGCCTCTTCGGCAGCTCCAGAGTTTTCCCGGACTCCCTCCCGGCTAGCTGTGGCACATTAGCCCCCTTTAGGCTGAGTTCTCGCCGCCAGCCCCAGTCCTCTCCCTGCGCTCTGACCGAAGCCCGAGCCTCAGCTTCCAGCGCTGCGCGCCCCGGCGGGCTAACAGACAAGCCTCTCGGGCTGGTGAGTGCCGCTTGGCACCGGTCCTCTTGTGTGGGGATCTCTCCGCTTTGCCCTACCCAGGTATGTGGGGAGTTTCTTGCCTTTTGGGAGGTCTGGGGTCTTCTGCCAGCGTTCAGTAGGTGTTCTGTAGGAGTTGTTCCACATGTAGCTGTATTTCTGGTGTATCCGTGGGGAGGAAGGCGATCTCCACATCTTACTCTTCCGCCATCTTACCCGGAAGTCGGCTCTGTGCCCAGTATGATTTCTTGATCTTTTCATGCTGATGCATATAAATGTATTTCATTTTTTTGAACTGCTGCATCACAGTATGGTATCATAGAATTTATTTAACTATTCTCCTATGGATGGATAAATAGCAGATTTCTATTTTTCTTTTATCACAAACAATACTTTAGTAAAAATCCTTAGTCATATATTTTTGTTCATGCATTTAAAATATGAAACTGGGGCCTCCCTGGTGGCGCGGTGGTTCAGAGTCCGCCTGCCGATGCAGGGGATACGGGTTCGTGCCCCGGTCTGGGAGGATCCCATATGCCGCGGAGCGGCTGGGCCCGTGAGCCATGGCCACTGGGCCTGCGCGTCCGGAGCCTGTGCTCCGCAACGGGAGAGGCCACAACAGTGGGAGGCCCACATACCGCAAAAAGAAAAAAAAAAAAATATGAAACTGTGTCGGGCTTCCCTGGTGGGGCAGTGGTTGAGAATCTGTGTGCTGGTGCAGGGGACACGTGTTTGAACCCTGGTCTGGGAAGATCCCACATGCCGTGGAGCAACTGGGCCTGTGGGCCACATCTATTGAGCCTGCACATCTGGAGCCTGTGCTCCGCAACAAGAGAGGCCACGATGGTGAGAGGCCCGTGCACTGCAATGAAGAGTGACCCCCGCTTGACACAACTAGAGGAAGCCCTCGCACAGAAATGAAGACCCAACACAGCAAAAATAAATAAAAATAAAATAATAAACTCCTACCCCCAACATCTTCTTTAAAAAAAAATGAAACTGTGGAATGGGTACGTGAATTTGAATTGCTGGCTCAAAGTGTATATACTTTTAAAATATTAGTAATTATTTACTTTTAATCAATACTGCCAAATTGTCCATTAATATGACCACACTAGTTTATACTCTAGCAACCATATTTGAGAGTCAGTTTCCTCATATCTTTATCAACCCTGGTTATAATCAGTATCCATGATTCTTACTAATTGGATGATGGGACAAACCTTCTTTAAAAATTGCATATTTTGTTTTGCTGCGCTGAACAACTTGTGGGATCTTAGTTCCTTAACCAGGTTTGAACCTGAGCCCACGGCAGTGAAAGCACAGAGTCCTAATCACTGGACCACCAGGGAATTCAAAAAAAATTCATATCTTGATTACTAGTAAGAGTGAGCATATTTTGATCTATTTATTGACTATTTGTTTCTTTTTCGTGTGCTATTCCTATTACAATTCCTTGCTTACTTTTATATTTTAAAATTTGATTTATGAAAGTTCTTTATATGTGAAGGACTTGATTTGTTCTTTAGATATTTTAAAGATTTTTTTTATCGTGAACTATAACACATACACAGATAGAAAAATTCATATCAAATTTTATTTATTTGTCAGACCTACACAACCTAGAGATGAACCTTATATGATTTAACTAGTGTTGTCTCAATAGTGGACAGCTAATATTTTGTTTTCCCATCTCCCGTCCTTCTGGGAATAGTAAAAACCTTGCCCCCTGACCACAGAGGATAAGGGTGATAGATCTGGGCTATGGGAATATGAGGTCTTTCTCTCTCTGTGGCTGGAAGTGAAGCCAAGAAGCTGAGAGAAACAGATATGGGAGGGAGGAAGAGAGATTGAGAGGAGTAATATTGTATCCATTTTTTAACTTTTATTCTGAAGTCATTTAAAAATTCTGTCCTTGTATTTGATGAGAGCACAGTGTTTTTGGAAGATTTTCTTTTATGTTTAAGCTAGCTCAAGATGGGTTTTTGTGACATGCAACAGAATGCATCCTGATGAATATAGAATTTCTGCCCAATTTTGAGGTAGATTGTTTTATTTCCTTTCAATAAAAAGTTTGGATGTAAATTTCTAGGAAGGGCATTAACATGCCACTGAATAAGAAGCTATGTTCAGACAAATTTACTGATGAGATACCAATACCTTTGATCCTTTTGTTTCCAGATTTCATAGTTTAGTAAAGTTGGGGGAAGGGTAAGGGATAGAATAATAGGGAGAAAGAAAGGATACGGATTTGTGAAAGGTTGCCAAAACCGCTGGATAAAATGCAGAGTAGGAAATAAACTTCAGTTACTGTGTTTCCTGTTCCAGAAGAGTTAGTTGGTTCTTTTCAAAAATTGTCTCATTACTTTTGTACAGTTTCCAATTCTTTTCAGAGATTTTCAAGATTAAAAAATTTCTTTAAACATACTCAACATAGTTTCACACTATGTATGATAATTCCAATAGATGAAGTGCTTATAGATGTTTCAAGTATCTTGTTTCTCCTATTTTTTGCCTTTCTTCCTTGTATGCTGATGATTTTGTATGTCTGGTTTTCCAAGTTCAATAATTAAGTTTCCTTGTAATGTTTGGGCTGCAAATTCAGAAAAGTGTTAGCTTACTTCCAGTTTTGTCTTGCCTTGGGGACCCCAACTTAAAAAAGAGTGGGTGTCTCAGGATTCCTGCTTAGGGAGGCACTGGATTTTGTTTTAGTTGCCCTCAATCTAAAAAGCTTCTAAAACCCCTGTTCTGTTCACAGCTATCTCTTCATGTGGGCAAATACCCTCAAAGCAACAGCAATTTTGCAAACTGTTCTTACCTTATTGGGTTCCCACATTTTCCTAGATTTTGATCTGGTAATTTTCATATATATTACCATTCATCTGTTTGTCATACATTATGTACATAATGTTGATTTTTAGTTGTCCTTGGTGGAAAAGCTGGTCTTAATTACCTGATGCAGCATACTAGAAGTGGAAGTCTTTCCTCATAGAGCAGAAAGCAGACCAGTGGTTGCTGGAACCCAGGTGGGAATGAGGATTGACTGCATATGGGTATGAGAGAACATTTGAGGATGATGCAAGTGTTCTAAAACTGCATTATGGTGATGGTTGTATAACTGTATAAATTTACTAAAATACATTGATCTGTGCCCTTAAAATGTGTAAGTTTTATGACATTTGAACTATCTTACACTAAGAGAGCTTGAACCCTCATTTTCTATTAGGTTCTCAGGAAGGAGACCATTTCACAGGGAGCCCCAAGGCCAACATGGAGAGACCCCATGTTGGAAATGATAATGATAATTGCGCATGTTTGGGCAGAGAGAGTGCTGGAGATCACTTCTCTCTCTTAAAAATTCTCTTAGCTGTGCAGCACTGAAGGGAGATCCAGAATTCATCACATGTTCTTGTGGAGAACCAGTAGCATTGCCATGGTGAGGACTGTGTTAGCCACATAACAGAGGTCAGACAGAGAAAGCAGAAGACACCCAGAGAATCTGAAACACCTGCAGGAGCTGAGGTGGGAGGTTTGGGGGTGAAGGTCAAGAACCACCTGATATGCTGAAGGAATAGACCCCAAGTTACATAAGCTGAATATTCTAGAAGCAGATATAGTAAGGACAGAAACTTGAGACCTGGCAAGATTAAGTTGCTGTGGTATGTATCCTACACCTCCTCTCCATCTGGACCTCAACCAGAGCTGGATAGGAGCCCCTGTCACTCCAACTCCTTGGGTGTATATGAGCTTTACCCTGTTACCAGAAACTGTCTTGTGAAGGAGGAAGGCAGTCCTTTTGAGAGAGGAAGGACAGCCTGATGGATAGCTTGAACTTTGATTTAGATGAATATTTTCCTTAAAGGGACTTTTAAATTAAAAAAAGACCATTTATGCCCAAAAAGAATGATTCACCTCTAATTGGCATTTTAATGCTCTGCCCCCATCCCACCCCCAGCCATATGCCAGAATGGTGTTTGGCAGGAAGCTTAGTGTTTTTGTAGAGAAACTAGATCACTTCATTTTTGTTATACATGTGAGCTCTAGTGTGTACATTTGGACACATGACTGCCACTACCGCAGCATCATCTATGACCTGTCAGTAACCAAAATTATAATTTCCCTTGGGGAGAGGTGGCTGTCAAATGATATGTACTTGGATATGAATAAGCAAAGGGTGCTTTGTTTCTCTTGGTTCTGTGTGAAAATTTACAGCCTGTGTATTCTCTTTGTCAATACCAGTATATATTTCACTTCTGCTTAAAAGAGCTCATCAGACAAAACTGGTTAAGGTGGAAAAGGTTTTCAATCCTGTGTGTACTGCTTTGATTTCCCTCAGTTTCAGCCAAGGTCAATTAGGTCAACTCTGTCCTAAAAATGTCATGCTCATTTCTAAATAAGATGTATTTTGTTGTTGCTTTATATCCTCCTTCTCCTTCTCCACCTGGTCCAAATGCTCCCTTTCTTCCTAGGCCCAGCTTGTATATCCAAATCCACGACTCCTCCAAGCATTTTAAATCACACACTTTTCCTACTCTTCTGGGCTCACAAAGCACTTAAATGCAGACCACTTATTTAGCTCTGCCTACGATGACAATTTAGCAACATCTCATATGGTGATCTAAAATCTTTCCCAAGCTGAGTGAAGTTAGAACCTACAGCTTATGTCTTTGTATATATCTGTAGTGTAAGGTTGGTTCACTGTTTGGTATCAGCCAAATCTGACTGCTATTTTACTTATTCTATGACCCTAAGCGAATATCTTAGCTTCTATTAGCTTCAGTCTCCTCATGGGGTTGTTGAGATTATTTATATTAGGCATGTAAAGAGTTTAACTCAGTGTATTTATATTTTGGGACACAAATATCGAATAAGTATCAGTTATTCCTAGAGAAAGACCTTTGAGGGCAAGGATTGTCTCCCTTCCTCTTTCCCGTTA
Source organism: Mesoplodon densirostris (assembly GCF_025265405.1). Taxonomy (NCBI): domain Eukaryota; kingdom Metazoa; phylum Chordata; class Mammalia; order Artiodactyla; family Ziphiidae; genus Mesoplodon; species Mesoplodon densirostris. Next base: position 94,842,509 of record NC_082667.1, on the reverse strand, counting down.
ACTCTACCTTCAAAATATATTCACCTCCAACCACTTCTCATGACCCTCACTGCCACTAGCCTCCAACTGATACTGGTCCCTATCATGTCTTGTCTGGGTGGTAGTAGCTGCTTGATTCTCCTCCCGGCTGCAGACTACACTACACACAGAACCCAGAGAGATTCTATTGAACTGAAGAGTGTTGGGATTTCGTGTAGACTTTGAAACCTTTCAGTAGCTTATTTCTCTTAATGTAAAATCCCATCATTTTAAGGACTGCTTCCAATGCTAACTCTCTGACTTTATCTCCTACTACATTCCCCTTCAGTCACTTGACTTTGACCACACTGACCTCCTGCTGCCTCTGCACTGCATCAGGAATTTACAGTTCCAGAACATGCATACTCACTTTTTCACGTACATGTTTGCTCCCTCGTATTTTTCAGTTCTCTCTTCATACCTTATTAGAGAGGTCTTCCCTTATTACCCAGTGCAAATAGGATTTCTCACCCTGTCTCCCAACAATCTGTCTCCTTTATTTGGCTTTATTTTTCTCTGATTCACTGACTCTCTGATGTATTACTTTTTTAACTGTTTATTTGCTTTCTGTCTCTTTTGACTGGAAGGTAAGCTCCATGTAGGCAGTCTTTTGGTCACTGCTCTATTCCCAATGCTTTGAATAAAGTACCTGGCATAGAGCATAAAAGAATGAATACATTAATGAAAAAGCAAGTAATTAATGGCATTTGTTTATAGCTATATGTTGAAAAGTTATCTGATATTATCAATACTTCTCTAAGTTGGTGAGAATATGGGTATTCTCCATGTTTTTATTTTCTAGCTTTAAAAAATAATGCATATGTATTTCTTTTTTTTCTTTTTTTCTTTTCTTTTTTTTCTTTTTTTTTTTTTTTTGCAGTACGCGGGCCTCTCACTGTTGTGGCCTCTCTCGTTGTGGAGCACAGGCTCCGGACGCACAGGCTTAGCGGCCATGGCTCACGGGCCCAGCCGCTCCACGGCATGTGGGATCTCCCCGGACCGGGGCACAAACCCGTGTCCCCTGCATCGGCAGGCGGACTCTCAACCACTGCGCCACCAGGGAAGCCGTGCACATGTATTTCTCTGTTAATTTTGCAAAATAAAATTTTTAAACAGAAAAAGGGAAAGTCATCTGAATGTGTTTGCAGTAGAAATGATGAGACATTTCAATATGCAAGCCTATGCTATATAAGCTTCAAAGTTTTAGCATATTTTCTAACTGAATTAATTCTAATATTCCATGAATTTTGATTATGTCAGCATGTCCATATTCATTGCATACTGTGTTTTGTACCATTTTTCAGTGAGTATATTGTCATTCACTGTGTGGGGATCACAGGATTTCTATTTTGAGCCCTGTTAGACTGTAGTTAATGGAATCCACTTCTAGTAGGGACGCCAGAGTTAGTAAATAAAATACAAGATGCCTAGTTAAATTTGAGTATCAGATAAATAAATAATATTTTAGTATTAAGTATATCCCAAATATTTATGGGTCCTACTTATCCCCCCAAAATTCAGTGTTTCAAATTTAACTGGATGTCTGTATTTTATCTAGCAACTACAATTACTAGCATGATTCTCCTACCTGTTTGCCTCACAGTTCTGAATGATTTCTTCTTTTTCCAAATCAAAATCAGGCAACTGTAGCCTGACCACTTGGGCCTGTGCTTTGCTATTGATCGACTTTACCACTAGAGGGATTATCTCCCCTTTGCTTTGGCTCCTGGTAGAAAGTAAAGCCAAAAGATAAGAATGATTAAATAAGAGCGCTTTCTTACCTCTGACTCCAGTAAAACAGAGGACAGAGCACACAAAGCTGGATTAGAACTTTACTTTGTGAGGGAGCTTTGAACAACAATTTGCTCTCTATAATGGAATTAGTCACTTGTTTCCACTGTCTATTAGCTCACCATAATGAAACAGCAGATGGCCTGGTGTGGAGCATGCCCACAGGGCTTTGTTTATGGGAGAGAATTATGCCAAGGGCTGTGTTTGTTTTCTCTTTTCTAATTCCCCCTTTGGTGGAGATATTTTTGGAATTTCCAGTGGTAAGACTTACTAGGTTGAGGATTTGATTTGAAATCTATGTGGCTTATGTAGCACATCTAGCATCTAAGCTGTTGGTTTAATATAGTTTTGTGTATTGTCCACTGAGACCTGAATAAAATAATTTTGGACATGAATGAAGGTCCTATAAGTTGCTTTCAAACTTGCCTATACAATGATAGTGATTATTCCGCTGTACAAAAATGTAAAGCTTTGTCTGATACATTTAATTTCCTTTTCACTTTAATACTCTTTAGTTAGTAGATTTTATATACTTCCGATTTTAATTCCATACTGAAGCATCATCAGTTGAGGTGTATATGAGTCACTTCATCTGACAAGGAATTTCAATTTACCCAAATGCTGTAAGATGTGGGCTTTTGGGTTTCAAAGCCAGTTGACTCATTAACCACAGGAAAAAAAATCTCGTATATTATGTGCTGCCTTTTAGTTCTCCTATTTGGTCCGTAAACTATTCCTTGTTGACTTTCTAAAGATAAGTACAACTCTGTGAGGAAACTGCATTCTTAGAATTATTAAAATAAAGTGAAGGGCAAACATTTATAAAGAGAGTAAATATTAAAAGAACAGGCACTGTGGTGTAGAGCTTGTTCTCTTACCTTTCATATTCTGCTTACTCAGAGGCGCCATATGAAACAGAAACATCCATTATTGTGTACACATTAGGTTAGTAAGAAAGAAAATATACCTCTTGAATCAAATCAAGTGCTCAGTGTCTGTCCTCAAGGCTATTTTTTCCCAGTTCAAATAACAATAATAATAGCAATAATAAGAATTACAGTTAATAGTTTTAAGCACTTACTATATGTTAAGAATTTTTAATATAATGATTTACTTATCCTTCCTATTCATGGAGAATTGCTATCATGTTAAAACTCTTCCACCAGATTGTAAGTTCTTCAAGGATATTGACTGTTTTATTTGTCTCTGTATTCCTAGTAACTAGCATAGTGTTTGACTTGTTCTATTTCCTCAGTAAGTGAAGAGTAGTGAATAAGTGAAAGAGAAGACTACTTCTTTACTTACAATGTTAGAGAATAATATTTACTGGATCATTCATAGGATTTAGTCAAGTGTGACCATATTTAAAAATCATATTTATCTTCCTTTTTAATGTAATATTTTATATATTCTAGAATATATACACAAAATAAAGTATGATATGACTAATCACAACCCACAATCAAAATTAGATCCTAGATCATTACCGATAACTCTTACCTATTTTTATGTTCCTCCCCTCATTTAGTTTCTGTTTCCCCCACCATAAGTAATGACTGTTCTGAAATTTTGGTTTATCATTCCATTATTTTTCTTCTTTATATTTTTATTGAATACATATATGTGTCTAAATAGTGTACTGTTTAGCTTTACTTGCTTTTGAGCTTTATAAAATATGGTATCACACTATATGAATTCTGCAGAAATGTGCTCTTTTTCACTCAACATTATACTCCTAAGATTCATCTATGTTTTTGCATACAACTGTAGCTTATTCATTTTTACTACTGTATAATATTCCACTGTGCAAATAAACCACAATTTATTGATTTCTTCTCCTGTCAATGGACTTTTGGGGCTTGATTTTTTAACATTTTGCTGGTAAGAAAAGTGATGCTGTCAACATTCTTGGACATGTCTTTTTACCCATGTGTTTGAATTTCCTTCAAGCATATACCTATAATTAGTATTACTGGCGCAAAGTGTATGCAATTGTTCAACAATACAAGTTAAAAACAAATGGTTTAAAAAGGCAATCACCTTATTTCCTTGGGTGAACCAGAGCTGAGAATCCAAAGTTAATCTAATTCAAATTACTTACCTTGTTTTCTATTTAATGTTATGACCCAGACACTGTATATCTTGTTAAAGAGCAAATTCTAATAAAGACAACACCTTAAGATGTAGAATTGAGTGTTCCTGCTGACAGTATGTGATATACAAAGGATATTTATTAAATAACACCTCTGAGTGATGTTTCTGTAAACTAAAAGTCTAAACTCTGTGGTGGTGGCAAAAATATAGAATGTTATAATTGGAATTGTCCTGAAGACTTTGTAATTCCAAGAGCCTCTCATTATCTAAATCCCCTTGAATGCAGAGAAGTATTCTGAGAAAATAAAATGGCAACAGTATTTCTACTCCATCTTGTTGATGTGCAGAACAGTTCAATACAGGATGAACTGAGCTAGTCAGTTGTTTCCAGGTTTTTTTTTCTTTTCTTTTCATAATTTATCCTTTTCAAGATTGTAGGCTGGTCTATCATTATATTGTAAAAGATATAAAAGAATTCTCAGTTTAGTGTAATTGGTTTCTAAAAGAGTATTTATCCACGTATGTTCTAAGAAAAAGTATTACTATAGTTAACTATATACATATGGTCATACCTTTATCAGGCATCTTGATACATCTGCTACATATTGGAAATTTTAACTGAGGAGAATCCATGTATTTTAAGGAAGTTTTCATCTGGCCTACAAGTATTCTGATCCATTTGGCAGGTTACTTCCCTTCGGATTCCAATTATAAACCAGATTCTTTAATTGACTATACTGTTCAGATTCAGACAAAGAGCAACATGGTGCAACCATGTTACCAGAAAACAGACTTATGATGTAAGAAACTATAGGTGTTCTGCTTGCATGCAGATCACTCTCTCGAGTGTTGTGTCTATGCTATTGAATTGATCAAATCATTGGACTTTTGTTTGAAATTTGTCTTTAAATTTCATATTCTCAACATTTGGAATAGGTTAGAGGGCTAAATAAATGGTAATTGATCTACTCTGCAAAATAATGTTATTGAACACACACCAATGTGCTATGTTCTGCACCAGGCACTATGGGATCTAGCAGAAGAGGATGAAGCTTGACTCTGCCCTGTGGAGCAGAGGATGAATTTTATATTGTAATAAACAATAAACTCTGTAGTGTAGAAATCAAATGCTAAGTGAAAACTGTAATAATTTAGGGGAGTGTTCCATCAGTCGAGCAACTTATTTCTGTCTGTATCTATAAATACAAATAGATCAAAATCTTCTTTCATTTTGTAGTTTCATGTTTTGAATAGCTAGATTTTCTAATATTAAATCTATTCAGATGTAGATTTGTAATTACTAGAAACTTTTTTTAAGATAAAGTTTGGTTCACACCTTATCCTTATTGCTTATAAAAGTGTTTAGCACATAGTAACTGCTCAAATAACATTAATTCCATGAACTATCACCATTTAAAATAATAACTATAAAAATGGATATAAAATATATTAAACCAGCTTAATGGTGTTCAATATCTAGTGGCCAGAAATAAATGGGAAAAGCTCAACTAATGTCTGAAAACATCGCTTATGTAATAACCCAAGAGTTTAGCTGATAGAGTCTAATTTCTCTAGTAATATCTTCACCATAGCAATGCTCAGCTATTTTGTTGTGAGCTATGGCCTCTAAAATAATATCGGAAATGAAGATTTAGTGACATGCAGATTATGAGACACTGGATTGTGTCACTAGAAAAGTTATTGGGTTACCCTTGGTTTGCTCTATGTCTACTTGGAGCAAGGTTATGATTAAACTTTGACTCAGATTTGAAATTCATTGTTACATACAGCCATGCCTAATTTATTCTGAATTTTTTAAAAGAGCAAAATAGAAGGTGGTAAACTAAAAAATGTCTATCTAGAGAAATACAGCTACACGTGCAACAACTCCTACAGAACAACTACTGAACGCTGGCAGAAGACCCCAGACCTCCCAAAAGGCAAGAAACTCCCCACATACCTGGGTAGGGCAAAGCAGAGAGATTCCCGCAGAGAGGAGCGGTGCCGAGCGGCACTCACCAGCCCGAGAGGCTTGTCTGCTCCCCCGCCAGGGCGGGCGGCGCTGGAGCTGAGGCTCGGGCTTCGGTCAGAGCGCAGGGAGAGGACTGGGACTGGCGGCGAGAACTCAGCCTGAAGGGGGCTAATGTGCCACAGCTAGCCGGGAGGGAGTCCGGGAAAACTCTGGAGCTGCCGAAGAGGCAGGAGACTTTTTCTTCCCTCTTGGTTTCCTGGTGCGCGAGGAGAGGGGATTAAGAGCGCCGCGTAAAGGAGCTCCAGAGACGGGCGCGAGTCGCGGCTGAAAGCGCGGAGCCCAGAGACGGGCGTGGGACGCTGGGGCTGCTGCTGCCGCCGCCAAGAAGCCTGTGTGCGAGCGCAGGACACTGTCCACACCGCCCTTCCGGGAGCCTGTGCAGCCTGCCACTGCCGGGGTCCCGGGATCCAGGGGCGGCTTCCCTGGGAGAACGCACGGCGCGCCCCGGGCTGGTGCAACATCACGCCGACCTCTACCGCTGCAGGCACGCCCCGCACTCCGTGCCCCTCCCTCCCGCCCGGCCTGAGTGAGCCAGAGTCCCCGAAGAGGCTGCTCCTTTAACCCTGTCCTGTCTGAGCGAAGAACAGACGCCCTCCGGCGACCTACACGCAGAGGCGGGGCCAAATCCAAAGCTGAGACCCAGGAGCTGTGAGAACAAAGAAGAGAAAGGGAAACCTCTCCCAGCAGCCTCAGAAGCAGCGGATTAAAGCTCCACAATCAACTGCATGTACCCTGCATCTGTGGAATACATGAATAGACAACAAATCATCCCAAATTGAGGAGCCAGGAGTCAGTGCTGTGCCTCTGAGGTGGGAGAGCCAACTTCAGGACACTGGTCCACAAGAGACCTCCCAGCTCCACATAATATCAAACGGCGAAAATCTTCCAGAGATCTCCATCTCAACACCAGCACCCAGCTTCACTCAACGACCAGCAAGCTACAGTGCTGGACACCCTATGCCAAACAACTAGCAAGACAGGAACACAACACCACCCATTAGCAGAGAGGCTGCCTCAAATCATAAAAAGTCCGCAAACACCCCAAAACACACCACCAGACGTGGACCTGCCCACCAGAAAGACAAGATCCAGCCTCATCCACCAGAACACAGGCAGTAGTCCCCTCCACCAAGAAGCCTACACAACCCACTAAACCAACCTTAGCCACTGGGGACAGACACCAAAAACAACGGGAACTACGAACCTGCAGCCTGCAAAGAGGAGACCCCAAACACAGTAACATAAGCAAAATGAGAAGACAGAAAAACACACAGCAGGAGAAGGAGCAAGATAAAAACCCACCAGACCTAACAAATGAAGAGGTAATAGGCAGTCTATCTGAAAAAGAATTCAGAATAATGATTGTAAAGATGATCCAAAATCTTGGAAATAGAATAGACAAAATGCAAGAAACAGTTAACAAGGACCTAGAAGAACTAAAGACGAATCAAGCATCGATTAAAAACACAATAAATGAAATAAAAAATACTCTAGATGGGATCAATAGCAGAATAACTGAGGCAGAAGAACGGATAAGTGAGGTGGAAGATAAAATAGTGGAAATAACTGCTGCACAGCAAAATAAAGAAAAAAGAATGAAAAGAACAGAGGACAGTCTCAGAGACCTCTGGGACAACATTAAACGCACCAACATTCGAATTATAGGGGTTCCAGAAGAAGAAGAGAAAAAGAAAGGGACTGAGAAAATATTTGAAGAGATTATAGTTGAAAACTTCCCTAATATGGGAAAGGAAATAGTTAATCAAGTCCAGGAGGCACAGAGAGTCCCATACAGAATAAATCCAAGGAGAAATACACCAAGACACATATTAATCAAACTGTCAAAAATTAAACACAAAGAAATCATATTAAAAGCAGCAAGGCAAAAACAACAAATAACACACAAGGGAATCCCCATCAGGATAACAGCTGATCTCTCAGCAGAAACTCTACAAGCCAGAAGGGAGTGGCAGGACATACTTAAAGTGATGAAGGAGAAAAACCTGCAACCAAGATTACTCTACCCAGCAAGGATCTCATTCAGATTTGATGGAGAAATTAAAACCTTTACAGACAAGCAAAAGCTGAGAGAGTTCAGCACCACCAAACCAGCTTTACAACAAATGCTAAAGGAACTTCTCTAGGCAAGAAACACAACAGAAGGAAAAGAACTACAATAACGAACCCAAAACAATTAAGAAAATGGGAATAGGAACATACATATCAATAATTACCTTAAATGTAAATGGACTAAATGCTCCCACCAAAAGACACAGACTGGCTGAATGGATACAAAAACAAGACCCATATATATGCTGTCTACAAGAGACCCACTTCAGACCTAGAGATACATACAGACTGAAAGTAAGGGGACGGAAAAAGATATTCCATGCAAATGGAAACCAAAAGAAAGCTGGAGTAGCAATTCTCATATCAGACAAAATAGACTTTAAAATAAAGACTACTAGAAGAGACAAAGAAGGACACTACATAATGATCAAGGGATCAATCCAAGAAGAAGATATAACAATTTTAAATATTTATGCACCAAACATAGGAGCACCTCAATACATAAGGGAAATATTAACAGCCATAAAAGGAGAAATCGACAGTAACACAATCATAGTAGGGGACTTTAACACCCCACTTTCACCAATGGACAGGTCATCCAAAATGAAAATAAATAAGGAAACACAAGCTTTAAATGATACATTAAACAAGATGGACTTAATTGATATTTATAGGACATTCCATCCAAAAACAACAGAATACACATTTTTCTCAAGTGCTCATGGAACATTCTCCAGGATAGATCATATCTTGGGTCACAAATCAAGCCTTGGTAAATTTAAGAAAATTGAAATTGTATCAAGTATCTTTTCCGACCACAATGCTATGAGACTAGATATCAATTACAGGAAAAAAGCTGTAAAACATACAAACACATGGAGGCTAAACAATACACTACTTAATAACGAAGTGATCACTGAAGAAATCAAAGAGGAAATTAAAAAATACCTAGAAACAAATGACAATGGAGACACGACGACCCAAAACCTATGGGATGCAGCAAAAGCAGTTCTAAGAGGGAAGTTTATGGCAATACAATCACACCTTAAGAAACAGGAAATATCTCAAATAAACAACCTAACCTTGCACCTAAAGCAATTAGAGAAAGAAGAACAAAAACATCCCAAAGTTAGCAGAAGGAAAGAAATCATAAAAATCAGATCAGAAATAAATGAAAAAGAAATGAAGGAAACGATAGCAAAGATCAATAAAACTAAAAGCTGGTTCTTTGAGAAGATAAACAAAATTGATAAACCATTAGCCAGACTCATCAAGAAAAAAAGGGAGAAGACTCAAATCAATAGAATTAGAAATGAAAAAGGAGAAGTAACAACTGACACTGCAGAAATACAAAAGATCATGAGAGATTACTATAAGCAACTCTATGCCAATAAAATGGACAACCTGGAAGAAATGGACAAATTCTTAGAAATGCACAACCTGCCAAGACTGACTCAGGAAGAAATAGAAAATATGAATAGACCAATCACAAGCACTGAAATTGAAACTGTGATTAAAAATCTTCCAACAAACAAAAGCCCAGGACCAGATGGCTTCACAGGCGAATTCTATCAAGCATTTAGAGAAGAGCTAACACCTATCCTTCTCAAACTCTTCCAAAATATAGCAGAGGGAGGAACACTCCCAAACTCATTCTACGAGGCCACCATCACCTTGATACCAAAACCAGGCAAGGATGTCACAAAGAAAGAAAACTACAGGCCAATATCACTGATGAACATAGATGCAAAAATCCTCAACAAAATACTAGCAAACAGAATCCAACAGCACATTAAAAGGATCATACACCATGATCAAGTGGGGTTTATTCCAGGAATGCAAGGATTCTTCAATATACGCAAATCAATCAATGTGATACACCATATTAACAAGTTGAAGGAGAAAAACCATATGATCATCTCAATAGATGCAGAGAAAGCTTTTGACAAAATTCAACACCCATTTATGATAAAAACCCTGCAGAAAGTAGGCATAGAGGGAACTTTCCTCAACATAATAAAGGCCATATATGACAAACCCACAGCCAGCATCGTCCTCAATGGTGAAAAACTGAAACCATTTCCACTAAGATCAGGAACAAGACAAGGTTGCCCACTCTCACCACTCTTATTCAACATAGTTTTGGAAGTTTTAGCCACAGCAATCAGAGAAGAAAAGGAAATAAAAGGAATCCAAATGGGAAAAGAAGAAGTAAAGCTGTCACTGTTTGCAGATGACATGATACTATACATAGAGAATCCTAAAGATGCTACCAGAAAACTACTAGAGCTAATCAATGAATTTGGTAAAGTTGCAGGATACAAAATTAATGCACAGAAATCTCTGGCATTCCTATATACTAATGATGAAAAATCTGAAAGTGAAATCAAGGAAACACTCCCATTTACCATTGCAACAAAAAGAATAAAATATCTAGGAATAAACCTACCTAAGGAGACAAAAGACCTGTATGCAGAAAATTATAAGACACTGATGAAAGAAATTAAAGATGATACAAATAGATGGAGAGATGTACCATGTTCTTGGATTGGAAGAATCAACATTGTGAAAATGACTCTACTACCCAAAGCAATCTACAGATTCAATGCAATACCTATCAAACTACCAATGGCATTTTTCACAGAACTAGAACAAAAAATTTCACAATTTGTATGGAAACACAAAAGACCCCGAATAGCCAAAGCAATCTTGAGAACGAAAAATGGAGCTGGAGGAATCAGGCTCCCTGACTTCAGACTATACTACAAAGCTACAGTAATCAAGACAGTATGGTACTGGCACAAAAACAGAAAGATAGATCAATGGAATAGGATAGAAAGCCCAGAGATAAACCCACGGACATATGGTCACCTTATCTTTGATAAAGGAGGCAGGAATGTACAGTGGAGAAAGGACAGTCTCTTCAATAAGTGGTGCTGGGAAAACTGGACAGGGACATGTAAAAGTATGAGATTAGATCACTCCCTAACACCATACACAAAAATTAGCTCAAAATGGATTAAAGACCTAAATGTAAGGCCAGACACTATCAAACTCCTAGAGGAAAACATAGGCAGAACACTCTATGACATAAATCACAGCAAGATCCTTTTTGACCCATCTCCTAGAGAAATGGAAATAAAGACAAAAATAAACACATGGGACCTAATGAAACTTCAAAGCTTTTGCACAGCAAAGGAAACCATAAACAAGACCAAAAGACAACCCTCAGAATGGGAGAAAATATTTGCAAATGAAGCAACTGACAAAGGATTAATCTCCAAAATTTATAAGCAGCTCATGCAGCTCAATAGCAAAAAAACAAACAACCCAATCCAAAAATGGGCAGAAGACCTAAATAGACATTTCTCCACAGAAGATATACAGACAGCCAACAAACACATGAAAGGATGCTCAACATCTTTACTCATTAGAGAAATGCAAATCAAAACTACAATGAGATATCATCTCACACCAGTCAGAATGGCCATCATCAAAAAATCTAGAAACAATAAATGCTGGAGAGGGTGTGGAAAAAAGGGAACACTCTTGCACTGCTGGTGGGAATGTGAATTGGTACAGCCACTATGGAGAACAGTATGGAGGTTCCTTAAAAAACTACAAATAGAACTACCATATGACCCAGCAATCCCACTACTGGGCATATACCCTGAGAAAACCATAATTCAAAAAGAGACATGTACCAAAATGTTCATAGCAGCCCTATTTACAATAGCCCGGAGATGGAAACAACCTAAGTGTCCATCATCGGATGAATGGATAAAGAAGATGTGGCACATATATACAATGGAATATTACTCAGCCATAAAAAGAAATGAAATTGAGCTATTTGTAATGAGGTGGATGGACCTAGAGTCTGTCATACAGAGTGAAGTAAGTCAGAAAGAGAAAGACAAATACTGTATGCTGACACATATATATGGAATTTAAAAAAAAATGTCATCAAGAACATAGGGGTAAGACAGGAATAAAGACACAGACCTACTAGAGCATGGACTTGAGGATATGGGGAGGGGGAAGGGTAAGCTGTGACAAAGTGAAAGAGCGGCATGGACATATATACACTACCAAACGTAAGGTAGATAGCTAGTGGGAAGCAACCGCATAGCACAGGGAGATCAGCTCGGTTCTTTGTGACCGCCTGGAGGGGTGGGATAGGGAGGGTGGGAGGGAGACGCAAAAGGGAGGGGATATGGGAACATATGTATATGTATAACTGATTAAATTTGTAAATTAAAAAAAAAAAATGTCTATCTATCTATCTATCTATCATCTATTTTCTTACAAATATTTGTTCATATTTTTCCAGGGAAATCATTAAGCCAAAGAGGAAATAGTACCAGTAATCAGTAGAGGTCATAACTCATTGTGAATATGAAAATTCTACTTAACACTTGTGAAGGTCTTTGTGATTTTTAAAATGGTTTTCATATATATTATTTCACCCACCTCTCCCTATATGACTTTATCTGCTATAACATCATACACACGTAACAGATAAGGAAACTGAGGTCAATTTTGGTTGTGACTTTGCCAGTATTTCATGTTTAATAACTTACCATTGTCCTTTCACTATTAGGCTTATCTTAATATTGTTTCTTCTATTATTGTTATATGTGTATACATATATATTTTTAAATTTAGTTTAACCATAATATACATAAAATCTACGTAAACGTTTATATCTGCTTTGCTTACTACAATATACATTCATTTTGTTATTTAAGTTTTTCAATTATTATCCTAAATATCTGTGTAATATTTTATTGAGAGGATGTGAATCATTTACTCCATTCATTCAAAAATATTGACTAAGCCCTTATAATGTGCCAGGCAGTAGGCACTGACGATATAGCACTGAACTAGGCAGTTTGTTAATATCAGAAACTAAAAGACCTTTAGATATTATTTTCTAATATGTGATACATATATGTAAAAAAACACTGCATGTAGTGTTCATAAAAATTAGCCTGCTTCCTATGATAATTAGTAAGGAGGGTATTCTTTACATGACCTTTGATATATAAATTGCTTTAAAAATAGGTTGTAAAAATTTACATAGTTGCTGAGTGTATAATAATCTGTAATTTCCTCAAATTTTTACCAGCATTTTACACGCACACACACTCACTCATGTATGTACAGTATTATATGTGTGTATTTACTTTTACTAAATTGATAGGCAATAAATGGTATCATTAATTTAATTTATAAATTTTGATAACTAGTGAAAATATTTCACTGTACAATTTTTTATAAAAGTATTTTTCTCTCATGTGAAACACCTGCTCATGTCTCACCCCACTTGGATTTTGAAGTATAAAGGTCAAAATAGAGAGGTCCAACAATGTTTATGAAGAATCTATTTTTACTCTCTTCATTTTACCACATTTTTCACATATCTAACTCACATATGTATTTAGGTATGCTTCTGTCTTACTTATATCTAAATAAATAAATATACTAAATTCTGAATGTGGCTTAGTAATATCTGTTTAAATCACATTATATTTAAATGCATTTTAACATCTGATAAGGTAACTTGCCCCTTATAAATCTTTCTATTCAAAAATGTGTTAACTTTTCTTGCTCATTTACTTTAACTGTTTTAGTGAAGCATTATCATTTTCTTTATAAAAGTTCTATATGTAAGATTTGTTTCTAGTCACTACATACATATGCACAGATATATGTAATTTTCACTGGGTTTTTTTTGCTATTATTAATAGACTCAGTTTCTTTACAGTTTGTAAGTAGCTGTTGACAATATGTGAAAAGCAGGGTTTGCTTATATATTTTCTAGCTGGCCAACTTACTGAACACTTTTATTATTGTTTTTCAGTTAAATCTATTGATTTTTTCAAAGTAATAATATCTTCAGAAATTAAGTAGTTTCTTCTACTTTTCAGTATTTACAGGTCCTATTTTACTTTCTTCACATCTTTATTTTGTAAGTTCAAAGACAAACTTAGTATGCAACACCTTGTGATATTCCAATCTCTGTGATGAAAACAATTGAGAAAGATGAATTGAATTTAAAAATTACAACACTAGATTGCTGCTGAAGTAATGAGATCTGGAAGGGACAAAATTCAGTTGCAGGGAGAACCACAGTTAGATGAGTTGATGGTTTGGAGATGATTTATCCTAGGGGTTTGTATTGATTTAGGATACAGGGCAAGAGACCAAGAATCTGAACTTCATCTGGAAAGAGGATTGATACTAGATGCAGAGAAATTAATAAATATTTTAGTGGTTTTATGGAGCTGAAGACACAAAATTGAAGATTGTGGCCTCTAAAGCGTGGTTGCTTTTTGCCTGAAAACTTTGCTGAATTTTGAAATTATTTGTGGCAGGAGGAAATATGATAATTTTCTTCTTGAGAATCATGATGCATATTAGCAAACTAAATGCTTTGGGAAGTCCCTTAGAAACAAAAGCCATTTAACTTTGCTTCCTGTCCTTTTCCAATCTTATTTGTTTAAGGGGTTTTTCACTCATAACAAAAAACATCCTATCAAACACAGTTTGGAAAATGCTGAACTAGAATATTATCGAGTGCATCATGTCAAATTTATACATGTATTGACTGACCATGGCATGTCTGAATATAACTTCTAAATTAATCTAAGTTGTACATCAATTTATTTTAAGCACTAGAGGGAAAACAGGTAGATTCTCAAAACAAATGCACACTTTATTAAATAAAAATCTTGTGTTGTGACAATATAACAAGTACATATATATTTTGTAATGATATCAAAGAACAGAAATAAAATTTTATGCCTTTTCTCACATAATTTCAATTTGCATAAATTAAATTTTTTATAAATGAATATCTTGGAGAACATCCAGGTAAAAATATCTGTAAGAATCACACATTTGTCTAAAATTACAACATATTATAGTATTGTACAATTGTATGGGATTATATTAATTTAGTTGGTTCTAATAAAATGAAGTGTAGGTGTATGACACAAATATGAAGCAAAAACTAAGGGCAATGAAATAAATAGGAAAATTATGAGATAAACCTGAATTTAACTAATTTGAATAGAACCAAGTAATGTATCATAACAGACTTTGGAGACATATGATAAATATATAAAAAAAATAAATTGCATTTCTATATACTAGTAATGAACAAAACAAAAAGGAAATTAAGAAAACAATTTCATACACAGTAGCATCAAAAAGAATAAATTATTCAGGAATAAATTTAACAAAAGAAGTGAAAAAAGTATACTGAAAACTACAAAGTATGGCTGAGAGAAATTAAGACAGATCTAAAGAAATAGGATTTTTTTTGGATAGAAATTGACAAGCTGATCCTAAAAGTTATATGAACATTCAGGGGCTTCCCAGGTGGTGCAGTGGTTGAGAGTCCACCTGCTGATGCAGGGGACACGGGTTCGTGCCCCGGTCCGGGAAGATCCCACATGCCGCGGAGCGGCTGGGCTCGTGAGCCATGGCCGCTGAGCCTGCGCGTCCGGAGCCTGTGCTCCACAACGGGAGAGACCACAGCACTGAGAGGCCCGCATACCACAAAAAAAAAAAAAAAAAAATCAAAGAACCCAAATTAGCCAAAACAATACAAAAAAATTAAAAGTTGGACAATTTACACTTACTGTGCAACTATAGTCATCAAGACTTGTGATATTGACATTTATGGAATAAAAAGTCCAGGAATAAGCATTTATATTTACGGCCAATTGATTTTCAGCAAAGCTGTTAAGGAAACTCAATGGTGAGAAAATAGTCTTTTCAACAAATGTTGCTTGAAGAATTGGATATCCATATGTTAAAAAGAGAAAAAGCTAGCTTTGACCCTTACCTCACACCATATACAAAAATTTAACTCAAAATTGATCATACACCCAAATGTAAAAGTGAAAACAATAAAACTTCTAGAAGAAAACATAGGAGAAGCTCTTTGTGACCTTGGGATAAGCGAAGATTTCTTAGATATGACTCCAAAAACATGATCCATAAAAGCAAACAATTGATAAATGGGATCTCATCAAATGAAAAGCTTTTGCTGTTTAAGAGATACCATTAAGGAAAAGACAAGCTAAAAACTGGGTGAATATGTTTGCAAATATGTAGTTGATAAAGGAGTTGTATCTATAATATATAAAGAACTATTGCAACTGAATAGTAAGACAAACAACCCAGTTAAATCAATCAGATTTTTTTTAATTGGCAAAAGATTTGAACATTTTGCAATAAAGATATATGAATGACCAAATATGTTCATGGTAAGAAGTCCAACATCATTAGTCACTGGGAAAATGAAATTATGATCACAATAAGGTACAACTGCATATTCACTAGAATGAATGCAATCAAAACTGACAACTGGAGCCCTTGTACAATTCTAGGAGAATGTAATGATACACCTACTTTTGAAAACAATTTGGCAGGTTTTTTTTAAAGGTAACATAACTTTACTATATGATTTAGCAATTCTACTCCTGGCTATCTGCTCAAAAGAAATGAAAACATGCATCCCCCAAAATCCTTATATGCCAGTTTCTATGGCAGTGTTATTCAGCAGAGCCCCAAACTGGAAACATCCAAATATCCATCAACTGGTGAATGGAATGTGGTATATCTATACAATGACATAGGTTTTTAGCAATAAAAAGGAACAAACTACCTATATGTGCTGCCATATGGAAGAACCTCAAAAATATTATGCCAAGTGAAAAAGCCAGACACCAAAGACTATACATTGTATGATTTGACTTATATTTCCAGAAAAGTCACATTTATGAGAGATAGCAAATCAGTGGTTACATAAGAGTGGGAGTGGGGATTGACCACAAAGTGGCCAAAAGGAATTTTGGTTGTGGTGGGGAGGGGTGATAAATATTCTAAAATGGCATTGTGGTGGATTGCACAATTCTAAGAATTTACTAAAAAATTATTGAACTGTACATTTGCAAAGGGTGAATTTTATAATATGTAAAGTGTACCTCAATATAGGTGTTAAAACAACCACTACCACCAAAACAAAATAGACTTTGAAAGACAGATATATTTTTTTTTTTAAAAGTTGCATGAATCTCATGAATGGTTTATTCAATATTTATGTAACCTTGGGTAATTGTTTCATTTGTTGGGAGCTCAGAGATCATCAAGTTAAAAACTCTTACTTTACAGTGAAGAAACTAAATTTTAGTTTTACATAGATCTGATGAAAGCTTTCTATTCCACCCTATTGATCAATTTCTCTGTTGTAATTATCATAGCTTCAAAATGAGTCCTGTAGATTTTTGAGCAAGTTCCAAAACATTGCATGTAGCAGAATACACTTTTCAAAAATTAAAAGTAACTTAAACAATATTCTTCTAAGAAATATATACATGATAAAATTATATTAAGAATAAAAAGAAAGAATGAGTATTACCTGTTTCAGGAAAATGTTAAGCTTGAGTAGGGACAGGCAGAGAGATGGGATGGAGAGGAGGAATATGGAGTGATTGTTTATAATCCAGACCTCCCATTGGATGGTGAACTCATGGTATTCATTATATTAATAATGAACATAAATAAATAAGCAAACAAGAAAATGAATACGTAAAAAGAAACCACATATTTTCTCTGAAAAATTGTAAGATATGTAAGATGTTTTGGAGGTTACAATCTTTTAAAGGAAATAAGCAGTGTATATTATACCTAGCTGAATACTTGTTAATATTTAAGTACAAAAACCTGTGGGTAGAATTGAAAGTTTGCAAAGCCTTTTTCCATATATTATCTCATATGATTTCTCTAATCATGCTATAATGCAGGCAAACTATATACTATAATACCAATTTTCTTGATAAGCAATTTGAATTCTGATAGGTTAAGTCACTTATCCAAAGTAACACAACTTTTCAGTTATTTTTCAATAAGGAACTTGAGTTAAACTCTAACTTTGGGTTCCCAAATTCTTTCCATTATAGCTGCCATCTCTTAAGATACAGAGTAGAAAGATGATTAAAGAGATGTATGTTGTATGAGAAGCAAAAGTGCAAAGCTAAAATGAAATATATGTCATTTTGTGCTTCCTTGCATGCAGTACTTTCATTGGTTCCTACTATAAGAATTTGGATAAGCTGAACTTACCAAAAAAGTTTGGAATTGATTTTACTTGCAATGTGTTCTTTTGTGACACTTCAGTTTTAAGTATAAACTTAGCTCAAAAGAGTTACTAATCATTTGGTTGACTGACTTCCTTTTGATTGCTTTTATATAAAAGGTGACTTGGTGATGGAAATGTTTGGGACATTTTTTCCCAGGACATTTGAACTAATTGAGGGTGAATTTTTTTTATCCTCTATTGTTGTGAGTATGCAATTCAGCAGGATGTAGAGGCATTTAAAACAAATTAGGAATTTTAATTGCAGTCCTCTGGGTGACTTGTGGTCAGTGGACCTGTGAACAGGGAGGTCACTACAGGCATTATGGCTTCCTCACCAGGTTTATAATGATTCGTTTTTAATTTATGGAACATGCTCTTGCAAACTCTAATTTTTCATACACTGTAGGGCAGTGTTGGGTGGGGGGTAAAAGAAAATAATAGATGTTTTCTTAGCAAGTTATGATTGGGAAGACTTTTCTAGGGTACCAATGCAATTCAGTAACAGATCTGTATTCAGAGTTCAGTTATGTTAAATTCTTTAAAAAAAATTAACTTCACACCAAATTTAACTTGGAGAAGGAGATACACTTCCCAAAATCTTAACAATGATTATACTGGATATATGAATTTATTGTATTTATACAAATTTATAAGTGTGATTTTTAAATCTCTTTTGTTAAAAAAATTGTGATATAGCTAAATTTATACCCCTTCTTTCCTATAGTCTCCTAAAAAAAGGCTAGTTTTTATTGGATACCATATACCATAAATCATGGAAATATATTGTTTTTCTACTGTTTTAAGCTTAGCAGTTACTTTATAAATGTTTATTTACAAATAATAGTATTGCTATGAAAAGTACAAATGACTTTTGATTCCATTTTCTAGCCAAAACTTTTCATTTATGAATAAGGAAATTAAGGTTGAGAAGTTAAGAGACGTGCTCACTGTTCAAAAGTTCATAGCTAGCTGGTGGCAGAATTAGGATTATAACCTAGATCACAAGACCCCATTCTATGTTCTTTCCACTCTACCATAATGCAGATTAAACTTAAAACTTCTGCAACACAACATGGTTGCAGTCTTATTACTCTATCAGTATTGGTGAAATATGTGGGTGGAGTTTAGTTTTAAACATTATTTTAAATTAAAACCCTAAATGTGCATTTTTCACCAGTCTTTTGATAAAGGATCCAGGTCATATCTCTTGGTATGGGCCCATTGATTGAGTTACTCATGGTTTTTCTTCCATGAGTCACAGCAACAGTATAGTATTGACTCTTTCCATCGTCAACTTCTTTAGGTTAGAAAACTTAAATACACTTGCAAAGTAATATGAATCTGAATCCAGATTTTCATCGTTCTCTCTCCCCATTCTCTCAAACTGTTAGCCCCACACATTTAGGCAAGTTCTCTTTCTCCCTTCTTTCTTTCCTTCCTCCTTCCTTTCCTTCCTCCCCCTCCCTCCCTCCTTCCTTCCTTCCTTCCTTCCTTCCTTCCTTCCTTCTTTCCCTTTCTTTCTTTCTTTCCTTCTTTCTTTTCAACTGTCTAGACGTTATGGAATCTTTTCCAAACCTTCAACTTTGTTCTTAGAAACAACAGCTCCCTTTGTTTCCTTGCTGCTATTTCATCTATTTACATACTAGTTAATTAAATTACAAAGTAACAATAATAGGTGCAACCAGCATGCACAGGCTTGGGCAAATTTAATGGATCCTTGTAAACATTACTTAACTGTTGGGACCATTAATCCTGGAGTGTCCTGGAGAGCATTATGTTAACTGTGAGTGCTCAGTGTGTGCAAGGATCAGGATGTTGAGAGAGCAAGGGAATGGAAAGTCCATCAGGAATTTTACTAAACATGATAATTATAGTGCCTAAGTAATGATTAAAATTTCTTCTTTCAGATGTGGCACATATATATGATGGAATATTACTCAGCCATAAAAAGAAATGAAATTGAGTTATTTGTAGTGAGGTGGATGGACCTAGAGTCTGTCATAAAGAGTCAAGTAAGTCAGAAAGAGAAAAACAAATACCGTATGCTAACATATATATAAAATCTAAAAAAAAAAAAAAAAAAAAAGGTTCTGAAGAACCTAGGGGTAGGACAAGAATAAAGACATAGATGTAGAGAATGGACTTAAGGACATGGAGAGGGGTAAGGTTAAGCTGAGGACATGGGGAGGGGTAAGGGTAAGCTGAGGGTGGCACTGACATATATACACTACCAAATGTAACATAGATAGCTAGTGAGAAGCAGCTGCATAGCACACAGAGATCAGCTCAGTGCTTTGTGACCACCTTGAGGGGTGGGATAGGGAAGGTGGGAAGGAGATGCAAGAGGGAAGAGATATGGGGATATATGTATATGTATAGCTGATTCACTTTGTTGTACAACAGCAACTAACACAACAATATAAAGAAATTATACTCCAAAAAATGTTTAAAAAATTGCTTCTTTCATTGATTTACACTATGGGTATTTCCCACATTAAATATTTTTCCAAGGTGTACACTTTTAATAATTTCACAGGATTTCATATTATGAATTCACTAAAATTATTTACTTGATTGCATATTATTGTATTTTTAATTATCCTTAAGCCTTTTCTTCACTTTTAAGGAGAAATAGTGTAGTAGAATAAATAAAAACATGAACTTTATAGTCAGTATCTGCTAATTATAGAATATAGCACACAGAGTAAGTGCCTAAAAGTATTAGTGACATATATCTATCAGTGCAAATCCTCATTCTTATGTTTTAAAGAAACTTTTGGGGCTGTGTATGTTTGTGTGTGTATATACACATTTTGGGTAGTGATTGGATTTGTATTATTCTTATAAACAAATTTGACAGGAGATAATATTGAGTCTTGTCGTCAAGGAACATATGTTATCTTTCCATCTATTTAGATTTTGTTTTAGGTCTCTTCATTGAGTTCTGTAGTTTCTTTGATATAGGTGATGCATATTTCTTTTAATGTTATTTCTGGGTGTTAATATTTTGTGATTATTGTAAAGAGAAATGTTCTTTATTGTTATGCTTTAATTTGCTAAACTGTAAGCTGTTGAACTCTATTTTTAGTTTTTAAGAGCTTCTTAGTTAGTTTGTTGGGTTTTTTAAAAGGCCTATTTAACGCAACTGGTCATTTTAATAGTCGAATGTGGACTAATAAAAAAGTCCAAAATCAGGGCCTCCCTGGTGGCGCAGTGGTTGGGAGTCCGCCTGCTGATGCAGGGGATACGGGTTCATGCCCTGGTCCGGGGGGATCCCATGTGCCGCGGAGCGGCTGGGCCCGTGGGCCGTGGCCGCTGAGCCTGCGCGTCCGGAGCCTGTGCTCCGCAGCGGGAGAGGCCACAACAGTGAGAAGCCCGCGTAACGCAAAAAAAAAAAAAAAAAAAAAAAAAAAGTCCAAAATCAGAAGAAATAAATGTCCAAATCAGGCAAGTTTAATAAAGACCTTCCTGGCTGCACTGAGTCTGTTTTCCCAGTTGATTGAAAGTAGTATATATTTTCATAATAACCTCATAATCTCTTAGTCACATTGTACCTGATTATCGGTAGATCATAGCACTGAATTTCAACATGGTCAGATTAATAATGTCTCTTTTATAATAAATAAATCTTAGTCCTGAATGAAATCGTATACATATAGTAATATATTTTAAAATATCTAAGTTAAAATGATCTATTTCAATATTTAGACAGATCTGATCTATAAGAAAATAGTCAGATACTTTCACCTACTTATGAAAAATAAATGTGAATTTAAGAGAATGGGAAGATCAGAAGTTATACCAAAGAAACTCAGGGAAATGAAAGAGCATAGATGCGGGAGGAGAAGAGAATAAATATTAGAATCAACAACTGACCAGGTTAATTTGTACATAAGAGAAAAATAAAAAGGAAATAATAGGCAGAAACTAATTACAGATTTCAAAGTGGAAAACATGAGGAAGTTTGTTAGTCTCATAAGTGAGCTTGGCCTTCTCCCCCTTCTCATTTCATGCATAGGGTGAAAGTTACCAGTTCCTAAGTATTGCTCTATCCCTTCTAGTTTTCCTACGTCTTTCTCACACCATTATGAATAGTCCCTTTAAATTCTCCTCAATTTACCCAATTTGAGTGTGCCATCTGTTTCTCACTGGGGCACTAAATAATATAGTAATTGGTATTCAAAATGGCTCCATTAAACAAACTCTAAAAGTGGGATGCTGGGAGTAGGTTACTCATTTATTTAAGATGCACAAGAAAAACCCTCTGACAGAGGGAATAAGGGACAGATAATATTATGTGGCGATATCCTGCTTACATCTTTTGTCATTGGTGGTGGCATGAGATGGAGGGCAAGGCCTTCGTGGTCAAATGACTAGTATTTAGTCACTGAGTTAGAAAGATGCTCCTCTTGTGTTTCTCATGCTGCTACCGCACTCAACATTTCTGACACCAGATGTGTGGCTTCCCCCCCACCCCACATCAAGTAATACACCATGATATCAGCTGGGTGTTCTATAGTTAACTTAATTCTGACACTATCTGCCTTAGAGATAGTGTCGGATCCCACAAGGTACAGGCTCAGTCTCAAGAGACTGCCCTCGGGCTTCCCTGGTGGCGCAGTGGTTGAGAGTCCGCCTGCCGATGCAGGGGACACGGGTTCATGCCCCGATCCCGGAAGATCCCACATGCCGCGGAGCGGCTGGGCCCGCGAGCCATGGCCGCGGAGCCTGTGTGTCCGGAGACTGTGCTCCGCAACGGGAGAGGCCACAGCAGTGAGAGGCCCGCGTACAGCAAAAAAAAAAAAAAAAAAAAAAAAAAAAAGAGACTGCCCTCCACTTTGGATGCCAATTGCAAGTAGTAAGTCCCCAAGTTATCCACAATTTCTGTCCGAATTGGCTACAAATTTGAAGTTCCCATAACGCCCTTCCTTTGATTTGATCTTTTGCTATAACAGCTCACAGAATTCAGGGAAACACTTTCTTACATTTACCAGTAATAAATATGTAATAAAGCATATGATAAAGGAGACAGATGGACAGCCAGATGAGAGATACATAGGGTGAGGTCTGGAGGGGTCCAAAGCACAGGAACTTCTTTCCCTGCAGAGTTGGGGGATACCATCCTCCTGGTATGTGGATGTGTAAACAAGTCTGCAAGTTCTCCAAACCCCATACTTTTGTGATTTTCATGGAGATTAGTAACTCAATCTCTAGCCCCTCTCCCCTTCCCAGAGGATGGGAGTGGGACTGAAAACTCCAAACTTCTAATCATGGCTTGGTCTTTCTGATAACCAGCCCCTATCCTGAGACTTTCAAGTAGATCAACAAGAGTTGTCTCATTAGAACAAATGACAATCCTATCACCCAGGAAATTCCAAGGGATATAGGAACTCTGTGTCAGGAAGTGGAGGCAGAGACCAATATATATATATGTATATTTTTTTCGATTACTTCACAATTACTAAGTCAACAAGTATGATGACAGTGATTGTGAAACTAGTTACCTGGAGCCTTAGTTTTACTAGTGTCAGTAGCCACTCTTGTACACTATCATTTGTGATTTTTCTATTCCCTAACAATGTCACAGGAAATAATTTATTGAATGTTCCTTAATTACTCAATTTGAGTGTGCCATCTATTTGTACTGGTTGGGGACTTGCAAGAGAAACTATATCTGTCATTAGGTGACAGGGACTAAATGTTGGTCTTTTAAAATAGCATCCAAATGAGAGTAATATATTTTTAAGTAAGTTTCTTTTTTTAACTTAATTTTTATTGGAGTATAATTGATTTACAATGTTGTGTTTGTTTCTGCTACACAGTAAAGTGAATCAGTTATACATATACATGAATAAGTTTCTTTAAGTTTATTTTTATCTAACTGCTGCAAAGATGAAACTTGACAATGCTCTGTGACTAAAGTAAGAAATAAATGATGCCTGTGTTTCAATCCCTTAATGATTCTTATCACTTTATTGGAAGTGATTTGATTCCTTGCATCTTAATAAAAGCCTCATTAACTTTCCAAATGTATATGAAAGATGTATATTATGTCATATTAATGCAATTCTTAATATGTTTTTTCATTGTTTGAATGAAAATGCAAATAATATCATCAAATAGCATATAATTTCTTTTAGGGAAGCACCTTACTTTCAGTTTTAGGAGAAGACATTCAAACTCTTCTTTATTATCATTGAACAGTCTAAAAGACTACTCATAATTATATTAATAACATTGAATAGCACTCACTGATTTGTGAAGCCTTCCATTAACTTTCTTGGTGACTAACAGTGGTCAATGAACAATGCAATGAATTTCTGAAATACTTAGTGCTGCTTTTCAAAAATTTGCTATACATCCACATTGCTAAATATTGCTGGTGCTCCATCTATTTTTCTAATATAGAATTAGAAAAAAAATATTTTTCTATGAAGCAATTGTAAAGATTTCAAGCATGTACTTTTTGATGATTCTTTTGTATCCATTTCTAGTAGTTTTGAAAATAACATTACCTTGCAAGTTCTTCATTCCTTAAAAAAAACCAATACCTGTAATAAAGCTTTACTATTACACTGAATATGTTCATCCTGTTGTAATGAAAACTCAATTGACTGAAACTCACTTTCAGTTGCTTTTTGGCAACTTTTACTAAATCATTGATTTTTTTTCTTGAAATATTTTCACCTTTGTTCAATGGCATAGAATAGACATATCATTAAATTTTTTCCATCATTGTACTTGTAACCTCTCATGAAGCTGATATGATTAGTTTTTCTATAGAATTATGGTGTTTATCTCACTTTGCAGCCAATTGAGCTCATCTTCAGTGTAGGACTTCTCACATTCTTGGCATCTGATTACTAAAAATCAACAGTCCCAAGGCTTTATGATGTCCAAAATCACATACACATTCACAAAATGCCAGCCCTAGGAGGCAGCATAATTCCCATGGAGAATCATTAGGCTGCAGTAATATTATCACAACTCCTTCAAAATCACTGAGAAAAATTGAATTTACAGAAATAAATTATTCCAGCTGGTTGCAAATTTAAGTATGTCAACAGAAAAGATTTCTAAAGTCTCTCTCAACCACACAATCTAACTCTTAATGAGTGAACACAGCATCATTAGTCAAGATTCTCCAGAGAAACGGAACCAGCCTATATACATATAGCTCACGTGGTTATGGAGGCTAAGTCCTATGATCTGCTGGCTGCAAGCTGGAGAACGAGGAAAGCTGGTGGTGTAGATCTAATCCCATCCTGAAGGCCTGAAAACCAAGGGGACCAATAGTGTAAGTCCCAGTCTGCATCCAAAGGCATGAGAACTGGGAATGCCAATGTGAAGAAGATAGGTGTTCCCGCTTAAGAAGAGAGAGTGAATTCACCCTTCCTCTGCCACATCTTTGTTCTGTTTGAGCCCTCAAACAACTGGTTGATACCCACCCATATTGGTGAGGGCAGATCTTCTCTACTAAGTCTATTGATTCAGATGCCAAGCTCTTCTGGAAACACTCTCACAGATACACCCAGAGATAAGGTTTTACCAGTTATCTCTTAGCTCAGTCAAGTTGATGTAAACTTAACCATCACACAGTGCCTTCACAAATCTACCTGAGAAAGGATTCTCAGTCTCTAATTAATTCTCCTGGTACTAGGGGCTCACTACCTTCAAAGTCAGTCCATTCACCGTTTATAGAATCTTACCTTTAGAAAGTTTTTCCGTAGAGTGAACTCATATCTACCTGCTTGAAGTACCCAGGTGTAAAACAAAGCCCAAGTATGTAACAGAGGGAAGTGAGTTAGTGTTCAGTGCTTTATAGCTTTTTTATTTTTGCCTCTCTGGAACATGGTATGTTCTGTTGACCTGATTTAGGTTTTTGTTAAGGTTACAGAAAGTCAGGCAAATAGGTGGTTTTATCCCAAAGCATCTTTTAGATCTGAACTCCTTTCTCCCTTTTCTATAAGTAAGATTCAAAATCTTACTTCTTAGGCCTTCCCACTATGTGAAATAGCAGAACTTTTCTCCAGCAGAATAGGTATTATTCTGTCCAGGCCAAGAGGACAAAGGAGGAGCCTGCATTTCAAACTGCTCTTTCTTCTTTCACCTTCTAAATATCATGTTCTCCAAGCCTCTCTCTTCAGTCCTCAGCCCTCACTCCTCTACACACGTGGCTTCACTAGTCACCTACACACTGAGGACTCTTGCATCTGCATATCCAGCTCAGACTCCTCTGTTTATGGAATATTCACCTAGATGACTGAGGAATATTCAGATCACATGTCTTGAAAACATAGTTCTCTTCTAATTTGTGAATTATCCCACCATCCGTGCAGTCACCCAAACCCAAAATCTACAAATTATATGAAAGTTTTGAACTCAATCTACATCCATTTAATTAGTAAATCCTATTGGAACTCTTTCATATCTGTTTTGTTTTCTTTGACATTAATCTTAGGGCCTTAGCAATAAAGAGGCTCAGTAAATATGAACTATTGTTTGCCAGGTACTGTGCTGGACATTCCACATGCATTTTTATTTAATCTTCAGTAAACACTGAAGGAAAGTAATATTATTCTAATCTTATCCATGAAGAAGCTAAGGCACAATAAGCTGAAGTAATTCTCCAAAAGTAACTTAGCTTGCAACAAGATGAAACCAGTTTTCAGTAAATTTCTTAGTCTTGGCCAAACAAAATAAAAAATGTTTACCCATTAAATTTCCCAGGAAGTGAGATTGTTTCATTGTGTCTCATAAAATTAAGAAAATAGTTTCCAATAGACTTCTGTTATATATGCTGTTATTACATACAGGCAAATAACTCTTGAAACTCACAGAAACTGAGCAGACCCTGGGAATAAATACTTCATCATAGCTACTGATTCGTTTATTTATTTTTTCCAGCTTTATTGGAGATATGATTGACATATAACATTGTGTAAGTTTAAGGTATACACATGTTGATTTGATACACTTATAAATTGCAAAATGATTCCCACCATAGCGTTAGCTAACACCCCCCCCAATCACATCACATAATTATCTTTTCTTTCTTTTTTTTGGTGGCAAGAACACTTAAGATCCACTGTCTTAGCAACTTTGAGTATATAATACAGTATTATTAACTATAATTACCTTAATCATCTTGCTGTACATTAAATCCCTGAAACTTCCTCATCTTATAATGGGAGCTTGTACCCTTTGACCAACATCTTCCCATTTCTGCCATCCCCAGCCCCTGGTAACCACCACTCTACTCTTTCTTTCTATGACTTTGGTGTTTTTAGATTCCATATATAAATGATATCATACGGTATTTATCTTTCTCTGTCTGACTTATTTCACTTAGCGTAACGCTCTCAAGGTCAATCCATATTGTAGCATATTGCAGGATTTTCTTTTTTATGGTTGAATAATATAACATTGTATAAATATATCACAACTTCTTTATCCATGCATTCATTGACAGGCATTTAGGTTGTTTCCATATCTTGGCAATAGTGAATAATGCTACAATGAACATGGGAGTAAAGATATTTCTTTGAGATCCTGTTTTCAGTTTCCTTGAATATATACCCAGAAGTGGGATTGCTGGGTCATATGGTAGTTCTATTTTAAAGTTTTTGAAGAACGTCCATACTGCTTGTTTTTGCTTTTTGTTTTTTTGTGGTACGTGGGCCTCTCACTATTGTGGCCTCTCCCATTGCGGAGCACAGGCTCCGGACGCGCAGGCTCAGCGGCCATGGCTCAGGGGCCCAGCCGCTCCACGGCATGTGGGATCTTCCTGGAACGGGGCACGAACCCGCGTCCCCTGCTTCGGCAGGAGGACTCTCAACCACTGCGCTACCAGGGAAGCCCCGTCCATACTGTTTGGAAAATAGTTTCTGTAAAAAATTATGTACCTTGTACAATAGTGCACAAGGCTTCCACATCCTTGCCAGCACTTATTATCTCTTGTCTTCTTTGTGATCCCCTTTCTAACAGGAATAAGGTGATATCTTATTGTGGTTTTATTTGTATTTCCCTGATGATCAGTGATGTCCAGTACATTTACATGTACCAGTTGACTACTTGGATGTCTCCTTTTTAAAAAAATGTCTATTTAGTTCCTCTGCCCATTACCTGATCAGATTTTTTTGTTGTGTTGTTATTGAGTTATATGAGTTCTTTATATATCTTGGATGTTAACCACTTATCAGATAGATGATTTGCAAATATTTTCTTTCATTATGTAAGTTTCCTGTTCATTTTGTTTCTTTTGTTGTGTAGAAGTTTTTTAGTTTGATGTAGTCCCACTTGTTGATATTTTCTTTTGCTGTTTGTGCTTTTGGTGTCATATACAAAACATCATCTTCAAGACCAACATCTAGGAGCTTTCTCCCTATGTTTTCTTCTAGAAGTTTTATAGTTTAAGGCCTTATGTTCATCTTTTATTCATTTTGAGTTAATTTTTGTGAGTGGTGTCAGGTAGGAGTCCAATTTTATTTTTGAGCACGTGGTTTTCCAATTTTCTCAATACCATTTATTAAAGAGACTATCCTTCCCCCATTGAGTATTCTTGGCTCCCTTGTCAAATATTTGTTGGTTATATACACAAGGATTTATTTCTGGGCTCTCAATTCCATTCCATTGGGCTATTTGTCTGTTGTTGTTGTTGTTTTAAACCAATACAATACTGTTTTGATTACTATAGCTTTGTAGTATAGTTTGAAATCAGGAAGTGTGATACCTTAAGTTTTGCTATATTTTTCATAGAATTGCTTTTCCTATTCAATCTTTGTGGTTCCACACAACTTCTAGGATTATTTGTTCTATTTCTGTGAAAAATGCCATTGGAATTTTGATAGGCATTGCATTGAATCTATACAAGGTTTTAGGAAGTATGGACGTTTTAAAAATATTAATTCTTCTGATGCCTGAACATGGAATAACTTTCCCTTTTTTGTATCTTTTTCAATTTCTCTCATCTTGTAGTTTTCATTGTAGACATCTTTCACTTCCTCAGTTACAATTATTCCTATGTATTTTATTACTTTTGATGCTAGTGTGAATGTGATGATTTTATTTATTTTTATAAATTTTATTTATTTATTTTATTTATTTCTTTTTCAGATATTTCATTGTTAACATATAGAAATGCAACTGATTCTGTATGTTGCTTTTGTACCTTGCAACTTTATTGAATTTGTTGAATGAACTTTTTGGCCAACCCAATATAAAATCAGGTCATCTGCAAACAGGGATCATTTTACTTCTTTCTTTTCTATTTAGATACGCTTTATCTCTATTTCTTGTCTTATTGATCTAGTTAGGACTCCTAGTACTATGAGTCTGTGGTGGTTGTTCTGTCCATTGTTTTTTTCAGTAGCAAAAGCTGCTAGGTTTGTCTGCAGTCCAAGTCACTGTGAATCACAATTGCTCCTACTGTGTGGTTGCTATTGGTAGCCCCTGCTTTCTTCCTTGTGCCTAGCTTTCTGTATATTTTTCACCTTTGCTCATCTGGGATGAAACTGAAAAAAAGACATTTTTTCAGTGCCTGAAATTCTGGGGAAGCTAGTAACTCATCTCACTCTTCCTTCCCTGATGAAGGGAACTCTTTCTGGAGAGTTCCCTCTTTGTGCTGAGCTATGCCAGCTTGGGTGATGGGATGATGCAAGTAAAATGAAGTTATCTTCCTTTTCTTCTTTTTGTATTCTCAGGCTTTTTTGTTCCATTGTGTTTCTGAAGTTTCTTAAGTGGGCTTCAGATCTCTCCCAGAGCTGCTTTTGCTCACAGATAGCTTTCTACTTGTTGATCTTTGTGGAGGGATGAGGCTGGGGTCTCCTGCATTACTATTTTGGTCATACTTTGTTATTGACTGGTTTAAATACACCATCTATTGCTCAAAATAAAGACAGCTTGAGGATGCTGAAAAGAGTTGTACAAGGGGCTGGGCTGGGAACCTTGAAAAAACTGCACCAGTAGTTAGCATCAATTGGCATTTGAGGATTTGATAATTTAAATGTCAGTGAAACTGAGGTATAATATCATGAAGGGCCAGGACTCCATGACTAAAGATATTCCTCTTGGTGTACAACAGTAGTGCTCTTAGCACTCTGAAGGCAAGTTTCTCTCTGACTTTGACAATGCCATTTCTCAAAACCCTCTCCCTCAGAGTTTACAATCTACCAATACCTGAAGGGGTTTGGAGAAGTAATGATTATTCAAGTTTCAACTCTCTTTTACCGTTGTTAAGGCTCAGTTGAAAATATACACAAAAGTGTCAGATAGAGAGATTAAAGTATTTGCTTTAATTTTGGAAAACTAGGTTAGATACTCTGTCTTCAAAGCCCCAGTTAGCCTTTTAAAACCTTCTCCCAGCAAGTATTGATCTTCAGGGACAACCAGCCTGAGGGGGAGTTGGGCCAGCACAACTGGTACACTTTCTAGAGAGAGACAGGGCTTTGAATTTACTTCTAAATAGCCGGCCTGAGGTCTGATCTGTTTACCACAGAGGTAAGGCGGACCACCTCTTCCTGAAAGAAGGATGATATACAAAGAGAAGGAGAGAGAGAACAGAGCTTTGCATGTTCATCCTCTTCTCCCAAAGTCACTCATGGGATAAACCTCTCTTCCTCCCCTAAGTGAAACATAAAAAAGTCAAAGAAATGCTCATCTAGTAGAAAGTTACTCTTAGTAACTTGAGAACAGGAGAATAGTTACCTCTAATTGTTCCTGACATTCACCACATTGTTTCTTTACCTATATAAAGATGTATTTCTGCCTGAAAATATTTTTCTGCCTTCTTTCCTGTAGCATCTACTACTTAACTTTCCTCTGATCCCTTACCATTAATTTCTTACTCCATCCAACTCTGAGTCTGTTACCAAACCGAACTTGGGTCCACTTGCCCATGAACAGTAAATTCAATCTTACTGACACTGGGTTGTGAAGGAAAGTGCGGCATTAATTGCAGGGCACCAAGCAAGGAGAATGGGCAGCTTATGCTCAAAAGACCCAAACTCACCAATGGCTTTCAGGGAAGGGGTTTTAAGGACAGTGTGAAGGAGGGGGCTGCAGCATGCATCTTGTGCACAGTTCTTGGATTAGTTGGCATCAAGGTGAAATTTCAAGCGTCATCAACCTTCTGGTTTCAACCAGCCTAGGGACTATGTTCTTGCAGTCAGCAGTTTTCATCTGTTGGGGGCCTGCTTCCTGTAAAAACAACTTAGTGTGTCAGGCCTTTATATGTTTCAGGGAACTGTGAGTTCTGTGATTCTGCTATGTGGATGATTTATAGTCCAAATTGTTACCAGTTTCCCAGCCCAACGGCTCTTCTTTGTTTCCACACCTTCACATTTCCTAATCATTAACACTTGAGTCAGCCTTTTGAGACTCAAGGGAGAACTGGGAGACTAAAGCAAAAGCCTTTTATTTCAAAGGACAGGGACACAGGGGCTGGTGTAAAGTTTCAGTTCCCCCCTTTATTTGATACTCCTCAATCTTGAGGGGAACAGGTTCAGGAAAATAAAGGGAGTAAAGTTTTGGATACAGAGGTTAATCATACACTCAGCAGAGGAACTCGGTTTTAGGGGGACTAGGTTTCAGGTCAAGTGTTTCCTGGGATCTCCACCATATCACATTCTTCTGGATTATAACTCTATGCTTTCTGGTTGTATTCTTTACCACTTTTCTGTGTTTTCCCCTGGATTGAAAGTTTAATCGGGTTTAAGTAGTTTATCATTTTATACCTAGTATCTACCATAATGCTGATACATGGTAAGCAATCAGTAAACATTTATAGAAATGGATCCTGAAAATGGAATGTCATGTAATTTTTGTCTTCTTAACATAATAGTGACTTAAATCAATATTCCTTATGACAAATGTTTCACCTATGGTATTAGAGCTATCCTAAGTTTGAATACTTGATCTACCTTAGAAGAAAATGTATAGCTTAAGTGTATCTATTAGAAAGAAGAGAATGCTAACATTAATGATTTAAGCTTCCACCCATCACTGGAGGTATAAACTGTCCTGTACTTCCAAGCTTGCAGGCATGCCAAGCAGAGATATACGGGAGATCAGCTCCCCTGTATCTTTTAAGTCTTTAAAGATAGCACCTAAAGATGTCATTGTTTACCTTCCATTATGGTTTATTACCTTGGCTTAGGAGGGGGTAGTAGTTTTAGAAGTTGCCAGTTGTTTTTTCCCTGTATGAGAGTTTTCACACCATAAGTCAAGGAGCCAGTGTTGGGCTTGTGCCAATTACCAAGTATGACTATAATTAATTACATATTTGATGACCAGGACAATGATCACCACATGGGTCCATAGACCCAGAGCATTCTGTTTTATTATCTGGTCTCCTTATTCTGCCATTCTAACAGTGGGTATCAATGCCAACTGGAGCCCTATTTCCAATAGTCTTCTCAAAATACAGTTACCCACACACTACTATATATAAAATAGATAACTAATAGGAACCTACTGTATAGCACAGAGAACTCTACTCAATACTCTGTAATGACCTATATGGAAAAAGAATCTAAAAAAGAGTGAATATATGTATATGTATAACTGATTCACTTTGCTGTACAGCAGAAACTAATACAACATAGTAAATCAACTATACCAATAAAAATTAATTTTAAAAAGTACAGTTATGCAAGTAAATGACTGTAGAAACCCTGGAGAAGATCTGTGAGGAACATAACTCTACACTTGTTATGGTATTAATGGGTCTTCCCTCCAGGAGATGCAACCTCTCTTTCAGCCAATAGCTTCTGAGTCTGAAAAATGGCTCAGGTGTAGAAGTCATTTAAGGCATCACAACTTTTCATTGTGACAACTTCTTTCAGCATTCAGATAATTTATCCTGATTCTACAGATAGAGTATTACCCTTCCTAGCTGCTTATGTTGTTCATAGGAATACTATATTTTATTATCCACATCTCTCTATAGTTCAGGCACCCATGCCACCTCCATCTTTTCCACTCATTAGGATAATTGCAGCCACAATTATGATTATTATTATTGTTTTATGATTATTAAATGTCATGATTATTAGGCCATCCTTTGGTTATTGTTGTCTTTCTTCCTATTATTCCCTTTACTATTAGTGAGCTCAGATCTCCATTGGCCTCTTCTACCATTAGCCTCAGCTTATACAGCAGAGTCATCACAGAACTTCTCACTAGTGCATTCCTTATTGCTCTGGTAGACTGTATCCTCTAAGCTGAAAAAGAAAATCTAGTGGGATCTGGAGGAGCTGTGCTCCCAGCTGCTGCCCTGTGCCAACAAGGTGAGCTAGTAAGTGAGCAGCACACATCTGAGCTACAACGTGCCTGGTCCTAGAGCAACTTTCAGAGCATAGAATAACTGGTATTTCATGTCTGCCTTTCAAATCTCATGCAAATTTCTCTTGAAGCCCATCTTGACCTGGAATGATACAAAGAAAAAAATTCTGGGAAACATGGTTCCAGCTTAGCTAACTTGACAGACTACAGAGTCACAACACCTTCCATTGCCTGAGTCAAAATGTCTTATTAAAAGGAATTCTAATTTTTGGTAACATATAGGTTGAAAACAATATCCAGAACAACAGTTGGTATAACTGTGTTATCTTATCCTTAGAGCTGCTGTTTCCACAAACACCCTTTTATTTATTAAAAAAGTTTATCTTTTCTCCTCTTTTAACCAGAAATTTTATTATTGATTTCATCAGTGATTACTAGAAGAGCATAGGTTAAAACTTCCTTATTGTGTCTTCATTATCAGATGACAAACCCACTACCTCTGCAGTTTCTATTACCTGATGAAATATAAATATAATGTTTAAGTAAAATATGCTTATTCATATGCCTTTTATGTCTTTAAAAATAAAAAGAATCACATTTGGTCAGATGACTTTCTGAAGTCAGGGTGCAACGTCCTCCCATTCCTCTTAGGTCTACTTTGAAGGTGGCTTGTTTTCATAGTTAACCCCACTGAAAAAAAACCCAGAATGTAGAAGATAATTGGTAATTTGTTATTCATTGTTTGTGTAATTCTACATTTAAGTGTCAACTTTATTCAGTTTCTCAGGGAAGCTATTTTAGTACTTTTGTACATATGGTTCTTTGGCGGCATTTTCATTATTTCTAACAAATAATATGCAATGAAGCATAAGACGCTGCAAATGTATTTCTTTGTTCTGCATAATGGGAGAAAACAAGGAATATGACTAATGGCAAGAACTATGACTGAGATATGGAATTTCTTAGCATTTTTCTCTCTTCTTTCAATCTCTCTCTCCCTGCTTTCTCTGATAAATACAAATATTGTGTTAATAACTTAAATAGCTTATATATGTAAAATCTTCATTGAGATATTATATATTTAAAACTGCTGCTAATTCATTAGGTTTTAAATATTAAACATAAACATTTTAGCCCTTTAAATTTAAATCCTTAAGCCAATGAATTGAGAGTGAGAGTAATTAATTGAAAACATTTTCTTTTAGATGAAAAAATAACAGCCCAGAAGAAATTCTTAGGAGATGAATTTAATTAACTTGGCTCTTGCCAGGCAGTTCCTTTCTATTTCCTTGTAAATGACCTCAGCTTGATAGGATTGGACCACCTGTTCTTTGTGTCTGTTACAGGGCCTAACTTCAGCTTATTAAACCAACCAGGTTGCACTGCTATGAGTCCCAGGTTTCATTCCTGCAAATGTTCCTGTCCTTGTGCCAGCTGGTCCCTGATTTCCTAAACTTTCTGCTTTAGAAGTCCTGGTGACAAGTCGTGGCCATTTTCATCCATTCAGCTGCCCTACCTGGATGACTTTACTTCAGTTTGGTACCTTCTGTCATACTTAAAATCTACAAGGAATAGTCAGTGAAGTCTTGCTGCATGTAGTCTTGGCATCCACTTATATCATTAGGATGCCTTCAGCTCCAATTAACAGAAACCAGAAAAAACACAAACGTGTTATCTCATAAGGGGAAGTCCAGGGGTAGAGAAGAATCTAGGGTTACTCAGTTGACTTGTTCCAAGGTTCTTTCATTCCTCTTCTCTGCCCTCTTTGACAGAGGCTTTTCTTCAGGCTGGTATGAAGCTGTTGGTAGGCATCACTTCCAGACAACTACATATCCCAAAGATGAGAGAATTGTTTCTTGTTTGGTTCACTCTAAAGAAGGAGGAAACGTTTTTTTCCCCAAGGCATTTCCCATCCCCTGCCCTTCCACTAGGTTTCCCCTAATATATTATTGGCCAGCAGTGAGTCACCCTTCCACCCTACACTAATCATTGCAAGGAAAATGGTATGATCATTCTTTCAAGCACCCCTTGAGTGGGGGATGGAGTCTCCTTCTGACCTACATGGTGATGTGGGGAGGGTGGATACCTTAAGAACATTTGGGTTTTATTAAGAAAGAAGAAGAGAGAATGGATGCTGCATAGGCAATCAGTAGTGCCTGCCATGCCACTATGCATCACTTTCTTATTCATGGACCAAGCCAGGGCTGTGGAGTCAGGCAGATCTGTGTTCAAGCCCTGAGTAAATCTTGGATAGACAAGTGACCTTGATCAAATTACTTAACTTTTATGAGGTTCAGGTTTTTTTTTTTTCATCTTTAATGTAGATATAAGTATAACTATCTTTTAGGGTTATTGAAATTGTTAAATAAGAATAGTTACAACAACTGTAAAACAAGGTTTACAGAATTCTGGCCTTAGTAAGTTCTCAGTTTAGTTTTTACCCTTCTACTTGCTTAAACCTATAAACCCCCCATCGTGAGCAAAGTCACTTCAAATTCTACAAATTTTATTAATTGCTTGGCTGGCAAAGATTTTGCTTGAGAAACACAGTAAAAAAGCTCTTTCAATTCTACTATATAGCATGACATTTTGTTTCCTTTCTACTGAGCATGGAAGTGTTTATTGCGTTGGAGAATTAGCAAAATTTTTATTTATAAAATAAAATGTTAATGGTTATATAACCTGTCTAGCACAAAGACAGTGCCATGTTTTTCTGACTTGGGAAACTGTAAATTATGCAGAAGGGTGACAGTCAGATACACTAGACATAAAATGTGTGCCAACTTGTCACAAAACCTGAAACAGCTAGGTAGAGACCAACTCCACCACCATGAAGTCTCATCTGAGCTAGTTTCAAATAGTGTTTTGAATTAAAGTTAGTCTTAGGCCAATAATACCCAAATTGGAATTGAGTGGTAGCCATGCAATAAAATCCCATTCCAATTTCCAATTGAAAATAAATTTGATGGTTCTCTTTAAAATATTTGAATTCATTCTTATGAGCTAAGGTTCTTTAGATGAAAGGATATGTGACAAGTTATGAAGGTAGATTTTGGTCAGGAAACCCAAGTTTAAGAGTTGTATAATTTGTGTTGGTGAGCTCACTGACTATTCACTTCAACCCTTCTAGTAAATGTATCTTGAGAGTAATACGTCCCATCCTTTCTCACGCTATGATTTTTACTTTTTCACTCTAAGGTAGCCAAACACAGAAAAAAAAATCTGACTTTCTACTTTTCCTGCTTGGGAATGTGAGAGTCTTAAGACTGTGAAGAGAAATTATTTTCCTTAAGGACTCCTGTGTGGGGGAGCAGCTTATCTGAGCTCTAGCTGGTCCTTGACAACTACCTCCTCACTGCCTGTAATAAAAAGCCATGTTCTCAAGGCCTTGCATGTTCTCCTGCCTTGGCCTTACAAGCTGTGATTAGAACCTCCACTCCTGTCTGATTTCTCCAGCTTTTGCACCTGAATTTCTATCTCGGGTTCTCTTAATGATCATCCCAATTCAATCTCAGATCTCAGGTGCTGCCTTAACTTTGAGCTGGAGTGCAAAGATACCGCCTCACCATGCTCCACCAGATTGCCCAGAAGACAGCCCTAAAACCATGACATAGCTCCATTTCCTATTATCTATTTTTAGTTGAAATATAATTGATCTACAACATTATATTAGTTCCAAGTGCACAACATAATGATTTGATATTTCTATACATTAAAAAATGATCTCACTGATAAGTCTAGTCACCACCTGCCACCATACAAACTTATTAAAATATTATTGACGATATTTCCCATGCTGAATATTTCATCCCCATGACTCATTTATTTTGTAACTCGAAGTTTGTACCTCTTAATGTCTCTCAAATTAATGTTTTTGTTTTCTGCAGATAAATACCCAGAGGTGGAATTGCTGGACTGTATGGAAGTTCTACTTTTAATTTTTTGAGAAACTTTTATAGTATTTTCTATAGTGACTGAACCAATTCATGTCACCACCAACAGTGAGCAAGGGTTTCATTTTCTCTACATCCTCACCAACACTGGTAATTTGTTGTCTTTTTGATAACAACCATTCTGACAGGTATAAGGTGATATCTCAATATGGTTGGTTTTGATTTGCATTTCCCTGATGATTGGTGATGTTGAGCATCTTTTCATGTGTCTGTTGACCATATGTATGTCTTCTTTGGAAAAATGTCTATTCAGGTCCTCTGCCCATTGCTCAATGAATTTTTTTTTTTTTTTACCAGTTCATACTTGTACTCAATTTCATATTGATGTATTTAACAATATATTTGGCTTCTTGTGTTAGGGTAGTATCAATTAGTTTTCTTTTCTTTTTTTTTTTTTTTTGCAGTACGCGGGCCTCTCACTGTTGTGGCCTCTCCTGTTGCGGAGCACAGGCTCCGGACGCACAGGCTCAGCTGCCGTGGCTCACGGGCCCTGCTGCTCCGTGGCATGTGGGATCTTCCCAGACCGGGGCACGAACCTGTGTCCCCTGCATCGGCAGACAGACTCTCAACCATTGCGTCACCAGGGAAGCCCAGTTAGTTTTCTTTTGAGGGAGTGGTCTTAAATATTTAAGCATGACTATTTACATATTTATATTCTCTTTTAAAATTTTTCTTCTTATTATTTTTTCTTATTGAAATGTAGTTGATTAACAATATCATACGAGTTTCAGGTGTACAGAATAGTGATTCAGTATTTTTGCAGATTACACTCTATTATAGGTTATTACAAGATAATGGTTATAATTCCCTGTGTTATACAGTATATCTTTGTTGCTTATCTATTTTATACATAGGAGTTTGTATCTGTTAATCTCATACACTTAGTTTGTCCCTCACCCCTTCCCACTCGGCTTTGGTAACCACAAGTTTGTTTTCTATATCTGTGAGTCTGTTTGTATTTTTCATGTGAATTCATTTGTATTACTTTTTAGATTCCACATATAAGTGATATCATACAGTATTTGTCTGAGTTATTTCATTAAGCATAATATTCTCTAGGTCTATTTGATGCAAATGGTAGAATTTCATTCTTTTGTATGGCTGAGTAATATCCCATTGTATATATATACCATATCTTCTTAATCTATTCATCTGCTGGTGAACACTTGGGTCGCTTCCATGTCTTAGCTAGTGTAAATAATGCTGCTATGAGCATTGGGGTGTGTATATCTTTTTGCGCTTTTGGATTGGAAGAATTAATATTGTTATGGCCATACTATCAAAAGCAACATAGATTTAATGCAATCCTTATCAAATTACCCAGACATTTTTAACAGAACTAGAACAAATAATCCTAAAATTTATATGGAAACAAAAAAGACCCAGAATTGCCAAAGCTATCCTGAGGAAAAAGAACAAAGTTGTAGGTATAATCCTTACAGATTTCAGACAATACTACAAGCTACAGTAATCAAAACAGCATGAAATTGGCACAGAAACAGACATATGGATCAATGGAGCAGAATAGAGAGCCCAGAAATAAACCCACACACCTACAGTCAGTTAATCTTCAACAAAGGAGTCAAGAACATTCAATGGAAAGACAGTTTCCAGCAAGTGATGTTGGGAAAGCTGGACAGCTGCATGTAAAACAATGAATTTAGAACACTCCCTCACACCATACACAAAAATAAGCTCAAAATGGCTTAAAGACTTTAATATAGGACAAGACAACGTAAAACTCCTAAAAGAGAACATAGGCAAAATATTCTCTGACATAAATCATACCAATGTTTTCTTATTTTCTTAGGTCAGTTTCCCAAGGCAAAAGAAGTAAAAGCAACAATAAACAAATGGGACCTAATCAAACTTACAAGAATTTGCACATCAAAAGAAACCATCAACGAAATGAAAAGATAACCTATGGACTGGGAGAAGATATTTGCAAATGAACAACCAATAAGGGCTTAATTTCCAAAATATACAACAAAGAGCTCACACAGCTTAATATCAAAAGAGCCCAAATAACCCAATCAACAAAATGGGCAGAAAAGGGGAACCTTCAAGGTGGTAGAGGA
Source organism: Mesoplodon densirostris (assembly GCF_025265405.1). Taxonomy (NCBI): domain Eukaryota; kingdom Metazoa; phylum Chordata; class Mammalia; order Artiodactyla; family Ziphiidae; genus Mesoplodon; species Mesoplodon densirostris. Next base: position 94,803,038 of record NC_082667.1, on the reverse strand, counting down.
GTAAGATGTGGAGATCACCTTCCTCTCTACAAATACATCAAAAATACATCTACATGTGGAACAACTCCTACAGAACACCTACTGAATGCTGGCAGAAGACCTCAGACTTCCAAAAAGGCAAGAAAATCTCCACATAACTGGGTAGGGCAAAAGAAAAAAAAAAAGAGAGACAAAGGAACAGGGAAGGGCCCTGCACTTCTGGGAAGGAGCTGTGAATGAGAAAAAGTTTCCACACACTAGGAAGCTCCCTCCCTGGTGGAGATGGGGGGCAGATTCAGATTCTCAGAGGAGAGAGCAACAACAGGAGTATGGAGGGCAAAGCAGAGAGAATCCCACACAGAGGAGTGGTGCCAACCAGCACTTCTCAGACTGAGACACTAGTCTGCATGCTGGGACTGGTGGGGTCTGGGTGCTGATGTTCAGGCTTCAAAGGTCAGACCCCAGGAAGAGGACTGGTGTTGGCTGCATGAAGACAGCCTGAGGGGACTAGTGTGCAAGAACAGAGGGATTCCGGGAAGTAACCTGGGCCCACCAGAGAGGCAAGGGACCATTTTAGCAAGGTGCACGAGGCCTTCCATAGGATCTTCTTGCTCCATGCTCTCACAGATGGCAGAGTACCACCTACATGAGCTCCAGGGGCAGGAGTGAGCCACGGTTGTTATCTCTGATGCCAGAGGTGGGTGCAATCGCTACCACTGCCACTGCTGCCACCAAGGGTCCAGTGAGCAAGTGCAGATCACTGTCCACACGTTCCTGGGAGCCTGTGCAGCCCGCCACTGCTGAGGGTCCTGCTATCCAGGGCCAACTTCCCCGGAAGAGCACACAGCACACCTCAGGCTGTTGAAACTTCCTGACGGCCTCTGCTGCCACAGGCACTCCCCGCACATCTCAACTGTGACAGCCGTATCCCTCCCTCTACCTGGCCTGAGTGAGCAAGTGAGCCCTAATCAGCCACTACTTTTGCCCCCAATTGCCTGGGCACGGAACAGATGCCTGAGGGTGGCCCACATGCAGAGGCAGGGTCAAAACCAAAGCTGAACTTCAAGGGCAGTGGGAAAAAAGAAAAGAAAGGGAATCTCTCAGAGCAGCCACAGGAGCAGCAAATTAAATCCCTGCAATCAGCTTGGTAAACCCTGCATCTGTGGAATGTCTGACTAGACAATGAGTATCCCCACAATTGAGGATGTGGACTTTGGGGGCAAGTACATGTGGGAGTAAGGCCAGATCAGAGTTTAAGCTGGCCCCACAGTGCCCACAGCAGGTCAAGAGACCTACCTAGAAGTATTGGAGGACTTCCTGGGTAGGCAGGAATTGGCTTTGGCTCACTGTGGGGGCAAGGACACTGACAACTGAGGCCACAGGAAAATATTATTATTATTACTATTATTTTTTTCATTTTGTTCTGTTGTTTTTTATTATTCTTTTAACTTTTATTTTTTATTTACTTTTCTCTTTTTTATGATTTTATTTTAATATATTTTTTATTTTATGTTTTCTACTTCTACTTTACTTTTTTGTGGTTTTGGGTTTTTTCCTTTTGTTTTAATCTTTCTTTGGTTTATCCTTTGTTTTTAATCGTTTTTGTGTGTTTGTTTTATGCTTTTTTGGCCTTTTTAATTTGTTTTCTGCTTTTGATTTGTCTTTGGTTTTTTGTTCATGTTAGTTTTTAGATTTAGTGTTTGTTTTCATTTTGGGGTTCATTTATTTGGTTGCACTCTTTTTTGTTTTCTCTTGTTTTTTCTTTTTCTGTTTGTGTGTATGTTTCTTTGTTTGTTCTTGTCTATTTGGTTTTGCTTTTACCATTTCTCTAGGGCTTTTGTTTAACTGTTCTTTTTTTTTTTTCTTCCATGCCATGTGGCTTGCTGGGTCTTGGGGTTCAGACAGGGGTCGGGCCTGAGCCTCTGAGGTGGAAAAGCCCAGTCCAGGACATTGGACCACCAGAGGACTCCCAGCCTCTGTGAATATTAATCAGTGAGGACTCTCCCATAGGTCTCCATCTCAACCTTAAGTCCCAGCTCCACCCACTGGCCAACAAGATTCACTGATGGATCCCTCATGCCAAACAACTAGCAAGACAGGAACACAACCTCACTCATTAGAAGACAGGCTGCCTAAAGTCATACTAAGCTCACAGACACCAAAAACACATAACTGGATGCAGCCCCTGCTCATCAGAGGGACAAGGTCCAGCTCTACCCACCAGAATGCAGGCACCAGTCCATCACACCAGTAAGATTACACAAGTAACTGGACCAATCTCACTCACTGGGGGCAGACACCAAAATCAAGAGGGACTATGACCCTGCAGCCTGTGGAAAGGAGACCGCAAACATAGTAAGTTAAACAAAATCAGCAGACAGTGAAATATGCTGCAGATGAAGAAGAAAGGTGAAACCCACAAGACCAAAAAATGAAGAGGAAATAGGCAGTCTACCTGAAAAATAATTCAGAGTAATGATAGTAAAGATGATCAAAAATCTTGGAAATAGAATGAAGAAACACAAGAAACATTAAACAAGGACCTAGAAGGACTAAAGAGAAAACAAACAGTGATGAACAACACAATATATAAAATTAAAAATTCTCTATAAGGAATCAATAGCAGAATAAGTGAGGCAGAAGAATGGATAAGTGATCTGGAAGATAGAATGGTGGAAGAAACTGCCATAGAGCAGAATAAAGAAAAAAGAGTGAAAAGAACTGAGGACAGTCTCAGAGACCTCTGGGACAACATTAAATGCACCAACGTTCCAATTATAGGGGTTCTAGAAGAAGAAGAGAAAAAAAAGTGACAGAAAATATTTGAAGAGATTATAGTTGAAAACTTCCCTAACATGGGAAAGGAAATAGTCAATGAAGTCCAGGAAGCACACAGAGTCCCATACAGGATAAACCCAAGGAAAAACATGCCAAGACACATATTAATCAAACTATGAAAAATTAAATACAAAGAAAAAATATTAAAAGCAACAAATAACATATAAGGGAATCCCCATAAGGTTATCAGCTGATTTTTCTGCAGAAATTTTGCAGGCCAGAAGGGAGTGGCAGGATATATTTAAACTGATGAAAGGGAAAAACCTACAAACAAGGTTACTCTACCCAGCAAGGATGTCATTCAGATTTGCTGGAGAAATCAAAGCTTTACAGATAAGCAAAAGCTAAGAGAATTCAGCACCACCAAACCAGCTCTACAACCAATGAGAAACGAACTTCTTTAAGCAGGAAACACAAGAGAAGAAAAAGACTTACAAAAACAAACACAAAACAATTAAGAAAATGGTAGTAGGAACATACATATCAATAATTACCTTAAATGTGAATGGATTACCTGCTCCAACCAAAGACACAGACTGGCTGAATGGATACAAAAAAAAAAAAAAAAGACCTGTATATATGGTGTCTACAAGAGACCCACTTCAGACCTAGAGACACATACAGACTGAAAGTTTGGGAATGGAAAAAGATATTCCATGCAAATGGAAATCAAAAGAAAGCTGGAGTAGAAATACTCATATCTGATAAAATAGACTTTAAAATAAAGAATATTACAAGAGACAAGGAAGGATACTATGCAATGATCAAGAGATCAACCCAAAAAGAAGGTAGAAAAATTATAAACATATATGCACCCAACATAGGACCACTTCAATACATAAGGCAAATGCTAAGAGCTATAAAATGGGAAATCAACAGTAACACAATAATAGTGGGAGACTTTAACACCTCAGTTACACCAATGGACAGATTATCCAGACAGAAAATTAATAAGGAAACACAAGCTTTAAATGACACAATAAGCCAGATAGATTTAATTGATATTTATAGGACATTCAATCCAAAAACAACAGATTACACTTTCTTCTCAAGTGCACATGGAACATTCTGCAGAATAGATCACTGCTTGGGTCACAAATCAAGCGCTGGTAAATTTAAGAAAATTGAAATTATATCAAGCATTTTTCTAGCCACAATGCTATGAGATTAGAAATCAATTACATGAAAAAAACTGTAAAAACCACAAACACAGGGAGGCTAAACAATACGTTACTAAATAACCAAGAGATCACTAAAGAAATGAAAGAGGAAATCTAAAAATACCTAGAGATAAATGACAATGAAAACACGACGACCCAAAACCTATGGGATGCAGCAAAAGCAGTTCTAAAAGGGAAGTATATAGCAATACAATTCTACCTCAAGAAACAAGAAAAATCTCAAATAAACAATCTAAACTTATACCTAAAGGAACTAGAGACAGAAGACCAAAAACAACAGCAACAAAACCCCCCAAAAGTTAGTAGAAGAAAAAAAATCATAAAGATCAGAGCAGAAATAATGAAATAGAAACAAAGAAAACAATAACAAAGATCAATAAAACTCATAGCTGGTTCTTTGAGAAGATAAACAAAATTGATAAACCTTTAGCCAGACTCATCAAGAAAAGGAGGGAGAAGACTCAAATCCATGAAATTAGGAATGAAGAAGGAGAAGTTACAATGGATGCCACAGAAATAGAAAGGGTCATAAGAGACTACTACAAGCAACTATATGCCAATGAAATGGACAACCTGGAAGAAATGGACAAATTCTTAGAAAGGTACAACCTTCCCAGACTGAACAAGAAAGAAATAAAAAATATGAACAGACAAATCACAAGTAATGAAATTGAAATTGAAACTGTGATTAAAAATCTTCCAACAAACAAAAGTCCAGGACCAGATGGCTTCACAGGTGAATTCTATCAAACATTTACAGAAGAGCTAACTCCCATCCTTCTCAAACTCTTCCAAAGATTGCATAGGAAGGAACACACCTAAAACTCATTTTATGAGAACACCATCACTCTGATGTCAAAACCAGAGAAACCAAAGAAAGCCTCAACAAAATACTAGAAAACCAAATGCAGCAACACATTAAATGGATCATACACCATCAAATGGATCAAGTGGGATTTATCCCAGGGATGCAAGGATCCTTCAATATTCACATATCAATCAATGTGATACATCATATTAACAAACTGAAGAATAAAAACCATATGATCATCACAATAGATGAAGAAAAAGCTTTTCCTCCCTCTGCTATATTTTGGAAGAGTTTGAGAAGGTTAGGTGTTAGCTCTTCTCTAAATGTTTGATAGAATTTGCCTGTGAAGCCGTCTGGTCCTGGACTTTTGTTTGTTGGAAGATTTTTAATCACAGTTTCAATTTCAGTGCTTCTGATTGGTCTGTTTGTATTTTCTATTTCTTCCTGGTTCAGTCTTGGAAGATTGTGCTTTTCAGAGAATTTGTGCATTTCTTCCAGGTTGTCCGTTTCATTGGCATATAGTTGCTTGTAGTAATCTCTCCTAATCCTTTGTATTTCTGCCTTGTCAGTTGTTACTTCTCCTTTTTCATTTCTAATTCTACTGATTTGATGAATCTGGCTAATTCTTTTTTTCTTGATGAGTCTGGCTAACGGTTTATGAATTTTATTTATCTTCTCAAAGAACCAGCTTTTTGTTTTATTGAACTTTGCTATCATTTCCTTCATTTCTTTTTCACTTATTTCTGATCTGATCTTTATTATTTCTTTCCTTCTGCTAACTTTTGGGTTTTTTGTTGTTGTTGTTGTTGTTCTTTCTCTAATTGCTTTAGGTGTAAGGTTAAGTTGTTTATTCGAGGTGTTTCTTATTTCTTGAGGTAGGATTGTTTTGCTATAATCTTCTCCTTAGAACTGCTTTTGCTGCATCCCATAGGTTTTGGGTTGTCATGTTTTCATTGTCGTTTGTTTCTAGGCCTTTTTTTTTTTTTTTTTTGTGGTACGCCGGCACCTCACTGCTGTGGCCTCTCCTGTTGCGGAACACAGGCTCCGGACGCGCAGGCTCAGCAGCCATGGCTCACGGGCCCAGCCGCTCCGCGGCATGTGGGATTTTCCCGGACCGGGGTACAAACCCATGTCCCCTGCATCGGCATGTGGACTCTCAACCACTGCGCCACCAGGGAAGCCCCTTTAGGCCTTTTTTAATTTCCTCTTTCATTTCTTCAGTGACCTCTTGGTTATTTAGTAGTGTATTGTTTAGCCTCCATGTGTTTGTAATTTTTTACAGATTTTTTCCTGTAATTGTTATCTAGTCTCATAACGTTGTGGTCAGAAAAGAGACTTGATACGATTTCAGTTTTCTTATATTTACCAAGCCTTGATTTGTGGCCCAAGGTGTGATCTATCCTGGAGAATGTTCCATGAGCACCTGAGAAGAAAGTGTATTCTGTTGTTTTTGATGGAATGTCCTATAGATATCAATTAAGTCCATCTTGTTTAATGTACCACTTAAAGCTTCTGTTTCCTTATTTATTCTCATTCTGGATGATCTCTCCATTGGTGAATGTGGGGTGTTAAAGTCCCCTACTATGATTGTGTTACTGTCGATTTCCCCTTTTATGGCTGTTAGTATTTGCTTTATGAATTGATGTGCTCCTATGTTGGGTGCATACATATTTACAATTTTTATATCTTCTTCTTTGATTGATTCCTTGATCATTATGTAGTGTCCTTCTTTGTCTCTTGTAATAGTCTTTATTTTAAAGTCTTTTTTGTCTGATATGAGAATTGCTACTCCAGCTTTCTTTTGATTTCCATTTGCATGAAGTATCTTTTTCCATCCCCTCACTTTCAGTCTGTATGTGTCCCTAGGTCTGAAGTGGGTCTCTTGTAGACCACATATATACAGGTCTTGTTTTTGTATCCATTCAGCCTGTCTATGTCTTTTAGTGGGAGTAGTTAATCCATTTACAGTTAAGATAGTTATCAATACGTATCTTCCTACTACCAGTTTCTTAATTGTTTTGGGTTTGTTATTGTAAGTCTTTTCCTTCTCTTGTTTCCTGCCTAGAGTAGTTCCTTTAGCATTTGTTGTAAAGCTGCTTTGGTGGTGCTGTATTCTCTTAGCTTTTGATTTTCTGGAAAGATTTTAATTTCTCTGTCTAATCTGAATGAGATCCTTGCTGGATAGAGTAATCTCAGTTGTAGGTTTTTCCCTTTCTTCACTTTAAATATGTCCTGCCACTCCCTTCTGGCTTGCAGAGTTTCTGCTGAAAGGTCAGCTGTTAAGCTTATGGAGAGTCCCTTGTATGTTATTTGTTGCTTTTCCCTTGTTGCTTTTAATATTTTTTCTTTGTATTTAATTTTTGATAGTTTGATTAATATGTGTCTTGGCATGTTTCTCCGTGGATTTATCCTGTATGGGACTCTCTGTGCTTTCTGGAGTTGATTGACTCTTTCCTTTCCCATATTAGGGAAAATTTAACTATAATCTCTTAAAAATATTTCTCAGTTGCTTTCTTTTTCTCTTCTTCTTCTGGGACCCCTATAATTTGAACATTGGTGCATTTAATGTTGTTCCAGAGGTCTCTGAGACTGTCCTCAATTCTTTTCATTCTTTTTTCTTTATTCTACTCTATGGTAGTTATTTCCACTATTTTATCTTCCAGGTCACTTAACCGTTCTTCTGTCTCTTTTATTCTGCTATTGATTCCTTCTAGAAAATTTTTAATTTCACTTATTGTGTTGTTCATCATTGTTTGTTTGCTCTTTCATTCTTCTAGGTCCTTGTTTATAATTTCTTATATTTTCCATTCTATTTGCAAGATTTTGGATCATCTTTATTATCATTACTCTGAATTCTGAATTCAGAAATTATCTAAGGCCAGGATAAGAATGACTGTAAAAAAGAAGGTGAAGAATTTCTGAAGTTTATGCAGAGTAAATTCATGTTCCCAATAGCCAGACTGAAGAAATCTCATAATGTATCTGGCATTGGGTTAAATGCTTATTGAGCATTTTACCTCAGTAAGATCCAAATAGCCCTTAGACTTAAGACTCATTTGGTTCCACCTAACAAACCTTAATAGCAACGTTGACATTTGTTTGTTTTCAAATAATTTTACTGGTTTCCAGAAGAATACTAAAAATATTTCAAGAAATAAAAAGAAAATTTCACCTAAAAATCTAAAATTCATAAGGTCTGCCATTCAGTAAAAACAAATATTTGTTATGCAGAGAAGCGGGAAAATAGAATCCATAATGAGAAGAGATGAACTCAATAAAAATAGACCCAGAAATGATGCAGATGATAGAATTATTAGATAAGGACATTAAAGCACCTATTACAAAACACTATATCAAAAAAGGTAGAGCAAAGCATAGCATGTTAATGAAAGGCATAGAAGATACACCCCTCTAAATGATAAAAAAAAATCCCTTCTGGCAATGATACATACAATATCTAAGAAGAAAAATATACTGGGCAATATTAATAGCACATTAGACAATTCAGAAGAAAAAACTAGTGAATTTCAAGTCATAGTGATAGAAATCATCTCAGATTAAACAGAGAAAGGAAAAAGGCTAAAAATAAATGAACAAGAGCAACAGAAAACTGTGGGATAACATTAAGCTGCCTAACATATATGTAACTAGGGAACTCCAGGAGAGCAGAATTTGGGGAGTGGCAATAAAAAACACCAGAAGAGATAGTGGCTGAAATTTTTCAAAATTTGTGTAAACTATAAACACATAGATCTTCAAAACTCAGCCAACCACAAACATAGGAAACATGAAGAAAAAACACCAAGAAATATCATAATAAACTGATTAAAGCTGGTAATAAAAAGAAACTCTTAAAAACAGCCAGAAGAAAAAAGACACATTATAAAAGAATGAAAAAAAGATAAAAAGACAGCTGACTTCTCATCAGAAACAAGGCCATCAAGAACACATTGGATCAATATCTTTAAAGGTGTGAGGGGAATTAAACTGTCAACTTAGTATTCTATCCTCAGCAAAAATAACCTTTAAAAAATGAGGGTGAAATAAAGACTTTTTCAGACATACAAAAAGTACAAGAATTTCACACCAACAGACCTGTACTATAAGAATATCCTTCAGGCAAAGTGAAATGATGCCAGATGGTAATCTGAATCTACACACAGAACTGAAGAGTGCTGAGAATGGCAAATATATGAGTAAATAAAAGAGACTTTTCATTATTTAAAAAATAACTTTAAAGATATTTTAACTGTTTAAAGCAAACTTGTAACAATGTATTGTAGATTTATAACACATATAGAAGTAAAATGACAGTAGCACAAAGGTCAGAAATGGTGAAATGGAAGTAAACTGCTACAAGGTATCTATGCGATAGATAAAGTAGAATAATATCACTTGATAGTAGACTGATAATTTGAAGGTGTATACGATTACCCCTACAGAGACCACTAAAAAAAAAGAGGAGTATCTAGCAAGGTAATAAAGAGACTAAAATGTAATATATTAATTTTCTATTATGTGTAACAATTATCACAAATTTAACAGGTTAAACAAAATATATTTATTATCTCAGCTTCTGTGGGTCAGGACTCCAGGCATGGCTTAACTTAGCCCTTTGCTGAGGATCTCATGTGGCTGAAATTCAAGGGGTTGTCTTGGATTCATTCTAGTCTGTAGGTATGACTAGGGAAGATCTATTCCCACGCTCATGCAGGCTATAGGCAGAATTAATTTTATTGTGTTTGCATGACTGAGGTTTCTTTTTTTATTGTTGTTGTTGCTAGTAATCAGTCAGGGACTACTCTCAACTCCTAGGGCTGCCCTCAGGTCTTTGCTATGTTGTCCTCACTAGCCATCCCATATCATGGGAACTTAAGTCATCAAGTCAGCAGGAGAATCTCTGACTTCTAATCTCCTTTTTCAAAGAAGGGCTGGACTCTTTTTAAAAGGTTCACCAAGGATAATATCCTTTTAGATTAGTTCAAAGTCAACTGATAAGGGGACTTAATTACAGTAAAATTTCTTCATTTTTGCCATATAATGTAATCTAATAATGGGAGTAAAATTCCATCATATTCACAAGTCCTGTCCAATTCAAGGGTAGAGGAATAGACAGGGTGTATATACCAAGGGTAACAATCTTGGAAGACATCTTAGAATTGTGCCTGCCACATGGAACAATAATAAAGAAGACTCAACAAATATTAAAGAGGACAGAAAAATGAAAAAGTGAACACAGAAGAGTTGGGACAAATGTAAAACAAATAACAAGATGGTAGATTTAAACTGAATAATATGATTTAATAATCATATAAATTTAAATGGTCTAAACACCAAAATTAAATGGCAGAGACTTTTAGGTTGGATAAAGAAACTGGCAGGCTATGTGCTGTCTATAAGAAACCCATTTAAAATATAAACACACAAATAGATCAAGAGTAAAAGAATAGAAAAAGATAAACCATCCTAACACTAAGCAAAAGGAAAGCTGGACTGGCTATATTTATAACAAAGTCAATTTCAGAATCTTACTAACAATAAATAAGGTCTATTGAAAATGATTAAAGTGTAACTTCATCCAGTGGATATAACAGTCTTAATTGTTTCTATATTAATAACAAAGTTTTAAAATACATAAATCAACAATGTTCTAACTGAAAGTAGAAATAGATTTCAAATGTAGCTGAAGAATCAACACCCATATCTCAACAAATAGTACAAATAAAAAGAAATTCAGTAAATGAACAGAAGCCTTGAACAACACTACTGATCAGTGTGACCTAACTGACATTTTAGAAACATACTAACCAGTAATAGCAGGATACTGAATAGTATCCAGTATACTGGATAATTACTTGTGGGTGGCTGTCTTATGAATTGTAGTATGTTTCTCAGCATGCTTGGCCTTTACCCACTGAATGCTAACAGTACATTTCCCTCAGTTATAACAAGCAAAAATGTCTCCAGGCTTTGTCAAATATTCTCTCGGGGGCAAAATCATCTCCAGTTGAAAATCCCTGATTTAGGAGTTAGTTCTATCATGAAATGTATATTTAGGGGAAAAAATGGCTAGCTAGTTTTCTGATGAAGGCCGATCCTGGATCACAGTTTTCACACACTGTCTTGATAAAATTAGTGGGGATTCAGGAATTTATTAGCAGTCTTCTCATTTTCATTTCAAAATGTGGGCTTGGGCTTTGGTTTATTCATGAATCTTCATTAATATGTTAGTTAGAAATTGGCAAATGGTGAATCAGCACTCTTAGTTTTGTGCCATTATTCATCCATATAATTTAACAAGTATTAATAAAAGTGACTTCTATCAGCTAGTCACTGTTCTAGCATTGGGAATGTATTAAAGAACAAATTAATGCTCTTGCCTTAATAGAGCTCACATTCTGGTAGAGGAATAAAACAATAAATAACCAAGCAAACAAACATACAGTGTGTTAGATGATCATAGAACTATGGAGATAAAACAGGATAAGAAAGACAAGGAGTAGGGAAAGTGTTCAGGGAAAGTGAGAGTAGTAAAATGACATCTGAGCAGAGGACCTGAAAGAAGTAAGAAAATGAGTAATGTAATGTGTTTCCATTTCAAGTAGAAGGACAAATAATTGCAAAGTCCTTGAGGCAAAGCTCGCTTGAGTATATTCTAGGAAGAGCAATGAGATTGGTGTAGAAGAAGCAAAGTGAGTCAGAGAGTGGTAAAGGTGGCTAGAGGAGTAGCAGAGGGGCCAGATCTCAAACAGCCTCTAGGTCACTGTAAGGATTTTGCTTTTGAGTGAAATGGAAAGCCATTTGAAAATTTTAAGTGAGACACTACAAATACTGTAAAAGAATCATTTTGTTGGCTAGATTGAGCCTAGACTGTATGGGAACAAGGTGAGAAGCTGAAAGACCAGTTAGGAGACTGTTGTAATATTCCAGGTGAGTCATGATGGTGACTCTGACCACAATGGAAGCAAGGAGGATGGTAAGAAGTGTTGGATTTTGGAGGTTTTTTTTAGAGGCCCAGCAAAAAGAATTTCTTGTCAAGATGTGGGGTATGAAAAAAAGAGAGGAGTCAAGGATAACTCTGAGAATTTTAGCCTGTGAAATGGGAAGAACTGAGCTGGAGCTATCATTTACTGATGTAGGGAAGATGGCAGAATGATCATGCATTTGGAGACGGGTTAAATTTGAGATGCATTTTAGGAATTTATGTGAAAATGTCATGAGCCACTGGCTACAATAATTTGGAATTTAGAAAAGAAGTCTGATCCAGAGAGATAAATTTGAGAGTCATCAATGTTTAGCTGGTATTTTATTATTTATTTTCCAGTTTTATTGAGTTATAATTGATATAAAATGTATTCATTTGTGTATAACATATGATTTGATATATACATATATTGTAAAATGATCACCACAATAAGTTTAGTTGACATCTATCACCTCACATCGTTACTTTTTTTTTTTTTTTTTGCGGTACGCTGGCCTCTAACTGTTGTGGCCTCTCTGGTTGCAGAGCACAGGCTCCGGATGCGCAGGCTCAGTGGCCATGGCTCACGGGCCCAGCCGCTCCGTGGCATGTGGGATCTTTCCGGACCGGGGTACGAACCCGTGTCCCCTGCATCGGCAGGCAGACTCTCAACCACTGCGCCACCAGGGAAACCCCATAGCTACATTTTTTTCCCCTTATGATGACAACTTAAAAATCTACTCTCTTAGCAACTTTCAAATGTACAATACAGGATTGTTAATTAAAGTCATCATGCTGTATATTACATGTCCAGAACTTATCTTACAACTGGAAGTTTGTACATTTTGACTAACTTCATCCATTTCTCCCATAATCACCACCCCAACTCCCATCTCTGGCAACAGCTAATCTGTTCTCTGTTCCTATGAGTTTGGTTTTTATAGGTTTCACATATACATGAAAGCATACATTATTTGTCTGAAATATTTCACTTAGAATAATGCCCTCAATGTCTATACATGTTGTCAAATATTACAATATTTACTTTTTTAATGCCTGAATAATATTCTGTTGTGTGTATATACTACATCTTTATTCATCCATCAGTAGGCACTTAGGCTGTTTCCATGTCTTGGTTATTGTTAATAATGCTGCAATGAACATGGGAGCGCAGATATCTCTTTGAGATAGGGATTTTGTTTTCTTTAGCTAAACACCCAGAAGTGAGATTGCTAGATCATATGGTAGTTCCATTTTTGATTTTTTGAGGAACCTCCGTTCTGTTTACCATAGTGGCTGATATTTACATTTCCAACAACAGTGCACAAGGGTTCCCTTTACCCACAACTTTCTCAACACTTACCTCTTGTAAGTGTTGATGACAGTCATTCTAGCAGGTGTGAGGTGGTATCTCATTGTGGTTTTGATTTTCATTTTTGATAGTTGGTATTTTAAAGCCTTGAAACTGGTTATTTTAAAACTATAAGAGGATGGGTATAGGTAGAGAAGTCAAGAGGCCCTAGGGATGAGCCCTGGGCCAGGCCAATACATAGAAGTTGGATTGATGAGTATACTGTTTTACTATTACTATTTACTATTTACCAACAAATTATCACAAGTTTAGTGACTTAAAAAACACTAATTTATTCTTTTATAGTTCTGGAGATCTGAAATGTAAAATCAAGTTCTCATCAGGGCTTCAAATGGCATTCCTTTTGGAGGCTGCAGGGGAGAGTCTGTTTCCTTGCCTTTTTTTTTTATCTTCTAAAGGTCCTCTGCTTTTCTTGGCTCATGGCCCTTCCTTGCATTACTCCAACCTTTTGCTTACATCATCACATTACTTACTACTGACTCTGATCCTCCTGTTTCTCTTATAAGAACCCTTGTCATTACATTGGATCCACTTGGATAATCCAGGATAATCTCTCTGCCTCAAGATCCTTAACTCAATCACATCAACAAAGCCCTTTTAACCATGTATGGTAACATAGTCATAGGTTCCCACTATTAGGACATGGATACCTTTGAGGAACCAATATTCAACTTCCCACAAGTAAGGGCCAGAGGATAAAGTCAAAGGAAGCATCATCTTGTGAGGTAGACATAGAACAGAGTAATGTGTTCTGGAATGAGGTGAAGACAATTCTTCAAGGAGAAAGGAATGATCACTCTGTTATATGCCACTGATTGATCCAGGAAAATACAGATGAGAATCGACTTTTAGATTTAACCTAATGGAAATCATTGCTGACACTGACAAGAACTACATTAGTGGAAATGTGGAGGATGAAAGCCTGACTGGAGTAGAATCAGAAGATGGAGCAGGCCCAGCTTCATGGGTACAAGATCTATACAGTCCCATAAAGCCCCACTCTTAGATGAGCCTCACATTTGGATTAATGCTCTACTGTCACTGTCTGGTAATTCTTAATTTTGAAAAAGGGTCCTCACATTTTCATTTTGCACTAAAAACACAGCAAATTATGTAGCTGATCCTGCAATGGATGAAAAGGAATTGGAAACAGTGGTTATGGATAGGGCTGTCAAGGAATTTTATGGAAATGAGATCAGAAAAATGGAGCCAGAGGAGGAAGTGGAGTCAAGGGAGAATTTTTAAACTTAAGATGGCTGCTTTCTAGTTTGGTGCATCCTATGTAACAACAGAGTTAGGGCTGACCAGGAATGATTGTCCCTATTGCCAGATGTCCCACATGTGGTTTTAGCTGAGTTTACATCATGATTTCATGGATCCCTGCATAGGAAAACACATCTCTGCTTCCTTGGCTCACCATCATTATTTTTCCATTGGGTTGGTAGTTTCATGCAGGAAGGATCAAAACCTTATAAAATTAAACTCCAACTTATCTTCTTAATCTATCAAGCTCATGTCACTCTGAACTCTGGCATATGAGATTAATTTTCCAGGCTTTGTTCTTCACAGAGCCATGGTCTTTTAGAAGCATTTGCAAATTGACTTTTATCAGGATTTGCTCTAGCATCTTCCCAGGCATACCAGTTAATCTGACTCAGGGCCAGAGTCATTGATTGCTGTCCTCAGGAAAGACACACTTTTGGCATTTGTCTAAGATTCAGGCATTTTTCCCCCTATGCATCATAGTCACTGGAAATAAATTTCACTGTGAAGGCCTGATGACCACACTTAACAAATAACCATCCAAAGATCTTGCACTAAGCAGCCAAACCTACCAACTCTCCCTTCTACCAAGTAAGTAAAGGCCTCATGAAGCAATCTAACCTTGACCATTATAGATTGGAAGTTTTCAGAAATCCCTGAGATTAATGTTATTGAAACTATTAACTGGAAAAGAAAAACTGCCAGTCTTTCAAACCATCTTTAATACTTATCTACAATTATTTTACTTATTGGAGCAAATTATCTTTTGTATAACAGCTTCAATTTTTCCCAGGGATAATTCTTCAATTAACTCCATATTAGCAATTTAATAACATTTAAATAAAATTGTGCCATCTTATATTTGGAAGATTCCAATTTACACAGGACTTCCTTTTCCTTCCCCTTAAATTGACAGCATTACAATGCTTCCCCTAGGTATTTATTCAATTAGTTCCTGAAGGTTTGCAGGTGACAAGGGCAGAAGGATGAAACAGTTGACAGATGGATGGAAGGACAGGGGTCAGGATAATTTTAAAAAACACTTTACTTTTTTTTTTTTGACCCAGTTGAAATGTTAATTTTATTTTAATGTGTATGTTGGGGTGGAGTCTTCAAGGTGCCAGAAAACAAGCATTCACCCATCCTGTTTGAAACTGCAGCACACAGACACCTTCAGTTACCAGTTCTGTTCATTCTACAGAATCATCTTGAGAAAACATACTGTTTTTTATGTACCTGGTATATATCTTAATTAGTTTGAAGAATTTCCCAAATACCTGTTAATATATAGTTCTCCAATTCCAATCTTGTCACGTCCTGTACCAGTGACACAGCACATAGGAGTTTTTTATTTATTATTTATTTATTTATTTATTTATTTATTTTTTATTAGTTTCTGCTTTATAACAAAGTGAATCAGTCATACATATACATCTGTTCCCACATCCCTTCCCTCATGCATCTCCCTCCCTCGCACCCTCCCCATCCCACCCCTCCAGGCGGTCACAAAGCACCAAGCTGGTCTCCCTGTGCTTTGCGGCTGCTTCCCACTATCTATCTACCTTACGTTTGGTAGTGTATATATGTCCATGCCTCTCTTTTGCTTTGTCACAGCTTACCCTTCCCCCTCCCCATATCCTCAAGTCCATTCTCAAGTAGGTCTGTGTCTTTATTCCCGTTTTACCCCTAGGATCTTCATGACATTTTTTTTTTAATTCCATATATATGTGTTAGCATACGGTATTTGTCTTTCTCTTTCTGACTTACTTCACTCTGTATGACAGACTCTAGGTCTATCCACCTCATTACAAATAGCTCAGTTTCGTTTCTTTTTATGGCTGAGTAATATTCCATTGTATATATGTGCCACATCTTCTTTATCCATTCATCCGATGATGGACACTTAGGTTGTTTCCAGCTCTGGGCTATTGTGAATAGAGCTGCAATGAACATTTTGGTACATGTCTCTTTTTGAATTATGGTTTTCTCAGGGTATATGCCTAGTAGTGGGATTGCTGGATCATATGGTAGTCCTATTTTTAGTTTAAAAAACACTTTATTCTTATTAGTTGTTTCCTTTAAAATTTTTAATTGAAGTATAGTTGACATACAATATTACATGTTTGAGTAGCATAAAAGTGATTTGAAGATTACATAAATTACAAATTGATCATCATGACAAGTCTAGTAACCCTCTGTCACCATACAAAATTATTGTTGACTATATTCTCTGTACAGTGCATTGCATCCTCATGACTTATTTATTTCATAACTGGAAGTTTGTACTCTTGGTCTTCCTATCTATTTCACCCAACCCACTTCCACACTTCCCTCTGGCAACCACCAGTTTGTTCTCTGTATCTATGAATCTGTTTCTGTTTTGTTTTGTGTGTTTGTTTGGATTTTTAGATTCCACGTATAAGTAAAATTATATGGTATTTATCTTTTTCTGTCTGACTTATTTCACTTAACATAATACCCTTCAGATCCATTGATGTTGCAAATGGCAAGATTTAATTCTTTTTTTAATGTCTGAGTAATGTTCCATTTTATACATATACCACATCTTCTTTATCCATTAATCTATCAATGAACACTTAGGTTGCTTCCATTTCTTGGCTATTGTAAATAGTGCTGCAATAAACATAGGGATGCTTCCATTTCATGGCTATTGTAAATAATGCTACAATAGACATAGGGGTGCATATATGCTTTTGAATTAGTGGTTTTAATTTTCTTCAGCTAAAAACACAGGAGTGGACTTGCTTGATCATATGATAGTTCTCTCTCTCTTTTTTTTTTTTTTTTAAGGAATCTCCATATATTTCCATAGTAGCTGCACCAATTTACATTCCCACCAACAGTGCATAAAGTTTCCCTTTTCTCCACATCCTTGCCAGCACTTTTTATTTGTGGTCTTTTTGATTATAGCCATTCTGAGAGGTGTGAGGTGATAGCTCATGAGGGTTTGTTTTACATTTCCCTGATGATTAGTAATGTCGAGCATCTTTTCATGTGCTGGTTGGCCATCTGTATGTCTTCTTCAGAAAAATATTTATTAATTTTCTCTGCCTATTTTTAAATCAAGTTCTTTGTTTTTTGACATTGAGTTGTGTGAATTCTTTATCTATTTTGGATATTAACCCCTTATCAGATTTATCATTTGAAAATATCTTCTCTCCCATTCAGTAGGCTGCCTTTTTGTTTTGTTGAGAGTTTCCTTTTTTGGCAAAAACTTTTTAGTTTGATGTAGACACATTTGTTACCCTTGCCTGGGGAAGACAGAACCAAAAAAACATAGCTAAGATTATTGTCAAAGAGCATACCACCTATACTAGAAGTCTTATGCTTTCAGGTCTTACATTTGCATCTTTAATCCATTTTGAGTTTACTTTTGTATATGGTGTAAGAAAGTGGTCCAGTTTCATTCTTTTGCATGCAGCTGTCCAGTTTTCCTAACCCCATTTATTGAAGAGACTATATTTTCCCCATTGTATATTCTTGACTCCTTTGTTGTAAATTAATTGACCATATAAGTATGAGTTTATTTCTGGGCTCTCTATTCTGTTCCATTGATCTATGTTTTTGTGTCAATACTTTTCAGTTTTGATTACTGTTGTTCAGAAGTGTAATTTTAAATCAAGGAGTGTGGTACCTCCAGCTGTGTTCTTTCTCAAGATTGCTTTAGCTGTTTGGGGTCTTTTGTTTTTCCACACAAGTTTTAGAATTATTTGTTCTAGTCCTGTGAAAATATCATTGGCAGTTTGATATGGATTGCATTGTTCCATAGATTACCTTGGTTAGTATGGTCACTTTAACAGTATTAATTCTTCTAATCCATGAGCATTATATATCTTTCCATTAGTTTGGTCATCTTCAATTTATTTCATCAATGATGAATAGATTTCAGTGTATAGGTCTTTCACCTCCTTGGTTAAATTTATTCATAGGTATTTTATTCTTTTATTGCAATTGTAAATGGTGTTGTTAGTTTCTCTTTCTGATAGTTTCTTATTAGTGTGTAGATATGCATCAGATTTCTGTTATATTGATTTGGTACCCTGTGACTTGAATACATTTATTAATGTGTTCTAATAGATTTTGAACTCTTTAAGGTTTTCTATAAATAGTATCATGTCATCTGCAAATAGTGACAGTTTTACTTCTTCCTGTCCAATTTATATACATGCCTTTATCTCTTTTTTTGTCTAATTGCTGTGGTTAGGAATTCCAATACTCCTCATGTTTTGCTTTTTCCAATATTCTTCATGTAGTTGATTTCTAGTCTCATACTGTTGTGGTGGGAAAAGATGTTTGACAAGATTTCTATCTTGTAAAATTTATTGAGACTTGTCTTGTGACTTAGCATGTGATTTATCCTGGAGAATGTTTCATGTGAACTTGAAAATAATGTGTATTCTGCTGCTCTTGGATGGAATGTTCTATATATATCTATTAAACTCATCTGATCTAATGTGTTGTGGTTACCATGGGTTCATATATAAAAATCTATTTATATAGCAGTCTATTTTAAGTTAAAGTTCACTTACATTCAAATGCATTCTAAAGGCACTACATTTTTATTCCCCTGCACCATGTTTTATGTTTTGACATCATATTTTACATCTTTTTACTTTTTGTATCACTTAGTTATTTTATATATATATATAATTTTACTACTTTTGTCTTTTGACCTTCATACTAGTTTTATTGGTAGTTGATCTTTACCATATGTTTGCCTTAACCAGTGAGATTTTTTCTTTCATAATTTTCTTGTTTTAAAAAACCTCTGTTTAAAGAAATCTCTTTAACATTCCTTGGAAGGAGCCACTTTGGAGGTGAGTAGTGTTGGCAAACACCACCTGCCATGTGAGGCAGATTTGGACCCCTAGGAGCTCCAGAGCAGTGCCAGTGCCAGCTGGATTTGCCTGCTGGGTAGGGTGGGGTGGAAACTACTTTGGAAGAGCTAGCTGGGCAGGTCACATGGTGTTAGTTAGGTTGATTGAGAGTGACAGAAATAGTATCTGCACCGGACCAGCTAGGTGGAAGGAAAGTTTAAGAAAATTGGTGCCCACCGGCATTTCCTACCATGGAGAAAAGTTCCAACAGATCCTTGTCCCTCTAGCTCATTCCCTAATATTAGTCAATGAATCTTCTTTTTGAATGGCCCAGGTGCTTTTCAAGCTGTTGCTTCTTTTCTGGGACTCAGAGTGAGTGAGTTTGTACAGACTCAATCCCTTCAAGAGTGGGAATCTTGGTTTCCCACAGCCTTCTGGGTCTCCTGGATGTAAGCTTGCTGGTTTTCAGAGCCAGACATTACAGGAGTTCATTTTCCTGGTATAAGTTCCCTGATCTTGGGAACCCAATGTGGGACTTGAACCATTAACTCCTCTGGGGGGACCTCCATGGTTGTGAAATCATTCCCACTTGTGAGTTGCTGCATCAAGGGTGTGGGTTCTGACTAGACCACATCTTTGCCCCTCCTACATCTCTTGATCTGGCGTTCTCTTTATATCTTTAGTTGTATAAAATCTGTTATGCTAATCTTCAAGTCATTCTCAGAGATATTTGATCTATATGTAGTTGTAGTTTTGATGTGTCCATGGGAAGAAGTGAGCTCAGGATCTTCTTACTGTGCCACCTTGATCTGGACCTGCCTGGTCTCAAGAAAATTGAATCAGACTTTTCATTGATCTACTCAGTTGTTCCTTACCAATTATATACAGTAACACAAGGTTAGATAATATAATTATTGCAAGGAAGCTGCTTACATTTTAATTAGGGAGACAGATAAATGGACAAGAAATGCCCACATATTGTGGGAGGTAGAATGTAATCAAAGCCTGAGATTTTGGGATCCTCCCTTTCCTTCCTAGCTTTTCTTAATCTTAAGTCTCTTCATGGTGCTCAGATTTCTCTCCTTGGTTTACTTTCTTTCTCTTATATTTTCTATCCTTACCACCCTTCCGTCTACACTTACCTGTTTCCATACTTATTCTGAATTGATAACAAACCTCTCCTAATATGTGAGTAAATTAATAGACTGCCCTTCTTACACAATATTGCTAAAAAATTTTAAGTTTAGTTATGATTCTAAAGAGGTATTTTCTTCTCCAACTTTCACTTTAAAATAAACTTTGAGTGACAACTCCAGACATTTTACTAGGCAAATGTGGCACCCTAAAAAAATCATAGTCATCTAGGGCCAATTGATATCTGCTTTGGGGGAATATACAATTTATAATAATTTCTTAACTTATATAAGATTTTGAAGTTTCATGAATGTTTTGATATTTATATCAAACTTATAAAAACTAATTCATTTTAATTTATAGATGAGGAAACAAAGGACCAGGCCAGAGTCACACAGCTAGTAAATAATAGAATTTCAACCACATCTACTTGCAATTTTCAAATCTAGTGCTTTTTCCGAGATTTTTACTGCTTCTCCAATTCCAAAAGCCAGGTTTCTGAAAGTGTTAGTATTTGACTTGAGTGAAAGGAAGGAAGGAAAAAAGAAAGAAAATAAGGTAGGGAAGGAATGAAAAGAAGAATGAAGGGAGGAAGGAGAGAAAGGAAGAAAGGAAAGAGTGAAGAAAGGAAGGAAGGAAAGAAGAAAAGAGGGAAATGAAGGAAGAAAAGAGGAAGGAAAGAAGATAATATAATGTAAGAATATCAATTAAGGTACAGGTGGGAGTTGAGTCAGCCGACTGAAGATACCCTATGCCAAGTGTGGTACGCAAGAGGATATAAGTTTCTTCCATAGACTCTTCTTTTATTGCTTTTCCCAGCAGCAAGTCAAAAGTAAGATAATTCAGTAAATTAAAATAATGGCTAAGTACAGAATTTCCTTTGTCATACTGAAGCTTGAGTTAATAAATTAGAAAAGTAACAGCTGTAGAGGCATCTGTAGTTTCATAAGTTTAAGATCTCTAAAGCAGTATGACATATTTATCAGATGATTAGCTAGGTAGAGCCTTTATAAAAGATTACCTCTCTGCTGTTTGATGATCTTTGATCAAGGTAGAACAGCTTTAGTTCTGAAATATAAAATTAACTTAAAGTAAGCTTAATATATTATTCATATCTATAAAAAGAACAAATCGGAGGTAGAAAAATTTAATTATTTGGGTACTAATCTTAAGGAAGCTATTTTTGATTAAACCAGCCCACACTAGTATCTCTCCTTTCTTGTTTTCCATATTAATTATTGAATCTACTTTATGGATTTCATCATTTTGTTTGTAGTTTACTGTGGTAATCGTATTTCCCTTCTGGATATTTATCTTGCTATCAATGACATGTCAAATAATTTTTAAAATGAATTCCTGATAATATTTAGCAGAATAATTGCATAAAGAAATTCAGAAGTACCCATTTTAATTAAAATAGCTTGAAAATTTTATCAAATGGGTAACTTTTTAAAGAAAAAATCAAATAAAATCTCCTACTTTATTCTCTTTCTTATATAAGGAGATGATTTCAAATAAAGTTATCCACAAGAGTTGTCTTCAACCATCTCATCTTATTCATAGAATGCTGCATACAGTGAAATCTCTTTAAACTAATATTGCTATTTCAAATAATTAGAACCTAGAAAAGGTTAGTTAATTTTCTTACTTAATTTTCCTTACAGTTCTTTTTTTTTTTTTTTTTTTTTTGCTGTACGCGGGCCTCTCACTGCTGTGGCCTCTCCCGTTGCGGAGCACAGGCTCCGGACACACAGGCTCCGCGGCCATGGCTCGCGGGCCCAGCCGCTCCGCGGCATGTGGGATCTTCCGGGATCGGGGCACGAACCCGTGTCCCCTGCATCGGCAGGCGGACTCTCAACCACTGCGCCACCATGGAAGCCCTTTACAGTTCTTTAATAAAAATATTTTTTTAATGTATAGATCAAGGAAGGCATATTTCATATTGTTACAATACTGAATCTTACAAACCATGCATATGGTACCCCTTTCCATTTATTAAGTCTTCTCTAATTTCTCTCATGTCTAGTAGCTTTGTGTAGAGTTTGCATATCTCGTGTTAAATTTATTCCGTGTATTTGATGTATTTTAAAGCTATTCTAAAAATTATAAGTATAAAATTTTTATTTTCCAAATTTTGCTTATATTTAGAAATAAATTTGATGTTTGTGTTAATATTGTATACAGGAACATTGATGAAATTACCAATTAATTTTACTAGTTTTCCTAAATTATATCGTACACAATGACAATTTTTTTCCTTCTATTCCAATACTTTTCCTATTTATTTATTTAACCCCAATGCACTGGCCAAGATCCCCAGAAAAATAATGAATAGAGGTGGTGATAGTGGCATTCTTATCTCATTCATCTCAAAGGGCAGCTTTCAATAATTAACCATTAAATGGGATGTTTGCTAGAGGTTTTGTTGATATCTTTTATCAAATTGAGGAAGTTTCCTTCTATTCCTAGCTGCTAAGAGCTTTTATCATGATAAGGTGTTGCACTTTATCAAATACCTTTTATGAATCTATTTTAAAAAATATTTTATTGAAGTATATTTGATTTACAATGTTGTATTAGTTTCAGGTGTACAGCAAAGTGAATCAGTTATACATATACATATAGCCATTCTTTTTCAGATTATTTTCCCCATAAAAATATTGATAATTTAAATCTACTTAAGTCTAATTTTGCCTTATTTTTTCTTGAATTTTCATCCGTATATTTTCTTGAAATTTGTTTTGGGTATGGTCAGCATTGCCGTCAGGCTAAGAAACTTAAGCAAAATGGTCTTTTCCTCCAAAGTGGTATATTCTCTTCATAGTAAGTTACAACGTGTGGAATAGTTATTGTACTTCATAGTGATAAAGAAACTAGTGACTTGAATGGTTTTACTTCCTCTTAAAATGAGAAAATTTAGTCAAGTAATATTTAATCATCTTGCTGATACCTTAAATGTATGGGAAATGTCCACTATAGGAAAGCAATACTTCTTTGAACATTTATATTTTTCATGTTTTTAATGAAAATAGAAGCTTAAAAGGAAATTTATCAACTTGGATTTAATTCTAGATCCAAGTTGATAAATAGACACATATTTCAGGTAGTAACTTGGAACCACTGAAAGGAATAGTTGCGTTTGTCCAAAAACATCTGACATAATTAACTTAGATATTTATGTTTTCAATATTGTCTTGTCAAAAACTATTTATCATTTCTTTGCTTTCAAGATGTTTCTTTTTCTGTCCTAAGAGAAAGAAAACATCATTCTGTACAATGCACCTAATACATTACACAAGCATACAATGTAAATATTTTTAGCATTTCTCCATTTTAGACAACCTATCTTTCTAAGGCTAATTTATCTTTGTTTTTTTTTTTTTTTTTTTTTTTTTTTTTTTGCGATACACAGGCCTCTCACTGTTGTGGACTCTCCCGTTGTGGAGCACAGGCTCCGGACACACAGGCTCAGCAGCCATGGCTCATGGGCCCAGCCGCTCCGCAGCATGTGGGATCTTCCCGGACCGGGGCACGAACCCGCGTCCCCTGCATCGGCAGGCGGACTCTCAACCACTGTGCCACCAGGGTAGCCCTTAAGGCTAATTTATCTTATAAGCTGAAGAGTACATTCATTTTAACCCGGTAAGGTTTCCACTCTAAGTAGAAATACTGGATCATAAATTTAAAAATTATTAGCTATCAGAACATTTTTAAGAATCAAACTTCTGATTAGCGTTAGTTCAGTGGACCAAGAGGTAAGAGCTATGGGGTTCTGTTCTCCACACCCTGTGGTGTGAAATGATGACAGTGTGATCTGGTTACCTAATTTCACTAAGACACGAAGCCTCTTTCTGTACCTGTGACCATGACGTCACAGTTCCATCCTTCATCTCTTGTTTGTTCTCATTGTGATTAGTCCAACATGCTTTCAAGACAGCTCTCTTAAATTCAACCCAAACTACCAGACTATATAAAGTATATCTTGTGTCTTAAACAATTTAATCTGTTGAATAAACAGCGGGTAAATTTTGTCCTTGTGCCTGGATGAAATCTTTGTCTCAGGCAGGCCCAATACTGTTCTGGAACCTTGAGGTAGTGTCAGTAACCCTGCGTGAAGAGACCCAGGGTCAGGAAACTGTGTGTTATTCTCTGGCACCTCACATGGGCATGCAGCTTCTATTGTGCTGTGGTGTCTTGGTGAAAACGTTCATGTTAACATCCTGTTTCACTGCTTCACCACAGCTGTCAGGAATGATAAAGGTGACAAACTAGAGCAGGTGGGTAATGAGAGGTAGAGAGTTTCAGCTTCATGTGCTCCTTGAATCTTGAGTTTGACTTAGAGGTGCCTTCTGTACTTTTTGACTCTGCTTCAAACCCCAGCTTCTTTTCAGTCCATGACTGTCATCCTATTTCCCTGAATTCCATTTTACTTTTCCACTGTGGTGCAGGGCAGGTACTAGTTGTATTCTCTGGATAGCCAAAACAATTGACTCAATTTTTATTTTTATGTTTTTGTATTAAAATTTTTTCTTTCAATTTTCAGATTCAATATATTCTATGTTCCTTGCTGTTTGGGAAATCAAATTCTCTTAAGACACAGACCATGCCCTTCAGAGTTTTACAATGTAGTTTGTCTATTTATTCAACACAACTTTACCAGATGTTTTATTGAAGAGTAATATATTTATATGAGAAAACACAAAATATGACATAATTTAAGACATAAAATATTTGGTACTCTTGTCAGTGGCTATGGAAGATGAGTGAGAAGAGTGTAATGTAATGGAAAGGGCACACTATCTAGCCTAAAACTTTGTTAATGAAAGAATGATTCACATGGACCAGCAATGCCAGTGCTACCAGGAGCTTGTTAGAAAAGCAGTCTCTCAGAACCCAGCCTATACCTACCAAATTAGAATCTGCATCTTAACAAATCTTCAATTAAGCTTGGAAAAGCACTGCTCAAGAACAATTGGATTAATTATTACTTACATCTTTAGTCTATAAGATGTTTTTTTCCAAACTGTGAAACCCTGAATTTTCTTTTTTAATTTTTTTCTTTTTTAAATTTTTACTGAAGTATAGTTGATTTACAATGTTGTGTTAATTTCTGCTGTACAGTAAAGTGATTCAGTTATATCTATATATACATTCTTTTTCATTATGGTTTATCACAGGATATTGAACATAGTTCTCTGTGCTACACAATAGGACCTTGTTGTTTATCCTTTCTATATATAAGAGTTTACATCTGCTAACCCCAATCTCCCACTCCATCCCTCCCCCAACCCCCTCCCTGTTGGCAACCACAAGTCTGTTCTCTATGTCCATGAGTCTGTTTCTGTTTCGTAGATAGGTTCATTTGTGTCATTTTTTGATTCCACATATAAGTGATATCATATGGTATTTGTCTTTCTCTTTCTGACTTACTTCCCTTAATACGATAATCTCTAGTTGTATCCATGTTGCTGCAAATGGCATTATTTCATTCTTTTTTATGGCTGAGTAGTATTCTATAGTACAATATATATGTACCACATCTTCTTTATCCATTCATCTGTTGATAGACATTTAGGTTATTTCCACGTCTTGGATATTGTGAATAGTGCTGCTATGAACATAGGCGTGCATGTTCCCAAATGATCATGAGTATTGACATACTAAAGACGTTGGTAGTAATGCAGGGGTGGCTTTGTTGAATTTTGTTTACACTATATTTTGCTTTCACAGTGACTTTATTTATGTGTATGCAAGCATGTGCACACACACACACACACACAGAGATATATATATTTTCTGGGCTCTTAGGCCCACTGCTAAAAGCAGTAGTATGGAGTATCTATAATTACCATGTTTTTTGCTTTAGGTGTTATGGGAGATGAAAAGGTAAATAACATAGTCTCTTGACCCAGGGAAGAAGTCTTGTGGAGAAAAGATCTACCAGACATATGAATAAATAAATAAATGCAATGTTAGAGGAACAATAAACAAGATGACATTAAAAATACTCCATGGATCTTGCATTTTAAAATCAATTCTACTAAGATATCATTTATATACAATAAAATGCAACCATTTTTATAAAAGAACACTTGGATTTAAGTCCTTTTGGAGCCACTTATAAGTGACCACAAATACCTCTCTGATGGCAATGATTAATATCAGCTTCACAGGCTCATAATAAGGTTAAATTGAAGACAATGCATGTGAAACCCTTTATATATTACCAAGTAATAAACACATCAAAGTTATCTGTATTTTCAGCAAAAGTTTTCATGGAAAGTGTATAACTTTCATAATAATCTGTGTAATAAACGTGCAATCTGAATATCTCTTTTGGTCCCTGGCTTCTACTTAGCTAAACTTTCTCTCTCTCTCATACGGACACTTTTTTTTTTTTTTTCGGTACATGGGCCTCTCACTGTTGCGGCCCCTCCCGTTGCGGAGCACAGGCTCCAGACGCGCAGGCTTAGCGGCCATGGCTCACGGGCCTAGCCACTCCATGGAATGTGGGATCTTCCCGGACCAGGGCACGAATCCGTCTCCCCTGCATCGGCAGGCGGACTCTCAACCACTGCGCCACCAGGGAAGCCCATAAGGACACATTTTTTTAAACTACATTCCTGGGTTCTTTTCTGAGGTGTTTTTACTTCTGTTTTTGTTTTTTCCACTTTAGAACTCCGGAGCCCTTCTACTTCTTCTGGAAGAGTCAGTAAGATCTTCTTTAAAAAAACCCTTTATCAATTAAGACTTAACAATTAACCTTTATCATTAATATAGACAATTATTTAATATAAAAATCATACTCAAAAGTGATCACATACTTAAGCTCAGGAAATAGGAGTAATCTCTCACAAAATACATGGGATTCTGATTTGTTAGAAATTCAGAATCATGTGGAGATTTAATTTTTGTAATATTAATCTTGTATCCCATTGGAATGTTGGTACGAGGCAAACAACATCTGATTCAGTCTGCCAAGCTATTCCCCCGCCACTTCTCACTACATAATGTACTTCAAAGATACAAAACATTAACAATTCATACCATCACTTACAACTAAGATTGATGGTTAACCCAGTTCCAAAATACAGAGCAATTTCCTACTAACCACAAGGCTTAGAGATCAGAATTAAGAGTTACAATTGCTGACCACAGTATTTTTCCTTTCAAATAGTTTATTTCCAAAGAATCACATACAGAATATTTAAGGATTAACATACTAATTTTTCTAGTTATTTGTTGCTTTTGGTAGGGTGGAAAGATGGAGGAAGAGACAAAGGCTGTCATATTAGTTTGAGACAAGCTTGTAGTTGATACAATTTCTAGTTGAAAAACTATTTTAAATTCAGATAATTAAGTTTCACGTCAAAAGGTTTATTTTAGTTGGAAATATTAAAATTACAACTAGTTCACATATTTTGTCTTCATCTGGGACATAGTGGGGGTAATTGATATACTTAGAACTTGTACTTCTTTAAAAATTAGATACATAATGCTCATTGTTGTCATTCATGTCCCTCCAAAATTTAACTTGTGGGAAAACATTGGCTCACAAGCTGCTTTATTATCTAGAATTTATTCACTGTTTATTAACTCAAAAGGAAGTGAATGCATCCCCATTGCCTCTGACTTTTTCTATGACATTTATGTTATCCTGTTATTATGACATAAAAAGCAACTATGTTTATATTAAATAATGCGTTTGATTGGGGTGACATTGTTAGATGTTATCTATGTTTATTAAGTCATCTGCAATTTTTTCAATACCACTAAGTGATAGGTGAGGGCTAGCAAATTGGATTACTCATATTTGGAGAATCAAAGATATATTTAATGTTTTATTTTTCTTAAGAGACGTGTTTATTTAATCTAAATGTTATACAATGACTTTCATAATTGCTTCCAAGATTTTTCTCTCTTTGGAACCTGAAATTTTACAACTATGTTAATTAATAACAATGTTTTGCAGTTCTGTGGCACCTTTTTGTCTGAGAATCTCAGTGTTTACTTAATGTTCATCATATCTTTGGGGAGATGTGATTCTGTGATGTTTTCTTTTCTACTTTTTTCTTTTTAAATACAAATAGTGCATTAATTCAAAGTCCCCACATTTTGTCCAGTAATGCATTTGCGTGGTACATTGTGCAAATAAAAAGAGGGTCTCACTCAGCTGTTGTTCTCAGGGAGACTGAATGGGCCCTAACTACTATCTTGCTTGCATTTGGTGAAGGTGCAAATGGAGTCATTAGTAAGCATACAAAAGCATTTCATGGGCTTCTTGGAGATAAAGATCATGTTTTTACCTTCTTTTATTTTTCATGTCATAGGTATAGCCAAAGTAACTGTGAACTCCAAATATACACATTCTACAGGATAATGGAATGATAAATTTATAGGCTAAGATGAACTACAGTCATGGAGAACTTTGAGAACTACAAATTAAGGCTAGATTCCTTGTGTTAGCAACCTACTGTTGCATAAAAAATTACCACAAACTCAGGGGCTTCAAACAACACACATTTATTATCTCATAACATCTGTGGGTCCAAAGTTTTGGGTCAACTTAACTGAATTCTCTGCTTAGTATCTAAAAAAATTTCAACCAAAGTGTTAGCTGGGCTATGTTCACATCTGGAGGCTGACGGGGGAAGAATTCACTTCCAAGCTTACTCATGTTGTCAAAATAATTCATTTCCTTTTAGTTGTAGGACTGAAGACCCTGGCTAGTTGCTGGCTGTTGGATGGAGATCACTTCCAGATCCTAGAGACCACTCTCAGCTCCTTGCCAGGTGGGCCTTCCAATATGGCCACTTCTTCAAAGTTAGCTAGGGAAACAGACTCTGGAGTGAGCCTACTAACAAGGCACAGTCTTATAAATATAATACAAACATAGGAGTGACATCCCTTCACCTTTGCCATTTTCTACTAGGTAGAAGCAAGTGAAAGGCTTTTCCCACACTCAAGGGAAGACAGTTGTACAAGGCCATGAGCATGAGGAGGTGGGGATTATAAGGACCACTGTAGAGTCTGCTCACACTACTCTTTAACCTGCCTATATTGACTGAGATTAGGGAAAGCTGCAGATAGTGGGAAAGCTAAGTTAATAGTGACTAAAGCAAAATAGAACTTTATTTTTCTCTCATGTGAAAAAAGAGGAAGATAAATCCAGAAGAAGGCATGTCATGACTGATATGACAGTCCCTCCTGTTCATCTCGGGCCTATACTCTCTCTTTGTCCTGTGCAATTTTTAATATATCTTTCAGTCACAGCTTCTAGTCTTAAGGTCACCTCATAGTTCAGTATGGCTATTGATACTTATAGTCATCACCAGAATAAAGGAGGAAAAGTAGATGGAAAATCGTTCAACCCAGCTGAAACAGCTCCCATAACCTTCCTGTATAACCCACAAAACAATCCGTCAGTTTGGACAAACCTTACATACAGCTGAGGGTTACATATAGCTTAGTTACACAAAGCTGAGAGGGAGGCTGAAAAATGTGGTCTCTAAATGAATCTACTGTTGCCCCAATTAAATCAGGGTTCTTTTACTAAAGAAGAAAATAAGCATAGTTATCAAGTAGTAACTTACTATTTCTGCCATGCTGGCATTGAAAGCTCCTTATAAGCTTGCCCTGACAAAATGTTGAACCTCATTGTCCAGTACTAACCTGCTATGGAAACCATGCACCTGGGCCTGCATTCAGCCACCCCTAAACAGAGAAACTATGTTGATCTCTTCCTGTGCTAGTCCAGGTGTCTCCACCATGGAATGTTCCATACATTGATTCTCCCATCCTTGCCAGAATTCCTGCATTGGTAACATGAGCAGTGAATCAATCAACAGTGCTTGGGCTGTGCTTTGTTTTGACTAATTCCATCCTTCATCTTCAACCCTTGGGTCCCAAAGCTCTTGAGTTGGAATCCTGGCCTAGTGCCTTCCTCTCTTCTACTGTGTGATTTATTGTCTGCTCTGGAATCTGCATCACTGTGTGCTGGCTTCATTTCAGGACACAGATCACTTCCTTTTGTGCCAGGTCCTTGTTTCGGTGAGTCATGTTCTCCATTCCCATGCTCTTGGTTACCATGCTATTCTGCCAGCTACAGCTGGAACTCACCCCAGTGCCTGCCATGTCTCATTGTCTGGGTCTAGTTCACAGTTTATCTACCTGCAGCCTCAGCCTGCCACTCCTACAGTAATTATCCGTGCCATGCCAGAGGTTGAACAGCTGGCAGTACTAGCCTAGGTGTGTGGTAGCTACTTGGTGAATATTTGAAATGGGTTTAATGAGTACTGCGTTTTAGGAGAAGATTCTTTGATCTTACTAATCCTAGCTTCCCTCACATACTCAGGTTATGCTTTTTTCTTCTCCAAGAATATTCCAGTACAAGTCTAAGACCATTTAGGTCTCAGGCAATGGTCTTGGGACCTAACTTTGTCAATTCCCCAAATAATTTGGGTGGGAATCTCAATGAGTGGTGAAGTATTGGAGAGGGCGGAGTTTAGGTCTTTGAGTCCCCAGGAATATGGCTGCTGAGGTTGTGACTGTCAGGACAAAGGGAAGGGAAGTCGGAATTCTTTTGAGCTGCCTGGGTCTGCTGCCCAACCTTTTCATTTCCCGTTGTCGCCTCAAATCCCCTTTCTTCTTACTCTTCCACCACTGTTGCTGGATATCCTACAAATGTTTTACTCCTATCAAATTTCATTCTATTATATGGTTGCCTTAGTTTATCCCACTCTCCAAGTTCATCTCCCTGCCCTAATGTCTGACCCACATTGACCCATATGTTCCTAGTATGAAATTGTAAGTATAGTGGCAAAAATCTCACCCTCTCCACTCAAAACAGTTAGGACATCACAGTCTCAGTTTTAATTCACACTACAAATACTTATGAAACCTTTCTTTGTGTAAGACACTGTTCTTGGTGTTTGGGAGACATGGCTGAATGAAAGAATGTCCTTAATCTCAGGTCATTTATGATCTAGAGAAAGACACAGACAATGAACAGGGAAATGAATGGACAGACAGGAAAACATCACATAATGATAAATGCATTGCAGGGAATTAAAATAAGCTATTGTATCAGTAAGTGACTTAGGTTTAAATAGTTAAGAAAGACCTCTGAAGAATTAAAATATATGCTGGGAGAGACCTTCAAGCTGGTAGAGGAGTAAGATGTGGAGATCACCTTCCTCCCCACAAATAAATCAGAAATATATCTACATGAGGAACAACTCCTACAGAACACCTACAGAACACTGGCAGAAGACCTCAGACTCCCCCCCCAAAAAAAAAATATATATATATATATTTTTCCTTTTTCTCTTTTTGTGAGTGTGTATGTGGGTGCTTCTTTGGGTGATTTTGCCTGTATAGCTTTGCTTTTACCATTTGTCCTAGGGTTCTGTCTGTACTTTTTTTTTTATAGTATAGATTTTAGTGTTTGTTATCATTGGTGGATTTGTTTTCTAGTTTGGTTGCTCTCTTCTTTCTTCCTTTTTTTCTTATTTTTTTTCCTTTTTTAAAAAACTTTTTAATTTTTAATAATTTTTTCTTATTTTCATTTCTTTCTTTCTTTCTTTCTTTCTTTCTTTCTTTCTTTCTTTCTCCCTTTTCTTTTGAGCTCTCTGTCTGACAGGATCTTGGTACTCTGGCTGAGTGACCTGTGCCTCTGAGGTGGGAGAGTTGAGTTCAGGACATTGGTCCACCAGATACCTCCTGGCTCCATGTAATATCAAACAGCAAAAGGTCTCACAGAGATCTCCATCTCAATGCTAAGACCCAGCCCCACTCAAAGACCAGCAAGCTACAGTGCTGGACACACCATGCCAAACAATTAGCAAGATAGGAACACAACCCCACCCATTAGAAGAGAGGCTGCCTATAATCATAATAAGGTCACAGACACCCCAAAACACACCACTGGATGCAGTTCTGCCCACCAGAAAGACAAGATCCAGCCTCATCCAACACAACACAGTCACCAGTCCCCTCCAACAGGAAGCCTACACAAACCACTGAACCAACCTTACTCACTGGGGGCAGACACCAAAAACAACAGGAACTACAAACTGGCAGCCTGCAAAAAGGAGACCCCAAACAGTAAGTTAAGCAAAATAAGACAGAGAAACAGACAGCAGATGAAGGAGCAAGGTAAAAACCCACCAGACCAAACAAATGAGGAGGAAATAGGCAGTCTACCTGAAAAAGAATTCAGAGTAATGATAGTAAAGATATCCAAAATCTTGGAAATAGAATGGAGAAAATACAAGAAACATTTAACAAGGACCTAGAAGAACTAAAGATCAAACAAACAGTGATGAACAACACAATAAATGAAATTAAAAATTCTAGAAGGAATCAATAGCAGAATAACTGAGGAAGAAGAACGGATAAGTGACCTAGAAGATAAAATAGTGGAAATAACCACTATAGAGAAGAATAAAGAAAAAAGAATGAAAAGAATTGATGACAGTCTCAGAGACCTCTGGGACAACATTAAACACACCCACATTTGAATTATAGGGGTCCCAGAAGAAGAAGAGAAAAAGAAAGCAACTGAGAAATAATTTTGAAGAGATTGTAGTTGAAAACTTCCTGAATATGGGAAAGGAAATAGTCAGTCAAGTCCAGGAAGTGCAGAGAGTTCCATACAGGTTAAATCCAAGGAGAAACATGCCAAGACACATTTCAATCAAACTATCAACAATTAATCACACACAAAAAAAATTAAAAGCAACAAGGGAAAAGCAACAAATAACATACAAGGGACTCCCCATAAGGTCAACAGCTGATCTTTCAGCAGAAACTTTGCAATCCAGAAAGGAGTGGCAGGACATATTTAAAGTGATGAAAGGGAAAAACCTACAATCAACATTACACTACCCAGGAAGGATCTCATTCAGATTAGACAGAGAAATTAAAAGATTTACAGACAAGCAAAAGCTGAGAGAATACAGTACTACCAAACCAGATTTACAACAAATACTAAAGGAAACACAAGAGAAGGAAAAGACTTACAATAACAAACCCAAAACAATTAAGAAAATGTTAATAGGAACATACATATTGATAACTACCTTAAATGTAAATGGATTAAATGCTCCCACCAAAAGACATAGACTGGCTGAATGGATACAAAAACAAGACCTGTATATATGTGGTCTACAAGAGACCCACTTCAGACCTAGGGACACATACAGACTGGAAGTGAGGGGATGGAAAAAGATACTCCATGCAAATGGAAATCAAAAGAAAGCTGGAGTAGAAATTCTCATATCAGACAAAAAAGACTTTAAAATAAAGACTACGAGAAGAGACAAAGAAGGACACTACATAATGATCAAGGGATCAATCCAAGAAGAAGATATAACAGTTATAAATATTTATGCACCCACCATAGGAGCACCTCAATTCTTAAGGCAAATGCTAACAGCCATAAAAGGGGAAATCAACAGTAATATAGTCATAGTAGGGGACTTTAACACCCTACATTTACCAATGGAGAGATCATCCAGAATGAGAATAAATAAGGAAACAAAGGTTTAAGTGGTACATTAAACAAGATGGAATTAATTGATATTTATAGGACATTCCATCAAAAACAACAGAATATACTTTCTTCACAAGTGCTCATGGAACATTCTGCAGGATAGATCACACCTTGAGTCACAATTCAAACCTTGGTAAATTTAAGAAAACTAAAATCGTATCAAGTCTCTTTTCTGACCACAATGCTGTGAGATTAGATATCAATTACAGGAAAAAAATCTGTAAAAAATACAAAAACATGGAGACTAAACAATAAACTACTGAATAACCAAGAGGTCACTGAAGAAATGAAAAAGGAAATCAAAAAATGACTAGAAACAAATGACAATGAAAACACGACTGTTCTAAGAGAGAATATTATAGCAAAAGAATTCTACCTCAAGAAACAAGAAACACCTCAAATAAACAACCTAACCTTATACCTAAAGCAATTAGAGAAAGAAAAAAAAACCCAAAAGTTAGCAGAAGGAAAGAAATAATAAAGATCAGATCAGAAAAAAATGAAAAAGAAATGAAGGAAACTATGGAAAAGTTCAATAAAACAAAAAGCTGGTTCTTTGACAAGATAAATAAAATTGATAAACCATTAGCCAAACTCGTCAAGAAAAAAAGAGTTAGCTTGACTCATCAAATCAATAGAATTAGAAATGAAAAAGGAGAAGTAACAACTGACAGGGCAGAAATACAAAGGATC
This sequence comes from Mesoplodon densirostris, assembly GCF_025265405.1. Lineage (NCBI taxonomy): Eukaryota > Metazoa > Chordata > Mammalia > Artiodactyla > Ziphiidae > Mesoplodon > Mesoplodon densirostris. The sequence goes on along the minus strand of NC_082667.1, from coordinate 94,768,410 downwards.
AGGAGAGATTACCACAAGCAACTATATGCCAGTAAAACGGGCAACATGGAAGAAATGCACAAATTCTTAGAAAAGCACAATCTTCCAAGATTGAACCAGGAAGAAATAGAAAATATAAACAGACCAATCAGAAGCTCTGAAATTGAAACTGTGATTAAAAATCTTCCAACAAACAAAACCCCAGGACCAGATGGCTTCACAGGATAATTTTATCAAACATTTAGAGAAGAGCTAACACCTAACCTCCTCAAACTGTTCCAAAATGTAGCAGAGGGAGGAACAATCCCAAATTCATTCTATGAGGCCACCTTCACCCTGATAACAAAACAGACAGAGATGTCACAAAGAAAAAAATCTACAGGCCAATATCACTGATGAACATAGATGCAAAGTTCCTCAACAAAATACTAGCCATAGAATCCAACAGCACATTAAAAGGATCATACACCATGATCAAGTGGGGTTTATCCAAGGAATGCAAGGATTCTTCCATGTATGCAAATCAATCAATGTGATAAACCATATTAACAAATTGAAGGAGAAAATCCATATGATTATCTTAATAGATGCAGAAAAGCTTTCAAGAAAATTCAAAACCCATTTATGATAAAAATCCTCCAGATAGTAGCCATAGAGGGAACTTTCCTCAACATAATAAAGGCCATATATGACAAACCCACAGCCAACATCGTTCTCAATGGTGAAAAACTGAAATCATTTCCTCTAAGATTAGGAACAAGACAAGGTTGCCCACTCTCACCACTATTATTCAACATAGTTTTGGAAGTTTTAGCCACAGCAATCAGAGAAGAAAAAGAAATAAAAGGAATACAAATCAGAAAAGAAGAAGTAAAGCTGTCATTGTTTGCAGATGATATGATACTATACATAGAGAATCCTAAAGATGCTACCAGAAAACTAGTAGAGCTAATGAATGAATTTGTTAAAGTAGCTGGATACAAAATTAATGCACAGAAATCTCCTGCATTCCTATACACTAAGGATGAAAAATCTGAAAGAGAAATTAAGGAAACACTCCCATTTATCATTGCAAGAAAAAGAATATAATACCTAAGAATAAACTTAGCTAAGGAGACAAAAGACCTGTGTGCAGAAAACTATAAGACACTGATGAAAGAAATTAAAGATGATACAAACAGATGGAGAGATATAGCATGTTCTTGGATTGGAAGAATCAACAGTGTGAAAATGACTATACTACCCAAAGCAATCTACTGATTCAGTGCCATCCCTATCAAACTACCAATGGCATTTTCCACAGAAGTAGAACAAAATATTTCATAATCTGTATGGAAACACAAAAGACCCTGAGGAGCCAAAACGATATTGAGAAAGGAAAATGGAGCTGGAAGAATCAGGCTCCTGGACATCAGGCTATACTACAAAGCTACAGTAATCAAGCCAATATGGTACAGGCAGAAAAACAGAAATATAGATAAGTGGAACAGGATAGAAAGCCCAGAGATAAACCCATGCACATATGGTCACCTTATTTTTGATAAAGGAGGCAAGAATATACAATGGGGAAAAGACACCTTCTTCAATAAGTGGGACTGGGAAAACTGGACAACTACATGTAAAAGAATGAAGTTAGAACATTCGCTAACATCATATACAAAAATAAACTCAAAATGGATTAAAGACCTAAATGTAAGGCTAGAAACTATAAAACTCTTAGAGGAAAACGTAGGCAGAACACTCTATGACATGGATCTAATGAAACTTGAAAGCTTTTGCACAGCAAAGGAAACCATAAACAAGACGAAAATACAACCCTCAGAATGGGAGAAAATATCTTCAAATGAAGCAACTGACAAAGGATTAATCTCTAAAATATACAAGCGGCTCATGCAGCTCAATATCAAAAAAACAAACAATGCAATCCAAAAATGGGCAGAAGACCTAAATTGACATTTCTCCAAAGAAAATACACAGGTTGCCAACAAACCCATGAAAGGATGCTCAACATCACTAATCATTAGAGAAATGCAACTCAAAACTGCAATGAGGTGTCACCTCACACCAGTCAGAATGCTCATCATCAAAAAATCTACAAACAATAAATGCTGGAGAGGGTGTGGAAAAAAGGGAACCCTCTTGCACCATTGGTGGGAATATAAATTGATATAGCCACTCTGGAGAACAGTATGGAGGTTCTTTAAAAACTTACAGTAGAACTACCATACGACCCAGCCATCCCACTACTCGGCATATATCCTGAGAAAACCATAATTCAAAAATGTCATGTACCACAATGTTCATTGCAGCTCTATTACAATAGCCGGGACATGGAAGCAACATAAGTGTCCATCAACAGTTGAATGGATATAGAAGAAGTGGCACATATATACAATGGAATATTACTCAGCCATAAAAAGAAATGAAATTGAGTTATTTGTAGTGAGGTGGATGGACCTAGAGTCTGTCGTACAGAGTGAAGTAAGTCAGAAAGAGAAAAACAAATACCGTATGCTAACACATATATGTGGAATCTAAAAAAAAAATCATTCTGAGGAACGTAGGGGCTGGACAGGAATAAAGATGCAGACCTAGAAAATGGACTTGAGGACACGGGGAAGGGGAAGGGGAAGCTGGGATGAAGTGAGAGAGTGGCATGGACATATATACACTACCAAATATAAAATAGATAGCTAGTGGGAAGCAACCACATTGTCCAGAGAGATCAGCTCGGTGATTTGTGACCACTTAGAAGTGTGGTTTAAGGAGAGTGGGAAGGAGAAGCAAGAGGGAGGAGATATGGGGATATATGTATATGTATAGTTGATTCATTTTGTTATAAATAAGAAACTAACACACCATTGTAAATCAATTATAGTCCAATAAAGATGTAATATATATATATATATATATATATATATATATATATATATATATATATATATATGCCAGGAATTATTCATAATAGAGAAAATATAGAAACAGTCTGTCTGTTAACAGATGAATGGATTAAAAGATGTTGTATATATACAAAGAAATAATATTCAGGTTTAAAAAGTAGGAAATCTTGCCCATTTTAACAACATGGAAGAAACTGGAGGGCGTTTTGCTAAGTGAAATGAGCAGACAGAGAAAGACAAATACTGTATGGTTTCATGTATATGTGGAATTTATCTTTTAAAAAAGTCAAACTCATAGAAGCAGAACAGAATGGAGGTTGCTAGGGTTTGAGGGTGTGGTTGAAATAGGGAGAGGCTGGTCAAAGTTTATAAACTTTCATTTATAAAATGAATAAATTATAAGATTTTAAGGCAAAGAGGAAACTGTATGTGTGTTTGAATGTACGTACATGTTTATACAGCAAAGTGTTTATAATCACAGACTCTAGGTGGTGAGGTTAAGGGTCATTTTTAAAAATTTGCTCTTCATGTGTTTTCTGACTTTTTTCTTGCACTGTGTAAAATTTTTCTTACAATACGGAAATAAAAGCAATGCAAGTATATCATAAAATAGAGAAAAAGGAATACAGACAGGCTGCTTCTAAGCATTTCCTTTCTGCAGATAAATGCTGATGACCTTCACCATCACAGGCAGAAGCTGCTCTTACACTTTTTTGGGGCATCTAGATTAAGTACTACCTAAGACTAGATTTATTAGCAGTCCATCTGAACAAGACGGAGCCATGTGCAGTTTATAGTTTCAGGAAAAAGACACTTCAGACAAGCTAATGTGAGAAGAAAGAAACAGGCCACTGAAGGTGTCTGCTTGTCACTGAGCTAAAAATTCTTTCCCCAATTACTTCTCTTTTGCCAGCTGTGCTAGGTGACCCAGTGCTTTGCCCATGAGACCTTCCATGTTCAATGGATTGTGATGGAACAACAATTCACCCATGCAAAAAGCAGCTGTTTGTTTCCAAAGAGGAGGATTATGCAAGTTCAAGAGAAAAATGAATTCTTATATTGTGCTGATCTCTTTTTTATTATAAGTATGCTTAATTGACTAAACAGTTATTTATTGTGAAGACATAATACTCCTTGCTGATTCTGAAAGAGGGAATCAGGCAAATTATTATATGAGTACATTTATCCCATTTTTCCATTTTATTATACTTCTGGATAATTAATATTCTTCCTAGATCTGCAGTCAGTATGTACTGAAATACAATACACATTGTACTAAAATGACAATTTATAATTTTTTCAATAAACAGAGAGATTCATTTCTATGTGTGTTACAATCTACTTACTTCTTGAAGTTGGATCCAAAGCCCTTAGAGTAAGAATATACCTTAGAAATCATCTTGTTCCAGTAGTGGCAGAGGCGCTTATCTCAGGAATTTGAGAATATCAAAAAACAGGAAAAAATCTGTAAAGGATATCGCCCTTAAAGCAGGAAAACTTCACTGGATGAGATGTACTTTAATAAGGCTTTTTCTCTGAGGGAAGTCTCTAGTCTGAAAGGCACAAAGCAGCTGGAAATAAGCAGAAGGCTATTTTGTTACTGACTAGAGATACCCGAGGATAGAGTTGAGGGCTGCCAGAGGGGCTGGGAACTGAGTGAGGGAATCCTGGTAAGAAGCAAACCTCAGAAGGAAGAGCCTCAAAATCTGTGTATAAATTCCCCTCAAATCCCCTAACATAGGGGAGATGCTCAGGTGCCCTACAAAAAGCAACAGTGGAAAGGTTGAAAGAAGTGTCAGTTGCTGCCCTCAACTGTGGAGACAGAGTTTAGAATTTGAGCCTAGCGATGTAGGAGGGCTTGGTAAACTCAAGCTATTCATGGAAACCCCACAAGTTTCATGATATTGGAGTAAAGACTATGTGCCAGATCTAAAGAGTTCACCCTAGGTCTGAGCATAAACCGTGAGACCCACTCCCAAAAGTATAAAGCAAAGCCTTCACAAGCTTGATTTAATCAATCAGTAATGTAACTGCCTGTTAGAACAAAAATAAACACCACCCAGAGGACGATAACAGAATCTAGAGTCTGTATCACCCACAATGTCTAGTACATATTAAAAATTAGTAGGTATGCAAAGGAACAGGAAAATGTGATGCATTGGTCAAGAGGAAAATGAGCCAAAAGAAACTAACCCTGATGACATAGATGTTGAAACTAACAGACAAGAATTTTAAAGCAGCTCTTATAACTATGCAAACTAGAAGTTATCTCTTTATTGTTTCTCAGTCCCAATTCTACCCTTCTTTGCCCTGCTTTGTGATATTGGAGCTAGAGTCTGTAAACATTTCTCTTTTGCCAGCTGGCACAATGAAAAGCTTTGTTAATAGAAGATACTGAATGGGTCATTGCAGGAGGTAGAGGCTTCTCTTCCTGGTTATGGTGTGCTTTTAACTTTTTAAAAATTCTGGTTCTTGCTGCATGAGGTAGCCAGTAGAATGTGTGACACCAAGAAGGTGGCTTTCCCATGAGTTTTAGCAGCACCTCAGCAGGGAGCTTCCCACTTGTCCCTCCACTGGGCTGGCATCCCAGCAGGTGATTTCTTGCTTGCCATCTCTAGCCTGAAATACATCATGAACTTTCCTGCCATTCAGTGGTCCAAAGACACACTCAAGCTAATGACGTATGAATCTCGGTTTTGAAGATGAAAGTGACTTATTCCCTGTCTATTCATGCCTCAGCCTTAGCAGCAGTGGCTGCTCCCTATGTAGGTTATTTATATATTCTTTAGAGTTCTCCTTATCTCTCAGTAGTTAATTCCCTGGAACTAGTTAATAATTCTTTTTATTATATTTTTACTATTCAAATTATTGGTGTGTTTGTTTTCTACCTCCCGACTGGACCCTGAACTACAAAATATATTCAAAGTCCACACAAAATTGCCTAAAAGTATGTTCAAAATGAATAGGATATCTCAGTAGAGTTTCTAGAGCTAAAAAAATAAACTGACTAAAATATAAAATAGCTATAATAAATAATTAATGTATAAAATATCTATAATGAAAATGTATGGCATGGACTTACTAGCAGATTGAACATGACAAAATAATAAGTCTGAATTTAAAAATCGAATAATGTCTATGTATTTCTCTGATGAACTTAAAAAACAGAGAATGAAAAAAACAAAAAAGTGAACAGAGCTTTAGGGACCTGTGAAATACTGTCACAAAAATATAACATACATATAATTGTAGTCTCAGAAAGAGAGGACAAAGGGAAAATTGGACAGAAAAATATTTTTAAAAAATGGCTGAAAAGTTCCCAACTTGGGAAAGCATATAAATCTATAGATTCAAGCAGTTCAGCAAACTCTAAAGTAGGTAAATATATATGATACCATTCTTAAGCATATCATGGTCAAATTGCTGAAATTTAATTATAGAAGCTCTTGAAATCAGACAAAGAAAAATGATAATTATATAAAGGGTACCAATAATGTGAATGGCTGCTGGCCTCTCATCAGAACTAATGAAGACCAGAACACAGGAAACATCTTTAAAGTACTGAAAGAAGAAAATAAAAGTCAGCTCTGAATTCCTCCAGTAAAATATACTTCAAAAATATATAAAGATAAGTAGAAACAGATAAGAATTTTCTTAGGAAAAAAAACAAAACAAAACTGAGAATTCTTCACCAGCAGCTGTGCACTACAAGGAGTACTAAAAGAATTTCTTTAGAAGAAAATTATGCTACAAGGAAAATCATATTTACAGTTGGGAATGAAGAGCACTAGAAATTTTAAATATGTGGGTAAATGCAATAGAAACTGATTTTTCTCTTAATTTTTGTAAAATACATACAATCAAGTAAAATAAAACAAAATTTATAATACATGCAGATATAAGATATATGAAAACAATAACACAAAGGAGATAATGAACAGAATTACAATGTTTCAAGATTCTTACATTTAAAAAAAAGCAGTGCAATTTTAATTCTAAGTAGAATGTGACAAGTTAAAGTTGCCGAGTGTAATCCCTAGAGGTACAATTTTAAAAGAAGAGAGAGGTATACCTAAATAGTCAGAAGGAATTAAAATGCAATAATACAAATAGTAAATTAATCTTAAATAAGGAATGGAAGGGGAGAAAGCAGAGAGGCAAATATTGTAAAAAGGTAGACAAGCACAACCATGTAAACAATTATATTAACTGTAAATGAACTAAGCACTCCAGTTAAAAGGCAGAAGTTATCAGATTGCAGATTGCTTATCTTTAAAAAAAAGTAATATCTGACTTGTAGTAAATGTAAAGACACAGGCATGTAGACTAAATGGGTGTGGAAAATATACCATTCAAAAAGTAAGTATATGAAATCTGGTGTGACTATCTAAATATCAGCAAAGCAGACTTTAAGACAAGGAATATTAACAAAGTGCATTTCATAATGATGAAAGAAAAACATATATGATGACATATATGTTGTCAACAGGCAGACATCATATACATAAACACACAGAGAGACATATATAAAAAGAAGAGTTTCAAAATACATGAAGCAAAACTGACAGAACTAAAAGGGGGTATAGACAAATCCAAAATCAAACTGGGGTATTGTACCACCCCCCTCTAATTAATAGGAGAACTGGATAATAGAACAGTAAGAATGTAGAATGTATTTAACAACATAATCAACCATCTTGACCAATTGACATTTTTAGACCAAATGATAGTTATAGAACAACTGAACAATACACATCCTTTCAGGTACACATAAAATGTACATAGGATAGATTATATGTTGGACCATAAAAAGTTCTCAATTAGCTAAAATTGATTGAATCTTACAGAGGATGTTCTTTGAGAAAAGTAAAATTAAATTAGAAATCAATAAAAATTAAATTATGGAAAAGGTCAATTATGGAGAAATTAGCAATAAATTTTAAATTATCCTATGGATCAAAGAAAAAAAACACTAGGAGAAATTAAAAATATTCCAACTTAAAAATAAAAGCAATATATAAAAATTGTTAGATGCAGCTAAAATAATTGTATTGAGTGAATTTTATAACTTTAAATGCTTATATCAGTAATTTTAAACTTGCTTTTTCAACCTTCCAAATTAAAAGGTTTCAAAAGATGTGCAAATTAAAAACCAATCAATCAGTAGAAAACAGATAAACACATACATAAAATTAGCAAAACCTAATGTCCATTCTTTGAAGAGATTAATATACATATTTTAAAAACCTGGTTTAGTTATATCAAGAAAGAAAGAAAAGAGAGAGAAAAACATATATCTCCTCTTTAATTCCTGGTATTAACAACTTAACTACCAATGTCACAGACCTAAAAAGGTAAAGGCGGGACTAGCATAAATCACTATAACTTTGACAATAAATTGGATACTTTATTGAATTAGAGGAATTTCTTGGACAAAAAACTTTTCAAAATAGACACAAGATGAAACAGAAAATATGAACTATATTGTGGAGGTATAAATTATGGTACTTGACAAATTGGAAGGAGAGAGTAGTGAGTAAGAAGGAGGAATCAAACAGGATACCAGAGCCATTGACTCAAGCAGTTATGTAGATTATAGTGACATTTATTGTGAAGGAAGAGACTAGAGGAGAAATTGATTTTCTAGGGAAGTAGGAGTATGTATGATACGAGTTCAGCTTTGAACATATTAAGTGTGAGATTTCCCAAAGAATATACAAATAGGCAATTGTGTATATAAGTTTGGAATACAGAAGAGAGGGTTGAGTGAGAATTGTAAACATGAGTGGAAATTAAAGCCACGGAAACAATATATTACCTAAAGAGGTAGTGGAATAGAGAAGAAGGCTTAGGCTGGAGACCTGTGAACAACATTTAGAGATAACAGAGGAGGAGTCTATAAAAGAGATAAAGAAAAAATAATCAGCAGATATGAAGAAAACCTAGAGTATAAAATCATAAAAACCAGGAGAGGATAGTGCTGAATTTTGTTAAATGCCTTTTCTGAATCTATTGACAAGATTATCAAAGTAATTCTCCTTTGTATTGTTTCATGTGGTTAATAACATTTATTAAGATTTTAATGTTAAGCCAACTTGCATTCCTAGGGAATAACCATACTCAGTCACAATGGCTTTTTTTTAATATTAATGGGTTTTATTTGATAATGTTTTGTTAAGGATTTTTGCATCCGTATTCATTGTTCATGGTAGATATTGTTCTGTACTTTTCTTCTGTTGTCATGTATCTGGCAAGTTTTGTTATCAGTGTCATACTACCACCCTAAAACCAGTTGAACAATGTGGCCTCATCCTGTTGTCTGAAATAATTTGTATAATATTAATACTCTTTCTTAGGTGTTTGATACATTTGAAACATCTAGGCCTATAGTTTTTTTCTTTGTTGGGAATTTTGATTAAAAAACATTCAGCATCAGATAGGTATTAGGTTATCTCATAGTTTCTGTTGGCAGAAATATTGGTATGACTTAACTGGATGTCTCTGGCTCAAGTTCTGTCATGAAGTTATAGTTAGGCTGTTGACCAGGGTTACAGTCATTTCAGGACTTGACTGGAGCTGAAGGATTCACCTCTAAATCACTGATGTGGTTGCTGGTAAGCCTTAGTTCCTCATCGGCTGTTGGCAAGTTCCTTGTCACATGAACCTTTCCTTAGGCTGCTTGAGTGTCCTCACAAGTTGTACCTAGCTTCCCCCAGAGCGAGCAATCCAAGAGAGAACAAGAGTGCACAAAAGAATTCCCAAGATGAGAAAAGATACGGGAACATGGCGGAAGAGTAAGACGCGGAGATCACCTTCCTCCCCACAGATACATCAGAAATTCATCTACACGTGGAACAACTCCTACAGAACACCTACTGAACGCTGACAGAAGACCTCAGACCCCCCAAAAGGCAAGAAACTCCCCACATACCTGGATAGGGCAAAAGAAAACAGAATAAACAGAGACAAAAGGATAGGGACGGGACCTGCACCAGTGGGAGGGAGCCGTGAAGGAGGAAAGGTTTCCACACACTACAAGCCCCTTCACGGGCGGAGACTGCAGGTGGCGGAGGGGGAAAGCTTCGGAGTAGCGGAGGAGAGCACAGCAACAGGGGTGCGGAGGGCAAAGCGGAGAGATTCCGGCACAGAGGATGGGTGCCCTCAGGCACACACCAGCCCAAGAAGCTTGTCTGCTCGGCTGCCGGGGCGGGCGGGGCTGGGAGCTGAGGCTCGGGTATCGGCTTACAGTCGGAGCGCAGGGAGAGGACTGGGGCTGGCGGCAGGAAGAGAGCCTGAGGGGGTTGGTGCACCACAGCTAGCCCGGAGGGAGTCCGGGGAAAGGGTCTGGAGCTGCCGAAGAGGCAAGAGGCTTTTTCTTCCCTTTTGTTTCCTGGTGCGCGAGGAGAGGGCATTAAGAGGGCTGCTTTGGGAAGCGCCGGAGACAGGCGCGAGCCGCGGCTAAAGGCGCGGACACCGGAGACGGGCGTGGGACGCTGGGGCTGCTTCTGCTGCCGCCGCCGCGGGGCCTGTGTGCGAGCGCGGGTCACTGTCCGCCCCGCCTTCCGGGGCGCCTGTGCACCCCGCCACTGCCGGGGTCCCGGAACCGGGGACGGCCTTCCCGGGAAAGCGCACGGAGCGCCACGGGCTGCTGCAATGTCACGCCGGCCTCTGCCGCCGCAGGCCCGCCGCACTCTGCGCGCCCCTCCCTCCCCTCTGCCTGAGTGAGCCAGAGCCCCCACATCAGCGGCTCCTTTAAACCCGTCCTGTCTGAGCGAAGAACGGACGCCCTCCGGCGACCTACGCGCAGAGGCGGGGCGTGTCCAAGGCTGAGACCCGGGAGCTGTGAGAGCAGAGAAGAGACAGGGAAATCTCTCTGTGCAGCCTCGGAGGCAGCGGATTAAAGCTCCACGGACCACTTGATGTGCCTTGCGTCTGTGGATTGCATGAATAGACAGCGAATCATCCCAAATTGAGGAAGTGGACTTTGAGGACAAGATTTAAGACTTTCCCCCCTTTTCCTCTTTTTACAACGAATTATCCCAAATTAAGGAGGTGGACTTAGCAAGATTTCAGACTTCTCGCCCTTTTCCTCTTTTTACAACGAAGTAACCCAAATTGAGGAGGTGGACTTGGAGAGCAAGATTTTTGATTTTTCCCCCTGCTCTCTTTTTGTGAATGTGTATGTGTATTCTTCTGTGTAAGATTCTCTCTGTATAGCTTTGCTTCCACCATATGTCCCAGGGTTCTATCGGTCTGTTTTTTTTTTTTCAATAATTACTTTTAAATTTTAATAACGCTACTATATTTCATACTTTATTCTATTTTACTTTACCTGCTCTTTCTTTTTTTCCTACCTTCCCTTCCTCCCTCCCTCCCTCCACCCCTCCTTTCCTTCTTTCTCTCTTTCTTTCCTTCCTCCCTCCCTTTCCTCTTCCTTTCACTCTTTCTTTTTCTTTCCTTCCTCCCTCCCTCCTGTCTTTATTTCCTTCCTCCCTCCCTCCCACCACTCTTCCTTTCACTTTCTTTTTCTTTCCATCCTCCCTCCCTCCCTCCTGTCTTTCTTTCTTTCTTTCCTTCCTCCCTCCCTCCCTCCCTTCTTCCATTCACTCTTCCTTTTTCTTTCATTCCTCCCTCTCTCCCTCCTTTCTTTCTTTCTTTCCATCCTCCCTCCCTACCTCCCTCCTTTCTTCCTTCCTTCCTTTCTTTCTCTCTCTCTTTCTTTCTTCTACTAATTCTTTCTTTCTAATTTTTCTCCCTTTTATTCTGAGCCAGATAGATGAAAGGCTCTTGGTGTTGCAGCCAGGAGTCAGTGCTGTGCCTCTGAAGTGGGAGAGCCAACTTCAGGACACGGGTCCACAAGAGACCTCCCAGCTCCACATAATATCAAGCAGCGAAAATCTCCCAGAGATCTCCATCTCAACACCAGCACCCAGCTTCAGTCAATGACCAGCAAACTACAGTGCTGGTCACCCTATGCCAAGCAACTAGCAAGGCAGGAACACAACCTCACCCATTAACAGAGAGGCTGCCTAAAAACATAATAAAGCCACAGGCACCCCAAAACACACCACCAGACGTGGACCTGTCCACCAGAAAGACAAGATCGAGCCTCAACCACCAGAACACAGGCTCTAGTCCCCCCCACCAGGAAGCCTACACAACCTACTGAAACAACCTTGGCCACTGGGGACAGACACCAAAAACAACAGGAACTACGAATCTGCAGCCTGCAAAAAGGAGACCCCAAACACAGTAACATAAGCAAAATGAGAAGACAGAAAAACACACAGCAGGTGAAGGAGCAAGATAAAAACTTACCAGACCTAATAAATGAAGAGGTAATAGGCAGTCTACCTGAAAAAGAATTCAGAATAATGATAGTAAAGCTGATCCAAGATTCAATTTACAAGATCCAAAATCTTGGAAATAGAATAGACAAAATGCAAGAAACAGATAACAAGGACCTAGAAGAACTAAAGATGAATCAAGCATCGATTAAAAACACAATAAATGAAATGAAAAATACTCTAGATGGAATCAATAACAGAATAACTGAGGCAGAAGAACGGATAAGTGAGGTGGAAGATAAAATAGTGGAAATGACTGATGCGGAGCAAAATAAAGAAAAAAGAATGAAAAGAACAGAGGACAGCTTCAGAGACCTCTGGGACAATATTAAACGCACCAACATTTGAATTATAGGGGTTCCAGAAGAAGAAGAGAAAAAGAAAGGGACTGAGAAAATATTTGAAGAGATTATAGTTGAAAACTTCCCTAATATGGGAAAGGAAATAGTTAATCAAGTCCAGGAGGCACAGAGAGTCCCATACAGAATAAATCCAAGGAGAAATACGCCAAGACACATATTAATCAAACTGTCAAAAATTAAACACAAAGAAATCATATTAAAAGCAGCAAGGGAAAAACAACAAATAACACACAAGGGAATCCCCATCAGGTTAACAGCTGATCTCTCAGCAGAAACTCTACAAGCCAGAAGGGAGTGGCAGGACATAATTAAACTGATGAAGGAGAGAAACCTGCAACCAAGATTACTCTACCCAGCAAGGATCTCATTCAGATTTGATGGAGAAATTAAAACCTTTACAGACAAGCAAAAGCTGAGAGAGTTCAGCACCACCAAACCAGCTTTACAACAAATGCTAAAGGAACTTCTCTAGGCAAGAAACACAACAGAAGGAATATACCTACAATAACGAACCCAAAGCAATTAAGGAAATGGGAATAGGAACATACATATCAATAATTACCTTAAATGTAAATGGACTAAATGCTCCCACCAAAAGACACAGAGTGGCTGAATGGATACAAAAACAAGACCCATATATATGCTGTCTACAAGAGACCCACTTCAGACCTAGAGACACATACAGACTGAAAGTAAGGGGATGGAAAAAGATATTCCATGCAAATGGAAATCAAAAGAAAGCTGGAGTAGCAATTCTTATATCCGACAAAATAGACTTTAAAATAAAACTATTAGAAGAGACAAAGAAGAACACTACAAAATGATAAAGGGATAAAGGGATCGAACCAAGAAGAAGATATAACAATTGTAAATATTTATGCACCCAACTTAGGAGCACCTCAATACATAAGACAAATACTAAGAGCCATAAAAGGGGAAATCGACAGTAACACAATCATAGTAGGGGAATTTAAAACCCCACTTTCACCAATGGACAGATCATCCAAAATGGAAACAAATAAGGAAACACAAGCTTTAAATGATACATTAAACAAGATGGACTTAATTGATATTTATAGGACATTCCATCCGAAAACAACGGAATACACATTTTTCTCAAGTGCTCATGGAACATTCTCCAGGATAGATCATATCTTGGGTCACAAATCAAGCCTTGGTAAACTTAAGAAAATTGAAATTGTATCAAGTATCTTTTCCGACCACAATGCTATGAGACTAGACATCAATTACAGGAAAACATCTGTAAAAAATACAAACACATGGAGGCTAAACAATACACTACTCAATAACGAAGTGATCACTGAAGAAATCAAAGAGGAAATTAAAAAATATCTAGAAACAAATGACAATGGAGACACGACGACCCAAAACCTATGGGATGCAGCCAAAGCAGTTCTAAGGGGGAAGTATATAGCAATACAATCCCACCTTAAGAAACAGGAAACATCTCGAGCTAACAACCTGCCCCTGTCCCTAAAGCAATTAGAGAAAGAAGAACAAAAAACCCCCAAAGCTAGCAGAAGGAAAGAAATCATATAGATAAGATCAGAAATAAATGAAAAAGAAAAGAAGGAAATGATAGCAAAGATCAATAAATCTAAAAGCTGGTTCTTTGAGAAGATAAACAAAATTGACAAACCATTAGCCAGATTCATCAAGAAAAGAATGGAGAAGACTCAAATCAATAGAATTAGAAATGAAAAAGGAGAAGTAACAACTGACACTGCATAAATACAAAAGATCATGAGAGATTACTACAAGCAACTCTATGCCAATAAAATGGACAACCTAGAAGAAATGGACAAATTCTTAGAAATGCACAACCTGCCAAGACTGAATCAGGAAGAAATATAAAATATGAATAGACCAATCACAAGCACTGAAATTGAAACTGTGATTAAAAATCTTCCAACAAACAAAAGCCCAGGACCAGATGGCTTCACAGGCGAGTTCTATCAAACATTTAGAGAAGAGCTAACACCCATCCTTCTCAAACTCTTCCAAACAATTTCAGAGGAAGGAACACTCCCAAACTCATTCTATGAGGCCACCATCACCTTGATACCAAAGCCAGGCAAGGATGTCACAAAGAAAGAAAACTACAGGCCAATATCACTGATGAACATAGATGCAAAAATCCTCAACAAAATACTAGCAAACAGAATCCAACAGCACATTAAAAGGATCATACACCATGATCAAGTGGGGTTTATTCCAGGAATGCAAGGATTCTTCAATATACGCAAATCAATCAATGTGATACACCATATTAACAAATTGAAGGAGAAAAACCATATGATCATCTCAATAGATGCAGAGAAAGCTTTCGACAAAATTCAACACCCATTTATGATAAAAACCCTGCAGAAAGTAGGCATAGAGGGAACTTTCCTCAACATAGTAAAGGTCATATATGACAAACCCACAGCCAACATTGTCCTCAATGGTGAAAAACTGAAAACATTTCCACTAAGATCAGGAACAAGACAAGGCTGCCCACTCTCACCACTCTTATTCAACTTAGTTTGGAAGTTTTAGCCACAGCAATCAGAGAAGAAAAGGAAATAAAAGGAATCCAAATTGGAAAAGAAGAAGTAAAGCTGTCACTGTTTGCAGATGCCATGATACTGTACATAGAGAATCCTAAAGATGCTACCAGAAAACTACTAGAGCTAATCAATGAATTTGGTAAAGTAGCAGGATACAAAATTAATGCACAGAAATCTGTGGCATTCCTGTACACCAATGATGAAAAATCTGAAAATGAAATCAAGAGAACACTCCCATTTACCATTGCAACAAAAAAGAATAAAATATCTAGGAATAAACCCACCTAAGGAGACAAAAGACCTGTATGCAGAAAATTATAAGACACTGATGAAAGAAATTAAAAATGATACAAATAGATGGAGAGATATACCATGCTCCTGGAATGGAAGAATCAATATTGTGAAAATGACTCTACTACCCAAAGCAATCTACAGATTCAATGCAATCCCTATCAAACTACCACTGGCATTTTTCACAGAACTAGAACAAAAAATTTCAAAATTTGTTTGGAGAAACAAAAGACCCCGAATAGCCAAAGCAATCTTGAGAACAAAAAACGGAGCTGGAGGAATCAGGCTCCCTGATTTCACACTATACTACAAAGCTACAGTAATCAAGACAGTGTGGTACTGGCACAAAAACAGAAAGATAGATCAATGGAACAGGAGAGAAAGCCCAGAGATAAACCCACGCACATATGGTCAACTTATCTTTGATAAAGGAGGCAGGAATGTACAGTGGAGAAAGGACAGCCTCTTCAATAAGTGGTGCTGGGAAAAGTGGACAGGGACATGTAAAAGTTTGAGATTAGATCATTCCCTAACACCATACACAAAAATAAGCTCAAAATGGATTAAAGACCTAAATGTAAGGCCAGACACTATCAAACTCTTAGAGGAAAACATAGGCAGAACACTCTATGACATAAATCACAGCAAGATCCTTTTTGACCCACCTCCTAGAGAAATGGAAATCAAAACAAAGATAAACAAATGGGACCTAATGAAACTTCAAAGCTTTTGCACAGCAAAGGAAACCATAAAGAAGACCAAAAGACAACCCTCAGAATGGGAGAAAATATTTGCAAATGAAGCAACTGACAAAGGATTAATCTCCAAAATTTATAAACAGCCCATGCAGCTCAATAGCAAAAAAACAAACAAGGCAATCCAAAAATGGGCAGAAAACTTAAATAGGCATTTCTCCAAAGAAGATATACAGACTGCCAACAAACACATGAAAGAATGTTCAACATCATTAATCATTAGAGAAATGCAAATCAAAACTACAATGAGATATCATCTCACACCAGTCAGAATGGCCATCATCAAGAAATCTAGAAACAATAAATGCTGGAGAGGGTGTGGAGAAAAGGGAACACTCTTGCACTGCTGGTGGGAATGTGAATTGGTACAGCCACTATGGAGAACAGTATGGAGGTTCCTTAAAAAACTACAAATAGAACTACCATATGACCCAGCAATCCCACTACTAGGCATATACCCTGAGAAAACCATAATTCAAAAAGAGACATGTACCAAAATGTTCATTGCAGCTCTATTCACAATAGCCCGGAGCTGGAAACAACCTAAGTGTCCATCATCGGATGAATGGATAAAGAAGATGTGGCACATATATACAATGGAATATTACTCAGCCATAAAAAGAAATGAAACTGAGCTATTTGTAATGAGGTGGATAGACCTAGAGCCTGTCATACAGAGTGAAGTAAGTCAGAAAGAGAAAGACAAATACCGTATGCTAACACATATATATGGAATTTAAAAAAAATGTCATGAAGATCCTAGGGGTAAAATGGGAATAAAGACACAGACCTACTTGAGAATGGACTTGAGGATATGGGGAGGGGGAAGGGTAAGCTGTGACAAAGCGAAAGAGAGGCATGGACATATATACACTACCAAACGTAAGGTAGATAGATAGTGGGAAGCAGCCGCAGAGCACAGGGAGATCAGCTCGGTGTTTTGTGACCGCCTAGAGGGGTGGGATGGGGAGGGTGGGAGGGAGGGAGATGCATGAAGGAAGGGATGTGGGAACAGATGTGTATGTATGACTGATTCACTTTGTTATAAAGCGGAAATTAATAAAAATAAAAATAAAATAATTAAAAAAAAAGAATTCCCAAGATGAGAGTCAGAGCCTTTTTGTAACCAATCCCAGAACTGATATACCATCACTTCTGTTATATTCTATTCATTAGAAACAATTCACAAAGCCCTGCACAAAGTTAGGGGGAGGGAATCACACAAGAGCATGAATACCAAGAGGTGGGGATAATTGGAGGCCATTTTAGAAGCTGCCCACAGTACTCATCATTTCAATCAGTAGTCGGCCTTAATCTTTAGGTGGCAGGTATCCCTGAGCTCTGGGCAGTGAGACGAATAATGCACACAAATTTGTGTTGTCGTTAAAGATGTCAGTAATGCTGACTAAGTGACACCTCTGAAACAAACCTTATAATATAGATCACTATAGAGTCATTACAGTTCAAGTGTTATTATAAATTTGGAAACACATTTAAATCATGGGCATAATCAAATTTGAGCCAAAAACCAACTTGTACTATCTAAATTCTTATACTGAAATAGATCTTCAAAAGCTTTATAATGCATACAGGGATTATTTTTTTTAAATGGCCGGACTATATGTTTACAAACAGGAGCTGTGAAAATACTTCTTGGAAAATAAACAAATTAAAGTAGAATATTTTGAATATGTACATAACTCACATATCTTATCCTAATATTAGATATTAATAAAGAAAATGCTAATTTTATTTTTTTCTCAAAGAAATCAACTTTCTAAGCTAGTATCAGCTTAGTCGGTACTTCATAGATATTCAGTGTCAGCATCTTAGGTCTCAAATAAAGCCACTAAAATAAATACTTATGCCCTATTAAATTCACATTCAATGTCTGGAAATACTTTTAGTGAAGGATTAGATTACCTAAGCAATGAGATATGCTAGAAGTTCACAGTACAATGATAAAATTTGGAGTAAATAAGGAGAAGTCGACAGGGCAGGAACAATCAGAAATCAAGCCCATTTGTGTCCACCTGGAGGGGTGGGATAGGGAGGGTAGGAGGGAGACACAAGAAGGAGGGGATATGGGGATATATATATATGTATAGCTGATTCACTTTGTTACACAGCAGAAACTAACACACCATTGTAAAGCAATTATACTCCAATAAAGATGTTAAAAAAACAAACAAGAAAGAAATCAAGCCCAAATAAGTCATCACAAATTCAACTTATTTCTTGATTGGTCATGGACATCCAAGCCTGGGGTGCTGAATGGGGCAAGTTATGGCATTAGAAGTATGTGTGGAGTGCTGGGCATGTCATTGCCAGATAGCAAGTTGGGTCATTCAGTGGAGGAGACCAGTGAGTGAGAATAGACAGAGTCTAGCCTTGGTGTCCTATACCTTCTGTAATGAACTTTTCTCAGACTTATTTGCTGGCCCCTTCTCTTTGGCTTAAACACAATTGTAATGCTTCAGGGCTGTGTTCTCTCTTGCCTCTGATTAAGGTGGGGAATCTGTGTGTTCCTGGGTTGGTCTTCAGTGATGCTGGGTGAGGGATGATCATCCCTTGCACAAATAAGATTACTCTTGACTATATATGTATCTTCACTTTCTTAATATTGTCTTTTGATGAGCTCAAGCTATTAAAATTTAGCTTAATAGAATATATCAAAATTTCTTTTAAAGTTAATTCTTTTTCTGTCATCTCTAAGAAATATTTGACTAACCCCAAGGTCATAAAAACATTCTTTTTTGCTCCTTAGGGGTTTATACATTTTACTAGTCTTCTTAAAGGAAAAAAAAAAAACTTTTGGCTTTATTGATGTTCATTTGTTTTCTATTTCATTCAATTCTTATTTTATCATTTTCTTCTTTCTAATTTCTTTGAATATTATAGTTTTCCTTCTATCTTCATGAGATGAATAATTAGATCATGCATGCTGAGAGTTTCTTCTTGTCTGATAAGTTGCACTTAAGGCTATAAAATTTCCTCTAAGCACAACTGTAGCTTAACTGAAAAGTTTTTCTTATTACCTATGTTTTTCTCAATTGTCAGTCCACTCTTATCTTTTAATGCCTGTATGGTTTTGATTGAATGACAGCCTCTGTGTGTAAAAATATCAAGAGAACATTTGAGGCTCTGGTAATGGTATATTCATCCAGAAAGGATTTACTTTTTCTTCTAGAAGTCTGTTACATTAATGGCAGACCACTTTAATTCAATCAGTGATTAAGCTGATTTGAGGCTAGAATTTTGGCTCTGTGAGGGCTCAGATTATGTCCAGTGTACTCTTACTCCTGGGGTACATAGTTCTTTATGTGTCTCCTCTAAGCCAAAAGTATTCAGCAGCAACTCACCACCTTGACAAGCCCTGAACTCTATTTATTATTTTTCCCTTCACAGTCAGACCATTGAGAGCTTAAGCAATGCTTGTTTATCTCTATGCTGCCACTTGAGAACTGGCAAAATACCTAGAGGAGACCATCAGTATAAAGGCTTGGTTTACCTCTCCTTGCTACATTAGTCTTTGATACCTCGGCCACTCAGTGTTGATTGTTTTATTAGCATTCTTATGCCCTCAAACATATACTTTATCCACCTTTGTTAGTTGTTCTTATCTTTAAGATTAGTCTGATAATCTTCCATATGCCAAAGCAGAATTCTCTACCAGTCTTCTGCAGAACAGCCAAAATAATATTTTCAAATCATGGATCAGATCAGATCACTTTTCTAATCAAAGCCTTTTGAAAGCTTTTCAGGGCACTTAGAATAAAACTCAAACACCTTACCATAATCAACAAGGCCTCACATGATCTGGCCCCTACTTATCATGTAATCTCTTCTAACACTGTCTTCATCTTTTACTGTGTTCCACCTATCACGGTCATCTTTCTATTCTCAAAACACCAAACTCCTACTTGTCTTGGAATCTTTTGTTCTTTTTGCCTGGAACACTTCTACTCAAGAGGGTCACATGGATGATATCTTCTTGTTATCCAGGACTCCACTCAAATGTCATCTCATCAAAAAGCCCCTTCCTTCACCAGCCAGGGCTATACAGTACAGCTCAAGGGGACATTGTTCACATCATGGTCTGTGCAATGGCACTGGAGTTGAGCAGTGCACAGCCTGATGCAGCTTTGTAAATCCATCCTGAATCACCCTGTCTAAAATTGCTCTCTACCATGCTTGAGCACAGAACTCTTTCATTACCTGAAATAATGTTATTTATTCATTTACTTTACAGAATGTGTAGTTGCATGCTGCCACTCTTATCCCAAGAAGGCAGCCCCCTTGCCTTATTGTTCACTGCTATATTCACTGAGTTTAAAGCTGGAACGTGGCTTGGCACTTCATATATATTTGTGTAATGAATACAGGTGGTAGGAGTGTCTTCATGCTGATCATAGGTTATAGGCCTTGTCCCCCAGGTCTTGTTTGTTCTGCTCCTATAGGGGCTCAGTGATTTCTTATAACAGATGCTAGGTGCTTAATACATATTTTTTGAATAAAATTATTTTAAGGATTCATTAATTAAGATGGTATAGTATTCATGCAAGGATAGGTAAACAAATATAGAGCACAAGAATGCAGACAATATCAAAAAGATTTTTATGTAATTAAAAACTAAATGAATGTTCTGTCAATTAGTGGTACTGGAGAAATGGTAAATTCATATGGAAAAAAAGTGACCCTTTACCCTCTAACTTACACCATATATAAAAATTTATTTTGGATGGGACATAGACTTAAATGTGAAAACAAACTGTAAAATTCCTTGAGGAAAACAAGAGAATAGCTTTAAGACTTGGGGTATACAAAGATTTCCTAAACAGAAAACTAAAACACTAAGCATAAGAGAAAAATAATAAATTAGACACTATCAAAATTAAAAATCTGCTCGCCGAAAAACATCATTAAGAAAGTGAAAAGGCAGACTTCTCTGGTGGCACAGTGGTTAAGAATCTGCCTGCCAGTGCTGGGGACACGTGTTCAAGCCCTGGTCCAGGAAGATTCCACATGCCACAGAGCAACTAAGCCCATGAGCCATAACTACTGAGCCTGCACTCTGGAGCCCGCGAGCCACAACTACTGAAGCCTGCATGCCTAGAGCCCATGCTCTGCAATGAGAGAAGCCACGGGAATGAGAAGCCTGCACACTGCCATGAAGAGCAGCCCCTTCTCACCGCAACTAGAGAAAGCCCGTGCACAGCAATGAAGACCCAATGCAGCCATAAATTAATTAATTAATTAAAAAAAAAAGAAAGTGAAAAGGCAAGACATAGGCTGGGAGTAGATATTCATAATTCATAAATCTGACAAGATCTTGTATCAAGACTATATAAGGGAAAATAAAGACAACCCCATTTTTTAAACACAAGCAAAATAAAATATCTCCAAAGCTGATAAATGTGTAAAAAGGTGATCAGCATAATTCATCATCAGGGAAATGTAAATTAAAACCATAATATACCACCACACATTCTCCCAAAGGACTGAAATTTAAATGGCTGACAATACCAAGTGTACTTCCAAGAATTTTGAGCAGGTAGAAAGCTTTTTTAACAAATAATAGCCCAAACTGGAAACAATCCTAAATGGAGAATGGATAATGGTGTGAATACTCTATAAATAGTTGATATATGCCACATCATACAAGAATTTTAAAACATTTTGTTGAGTGAAAGAAGTCAAAAGAGTACATAGTATGTGATTTCTTTTGTATGAGCGTCAAGAACAGACAAAAATGATCTGTTAGGATTGATTGGGAAGGTACATAGGGAGTGATGAAAATGTTCTATATATATATATTTTTAATTGGTGTGGTGGTTACATGAATGTCTACATAAGAAAAATTCATTGAACTATACAATTAAGAGTTGTGCATTTTACTGCATGTAAATTATAGTTCATTAATAATTAGACTAAATAAAAAAGAGAAAATATGTATTGAATTGAGAAAAAGGAAATTGTTTACTACATAAAAAGTGTTCAACAAAGGCTGTAATACATTTTTCCTTTAGAAACACGTCTCAGTTGATTTTAAGCACTTATTAATGCTGCATGTTGCTTTAAAGTAATGACATATGCTAAAGCAACATCATTTATATTCAGAATTTTGAGCCAAAATTTTAAACTCTTTTTAACTGAAGAAAGAAGGAAGCCATGATTTCTACCCTACAAACAACAGAAATTGTCCTAATGTCAGACTGTTGCAAATAGACTACACCATAATGTGGACAGCAGTTATGAACCTATAATAGCATCAAGGTGACCTTCTCTCTGGTTCCATGAGATAAACAGCTTAACATCCTAATAAGTTACACAAATACTTAGCAGCAAAAATGGAACATATTTATCAACCATGCTTTGTACATTTCACATATTTCCTTTTATGGTTTTCAAATTCTGTCATTTTCCTTCTCTCTGTATCTCTCATACTGACCCCCTACTTTTTAATTCTTAATAGTCACACCATCATTCAAGACCTTGAACATTTCTCAGGGAGAGTGAAGATGGTATAATAAAGAAGCATGATGACATTTTCCCCAATTATTATTTGATTCTACTTTTAATAATGGCATCCACAGATTCAGGGCCCTCTGCTGGACCCAACTAAGCATATTATGACCCATGATATTTAAACCAATTTCCCACTTTATTCTCCATCTTCATCACGTGTCCTCTTTTAAGCCTTCATAATATTTTTGTCCCAACTCTTTTCTCCATCATTTTTCTCAGAATCTCCTCTACAATTCAAGAAAATGACTTCCTATTGCATTTTTTACTGGTGCCTTTCACTCAGCCTTTCTGGATTTGTATAGTATTCTGTGTTTAATATGTACCTACTGTCTTAAGATATGGTATAAATATAGAGTTACCTAATGTTCTGGATATTTCTGTTTGCTTTTCCATGTCTACTCTCCACCTTTGCCACTGGGCTCTTGCCTTAGGAGACTGACTACTTTAACTGTATCACTCATATTCCTTCACTCTCTAGATTCTGGTTGGATTTTGCAGGTGACTTTTATTGGCCAGATATTAGTAAACAGGAATAGAGAGAAATGGGGGTATTTATTCTGGGGGTATTATAGTGGCTGCATTCCTTTATCTAAGGCCATGGTTATTGTCATATGACACCTCTCCCACAACTATAAATTTTGCTGAGTTCTTTTAAAAGCTACCTCTCCTTACCCCTTCAAGCCAAAAGAGGGTGGAAGCTTCCTGTGATTTCTAGTACCAGAATTCTTCACCACTCCTTATGAGTTCCAGGACTTGCCTAAGACTCTTAAGTCATTTTTTCAAAAAAATCTCTTTCCTTTCTTTTGGTGTGCTATCTCCCAAGACCGTGATTAATCTGTTTAATGTAAAACAAAAGAAAATGAGACTTGAATATGTGACCATCTCAGAAAACATGACTTGTTTTCCTAAGTTTTAAAATAATTTATCTCTATTGCATTTCTAGAGGATGTGTGTAGAGTGCAGCAGCAGCCTGGTAGCCTCATGGAACTCTGTCTAGCCATTTGTTTTTTTTGGGGGGGTGTACGTGGGCCTCTCACTGTTGTGGTCTCTCCCGTTGTGGAGCACAGGCTCCGGACGCACAGGCTCAGCGGCCATGGCTCTGCGGCCATGGCTCCGCGGCATGTGGGATCCTCCCGGACCGGGGCACGAACCCACATCCCCTGCATCGGCAGGCGGACTCTCAACCACTGCGCCACCAGGGAAGCCCTAGCCTTTTTTAAAAATGAGATTTACCTAGCTTGCAGCTTTGGGCTCCAGGTTCACTGGAGATTTGAATCACAGAGCCATGAAATCAGAACCAGAAGGAACTTCAGCTATCATCTAATAAAATACTGATTTTTTCAACCATATTAATTGGAAGCAGGTAGGGTCCTAGGCTGTGGAACTAATGGAGAAGCTGAGCATATAAGATTTCAACATCCCTTGCAACCTCCTTTGCATGAGCAGCTCCACTTTTATCTGTCTTGCAGCTTGAGCTTTTATAAGTAGTTGGGTTTGAAATATGTCATTTAAGGTCAAACCCCTGAACACAAATATCGTGGAAATAGTAAATAATAGCTAGGATTATCTAATGGTTACCATATATTGGGATAACTGCTTTACATTCATTATGCCATTTAATTATGACTACATTTCCGCCTCCCCCCCACAACAAAAAGAGTAATGAAAGCTCACTCCAGACTGGGGATTTTACTGAATATGAGTATATAACTCTATGCTGTAATGTTTGGCCCTTTCAGTTGACAACTGTCAAGAGGTTAAGAATATGAAAAGGGTACATGCTGAGATATCCCAAGATGTCTTTAAAGCTTACTCACTGGAAATATTTTATTTCTCTAATTAAATTCATCCCGGAAACAATATCCCTAGTTGAATTTTCTTCACGGTGAACTGACTTGTGATGAGGGTTTGCTTTCAATTAACATTTACTGAACATTCACTGAATATCCTCTATGTGTCAGATACTGTTCTTTCAGTGATAGAAAGATGAACAAGGCCAAGTCTGTGCCCTCAAAGAGCTCACAACTGTGAATAGCAACAAAGTGACCATGTTAATATGAAGTGTTACCTAAGTCAACTGTAGCTCCTGAAGGACACTTGGAAACCATCTAGTCCATCCTGCTCATTTTATACACTAAACCCAACTCTAAATGATGTCTGCAGTTCCCATGTCTTCTGAATTCATGAGCTCTTTTGTTTAATGTTAAAATTTAAATGGCTACAAGTCCTCATTCTTTGTATTGAGGGACTAGTGTGTCTTGCCAAATGTATACAATTTGTCAGGGATTTAAATTTTTATGGACCCATTCCACTCCTATGTTTTTAAGAATACTTGGTCTTATTCAAGTCTTCCTTTCTGCAATCATTCAGTCCTCTGTCTCTGAGGTGTTCAAGAGATGGAGCATAGTTCCTCGTCTTTGATGTCTCTGAAGCATCACCCACACAAGGCTGTCAGCAGGTTTGAGTGTAAGGGAGTGACACACTGCAGCATACAAAATCACATAAAATTTAGTATTTAATTTTATGGTTCATAAAAGTCACTCAGGCATTCCCTATGTGAGGAATCATGTGGAAGAAATAGTGTAATGAGCTAGTACTTGAAGAACAATAGGATTTACACATTTAGAAACTGGGGAGAAGGGTATTCGGAGAGGAAATGGTAGAAGCAAAGGTAAGAATAGGGAGTGGGACATGAACAATGATCTTTCATGAAAACACCTTTCCAGATTGTCCATCACTATTCCTTCACATACACTCTTAATCTGGCCACAACAGAGGCTTTCACTGGCTTAAGGATAGTGGTTTGGCTAAATTGAGGATGCATGTATGAGTACTGTGGATGAAACTTGGGCAAGGTAGTTTTGGGGAAAATAAAGGAGAGCTAGCCAAATTTAATCTTATTGTATTTGTTAGCTAGATGAAGGATTTTTTGAACAGTGGAGTGTCATGACTAAGCCTGGCCTGTCAGGAGGTTAATCTGGGGAATCTGGGATGATATGTGTGGTGAACTACAATGTGGAGAGGGTGAAGGGGGAAGCTAGTCATGGTAAACAATGGGATGTGCCCCCAAATGGGGGGAATGCTGCTGGGAGTGTTGTTCATAGACAGCCTTCAGTTGTCCAGCTTGCCATGGATTGGCTCAGCCAAGGTCAGGCTGCTAGCAGGAGCAACTCATATCCAATAACTACTTATGCAGGACTATAAAGGCTTGCATATCTTGTCCCAACTTGGTACAACTCAGAAGAGTCATCTTGGCTTCTGAGCTTTCCAAGGGGTAGGTGCTGAGCTCAGGCTGTCCTTGGACCTGACTGTTGCTTTACTTCTCTCTCTGTCCACTCCTGATTCTTTCTCTTCCTTTCCACAGGTATTGATCCCAAGGGAAATTCTTAATAAATATCCTGTATCCTAAACTCTATCTAAGAACCTGTTTTCCAGGGAAAACAATCTGTGACATTACTCAGGATATGATTACACTACTAGTCTAGATGATGGACAATAAGGACATAGATTAGTGTCGTTTGGAATAGAAAGGTCAGACATAAAGAAGTCAGCTCATCCATTGAATGGTTTTGCTGTCATGTAGACATCGCTGGGGATTCCATAATTAGGATTCACTAAGACCAAATATATGTGACTGCAAAAATGATTCAGCCTCGTCCATTCAAAATATATGTGAAAACATAATGAGTGAATAAATTAATGAATAAATCAACAAGTGAAACAGATGTGGCAAGTCCATTTATAGTTCCATGAATAGAGTGGGACCAGAAATCCAGATTCTACTGTTTGGAGGGCTGTAATAATAAGACACAGAGAAGCTGACTGGCTGTCTTTGTTCTCGAATCTGATCCTGCTGTACTTGTATATACAAAAACTGTGATGAGTAAAGCAGTGCAGAACATTTTCAACGAGTTATTTACTATGCTACAATTGCAAGTCCCATGAATGCTAATCAGGGATTTGAGATACCTTAAATAGGTGCATCTTATCACAGTCCAGTGCCAGCTGGGTAACCTGAAATGGCCTTTTTTCCCAATTAAGGTACGAGCTTTATAAAAGGGTACACTGAAACTTCACCTAACCAGATCCAAATATTTGTAACTGTGAAGCATCCAGGATTTTTTTTTAATCAACACTTTTATTTTATGATCTAGTAAAAATAAAGCAAGATGAAAAACAGAATTTACAGTAAATAAGCTTGTTCTGTTGTAATGTGTTTCTTCCTACTAAAGGTCGAGAGTAAATAAAACCTGACTAATCTTAAATATTTTAGTTGGGCACCAGCTAACTGGCTTTTTATCCTATTAAGGAAAGATAGTTCAGAGGATAGCATAATTTCTACACTGGTAGAGGTAGCTTTCTACCCTGAGTATGTCCATACCTCAGACATAATAGCTCTTAAACAGTAAAATATACTTAATACCCAAAAGAAATTCATTTTTGCTCAAGATGTTATCATCAAGGCCATGTTTATTAATTTCAAAAGTATTTATTGAGTACTAAACATGTACCAAATACCATGCTAAACAGGGGGATTTAAGTTTATGAAAGAATAAAATCAGCTAAGAAGAGACGGAGGAGGAAGGAGATGAGGAAGGAGGAAAAAAGAGGGAATGTCTAAAGAGAAGTAATTTTTGACAGTTTCAATGTTTCCGAGGGTTCAAATACAGTAAGAACCAAAAAGCACCCATTAGATTTGATACCTGGCTCATTTTAAGTAACTTTTGAAAATTGGTTTCTGCAGTGAAGAGGCCAGAGAGTAGTGGTTTCATATTAAGGAAGAAAGTGGACACAGCAGGTTCTGAATAGCTTTCAGAGAACTCAGTGTAAAGCAAAGGAAAATGCTGGGGGTGACTTGGGGAGAGGAATCAATGTAGAGGAAGAAGATTTTTTCAGATGTGAGAGAACTGATCTATGCTGAAAAGAGCAAGCTATTAGAGAGGAAAATTTGGAAAATACAGGAGAGAGACAAGATAAATGATGAAGTGAGATCCCCCCAGGAGGCTGCCTGGGATCGGACTTTGAGGACAAGTGTTGGGATCAGGTTTGGACAACAACCATAATAATAATAATGATGGTGATTACTAAGTATTGATCACTGCATGACACACCTGCCTCAGTATTACATATCATTTACTCTTCCCCGCAAAGCATTGTCAGATGTATGTAATTATTACTCCATTTTTATAGTTGAGGAAAGTGAGACACAAAGAGGAGAGTGTAGAGGCAGATGAGTTTTTAGTTGGGAGAAAGATATCAAGGTATTTATTGCTTGTAGACCTCACTTTGGCCCTAGAAAGCAGAAGGCAAGGAAATCTGCTGAGAATGAGGAGCAAGCTTACACAGTAAAAGACTGGAGTTGGATTTTGAAGGTTGGAAATAGTTGTGAAGGGGCTGAGAGTGAGCTCTACCTGGAAATCACAGGAAGCTCCCTGAGCAGAAATAGCAAAGTTTCAAAATCACAGGTTTTCACTATTTCCAATTAATTTAGCTGTGAGGCATTGGCTCCTAGAAGCTGAGAAGGTGAACATTTAACATTGACACCAGGATCACAGCCTTTATCTGCACCACTAAAAACTTCTGACAACGTGGAGGACATCAGTGTGCACATGTTAGCCCATAGAATACTCCATCATCAACGTTCCTTGACCCTCTCTATTCTAATTTCATTCCTGGCCACTTCATTTCATCCACTCACCCCATGGATGTTTCATGAAGTTTATTATGAAGCTTATTCACACAATATATCTACTGACACCTCATTACTTCCAATAACTTAAATTCCCTCTCTTCCCCCAAGCTATATGATTCTTCTTATCTTATCCTGTTCCCAGGTTTAATCATTTTATTAATTCATTGATGCCCTTCCAAGCTACTACCTCCTACCTCCTTGCACATGCTCCTCCCTCTGTCTAGTATATACTTTTATATATATATATATATATATATATATATATATATTTTTTTTTGTCTGACAAAAGCTGTTCCATATCAGCTTTTCCAGGAAGCCCTCCAAGTCCCCTCATCCCTAAGTTTATTTTTTTAGTTATGTGTCTCCCCCTATGCTCCTTCCGAGCTCTGCACAACTCTTCACATCCTGCAAAGTGATGATTAGTTTATTTTCTGGTCTCCCATACAACTAAATGATCAGGCTCTTGAAGCTTGGGATTGTATTATTGTTTAATGTCTGTATGCATGTATCCTTGCATAGTGACATAGTTTATTAAGTAATTCCTTAATAAACACTTGAAAGATATAATCAGTTTCTTTTTACCATTCATTTAAGACCATATAAGTGCTTCTCTACTCAATTTTTTTTGAAATTTCAATTTTATTTGAAAATGAAATTCTGAATCAGACACCCATTCTTTTTTGGGGTACGCGGGCCTCTCACTACTGTGGCCTCCTGCATTGAGGAGCACAGGCTCAGCGGCCATGGCTCACGGGCCCAGCTGCTCCGCGGCCTGTGGGATCTTCCCGGACTGGGGCAAGAACCCGTGTCCCTTGCATCGGCAGGCGGACTCTCAACCACTGCGCCACCAGGGAAGCCCCAGACACCCATTCTTTGTGTAAGAATTTAATAAAAATGATTAATATACCAATTTTTAGTAACCTATACCAGTGTTCAGACTCTTGATGCTGTGTTAATCCTTTTATTTGTGATTTCTTAAACAGTGATACATCACATGCAATTCCTGAGAAAGTATCTCAATATTAACATCAGTGATGTTAGCACTGGACTGACAAAGTTATTATACTTCAAGGAAAATTTTCTTTTTTTGTTTTTGTTTTGTTTTGTTTTGTTTTGTTTTATGCACTGGGTATCCAGTGCATAGTCTGCCTGTTTTATCTTGTGTGGAGTACCATATACAGAAACTAGATTACGGATCAATTATAAACAAATAACACTCAGGAACAGCCATGTGGAAGAGATGCATTAGGACAGGGTATGGGGAAAGATTGTGGAGCTTCCATGCCTTTCCCTAATATGCCGCTCTCCCAATGTGCCACTCTCCCAGCACCTCCACTGGTTCACCAACCTTGAAGCTCAGAAAGAGTTTTTTGAAAGGGAATTATCTTTAAATTCCAAAGCTTTGTGCTAGGTTTTGCAATTACAGAGAAACTATCTGTGAGATCCAACAGGGCTCAACCTCACTCTCTGTGTTTCTTCTCTCTTGGTGTTGCTCCCACATCTATCCTCAATGGAGATGAAACATTGTTTTCACCACTGATAGAGCATTTTGCTATTTAGAAATGGTGATAAATAGTTGGTCTTTAAAAGTTAAGTTTCACCTATTGAAGAGTTGTTTAGCATTTCTAAGAAAAAGTAAGACTATAGGAGTAACAATGTAGTACAAAAGTTTGAAGAAGTTTAGAATTGCATCATTTAAATCTGGAAGTTTACGATGCAGTTCTCACCTGATACGTCACTGCCTCCCTCCATAACAGATCTAGGTACAGAGCTCACAGAGTGGTGATCCTTTTGACAAAAGAACAATCTGATTCTAATGTCACTGAGCTGCCTGCAGATGTCACTTAGAGATAAGGCCAATGGCTCTGCACCTGTCTTCCTCTCCTCTCTGTGGACAACTGTTCTCTCAAATAAAGAGGAAGAGAACTAACATTTTGTTGTCTATTATGTGCCCGAACTTCTTCTAATTTATTTTATGTTATCTCATCTCATCTCATCCTCACATACTATTACCATGTAGGCATTCCCAAAAATTTATAGACATGGAAAATGGGGGCTACCTACATTAATTAGAAATAGTGAGACCCCCTGAAAAGGGCACAGACTTTGAGTTCAAGCATTGGCCTTAACCATTTCCCAGATATTATCTGAGGCAAACTATTTACTCTCTCTAATCCCCAGTTTTTTTAATATGTAAATAATGATAATAAATATCTCCCTTAGAGCATGATTTTGAGAGTTAAGGTAACACATAAAACACTTAGCACAGTGCTAGGAACATAGGTATTACTACACAGATATATATTATTATGTTAAATTATTGACAGTCTAACATCTGTATGTATCTATTGAAGGAAAGTCAAATATATCTGGCACTTATTAACCTGGTCTTGAGCAGGTCATTTAAGTTCTACAAGTTTCTGCTTCCTTAGTTGTAAGATGGAGATAATGTGGCTATTATAAAGATACAATGAGATGATTTATATGAGTATTTGCAATAATAATATTTTAGTGTTTTCCACTAAAATTACCATAACTTCTACCACTCCTTCTATACCTAGTACTTATACTTCTAAAGTCATGACAAGAGCTTTCTCCACATGATTTCATTTAAAGCTCACAAAACCTTTGATATAATGACCTTTATTATCCAGTATATACAGATGAAGAAATTAAAGCTTAGGGAGTTTAAATCACTTTCTCAAGGTAACAGAGCTATTAAGTGGTAGAGTAACTTGGGACATAAAGATACTTTACAAAGTAGTTTGCCAGTAGAGACATGACATGGTGGTAGAAGTTAATTGTATCATGTAACAGAATGTTTAATACTCTCAGCAAGCATTTAGGAATTTTCTCAAGAATTCATACTGAAGTTTCTTACCTCTGAATTAACAGGAGCTGTGGGCAGTTATGATTATCCCAACATAACTCACCCTGGAAGGATATAGGTCCACTGTTAAGGCAGGAGAGGAAACCTTCACATACATACCCAGAGCAATGGGGGCTCAGACATTGATGGAGGCAGTGTTAGGCACTGGTAAGAGCCCTAACTTTGTTCCACACACAAATGGACTAGAAATCAGCTTTGCTATCTGTGGCTTTAGAAAGTTAGCATTCTATACCTCATTTTTCACTTTCTATAATTTAGGAATGGCTGTACATTAATGACTTCATTAACCTGATAGTACAAACAATGACTTATAAGCCAGAAGATTTGCAAGAAAATATCTAGAAGGTCAGGGCATGTCTGCAAACCTTCATCAGGAATACGTCATTAAAATAATTGTTCACTGGTGTGGCCCACCTTATGCTCCAAATATCCAGCTTGAACTGGAATTTGGTTCATGAAAGGCAGAAAAGCCAACATGAAGGGGGGAACCCATACAAATTGTAATCTGAGGAATGGGAACAATATATAGCAATATTGGTTACTTAATATCCCTCACAAATGAAATGTGTCCAATCTGTTAGGATGAAGCATTACCTGAAGCTGTTCCTTGTTTTTGTATGTGTGTGTGTCATTTATTTTCTGCTTCATTAATATATTGGTACTTACTAACCCAAATCATTTTGTCATGCCCTTACTGCCGCCTCACAGAGTGGAATGCAGAAGAGAGAGCCTTTTGAGAAGGAACTTTCAAACAATACTAGAATAGCACTCACTCCCCTTGTTCTGAGTCAAAGTCTAACAAAGGAACATCACAATTCACATTTAGATGGGGGAAAAGTGCATTAACAATAAAGTGTTCAGGTATTTTCTATCTCTAAGACAGAGACTCTTCACAATTTTTCAATAGTTTCCCATGCTGCTTACCACAGGAAAAGAATATGTTTGTCCTACATCTGCAGTCACTGTGGCAGTTATTTTCCACTGGGTAACGCTAGCCTCTTGTGTATTTTGCCCAGCATGAGTCAGGTTCTCAGGGCTTGACCACCTTGAGGCACTGACCAAATATTGTCTCTGGGCCTACAAAGCAGAGGTATTTTCTCAGAAAGTGCAGCTTCCCCCCACACATCAGCCTACTCTTACACAGAGAGCATGCACATTTTGGACAGGAGAAATAAATGTACTTGGAGAACTTCTTGCACCCTAAGGTTAGCATGTAAATGCCCAGAAAATTATAAGAAAATGTACTGTTAAAAGAAATCAATTTTGTGGCCCTAAGCAGGTCATGGGAAAAGTGACCTATGCCAGTACTTCCCATCATCCCTTCTGTGACCTTGTTCCTTCTTCTTGATTCCTCAGATCTGTGTAAACCCGACTGAATCCCAGTGTTGCAAGACAAGGTCATAGCATAAATTCAAAATTCACCTGAATATTTTAGTCTGACTTAATAATTTTCCAACTCTAGAAGTAAGTGAACACTGAACACACTCAATGCACACAGGTCCACTCCACATCTCAGGACAAGAGATGACCGTCTGGATGAATGAGTGAAATCTTCTATTTATGGAGCATTTCATAAGTTCAAATTCAGATGAGCACAAAGTAGACAACATACTCATGGAAGCTCAGTTAGACACATTTTTCTCTTAAACACTGTCCCTCACTTATCAGTTTTCTTCTATAGGCTTGAGTTCATTTGTGTAAAATTCACTTTGAATTTACTTGCATAAAAACATGAGTAAAATACAACTTTTTGAAGACTCCTTAGAGGATACAGAAGAGATTTACCTTACAAATCCCACAGTCAACAATTTAGAAGAAAAGACAACTGACTTTTTTCAAGTTCTTTCTTAGCCAGGGATCCTGGGACTGGAGGAAAGGGAGTGTTTTCTCTCTTTTCTTCAAGTAGCATCATTGACACCTCACTGATGCTTGTTTCCTTCCTTTCAGATTTTCCCTTGGGAATTTGAAATATTCCAGCCATTTTAGAGGATTTCTTTGTCTCACCTCAAGAAACTTATAAGCAGATTGGCCTTGCTGTATGAGAGATTCTTATACTAGGTCCTAAGGGACAAATTGCATTATTATTTATTATGTAACAATATGAAGAATATTCTTATTGTCATGTGATTGTGCAGTAACATTATGCTGTAGAGTGAAAAAGTTTCTTTTTAATATTTAGGACAATTAAAAATAAAGATAAACCACTAACTTCTATTATGTATGGATTAGAGATCTATCTAGAAATAGTACTTTATACTCTTCTGTGGAATAACTGGTTAATTATAATCAGTAATTGAAAAATTATTTAAAAATCTAGTATACAATGTCATAATCAATTATCAATAGTGATTCTGAAAAGAAAAAATTACAATAGTCGTTAGTCTATTTTTTGGAAAAAAATTTAGCTGTGCTGTATTTGAGAATGTTTCTTAGACAGAAGACATTTGATTAAGGTTAATCTATTTTGGCACTGGGATCACACCTTACATGTGGTCATATAAATGGTTTAGATGGGATGGACGCTTGATAAGTCAGCATCCAACTGGGAAAAGAGAAACACTTTATTGCTTTCAAATAGAGTAAATTTAATACAAGAAATTGGTTATACAGGGGTAGAAATGATTTTTTTTAAAGCCAATAGGAGGTGCTGAGGCAACTTAGAGATTAGCAACAGCAGGAATATAACAGAGAAATGATTCCAGACTCTAAAAGCAAGGGCTGTGTGGAAGTTGCCAGAAGAAGATAGGAATTACTGGTTGAGAGCAGAGAACACAGATTTTTAAGATCTTGAACTCTAGTGAAGATCTATCTGCTGCCGAACACCATAAGAAGAAGAGAAAGAGGGAGGGAAAGAAACCCCCTGGCTTATCCCTTCCTTCTGTCATCCTTTCTTCTACCAATGACACCAACTAGTCAAAATTACCAGGAGGCCAAAGGGAAGAGGTGCTAGGAAATGTAGCTCCCTATAACACAGAGTACAGGAAGGAAAAGTTAGGAAACTAATCTAAGAGAAAATGGAGTGTTGACCTGCATTAATGCTATTTTGATAAGCTGTATTTGTGCTAAGAAGAGGTTAATAAGGCATAAATTTTGTGAAAAGCATTTAGAGGGGACATAGACATTAACTTTTCCATTGTCCTTCATCACTCTACCATGCTCTTCTTCATCACACCCATCCTTACTCTTTTAATTCCTTTCTTAAAGAAAAGCTGTCCTTACTTAATCCAAGTTTCATAAATCTAACTGCACTCAGATGCTGTACTGCCATAATTATATTTCATCTATTAATTCATGGACCCTCCTCTAACACCCTTCTCTCCCCCATTCTCCCACCTCTCTCTCTCTCTCTCTCTTTTTCTTTTCAGCCAAGACTGTAAATATTTATGCACACAACATCAGATAACTTAAACATACAAAGCAAATAGTTAGAACTGAAAGGAAAAGTAAACAAAAATACAATAATAGTAGGGGACTTCAATACTCCATTACATTAGATAGATCATTCAGACAGAAAACCCATAAGAAAACAGTGGATTTGAACAACACTATAGACAAAATGGGTCTAACAGACATAAACAAACATTCCATTCAACAGCACCAAAATACACATTCTTCTCAAGTACACAGAACATTCTCCAGGATAGACCACATGTTGAGCTTCAAAACAAGTCTTAGCGAAATTAAGAAGACTGAAATCATATTAAGTATCTTTTCTGATCACAGTGGAATGAAACTAGAAGTCAATAACAGGGGAAAAACTAGAAAATTCACAAACATCTGGAAATTGAACAATATGTTCCTGAAAAGCCAGTGGAGCAAAGAAGAAATCACAAGGGGAATCTGAAAGTACCTTGAGACAGACAACAACAAAAAAAACCAAAATAAAACGTACCAAAACTTATGGTATGCAGCAAAAGTAGTTCTGAGAGGGAAATTTATAATGAAAAATGCCTATATTAAGAAAAAGAAAGATATGAAATAAACATCTTAACTTTATGTCTCATGGAATTAAAAAAGAACAAAGTAAGCTCACACTTAGCAGAAAGAAGGAAATAATAAAGACTAGAGCAGAAATCAGTGAAATAGAAAATAGTGAAAGAATAGGAAAAAATTAAACTAAGTTTTTTTTTAAGCTCAACAAAATTGACAAAATCTTAGCTAAATTACCCAAGAAAAAAAAGAGATAGGACTCAGATAAAAGTAATAAAGAAAAAGGAGACATTACATTTGACACACAAAAATCAAAGGCTCATAGGAGGCTACACTAAACAATTATATGCCAACAAATAGGACAGAAGAAGTGAATAAATTCCTAGAAATATACAGCATACCAAGTCTGAATCATGAATAAACAGAAAATCTAAACAGATTAATGAGTAAGGAGATTGAATCAGTAATCAAACCCTCCCCAAAAAGAAAAGCCAGTATCTGATGGCTTCAGTGGTGAATTCTAACAGATATTTAAAGAAGAATTAACTGAAATCCTTCCCAATTCTTCCAAAAAAATTAAAGAGGATGGAACACTCCTAAATTCATTTTTATAAGACCAGATTACCATGATATAAAAGCAAAGATAAGGACACTACAGTAAAAAAAAACAAGAACAAAAGTCCTACAGACCTGAAACTCTGATGAATACAGATGCAAAAATTCCTAAGAAAATACTAACAAACTGAATTTGACAGCACATTAAAAGAGTCATACACTATAGCTAAGGGGAATTTATCCTTGGGATGAAAGGATGGTTCACTAACACAAATCAATAAATGTGATACCCAACATTAATAGAATGAAGGATAAAAATCATAGGTTCTCTCAATAGGAACAGAAAAACTCTTTGACAGAAATCAATGCCTTTTCATGATAAAAGTTCTCAACAAATTTGGTGTACAAGGAACACACCTCAATGTAATAAAGGTCACATATGATGATCCCATGGCTAATATCATATTCAATGGTGAAAAATTAAAAGTTCTTCCTTCAAGATCAGGAACAAGACAAGGGTGTGCACTTTCACCACTACTATTCAACCTAGTATGGAAGTCCTAGCCAGAGAAATTAAACAAATAAATACATACATACAATTAGGTTAAAAAAAATAAAAGGTATCCAAATAGGAAAGGAAGAAGTAAAATTGTCCTTGTTTGCAGATGACCTGATCTTGTATATAGAAAACCCTAAATATTCCACCAGAAAAATGTTAGAACCAGAAATGTTAAGCAAATTCAGTGAAGTTGCAGAATACAAAATGAACATACAAAAATCAGTTTCATTTCTGTACACTAACCACAAACAACCTGAAGAAGAAATAAAGAAAATGATTCCATTTATAATAGCATCAAAAGAATAGAATACTCAGGAATAAATGTAACCAAGGAAATAAAAGATCTGTACAATGAAAACTGTAAGATACTGATGAAAAAATTGAAGAATACACAAATAAATGGAAAGATAACTCAGGTTCCTGGATTAGAAGAATTAATATTTTTAAAAGTCCATACTACCCAAAGTGATCTACAGATCCAATGTAAGAGCTAACAAAATGGCAGTTTTCACAGATATTTTAAAAATCATAAAATTCATATGGGACTACAGAGGATCCCAAATAGCCAAAGCAATCCTGAGAAAGAAGAACAAAGCTGGAATCATCACACTATCTGATCTCAAACTACAGTGCAAAGCCATAGTGGTCAAAACAATATGGTACTGGCATAAAAATAGATACATAACCAAAAAAACAGTATTGGGAGCTCAGAAATAAATCCATCCATACATGGTTAACTAATGTTTGACAAGGGAGCTAAGAATACTCAATATTAAAGAGACTCTTTTTTTTAAATAAATGGTATTGGGAAACTGGATATTCACATGCAAAAGAATGGAACTGGACCCCTATATCTTACACCACAAAATTGAATTCTAAATGGATTAAAGACTTAAATGTAAGACCTGAAACTGTAAAACTCCTAGAAGAAAATGTAGGGAAGAAGATTCTTTCTTTTTTTTTTTTTAGGGAACACGATATTTTATTACCCAGATTCTATATATATATATATATATATATATATATATATATATATATATATATATATATATATATATATATATATATTGCTGTGCCACGTGGCTTGTGGGATATTAATTCCCTGACCAGGGATCGAACAGAGGCTCCCTGCAGTGGAAGAATGCAGTCCTAACCACTGGACCACCAGGGATTCCCTGGAAGAAATTTCTTGACTTTGGTCATGGCAATGACACTTCAGATATAACCCTAAAGCAAAAATAAACAAGAAGGTAGCAAAGATCAATAAAACTAAAAGCTGGTTCTTTGAGAAGATAAACAAAATTGATAAACCATTAGCCAGACTCACCAAGAAAAAAAGGGAGAAGACTCAAATCAACAGAATTAGAAATGAAAAAGGAGAAGTAACAACAGACAAGGCAGAAATACAAAGGATCAGGAGAGATTACTACAAGAAACTATATGCCAATAAAATGGAAAACCTGGAAGAAATGGACAAATTCTTAGAAAAGCACAACCTTCCAAGACTGAACCAAGAAAAAATAGAAAATATAAACAGACCAATCACAACCACTGAAATTGAAACTGTGATTAAAAATCTTCTAACAAATAAAAGCCCAAGAGCAGGTAGATTCACAGGCGAGTTCTATAAAACATTTAAAGAAGAGCTAACACCCATACTTCTCAAACTCTTCCAAAATATAGCAGAGAGAGGAACACTCTGAAACTCATTCTATGAGGCCACGTCCACCCTGATACCAAAACCAGACAAAGATGTCACAAAAAAAGAAAACTACAAGCCAATATCACTGATGAATATAGATGCAAAGTTCCTCAACAAAATACTAACAAACAGAATCCAACAGCACATTAAAAGGATCATAGACCATGATCAAGTGGGGTTTATCCCAGGAATGCAAGGATTATTCAATATACACAAAACAATCAATGTGATACACCATATTAACAAACTGAAGGATAAAAACCATATGATCATCTCAATAGATGCAGAAAAAGCTTTTGACAAAATTCAACATCCAGTTATGACAAAAAATCTCCAGAAAGTAAGCATAGAGGGAGCTTACCTCAACATAATAAAGGCATATATGACAAACCCACAGCCAGCGTCATTCTCAATGGCGAAGAAGTGAAACCATTTCCTCTAAGATTAGGAACAAGACAAGGTTGCCCAGTCTCACTGCTATTATTCAATGTAGTTTTAGAAGTTTTAGCCACAGCAATCAGAGAAGAAAAAGAAACAAAAGGAATCCAAATTGGAAACGAAGTAAAACTGTCACTGTTTTCAGATGACATGATACTATACATAGAGAATCTTAAAGATGCCACCAGAAAACTACTAGAGCTAATCAATGAATTAGAGCTAATCACAGAAATCTCTTGCATTCCTATACACTAAGGCTGAAAAATCTGAAGGAGAAATTAAGGAAACACTCCCATTTACCATTGCAACACAAAGAATAAAATACCCAGGAAGAAACCTACATAGGGAGAAAAAAGACCTGTATACAGAAAACTATAAGACACTGATGAAAGAAATTTAAGATGATACAAAGAGATAGAGAGATATACTATGCTCTTGTATTGGAAGAATCAATATTGTGAAAATGACTATACCGCCAAAGCAATTTACAGATTCAATGCAATCCTTATATTACCAATGGCATTTTCCACAGAACTAGAACAAAAAACTTCACGATTTGTATGGAAACACAAAAGACCTCAAACTGCTAAAGCAGCCTTGAGAAAGAAAAACGGAGCTGGAGGGATCAGGGTCCCAGACTTCAGACTATACTACAAAGCTATAGTAATCAAGACAATATGGTACTGGCACAAAAACAGAAACATAGATCAATGGAACAGGAGAGAAAGCCCAGAGATAAACAAACGTACATATGGTCACCTTATCTTTGATAAAGGAAGCAAGAGTATACAATGGAGAAAAGACAGCCTCTTCAATAAGTGATGCTGTGAAAACTGGACAGCTACATGTAAAAGAATGAAATTAGAACACTTCCTAACACCATACGCAAAAATAAGCTCAAAATGGATTAAAGATCTAAATGTAAGGCCAGACACTATAAGACTCTTAGAGGAAAACATAGGTGGAACACTCTATGGCATAAATCCCAGCAATATTCTTTTTGATCCACCTCCTAGGGAAATAGAAATAAAAGCAAAAATAAACAAAGGGAACCTATTGAAAATTAAAAGCTTTTGCAGAGCAAAGGAAACCATAAACAAGATGAAAAGACAACCCTCAGAATGGGAGAAAATTTTTGCAAATGAAGCAACTGACAAAGGATTAATACCTAAAATATACAAGCAGCTCATGCAGCTCAATATCAAAAAACAAACAACCCAATCCAAAAATGGGCAGAAGACCTAAACAGAAATATCTCCAAAGAAGATATACAGTTTGCCAACAAACACGTGAAAGGATGCTCAACATCATTAATAATTAGAGAAATGCAAATCAAAACTACCATGAGATATCCCACCACACCGGTCAGAATGGCCATCATCAAAAAATCTAGAATCAATAAATGCTACAGAGGGTGTGGAGAAAAGGCAACCCTCTTGCACTATTGGTGGGAATGTAAATTGATACAGCTTCTATGGGAACAGTAAGGAGGTTCCTTAAGAAACTAAAAATAGAACTACCATATGACCCAGCAATCCCACTACTGGACATATACCCTGAGAAAACCATAATTCAAAAAGAGTCATGTACCAAAATGTTCACTGCAGCTCTATTTACAATAGCCAGGACATGGAAACAACATAAGTGTCCATCAACAGATGAATGGATAAAGATGATGTGGCACATATATACAATGGAATATTACTCAGCCATAAAAAGAAATGAAATTGAGTTATTTGTAATGAGGTGGATGGGCCTAGAGTTGGTCATACAGAGAGAAGTAAGTCAGAAAGAGAAAAACAAATACTGTGTGCTAACACATATATATGGAATCTAAAAGAAAAAAAATTGTTCTGATGAACATAGGGTTAGGACAGGAATAAAGACACAGACTTAGAGAATGGACTTGAGGACACAGGAAGGGGGAAGGGTAAACTGGGATGAAGTGAGACAGCTGCATTGACAAATATACACTACCAAATGTAAAATAGATAGCTAGTGGGAAACAGCTGCATAGCACATGGAGATAAGTTCGGTGCTTTGTGACCACCTAGAGGGGTGGGATAGGGAGGGTGGGAGGGAGATGCAAGGGAGAGGGGATATGAGAATATATGTTTACATATAGCTGATTAACTTTGTTATACAACAGAAACTATCACAACATTGTAAAGCAATTATACTCAAATAAAGAGGTTAAAAAATAAATATGATTTCACTGGAGATTGCAAACTTCCCCATTGAGGGAGAGTTCCTGTCTCAGTCAGTTTATTAGTGAATGTTGAAAGAGGAGGAGAAAAAA
The DNA here is from genome assembly GCF_025265405.1 of Mesoplodon densirostris. Taxonomy (NCBI): domain Eukaryota; kingdom Metazoa; phylum Chordata; class Mammalia; order Artiodactyla; family Ziphiidae; genus Mesoplodon; species Mesoplodon densirostris. The sequence goes on along the minus strand of NC_082667.1, from coordinate 94,727,613 downwards.
AGTCGTTCTCCTTTAGATAGTAATGGTTAAAGAAAAAGGAAAATAAGAGAGACATTTTTATGCTTATTTCATTTTAATGTGGTGATTCTGCCTTTTGTCAATGGACTTTTTGGACTTTCCCTCATTTCACAAGAAAAGACATACTTCCTCCTTACTTCCTGAAAGTAAAGGTCATGGAATGTTCTAGAACGCTTATTCTAACTTTCTTCAAGTGGCAAAGAAAACATAAATTATTTCTTTATTGACTTTGGCAGGAACATGGGAATAGCACCGTCCCCCAACCGTCTCTACATTTGTGATTCTTAAAATGTAGTGTGCAGAAATACAACCAGGGAAGTTTATTAAAATGCAAATATTCTCATTTTGAGAGTACTCATTCAGTATGTGTGAATGAAACATGCTGAAGTCCAGGAATATGCATTTTTAGTAAGCTTTTCTCTGGATTGTTTTTCAGATGGTCCTTGGATTCCACTTTGAGAAACACTCAACATAGCGTCAAGTACCTGTACATAAATTTATAAATTCAAAGAAAAAATAAACTCAGAAATAGCTTCAGAAAATAAAAATAAAAAAGTTGGACTGCATCAAACTAAAAAGCTTTTACACAGCAAAAGAAACAACAAACTGAAAGGCCATCTATGGAACGGGACAAGCTATCCACTAACCATGTATCTGAAAAGAGATTAATGCCTAAAACATATTAGAAGCTCATACAACTCAATACAATAACAAAAGAAAAATAATTAATTCTATTACAGACCTGAATTGGCAAAGGGTCTATGGGCAAAGGACCTGAATAGGCTATTTTCCAGAGAAGACATACAAATGTCCAATAAGTACATGAAAAGTTGCTCAACATCAGTAATCATCAGGGAAATGCAAATCAAAACCACAATGAACTATCACCTCATGCTTGTTAGAAAGGGTATAGTAAAAAAGACAAGAGATACAAGTGTGCAGAAAAGAGAACTTTTGTGCACTGTTGGTGGGAATGTAAATTGGTACAGCCATCATGGAAAACAGTATGCAGGTTCCCCACAAAATTAAAAATAGAACTACCATTATGAACCAGCAATTCCACTACTGCATATATATCTGCAATTATATGGAATCACCATTTCAAAGGGATATCTGTACCCCATGTTCATTGCAGCATTATTCATAATAGTCAAGACATGGAAACAACCTAAGTGTCCATCATAGATAAATGTATAAAGAAGAGGTCGTATATGTATAAAATGGAATATTATTTTGCCATGAGAAAGAAGGAAATCCTGTCATTTGCAACAAAATGTATGGGCCCTGAGGGCATTATAATAAGTAAAATAAGTCATACAGAGAAAGACAAATACTGTATGATCTCACTTTTATGTGGAATCTAAAAAAGTTGAACACGTAGAAACAGAGAGTAAAAATGGTGATTACTAGGGACTGAGGGGTGAGGGAAATGAAGAGATTTTGGTCAAACAGCACAAACTTTCAATTATAAAATGAATAAGTTCCTGGGATAGAAGGTACAGCCTGGTGACTATAGTTAATAATACTGTATTGTATATTTGAAAGTTGCTATGAGATTAAAGCTTAAATGTTCTCATCATAATAAAGCAACAGTGACAAAATGGTAATATGTAAGATAACGAATGTGTTAACAAACTTTTGTGCTAAACATTCTGCTATATATATGTGTATTAAATCATTACATTGTACACCTTAAACTTATACAATGTTATATGTCAATTATATTTCAATAAGCCAGGAGAAAAATAATTTTGCTGCTGAATTTGCTTTTATTGACCTCTCTCTCCTTCATATTCTCTCTTTGCTTGTAGCTGTGAAGCCAGTTCCTCTAAGTTTTCCTTTCTTCTTAAATGGGCAAGGGATAAATTTATTATCTTGATGGGAAGGAGACAAGAAGAGGAAGGCAAGGCCAGGTGGGCAAAATAATGGGCTATCTTTCTTGGAAAGAAGAAGTCGGAAGGTAGGTCCCAACAACTCCAGTAATCTCTCAGGGCAAATCTTCTATTTTGTTCCAACTAAATGGATGCTAGTAACTATGAGATTCCTTGGAAATATGCCACATTTCCCTTGAAAAAGAAAGAAAATCTAATAAAAGGTCATTTAGTTCCCAGTAGAGTGGATGCTGTCAGCCCCTAGCCTCAGGCCCAGCTACAAATCAGATACCATATGCAAGCTGTGCTCATAATGTGATGAAGCTGAGCTGGGAGTAATGTCACCCCTAGCAGTGGTTGTAAATTACTCAATTACTCAATCAGTATTATCGAGTCTTGTATAGCTTTATGTCAAATGGCTAAAATATTGGAAGGAATTAAGTTCTGTGGTATGAGTTTTAGTAACACTAACAATTGGCCACTCCCATGGAAGATAGTCTGTCCAATCTTTTGGGTTCCAGAATTTCTTTCTCTCTGCTAGGTCACAGGACACTGCCAGGCATCTTGTACTGTACTTAAGCCAGCTGGCTGGGACTTGCATTCTTTTCTCATTCCTGCCAAGCTTTGTTTCTCTGGACTCAGCTCTGTTATGAGTATTCCATGGTTCATCTCAGAAAGACATTGTCCAGGGCATGTCTCTGCCATCTGGTTGCTATGGCTTTCTCTGCCCTGTCCTCCTAAAATCAAACCTTTCCTTTGTTTCTTGAACTTGAGACTTTGCTACTTGATGTGAATCCTGGTAGTCACCCTTTCCTAGGGTCAAACATTTCTAACCCTGATGGTGTCTCCTCATTTCTGCTAATTCTTTCCTCTCTCATACGTCTTCCTTGGAAGAGAGAACATGGATGGGAACAAGCAACTGAAATAGTTAAAGCATGCTCTTAGAAGACAGGTTTTCTGTGACTGGAAACTGCTTATAGAATTACTCAATAAGAATTATCGAGTCTCTACTCACACTGTTCCAACTGTGCCAAATATCTAGGAAGGAGACATAGGAAGGATACCCATAGACCCAGACTCTAAAGAGTTTATGATCTAATTGAACAGATGTATAAACAAGTAATTAAACCTTAGTTCCAATCTGAACTCTGTCACTAATGGTGTGGCTTTGAGGCTTAAATAGTTAAAGCACTTGTCTTTCCTATAGCATGTGAATATAAATACATGGAGAAGGAATTGGAGCCACAGAGAAGCTGCCCTTACCACTGGAGAAGGAGCCCTTGGCACAAAGAGAGGGAACAAAAATACCCTGGTTTCTCCCTTCATTCTGCCCCCCAATCTTTAGGGAATGCCTCCCATTAGCTGAATCCTGCTGGAAGCCAGCTTATCAGAACTGGGAAGTGAAGCTGGAAAAGTTTATCCTCGATTCTCTCACTCTCCCTTCAATAAAGCCAGGGGGAAAGATTTAAGGGCAAGCATGGCATTGGCACAAGCACTTGCTGTAGGTGTAGTGTGTTGGGGGGGGTAGGGAGTAGGGTTAGGGATGTGTAGTGTATATGTGCTGGAGACAGAGATGACACTGGTTAGGGACAGAAGTGCATGTGGGGGCCCTAGGAAGAGTAAGTCTAGGACAGTAGCCAGTGATTATGTTTAAGAAAACCAGATTGAAGCGATGGCAATAGGGAATCTTTGCTGATTACTGAGCAAGAGCAGTGACAAGATGTGTGATATAGTGTCCAAGCCAGGGCCTTTCAAACACTGGTGACATTTAGAGCCAAATAGGTTTAGTACTTAAAATTTAAGTGGTGGCTAGTCTCAATAATCTACCTGCTGATCTATCTGGGTAGTAAGAAATGGAAACCCATACTTTTTAAAAAAAGGATTCTGATTTTGTAGAGCAGTTTAAGTTCGAAACCTCATACCTTTCATGGCAATAATTTACGAATGCAAAGGAGACTCTCAAGAGTTTTCCTGATTTAGTCATAATTAAAATATACCTGAATTTACTCGGTAAATATAAGACAGGATTAAGTGATTATTTACAGAAATTTTTACACGGCTGCTTTGAAAATTTATAGTATCATAAAATTCAGCTCTATTTCTAATGAATTTTCTTAGCTGTCTCTGTGTAATATAAATCCGGCTATCTCAAATGACAGATCATGAAGCAGAAAAATCTGTGTATTTCTTCCCACACAGTAAATTGGTAGTGGTGAGGTTCATACTAAAGAGTTGCTGTACTAATCTACAATGTTGTTTCCTTCCCATTTATCTTGCTCACCCACTGGGTGCTGAGCTCCTCTGGGGCAAGATGTATCTTATTTTCTGATGCTCAGGACTTAGCACAATGTCTGACACACAGTAGGGTCCAAGTGCACATTTGCCAATTTGCTCTCATTTAATCAACTGCAGAATATTCTTACCAATGAGGTCGCAAGAGGATACTGTTTCTGTCTCTTCTGTTTCTCTGAGGAATTGTCCAAATGGGACTTGAAGTAGTGCTTCTGACAAAGGGTGGACTCATTTCCCCCTCTCATGCCCTCTGATCTGTATTCAGATTTCCTCTGTACCATGTAAAACTAGTCTCTACTCATGCAAAATTAGCTTCTTTGACTTCAGCATTCACATTTGTGAGCTCCCCATAGTTACATTCAGAGAGCTGTGAAGGTGAAAGAAAATCACATAGCTGGAAGCGAACGGTGATGATTAAGCATTTACTATGAGCCTGGCACTGTCAGCCATTAATCTGCTAGAACACGACTTATTCCTAGTGGAGTAACACTTTGGACTGCTTTCCAGGTGATATGGAAGCCTCACTGAATTTGAAGCTACAGGGTTAACTTCAAGGAATTTGGCTAGGTGTACTACAGATGTTGAGCTAAGTATATGAGCACCACACGCATTCAAAATTCTTTTCTTCTATTTATTTGCCATGGCTCAAAGTCCTACTGGTTCTTTCTCTGAAATATACCTTACATTTCATCCCTTCTATCCATTCCCTTTGCTCCCATATAACCACAGGCTCTCAACCCCATGCTGGATTACTGCAATAATTTTGTTATCTCTTAAACACCTATATTTCTGTCCTTCCATTTCCATACATGACTGCTAGATTTATCTTTCTGAATAATGTGCTGTAAATCTTACTTTGATTAGAATTATTGTTATAAAGTTTAGGATTTCCAACAGTGTTTCCAAGCAGTCTCAAAAATAGAACAAAATAAAAGCTAAAAACAATTTTTACTTTTTTATTTAACATTTTAATACAATGATTTTGAAAATAGCAGTATAGACATCTTTCAGAATATAGGGTATTACATCAATTTGGTAGTTTTTGTTTAATATAAAATTCATTAGTGCTCATATTTTTCTCTCCTGACTGGGATCATTAAAAAGTTTACCATAGACCAGTATTCAAAAACATTAAAATATATGTGTCCTTTAACAGGTGTTTGGAACCAAAGGCAATCTCTAAAACCAACTCCAGTAAATAGTTGAGGAATTTGGGGGTTGGGAAGGCAGGATAAAGAAAGGGAATAATTTCTCCCATAAACTCCACTGGACTAGTCTTTTTCCCTTCCTATTTCCTCCCCACCTCTCTAACCTAAGGGACTGTCCCATTGTGCCACTCAACCCCTGGAAGATTTCCATCCATCATTATCCCTGATCACATACACCCTGCCTCGCTCATCACTTAGACTGGGGTAAACAAAGATGAAAAGGCCACGTATCCCAGATCATGAGCTTTGGACTTGAGTAACTCTGTGTTAGAAATCTCAGGTCTACAGCTTAACTGTATGACAGGAAAGTTTTTTAAAATATCAGGGTAAAAATGCCTAGTACACATGGTTCTTGATATATCAAAATTGCTCAATAATTGGTAGTTCATATTATAACTATTTTAGGACATGAGAACAGGAATCGAAAAGGTGAAAATATTGTTTCAAAGCTGTTTGTAGGTGCTTAGTCATGAACAAAAAAGAATTAAAGATTCTGAGTCACCTTCTTTATTTTCTTTCTCTTGAGCCATTTTGTTGTTACTTTGTCTATTTTGTACAGAGCAGAAACTGTATTTCCTCTTACCAATATGCAGAGAATGAGTTCTGATTTTTCCTAACATCTATGTTAGTTGTCACAAGAGCTCTGACTTATTAATGGAATATGTCACATTATTTCAGAGAAACAAAAATTAACTTAAAATTCGCCCTTAATTGTTAATTTCATATATATATATATATATATATATATATATATATATATATATATATATATATGGCAAATCAAGGAGGATGGGAGCAGTCAAATCCAGGAAATAAGGATCACAGGACTAGTGGGGGAATGTCCAGTAAATCCTCAGAGGGAGGCTCAAAGGAAAGAGGTGCTGCTTAAGCAGAATAGTAAATGTCATCCTTGCTTATTTTTGCTGTTTCAGGGAGAGAAAAGACAGACTTAAATATATTCAAGGGATTAAAACAGAATGAAGTTGAGACTGTCTGGGTTATCTGACTGCTGGACTTTTTCAGTTCCACTGCATTCTAAATAGAGTCCATCTGTGCAAAGTGTTGAAAACACACACTGAGGAAACAGAGGACATGGAACCACAAAGATGCCATGGAAAACAAACCAAATTTAAGAGAGCTGAGATGCAGGGTTTATGTCCTTGAATATGTAAATATCACCTGTAAATGTCATAAAACAAGGTACATCCTGAGCCGGCACCTTATGAAAGTTAGTTTAACTCTCTTCCTGAAAAATCTGTGAATATGTGAACTTCTAAAACAAAATCTAAGAAAGCAAACATTACATTGAAACATAGTGCCAAATTTCTATTTTATTTTATTAAAAAAAATTTTATTGGAATATAGTTGCTTTACAATTTTGTGTTAGTTTCTATTGTACAGCAAAGTGAATCATCTATACCTATGCATATATCCCCTCTTTTTTGGATTTCCTTCCCATTTAGGTCACCACAGAGCACTGAGTAGAGTTCCCTGTGCTATACAGTAGGCTCTCGTTAGTTATCTATTTTACACATAGTATCAATAGTGTATATATGTCAATCCTAATCTCCCAATTCATCCCACTCCCCCCTTTCCCCCTTGGTATCCATACTATTGTTCTCTACATTTGTGTTTCTATTTCTGCTTTGTAAATAAGGTGGTCTATACCAATTTTTTTCAGATTCCACATATATGCGTTAATATATGATATTTGGTTTTCTCTTTCTGAGCTACTTCACTCTGTATGACAGTCTCTAAGTCCATCATTGTCTCTACAAATACCCAATTTCCTTCCTTTTTATGGCTGAGTAATACTCCATTGTATATACGTGCCACATCTTCTTTATCCATTCCTCTGTTGATGGACATTTATATTGTTTCCATGTCCTGGCTATTGTATATAGTGCTGCAATGAACACTGGGGTGCATGTGTCTTTTTTAATTATGGTTTTCTCAGGGTATATGCCCAGTAGTGGGATTGTTGGGTCATATGGTAGTTCTATTTTTAGTTTTTTAAGGAACCTCCATACAGTTCTCCATAGTGGCTGTATCAATTTACATTCCCACCAACAGTGCAAGAGGGTTCCCTTTTCTTCCCACCCTCTCCAGCATTTATTGTTTGTTGATTTTTTGATGATAGCCATTCTGACCAGTGTGAGGTGATATCTCATTGTAGTTTTGATTTGCATTTATCTAATAATTAGTGATATTGAGCATTTTTTCATGTGTTTGTTGGCTATCTGTATGTCTTCTTTGGAGAAATGTCTATTTAGGTTTTCTGCCCATTTTTTGATTAGGTTGTGTGTTGTTTTAATATTGAGTATGAACTGCTTGTATATTTTGGAGATTAATCCTTTGTCAGCTGCTTTGTTTGTAAATATTTTCTCCCATTCTGAGGGTTGTCTTTTTGTCTTGCTTATGGTTTTGTTTGTTGTGCAAAATCTTTTAAGTTTAATTAGGTCCCATTTATTTATTTTTGTTTTTATTCTCATTACTTTAGGAGGTGGATCAAAAAAGATCTTGCTGTGATTTATGTCAAAGAGTGTTCTGTCTATGTTTTCCTGTATGCAGAAAACTATAAGATCCTGATGAAAGAAATCAAAGACTACACAAACAGATGGAGAGATATACCATGTTCTTGAATTTGAAGAATCAACATTGTGAAAATGTCTATATTACCCAAAGCAATCTGCAGATTCAATGCAATCCCTATCAAATTCCCAAAGGTATTTTTCACAGAACTAGAACAAGAAATTTTACAATTTGTATGGAAACACAAAGGACCTCGAATAGCAAAAGCAATCTTGAGAAAAACAACAACAACAAAAAAAACCCAGAGCTGGCGGAATCAGGCTCCCTGACTTCAGACTGTACTACAGGGCTACAGTAATCAAGACAGTATGGTACTGGCACAAAAACAGAAATATAGATCAATGGAACAGGATAGAAAGCCCAGAGATAAACCCATGCACCTATGGTCACCTAATCTATGACAAAGGAGGCCAGAATATACAGTGGAGCAAAGACATTCTCTTCAGTAAGTGGTGCTGGGAAAACTGGACAACTACATGTAAAAGAACGAAATTAGAACACTCCCTAACACCATACACAAAAATAACTCAAAATGGATTAAAGACCTAAATGTAAGGCCAGACACTGTAAAACTCTTAGAGGAAAACATAGGCAAATTGTTATTTTAAATCTATATTTTAGAGTGAAGAAGCTTTATCTAATAGAGTATTGATTTGTCCAATATCTAACCTGAGATATTTACATAATAGTATGTTTCTTTAAATGTGTGTGTCCCATACATTATCAAAGTGACTGACAGTGAAGACTGGAATGTGAGAGAAATACTGGTGGGTCATTTCCTCACCCAGGAGAAAAGTTGCAAAGTGTGAAAAACAAGTCTTAGGAGAAAGAGCTGGAGTGAAGGCAAAGAGAGACAATCACTTAGATCAGATAATTAGCTGAATGGAGATAGCTCATACTTATGACTTTTACTCTCCTGGAACTCTAGGTCATTTGGATAAACTGTGGTGTCCTAGGTCAAACTTGGGAAGAATGGAAGTGAGGGACCACAACTAGAAGAGGAACACAGAACTGTGAGCAGCTTAGAACACTGCACTGGAAACAAGTAAATGTTAAGCCCTCAAGGTAGTTGTGGGTGATGCAGAAAAGTAGGATGGGATTAGAAGACATTTGTGATGTGCTTAGATCTACACTGGATGGTTCCCCCTGGTGACTTGAAAGTACCATTACAGCATCTTCTCAATCATCTTCTATCTGTTACTGATAGAGGAGTCACCTCACTGGACACTCATCCCTGCCTATGAGCCATTCAGGGCCATCCTTAACGCTTTTCCATCTCAAATCTTAACATATATTATCATTCTAAGATTTAGTTATGAAAAGAATGGATAAGAAAAACCTAAGCTAGAGGACTACAAAATGAAAATTTGTTGGAAAATTTCTGTGACATTTCTGTATTAGTAAAATGAGAATTTGAGGCTGTTATTAAGGTAGGTTAGACCACTGAATTTCCTCTTACAGTGTATGTGTAAAGGAAAATTAGGTTTTAAACATATTTTTGTTTGGTAGTTGGTTTAATTATCAATTTCATTTTGCTCAAAAGGGTTTAATATAAAGGTAAGAATGACTTCTGGAAAACATTCTTAGCTTAGATCATACCATCTTAGAGTTATAAGGCTCTTAGAAATAAAGTAATCCAACATTTTAATTTTGTAGTGGAGAGAGAAAAGGCCCCAAAAGATGAAAGAGACTTAGACAAAGTCATATAACCCATTCATTTATTCCTATTTTAATGGTCTATAATGTGCCAAGTATGTGTACCAGATAATGACAAAGAATACAGGTATTCTCTGCCCTACCTCAGTGACCTTAATACTAAACTCCAGGTTCTGGGTACACCTTGAAGCCCCTCAATCCTTCTGGTTACACCATCTTCTTCAGAGGAAAATGGTGCCAGGTTGTTCTTAATGTATAAAGAATTAACTAATTGCAATCTGCCTGCCTGGCTATTGGATCAAGTTAAAGGAAATCTATATCAGGTGGCGCAGTCCAATTTGAAATGCCTGGACACTATCAAATTTGTTCTTCAGCAAGGATAGATACTAGAAAAAAGTAGGTGGTTAATGCAAGCTTTGTTGACCACTTTGGAGAGCACTAGACTCAGATTGGCTATATGGAGATAAGGAGATTCCCTGATTTTGTCCCCATAGTGAACGCAAGGTGAAACAATAATATACTATTGTCTGAAGGTACCACAGTTTATTTATCCATTCACTTACTGAAGTACATCTTGATTGCTTCTAAGTTTTGATAATTATGAAAAAACATGCATGTACAGGTTTTGTGTGAACATAATTTTTCAACTTCTTTGGGTAAATACCAAGGAGCATGATTGCTGTATCATATGGTAAAAGTATGTTTAGTTTTGTTAAAAAATGTCTAAGTGTCTTCCAGAGCAACTGTACCATTTTGCATTCCTACGAGCAATGAATAAGAGTTTCATTGCTGCACATCCTAGCCAGCATTTGGTGTTGTCAGTATTCTGGACTTTGGCCATTCTAATAGGTATGCAGTGGTATTTCTTTGTTTTTAAATTTGCATTTCCTTGATGACATGTGATGTGGAGTACCTTTTCAGAGGCAAATGCTTATTTTCCATCTGTATATATTCTTGGGTGAGGTGTCTGTTAAGGTCTTTGGGTCATTTTAAAATTGGGCTACTTGTTTAAAAGTTCTTCGAGTTTTTTGGATAACAGTCCTTTATCAAATATGTCTTTTACAAATATTTTCCCCCAGTCTGTGGCTTGTCTTTTTATTCTTTTGATGATGTCTTTTGCTGAGCAGAGATTTTAAATTTTCATGAAGTCCAGCTTATCAATTTTTTCTTTCATAGATCATGACATTGATGTTATATCTAAAAATTCATCACCAAACCCAAGGGCATCTAGATTTTCTCGTGTTATTTTCTATGAGTTTTATAGGTTTGTATCTTATATTTAGGTCTGTGATTCATTTAATTTTCATGCAGAATGAAAATTTTTCTTTAGATTTATTATCTTTTTGCATGCAGATGTCTAGTTGTTCCAGCAGCATCTGTTGAGAAGAACTTCTTTTCTCCATTGCTTTTGCCCCTTTGTCAAAGATCAACTGACTACATTAATATAAATCTATTTCTAGACTCCCTATTTGGTTCCATTGATCTATTTGTCAATTCTTTCATGATTACCATACTGTCTTGATTGTTACAACTTTATAGTAAGTTTTGAAGTTGGGTAATATCAGCCCTCGAACTTTGTTCTTATCCTTCAATATTGCTTTGGTTATTCTGAGTTTTTGCCTCTCTATATAAACTTTAGAATGGTTGTTGATAGCCATAAAATAGCTTGCTGAGTTTTTAATTGGGATTGCATTGAATTTATAGATCAAGTTGGGAAGAAATGACATTTTGACACTATTGAGTCTTCCTATCCATGAGCATGGAGTATATCTCCATTTATTTACTTCTTTGATATCTTTCATCAGTGTTTTGTAGTTTTCCTCATATAAATCTTGTACATATTTTGTTAGATTTATATCTAAGTATTTTTTTGAGGGATGCTATTGTAAATGGTATTAGTTTCTTAATTTCAAATTTCACTTGTTCATTGTTGGTATACAGGAAAACAATTGATTTTTGTATATTAACCTTGTATCCTGTAACCTTGCTCTAATTGTTTATTAACTATAAGAGTTTTATGGTCAATTCTTTGAGAATTTCTTCATAGATGACCATGTCATCTGCAAACAAAGAGTTTTACTTCTTCCTTCTCATCTTTATACCTTTTATTTCCTTTTGTTGTTTTATTGCATTAACTGGGACCTCAATGTGATGTTGAAAAGCATGGTGAGAGGGGATATCCTGTCTTGTTCATGATCTTAGTGGGAAAGATGTAATATTTTTCTACCATTAAATATGGTGTTAGCTGGAGATTTTTTTGTACATATTCTTTAACAAGTTGAGAAAGTTCCCCTCTATTCCTAGTTTACTGACAGTTTTTGTCCTGAATGGGTATTGGTTTTTCTCAAATGCTTCTTCTGCATCTATTGATATGATCAAAAATTTTTTCTTTGTTAGCCAGTTTATGTGATGAAATTACATTAATGATTTTGAATGTTGAACCACTCTTGGATACCCTGGATAAATCCCACTTGGTCCTAGTGTATAATTCTTTTCATATATTGTTGAAATCAAGTTGGTGATATTTTGAGGATTTTTTTGAGGATTTTTTGTATCTATGTTCATGAGAGTTTGCTCTGTAGTTTTTTTTTTTTTCTTGAAATATCTTTGGTTTTTTCTACAATCTTCTGAAAGAGATTGTAGAGAATTGGTATAATTCATTTATGAAGTGTTTGATAGAATTCAACAGTGACCTATCTTGGCCTGTATATTTTTTTTAGGAAGGTTACTTATTATTTATTAAATTTCTTTATTAGATATAGGCCTATTCATACTATCTATTTCTTCTCGTATGAATTTTGGAAAACTGTGTCTTTCAAGGTTATCTACATTATCAAATTCATGGGCATCGAGTTATTTAGAGTAGTTCTTTTTTTTTTTTTTAGGTTGATAATATAACATTTACTAAAATAATGCTATGGGTTAATAGAAAAAACAAGGAACCAAAGATTTAAAATGCAAGCTATGCAAAATCCCAACTAAAACCCAAAAGTATCTAATGTGTTCATACATTAGTTAACTAAAAGCCCAAAAAGACAAGACACCCAATATAATAAAACACTGCAAAACAATTGGCATTTTTCAGTTAACAAAACTGTGGATTTTTAATTTTTTATCCTTAATCAAGAAAAAATTCCTTTTGAATGTTATATGACACATATAAAACCGGATAGAAAATATATTATAAATGTGGAATAATGGATGTAAATAAATCATGTTCCATGTTTCTTATATGCTATAGCTTGGTTATAGTACATGCATAACATGAAATTACTAAGATAATAAAGAATATACAAAAATACATGTGAGCTATATGGTAACATACAAGCAACACTCCATCTACCCATTCTAAAAAATTACATAATACTGTCAGAAAAAAATGTTCATAGTATTTCTTGATTATTCTTTGAATGTCCATGGGATCAGCAGTGATGTTCTCCCTTACATTTTCTTTTTCTTTTCTTTTTTTATTAAAATATAATTGATTTACAATATTATATTAGTTTCGGTGTACAATGTAGAGAGTCAATGTTTTTATAGAATATACTCTCTTTAAAGTTATTATAAAATATTGGTTATATTCTCTGTGCTGTACAATATATCCTTGTATCTTATTTTATACATAGTAGTTTGTATTTTTAATCCCCTACCTCTATTTTGCCCCTCCCCATCCCTCTCCCCACTGGTACCTACTAGTTTTTGCTCTGTGAGTCTGTTTCTGTTTTGTTATATTCATTCATTTCTTATATTTTTTAGATACCATAAAAGTGATAACATACAGTATTGTCTTTCACCGTCTGACTTATTTCACTAAGCTTAATACCCTCTAGGTCCATCCACATTATTGCAAATAACAAAATTTCATCTTTTAAAAAGTGACTGAGTAGTATTCAATTTTATATCTGTATATATATATATATATATATACATATATAATATATATATATATAATTTCTTCTTTATCCATTTATCTATAGATGGACACCTAGGTTACTTCCTTATCTTGGCCATTGTAAATAACACTGCAATGAACATTGGGGTGCATGTTTCTTTTCAAATTTTTGTTTTTGTTTTCTTCAGATATATACCAAGGAGTGAAATTGTTGAACTCTATAGTAGTTCTATTTTTAGTTCTTTGAGAAACCTCCATACTGTTTTCCATAGTGCTGCATCAATTTACATTCCCACCAACAGTGTACGAGGGTTCACTTTTCTCAACATCCTCTCCAACATTTGTTATTTGTGTTCTTTTTGATGACAGCCATTCTGACAGGTATGAGGTGATATCTCATTGTGGTTTTGATTTGCATTTCCCTGATAATTAGCAAGGTTGAATATCTTTTTCATGATTATTATTTTTTATTGATGCATAGTTGCTGTACAATATTCTGCAAGTTATAAGTGTACAATATAGACATTCACAATTTTTAAAGGTTATACTCCATTTATAGTTATTATAAAATATTGGCTATATTCCCCCAGGTGTACAGTATATCCCTGTAGCTTACTTTTACCTAGTAGTTTGTACCTCTTAATCCCCTATGCCTATATTGTTCCTCCCCCATCTGTCTCCCTAATGATAACCATGTTTGTTCTCTATATCTGTGAGTCTGCTTCTGTTTTGTTTATTTGATATTTTGTTGTATTTTTTAGTTTCCACATATAAGTGATATCATACATTATTTGTCTTTCTCTGTCTTATTTCACATAATGCCCTCCAAGTCTATCAAGGTTGAGTATGTTTTCATGTTGCCGTTGGTCATCTGTATATCTTCTTGAAAAATATTTATTCTGGTTTTCTGCACATTTTTTAATCAAGTTGTTTGGTTTTTTTGAAAATGGAGTTGTATGAACTCCTTACCTATTGTTGATATTAACCCCTATCAGACATACCATTTTCAAAAATATTCTCACATTCAGTAGGTTGTCTTTTCATTTTATCAATCATTTCCTCTGGTGTGCAAAAGGATTTAAGTTTAACTATGACCCATTTGTTTATTTTTACTTTTGTTTCCTTTGTCTGAGAAAGATCAGAAAATATTGCTATGACTTATGACAAAGAGTGTTCTGCCTATGTTTTCTTCTAAGAGTTTTATGGTTCCTCGTCTTACATTTATGTCTTTAACTCATTTTGAGCTTACTTTTGTATATGGTGTCAGAAAATGTTCTAATTTCACTTTTTTACATGTGACTGTCAAGTTTTCTCAGCACCACTTATTTAAGAGACTGCTTTTCCCCATTGTATATTTTTGCATTCTTGTCATAGATTAATTGACCATAAGTGTGTGGATTCATGTCTGGGATCTCTGTTCTGATATAGTGACCTTTGTGTTTGTTTCTATGTCAGCACCATATGGGTTTGATTGGGTAGCTTTATAGCCTGAAGCCAGGAAGCAACGCATCCAGCTTTGTTCTTTTTTCTCAAGTTTTCTTTGGCTACTCAGGGAATTTTGTGGTGCCATATAAATTTTAAAATTAATTCTTCTAGTTCTGTGAAAAATGTCATGGATATTTTGATAGGGATGCATTAAATCTGTTGATTGCTTTGGGCAGTATGTACATTTTAAAATATTAATTCTTCCATGAGCACAGGATATCTTTCCATTTCTTTGCATCGCTTCCAGTTTCCTTCATTAATGTTTATAATTTTCAGAGTATAGGTCTTTCACTCTGTGGTTAAGTTTATTCCTAGGTATTTTATTTTTTTGTTGTAATTCTAAATGGGATTTGTTTTCTTACTTTCTCTTTCTGACAGTTCATTATTAGTGTATAGAAAAGCAGCAGATTTCTGTATATTAATTTTGTATCCTGCAGTTTACTAAATTCATTTATTAGTTCTAATCATTTTTTAGTGGCAACTTTAGGGTTTTCTGTATATAGTATCATGTCATCTGCAAATACTGATAGTTTTACTTCTTCCCTTCTAATTTGGATGTCTTTTATTTCTTTTTATTATCTGATTGCTGTGGATAAAACTTTCAATACTATGTTAAATAGAATTGGTGAGAGTGGGCATCCTTGTCTTGTTCTTGAATTTATTGGGAAGCCTTTCAGCTTTTCACTGTTGAGTATGAAGTTGGCTGTGGGTTTGTCATAAATGACCTTTATTATGTTGACATATGTTCCCTTTATAGCCACTCTGATGAGAGTTTTTATCATGAATGGATGTTGAATTTTGTTAAATGCTTTTTCCGTGTCTATTGAGATAATCATGTGATTTTTATCCCTCCTTTGTTAATGTGGTGTATCACATTTATTCATTTGCAGATATTGAACTACTCTGCATACCTGGAGTAAATCTCACTAGATCATGGTATATGATCCTTTCTATATGTTGTTGAATAGGATTTGCTAATACTCTGTTGAAGATTTTTGCACCTATATTCATCAGAGATATTGCCCTTATAATATTCTTTTTTTTTTGTAGTGCCTTTGTCTGTTTTTTTTGGTATCAGGGTAACTGAAGCCTCATAGAATGAATTTGGGAGTGTTCCCTCCTCTTCAATTTTTTGGAATGGTTTGGGAAGAATATGTATTACCTCTTCTTCATATGTTTAGTAGAATTCTCCTTTGAAGCTGTGCAGTCCTGGGCTTTTGTTTGCTGGAATTTTTAAAATTACTGATTTGTTTCACTACTGGTGATTGGTCTGTTCATATTATCTATTTCTTTCTGACTCAGTTTTGAAGAGTTTAGTTTTATAGGAACTTATCCATCTTTTCTAGATTGTCCAATTTGTTGACCTATAACTATTTTTAATATTCTCATGATTTTCTTGTATCTCTGTGGTATCAATTGTAATTTCTTTTCTTTCATTTCTTATTTTGTTAATTTGAATCCTCTCTTTTTTTCTTGATGATTCTGGACAGATGCTTATCAATTTTGTTTTTCTTTTCTAAAAACCAGTTCTTGGTTTCCTTAATCTCTTTCTTTCTTTCTTTCTTTCCTTCCTTCTTTCTTTCTTTCTTTCTTTCTTTCTTTCTTTCTTTCTTTCTTTCTTTCTTTCTTTCTTTCTTTCTTTCTTTTGGAGGGGCTCTATTTTATCTATTTCTGCTCCAATCTTCATTATTTCCTTACTTCTGCTGGCTGTGTTTGTTATTTTTTTCTAATTCCTTTACATGGTAGGATAGGGTGTTTATTTGAGATTTTCCTTGTTTCTTGAGGTAGGCTTGTATTGCTATGAACTTCCCTCTTAGAATTGCTTTTGCTATGTCCCATAGGTTTTGGATTGGTGTGCTTTCATTTTCATTTGTCTCTAGGTATTTTTTGATTTCCTCTTTGATTTCTTCAGTGATCCATTGGTTGTTTAGTAACATATTGTTTAGCCTCCACGTGTCCAAGTTTTACAGTTTTTTTCTTGTAGTTTATTTCTAAGCCACTCCATCTTCTTAAACATTTCTTACAGGGCAATTCTATTGCTAAAAAAATTCCCTCAATTTTTGTTTGGGAAACTTCATTTTCCTTTGCTTTTGAAGGATAATTACACAGGGTACAGAATTCTAGGTTGGTAGTTTTCTTCTCTCAATACTTTCCATATTTCACTCCACTCTTTTCTTGCTTACATGATTTCTGAGGAGCTGGATATAGTTTTTATCTTTGTTCCTCTATAGATAAGGTATTTTTTCCTCTGGCTCCTTTCTGTATTTTTAACTTATCTTTGATTTTCTGTAATACAAAAATCATATGCCTAGATGTTGGGGGGTTTGTTTATTTGTTTGCATTTACCTTACTTGTTGTTCTCTGCAATTCCTGGATCTGTGGTTTGATGTCTATCATTAATTTGAGGACATTTTCAGTTGTTATTATATTAGATATTTCTTCTTTCCTTTCTCTCTTTTTTCTTCTGGTATTCCCATACCACATATGTTACACCTTTTGTAATTGTCCCATAGTTCTTGCATATTCTGTTCTGATTTTTTTCAGTCTCTTTTCTGTTTGCTTTTCATTTTTTGGAGTTTCCTACTGAGATATGTTTAAGCACAGAGATTCTTTCCTTTGCTGTTTTCAGTTTACTAATAAGCTCATCAAAGGCATTCTTAATTTCTACTCTGGTGTTTTTGATCTCTAGCATTTCTTTCTGGTTCTTACTTAGAATGTCTATCTCTCTGCTTATGTTTCCATATTGCAGCTGAATCTGGCCTCTGTACCACTGAATTAAATCTTGGAGAAAGAGTTTTGGGTGAAGTAGAAAAGAATAGTTTTATTGCTTTGCCAGGCAAAGGGGGCCACAATGGACTAATGCCCTCAAAACTGTATGTCCCAAACTGGAGGGGATAGTGAAAAGTTTTATAGTAATGGTTAAAAGAGGGCACTATCAGCTTGTGGATATTCTTTTGATTGGCTGGTTGTGAGGTAAATGGGAGTCAGCATCATCGTGCTTGAGGGCAGCATACTGTTAATTTCACCCACCTGATGGGGGTTTCAGTATCCCCAAAACAGCTCGAAGATATTGTTATGTATATCCCTTGATGGGGAACCAGGACCTTGCCCCAAGGCTGCACTGTTGTTTCCCTTGACTGTTTCCTTGTTCCCACATCCCCTTCCTTTCCTAATTAGTAATGGCTTGAACCTACTCCTTGGAACTCAGGGACGGCCATGGAGGCTGAATGAAGACTATTTTCTGTAATCAAGAAATGGTGGACACAGAAAGGCTTTTGTACCCAGGAGCCCCACATGTTCCTGCTCAGTATCAATATTGCTTTATATTTATCCATTACAGCCCTTAGCATAGTAACCATATTTATTTCCTGGTCTGATAATTCCAATATCCCTGTCATATCTGAGTCTGGTTCTGATGCTTGCTCTGCCCCTTTAAACTCTTTTCTTGTCTGTTAGTATGTCTTGTAATTTTTTTTCTTCATAGCTGGACATAGTGTATGGGGTAAGTAGAATGGTTGTAAATAGGTCTTCAGCAATGTAGTGGTGAGATGTGGGGGAGGAGGGGAAGTGTTCTACAGTCCTGTCATTAGGTCTGAGTCTTTTAGTGAGCCTTTACCTCTGGAATGTGAACTTCACACAGGATTCTCAGTTCTCGTCACTTCTTAGGCTTTCCATCCCCCCACTCAGGTGAGACAGGATGAGTGGAGTGGACTGGAATACTGGGATACCATATTCCAGTTCACTCCAGTCATCTCCCATATAAAGGCTAGAGGAAGTTGGAGTTGAGTATTTCCTTTTTTCCACATGGAAGACTAGATCCAGCTGGAGTCAAGTATTTCCCTTCCCCCAGGTCAGTTAGGCTCTGATAAATCACCAGCAGATTAAGTTCTGGTTAACTAGTTTCTCCTGAGGTCAGACCTTATTAAGAAGAAAAGAATGCTCTGGAATATTTTTTAAATGGTTTCCCTTCCACTTCCTCTGCAGGGAGCACTGGAGGATTTTCTTCCATATTTACCATGAGAACCTGATAGAGTTTCAGAAGGTAAAATTCACAAAAATGTGGGGGCCTCCTGGTGATTGGCTTTCCTGAAGGTTGAATCTCTCATACTGCCCACACCAAGCAGCAATTTGTTAATTGCAGTTTAGATTTTCCTACTCCACCACTGGTTCCCATGGAAGTTCCTGCTCCAGTGAGTATAATTCTCTGTATTTGCTCCTAGGTCTCTTCAATTTAGGGGAGCAGCAGTTCACCCTGTGAGCTCACTTCTTTTATGGATCTAAGAAGAGTTGTTAAGTTTTCAGTTTGCTCAGCTTTTTATTTGTTGTTAGGATGCAGTGGTTTTTTCCAAGGTCCTTAAAGGCTGGACCAGAAACTGAAAGACTCAATACATTTTAAACAAATATATTGGACAAATAATGTTTGACTGAGGACCATCTTGACTTGGATTTGAAAGGGTGATCAAGGATATCCAGACAAATAAAATTTAAAAGAATTTTTCCCAAACTGAACAAAACCAGGTTCTTAGTCTAATTTACAGATGTTTAATATACTCACAGAGTTTACATCCCTGTCTATTTCCACTACATATAGCAGGAGGCAGTAATCACCCTGGAGAGGGCCCACTGGAGGAAATGTTGTGTTATAAAAATAAACTTTCCACCTTTTTATTTTCTCAGTAACTGACAGAAACTGAGTTATCTTTGGAACATAAAGCCTTTTAAAATGTATTTCAGGAATATTTTGGTATCATTCAGCTGGGAAAAAACAAATTTTCTCTCTCCATATTTCCCTCCAATTCCCAGGGGGCTTCTAGGGCAGAATCACAGACTAAAAATAGCTTAGACTAATTTAGGCTCAGTTAGGCAAGCTATTCATCCTGTTGTGCATAGCTGCTTTTTTTTTCCTTTTTGAACATTTAGTCATTCCATTAATGTTATGAAAGCATCTATGTGGTATGAACAAGACTGCTGTACATATTGAGTCACTTCCTTGAAAGTAATGCTCAGAATTCAACTTTTGTTGAGCATCTATATTTGTCTTTCCAACTGCATTTTGTTACACACTGTTACCACATTATAACCACAAATCCTTTATCATCTGCCTAGTTACTGAACAACATATTCAATTATGCAAACAAGTACATTCTCAACATCTAAATATTTTGGTTGTAACTGAAGAAAATTAAATAGTTTTATACATTTCCCTTTCTTTAATTTCTGGGTTTCATAGGTCACTGTATATTGAGTATTTGCATCTAGATGTTTCTGTAGTTTTCCCCTACACATATAGAGTTTATTTGAGTGAAGATACTTTCTTCATTTCTTCCTTGCACACTGTGATCATTATTCATTAATGTTTCATCCATGCTTAGGTTTCTTATTCATTATATCTTTCAAGTTCTTCCTTGAAATTTTCTTCAATTTATCTAAAAGATGTCTATCCTCTCTATTTCTTCATATGGCTTTTTATGAACATCAGTTTGTGATTCTTTCAGTGTGTAGAATAGCTGTAAAGACTAATGACAGGTGTGTACTTTCCATGGTTAAGTACTTTCTGGTTATGCACTCTCTTAACCATGTTTTAAGTTAACTCTTCCATCTTTCAGCAACTTCTAAGTCTTGCATCACTTCATCACCCTTGTCCCCAACAAGTGTCAGGTTCTGGGGTGCATTATATTTTGCTAAATTAATAAAGGGTAAAGTGGTTGAATTGGTAAGACCCAAGGCATATTTTTAATTTGGCAAATAATCCTTGAGTACTAATTACATGCCAGGCATTATTCTCTGGGCACTAAGAATTCATCAGTAAAATAGAAAAAGTGCCTGTACTCAAGGATCTCATAATCCAGTCAGGGAGACAGCCAATGAACAAATTAGCATTAGCTATAAAGAAAATTGGGAAAACAGGATAAAGAGTGATATCCTGAATTTCTTTTTCATTGGATACACATTTTTAACTTTGATATTCAGGGAGGGCTTCCCTGATGAGGTAACAATTAAGCAGAGACATGAATGAAGGCAAGGAGTCAGCTGTGTAGGTATCTACAAGGAGGAGCATTTCAGATGGAGGGAGCAGGATGGCCAAAGGCTGGAAGGCAGAAGTGCTCTTGGCATGTTTGAAGAAGAGCCAAGAAAGGAAGTGGAAATGCAGAACCACATTGGCCAGTCTCTGAAGCGATCATATCTGCTAATACCTCCTTGCCAAAGCAAGTAATACAGCCAACCTCAGAATCAAAGAATGAGAAAATTGACTCTGCCTCTTTAGCAGGAGAAATTACAAAGGTATATGGCAAAGGGCATAGACAGAAAAATGGATGAAAAATTGACATTATCGGGCTTCCCTGGTGGTGCAGTGATTGAGAGTCCGCCTGCCAATGCAGGGGACATGAGTTTGTGCCCCAGTCCGGGAAGATCCCACACGCGGAGCGGCTGGGCCTGTGAGCCATGGCCGCTGAGCCTGCGCATCCAGAGCCTGTGCTCCGCAATGGGAGAGGCCACAGCAGTGAGAGACCTGCGTACCGAAAAAAAAAAAAAAAAAAAAAAAAGACATTATCTTAGGTAATCTTTACTCACACCCCTAATTATTCACTTAGAGTAAAAAAAAAAAAAAAAAAAAAACAGGAATTAAAAGATGAATGATCTTTTGAGTGTTTTCCTTTAAATTACTAATGCACCAAATAGCTTGTTTGATTTTTTAATATTAAATCCTCCTTACATTCTTAGGATAAAGTCAATTTGTTCATGATGGACATGATATTTATGTGTTTATGTTTTTGGTTTGCTTTTATGTGTTTGGGCTTCTGGATGGAATTCTGGAGATACAATGCATAATAAGTGAGATTGGCCTGCAATTTTCTTTCTTACATTGTCTAGTTTGTTTTGATATTAAGACTATGTTGGTCCCATGAAAGTAGTTGGAAAGTACCCTTTTTTACTATTCTGTGTATAAGTTGGTTTCAGATTGGACTCAATGTTTCTTGAAATGTTTGGTAGAATTTTCCTATGAAGTCATTTGGTACTGTTTTCTCTATGGTACACTTTTTTTTTTTTTTTTTTTTTCCTTTTTGCGTTATGTGGGCCTCTCACTGTTGTGGCCTCTCCCGTTGCGGAGCACAGGCTCCAGATGCGCAGGCCCAGCGGCCATGGCTCACAGGCCCAGCCGCTCCGCGGCATATGGGATCCTCCCAGACCGGGGCACGAACCCGTATCCCCTGCATCGGCAGGCGGACTCTCAACCACTGCGCCACCAGGGAGGCCCTCTCTATGGTACACTTTTAAATGCTGATTCAATTATTTAATACTATAGGACTAGTAAGAGTTCCTATTTCTTCTTGTGTTAGTTGTTTTTTTTTGTTTGTTTGTTTGTTTTTGCGGTACGCAGGCCTCTCACTGTTGTGGCCTCTCCCGTTGCGGAGCACAGGCTCCAGACGCGCAGGCTCAGCGGCCATGGCTCACGGGCCCAGCCGCTCCGCGGCATGTGGGATCTTCCCGGACCAGGGCACGAACCTGTGTCCCCTGCATCAGCAGGTGGACTCTCAACCACTGTGCCACCAGGGAAGCCCCTTGTGTTAGTTTTGATAAGTTGTATTTTTCAAGGATTTTGTAGCTTTCATATGGTTATAACTTTGTTAATAATATTTTTTTCCATTAGTGTCTGTAGGAGGTACAGTGATATTCCTTTTTGCAATTCTAGAATTGCTTTTTTTGCCCTTTCTCTCCTTTTCTTGATAAGTCTTGCATTAAGTTTATAAATTTTATAAATTTTTTTAAAAATTGGATTTTTTATTTTATATTTACATTGAATTTTATTCCTTTATTTTCTGATCTCATTTATTTCCTTCTACTTTCTTTGGAATCATTTTGCTTCTGTTTTTATTACACCTTCGGATGGGTGCTTCAATCATTAATTTTTCATCACTCTCCTTTTGTAGTATATGAATTTAAAGCTGAATTATCCTCTAAATACTGCCTTAGCTTCACCTCTTAAACTATGAAATGTATTTGTGTTAGTAAGATAGGATGGGTTATTAATCCAAAGATCAGTGTCTCAGCATAGTAAAGATTTATTTTTCACTCATGTATGAGTCTAATGTGGGTCAAGTAGATCTCATGGACCAGTCTCCAGGTGGTCACTGAAAAACCCAGGCTCCTTCCATCTTAACATATGCCAACAAAAACTCCTGCTCTGAGAGAGTCACTATGGACAAGAATTTAAGAGTAAGAGGGATTTATGGCTAGGTATTGAAGTGTCATACATAATTCCCACCTCTGTTCCATTGGTTAGTGTTCTAGTTACTGAAGCTGCATAACAAACTACCCCAAAACTTAGTAGCATGAAATCACCATTTTATTACATTTACAGATTCTGTGGGTCAGGTATTCCCACAGGGTGCATCAGGAATAACTTGTCTCTGTTTCACAAAGTCTGGGGCCCCAGTTGGTAAAACTTGATGGCTGGGAGTCACTTCAAGGCTCAGGACTGAAATCGTGACTCCATGCATATGTCTGGCTGTTGGTGCTGGTTGTCATCTGGGACTTTCAGCCAGAATACCTGCCTCTAGCCTTTCCACGTGGTCTGTGTTCTTCACAGCATGAAGGTCTCAAGGTATCTGGACTTCCAGTAGGGTCACTCCAAAGGCAAGTGACCCAAGAGAGTTAAGTGGAAACAGAAAGGCCTTTTCTTACCTTGTCTTGGAAGTTACTCATCATTGTTTTTGCTGCAGTCTAATGGTTATAAGTGAGTCATTAAAGTTGATCCCAATTCAAGGGGAAGGGGCATAGTCCCCATATATTAATTGGAATAGTGTAAATTAATGTACAGAAATGTTTAGAACCCCCTCATAGTCAGTTACATGACGCTTAAGTACAGAAGAATCTGACAAGTGTTACTTTCTTACATTCTCAGAAAGAGGAAAATGAAACAGAGTTTGGTGAATATATCACAAGTAGATGCAGCAGGATATTTTATCATTTATTAAAAAACCATTATGAGCTCCTCTTTGACTGATATTTTAATATTTCAGGTATGTTTATAAAGGGTATGTTCTACAGTCTGTGCAGGGGTTAGCAATTTTTTTCTCTGAAGAGCCAAATAGTAAATATTTTAGGCTCTGTGGGCCACATATGGTCTTTGTAACAAATTTTTCTTTATTTTTTCACAATTCTTTTAAAGTGCAAAAACCATTTTTAGCTCACATTTTATTCAAAAACAGGTCACAGGCAGAATTTGGCCCAGTTTACTGGCCCCTGCTCCAGTTCATTGCTCTATATATGACTATTAGGTCAAGCTTGCCAATTGTGTTCAACTTACATCTTTCAATAAAGAAACATTTTCCATGTCAAACATCAGAAGAGGCATGTTAAAATCTCTGAGACTGTGGATTTATTTCTATTTGTAGTTCTATTAGTTTTTGCTTTATACATTTTGAGGCTTTATAGTTGAGAATTTTTATATAAGCAATATCTGCTTAACATCAGTAATATGCCCATGGAAAATGACGTTATATGTAAAAACACGAATGGGAGCCAATTTATCATTATTTTAATGGAAAAAAACTATAATGCATCTATGTCAATGGCAAACTCAACCAATTTCCTAAAATGTTACTAAAACACAGTAAAAAACTTATTTGTAACTATCTATATGGGTATAAACTAACATGTTAGGCTACAAAATGTTCAAAACACTATGTCCTAATCACCAAAAAACTAATTTATTTGTTAACCAATATCTGCTTTGTATGAAGTAACAGTCTCTTTTAGCACCAATAATACCTCAGGTAAATATTGCCTTTGTTGACACTCTGAATGTTTTTCAAAACATCTACTTTTATAGCACAAAAATAATGTTACAGATCAATATCTCTTGTGAATATTGGTGTAAAAATCCTAAATAAAATATTAGCAAGCAAAATTCTGCACCATATTTAGAACATAATATATAATGATCAAGTGGAATTTATTCTGGTACTGCAAGAATGGTTCAGTATTAAGATATCCATTAATATAATGGACCACATTAATACATTTCAGGATAAAAGTCATATGATTATCTCCATAGTTACTTGGAAAGCCTCTTCTTAAAAAATGCAAAAACTCAAGAAAATAGAAATTAATGGACATTTTTCCTTAGCATGTGCACGTGTGCACACACAAGCACACATTTGTATGTATTTGTATTTAATCTACATTACTACTGACAATGTACTTTTGGTGTTAACCAATGTAATTAGATAACAGGAAACAACTAGAGTAATAGAAATTTGAAAAAAAATAGAAAATCTCTCTCTAGTTCAAATGATATGATGATATTCCTAGAAAACTCTAAAGAATTCGTGATAAACTGAAAGAATAAAAGAATTCAGTAAAGTATCAGGATATAAAATTAACCTAGAAATCAGTGGACTTCATGTAAGCAAAAATATCTGTTGAAATAATGTAATGGAAGATAAACCATATTCAAAATAGGTTGATAACATTTTAAAACGGGATTGTGTTTAGAAAGAAATGTGTAAAAATTATATGAAGAAAACTTTAAAACGATTCTACAAGACACAAAACTAGACACAAGCAAATAAAAAGGCATCCCTTGTATTTGACTATAACTTAGAGTCATAAAGATGTCAGTTTTGCTTAAGTTAATTTATAATTGTAATGTGATCCCAATAAAAATACCAACAAATATTTTTTTCTGGAGTCAGAAAAGTTGATACCAAAGTTCATATGGAAAAATAAGCATACAAGAATAGCTAGGAAAACACAGAAAAGAACAGCTAAGAGAACGGACTAGTCTTACGATATATTAAAATATACTATAAATCCTCTGTAGTTAAAATAGTTTGGAACTCGCATATGAATAAACAAACATTAACGGAATAGAATAGCAAGTCTGGAAATAAACCCAAGTACACATGAAAATTTAATATATGATAAAGATGGTATCTAAAATCACTGGGACACTAGTGAAGTTTTTACTAAATGGTGCTGCAATAAGTGGATAGCCATGTGGAAGAATATAAAAGTAAATCCATATCTCATACCATACATGACAATAAACTCCAAAATGGACCAGATATTTCAGTATAAAAATATAGTCATTCAGGTACTAGAAAGGGTAACCTCCTCTACACCCATACAATCTGTGACTCAAATCCCAGATTTGATAAAATTTAAAGAAGTTGTACCACTGCCTTCTGGCCCTCTAGGGAGAAATCACTGTTTAACTGAACTGTTGTTTCCCTGTGTATAGCATATAATTTTCCACTGGCTCCTTTCAAGATTGTCTCCTCATTTTTGGTTTTTAGCAGTTAAGCTATGATGTGGTTACTTCTATACTGCAAATTAAATTCTTATCAGACTCAAACCTCCCAAATGTAACAACTATTAACTCTGGACAAAATACAAAAATATACAAAGGCACTTCAGAGTGAATGAATAACTCACTCAGGATTTTTTTAGGAGAGTGAAAACTTGAAAGAAGAGGATCACACACAGCAAGTTTTCCCCTTGTACAGCTTTTATCTGAGAACAGGCCAAAACAGCCACCAAGTAGGGTGGGTAAACCTCCAAGACTGTAGAACAGAGAACAGAATTCAGGGCTATCTCAGACGCTGGGAAGTCAGGGGAGAGCCCTGAAGTAGAGAGCCAGTGTGGGGTAATTTTCAAATTATGTGAGTGAACTCTAGCCAAGTCTTTGTATGGACCTTGAACTATGCATACATGGAGCAGATTCATAGTAACAATTACATATAAAAGAATTGAACTGAGATTTGAGTTGCCACCCAGGAGAAATTGTTCGCAATTTAATTTTGATCAAATAAATTGCTTTCAGAACAAAAATATCAGACTTTTCCCAGAGTCTCCTAAACATAATATTCACATTTTCCAGGATACAATCAAAATTGTTTAACAAATAATGGACCAGGAAAATGTGACCCATTTTTAAGGGAAAAGATAATGAATAGAGATGATACAGATGCTGGAATTAGTAGGCAAGTATTTAAAAGGAGCTGCTGTAATGGTGTGCAGAGAAGTAAAAAGAAATATTGATGGAAATACAATAGAATAACAAATATCTGAAGTTTTAAAATCATTGGATGGTTTTAATAGCAGAATTGAGATGACAGAGGAAAAGAACAGAGAACTTAAAGGTAGACCAGTAGAATATATCTTATCTGAAGAAGAATAAGAAAAAGATTGAAAGAAAATAAACTTCAGGGATCTGAGGGACAATATTGAGTGGGACATATGTGTATTTGGAGTCACAGGAGAGGAGAGGATGGGACAGAAAAAAGTATTTAAACATACAATTGCTTATATTTTATCAAAGTTTAGTGAGGCATAGTTTTTTAGATTCAAGAAACGCTGCATTTGCTTTAGATCCTGCTTCTAGGAATTTACCCTAAAAATGTACCTCCAAAAATATGAAAATACTTATGTATAGTTATTCATTATAGCATCATTAATAATTACAAATATCAGATACAGTCTTAATATCAATACATTGGATATTATTTGAACAAATTATGAATAACTTTCACCAAGTGAGAGCCAATTTTTCTTAAAGGGCCAGATAGTAATTTTTGGCTCATACTGTCTCTGTTTCAGCTACTTACCTCTGTGGTTGTAGAAGTCATAAACAGTGTGTAAGCAAATGTTCATGGCTGTGTGTCAATAAAACTTCATTTACAAAAACAGATAGATGGTAGGATCAGATTTTGCCAGGGGGGTCACAGTTTGTCAACCCCTGCTTTACATAATGGAATACTATGCACTTATTTAAAAAAAACAAAAAACAAAACTGACTCTCTATAAACACATGAAGTAATTTTAAAGAGGCCAAATAAAAAGGGCCTAATCAAGGGCCATTCGAGTATTAAAATAAATAATGACAATAATGGATTATAATACTTTTAATAAAATACATACCCATGAGTTTACAGAAATGAATAAATGAATGAATGGTAAGGAAAGAAAACATCTTTCTTACAGTAGAATGCCAACAAATGAATATGGACGGAATGATGGTATTAGAGATATCGCTATTTTGTAACCATCATAGTAATAATTAATTCAGACAAGAATCATCAGTGGATGTTAAAACTAGTGGGTATAAATTTGGTAAGGAACAAGGTATTTATTTTCATAGACCCAAAGTTATCACCCTATAAATTACTTATTAATCACAAAGGGAAAATAATAACTGCACAGTAGAGTCCAGGAGAATACCATCTTAACCAAGTGATCAAGGTTAATATCACCAATAATGGACAAAATGATATCATATGCTTCCTGATGTGCTGTACCAAGGAGAGTATAATATCACCTTTGTGGTATTCCTACCCATCCATCTAATGATGAAGAAGTGTCAGATGAACGGAAATTGGGGGGCATTTCACAAAATAACTGACCTATACTTTCAAAATACCAACTTCAGGGTGAAGACAAGCTGAGAAACTGATCAGATGAAAGGAGACCAAAGAGACATGGCATGTGAATGCAATGCATGAACCTGGACTGAGCCCTGCACCAAAAAAAGAAAACTGCCAAAAAGGACAATCTTGGAACAATTTGCAAAATCAGATTAAGTTCTGGAGATTATATAAGAGAATTGTATAATGTTAAATTGATAGCTGTACCTGAATATCCTTGTTCTTAGAAAATTCACATTGAGGTATTTCAGGGTAGAAGGGAATGAGGTCTTCAGATTACTATCCAATAGGTTAGAAAAAATGTTATCTGTGTATAGAGATGATGATGTACCAAGTATGGAATATAAATAAAAATATAACAATTAGTGAATTTGGATGAAGGGTATATGTCAGTTCCTTCTACTTTCTATAAACTTTTCTGTAAGTTTTTATTTGAAATTATTTCAAAATGAAAATTTTAAAAGAAAGAAGTAACACATCAAGCTACCATCTTGTCACAGCAGGAGGTTCTCAATAAAACTTCCTCCTTCTACATATTTGTGATTTTCGATGTTCCACCAATTGTATTTGAAATGTAACTCAATGAAATGCACATAATTTTGTTAAAACTGTTGTTTTTAGTTTGAGTATGTAAATATTAATTTATCACTTAGAAATAGTGTCCAAAAATGTATTGAGAACTAGGTACTTTCTATAAAGTTTTGGTATTGAAGGAAATTGGAAAATTATTAATAGGGGGGTGCTTTGTGTAGTATGACCATATTTTCTAGCAAATTAAATATTTTGTCACTATGAAGTTCGAAAACTCGGGAGTTTCTCCAGTGAAATCTGAAACTGGCCCCCCATACACAGAAGGCAAGGAGAGACTGAAGAAAGAGCAGACCACTCCAGATTGGTAGGTGGCAGGATTAATAACCAAGGCTTGTCTTGGGCAGCTGCAAGAGACGAGTAGATCTCTGCATCCACCTGCTGGAATCTTAAAAGTTTATATATAGATCTTAACTGGGCCTAGTCATGTATACAGTCCAGGTGATCTCAACAACACATGGTCTCTCAAGGCTGTGTCCTTGAAACGGGTCCCACTGTGGGTATTTCCATAAATTGTAAGGACAGAGGTTGTAGGGGTCTCCGATTGCTCAGGTCCAGCTTGAGGGTTGACTGGGAGTCATGTCCTCTTTATGACCTCCTCTAACAGAAGTAACCCTTTTTATTTCTGTCACCAAAATTAAAATTAGAAGTGGGGTGATTCTGTAAAGAAAACAAGACAAACAAAAAAACAAACTAAACTAAAATATGTGGCATTTCCTCAGGTGCCAGGTGATGACAGACAAGGAATCTGTTATCAAATGCAAGAAAGAGGGCAGTTCAAGAGTTACTGGGGTTATGTGGTAGGAAAAAATGGCAAAACCTGTCACCTTCAATTACTTGGAAGACAGACAATGTACCTAATGAGGTTTTAATTGTAAAGAAGAATTTAAAAAAACTAATGTTCATAGCAAATGTTGGCTGCTGTTGGCTGCATTTGGCAATTTAATATAAGAAAGAGATGATCTCTAAATAGTATTGGAAAGTTTGCAAGAAAAATTGAAAGAGAATAGAGAGTCCTGAAATGCAGAGACCTGTAAGGTTGAAGAGGCTGTTGTTTTTCATCCCCAAACAGTAAACTATAAAACTGTGAAATTATTTGAGCCCCAAAGGCCTATAACTCTCAGTCTTAACATCAAGGATCAAATCCTTGATGCTTGATATTTGGCTATTGCTAGTAGATAGGAAAAACTACTGAAATTTCTATGCTTGCCTTTGTAATACAACAATGTTCCAAACACATTTATTACTCTGCAGTTCTAATAATTTTCAGCTAAAAATCTTGAAATTTTTACAGTAGGCAATTATATCACCTGTAAACTAATAGCTTTATGTTCTTTTTCAAACTTTTCCCTCTTATTTATTTATCATATTTTATTTAGCTTATTATAGAAGTTCTTAGCTAATAATTATTAGTAATGATTGTAACATCTTATTCCTTGCATTGATGAAAGCAACTCTGGTATTTCTCCATGTTGGTTTTATCTGAAATAGATCTTCCTCACCATGTTAAAGACATGCCTTTTTACTAAGCTTTCTTGAAAAAAATAATAAATCAGGAAAAGATATTGAGTTTTATCAATTGTGCATTTTGGATCCACTGAGATGATAATAAGTTTTTGAATATCAGCATTTTTCTTAAAGGATCTTAGAGGTCATTTAATTTGCCACAAATACATTCATTTATTTTATAGCATATGTAAAAGACTGAGGTCTAGGCTGCATTTGAATGTGTTGAGTGATAGGAAACTAACTACTTATAAAGTAATTCTATCCATTTTTGATATGTCTCCATCTACTAGGCCTGGGTGACACTGATCCATAGATCAGCAGTCTTCTCAACAGTCTTCTGACTACTTACAAATCACTCCTCTATTACTCAGTCTATATTTTTCAATCTTGCTGACAAATATATTATACAATTCCCTTGGCCAATAGTTTACTGAAAGCTTTCTAATAATTCTATTAAAAGAGAGATTAATTTAGTCAAACATGATTTGTTCTGAGACCATGGTAATCACAAGTGCTTAAAAAATACCCATATGATAATGTTAGAATTTTGGATAGTTATGTTAAGCTCAAATCAAATAAAATATTAAAATAGGTTGCTACTTTAATTTTACTGTTTCTAATATTTAACATAGTAAAATTTTAATATCTGCAGTAGAGGTTTAAATGTAATTATTAAAACCCCTTTACTTTAAAAATTAAGCAATTGAGGTTCAAAGATCTAATATCAGCTGCAACTATTTCACTCAGTCCAGAATTTACAGAGGCCCTTTATTTATAGAAGATCAAGCCTTCTGAAGCTTCTAGGGTGTTTTTGTTTTTCCCTGTGGATTCTACATGCATTAGAATTCAGGGCTCTGGGTCTCCATGCTTTGAATTATCCACATGAATTTCTGACTAAACTATTGTTTGTAGCTGTTGGCCAACTAACCCCAAACTGCATTTCCCAGAAAAGCTGTTGTGTCAGTGGCTTCCCATCAACAATAGCACCTCATAAACTGCAGCTGCCCAAAGTCTTCAATGTAACACCTTCTTCTTGAGTCATTAGGCATCTAATAATGTTTTCTCAACCTTTTGTCCCTGCTGCCAGTAGCAATATCATTTTCTTTCCCTTTGGGCTCTTAGTCTGAGACCTTCTAGAGGGCAATTCTTTTTTTTTGACTTTCAAAATACTGTGTTGTATCAAAATCAATCAATCAAACAAACTGCAGGTATGTATAATGAGGTAAAAGTCATCACCTAATGGCATCCCTCCCTTTCCACATAGAGACACACAGCCTACCTTCATCTCCATATCTTGGACCTACAACTTGGTGTTCTTTTTTTTTTTTTTTTAATACCATAAACATACTACATAAACATAACATAAAATTGCATAGCAACATTTTTAGCTCATAAAAACTATACTTTCTTTACTCATCCAACTATTTTTTACTTTTTTAACTTCATTCACCAAATTTCTTCATTACTCCAGATCTACTCAGCAATGCCTCACTTGATTAAAAAATATATTAACTGTCTGGGTTGTCTTTGTTTCACTGTTTTTTTCTTTTTAATGTAATTGAAGAGATGAAACTTCATAGATAAGCATAAAATGCAGAAAATTAGAGACTGAGGAGTACTTAGTAATTATATATCTGCTTACTGATTAGTAAAGGAGGCATAGAGAGATTAGATGTCCTCTCTCAAATCGTACAGCTTCAGTTAGGGGAATGGTTAGAACAAGGCTTTCAGCCTTCCAATCTAATGCTGTTTCCACTTCCTCATGTCATTAAACTCTTTCAGAATCCTCTAATCCTTTGTACACCACCTTCTCCATCCTGGGAAAATGTCCCTAGGATTTATTGGTCCTGTACTAACTATATTTAAGAAACAGAGAAAAGCATGTCTTATCTTGCAAAGTGATAAGTTGATATCACATTATAAGTTTACTGTAATAATTTTTTCGGTGTGAAGGTTGCTACCTGAGAATGAAAACTTCATTTTTTGAAATGAAACACTTCATGAAACACTTCATGATACACTTCAACTAACACCACTGGCCTTTTCTAACTTTTCTTTAACTCGTAGAATTTGAAATGTCAAAAAACATTTGAATATTACCTTCCCCATTAAATTGTTTACTATACTTGATGTTCCCAAACAGATTACTTTGGCACTATTTAAATTAAACATTTATTAACTAACTCATTCAAGCATCAAAGCTACTGAGTTCTTACAGATGCAAACTGCCACAGACAAATTTCACTATGTATAATTATTAGGCAAAAGTGAGAATTTTAAACCATGACTCCACATGATGGGAAATCAAAGGAGATTCTTTTTATATATATATAAATTTATTTATTTATTTTTGGCTGTGTTGGGTCTTCGCTTCTGTGCGAGGGCTTTCTCCAGTTGTGGAGAGAGGAGGCCACTCTTCATCGCGGTGCACGGGCCTCTCACTGTCACGGCCTCTCCCGTTGCAGAGCACAGGCTTCAGACGTGCAGGCTCAGTAGTTGTGGCTCACGGGCTTTGTTGCTCCGCGGCATGTGGGATCTTCCCAGACCAGGGCTCGAACCCGTGTTCCCTGCATTGGCAGGCAGATTCTCAAACACTGCGCCACCAGGGAAGCCCCAAGAAGGAAATTCTTAAATCAGGAATAATGTACTTCACAATGATGGTGATTAGTTTTTCAGGGTATATGTTCTTTTAGTGGCCAAGACTGTTTTCTTACTTTTTCTGTACTGCATCCACCCATCTGTTCATTCACTCATTCCAAATACCAGTGACAAATACAGACCCAGGCCCTCAGAATACAACAGTTCCTGTCCTCTCTGAGCTTCAGCTCTTAGTGTACTGGCAGAATCAAAAACACTAAATTTGTGACCTCTTTTCTCCTCCATCAAGTTCACTGCTTTCACACTTCCAACATCCATTTTATTGTCCACCTATTTATGGGAAGCAAAAGTACCTTTGTCAACAGAATTTCAGACTGTCTGGCTTTCTTCAATCTATTGCAACCAGTTTCTGATCTTTTCATGTCTGGCTCCTTGCCCTGTCCATCTCCACTTAAGGAGCACCTGCCTGGAAATGTCTCTGTTAACCTCCTAATAATCTTAAATAGTCAGTCTCCAGTTACTATCACATCAACCTGTCTTATTTTTATTGTAGCCTTTTTCTCTGATACTTTCTCATTTGCTCGTTTAATCTCTGTCTCCTTCTCTTCCAGGAAGGCAGACAGGCACCTTATCTGTCTAGTTTGCCTCTGAATCCTAAAAGGGTGCTTGGCACACAATTGGGATCAATTAAATATTTGTTGAACGAATGGATTCCTAAATGACAACTACTTGAACTACTACAGATAGTTATTCATCCTTGTAGAGTTTCTTTTACTTTGCACATGTATGAAGATTAAATCTGAATTTAAAACTGTCTTAAAATTAAAAACAGTTCGGAAATGTGGGAAACATCTGGCAGAGAGATAATTCCGGCATTTGCAATGATGGAAGGAAAGTTTTTCTCTGAAGTAAGCAGGTTGTTGGCCTCTATTGGTATCATCGGAAAATGCCTATTTTTGTTGATTTGCTCAGGAACTGGGAACAGTTGGCATTGGGAACACAGAATGTTGTTCATTTTAAAGTGAAGAGTTATAACTTCGGGGGTTGGGAGTGGGAGAGAAAATGTCCTAAGAAATGAAGGCAGACAGGAGAAAGGAGAGGCTCCTGTCTCTTTTAAAAAAGAGTTCTTTGAGTCTTACTTAAGAGAAGCTTCCTAGAAAGTTCTTAATTTGTATGGTTTCTAAATAAGCAAACTCTTACCCCCCCCCCCAAAAGTGCATGTGTGGCTCCACCTACTTTAGGTTCATCTTGGCCCTGAAAGTTGTGGCTACACTATAGGCTTTGGCTGCTTTCTGGAACGTCGTTCCGCTCCCTTTAAAGGTGGAATCATGACGGAGGATGCGGGGGAAGAAGGCGGGAGCCTAGGGCTGAAGAGTCTCGGTTGACATAGTAACTCTTCAGCTCTGTCTCCCTTGCTCTCAGCTCTCAGGTTCCGCTGCCACCCACCGCCCCGCCTGCGCTCGCTCGGTCCGGGAGCCCCGGCCGCCTCCTCGAGGGGTCCCCTGGCCGGACGCACCCCAGACAAGGTCCCCTTTGCGACCCGCTGCGTGGTGACTTCTCCCAGGGCCAGCGGGTGAGCCGCTTGCGGAGCTCATCTCTCAGGGCGTCTGCGCTCCTCGCCTCACCCTCACCCCCTGAGCACCAGTCTGCCGCGGGCCAGTCCGGCAGGTGACGCGGGACCCTCCGCACCGGGTCCCCGCTGGAACTGCCGAGGCGCCTCCCCCAGGAGCTTGATCCCGGCAAGTCGGGCGTTCCGGCCATGAACCAGAGCCCAGTGTTCGGGCCCGGGAGGGGAGGCTCTCCCGGGGTGGCTACCCGGGCCCGCGCGCGGCGCAACGAGAGCCAAGACTATCTGCTCATGGACTCGGAGGTGGGAGACGACGGCTGGCCGCAGCCCCCCCAGCCTCCCTACGGCTACTACCCTTGCTTGTGAGTGCGGGCGCTGCGGGCAGGCCGGGGGGGCTGCAGGCGGGAAGTGTGCGCTCGCCGGAGAAGACCCGGGGCTCCGCGCGCGTCTCCGCACGCGTCTGCTTTCCAGGGCCGCGCGCGCCGGGCTGAGACCTGAGTGAGCGGAGGGCGCGCGCGGATCTAAGGTTTGTTCCGGGCGAGCAAGCACGGGTAGGTTTGCCCTAGAGAGTGGGACCGTGGGGTACCGATGCCACTACAGGTGATAGGTGTCTGTCGGTTTCTTTAGTCCCAAGTAATCGGGCGCCCTCAAAGAGACCCTGTGTCGCTGCGCCAAAGGCATGGTCTGGGCGGGGGACTGATTCAAATTTGCGTCCCCAGTGACTCTTAGCATTTGTGGGAGGGATGACCAGAACTCTCGGTCCTGGGCGCAGCTCGGCGCTTCTGCCGGGGGAACTCGAGAACCCGCGCGCCCGCCCCCTAAACACTCCCCGCCGTAGCCCTTAAGGTGGCGCGCACAGGTCCTCAGCTACCAGACGGCAGCAAAGTTCGAAGGTGCGCGTGGGAGGGGGTGCACTTACTCCAGGCATCCTCTCCCCAGCCTCCGGTTCTCCGGGTTAAGTAGGAGAAATAGAACCTCTAGGCTTTCCCACCCATAGCGCGAAGCTTTTACCAAGGGCGTCCGGGGGAGGCGAGCCTGTTACAGGTGCGGGCCGGAAATTGATAATTGTAGAAGCTGAAGAAGGTCGTCTGCTGTGGACCCTGAGGGACTACGAGATTTTACTTAAGAATCTGGAGTTTCTTTTTTGGCGGGGGATGGGTGGCAGGGGCAAGCAGAGGACGGAATGGGGAAGTCTCCCCTCCCCCACACGCCTGGGACCATAAGTGCAGCTGGCAGATAGCGTGTCTGCCTCTTTGCTGCTTTAGTTGATTAGGCAGTCTGGTTTCTTGACATGTCACATCCATCCGCATGCGGTTTCCCGAGGAAAGGCAGTTCTCAGTAGCAGTTCTGTAAGCAGCTGTAGAGGGGTGTGTGTGTGTGTGTGTCTCACTGTCGGGGGATGGGGGGCAGGATGGATGGGTGCACCTTTAGATCATTGGTCAGGGCTGCCCAGAGTCAAGGCCTGCTGTAGATCCCTTTTCCAGTAAGAAGTGAGCCCTGGGAAATGGTGCATCTAATTTTTTCCCTAGATAAAAGAAAAAGAAAATGGAACTGGTTCCATTCATCTACGTGCTGTATGGTTTGAAAGCATTTACTGTTACTTATTTTTTTCTTTTTAAAAAATTAAGATATATTTCACATTTCATAAAATACATCCATTTAAGTTGTACAGTTCAGTGGTGTTTAGTATATGCACAGAGTTGGGGAAACCATCACCACTATGTTATTCCAGGACATCACCCTCAAAAGAAATCTTGTACTTGACGTTAAATTAGAAAATATTTCTGTGTCTTTTACTACAGAACTTCTCAAATTTTATTGGCATATGAATTACTTATGGAGCTTGTTAAAGTGCAGATTCTGATTCAGTAGGGTCTAGGTGCAACCCAAATTTCTGCCTTTCTAACAATCTCTGAGAAAATGTAGAGGCTGCTGGTCTGTGGAGCACACTTTGAGTAGCAAGGAGATATATGCCAAGAAAAAATAAAAATAAATAAATCAATTCTGGATATTCTGAATGCAGCTACTTTCAAATTTGCTTTGAGGGTATGTTTAACACATAGATGGACTTTTTCATTGACTTAGACTTAAGATCTACCCTTAAGCCTGAGGGTTATGTTTGGTAATGTTACCTGTGGGTAAGTTAAGCAACTTATAAAAGCTATATTGCTTTTTAAAAATTAGACTGTTCCATAGACAAAATCTTTTTTTTTCCCCTCTTTATCACCTAATCATTCTATAGTCACTTGTTACTGTGTGGGGAAAATAATTTGATTTTAAACACTTGTGGCTATATGTTAGTAGTGAGAGAGACTAAATAAAACAATAATTGCAAGTTGTCCTGAAAAGCTTCCCCAATGCTTTCTTCAAACGTGGTTTACTACCTTATTGATTTATCTAGTTTTTACATCATCTACTATTTAGAGAATAAGTATTTTTCTCCCTTCATTCAGGAATCCTAGATCACTCTTAATGGATAGGCCTTGGCAGTAGAGAGATGAACAGAAATATTTTAATGTGCTTCAATTCTTAATGAGCACTCCCTGTCATGTCAGAGGTATGATAGTAAATTTAAGAGTGAGCCATGTTTCCAAGTAAGACTTTGGTCTTGTCCAAATCTATTATTTCCAAAAGGTTCTTAGTTACTTTTCATCACTATTTACTCTGGCAAGGTTTTTATTTTTTCCAGTTAAATAATCAAGTAACTGAAAAATGTTAACCAATAAACAGTAGTACTTCATACCTGTGATGTATGAGAAAGAATGAAAGAAAATTATTTCCCTCTGGTAGAGAGTACAAATAAGAGCTTCTATATGCTTTTGACTTGTAATTTAAACAATTGTTTGCATATTTTCCTAGAGTGGGAGGCATAATATTTGTGAAGGTGGCAATCACTAGTATGCTTTAGATATGGGTACTGCCATTATCTCAAATCACTGAGATTTTTTCCCTTGTAAGATAACAGATTTTTGCAAATTGTCAATTCTGTGGGATAAGTTCTATGACTCTTGCTAAAATATTGTCATAGTTCACTTATGTAGAATGATTTTTATATATATTTATGAGGCTTTTACTACTGAAAATTGTGGCAAATTATCTTGTTTGAGAGCAATTAAATATTCTCAGACCTTAAGTGTAAGAAGTAACATTTTGAAGTGGTGCTTAGAAGAAAAAGATTCAAATTCTCCCTTTTTTCAACTTCTAATTGGAAATTAATTAATACAATCTATTTTGATCATTTTGTAATGATGGTTAGCAAGAAATGTCCATGCCCTAGGAGGATCCCAGGAGTTAGAGAGTTCCTTCATTTAGAACTTAAAAATGTCTCTAGTCCATCCCTTCTGAACATGGAGAAGAATTCTGGACATAAAAAATGTTAAGTGTTTCTAAATTCTCAAGATCTGAAACAGTCCAACTGAAATTTCTGCTTGGAAAAGACTAATTATGAATAATGAAACAAACTGTAAACTAAAGTTCTGGCAAAACAATAGACTGAGATATTCTAAAAAAAATTACGGTTACAAACACCTAGCAGTGCTGGATAAAATAATCTAAATGATTTTAACATGGTACCCAATTTTGCAAAAAATAAAAGGGATTACTATTTGCAGAAAGCAAAGAAGTTAAAAGCCAGAGTATATCCTGTGAACCGATGCTATGGTTACCCTAGTGATTATGGATCTGGGTGACCAGGAAGTTGGGGTCTAATGTCCATGTGAGATGGAGAAAAGCTAAGGCCTTTGTTCCAGATGAGGCAGAGAGTTGGAACTCAGACATCCCTGTCTGCTGCATAAAACCAGGACCCTT
Organism: Mesoplodon densirostris; assembly: GCF_025265405.1. Classification (NCBI taxonomy): domain Eukaryota; kingdom Metazoa; phylum Chordata; class Mammalia; order Artiodactyla; family Ziphiidae; genus Mesoplodon; species Mesoplodon densirostris. Next base: position 94,689,100 of record NC_082667.1, on the reverse strand, counting down.
ATTTTAGTGAAAAGTTAGGCTAGCATAATATGCCATCAGCACAGAGTGAGAACCAGAAACTTTGTTAGTAAGAGGAAAAGGAATCTTCCCCTAAGAATTTCATTCTTTGGGCCTGAACATCATGTGACTCTATTATTGTTTTTGTTTTTTACACTACCTAACTGACCTAGAAATCTTCAATTTGAAAAATGCTCCTGAGGCTCCTAGAAGAGTAAAACAGAAAGCCATTCTGAAAGTATAGTACCAACTATCTAGACTGCCAAGGATTTTCAAGAAAACAGCAATCCCTGCTAAAGATATGCTCGCTATAATACATAACGAAACACACAAGGAAACAATCAACTAAGAACAAAAGTTAGCAGACAGTACAGTCCATGAGGGAGAGTTAACATGAGACATAACAGCAGTATTGGATCCTTAATAGCTTGAGATAATATAGCAACATGAAAGAGAATATATAAAATGAGTATGTATAAAATGTTGACAGTATATAAAGAAGTTAAACCCTAACAATGACTTATTTTTAAAAAACAGACAAACAGAAAACTTGTAAGTGAAAAATACAATTTTGAAATAAAAACTCAACGGAAAGGTTAAAAATGCAGATTAGCCATGGTATAATCGATGGTAATACCTAGAATGCAGAGACATAAATAAATGGAAAATATAAACATTATTGAGTTAAGAAACAAGACGGTAGGAGTTCCAGAAGGAGAAAATATAGAGAGTGAGGGAGAGGCAACATTTGAATAGATAATGGGTGATAATTTCCAGAAGTGATTAATCTCATGTTTCTGAAGTACAAGAATACTAGTGTGATACAGAAAATAAACCCATTTAAATGTATTATATTGAAATTGAAGAACATTAAAGATAAGAAATATAAAAATGAACCAAAATATAAGATATTCACATAAGTAAATTTTAAAATTCAAAATAAGAAAATACACTCATAGTGTATTTTGATACCCAGGTTATGCAATGTGTAGCTTATAAGAACTATGTTTTTTCTTTTACAGGAAGCATTGTTTACTCTCTAGTTATTAATGTAGTTTTTAATACAAAGTCAGTGCTCCATTGCTGGTAGGATCTCTTTAAACATGGATATGGACAAAAAGGGATTCCAAGGGTCATTAAATCATGGTCTCAGGAGAAACCCAAAGAGATTTTTAATTGTATACTTTAATTCATATTATGAAAAAAAGTGACATTTAAGAAAAATGTTTTAATGGGTCATGGATCTTTTTAAATATTTATTGACCTCAGGATGGTTTTGGATGAAACCCATCTATGAGCCCTAGGACCCAGACTTTGAACTCTTGATTTAAGAGAGGTAACCTAAGGTCAGAGACCACAGATAAATAGATTCCCCCAATATAGCCTTCTTTTCTCCAGGCAAAATAAAATATGCTTGAATTCATTTATGTATTAAAAGGGAATGAAAAATTCAGACTGAAGGATAGAAAATGTTTTCTGACATTAACTGCTGATAGAGTACACGAATCCCTTGAAAAAGTTTAGGATTGAAGTTAGAGTATGGACTCAAGCCTATGAATCACATTACATTTTTTTTTTTTTTTTGCGGTACGCGGGCCTCTCACTGCTGTGGCCTCTCCCGTTGCGGAGCACAGGCTCTGGACGCGCAGGCTCAGCGGCCGTGGCTCACGGGCCCAGACACTCCACAGCATGTGGGATCTTCCCGGACCGGGGCACAAACTCATGTCCCCTGCATCGGCAGGCGGACTCTCAACCACTGCGCCACCAGGGGAGCCCCCCCCATTACATTTTTATGTGCTTGTTATCCCTCCATTATTTTTGCCTCCCTATGTCTGATAAATATGTCTATTCAAACATCTGTTTCACTTTTTGCTCACAAATCTCTTTCTACCAGACTGTATGCCTCTAGTCCTTCATCTCTCTACTCTTAGCATAGTACCTAGCAAAGAGAAGGTATAAATTAATTTATTCCTCAACAAAGACATTATCCTCTCATCAATATTTATTCTAATAAGGAATAACGTGATGCCAGCTCTTTTCGTAAAATAGCATCTGAGTCCTTTAAGGAAGACAGAAGAGTGAATGTCCACATAGAAGGAGATACCCAGATCTTATATTCCAGTTGCCTGTCCCCTTAGATTCACCTTCTTCTGGGGGATCTGTCACTAATTACTATGCCACTACCATGCTGCTGTCCTTTTAGCTCTAGCCCCAGACTCTTCCCTTCAAGTTCCTTCTGCTCACCTGAGATGAGGCTGTATCTTTATCAGTACTTGTCAAATGCTTAGGAATAACCAGAGAATTAACATACAGAGAAAAACTCCTGGCTGGCTGTAACTGTCTTTCAGCTCATTTGTGGAGTCTCCTAAGGACTGACCCCTGCCTAACCCCAAGTTTTATCCAACTGGCAGAGAGTATTCTTCCCTCCCCTCCTCAGACCATCCGCAGACAATCTAGCCCTTAATAGTCAGTGTTCCATAAATTGGGAGATTGGAACTGACATATACATACTACTATATATAAAATAGATAACTAATAATCTGCTGTATAGCACAGGGAACTCTACTCAATACTCTCTAATGGTCTACATGGGGAAAGAATCTTAAAGAAGAAGAGTAGATATATGTATATGTATAACTGATTCACCTTGCTGTACACCTGAAACTAGCACAACATTATAAATCAAATATACTCCGATAAAAATCTTAAAAAAAGTTAAAAAAAAAGTCAGTCTTAGCCCAGATGGACAAGGAATACCACCCTCCTCCCTTTATCCAGTGTAAAATATGCCTCTCAAACTCCATTTCTTTTTCTAGGATCTCCTTCTTTCCTGGATCATTGACATTAGGTATGTCTACTCTTTTAATCAGAGTTCCTACAACTTACCCACACAGGTATGGCTTCACTCTCTGACCTATAGGGGCAGTTACCTTAGAACACAGCCACTCAGCAGCAGTACAAGAGATTTCCAAGTAAAATCAAGGACTCATTTCCTTATAAGAACACACTTATCAAATGAAAAATAAAATCAATCAAATAAAGTATGTGTGATATTATGATTTCTTATGATACCACAAACATATGTAGTGGTTTAGAATTCAGAAGGAATCCTAGTATCTATTATGTCCTTTGAAAGAAATAACATCTATAACCATAAAGCAAAAACTTGGACCTTGGTTAAGGGTATGCAGTTTGGAAGCTGCTGTGCTAGCAGGGGAAAAACAAGTGTAAAAATCACCTTTGGATCTGCTTCCCCTTCTTCATTTAGGAATCAACAACTCCTCCAGGTGCCATTTGGATTAATGGTGTGTCTCTCTCTCTCTTTTTTTTTTTTTTATATACCACATATTCTTTATCCATTCATCTATTTTTTTCTTAACATCTTTATTGGAGTATAATTGCTATACAATGATGTGTTAGTTTCTGCTTTATAACACAGTGAATCAGTTATACATATACATATGTTCCCATATCTCTTCCCTCTTTCATCTCCCTCCCTCCTACCCTCCTTATCCCACACCTCTAGGTGGTCACAAACACCTAGGTGATCTCTCTTTTAATTGACCACTTTAAAGGTCTGTGTTCTGCATGACAGAAACCATCTATTTTGTTTCTAAACCTCCACTGGCTTGAAGTAATCAACATCTGCTGATAACAATTTATTATCATGAAACATCTTTTTTAGGGGTCCAACACTGTAGTTGTGGAATTATTTCCAGATGTGCTGAAATGCCCACATTTATTCTGTAACATAATGTTTGTTTACCTCTAGGAAGACATTGCATAATGTTTTTTCTCTAGACAGTTATGTTCCTTGAGTTACAAGAAGTAAGTTGACTTCATAAGGCAATTCATCTTTGCCTCTTAGAGAGTAAATCATAAAAGGAAAACATTTTCCTGAGTCCATTCTTGTTTTTCTCCCTCTTTCATAAAAAATGCTAAATGTAATTGGAACCAGTTGGATAAAATTACCGTTTGTGATTGCTCTTTGTTTAGGAAGCTTCTGCTGGCTTTCAGGACATGGAGAAGTGCTCATCTCTATGTCAAATTTCAATTAAACTTTGGCATCTAAAACTTGGTATGCTGTTTAAGACCCTTAAGGTATTGGAATGGATTGAATCACATTTCTTATAGAATGTCCTTTTGGAGCAGAAATGAATGTCACAAATACCCAAACAACACGTTAGTTGCACTCTAACTATTCTCACCCTAATTCAGGTAACTCAGCCAGGACAAAGAGGAGCAGGGGTACTGACTAGAGTTATTTACAGGTCAGTGCAAGTTGCTGTTTCTGTAGAGGACTAATCTAAAGTATTTATGTATATTTTTGGGGACTAACATTTTTTGAATACCTACTCTGTAGCAGGTCCTTTTCTAGTTGTCATACAAATGTAATTTGCTCTTTGGAACAGCCACTTGGATATTTTTAATGTTTATTTTATAAATGACCATGCTGAAGTCTAGAGACACTAAGCAATGTTTAGAAAGTTACGCAGCCGGAAAGTTGTTGTCAAGTGGACAAAAACCAATACATTTTAGGTAACGCAGGCTGGAACGCATAAACAGAAGGGCTGGCAGGTTGCACAGAGTCCCCTAATCTCCCGGCATCCCATATAATCATGCCTGTGCCCGGCACAGCTGGATACGTGGTGGGTGTCCTCTTGGAGAGCACACTCACTTCCTTCTCCTCTGTCTTTTCATAGGTGCTTGAGAAGCCACAGTTTGGCTCTGATCTACGGCACCAAGATTCCTGACCTGTGCTCCTTTTATCTAAGTTATTCTCTGGTGAGGGAAGAAGACAGGAAGAAAGGTTATAATAGCAGTAATATGTGTGTTTCACTTCTACCTCTTCTTTCTATTGAAATCTTAGTCATCTGTGAAGATCAAGCTTTATATTCCACTAATTCATTAATCTGTTTATTCATTCATCTTTGTTGACCTTATATGATTTTGTCACTAAATAATAAAAATAACAACTAGATTTATTAGGGATTTCTATGTGCTAGGCCCTCCTCTAAGTGCTTTATATGTACCTCATTTAATACTTCCAGCAAATCTCTGTTTTACTGATGTTTTAATGATAAGAAAGAAAAAAGTAAAAAAATACCACAGCAAAGAGAGGTTAAGTGATTTGCCATGGATTACACAGCCAGTAGTTGACAGAAATGAGAAGAAAGAAAGGAAAGAAAGAAAGATTCTATCACTTATCTAGACACACAGTGAAACTAGGTTTTGAAAAACTGCCAATCTTTGTCACCAAAGGAAGACTGTGAATGCATCAAAACTAAGTAATCTGTAAATTACTTACTAATTTTAGCAATGGTCCACAAGCTGATCATGACTCTTTTAAGATTACAAAAGAGGAAGCTTTCTTTTACTCTTGATTTCTATCATGGGGATGAAATTGCTTCTTTGCTATGAAACAGGTTGTATCAGAGAAACTGACCTGACTCAAATGGTAGTGTGAAACTGGATTTCATTGCAGGATTTGCATAATTTGTAAAACATTTTACATATCTGAAAATATATATTGCTAGAAATCAATTACAGCATGGATAGTTATGTTAAGATTGATTGCCTTTTCAAGGCAGATTTCATGTTTCAGTTACAGAAACTCTGGTTGCAGCACAAAGAACATTTTGTCCCGACATGTATGGGTCGGCACAAAACCCTTGCACAAAACTGGGAAGAGTTCTCTTCTTGGGAATTACTAACAAGATTATCTTGAGAATTATAATAGGATTTGGAAATGACATGATTTCTAAAACTCTTTTAAAGATTCTTTTAGGCAATTTAAACTGTTATAGATAAAACTTATTTTATTATTACTATGTTAAACTCTCTGAAACAGAATTTTGTACTGAATAGGTTGAAGGGTGGCAGTAGTTGCTATGAAAAGCTGATTCCTGGGCACTGTAAGAATCTTCTCTTCTCCCCAGTAAAATGTTTTCTGCAGGACCCCTTTTCTTGGAGGGGCATTCAGGGCCAGACACTGTATTTCGTCTTGAAGAATGCATTAATTTTTTTCAACAAATATTTGTTTAGCTCCTTTGATGTGCTTAGCAGCATATTTGGGAACCACTGATACTATATTTCATAGAGTCCAAGGTTGTATCAATTTTAACCTGTCCTGATGTTTTACATGCCTTTGAAAAACAAGAAAGAAAGTGCTGTATCAATTAAATTATACCTTAGATTTTTATATTATAACTATTGAAATAGATCTTTATACTTAATTAGGTATAGGTTTGGGTCATATATAACTCTTACACACATATGAAAAAAAAGTCTAAACAAAATAAATTTAGTTAAGGTATTCCTAAAGGTTCTTCATATTCAGAGATTAACCTTCCTGAGTCATTTTCAACTCAAAAATTTTAATGTCTGTGTTTCTCCACACGGTCTTGTCCTTAGTGCCAAGAAGACATTGGTGATGTGGCATTTCTTTAAAGAATCCAAAGAACCATGGTAGACCAAAAGTTTTCGGTGCTAGGCAGTTAAACTGACTTTGCAATTATATAGAGCTAGACTATTTTGACTTAGCAGTTCCTGAATGTTGCTGAACAAATCTGATTCACCATCGTTCCCCATGTATGATCCACTCTCCCCAATTCACATATGCACATACACACATGTATTTGTTTCTTAGGCTTGAAAGGAATCCTTAGCTACTGTTTCCAGGATTTATTTTCAAGCCACTGTCATCCATTCTGAAACTTTGGAGCCATTGCTTTTAATGCTTGTACATGCACTGCTAAAGGAAAACTGTCATGATAATGACTGACACCCAACTGGCAGCACTGATAAGACATGTTCTGTTCCAGAGAAGTTAAAGTGGGAGAATTATGTATCCTAAAGTCAATGAAATTTGGTGTTTGGTGTGCTAGAGTCAGGGCAAATGAAAGAAGAGGTACGATATGAAAGATTACAAGGCAGACAATACACTTTATTATCTGTCCAGAATTTGAGAAATTTGAACTTTATTCTCTGACTTTAAAACACAGATAAGACTATGCCAGTCTTTTGCCTTATTTATATTAGCTATGCAAGAATTTGATATACCCTCACTAGAAAATTGCAGTGGGATATTACTAAAGGAATAGTGTTGCACAATGACTGATGTAAACACAGAAAAAATCAGCAGCCTCTTGTCTAAACACGTACACACCATATCATGGGGATTAAAAAATGTTTTTATCAGTGGGTTGAGAATCTGGCTATATATTAGAATTACCTGGATAATTTTTTTAAAATATAGGTTCCTTAATAATTATGAGAGTTCAAGTAAGTCAGTATTTCTGGGGGTTATGAACTAGGAATAATATTTTTAAAAAATTTCCCTAGTTGATTCTAATATGTAGTCAGGTTTAGAAACTTATTGTTTCAGCTACTTTAGATTCACTATGAAAACCAGAGTTAGGAACTAAACCTAATTTCAATCTAGAAAACCATTACAGTGTATTCATCCATGCAAAAATATGAGAGACTGAAATTCATTTTTTTACCTAAGAGCCAATGATTAGTTATTATCAGATAAATTGAAAAATAGTATATTTTAATTCAGCAAATTCTCATCAAATACCTGCTATGCACAAGATTCTATTCTTGATATATTTTAGGAGCATAAGTGATGAGATAGGAGATATGCTTGATAAGATGTCAGGAGAGTAACATGTTGTTTTATGAGAAAAACTACCTTTCCAGTTTGTTTCTTAAATCAAAACATGATGCAATAATTTTATATTTAAATTAGAGGAGAAAGTAATTTATTTGAATTTTATTTTTATCTTAATGTTTACCTTCTTTCTGATTTGAATTATCTGTATTTTCAGAAAATAAAGAAGAAGTTTGTCCTTTTTAAATCACCCAAGATTTTATGGGGTAAAATTTTCCAAAAGGGTGAAAATTTTGCCATTAAAGAAGCTTGTTATCACTTAACTAGATTCCTTTTTCTGAATATTATGAGATTTTGTAAAACTTTCTTGAAATTCTGCCTCCAGTGGAATAGATAATCTTGATGGTCATCCTGTTACAAAACAACTAGATTCTGCATAAAACATAATTTATATTTCTGTGCTTGTAGGAAGCAAGGGAAATCTAACCCAACCCCTGTATGCAAACATGAACATGCACAAGTCATAGGCTTCTATCAGAGCAGCAGCAAACTCTCTTGAAAGGTGGAATTCCATAAATAAGGTGCTAATGTCAGCATCGTGGTTAGGAGACTCTGCCTTAGACCTGGTAATCCTCAATTAATCCTGGTCCTCTGGGTTCTCTACAAATTGGTAATCCTTAATTGTGAGTATATATTTAATTTACCTTAGATAAACAAGAAAACAGCCATCCTGAGTGGGAGTCAACAGAAATAGCAAGCAAGATATAAAACCCGGGCCTCCCTGGTGGCGCAGTGGTTAAGAGTCCGCCTGCCGATGCAGGGGATACGGGTTCGTGCCCCGGTCTGGGAGGATCCCATATGCCACGGAGCGGCTGGGCCCGCGAGCCATGGCCGCTGGGCCTGTGCATCCGGAGCCTGTGCTCCGCAACAGGAGAGGCCACAACAGTGAGAGGCCCGCATACCGCAAAAAGAAAAAAAAAAAAAAAAAAAAAAAAGATATAAAACCCTTAAGGACTTCAATATAAGGATTAAAGTTAAGAACATAAAATTACTTTGTTTGAACTGTATAAAGACATAAAGATGGAATCCCAAAAGTGAACAAGCACAAGAAAACTATCAAAAATCAGCAAGCATATTTCTAAAAAAATTTTATTGGGATATAGTTGATTTACAATGTTGTGTTAGTTTTGAAGTAGTTGTACAGAAAAGTGAATCTGTTATATGTATACATATATTGACTTTTTTTAGATTCTTTTCCCATATAGGCCATTAAAGAGTATTCAGTAGAATTACCTGTGCTATATAGTAGGTCCTTATTAATAATCTATTTTATAGATAACAGTGTGTATTGGTCAATCCCAATCTTCCAGTTTATCCCTCCCCCTTTGCCCCATGGTAACCATAAGTTTATTTTCTGTATCTATAACTCTGTTTCTGTTTTGTAGATAAGTTCATTTATAGCCTTTTTTTAGATTCCACATATAAGTGATATCATATGACATTTGTCTTTCCCTGAGCAAGCGTATTGAAAAAAAATGACAAGACAACAATACAACTTTCAGAAAAGAAAAAACCCAAAAAACTATTGAAATAAAAGTATCTTGATAAAGGAGGCAGGAATGTACAGTGGAGAAAGGACAGCCTCTTCAATAAGTGGTGCTGGGAAAACTGGACAGGGACATGTAAAAGTTTGAGATTAGATCATTCCCTAACACCATACACAAAAATAAGCTCAAAATGGATTAAAGATCTAAATGTAAGGCCAGAAACTATCAAACTCTTAGAGGAAAACATAGGTAGAACACTCTATGACATAAATCACAGCAAGATCCTTTTGGACCCACCTCCTAGAGAAATGGAAATAAAAACAAAGATAAACAAATGGGACCTAATGAAACTTCAAAGCGTTTGCACTGCAAAGGAAACCATAAACAAGACCAAAAGACAACCCTCAGAATGGGAGAAAATATTTGCAAATGAAGCAACTGACAAAGGATTAATCTCCAAAATTTATAAACAGCTCATGCAGCTCAATAGCAAAAAAACAAACAACCCAATCCAAAAATGGGCAGAAGACTTAAATAGGCATTTCTCCAAGGAAGATATACAGACTGCCAACAAACACATGAAAGAATGCTCAACATCATTAATCATTAGAGAAATGCAAATCAAAACTACAATGAGATATCATCTCACACCAGTCAGAATGGCCATCATCAAGAAATCTAGAAACAATAAATGCTGGAGAGGGTGTGGAGAAAAGGGAACACTCTTGCACTGCTGGTGGGAATGTGAATTGGTACAGCCACTATGGAGAACAGTATGGAGGTTCCTTAAAAAACTAAAAATAGAACTACCATATGACCCAGCAATCCCACTACTAGGCATATACCCTGAGAAAACCATAATTCAAAAAGAGACATGTACCAAAATGTTCATTGCAGCTCTATTCACAATAGCCCGGAGCTGGAAACAACCTAAGTGTCCATCATCGGATGAATGGATAAAGAAGATGTGGCACATATATACAATGGAATATTACTCAGCCATAAAAAGAAACGAAACTGAGCTATTTGTAATGAGGTGGATAGACCTAGAGTCTGTCATACAGAGTGAAGTAAGTCAGAAAGAGAAAGACAAATACCATATGCTAACACATATATATGGAATTAAAAAAAAATGTCATGAAGAACCTGGGGGTAAAACGGGAATAAAGACACAGACCTACTTGAGAATGGACTTGAGGATATGGGGAGGGGGAAGGGTAAGCTGTGACAAAGCGAGAGAGGCATGGACATATATACAGTACCAAACGTAAGGTAGATAGATAGTGGGAAGCAGCCGCAGAGCACAGGGAGATCAGCTCGGTGCTTTGTGACCGCCTGGAGGAGTGGGATGGGGAGGGTGCGAGGGAGGGAGATGCATGAGGGAAGGGATGTGGGAACAGATGTATATGTATGACTGATTCACTTTGTTATAAAGCAGAAACTAATAAAAAATATATATATATAAAAATTTTTAAAAAAAAGAAATAAAAGTATCAATGGGCCGGAGTTATTCATGGAAGATTAAGTGCAGCTAGCAAGAGAATTTATAATTTGCGAGATAGATATTAAAAAGTTTCTCAAAATGTAATACAGAAAGATAATGTAAAATATGAGAGAGCTTAAGAGATATAGATGCTAGAATTGGAAAGACCAGTTTACATATATTCAAAGAACCATAAGCAAAGAAGAAAGGGAATGTAGTTAAGAAACAATTAGAAAAATAATGGCTAAGTTTTTTTCAGAATTGATGAAAGATATGAAACTACAGAGAAAAGAGCCACAACACATATGAAATAAGATAAATAAAAAGAAATTCACACCTAGATACAAGGAACTGCAACTACATTATAAAAAATTTATTTAAAAAGATCTTATAAGCATCCAGAGAGAAAAATACAGATTATGTACCAAAGCAAGATAATTTTCTTCCAGCAAACATCTCAACAGTAAGAATGGAAAGCAGAAGATAAGAGAATAATATATCCAAAGTCATATTAATATTTTATACTCAGGAACAGCCCCTTTCAAGAAAGAGTTTGAAATAAAGACATTTTCAGGGAAAAAATATAAGAAGAATTTATCACAAATATACTTACATGAAAAGAACTTGTAAAGGATATACTGTACTTCGGAAAGATGGAAACTTATCCTAGGAGGATGGTCTGTGATATTAAAACAATGAGAGCAATGAAATTGGTAAACATGTAGATAACATTAAATAATCAGTCTCCTATAATATAGTTATGTCTAATTTGTATTTTAAAAAAGGATAGAACTAAAGTACTGAACAATTTCATGTAAACTGGGAGGGAATTTTCAGACTTAAAAAATTCTAGAGTCCTCATGTTGCTTGGGAAGGGGTGGGGCTTGAATTAACTACATTGTAAAATTTCAAAGGAAGTCCATACAAGAATAGAAATAGAGTATATAACTGTACAAATCGGAGAGGGAAAATATAAAGAAAGAGGAAAATGAATGGACAGAGAACTGGATAAAAAAAAACAAAACAAGAAAAAAGCCACCTAGAAAAAAAAATAGGATAAATTCAAAACAAAAGTAAGATGGTAGAAACAAGTTCATATGTAGCAGTTAAGATAATAAGTATAAACTGACTAAATTCACCAGGAAAAATTCCCAGAGATTTAGAGAATAGATTTTTCTTAATCTAGTTATTTTTCATTTAAATATGAGACATACCTGAAAAATAGGGACATGGAAGACTGGGAATAAAGACAGGAACAAAGAAGTATCTGGTAAACACAAAGAGAAATATTGGTGGTATAATAACATCAAACGAAACAAATGTTTTAAAACAAAAATCATTAGTAGGGAAATAGAGGCAACAACAAAATAATAAAAGGTATAATTCATCTTGCATGTATTGAAGTTAAAAATTTGCATACCCATCATATGTAGTCTTAAAAATATAAAAGTGAAAATCAAAGGAACTGTAAGAACAGCACTGACAAATCTGTCATCATAGTGGGAAATCTCAATTTTTGATAGGTTGAGCAAATAAAAACATTTAAATAAGGAAAACTTGAAAGTAAAATTATCAAATATTATTTATTGGACATATATGGAACCTGGCTGTTTAAATAATATCCACTTTTTCTCAAGCACATGTGAAACATTAAAATTTGTTGAGATAATTATATGGTCTAACACATATAAATGTTACTAAAGAATATATATCTCATAGAAAGACTATCTGATCATGTTACATTTGAAATAGAGATGAGTAACAAAAATAAACTGTTCCCATCAACTTAAAAATGTATATATGTATATATATATATATATATATATATATATATATATATATATATATATATACACTCATACACGCACATTTAATGGAGCAAAGAAGAAATTATAATAGAAATTTTAAAATACTTTGAAATAAATTACAATGAAAATAGCAAATTTTAATAGTGGATTGGTGCTTAACCTTAAATGTTTAAATTAGAGGAAACAAAAGCTAGCAAATATTTTTATTTTGATAATGTTATTTTTTGCGTGTGTTTATTCTCTTCTGTGCTCTCTCTTTTCATAAATTGAACACTTAGCTAATGAGTAAAATTAATCTAGTTATTTTTCATTTAAATATGAGAGATACCTGAAAAATAAGGACATGGACTAAAATTAAAAAAACAATAAAATAGGAGATCAACAAATCCAGAAGTTTATTATTTTCAAAAACTAAGAAAGTAGAAAAGGCTGGTGAGACTTATCCAGAAAAGAGAATTCACAGATAAACAATATTAAGCATGAAAAACAGATATATTCACAGGTACCTGAAAGATTGAAAAAAGTGATAATATGGAATGATAGAACATAATAACAGTTATCAGAGGTTGAAAAGGTATAATAATAGGCCAAATTTATGCCAACAATTTGAAAATTTAAGGCACAATGTTCAATTTTTAGAATAATAGAACATATCAAAATTAACTCAAGAAGAGTATATTAAAATCTTCTCATAAAGAAAAGACACGCTCAGAGAGTTTGATAAATAAAACAAATTTCCTAAGTATAGATCACTTCAATCTCACACAAACTCTTATAGGGAAACCACTGTAACCATGATACACAGTCCAAAAGGAGTATAAGGAAAGAAAGTTATGACAATTTTATTCATCAGCATAAATGTAAAACTTTCTAAACAAAATATTAGTAAACCAAACCCAGTGGTTTAATTCTAAGTAAATAATCTACTTAATTCATCAGATCAATAAACTGAAGGAGAAAAGATAAGATATATGATCATCTCAATGACAAGTGAAAAAGCATTTGATGAATTTCAGTATTAATTCACTATTCACTGAAAAAACAATACTTAAGACATCGGTAATAAATCTAGCCAAAAATGTGTATGCTTTAATGGAATAAATTTTAAAATTATACTGAAAGATAAAAGGTTGTTCATGTAAATGCAAATATACTACACCATCTTCACACATATTAAAACTTGATATTTTAATGATGTCAGCTTTTTTCCAAATTAATCTATAAATTAACTATAATTTCAATGAAAATTGCAAGATTTTTTCTTTCCAGAAGATTGACAAGTTGATTCTAATATTTATACATATGTGCAAAGAACCAAATTATAGCCAATGTCCTGAAGAAGAATCATCTGGAGGGACTTATCAAATATCAGAATACATATTAAGGTTTTAATAATTAAGCTGGTATGACATTGCTGTGATAATAGACTAATTGATTGAATTAAATTTATATGAAAGAGGTGGCTGGGCAAATCAATGAGGAGAAAGCTGATTTTTTCATTAAACAGTGATAGAGAAATTGGATGTCCATATGGGGGTAAAAAGCAGAAATTGGATCTCTATCTCACGTCCTACAACAAAAATGCACTACAGATGAATTTTTAGAACCAAAACATCTGTCTTTGTTTTCTTCTAAAATTTTTAATGACTTGGGGTAGAAAAAGATTCTTATGGCACACAAAAAAATCACAAAACATAAATCATAAAATTAATAAATTTAATCTATAAAAATTAAGAAACTCTGCTTACCAAAAGATACCATAAATAGAAAAGGAAGACAAGATTACAGACTGGAAAAAGATACTGACAGCATATAAAATACTTGACAATATATAAATTCTCTAAAAAATGGGCAAAGACATACACAGCTTTCTCACAGCAGCAGAAACACAAATGACCAATAATCATCCTTAGTCATATTAATAATCTGGAAAATGCCAGAACAATCACAAAGAGATGCCATTTGACATCCACTAAATTGGCAAAAAATAAATGAGCTCAATAATATGAAGTACCTATGATGATGTAGATCAATGAAACCCTATACCCAGCGTGTAGGAGTATACATCAAAGGGAAACAACCTTGTTAGAAAAAGAATTTGGCAAAACTTAGTAAAGGTGAAGATGAGAATACCATATAACCCAACAATTTCACTCCTTGGCATATACCTAAAGCAGTGGTCTTAATGTTGTTCAGGTTGGTTACCCTAAAAGAATGTTAACATCTGAAAGTTTTCATCATAAGTTTAAATAGTTGCAAAGAATGTAATTGCCAGTATATTGTGAAATTAATGTTTATAAATAAAATGGATCCATTGCTTTTAAAATTGTATTTTCATCACCATTAATTTAAAAATATATATGTTCTCATCACCATTAATTTAAAAATATATACATTCTTTAATTAAAAATTTTTACTTCCTTTTACTTGAAATCATACTTTTACATAACTTAACCATCATGTCACAACATATTTTTTGAAGGCTTTTTATTGATGATACTATAAAAGTTTCCTGAAACAAAAGAAAATCTATGTAAAATTTGTAAATTGAAAAAAATTATTCTGAGTTATTATTACAATTAATAATTACAACAACAACAATAATAGCTAACACAGACAGCATTTCCTACGTGCCAGATACAATTCTAAACATTTTTAACATATATTAACATATATAATTTTAATTTAATTTACAGTTTTTATGTATATCATTTAATGCTTACAATAATCATAAAAGGAACTTATCATCTGCACTTTACAGATGAGGAATTTGAGGCGCAGAGAGATTATGTAACTTTCTCAAGATTTCACAGCTAGTTAAGTTGTGGGTTCAGGATTGGATTCTAGACATTTTGGCTCCAGTTTTCAGATTTTTTTTTTGATCAAAACTTCATATATTTTGATCAGTACTATTACAGTTTATTTTTTGTTTACTAATGACTAGAAATGCATCTCCTAAAAAGATGAATGGGGACACTTTTGTTGCCCTAATTAAAATAGGCTTAGTTCGAACTTTGGGACATTTATTTAATGTCCAAGAAGCCTTTACACCTTAGGGCAATGCCAAGAATGAGTGAGAGTTGTGCTTTTCCTTTGCAAAGTGAGAGAGGGGAGATTGTGGAATGAGTGGTGGGAAAGATGAATGAATATGACTAATTGACTACAAGAGTATTCTGAGGGAAATCTAAGGGAAGTTTTAGAAAAGAGTACATATAGATATGGAGGATTTGAAAATAGATTTCAGTAAAACTATTTCTGTCCTTGCACCTTTTGCAAAGTTGTTGTGTGCTCCATGGGTAGGGGTGCTCCAGTTTAAAGACAGAAGCCCTAGAGTAGGGCTTCTCAAAGTGCATGCCCAGCATCACCCTGCAACTTGTTAGGAATCCAGAACATCAGGCCTTACTCCAGACTGACTGAATCAGAAACTGAGGGTGGAGTCCAGAAGCCCGTGTGGTTTTTATTTTTATTTTTTTAAAGTGCAGCCTGACTTTGGACCATTGTTCTAACTGCCATAGGCTCTACACAGCTCTCAGTTGAAAGCATCGCCATTGTAAGATAAAGTCCAATTTTAAAGATCTTAAAATGTAAAAGAAATGGGTGTCTTTGATTGAATGAAGTATTGCCTTGACTTGCCTTGCCAGATTTGTCCTGTGTGAAGGAAAGAATTGTGGCTTCCTCCCCACTGTGTTCCTCTCACCCTTCAGTACTTAGTTATGTGGGAGGTGTTGAGTAAAGACTTGCTGAGTGCACATCAACATTAATCTGTTTTGTTTATTAAATGTTCTCTGGGTTCTTACTTTTCTCTTCCCTTTTCTGCCCGGACAAGAACCTCATCCTGAGGAAATAGTAGATGGTCAATAAACATTTGTGGATTCATTGACCGATTATGAAAGGAGCCGTAGGCTGGTTTCAGGAATTGGATTCAAGTAGGAATTGAGAACTTGGTGTTGTCTTTGCTATGGAAGAAGGGAAATAGCCACTGCTTCTATTCCTGGACAGTGAGAAAGGGGACAGTATTCTTTGCTGTGAGAAATATGGGGTTAGAGTCAAGAGAGAAGTCTCTGATTAACCAGTATTTGTCTCTCCATTATCTGAACTCATGCTGTTTGACGTTTTTCCCCTTGTATCTTCACTAGTGTATAATCTCAGTGAATGTGGGACTTGGAGACCCTTTCTACTATATTCCTAGTGCCTAGAATGAAACCCCTCTCATAGCAGACAATCAATCAATATGTTTCGAATAAACAATTGAATAATGTGTCAACTGAGATTTACTAAAGCCTGAAAGGAGTTTTGATGTGTGGAAAATTTTTTACAATAATTAATGTTTTAATTTTATTAATTTACGTTGAGTTGCAAAATTTAAACCCTAGTGTTTCTCAAGCTTTTTTTTAAAAAATATTTATTTTATTGTTATAATTGACATATAATATTATATTAGCTTCAAGTGTACATGACTTGATAAGTATATATACTGCAAAAGGATCACAGTAAGTCTAGTTAACATCCATTACCACAGTTACAAATCTTTTTTACTTAAAAATCTATATTTTTTAGCAAGTTTCCAATATATAATACAGTATTATTGACTATAGTCAATGTGCTGTACATCACATCCCCAGGACCTATTTATTTTAGAACTGGAAGTTGGTACCTTTTGATCCACTTCACCCATTTGCCCACCCCTCACTCCCCTCCAGTGGCAACCACCCGTCTGTTCTCTGTCACTATGAGTTTGGTTTTCGTTTTTGTTTTTTGATTCCACTTATAAGTGCAGTAGCCTGTGTTTTAACAAGCTCTGCAGGTGATTCTAATACATGCTATATTTTCAGAGCTACTACCCAAGAGAAAATTTTACCCATGTGCCCCAGAATATCCATACAAGAATGTTCGAAACATTGTTTCTACTATTGAACAATTATGCAACATTACTGAGAAGAAATTGTAGGCTGCCTGTAGGCCTTCCAAGTTTGAAAACAAATTAACAGCAGAGGGTATTAGCAGAGCGGAACCACTCAATTTCCCTCACATTAGATTCCTGATGGGGGTGCTGGGTGTGGGGGAGTTCCTTGGACCCTGGCAATGTGAGCATGGATAGACATTCTCCATTTCTATAACTCCGTTCAGTAAACAGTATATGTTTGCCCTTTTTTCTCAGGCCAGGCCACCTTTTCCTTACTCTAAATGTACAAGTAGAAAGTGGAGTAAAAAAGGTAAATACTTAATATGAACCTAGCAGGGCATCCCTAAGCAAAAGGGCGAAGAGGCCCGATCTGCTCTCACCTTTGCTCTCCATCCTCTCCATGCTCACCTCCTCCTAGGCTGTGCTTCGCTTACTCAGATATGCCAGAATCTCTCTCTCTCCTCCCATCCTGTCCTTCTCTCTCCTCCTCCCTCCAGCTTCATTTCCATATATCTCATCTTCACCAACCTCCCTCTATTCATATTTGACTTTTAAAATTCATTAATTCTACAAATGTATGGTGAACACCTGTTATGCAGTGAACTGTGTACTAGGAGCAAGAAATTAAAAAGGTGAACGAGACACACATGATGCTGGCTTATGGAGTTGAGATTTTACTTATGGAGATAACCAATTATCAGCTTTAAAATTCTGTAATGTTTTCCTACCAAAAGTCTAATCACCCTTCCATTCTCCTTGCAATTAATTTTCCTGATACATCAGCCCCCCTTGTAGGCACAGGGGGACGAACAGAGGCATCATAGTATCCTCCGCATTTCATACAGCATCTGGTCCAGATGAAACCCTCACTCCATGTTTAACGACTGCTTGACTCAACGTGTTCTTGTCCTTATTCCATTCCATTCCCTTATTCCATTCCAGTCTCTGTTGTACTACTGCTATTATTATTATTATCAGTTTCTAACGCAGCACTGTGGAATAGAACTTTCTGCAGTGGTGGAAGAGTTCTATATCTGCCCTGTCCAATATGTCAGCCACTGGTATTGAGGTCCTGAAATGTGATTAGTGTAACTGAGAAACTGAATTTTTAGCTTTATTTAATTTTATTTAATTTGAATTAAAACTTAAATTGCTACGTGTGGCTAGAGGCTACCATATTGGACAGTGCTGTTCCAACACCTTTACACAGGTTAGTTTTCCAGATTCCTGGCTGAGGACACTTTAATAAAAAAATACTATGGGGGAGGCATTGTCTTAAGCATTTTACACCTCTTAGTTCATTTAAACCTCACTGTAACCTTATGAGGTAGGGTTTAATGGACATCCTTGCAGTTTAAGATGACACATTTAAAATAAAATTCTCTCATAATGATGACTTGAACTGTGCCACTCAGTGGGAGAATCAATAGAACATGTAGGATCTTATTTGGAATTGACCTTCTTTAATTTTGTTCCTATTTATTTTTAAATTTTCTTTTTGTTTCACTGGAAAGATAATCTCAGGTTTAAGCAAGTTTTACAAGTTGCTTTGTTGTCGTAAAACTGAATGTGTACACAAAAAGGTGTTTTTTTGTTTACATAGATTTTTTAATGAAGTTATTATCGATGTGACCTTTTCACAACCACTCAAGTGGAGTCTTTTATCATAAATACCCAGAAGGCACAGCCTATTTTTACTTTTCCTCTGAGCCACCTCAGATGCTCAGCACATCCCAACCCATCCTCACCTTTCCTCTCCTTCAGGACCCACACCTACTCCCCCTGCTACACCCATGGTCATACAGCATACCTTGCAGGCTCCAACTGCACCAAATTTACCTTTCCCAGAGACCACACCTCCACCCACTGTTATCCCTGTATAGATTAGGAAATATAAGCCGACATGTCTAAAGTAACTTTCCCAAAGTCACACATAGGTAATTGTCAGACCTGGGATTCAAACCCAAGCAGTCTGACTCCAGAATCTATATTCTAAATCCTTACTCTGTACCCTCTAGTAAGATATTTTTAATACCCACTTCCAATATCATAATCCAAAGAGTCAAAAACAAGGACAAAGGCACATTTCTTACTACATTTCAACTCAAAATAGTAGGTAGCTACCTACATACATGTATGAATTGCATTATTTTATTATGCAAACTAGAATTTTTGGTAGGAATATCTGGGACAAAAGTTAAGCCACTTATTCTAAAATTTCAGGTTGTACAGAAAGAAGCATTTTCATGAAAGGAGTAAAAAGGAAAGAGAATAGAGAAAGAATTTTAAAACACATGATTTGCAAAGGGATTTACCCTGGCAACATTTTGGGACTCAGGATGAAGTCATAGCTTCCTGAATTTAGGGAGTGCCCCAAAATGATCATTACTAAATATATGATGGCTCATTCACATCCTAACAAGTCCCTTGAAATTGGATGATCTCCCCTGGTTTCTTCCCTTCGTCTTTGTACCTTTTCCTTTTTCAGTTCTTTATTTTGAAATTTCTTACTTTTCTTCTTCTTCCATGACCTGACCTATCCATTTTCAGGAGGGTTAGAGGAGAAAGAAAAATCAGAATTAGGAACCATTCATAGTCCAAGCAGATTTGGAATTTTAGTATCTCAAGATGTTTATTTCACCACAGGTTCACTTCACTCATTTTGGCAACTGAGGCCATATTTTTGTGATGTTATGGTATATCTTAGACATTTGTGAGGTATGCCCCAGGCAACTCATTAATAATGAGAGTTAAAGGACCAACATCTCAAAGGAATTTGCTTTTTTAAAAATTTAAATTTTAGGGGACTTAAGGTAATCCCTAGAATCCCCTGGTATTGACATGCCTTTTCATATATTTTCCTGAGTGGAAGAGAGAGAGGAGTGAGGCTTGTGTATAACCCAGCCTGTACCATCTATATCCAGTCCAAGGAAGCTTCTCTCCCTTTTGATATCCACCAGCTCAGATGTAGAGTGGAAGGATAAAGGAATGAGAGCCACTGATCTCGAATGTACTCAAGAGTCTGCATGAAAGTTAAAAGAAAAAAAAGAGGGTGGTGGTTCTGAGTAAATAAAAGAGTTGGCATGAAGCTCATGCATACCATTTATGAGTGCTCATCTGAACCGAAATGAAAGACATATTGTATGTATTTGTAATGAGTTTGATCCTTTACTTTTGGACTATGGTGTATCAGAAACAACAAATGAGAAGGGGGAGACAGCACTTGAGACTTCTTACATTTCTGTCAATTACTTTCAATTTGCCTAACAGGTTTATATCAAAAAAGATGAGTTACTCAAATTGAATATTATTAGTGTAGGAGGATAAGTCCCACTTATAGCATTGATATTTTATTGGCAGCATGGTTTAATCGTTGACATTCATAATGCTATCCTTGTGTCATCAAAAGAAACTTAAATTGAGCATTCTGAACATAACTTAAGAAAGGGGACATGTATGCAATGCATTTTAGAAAGATCTTAAATCTAACATTATTAACAAAAATGTTCATGCTATAAGACGTGGGTGTAAACTGTAACGTTCCCTTATGTGGATTAGTTTGTTGACGCCAATCAAATACAATCTGAGGCCTTACTATGGGACAACTCGATATACTGGCTTCTATAGACTGACTGCCTCCTTCCTTCTCCAACATCATCTCTCCTCACCTTCTTCCCAATTTTTGTGCTCTCACAATAAATGTACTGATAGTTTTGACTGCTGTGCCTTTCTTTAGACTATTCACTCTGCCTAAATTACCCTTGTCTCCTTTTTTTATCAGGCACACCCCTTCAGAGACTCCTTCCCTGAACCCTCTGCTCCACTCCAGGCTGGAGTTGCTTCACCTCAGAGCTCTTGTCATGTTCTGAGCAGATATCTTTCATTCCTTTTACAACACCGTAGTTCAATGATTCATTCCTGCATCTGCTTTATGGGACTTTTGGGTATGCAAGGGCAGTGGCTAGGGCTTAGTTATTACTTGTTAGTTGCAGAACAGTGTGTTATATACAATATCTAAAAGTATCTGAGGCATGGAAGGCTGGTTGAATGAATCAATCTTACCAAATCAAATGTCTAGGCAAGTCATGAAAAGAAATAAAGCAAGTCTGAAATAAAGGCTGGGGGTGTTGGGGATGTAGTGACCTTGAGAAGAAGCCCTATGTAAAAATGGCAGTCTCCACTTAGCCCAGGTCAATTGCTACCATGAGGCACTAGAGGTCTGTGTTCCTAAATCCTCTGGTTTTTAAAGAGAAGCCAGAAGTAAGATCTTATATGTGAAATGTCCTGGTTTTTAAAACATCAAATGGTCCAAAAGGACTATAGATCAGTTCTAACTCCCAGACTGACAATTTTTAAAGATTTAGAATGAACAAAATGTCAGTTTCCATGAAACCTTAATTAGAGGTTGAATAAATTTTGCTTGCTAATATACCACTGTAATGAAACCTACCACTCTATTGATCAAAAAAAAAAGAATGTTATTATATCTTTGTGGCATATAGGTTTTAATTTTTATTTCTCAGCTTGGTGGCATATAGGTTTTAATTTTTATTTCTCAACTTGGACTTACAGATGTTACTTTTCCACAAGATGACTGGATGTTGCTTTGAAAAAGAACTGTAAAAAAAGAGTGAATTGATGCTTTTAGAGAAATAAATCTTGAAAAATCACTGTAATAAAAATACCTACAAATTATCAAGAAATTCTGTTAACTCCCTGGTAAAAAACAGTTCACCTTTACTTAAAGGTACATTCATGATATTACGATTATTAAGTTTTATTTACTCTGTTAAAATATATAAAGATAATTTCATGGAAAACCACTCTCTAGGGAATAACTGGGATAGTGCTCCTCAAAGTTTTATGAATAAAATTTTATTAATACAAAATTTTCAACATTTTCTATCCCCAACCACAGGAAAAAAAAATGGCTGGTTCTCATAGAACTCTGGTACAGCCCACTGTAAGCACAAATATTCTTTGACATCTGTTTTACATTAAAAGTTTGCACCTTATTCCATAATGTTCCCATGTTTATCTGAAAATAGCTTTCCACCACCCATTCTTCCAAAAGGATGTAATATGTTTATCTATAGCTTTGTGTGCTGTTAGGTCTTGTCACATGCTCAGTGGTACTCATACAGGATGGGGGACAGCCAGTGATTCACATCAGTGACTATGAACAAAAAAAGTCAGCTCAACCCCTTCCCAAACTCAGACCATGAGCAAATACACTGAGCACACAGGAACTTCCTAGACAGGAAAAGGTAGTTAGGGGAGCCAAGAGGAAGCCTTTTAAAAATAATAGAATAAAAGGAAGGTCCCTTTTGGCATGGTGAAAGAGTAGGATGCAATATGGCAATTTTGAAGAGAGAGGTATTTAGAATGGAAGAAATAAGATGGAGCTGCCCATATGTTCCATGACCAGTTGACACCAAGCATAAAGCATCCTGCTTTGAAGAATAGGTGAAGAAAGCTGATTTCACCAACAAGAGAGTCAGTCGTATCACCTAGTGAATACACACTCCACGTCCATAACCAGTCACAGAGAAAGAATTCGAAAGCCTGAACTCTCCTGTCCTCTGCAGTATCTCTACAGCCTAGCACAGGGCTTGTCACAGTGAGGGCTCAATGAATATCAGGTCACACTGTGCTAGCACTGAAAATCATAAGCAGTAGGAAATGAGCAGCCTGAAGCAACTAAATATGTGGAATAGAATCTCTGTGGCCTGTTTTAAGACTGAAGTACAGAGAACAAGAAAAACTTAGGACAGTGAGGGAACAGAGCAGGAGGACTAGTGCCCACACCTAGGGTAAAGAAATAGGACTGGGATCTCTTGAGGGAATATCCAATTCTGATAGCTGGGCCAGCTGCTATCTGTCTGAGCTTGGAGATTCAAATAAATTTCTTTAATTTTTAGTTAATAAGTAATTTTTTGATTGGTTGTATTTCATTTTGGTTTTAAATTTTTCATCACTGTTTGGGTGAGACGATAAAAGGATGCAGTGAGACAAATAACTTGTCTTTCTTGTTGCCTGGCCCTGGGCAGCTACCAGCTGAAATTGACCAGGGCACTGAGGTTACTGTAGAGGTCAGTTTCTCTGCTTGTAACCAGGAAGACCCCCATATACCCGATCCATATATATGCCATACTTAGAGTCATACAGGGATGGGAAACATGAAGGATTCCAGCATACTCAGGCTGTTGCTTATTCTCTTAATAGGTTAACTTTCCATTGTTGCTCAACTTTCAGATAAACTTAGGTGTCTAGTTAATATACTAAGCATAAAATAAATACAAATGAAAGTTTAAAAACATGAATATATGCAAATCAAAACTTTTTTTGTACATCTTCTCTGAAACTGACCCCTCAAAAATAATAAAAAAGAAAGTAAAAAGGAACAATTTACACTTTCAGTTCTTCCTGTTGAAATGACAGTACATGGTCTCATATGTCTTTTCCATTGCATATACTGGTCTGTCTGCCTGAGATACAAACTGTCTTCCTTCCTCTTCACTTAGCAAACCTCTTTCCATCTTATCAATGTACTTTAAAATCACCTCCCTGTGAATTCAGCTCCAACTCAGGCTGAGTTCAGTGTGTCTGTTTCTGTATTTTCATATTCATTATATAAACTTCTAGTGTAACATTTAAACCAAATATGAAAAATGCTCACATGAACATTTTTCCCACTGAAGTATGAACACTTACAACAGCTTCCAGGACAGAGCAGAAGTTTACAAAATATTTCTTATTTACAAGTGTCTTATTTTCCTTTGTGTACATCCTTTTACTATGGGCTTCGCCTTTGGAACATGACAAATGTTAAGTGAATTTCTGTGGAGAGAATGAAGTATGGGTGTATTTACTCTTCTAGAACTAACTATGGGAGCCAAAGAAGACATGTATAAAATAAAGGAACTTTTTGATACATATATGATAGAATATTTTATAATTCTTAGTGGACTTGATACAATGTATGCTGAGATCTCAGCAGGAGAGCTGTTTGAGAAGGGAAGAAAGCCGGAAACTATTAGGAACACGGTCTAGGTTGACTCTAAAGTTTTGATTAGAAGTCTTGATTACAATGTCCAAAGACATGGGACCAAAATTACTTGGTTTAGGTGAACATCGGCATCCAAAAGGATCTGTTTTAACAGGTGGGCAAGGCAGCAGGGGTCAACTGGTAGGGAGACATTTAGATTCATCCTATGGTGTCATTTTAATTATTATTAGTTTTTATTATTTATGTATTTATTAATTTTATCTTTGGCTGTATTGGGTCTTCGTTGCTGCATGTGGGCTTTCTCTGGTTGCCTCCAGTGGGGGCTACTCTTCGCTGCAGCACAAGGGCTTCTCACTGCCGTGGCTTCTCTTGTTGCGGAGCATGGGCTCTAAGCGTGCGGGCTTCAGTAGTTGTGGCATGTGGGCTTAGTAGTTGTGGCTCATGGACTCTAGAGTGCAGGCTCAGCAGTTGTGGCGCATGGGCTTAGTTGCTCCGCGGCATGTGGGATCTTCTCAGACCAGGGCTCGAACC
Source organism: Mesoplodon densirostris (assembly GCF_025265405.1). Classification (NCBI taxonomy): domain Eukaryota; kingdom Metazoa; phylum Chordata; class Mammalia; order Artiodactyla; family Ziphiidae; genus Mesoplodon; species Mesoplodon densirostris. The sequence goes on along the minus strand of NC_082667.1, from coordinate 94,664,207 downwards.
CGTGTCCCCTGCATTGGCAGGCGGATTCTTAACCACTACGCCACCAGGGAAGTACCTTAATTATTTTTTATTCATCCAATTGAAATGAGATACCAACTCTAAAAAAGATTCAAGGAGAGGATTACAAAGCCTAGTGGGGGAGAAACATAAGAACAAAAAAAGGCTGTATCAGGGTTGGCAAATGTGGAATAGGTTATAGGGAAGAGTATAGCTCAGGGGGAAGTTGGTTTCTGTACCAGGCCTGTTTCAATTCTTAACTTCACAGGCTAGAGTAATTGCACTGGTCAAGACTAGCTCAGGTTCATGGTCTTGAGCACCAGCTGTTGAGTCAGGCATGGAAAGAAGGGACTAACCTCTTTTTTTTAATTACATTCCACCCCAAATTTCTTATCTTCCTTCCCATTAATACCCTACTTCCTGTTTTCTGCAAAACCAGACTTTAAGGAAGCTTCTCTTTTCACATTAACTGAATACAACTTAGTTTCTTCTCCATTTTCAGGGGGAAAAAATGATTTCCCAGTCCTGATATTTTCATTTCATTTCTGCCACTTGAAGCAGAAAACCACACTGGATAAAGTCCAAAAATATTTGTAACTATCATTCTTGTTCACGCAATAACGTTTACACATATGTTTTTCTAGGCACTGCCTAGAACCCAGAATTAGACCTGACCCTCATTTATTGGGGAAAGATAAATACTCAGTACTAATACAACATAATAATGTAGGAATTGTAGAGGAAATATGCAGAGTTTGAGACACATAAGCAATTAGACAGAATTTTTTAAAATTGAGTAGTCTGATAGCTAAGACAATTTCTCTTAGAATTTGTGGTTGGAGTATTGACCACTGCTCTCTTTTTGTTTGGGGAACAAATAAACAAGCCTAAATGGAAAGAAGAGAAGAGGTCTCAAAAGCAAAAGTTGAGGTTTCTGGCTCACTGCCTCAGTTTCTGTTTTGTGCCAGAATGTATTGACTAAAGTTTTATTATTTTGTCCAAATGTTTCCTGGACCATTTTGGTTCTTGATATATAAACCACCAAGACAGAAGGTGACAAAAATATTTAGAGCCAAGTAATTTTGGAAAATTCTGCCTCGTGTGGCTTTATTATTATTTTTTCAAATATAGGTCATTTTGTGTTTCATATATGGGTTATGTTTGATTTCTTTTTATCATCTATTTCTTTTGTCTCTTACAGCAAGGGGTAGCTAGCTGCACATTGGAAAATGTGCAGTGAGTGGCCCTGGCTTCATTTAGTTAAAGGCAATCAAAACCAACTAAGTCCTGCAAATACTTTATAAATTGTAAGTAAATTGCATGATCTTACTGATGTCCAGTACTGCAAAGGGTCTGAGATTTTACTTCACTTGCAAACTTACAAGATAGCCTCTAATAGCTGCATGGATACTGGTAGAAGACACAAACCTCCTGGATCAGAGATAAAGGACAGTTTATTACCCTAGCAGTAACAGTGGCCAGAGTATTCTCATTTTCAGATTGGTTCCCCAAGCTGCAGTTTCCACAAGGAGACATGAGAGGTCGAGATGGTGCTGTACTCACAGTGAGTTGCATTACAAGAGAGAAAGTCTGAGCTTAGGGAACCTAAATCTTTTGAAATGGACAATAACCATGACTGCCCTTGTGCTCTGGAGAAAGACACCATTTTTGTCTTCCAAGGCTCTTTGCCATTCTAACATCCTTGGAGTTATAGTTTAGAGCAAAGGACAATCATTGCCTCACATAAAATATGTAGAAACTCTAGACTTATCTGTGAATAATTGGATTTTAGGAGGCTTTTTGAGTCAATAATTGGTAGAGACAATATATTGGGGGGAAAAGGTGATTTTAAAATTATTTATAACTACAGAAAAAAATTGCAGACTTATGACTATATGAGGAAGTAGTGGAAAGCAATTTAACTTAGGTTTGAAAATGTTGTCAGGTTTTTCTAAATGTTATTTCTCAGGAGAGCAATTTAAATAACATTACACATTTTTCAATAAGAGAAGTTATGCTCCCAAAAGAAAAATAGTTTAAATGGTCAAATCTAACATATTTTAAGCTTTCTTTTTGACGAACTGTTTATAATTTTTTTTATTATGATTGTCACCCTAAATTGGCCATAAATATCATTTACTCTAATGCTTTAAAGTTTGTCATGCTTAATGAGTGCCAATTCATGATATTCAGTTACTCCTTTTAATTCATTTAGTAGTTTCACTGAATGTATTTACTGATTACATGTTAAATACTCATTTCTAGGACGTTTGAAATCGAGCTATTTTTTATAGAAGTATGTTTACTTGAAAATATGTTCTTATATGGAGAAGCTATTTTCTGATTACTAAAGTACAAAAGCATTTTCTCCAAGAAAACTAGACTGTAGAACCTGACTACTTTGTCCTAAATACTTACATATTTATAGTCATATAACTGCTCTTAATGAAAATGATTGTTTTAACTTTGGCTAATACAGCACCAAAAATTAAGTGTTTCATTTTTAAACCACATGGTTCAATTTCTTTTTAATATTACAATCCAATAAGATGTAGGAATCATCTCTTATCCCACAACAATGTTAAGTGAACCTAGTGAACACATAATTTAGCCTGTGTATTATTTTTTTAAATAAAAATGAAACATCAACATGGAATATTAAAAAGTACTACATTTGATCCAAACATATTTTTCTAAATTTTGAAAGTTTATACCACCTGCTCTGCATGTATCACATACATTTTTAGTTAATCTGTTTGTGTTTTATGATGTATCACCTTATAAAGTCTCTAAGAAACATTTATATAAACAATAATATAGTATTCAACTGCCCTTTGTCATTTTTTAATTAGTGCTTATGGCATATATTATAAATTTAGCAATTGAAAGTAATTTTTCTTTTTTCTTTTTGTAGCTTAAAAACACTACTCTGTGTTTAAGGGTTATAAAAATTATTATCATTAGTTGCACAAATATTTTCATAACAGCATTAATAGAAATCAAATTAAAATTAAGAAAAAAGTATCAATACTTCTGAACTCTAACAAATCAAAACATAATTCTTTTAGTTACCTTCATGTACCTATGCATATATATATATCATTTTCCATCATAGTATTATAACTCTGAACTTTCTAACTGTAATTAGTATTATACCAATTTTTTCACATGTATGATATATATTTTTTATAATAGTTATGTTGAAAGTCACATAAAATTCTGCTGAGGAACTTTTTTATTAAAGAATTAATTATTATATGATTAATTATTTCCTTATTGTTGGACACTTGTAAGTTGATTCTAAATTTTTGTTCTTATGCATAATGTTTTAAAAACCATCCAACATAGCATATTTTTTTCCTTTAGACTTTTTTATTAGACTAAATTCCAAGAAGAATTCTAAAACACAAAAACTTAATATATGTTCATGATTCTTAGACCATATTATTAAATTATTTTCCAAAAAGGTTTTTCCAATTTCTGTGTCATCAGTAAAAAGGGATGATACAAATTTCACTTCAGTCATATACTTTTGGTGATATCATTCTTTTTATTGCTAATTTAGTATATGAAAAATAATACCTCATTTTAGTTTTAATTTGCTTTTATTTATTAGTTGATTGTTTTTCCAAATTTGCTTGGCTTGTAGTATTTTATAATGTGAATTGTATTTCTGTGAATATTGTCTATGTATTTATTATAGTCATTATTATTCTCCTCAAAATTTTATATAAGCTTTTCAAAATATAGTAACTAACCCTTTGCTGTCTTATTCAGTATAGGGTTTTTCTTTCTACCGCTTTCTTTTTACTGAGTTTATTTTATTATAAACATTTAAAACTTTCATTTCATTATGGTCTCTTCTATTTCATCAAAGTTTATTAACATAAGATCTGATAAATATTAAATTCCTTTTTATTGTCCTTTTTTGCTATTTTCTTGGGTTTGTTTTTATTTAGGGAACTAAATCAAACTCTTGTAGATGTTTTTTCACATATGTTTTTTAGTTATATGATATTACTATATGAAATGTAAGTAATATAATTATTTTTCCTTATAGCTGATTTATTATCCTCACATAATTTCTTTTTCAAAAAATATTTTTTTTGCTGTGGTAAAGTACATATAACATAAAACTTACTGTCTTAAACATTTTAAAGTGTACAGTTGAGTGGTATTAAGTACATTCATATTGTAGTGAAACCACCAAACATTGCAGAACTCTTTTTATCTTGCAAAACTGAATTTCTGTATCCTTTAGAAAATAACTCCCATGACCCCTCCCCCCAGTCCCTGGCAACAATCTATTTTCTTTCTTCCTTTGGTTTTTTTTTTTTTTTTTTTTTGTAATCTCCTATTTTTCTCCACTCTCAAGCCTCTGGTAATCACCATTCTACTCTCTCTAACTATGCATTCAGCTTTTTAAAATAATATGTTCCGGGCCTCCCTGGTGGCGCAGTGGTTAAGAGTCCGCCTGCCGATGCAGGGGATACGGGTTCGTGCCCCGGTCTGGGAGGATCCCATATGCCGCGGAGCGGCTGGGCCCGTGAGCCATGGCCGCTGGGCCTGTGCATCCGGAGCCTGTGCTCCGCAGCGGGAGAGGCCACAACAGTGAGAGGCCCACATACCGCAAAAAAAGAAAGAAAAAAATAAAATAAAATAAAATAATATGTTCCACATATAAGTGGGAACATGGATTTTGTCTTTTTGTGTCTGAATTATTTCACTTAGGATAATGCCCTCAAAGTTTATCCACGTTGTCGCAAATGAGAAGATTTTGTTCTTTATTAAGTGTGAATACTATTCCTCTCTCTCTCTCTCTCTCTCTCTCTCTCTCTATATATATATATATATATATATATATATATATGTATATATATATGTATATGTATATATATATATGTCTTTATTCATTTGTCTGTCAATGGACATTTAGTTTGTTTCCATATTTTGGTTATTATGAATAATGCTGTAATGAACATTGGAATGCAGATATCTATTCAAGATATTGATTTTATATTCTTTGGATATATATCCAGAAGTGGGATTGCTGGATCACATGGTTTTTCTACTTTTAATTTTTTGAGGAACCTTCATACTGAATTCCATATGGCTGTACCAATTTTCATTCCCATCAGCAATGTACAAGAGTTCCCTTTTCTTCACATACTTGAGAACTTTGTAAACTTTTGACTTTTTAGTAATAGCCATCCTGACAGGTGTGAGGTGATATCTTATTATGGTTTTGATTTGCCTTTCCCTGATGAGTAATGATGTTAAGCATCTTTTCATATACCTTTTAGCCATTTGTATGTTTTATCTGGGAAAATGTCTACTCAGGTCCTTTGACCATTTTTTAATCAGATTGTTTTTTTTCCCCTTCTATTTAGCTGTAAGAGTTCTTATATATTTTGGATGTTATACTCTTATCAAATAGATCACTCAAATATTTTCTACCATTCTGTAGATTGCCTTTCCATTTTGTTAACTGTTTACCATACGAAAAGTTTTTTGTTTGACGTAGTCCTATTTATTTATTTTTGCTATTGGTGCCTGCTCTTTTGTTGTCAGATCTAAAGAGTTCTTGCCAAAGCAAATGTCAGGGAGCATTTCCCCTACGTGTCTTTTTAGGACTTTATTTCTCAGGTCTTATGATTAAGTCTTTAATCATTTTGAGTTGATTTTTGTGTCATAAGATAAGGGTCCAGTTTCATTCTTTTGCATGTAAGACAGTAGTCCAAAACCATTTATTAAAGAGACTGTTTTTCCCCCATTATGTGTTCTTGGTGGCTTTGTCAAAAATTTCATGACTGTATACTGTGGGTTTATTTCTGGAGCCTCTATTCTGTTCCATTGATCTGAGTCTTTTTTTTTTTTAATTCAAATACTATTCTGTTTTTTCTTTTTTTTTTAACATCTTTATTGGAGTATAATTACTTTACAATGTTGTGTTGGTTTCTGCTGTATAACAAAGTGAATCAGCTATGTATACATATATCCCCATATACCCTCCCTCTTGCAACTCCCTCCCACCCTCCCTACCCCACCCCTCTAGGTGGTCACAAAGCACCAAGCTAATCTCCCTGTGCTATGAAGCTGCTTCCCACTATCTATCAATTTTACATTTGGTAGTGTGTATATGTCAATGCTACTCTCTCACTTTGTCCCAGCATACACTTCCCCTACACTTCCCCCTCCCTGTGTCCTCAAGTCCAACATCTACATCTGAGTCTTTACTCCTGTCTTGCCCACAGGTTCATCAGAAACTTTTTTTTTTTTTTAAGATTCCATATATATGTGTTAGCAAGTGGTATCTGTTTTTCTCTTTCCAACTTACTTCACTCTGTATGACAGACTCTAGGTCCATCCACCTCACTACAAATAACTCAATTTCGTTTCTTTTTATGGCTAATATTCCATTGTATATATGTGCCACATCTTTATCCATTCATCTGATGATGGACACTTAGATTGCCTCCATGTCCTGGCTATTGTAAATAGTGCTGCAATGAGCACTGTGGAACATGCTTCTTTTTGAATTATGGTTTCTCAGGGTATATGCCCAGTAGTGGGATTGCTGCATCATATGGTAGTTCTATTTTAAGCTTTTTAAGGAACCTCCATACTGTTCTCCATAATGGCTGTATCACTTTACATTCCCACCAACAGTGCAAGAGGGTTGCCTTTTCTCCACACCCTCTCTAGTATTTACTGTTTGTAGATTCAGTGATATTGGCCTGTAGTGGTTTTGTTTTTTTTATGACATCTTTGGTTTTGGTATCAGGGTGATGGTGGCCTTGTAGAGTGAGTTTGGGAGTGTTCCTCCCTCTGCTATATTTTGGAAGAGTTTGAGAAGGATAGGTGTTAGCTCTTCTCTAAATGTTTGATAGAATTTAACTGTGAAGTCATCTGGTCCTGGGCTTTTGATTCTTGGAAGATTTTTAATCACAGTTTCAACTTCAGTGCTTGTGACTGATCTGTTTATATTTTCTATTTCTTCCTGGCTCAGTGTAGGAAGGTTGTGCTTTTCTAAGAGTATGTCCATCTCTTCCAGGTTGTCCATTTTATTGGCATATAGTTGCTCGTAGAGGTCTCTCATGATCCTTTGTATTTCTGCACTGTCAGTTGTTACTTCTCCTTTTTCATTTCTAATTCTGTTGATTTGAGTCTTCTCCCTTTTTTTCTTGATGAGTCTAGCTAATGGTTTATCAATGTTGTTTATCTTTTCAAAGAACCAGCTTTTAGTTTTATTGATCTTTGCTATTGTTTCTTTCATTTCTTTTTCATTTATTTCTGATCTGATCTTTATGATTTCTTTCCTTCTGCTAACTTTGAGGTTTCTTTGTTCTTCTTTCTCTAATTGCTTTGAGTGTAAGGTTAGGTTGTTTACTTGAGATGATTCTTGTTTCTTGAGGTAGGATTGTATTGCTATAAACTTCCCTCTTAGAACTGCTTTTGCTGCATCCCATAGGTTTTGGGCTGTCATATTTTCATTGTCATTTGTTTCTAGGTATTTTTTGATTTCCTCTTTGATTTCCTCAGTGATCTCTTGGTTATTTAGTAGTATATTGTTTAGCCTCCATGTGTTTGTATTTTTTACAGGATTTTTTCCTGTAATTGATATCTAGTCTCATAGTGTTGTGGTCGGAAAGATACTTGATATGATTTCAATTTTCTTAAATTTACCAAGGCTTGATTTGTGACCCAAGGTATGATCTATCCTGAAGAATGTTCTATGAGCACTTGAGAAGAAAGTGTATTCTGTTGTTTTTGGATGGAATGTCCGATAAATATCAATTAAGTCCATCTTGTTTAATGTATCATTTAAAGTTTGTGTTTCCTTATGTATTTTCATTTCGGATGATCTGTCCATTGGTGAAAGTGGGGTGTTAAAGTCACCTACTATGATTGTGTTACTGTTGATTTCCCCTTTTATGGCTGTTAGCATATGCCTTATGAATTGAGGTGCTCCTATGTTTGGTGCATAAATATTTACAATTGTTATATCTTCTTTGTGGATTGATCCCTTGATCATTATGTAATGTCCTTCTTTGTCTTTTGTAATAGTCTTTATTTTAAAGTCTATTTTGTCTGATATGAGAATTACTACTCCAGCTTTGTTTTGATTTCCATTTGCATGGAATATCTTTCTCCACCCCCTCACTTTCAGTCTGTATGTGTCCCTAGGTGTGAAGTGGGTCTCTTGTGGACAGCATATATATGGGTCTTGTTTCTGTATCCATTCAGCCAGTCTGTGTCTTTTGGTTGGAGCATTTAATCCATTTACATTTAAGGTAATTATCTCTATATATGTTCCTATTACCATTTTCTTAATTGTTTTGGGTTTGTTATTGTAGGTCATTTCCTTCTATTGTGTTTCCTGCCTAGAGAAGTTCCTTTAGCATTTATTGTAAAACTAGTTTCGTGGTGCTGAATTCTCTTAGCTTTTGCGTGTCTGTAAAGGTTTTAATTTCTCCTTTGAATCTGCCTGAGATCGTTGCTGGGTGGAGTAATGTTGGTTGTAGGTTTTTCCCTTTCATCACTTTAAATATATCCTGCCACTCCCTTCTGGCTTGCAGAGTTTCTGCTGAAAGATCAGCTGTTAACCTTCAGGGGATTCCCTTGTATGTTATTTGTTGCTTTTCTCTTGCTGCTTTTAATGTTTTTTCTTTGTGATTAATTGTTGATAGTTTGATTAATATGTGTCTTGGCGTGTTTCTCCTTGGATTTATCCTGATGGGACTCTATGCACTTCCTGGATTTGACTGACTATTTTCTTTCCCATATTAGGGAAGTTTTCAACTATAATCTCTTCAAATATTTTCTCAGACCCTTTCTTTTTCTCTTCTCCTCTGGAACCCATATAATTCTAATGTTGGCATGTTTAATGTTGTCCCAGAAGTCCCTGAGACTGTCCTCAATTTTTTTCATTCTTTATTCTTCTCTGCAGTAGTTATTTCCAGTATTTTATCTTTATCTTATCACTTATCCATTTTTCTGCCTCAGTTATTCTGCTATTGATACCTTCTAGAGAGTTTTTAGTTTCATCTATTGTGTTGTTCATCATTGTTTGTTTGCTCTTTAGTTCTTTCAGGTCCTTGTTAAACTTTTCTTGTATTTTCTCCATCTATTTCCAATATTTTAGATCATCTTTACTATCATTACTCTGAATTCTTTTTCAGGTAGACTGCCTATTTCCTCCTCATTTGTTTGGTCTGGTGGGTTTTTACCTTGCTCCTTCATCTGCTGCATATTTCTCTGTCTTCTCATTTTGCTTAACTTACTGTGTTTGGGGGTCTCCTTTTCTCAGGCTGTAGGTTCATAGTTCCCATTGTTTTTGGTGTCTGCCCCCAGTGAGTAAGGTTGGTTCAGTGTGTTGTGTAGGCTTCCTGGTGGAGGGGACTGGTGCCTGTGTTCTGGTGGGTGGGGCTGGATTTTGTCTTTCTGGTGGGCAGGGTTGCATCTGGTGGTGTGTTTTGGAGTGTCTGTGAACTTATTATGATTTTAGGCAGCCTCTCTGCTAATAGGTGGGTAGTGTTCCTATCTTGCTACTTGTTTGGCATGGGCATCCAACACCGGAGCTTGCTGGCTGTTGGGTGGAGTTGGGTCTTAGTGTTGAGACAGAGATCTCTGGGAGAGCTCTCACCATTTGATATTATGTGGGGCCAGGAAGTCTCTGGTGGTCCAATGTCCTGAACTCAGCTCTCCCACCTCAGAGACTCAGGCCTGACATCAGACTGGAATACCATGACCCTGTCAGCCACACGACTCAGAAGTAAAGGGAGAAAAAAAGAAAGAAAACTAAAATAATAATAAATTAAATTTTTTTAATTACTAAAATAATAATAATAATAATAAATAGAGACCAACCAAACCAGTAAACAAATCCACCAGTGATAACAAGCGCTAAACACTAAACTAAAATAAACATAAAAATCAGAAACAAATCAGTTCCAGACAACAGACCCCAAGTCTGCAGCCTCAGTTTTGGGATCCTTTATTGTCTGTTCAGGTATTCCACAGATGCAGCATACATTAAATTGAGTGTGGGGATTTAATCTGCTGCTCCTGAGGCTGCATGGAGAAATTTCCCTTTCTCTTCTTTATTCTCACAGCTTCTGGGGTTCAGCTTTGGTTTTGGTCTCACCTCTGCATGTAGGTCACCCTCAGGCATCTGTTCCCATCCAGACAGGCTGGGGTTAAAGCAACGGCTGATTAGCAGGCTCTGGCTCATTAAGGCTGGGGGGAGGGAGGGGTTCAGTAGTTATAATTGGAATGCGGGGTGAGCCTGTGGTGGCAGAGGCCAGCGAGATGTTTCAACAGTCTGGGGCATGCTGTGTGTTCTCCCGGGGAAGTTGTCCCTGGATCACGAGATTCTGGACTCTGGCGTGCCTCACAGGCTCCTGGGTGGTAGTGAGGATAGTGACCTGTGCTTTCACACAGGATTCTTGGTGGCTGCAGCAACAGCGTTAGTGTTTCATGCCCATCTCTGGGGTCCAAGCTGATAGCCGTGGCTTGTGCCCATCTCTGAAGCTTGTTTAGGCAGTGTTCTGCCTTCTGTGGGCAGATGGGAAAGGAGTCCCCTCTCCTCACGGACCCCAAAATAATTGTCTCTTGCCTCAGGCAGGTCCAGACTTTTTCCTGGACTCCTTCCTGGCTAGCTGTGGTGCACTAGCGCCCCTTCAGGCTGTGTTCCTGCAGCCAACCCCAGTCCTCTCCCTGGGATCTGACCTCTGAAGCTGGAGCCTCAGCTCCCAGCCCTCACCTGCCCCAGTGGGTGAGCAGACAAGCCTCTTGGGCTGGTGAGTGCTGGTCGGCACTGATCCTCTGTGCAGGAATTTCTCTGCTTTGCCCTCTGCACCCCTGTTGCTGTGCTCTCCTCCATGGCTCCAAACCTTACCTCCCCTGCCCAACCCCTGTCTCTGCCAATGAAGGGGCTTCCTAGTGTGTGGAAACTTTTCCTCCTTCACAGCCCCCTCCCAGAGGTGCAGGTCCCATCCTTATTCTTTTGTCTCTGTTTTTTCTTTTTTTGTGTTTTGCCCTCCCCAGGTACGTGGGTATTTTCTTGCCTTTTGGGAAGCCTGAGGTCTGCTGCCAGCATTTAGTGGGTGTCCTGTAGGAGCTGTTCCACATGTAGATGTATTTTTGATGTATTTGTGGGGAGGAAGGTGATCTCTATGTCTTACTCCTCCACCATCTGGAACATTACCCCCAAATACTATACTGTTTTGATTGCTATAGCTTTGTAATACAGTTTGAAATCAGGAAGTGTGATGTCTCCAGATTTGCTCTTCTTGCTCAAGATTGCTTTGGCAACTTGGGGCCTTTTGGAATTCCACACAAATTTTAGGATTGTTTTTTATATTTCTGTGAAAAATGCTACAGAAATTTTGATAGAGATTGCACTGAATCTGTGAACTGCTTTGGGTGTATAGAGGTTTTAATAATATTAATTCTCTTAATTTATGAACATGGAATAACTTTCTATTTATTTGTGTCATCTTCAATTTCTTTTATCAACATTTCATAGTTTTCAGTGTATAGCTCTTTCACTTCCTTGGTTAAATTTATTCCTGAGTATTTTTTTTATGCTATTGCAAATAGACTTGATTTTTTAAAATTTCTTCTTCAGATAGTTTGTTGTTACTGTATAGAAATGCAACTTATTTTTCTATATTGATTTTGTATCCTGCAAATTAACTGAATTCATTTATTAGTCCTAACAGTTTTTTAGTGGAGTATTTAGGGTTTTCTATATATAAGATTATGTTTAGCTTGACTAACTAAGGAAAAAAGGGAAGACTCAAGCAAATAAAATCAGAAATAAAAGAGAAGACATTACAACTGATACCACGGAAATACAAAGGATCATAAGATACTACTATGAATGATTATATGCCAACAAATTAGATAACTCAGAAGAAATGGATCAATTCCCAGAAACATAACCTACCTAGTCTGAATCATGCAGAAATGGAAAATCTGAATATGCCAATAACAAGTAAGGAGATTGATTTAATAATCAAAAATTCCCCAACAAAGAAAAGTCCAGGAGTAGATGGCTTCACTGATGAGTTCCACTGAATATTTAAAGAGTTGATAGCAACCCTTCTTGAACTCTTCAAAAAAATTGAAGATGAAGGAACATTTCCAATCTCATATTTTGTAGCTAAATTACCCTGATACCAAAGGCAGACAAAGCCACTGTAAGGAAAGAAAATTGGCCACTATCTTGATGAATGTTAATGCAAAAATACTCAACAAGATATTAGCAAACTGAATCAACAGCATAGCACATTAAAAATATTATGCACCATGATCAAGTGGGATTTATCCCTGAGATGCACTGATGGTTGAGCATATGCAAATCAATAAATGTGATACACCACATTAACAAAATGAAGGATAAAAATTATCAGATCATCTCAATAGAAGCAGAAAAAAACATTTGACAAAATTCAACACCCATAATAAAAACTCTCAAAAAGTTAGGTATAGAAGGAATGTACCTCAACATAATAAAAACCATATATAACAAGCCCATGGTAACATCATACTCAATGGTGCAAAGCTGAAAGCTTTTCCTTTAAGATCAGGAACAAGACAAGACTCTTGCCACTTCTATTCAGAATAGTTCTGGAAGTCCTAGCCAAAGCAATCAGGCAAGAAAAAGAAATTAAAAAGCATCCAAATTGGAAAGGAAGAAGTAAAATGGCCTCACAGAATTTGATGTAATTTCAATAAATAATTCCTTTATTTTATTATTCCTTTAATTTTGTAATATATCCTTCTTTTTTCATCAAACTTTGAATATACTGAGTGTATTTCTAGGCTTTACATTCTGTTAATTTTACATAGAGTTTAATTTTGCATCTTACTTGCTCTCTAGTCACTTCAGGAGATTAAAGCAGACATATGTAGTACTCAGTTCCTCCTGGTAGTAGGCCTTACTCTTTATCTGAACATCACACCATCTTTTTTAAAGAAAACTAGGTTTTACTTTAATAAAAAAGTGATATTTGAGCAGGAAATAAATTAGAAAATATAGAAAGGTAATAAGGAAAACTTTAAATCTCACTGCATAAGCCCTACCCTCAGTACTACTCCCCAGAGTTACCCACTGATATTTCCTTGCATGTCCTTTCAGAAAATGTCTATACATATGAAGCCCTGTGTATATATATTCTTTTTACAAAGCAAAATCAGATTATTTCTTCATGATTTTCTACACTATGATTTTTTTACTCAGCAGTATATGTATTTTGTAGAATCTTGCATTTTATTTTTTTTAAGATGTGGATTTTTTAAAAAATAGTAACTTTAAAAAAATATTTATTTGGTTGTGCTGGGTCATAGTTGCAGCAGGCAGGCTCCTTAGTTGTGTCTCACGGGCTCCTTAGTTATGGCTCACTGACTCCTTAGTTGCAGCATGTGGGTTCCTTAGTAGCAGCAGGCAGGCTCCTTAGTTGTTGCTCATGGGCTCCTTAGTTGTGGCATGCATGTGGGATCTAGTTCCCTGACCAGGGATCGAACTTGGGCCTGCTGCACTGGAAGTGTGGAGTCTTATCCACTGCAACACCAGGGAAGTCCCAAATCTTGCATTTTAGTAACTACATATAGATTTATTCCATTCTTTCTAGTAGCTGCATTGTATTCCATTGTATAGAAATAATTTCTAAAAAGTTTTTAATAGTTCTTTTATCTCAATCTTCTTTTTATAAATAAGCATGATTGTTTATGAATGCAGCAATGGGAGGGTATGGGCTTTGCTGTCACATAGGATTAAAGTCTAATGTTGGTTAAATGACTTGTTTTCTCCTTGGGCAAAATGCTTAACCTTTTTAAATCTCACTTTCCTCATCTGTGACATTAGTATAATATGTATTTTGTTAGGCTGTTGGGAAGATTAAATGAGGTAGTAAATGTTTAATGCCTAGTATATAGTACATGAAGAGAAGAAAGAAGAGAACTATATTTAGAAAGCCTACTGTGTTGAAGTTCACTTGGTTTCTGGTTGGTTTTATAGAAATTCTATTTTAGCCCCATTACTGAAACAATAGATTCAAAGTATATGGTAAGACTTCTGTGCTCTGAACAGCCTTAAGGAATATTAAAGTCATAATTGGCATCTCCTAGAGACAGTTTACCTGTGATAAGTATGTGTGAATATATTTGAATGTTGTATATTTATTGCCATAACAGTTCTGATGTTGAAATTGGCTAGTAGTCTCATTTTAGTGCCCCTTGGTTTGCTTTATAGTCATGAATATCAGAAATTAATAAATAGGAGGAGAGAGGCAGCAGGCTAGGAGAATATTACGCCTATTGAGACCAAAGAAAATATAACTGTGTAAAATATACCTGTTCCATTTTTCTATGTCCCTGTGTCAGTCCTTCCCCAGTCTGGCCTTTGAGCTGTCTCTTAGGACACAACTCTGAAACACTCACAGGAAGATTACCACCTGGATGTCTTTTAGGAGAGCCTGTCTTCTATCACTGCTTTCTAAATTACAGACAGGAGGGACATTCTTAAGACTAAGCTATAACAGTAATTGATAGCTGCCTGGGGGTATCCTTGGCATAACATTCAGGGATCATAAATTCTCAGTTTGAACCAAGGAGGCTTTGGGGATTTCTAAATCAGGTACAAGAATTCTGAAATTTTTCCTGGCAGCAGAGTTTTTTCTCTGCCATTCATCCTGTGAACACTTGGGAGAACTTGAGCTGCTTTGTTATTTCCCATATCAAAAAAGGAAAATTTTACTATGGTAGTTTATGAGCGCCTAGGAATCTTAGGCCCCGCCTTGCTCCTAGTATAAAGATACTTTGGGGATATTGAGAACCCTGGGTATAAAAGGCCTTTGTCTCTTTCTGTGGTGTCTCTCTACCTGGGACCACAGCCTTGAGACTGTATCTTATTTTTCTTCTCTTATTTATTCATTCAATCATTTATTTACTTATCAACACTTTCACACTCACAATTGTAACCCAGTGTATAGATCCAAGTTTCTTCCTTTCTTTTTTTTGTTTTTCTTTTTGCAGTACGCGGGCCTCCCACTGGTGTGGCCTCTCCCGCTGTGGAGCACAGGCTCCGGATGCGCAGGCTCAGTGGCCATGGCTCACGGGCCCAGCCGCTCCGTGGCATGTGGGATCTTCCCGGACCGGGGCACGAACCCGTGTCCCCTGCATCAGCAGGCAGACTCTCAACCACTACGCCACCAGGGAAGCCCCAAGTTTCTTCCCTTTAAGACTACATTTTAATGGGGAAACCTGACAAATACATAAGTTAAGCAAACAAAGTAATTTTAAAGAGTGGTAAATATTACTTTAGGAAAATAAAGTTGTGCAGTGAGACATAATATGATAGGCTGTAGAGCTTTCTTAGCTAGGCTGTGTAAGGAAGTACTGTCTGAGGAGCAGAGAGCTACATGTAAATCTGGAGGGAAGTTCATTCCATGTAGACTAGAGAGACCCTGAAACAGGAATGGGCCTGACGTATTCCAGGAACAGCAATGTCAACAAAGCCAGTGTCCCTGGAGTAGAATAGAAAATAGGGAGAAGAGTGAGCCATATATAATCAGATTGCTAGTTATCTATTTGATTTTTTCCCCAATCTGCCTTGTGAAAGAGTTTAACACTATTTGATTGCATTGGGAAACTATTGGAGTTTGTTTGTTTGTCTTTTACCAAAACAAGTATACTGTCTGATTTTATATCTTGAGAAAATATTTGGACCTCTGTGTAAGAGGCAAAAATGGATGCAAAAGAGCAGGTATGGAGTTATTGTGGAAGATCAAGGAAGTAGTGATGAAGGCTTAGACCAGGATTTTAGGAGTAGAAACGTTGATATGTATTAGGTTCCAAATATATTTTGGAGGCAGAACCACTGAAAAATTTATTGATATATAGATATTAGATGTAGGGGAAAGACAGAGATTAAGGACTACTCTAAGTTTTCTGGCCTAAGGTCAATGGTGGGACCATTTGCTGAGGTAAGGAAAATTGGGAAACAGGAAAAAATGGGATATAGGAGTACCATTTTGGTCATATTAAATTTTAAATGAGTATTAGGCATCATGAAGTGGGATCAATGGCCTCAGGGATGAAGCTAGATCTGGGTATACTGATTTGACATTTAAAGCCAGATACTGGTTGAGCTCTTCTAAGAAGTGAGTGGAAATGGAGAAGAGAAAGGGAACCAGAACAAGGACCCTGGATATTATAACATTTAGAGGTCAGGCAGAGGAGGAGAGGCTGAAAAGGAGAAGCTAGTATGATAGTAGAAGAACATGGTAATTTGGTATCTCAAGAACCTAGAGAAAATAAATCTTTTAAGAAGGTGAAATACCTGTTTGTGTCTTTGATGCCGGGACAACAAGCAGGATGAGTATAGACGAATTGATTGTGAATTTTCACAATAGAAGTCAATAACTACCTTGGTGAAAAGTGTTCAATTCAGTAGTTAAATACAAAATCCTGATTAGAATAAGTTGAGGAGAGTATAAGGTTGAGAAGATGGAGATAATAAGTCTATTCAAAACTTTTGAAAACTTTTGCTACCTAGGGGTAAATTTTTTAAACCAAACATCCAGTGCCCTCTTCTTTCCCACATTAACCTGTTGAAAATACAGTAAATGCCTCCTTATCTGACCCTAATGGGACTAGTAGTTAACAGCTTAATTGGAAGAGTGGATTGAATCCGAGAATTATGAAAAATGTGTAAAGTTAAAACACATCAGGATTGACTCACCAGTATTTTGATGTTGTGCTCTTATATTGCTAGTCATATTTCCTTCCCCAGTTTCAGTACAATGATGTATAAAATACTACACAACCTTGTACCTATACAATATGTTTTGAAATTGTAACCTTTTTCATCCCTTCAGGATTTGTGTGTACCGTGAAATAGTGTAACTCATTAGAAACGTGACCTAATTTTTAAAAAGTACTTTGGGAGATAAGCCTATCTAATAAAATCATCTTTTGGTATCAGAACATTCTAGAAAGGATTTTTATATACAAACAAAAGACAATTTAGGAATAACACATCTGGAAAAATCCACCCAGTAAAAAATAACTGTGGTTATTGATGTTGACTTTAAGAGGAGAAAGGGAAACTAAGATATATAACATTTTTTGAAAGTTAAAAATTATATATCATATATAAACTTCTAAGGACAGAAAATATACCATAGTTAACATGTTCAGTGTTTAATACAATTTCACATGGAAGTTAGCACTCAGAACTTTTATGGGGATGATAGTGGTCCTCTCTCCATTGGAGGAAACAATTCCATTATTTAGAGGTGTCTGCATTATCCCCATGAGTAATCATTTTTCAAAGGAAAGATGCAGAATGGGAGGGAGAGAGATTCATATTTACGCTTTTTCATTAATGTTGATATATATTAAACACTCTCCACGTCCCAGAAATTGTGTGAGGGCCTGGGGAAGAAATGGTTCTTGTCCTCTTGGAACTTACATTCTACTGTGTGATGAAAATACATTATGATAAGCACCCTACAATGCAGGTAGTGAGCACAAAGGGCTATGGAACACAGAAGAGAAGTATCTGCTCCTCTCCTAGGGGATCAGGGAAGGCTTTCCTGATGTGTTCCTTAGTTCCCATTCCTGCTACCTTACTTTAGGTCACCATTGTCTTACACCCAACTTTTAGCCATAGTCTCCTAACTGGTCATCCTGCCTCCTGTCCCTTGCTTCTGTCCACTCTAACTCTAATTTAGAAGCTTTCAGTGTCTCCACATCACCCTCGGGATTAAGTCCAAACACAGCATTATGTCTCAAAAAGTCTTTCTTGGTTGGGATGCCATTTTCCTTCCATCCTAATCTCTAGCTATCCTGTTACACTTGACCCTCAAGTGTAACTAAACTACCTTGAATTCCAAGGACATGCTATGTTCATGCTCATCATCTGCCCCTTGTTCATGTACTTCCTCTTTCTAGAACATTCTCTTCTCCCTTACTGTACCTGTACCTGGCTAATTCATTCTCATTGTATAGGTTTCAGCTCAGATGTATTCATCCAAGCCAGAAATATTAGTGTCATCCTTCTCTTTTCCCTTTATCTTGTCCTTTCCATTTAATCAATCATCAAATCCTAAAAATTCTAAGACTAAGCATCTTTGCTGTGGAGTACTTAAATTTTTTTCCTACTTATTAAAAGAACCCTGCAACGTTGGTATTCTTACTCCCCTGGTGAAACTGAAGCTAAGAGGGATTAAGTTACCAGTTCAGGATCCCATACTTAATAGGTCACAGACCTGGGATGCAAATCAAATTCCATCTGACTGCAAAGCCAAAATGCTCTACCACATTGCCTTTCCACTACTTTTCCAGACTAATGACCATTATGTCTTTGTTCCAAAAATGTTATTACTTTGAGATGTTTAATTTCATTTTGTTTGTTTCTTTCATGGTTATATAAAATCAGTGGCTAACAAAATCGGGCACTAGACTTTTACTTTATATTTCTAAGGGATAGAAAGTGATAAATAATTGGAAAGTGAATGAAGCAGGTGTGTTCATTTTAAATCACAGAAAAATAAATTATTTAAAAAGTATTTCAGGCTGATGTCACTTCATATGTGGAATCTAACAAAGTTGAATACACAGAGGCATAGAGTAAAATGGTGGTTACCAGGGACAGGGAGTGGGGAGAAATGGGGAGATGTTGGGCAAAAGGTACAAAGTTGCAGTTATGTAAGATGAACAGACTAGAGATCTCATATACAGCATGATAATTATAGTTAATAATTCTGTATTGAATACTGGAAATTTGCTAAGAGAGTAATTTCAGGTCCCTTACCTTCACAGAAAAGGTAACTATGTGAATAAATGGATATGTTAATTAGCTTGACTGTAGTAATGATTTTGTTATGTATACATATGTCAAATCATCTTATTGTAAACCTCCAGTATAATCATTTTTTATTAAAAAATAAATAAATAATAATCAGGCAAAAATGTGATTATAGTTATGAATCTGCTATTAACAAATAAAAATTTTAAAAAAATATTGCAAGTGAACTATAGGAAATTCTACCACCCACCCATAGATAACCATTGTTATCAAATTTTGCTGTATTTTATAAAGGTCATATTTATAACACTATACTCACATATCATATTTCTTGCTACTCACTGTTTTGGGAAATGGGGAATATTGAAATTAAAGGCCCAGTCTTGAAATCAAAGCTCTTACAATATGGTAGAATTACTTTTTGACTTAAATACATTCAGATCTAAGGGATAAAAAAAGGTCTGACAGACACTGAAGTCCCCGTCTCTTGGTGAATTCACCTGAGTCCCTTGATGAGCCCACAGCCCTAAATTTGTAAAAGTAAGACTACAGTAAAGATAAAAAGTAATAGAAATGAGAGTCTACTTTTAGATTGGAGAAATGCTAATGAACCAATTGGAGGCAGGCAGCTGGCTATCACTGAGTAATCCCGTGTTGACTTTGGCAAGGACAGAACCTGTCTAGCTTAGAGAGATAGCTTCCAAATTAGCCATTATAATTTTAGAACCACAAAGGAATACAGGGGCAGAGAAGTGAGAGAGGAAAGAATGTTTTCCTCAAATTTTGACATGGGAGGGGCAGAAAATTTCACGTGGAATCACTGTACCCACTTTTAATCTTTTAATACATCAGAAAAATTTTAAACAACTTTTTTTCTATTTATATATACATGACAAATAATCATTGCAAGCAGAGCAGAGTATTTGAATAGTGATTAGATACATTTTTATGTCAAATGAATAGGTATGTTCTTTTTCAATTTGTTCTGTTTCAGTTTCAGCCAGAGATAAGTATTTGTGAAGTGAACAACTGTCTAACCTAAGGGGAAATATGGAACATTTGCTTTTCTACTCTCTACTGAAGATTGAAATTGGTTCTATCACAGAGTTAGTCTCCGAAGATTAGTGGAATCTATGTTTTATTTCTGGTACTGTTGATTTAAAATATTTGAGAATAAAGACAAAAGGACAGAAAATTCCAGGTAATGGAAGACAAGGGCCACTGCCTAGCTTCCAGTCTTCTAATATATCTTACAAACAGTAAGGAACAAGAAAGTGTAAATAAAATTTCACATAAACCATGCCCATGGTATAACTTGAAAACAGAGAATGATCAAACTTCAAAATAACAGTAATAAGAAAAAGGAAAAAACCTACTAAATCCTAGTGCAAGATCTCATCTTCCCGACTCTCCTCCTCTACCCTGGCTTGCTTTGGTGCAAGCAAGGACAGACCAAGAAAAACTACAGGGAAGAGAGAAGAAGAAGGCTAGTGAATACTCTCTCATTGATCTATAACTACTGTCAGAAATACTAAGCTGACCCTAAGTCTGAAAAATACTAAAAAATGTGCCCTGGTAGATCAGAGCCTGAACTATAGGTAAAGGACTATAGGGAATGTATGGTTTCAAAGAGCATTCTTCAAAATGTGTACCATATGGGGGAAAGGTAAAAATGATGTGAAAAGCTCCCTTTGGCTATTAGGTAGTGAAAGATAAAAGAAGTGAAAAAGAAACTTCACTTCAAATTTCTGGTTATCTATTGTCTGTCCTGGAAGACAATAGATGACCAGAAATTTGGAGGATATACAACCTCATCTCCCACCACCAAAATAGCAACAATCCACTGACCTATCTGAACTTTGAAATACTGACAGAGAGGGTGCAATTGAACTAGGAATCTTGTACAACAAAAAAAAGGAACAGAAAAAAGTTCCAGGTGTCCTGCATCCTTACCAAAACATGGTAGGATCATTCTCTTTAATTTTAGCCATCCTAATAAGTATGCAATTGTATCTTATAAAGGTTATCATTTGCATTTCTTTAATGGCTAATAATTTTGAGCATTTTTTCCTATGCTTATTTGTCATTGATATTTATTTTTTGATGATTTAAAATCTGTCAAATCTTTGCTTATTTTTAAGCGGGTTCTTTGGTTTATTGGATTATTTCTTACCTTTTTAATTGAATTTTTATTATTGAATTTTGAAAGTTCTTTATATATTCTGGATGCAAGTCCTTTATTAGGTAGGTAATTTGCAGGCATTTTCTCCTACTCAGTGGCTTTCCTTTTAATTCTCTTAACATTGTCTTTCAAAAAGTGAAAGCTCTTCATCTTGATGAAGGCTAGTTTACCAATTTTTTAAAATTCATGTATCATTATTTTGGTATCATATCTAAAATCCTTTGCTATTCCAAGTTGTCAAATTTATAGGCATAAGGTAGTTCATAATATTCTCCTATTATCCTTTTAAATCTGTAGAATCTGTAATGATGCCACGTTTTTCATTCTTGGCATTGATAATTTGTGTTTTCTATCTTTTTTTTTTCTAATCTGCTAGAGTTTTATAGATTGCATTGATCTCCTAAAAAAAAACCCTCTATATAATGCTGTCACTGAAGCTACATCAAACAATTTCTTATAGGCAGTCAATCCAGGTTATATCTACTCATGCTTTCATCCATTCAGCAGACATTTACTGAGAATTTACTAGGTGCATTGAGAATACATTAGGAAAAATACCCTATACCTTTATAGAATCTACATTTTTATGAGAGAGGCAGACAGTAAACAAGATAAATAATTAAAACACATAGATGTTGTGATATGTGGTAAGATGGAAAAAAAAGCAGGGAATGTTAGAGATTAGGATTTTACCTTTAAATAGTAGCCAGGTAAGGCCTCAATGAGAAGGTGAAGACCTAAAGAAACTGAGGGTGTGTACTCAGATACCAGGGGCAGAGTTTCCAGGCAGAGGGTAGAAGAAGTGCAAAAGAGCCAGCACACTTGGTACATAAAGGAAGAGTAAGGAGGTCAGTGTGGCTGGAGAAAAAGGATTGAGTGGGGTTGGGTTCCAATACAGGGTGGATACAGAGAACCAATACAAAGTCAGATTGTGCTGGGCCTTCCTTATAGGTCATAGTAAGGACTCTGCTTTTGTTTTGAGACAGGGAGCCTTTGTAGGGTTTTGAGATGAGAGGTGATACAATCTAACTAACATTTTAAAAGTATTACTTTGCTATGTGGTAAGAATAGTCTTTCTTGGATGGTGGTGATTGCAAAGAGGCATGGGAAGCAGGATGGAATCTATAGCAATAATCTAGATGAAAAGGCCTGGGCTAGGATGGGAGCATGACACCGGGATTTTTTTTTCTTGAGTAACTAGAAGATTGGAGTGCCATTAACTGAGATGGGGAACAAGATAAGAGAAGCAGTTTTGGAGAAAACATCATATTGTTGAATGTTTTCCCTCAGTTTTCACCTGATTTCAGGTTATTCTGCTTAGTCTGTATCCTCAAAGCTGTTGAAAATGAAGATAAATATTCTACTTATTTAAAATAAAGAGAATAAAATTAGTATTAACTGTAATGGTCCTTAGAGATTGCTTTAAAAGCAAGAAAATAGAAGACCAGAGAGGAAAACTGATGTTTTTCTCTGAGTTGAATTGGTGGTAAACATCAGAGTGACCCAGCTGGCTCAGTGCCACAGTAACATCAATGAGTGAATTTACTCATGGATTGTATCACTACTCTGGGCTTCAGAGAAGAAATGAAGATTATAGACTCAGCCAACTCTTTGGCCTTTTCTGCTTTGACCTGGCCACAATCTATATGGGAATAAATTTAGCACCAGCTATGGAAATATCTGAGGAACGATAGTTGTTTGTTAAATTTGATCTTTATCATAAGAAAGTTCCCCTTAACAGGACCAGAAACTAATTTCCTTTAAATAACTAATTTATTTTAAGGTAATAGCATCTTGGAGTGAAAATGAATCAACAGTTCAGCGTTACAAGAAGCTATTTACCATTGGGCAAGTTACTTTGGGCCTCAGTTTTCTCATATAGAAGGTAACTATATATTTTTTTTAAAATAATTTATATATATTCCCTCTTAAGGAAAAATTTAAGGCAGATACCTGAAAAGTGAGAAAGTTGAAAGAGATAATTTCTAAGTGCCATTCTGATACTTTCAGTCTGTGATTCTACTATTATTGCCTTGGTAGGTAAAGTGAAAGTGATGCAGAAATGTATCCCATACATTCAGACATTTAAGTAACTTACATTCACTAAGTGACTGATGGCAATAATAATCATAGATAAGATGCTTAGAGAGACTATGACCCTTGGGCAGGGTTCTCAATTTTAAGTGTTCTAGCAGAGCAATATAATGCAGTTAATAAAAAAATGGTTTGAGTTATAACTATAGGAACTGAAGTTCATTATTACCATAAAAGAAGAATTGTAAGTTAAGAATAACTTCTCTGTAGAATCGTAGACCCTTATTTTTTGTTCACGTGATACCAAAGCCTCCAGAAGTTAGTCAGCTAGGTTTGCTTTATGTTGTATTAAAGCAATGACTTCACTGGTTTCACTGAGTTTGTTTTTTCCTTTTCGCCTTACTTTAGAGAAGTCATATAACTTTTATAGCTCAAGTTGTCTTGAAAGTCCCATTTTAAATAGAAGCTCATTGACCATGCCTCTAAAAATTGAATATAGCTGAAAATGGAGATAGACACATTCTATCCTTGGCTAGGCATAACTAGTAGCTTTATAGCCACGTAACTTCCAGTGCAATTCAGTGTTTTGTTTTAGTGAAATTGGTTTTTAAAGATACAGACAAAAGAGGAGATGAAGTGAAGACCTTGGCTGATAACCTACATCTAGAGGACTTATGGAATAAGTAGGAAAAGGGCGAGCTCCTCTCCTCTCTGAGGTGATTTGCCTTGACCTACTCCTTTGTAGCAGAGTCACGAGCAGCAGAAGGCTGGCCAGATACCTTGCCAGATGTCTGGCCAGATGCTGCAGCTCTGGCGAGCCCCGTGTTTCCTAGGATTCCAGGCAATCCATCACTGCCTAACCTACAGGGGCCCTTGTCAACTGTCAGGGAAGCTGGAACCAGACATTGAACCACAGACTCTGCTCTTCTTGTCATATCATAGGAGCCTTCCCCCAACAGTGTAACAGTGGCAATATTTCCTTTTCCTTATTCTTCCAGGTTTGTGCTAAGTACTTAATTTTTCCAAACTGATCTATATTATTTAGGGCATACAAATATGGAAAAGCTATAACAATAAAGTTGAGAACGTTTAACCCAAAAGCTAGGTGGTGGTGTAGTGGTCACTTGTTGGAGTGCAGGGGGAGATAGTACTAATTCAAAATGGGCACACAGAAGTTTCCAGAGTTATCAGTGATCTAATTCTTAGAGGACGGATGGGGGACAGGGTGGGTAAATGGTGTTAATTTTATTATTAAACTTAAATTGTAGCTCTTTTCAGCATGTATGTTTCACAGTAATAAAAATAAGATTTAAAAAATGAAATACAATATCTGCAAAGCTAAGTTTACAATCTTGCTTTACTATTTGTTACTAGTATGAGCTCAAGGAGTGTTCTATAGATCATAACTAGTTCTAGGTACTGTAGAGAATTCATAAACAATTTCTTAAGGTACTCAGTCTTAGCTTTATTTTTCAGCTGTATTAAAAATATAACAACAACAAAAACAACACTTTTCCCTATGCATACCATTTCTGATCCTTATTGATCACCGAATATTTCTTCATGTGTAAAGTGGAAGTAACAAAGCCAACTTTACCAACTGCAGTGAAAATTAAATGGAATAACATCTATAAAGTAATTGACACATAATAAACCCTAGTAGTTGTCGGTTTTCATCCTCCCAGTTCTAGTCAAATTAATATAAAATATATGTTCATAAGTGTTTTTCCAATAATTGTATTTATGTTATTTTATTTTTTGTTGAGAGATAATTGACATATAACATTGTATTAATTTTAGCTGTGCAACTTAATGATTTGACATTCATATGTATTGCAAAATAATCACCACAATAAGTTTAGTTAACATCCATCACCACATATAGTTACAGATATTTTTTTCTTGTGATGATATTTTTTTGAGGTACGTGGGTCACTCACTGTTGTGGCCTCTCCCGTTGCGGAGCACAGGCTCCGGATGCGCAGGCCCAGCGGCCATAGCTCATGGGCCCAGCCGCTCCACGACACGTGGGATCTTCCCGGACCGGGGCACGAACCCGTGTCCCCTGCATCGGCAGGCGGACTCTCAACCACTGTGCCACCAGGGAAGCATTGATAACTTTTAAGATCCACTCCCTTAGCAACTTTCAGTTATCTTATAACTGGTAGTTTGTACCTTTGGCCCCCTTCACCCATTTTGACCCCACTCCCTACTCCCTGCCTCTGGCAACCACCCATCTGTTCTCTGTGTCTATGAGTTAAGGTTTTTTGTTGTTGTTGTTTTGTTTTGCTTTATTTAGATGCCACATATAAGTGAGATTGTACAGTGTTTTGTTTTTTTTCTCTCTCTGACTTATTTTACTTAGCATAATGCCCTTAGCCCACCCATGTTGTTGCAAATAGCAGGGTTTCCTTTTTTTTTTTAACAGCTGAATAATGTTTAATTGTATATATGCATCACATTTTATTTATCCATTCATTCACCTATGGACACTAAAGTTGTTTCCATGTCTTGGCTGTTGTAAATAATGTTGCAATGAACATGGGGGGACGCAGATACCTTTTTGAAATAGTGATTTCATTTTCTTTGAATACATACCCAAATAGGATTACTGAATCATATGGTAGTTCTATTTTTAATTTTTTGAGGAACTTCCATACTGTTTTCCATAGCAGCTGCATCAATTTACATTCCTACCAACATTGCACATGCGTTTTAATTTTATTTATATAAATTTTATAAAATTTTATTTATAAAGCTAGAAAAATTATAGTAACTATATAGTGAACTTACAACTTTACTTGACACAATTGGCATGCTCAAAATCAAACTCTACCAAATTGCCATGTTTCATTCTCACTGAGGGTGGACAAGTATATTTGAATTTATTACAAGTAAAAATTATTTTAAAATACAGTAAAATAATAATAAAAATTAAGACTATTTATTGAGCACTTATTATTATCAAGTAGTAAATGCTTTACATTATCTTTACCTCAATGAGAATAACAAGAGTACATACTACATAAGATTGTTAAGCTTCCTTAAGACTTGCAGAGCACTTAGTATTATGCAAGGGCTATAACTGATATTTCCAAATAAAATACATACATTATTATAATCCTCTCACAAATCCTGTGAAATAGGGTCATTATTATCCTTATTTTAGAGGAAACCAGGGAGTCAAAAAATGGGCACATCAGAACCTGAATCCATGTCGGGTTACTCAAGCATTTGTGCTTTAACCACTGTGAATCTGAATCATTTGATGAAACTTTACGAATTTGGTCACAGGATGAGGAAAAAAAAATGTGTAGCTTTACAAAGTCTGACATTGCTGTACTAGGAATGGTATAAAGGACAAAGTTATATAGATTAGTTTTGAAAGTCATTGGGACAACATTTACTATTTATGATGCTTTCTAACACTTTGCCCTATATTTCAAAGGAACCAGCCTATTTAAAAGAGAGCATTGTGGATTATTGGAAGATCTTAGTTGTATCAAGTGAGTATATAAAAATTGGTTGATTTAGCCTTGTGGCCATTCTAATATTCAGACATAAAATTATTTTATCCCACAGATTCATGAGCTAAAACCTGATGTGTTGTTAATTAGATTGCATCCTTTTGGGTAGGAGAAATCCTAAATGAATACACTGTCATTTTGTAGGAAGTGAAGCAGATGTGGTTATACCTGCAGAGTAGTCTGTCTACCTTCCCCTCAACTGCCTGAATGATGCAGGGACATTATGAAGAGTCACACTTACTTGGTAAATGCAGGATATACTTTTCAAAATTTGACTCTCTGACAGCACAGGAAGCTTGTGTAGTATGGTTGTTATACATTTGGTCATTGATTGATGATAAATGATATTCTAATTGTATAGTAAAAAATAAGTTCTTGATATGGAATAAAATGGGTTAAGAAACTCCTAAAAATGTGACAAAACAGAATGCTCTCCATTAATTTTTCTTTTCATCCTTTTTTCTTTCTATTAATTATTCATTCACTTGTAGATTCATAGACATTTTGTGCCTGTCTTGTTCTTGGCACTGGAAATTGAAGATGGATTTGGGTTTTAAGAGCACATGTAAGGGGGACTTCCCTGGCAGCCCAGTGGTTAAGACTTCATCTTCCAATGCAGGGGTTGTGGGTTCGATCCCTGGTTGGGGAACTAAGATCCCATATGCCTCACAGCTAAAAAACCAAAACGTAAAACAGAAGCAATATTGTACAAATTCAATAAAGACTTTAAAAATGGTCCACATCAAAAAATTCTTTAAAAAAAATAAAGAGCTCATGTATACAAGAAGGGTAAGGGAAATACACAATCAAGGGAAGAAGAGAAAATAATAAAACATAGTTTAAGAACAGTGTGAGCAATAATGAAGTACAGAATATTCTAAAGATTAAAAAAAAACTAAGGCAATGAAAATGGCTTGTTAGCCATGTTTACGTACAGAGCAAGGAGAAAAACAAGGAAGGGTCAATCTGTTATTTTAGGCACATGGTACAAATTTAAGAGATTGCATTGGGGAAAGGAAAGCCATTTAATGACTACTTACCTTCCACCTTGTTTATTAAACAGAACATCTTCAAACTGGAAAGCTTTGAACAATTATAGTTAAGAAGGGTTTGAAGTTCATAAGAGATGAGGCGTCGAATTGCCTTAAGCTGAATGTCATAAGTCACCAATTTCATAGTAACCCTGAAAAGTAACTACTATTCCCCACCCCCCATCCATCCATTTAATAGCTAAGGAATCTGATGGTCAGAGAGATGATACAGCTAGTAAGTGACAGAGTCCAGATTCCCAACAAAGTCCTTCTTTCTTCAAAGCAATGTTCTTCCCAGTACTTGGCATAGCTCCCCAGAGTTGCCAGATCCCTAAAGACTCAGTTCTCAGGAACCATAAATTTGTTCTTAATTTTCCTAAACTTGTGAACTTGAATTATGTAAGCTCCAAATTCCTCAGAACAAAACCCCTTGAGCTGGAGACCCAATAGTTGAATTCTGAAGCTTGAATCTCCTAAAATGGAATCCTTATCTCGTTGGGAGTTACCTAAATTTTCACCTTTCTGCCCTAAGGTATAAATGCTATGTGTTGAACCGAGATCAACAATGGAACCCAGGCCTCAGCTTCTAAACCCTGAGCCCTCAATCTTCAGTTAACCTGAGCCAGGAATAAGAAGTCCCTTGGGGGAGGGAACTCCTGTACACTCCAGCCATAATGGACATCTTTCCATTTTCTCTGGACTACTGACTTATACAAACAAGTATGGTTCTCTTTGCCTGGAGTATTTTTCTCCTCTTCCATCCCTTCTGCTAACTTTTTCTTCTTTCTTACAAGACGGGAAATGTCTTCAGAAGGCTTTCCCTGACCAACAGGTTGAGTTGAAAACTCCTTGTTATTCATTTATATGGCACATTATACTTTTTATTTAATAACATGCATCACCCTCTAATCTTCTGTTTATTTTTCTCCTTTCTGCCATGCCTTAAGTGCCTTTCCTTGCTGTGTCCCCCATGTGCCTAGCATAGTGCCTGGAAGTGCAAATATTTGAACTGATGAATGAGTAAACTGTTAAAATCCTGATGGTGAATGTGAGGTGTGATAGTGGTATCTAAAATTGTGCTGAATCAGCAGCAAAGAAAGGCATTCCATAATTTTGTTTTTTAAATAAATTAAACTATGTACTGCATCCTTTAGTCATCTTTCTCTATAGTTGTACTCTCTTATACATTCCAGGTGCATATAGACTTAAACCTGCATTGTGAGTGGTTGGATCTAGCCCCGAAGGTAGAGATTGAGAGCATGTTCCAGATCTGTTATTGCAGTCTAGCACTGTTATCTCCAGCAGCCAGCAGCTTCAGCCTGTGCTGAACATACAATCTAAACAATTCTGAATGTTTCTATATCACATTACCCACTTTCTCACCCTCAGAATCAGAGTTGTTCCTCCTAAGCCTCATATGAACATTAACTTAAATGTGGATGGATGAATCTTACTTAAAAGCTCATTTTTTAAAATAATGGACTGCCTGAAATTGAATGTGGGTATCTTTCCTGACAGATAGCTTATAGAGGGAAAATTAAGCTCAGAAAGGTGAGAACTGATGATGCATCAGTGACTCATAATAAAAAATTAAACACATCATTTTCTCTATGCATATGTTTTCATCAGTGATTTCTAAAGGATATAATCATGGCAAAGTCAAATTCACGTAGAGAGCATGTGTTGGGTGTCTTTGGCTTGGCTCTCATGGTCCACTCTCCACCCTTCACACACTCTCCTCTGCCTGGCAGGTTGACATCAATGCAGACTGTGTAGATGGCATCAATGGGCTCCTTTGTCCCCTGCCCTTGGGTTGGGTACAGCCCATGGGAGAGCCCCTCCATGATATCAGAGGGCAGGAGAGTGAGGTCAGGGTATCAATTCCACTGGCTCTCTCCTGGTGGGTTGGCTGTTACCCTCAACCAAAGGTCAGAAATGCTGTCAAGTGGCCCTTGCCTTACAGTTACCCTGGTTAACTTCTTAGCTTGTAACTTCTTCTTCCTTTTGCCCCTTCAGGCTGAAGCCTACACTGTCCTAGACTGGGTACTGTAGGGCACCATGCTGGATTTCCCAAACTCCTGCCAACATATTCCTAAGAGTCTCTTCATTAAAGTCATCAGATTACCCAATTTATGTATTCTGTCTTTTTCCTGTCTGGAATCTGTCTTATACAGAAGTTATTGTTGAACGGGCAAATATGCTTGTGTAATACACAGGACTATGATAGCTGTTGATAATAGAAGCAAAAGGTTTAAATCTGTTTCTTTGATGAGATAATTGGGGTATATTTTGCTTGTATTAGACATAAACTTTTTTATATTTCCCAGAGTACTCTATCAAAATAGATCAAAATAAATGCATGTGCCCAGAGATCTACAAAAGAGCGTTTCAAAGAAGGATGGCATGACACATGAAATAAACCACGAGCTGAAGGCTGAAAAGAAACAATGAAATTTAAGACTTAGTTGTTTTACAAAAAGTAAAGTTTCTATAACTCTTCCATTATTTACTTATGTTTTCATTTTCTCATATAGTTTGGTTTCTACTTTGTACAAGTGAGATGTCAACTGGTGATAAAAATAAACAAACAAAAAATATATAACATGCACAAGACATTTTTCAGTCACATTTTTGCTGGTTCCTAACTAAAAGTGACAAACAGTTCAGGCTTCTATCATTTTGCTTCTCAGAATAATAAGGCAGTGTTGTGATGTAGTGTGACTGATCAAATAGAAAGTTAGTATTTGATGAAATGAGAGGAGTCCATGGGGAAAATCGAAGCTAACTGAATCAAAATAAAGAACTGTTACTTTGAAAAATATCTGGAGGTTAAAGGGATTTGATAATGCATTGTGAAGATGGGTGTGAAGATGGGTGGTTATGCTCTATGCACAGTGTCAATGATAAACAGAGCAATAGAGGTGAGAGAATATTAGTTTTGCCTTTAAGTACAAGAAAATCTCCACTTCTGGATCAAAGACAAGTCACAAGGATGTCATTTAAAAAATACGCCTTTCAATTTTCTTCATTCGCTATTGAGCTTGATGCTTATTTGAAATGAATGTAAACTATTAGATGTACTCCAGGACACATTGTGGTTAAACTTTCATGTTGTGTTCCTTTTTTTTTTTTGTAGGGTTGTATATCGTAGTGATTTGCTATTGGCTTAATAGAGGGCAAACAGGCTTTGATTTTTATTCCTTTGACAAGAGGGACTCATGCATTTGAAGTTATGTACAGAGCACTTGCAGTGTGCCTTTCTACTAAGCTCTGGGAATCCAGTGGTGAATAAGGCAAAGTAGTCCTTGCTCTCATGGGAGTAGTCCTTGCTCCCTCAACCCCAGAGGAAGGACCAGGAATGTGTGGCTAGAGATTAAGTAGAGTAAAAACAGTCTCATTGTTATAAAATTAGAATAAAATTACTTTGATCATTTATCCTCCTAAAGTAGTATGCAAAATTGCTAGTTGTGTTTGTTGTTAATCTCTAAATATCTACGTCTAATTTTTCCCATAGATAATTGTGCATGTAATTTTTCCCATGGATAATTGTGCATGTAATAAAATATACATTCTAGAATTTTCTTAATTTTCACCTTCCTAGGATACATCTAAAAGTCTACTCCTGTGGCTCTTCCATGCTGCTTGGAATAGTTACATGCCATTTATGTTTCAACACTTTTGCTTTAGTAGACTTGTGCTTTATTTAAATATTTCAAGGATTTTTGAAGCAAAAAATAAAAGTGAAGCTAGATACTTAATATAGAGTTTAGTTTGTATAGGAGCAGTTCTATTTGATAAAAGTGCATCATATTTGAACAGGATGTAGAGGAAATTACTGCACATGCTCTGGCCTCAAGCACACAGTCCATTTGACTCAAAAGCTAATTCACATTGCTGGCACTTTCAGTAGAGATGGATTATTCCATCTCTCACTATCTGGGGCAACAGGCATTATTCTGCCAGCAAAAAGAATAAGGGAAATGAGGTATGTAAAAACTGCTGTTTTCATGACCTAATCAATATTTGAGTACCATGGGGGCAGTGGCTAGATACACTTTTCCTAGAACTGGTATTTATGTACTGTGATAAAGCAAATTACAAAAATACAGTCATGAATATGTAGCTTACTGAACATTCAGCAATGCTAAATATAGCTAGAAGGATGAAGAAAACAATCTTAATAAATATTTTTCTTAAACAGAAGAGCACACTTTGCAAAAGTGTGCCCTTTAGCTGGAACGAAAATGTGTCTTTTGTTGACATAATGCTTTGGGCTATTGTTCCTCTTTCTAGTAGACAATTTTTCTAGGTTACATTTGCAATTAATGTACAATTCTATAATATAGCCTTATAAAATCCATTCTATAATCTGGCAATATCTAGTATCTTTCTTGAAAGGCTTCAAATATTTGTCATTTAAAAAGCTGTTTTACACATTTTGCTTTTGCGTTTGAACAAGGATTAAGCAGCACTGCTTATGACAAAATACTATACATGAAGCCTTTTGTTGCTTCTTTAGACTGCAGTTGGGAATGATAAGGAGACAGTAAAGGATGCATTTGTCAACGTGCAAACACTTTCCCTTTATCTCATTACCCACGCAAAGAGTACTGCCTTCATTGTACATTTAAGAGTTTTCTTCCTAAAACAATCTTAAACACCTCTGTAAACATTATTTATCTGGCTTTTTCATTGACAGAGTGCTAAAGAGATGATGATGATCCAGGCCTTTTAATAAAAACATATCTGAAATTTATACAACTGCAAATGATTAAAATTTGTGATAGAGACAGGAAAAGATTTGAAACTGAAGAAAACATTTTCCCTGGAAATGTCCTCCCTGTTCTTCAAAAGGATGGAAGTTATAGGTATGAAAGCCATAATAGTTTAGAAGGAAATAGGATATATCCTTAGGATTAGTGCCTTGCCAGTATGGAACTTGCCATTATTCAAATTAATAACATTAAAATCATAAATCATTATTTTAAAAGTTTAGAATTAAAGATGTCACAGCTCAGGCTTATTCTACCTCAATGTAAATTTAGAGGTGTTATATGAACAAATAAAACTTTGAAAACTAGGTTAAAAATTGAGATATGAGTAAAGTTACTAATCATAATTTTTCTTTCTATAAAAAGACAAAAACCACTTATATCAATTACCATCACAGCCCTTGGCTTTTTGTGGGTTTCCTAATTGAATAACAGCTGAAAATTTATAAAGTCAGTGTCCTCTTCTTCATATAAATGCATATTTTTATGGCTGTAGAAATGATGAAATCCAAATTTAAGTGCTTTCCACATTCATAATTTCAATTGATCCTAGAAGTAATCCTGTAAATTAGGCTGGTATAATTATTTCTCTCAATCTTATGGAAAAAAAAGAACAAAAAAGAGGCTTGATCCTTCGTCTTTTGGTACTTGGCATTATTTTGTGTCAATTTTGTGTCCTTTTTTTTTAGTTACACAAAAACCTTTCTTGCGCTACCAGTACTTTCATCTCACTTTTATAAATCCCCTGATCCTAGCTCTTTTTTCCTTTAATTTTACAGGTTTTCATTTTCAAAGCATTAACCATGTTCAGCAGATACCTCCCCTCCCCCTAATCTTTGAACTTCCTCTTGGAAGGATCACTAGTTATTTGAGGAAAAACTTTAATATAAAGTATTAAACAAACATAAAAAATATAAAAACAAACATAAGAAAAGCAACTTAGGAATAACTTATCTGAAGTGTTCTGATCTCTGTTAGAGTTTTTAACACTGATGTCCCCAGAATTAGATATGATACTGTGTCTTTGAAAGCAGAACATATCTTATAAACAGAAACATTTGAAGAATAAAAGATGTTCTTAAAAATTAAAAATGTAATAGCAGAAAAAATTTTTCAAAAGATATATTAGAGGATAAAGTTGAAGAAATATTTCAGAGTACAATTCAAAAAGATAAACCATTGGAAAATAGAAGAGAAAAGATAAGAAAGTAAAATGATATTCCAGAATGTCCAACATCCAAAACAAAGGAGTTCCAGAAACAAAGAACACTGTAAGCAAGAATCAAAACTATCAGAAAAATAAATTAAAAATATTCTTCAGAAAAGAAGGACATGTTTTTCCACATTAAAAGGTTTACTGAGTGCCTAGAACTATAGAGGAAAAGAGATTTCCTTCAATAAAAAAGATCATGTAATTGTAGGGCACCAGAGAGAAAGAGAATTTCTAGAATCATACTCCTTGATAACAACTAACAAAAACTAGAATCTAACAGAATAAGACTTTCAAAATTATTGTCACCCTAAAATTCTCTACCCAGCCAAGCTACCAATTAAGTTTGGAGATAAGACAAAGTCATTTTTAGACATGCAACATTTCAAGAAATTTATTTCCTAGGCCTCCTTTCTCAGTCAGCTCCTGGAGGATGTACTCCATCCTCCAGGGAGTAAACTAAAAAAGAGGAAGATCTGGGATACAGACAATAAGGAACCCAACACAAGAGCAAAGCAAACAGATCCTTGGAATGATGCTAAAATGAAGATTCAAAGACAACATATATTCACCAAGTCTAAATAGCAACTGGTCCAGATGAACAGATCAGAAGATGACAGGGAGATTCTTCAAGAAGCTAAAATTGAAAAAAAAAAAACAAAACACATAGTATGTTGAATGTATTAAAAGAAGATTTATACTGAAGGAGAAGAGTTTTGTTGAATTTCATAAATACATAGAACATTAAGCATATGAATACAGAAAGATGATTTTTAAAGACTGGGTTGCAGGACACAGGGAAGCTGTACCAGAAAAGACACCACAGTATAGTATATACTACTTGTCATAGCTATAGCTAGCACCTGCATTGTCATAATGTAAATAGCTACCTAACAAAAGTTATAATATAACTATACTGGAATGATAAGGGACCATGAAGCATGTGTGTGCGTGTGCGTGTGTGTGTGTGTGTGTGTGTGTGTGTGTATGAGAGAGAGAGAGAGAGAGAGAGAGAGAGAGAAGGATGTGAAGGTAAGGTGGGAGATTGTGAAAGTGAGCTAAATACTCAACTTTCATAATGGGAATTCTGTAGATAATACCAAATCTGGAAAAGCAAGAAACAGCAATATTATGAAGTTATATGGATTTAAGGATTTAAATTATAAAATAACCAGCTAAAATAGTTGAAATGTATTTCCTCTGGGGATCAGGATATGGAGAAGGTGAAGAATAAGGGACTGCTGTTTTTTGTAACAAGCTTTTAGAGTCTGTAAACATGCACATGCATAATTTGGGTACAACTTAAAATAGAATTGGAAACAAAACAATAGCTATAGAAAGCAAAATAGATATATAAATCATTCTCTTATTACTTAATAAAAGCTATGGATACATTATCTAAAGACCTATCTTAAAAATTACTAGTATTATAACATATGTTTGGCTATGGCCCTTAATGTCATTTTTTAAAAAATTACATAGTTGTCAGTAAAACATCAGCCTGGTTAGTTTTGAAGAGGCCATGACTGGCTAAAGGGTTCACTGCTGAACGAAAAATTTTTTTAAAAATTTGTGACTATAACAGCATAATCTTGAAGCTCCTTGGAGAGCCACAACTTATTTCTGAGTTGCTGACATTTTGCTAACTTCTTTGAGCATCACACTGCCGTTGTCAGCATTGCCTGGAGCTTTGGTAAAAAGATCGATAAGGGTTAGTATGCAAAGAAAATTAGGTTCTCGTAGCCTGGCCACATCGGAGGGGAAGATGGCTTATGGGGTCTTTGGATCTATTTAAATTCTCTTTATATGGGGAAGTTTGTGACAGTCTTTGAAGGGGGATGACTTTTAGAACATTTATAAAGAGAAGAAGCGTCTATTACATTAATCATCAATCACACCTTTCTTCTTCTTTTCAGGCTCCCCTTTAACCTGGCTCTTCCGTATTCTGCAGGAACTTGTCCTTTTTGGGTTTCCAGTTAGTGATAGTGACAAAGCTTCAGCCCTTCAAACTCAAAAACACCTTAAGACATAAAGTTATGAATCACTAGGGAAAAAAATCCTCATTGCAGCATTTCGATCAGAGGAGGAATCACTTTTTCTTATCACAGAACGAAAGCCAACATTGAAGGCTGGCCTCCACTTTGACCATGGTCTCCATCACAGACTCATTCCTTCCCACTTACCACCTGGATCACAACTTTCTCAAGTTACCAGTGATTTTTAGAACAATGCCTAACAGAGTCCAATCCATTAATTGTCCCTGTTGATGAAACCTACACCGTGGCAGTTGATCCCTCTGCTGGAGAAAGCTCTCTACCTATACCTGACCTCATCACACTCTCCCCAAACACACTGTCACCTGACTCCTGCTATCCTTCCATTTTCAGCATGTCACTTTCCCCCAGAAGATAGGTTAGATGCCCCTGCTATAAGTTTATCATGACAATTAAACAGCTGATAACAAGGCAACGTGCTAATTGCCCATTTCTCCCTTTGAACTACAAGATTTTTAAGGACAGAAAGGTTTCTTTTTTTTTTTTTTTCACTATTGCTTTTTTCCAGATCTTATATAATGCCTGGCACTGGCATAGGAGGGACTCAATAAATATATGTTGACTTGAATGGATTTGCTATTTTCCTACTTATTTTTTATATTTTCACATTCTATGTCGTAATGGTGACATTTTGGGTCTTTCTTATATCTATACTATCTGTGATTGAAAATACACATTAATCTCTGTGTGCATGGCACAGAGAGATTATGGGAATTGCCAGAATCTCCAACCCAAATTAAAATATTAAAATCTGCAAAGTGCTTGGCTTTCTAAAATGAGAAGTTTTTGGAATCCATTAACAAATAAATGCATCTTCATTTGTATTATAGTTGGTCTAGAGATGATGAGACAACATCCAATATACTTGAGGATTGCATTAGATGAATGGTAGGTCATTTTACACACTAAAATGCTCTTAATATGATTTGTTCACAATCTTTCTATTTTATTACAGCCGGGGTACCGACAATAGACTGACCCACCGGCGGCAGACAGTTCTCCGTGAGAAGGGGAGAAGGTTAGCTAACCGAGGACCAGCATACATGTTTAATGATCACTCAACAAACCTATCTATTGAGGAGGAACGCTTTTTAGATGCAGCTGAATATGGCAACATCCCAGTGGTAAGGAAAATGTTAGAAGAATGCCTCTCACTCAATGTTAACTGTGTGGATTACATGGGCCAGAATGCCCTGCAGCTGGCAGTGGCCAATGAACATCTGGAAATTACAGAACTTCTTCTCAAGAAAGAAAATCTCTCTCGTGTTGGGGATGCCTTACTTTTAGCTATTAGTAAAGGTTATGTTCGGATTGTGGAAGCCATCCTCAGTCATCCAGCTTTTGCTGAAGGCAAGCGGTTAGCAACCAGCCCCAGTCAGTCTGAACTCCAGCAAGATGATTTTTATGCCTATGATGAAGACGGAACACGGTTCTCCCATGATGTGACTCCAATCGTTCTGGCTGCCCACTGCCAGGAATATGAAATTGTGCACACCCTCTTGCGGAAGGGTGCTCGGATTGAACGGCCTCATGACTATTTCTGCAAGTGCAGCGAATGCAACCAGAAACAGAAGCATGACTCCTTCAGCCATTCCAGATCTAGAATTAATGCCTACAAAGGCCTGGCAAGCCCAGCTTACCTGTCATTGTCTAGTGAAGATCCAGTCATGACAGCTTTAGAGCTTAGCAATGAGCTGGCAGTGCTGGCCAACATTGAGAAAGAGTTCAAGGTAGGTCTTTAAAAGTCAAAGTCAAGGTATATTTACAAGCTTCCACTATGTACTCACACTCTGCTAGGTATCTAGACAGTAGGCAATTTTACATGTTTTTTTGCCAACAAGCTCATTATTATATAGAGTAAAAGTTGTGATCACTGCCATTTGGAGATGATCTACTATACACTAGACGTTTTACATTTATTATGTCTAATTCTTATCACAGCCTTGAGAAGATCTTAGTTCCTTTTCAGGTGCAGAAATGGAGGAATAGAAAGGTTAAGTAAGGCCCAAGATCCACAACTGGTAAAATGACAGAGCTGGGATCAGAATCCATGGATGCTGATCTCTAAAACCCAGATTCTGTCTCCTGTAAAACACTGTTTCTATATTCAGAGCATGGTGATAGCTGCTGTTGAGGTCAGAAAGATGAATATGATAAAGGAAGTCATAGTTTGACTTGAGAGGCAGATGCATGCATGCATAAATATGGTATAAAAAGAAATGAAACTACTAGATAGGGCTATAAGCTGTGTGCTGTAGCAGTTCAGAGAAAGCAGTATTTAATTCAGATTAGGTGTCGGGGAAGTTATGTGTAAAATGGTATTTCCGCTGTATATGGCAGAATGAGTAGCATTTTGGAAGGCAGAGAATGAGGGAGAAGATATTTTAGGCCAAGGTAACATCCAAACAAAAGCTTGTAGATATGGAAGAAGTAGTCACTTCGAGGGAACTTTGAGCAGTCTCTGAATAAAAGGTAAGTGGAGAGATACCGTGTCATATGCTGTCATTTTCCCCAGGGTTTGTGCTACATCTGGAGAGGGTGAAAGTTCAGATTCCTAGTCTAAGGTCACACACCTACACACACACACCTTTAAATTCCCTCCATAGGTTATCTGACCTGTCTTACAGTGTTCATCACATTCTGCTGTACATTATTGTTATTTAGGGTGAGATTTTCTCCATTACTCAGCTATACACTGCTTGGAATCAGGTCTGATTCATCAAATACAGTATTACACAAAGATAAATATTGGTTTTATTTTCTCTGTTCTCTGTGCTATGAGAAAGCATGTCTCTACATTCCACACTTTAGGGGTCTCTCCTGTGCAGTTTCTCAGTGCCTCTGTCATTGAAGGAACACTGTTAAACCCAACATGGTATGTCATGTGTCCATCTATCCTTGGGTCCTATCCATCCAGGCAGGGAGGGGGAGCTAAATGATCACTGGAACCTTTCAATGGCCCCCAGGATGGAGGATGCTGCTTTTCCTTTAGCTACCTGGCAGCTGAGGGTACAGGACAAGCAAATGATCTCTTACAATCCTGTCTCAGTCTTTCCTACTTCTCACTTTACTCCCAGGACTCAGTGAGTCAGAGAGCTATGCTATCTTCAATTAGAGAAGTTTCTTCAAACTCTGATTAATATTATTTCAAAATTTGTATTTAATTTTTTTGAAATTTCACTGCTTAGGTTTCAACATTTCGGTTTCTGTAATTGTATCTTTGTTTACACACTTCTCTAGACCACAGAAGAATATTACATTCTTAATTCATTCATTCACTTGCTTACATCTTTTGAGCCCATGTTTGTACCAAATATTGTACTGGGGAGAGTTGAGAAGGGAGGATGGAGATGTAGCACAAACACAAAGACAATTCAGTCAGTAATCCTGCCCTTAATTAGTTTGTAATCTAATAGGAGAGGAAAGACCTCTGTGTAGGAACTATAATATAAGGCATGACCTTGTGGAGTGAGGGGGCGGGAAGGTGGGCCAAAGGTGAGAAGAATCACATCTAACCAGAATGTGAATTTTCCACTGTCCCTAAATGCATTGCATAATGTAAAAGCCCCTTTAGGATTAAGAGGATTTAAGGATCCGGACATTCCTTTATTTGTTCACCACACATTGTTTCTGCTCAGGAAGTGCGAGGTATATGGATCAGGCACTTTCCCTCAATTCATACTTTCTCTATGTAGTTCCACTCTCTTTAGCAGCTACCTAGAGCCTCTACTCAGGCTTACTCTCTGCTGAATGCCCTGCATCTGTGAAGGTTTGAAGGCAAAGAAAAACCAAATCTCTCTGAAAACACAGATCTCTTTAATAGTATTTTATCCCTAATATCTTTTAAAAATCCTTCTCAAATATTATATTAGTTTACTGTTAAAAGAGGGTAGCAGTTCAGAAAAAAATTTTTTTAAAGTATATCCTAGAACTCGACAATCAGCAGTTTTTCTAATTAGAAATTTTACTCCAAAAGTTCTTGTATTACACAAGGAGAAAGGCCAGTTCTTGTTTTTTTTTTTTTTTAAGTCTTTGGTAAATACAAAATAAAAAAGCACAAGATTTTCTTTCTCACCAGACAGAACACTCTAAAGCAAATATTTCATTCTCCAGACTAGTTTGATCCACAGAGGCAAGAACAGCCTCATACGAGGATGAGCTGCCATTGCCTTTGTGTGTCAACTCAGGGAAAGCACATCCTCCATCCACCACCATCCATGGTGTTGTGATGCTAAACCTGTTCCCAGCAGCCCAGCCTCAGTTTACAACAGGATGGGACCTGACAGGGCTAAAGAGATTGGTGTCTCTGGAGATTTCTTGCTAAGTCTGCTGCTCTACTCTTCAAAAATAACTTCTCGGGCCTCCCTGGTGGCGCAAGTGGTTGAGAGTCCGCCTGCCGATGCAGGGGATACGGGTTCGTGCCCCGGTCTGGGAGGATCCCATATGCCGCGGAGCGGCTGGGCCCGTGAGCCATGGCCGCTGGGCCTGCGCGTCCGGAGCCTGTGCTCCGCAACGGGAGAGGCCACAACAGTGAGAGGCCCGCATACCGCAAAAAAAAAAAAAAAAAAAAAAAAAAAAACTTCTCTTTTCTTCCTTTAAAAGGATACAGCTGACCCTTGAACAAAATGGGTTTGAAGAGTGCGGGTTCACTTATATGCGGATTATTTTCACTAAATATAGACTACAGTACTACACAATCCCAGGTTGGTTGAATCCATGAGGGTGGAACTCTGGATACCGAGGGTCCACTGGAGAGTTACATGCAGGTTTTCAACTGCGCAGAGGATGGGTGCTCCTAACCTCTGCTTTGTTCAGAGTATATGGTCATGTTAGAAAATAATAATATAAAAATGAAGAAAAGTTTAAAAATCATTTCTATTTTGCCACCAAGAAATAAACACTGATACTGCAAACATGCCAGCACATATCCTTCTATTTGTATTTTTAGTAGTCAAGTCCCTTAGAGTCTCAGGGAACAAAGATTGCATAGTCTGGACCACCTGAGGCCTGGGATGTCTCACAGGGCCTGAGAGATTGTATTGGCCACAGGCAATCCTTTCTGCTCATGGTCTTCAAATTATTTTGCTTCTTTTTCACCTGAAAGACATTTGAAAAATTCTGTGCTCATGTGCACATTTTAAAATTGGCATCTAAATATTTCTATTTTTTAAGTTTAAATATTTTTAAAAGATATAATTTCTGCATAGTATAAATATTGACATTTAAAAATAGAACTCTTAAAGTGCTCCTTCAGATGTATCTAGGGGCCTTTAAGTGCTGTGATTTTATGCATACCATCACCTATTTTAAAAATAGGTAAACAACCTCCTTTTTAACATTCAGAATAGCTACATCTTTCCTTTTCTCCTTGAGCTTGTATTTCCAGTCCAATTTCCTCCACAAATATGATTCCTGATGTAATAGCTTTTCATTGTGTAAAGTCCTTTATAGATCACCCAATTACATATATATTATATATATGATATATATTATATAACACATATTAACAGTATATTTGATCAAAACTACATAAGTTGAACATAATTTTTCAAAATAACAAATATGTACACATTTTGAAAAGTAAATTTTAAATATATGACACAGTTCTTATTGGAAATGAATTTTTAATGGGATTAATCGTGTCCATACTTTTGTTATGTATTTAGTGAAAGAAAAAATTATAGCCTGCTAAAATAACTTGATTTGTCAGCTATTATATTATTTTAATTTTTGTTACTAGGATATATCAATTAATAAAATTAAATATAAATTATTTTATGTAATAAAATTAAAAGAGCTGACTATAGTTGGAATAACTATTTCTTGATGTGATTTGATAACTGCCTTACTGAATTACCCACACTGAATCTGAAAGAAATCACATAAAAGTTTTATCCATGTGTTTTAGCCAATATCCTATGAAAATTTTGAGTCCTGGAAACCATTCCAAATCACATTAAAAGGAATCATTCTCCTAACATTTTCTGCCTTGCCCATTTGAGATGTCTTTCCTTTAAGCTAACAATACATCCAAAAGATGAGTATTAATAATTTAAAAGAATCACTTACATTTAAATACATGAAGAAGTGATTTTTGTATTCAGTATTCCCTACTGATACCTTCTTTGCCATCCTCTCATTCAAGAAGGATGCATTCTTTGACAGTTGTTGAAGAATGAAGAGGCAAAGTACATTAAGCAAAAATTATCATTGTTCCTATCACTACACTGCACCATACATCTAAATTTAGAACATCCCAACATGAACCAGCATGTTGTATTTCTGTCATTAAACTTCATCTTCAACAGGAATGTGTATTAGGGCAGGAAAATACAGAAAGCCCCTCAGGTCTATGGTACCTGGGTTAATTATTAAAGGGGAATTCTCCGTTGTTTGCTACATCGGTGAGTGAGAGTGGGGAATTATTTTGTAAAGGGGTGAAAGATCTATTTTCAAGGAAATCAGTTTTAGGAAAGTTGAAGATCTGGAAATTTATTCCCTTAAAACTATCAGTGTTCTCTGGCCCCTTGGAAAGTCTTCGCATATCTCTGTTTGGGGCTTCCCTTGTGGCGCAGTGGTTGAGAGTCCGCACGCAGATGCAGGGGACATGGGTTCGTGCCCCGGTCCGGGAAGATCCCACATGCCACGGAGCGGCTGGGCCCGTGAGCCATGGCCGCTGAGCCTGTGAGTCCGGAGCCTGTGCTCCGCAACAGGAGAGGTCACAACAGTGAGAGGCCCGGGTACCGCAAACAAAACAAAACAAAACAAAACAAAACATGTCTCTGTTCGAAGGCAAATAATCTTTTTTTTTTTTTTTTTTTTTTGTGGTACGCGGGCCTCTCACTGTTGTGGCCTCTCCCGTTGCGGAGCACAGGCTCCGGACACGCAGGCTCAGCGGCCATGGCTCACGGGCCCAGCCGCTCTGCGGCATGTGGGATCTTCTCAGACCGGGGCACGAACCCATGTTCGCTGCATCGGCAAGCGGTCTCTTAACCACTGCGCCATCAGGGAAGCCCCAACAAATCTATTTTATGAGAGTTAGAGAATGAGAACTTTCACAAAGATTTTGTAAACTTCAACATATAGCTTCTCTAAGCTCCTCCTAAATTCTCCTTTTCCATAATTAACCCATAGTCCTTTAACAAAAGAGGCCGGAGTAGTTGCTACTGAATTCCTCAGGCAATTGTAGTCTTGCACCTTGAATCTTCTAAACCGAACAAATTGCACTCATTACCCGTATCATCAGGTCTGGAGCTGGCTCCATGTGGGAATGACAACCAAACCACAGCAGAGAAATCTAAAAATTAGGTGGAACCACAGGAATAAGAAGAAAACTGATAGGCCTGAGGGATTGCAGGTCTTCAAAGTGAATGGGGGAGAAACCAGATTTAAAAGTTTTCACCCATTCAAGTTTAATTTTTATACTGAATTTTTTAAAAAATAAATTTATTTATTTATTTTTGGTTGTGTTGGGTCTTCGTTGCTGTGCACGGGCTTTCTCTAGTTGTGGCGAGCAGGGTCTACTCTGTTGTGGTGTGCGGACTTCTCATTGCGGTTGCTTCTCTTGTAGAGCACGGGCTCTAGGTGTGTGGGCTTCAGTAGTTATGGCTCGTGGGTTCAGTAGTTGTGGCTCACGGGCTCTAGAGCACAGGCTCAGTGGTTGTGGTGCACGGACTTAGTTGCTCCGCAGCATGTGGGATCTTCCCGAGCCAGGGCTTGAACCCGTGTCCCCTGCGTTGGCAGGCGGATTCTTAACCACTGCGCCACCAGGGAGGCCCTATACTGAATTTTTATAAATAAATTTTTGCTTTGGTAGCAAGAGACCTCAGCCACCTTAAACTTAAAACTTGGGCTAAGCCTAATTTTGGCAACAAACACCAAATCGATTAAAAAAACACACACAGAATTTTGACTGTTTTTGATCCTGGTGAAGGAGAGCATAACTCCTGGATTTTCTCCTTGACTCAAGACTAAGAATTATCATAAAGACAAGGAGATCAGTATCAGGGATGCTTTTCCAGCAAATTCATTCTCCCAAATTCAGAACTTCCTTTTAGTATATCAATATGTACCTATGACTTATGTCTCTAAACCCTTTTTTGAATATATTTATATTTTAGGTTGTTTGTGGTAATAAACAAGGTTTCCTTTAATTACCCTAAAATTACCCCCTCTATACATCAGAGTTTGTCCTCTTCCCTGTCATTCTAGATAAGCAGCTTTTCTGAAGGTTTTCCAGATCCTTCACGTCTTCCTAGGGCGTGTGTATCTAAACAGGCACATTGCCCTCCAGATGCCTCTGCCACTGACTTTGAGGAAAGGGAAGACATTCTGCTGTGTCCATTTTTAAACTGTTGCTATGTTCTGGCATTCAAAATGTTCAAAAATTCCTGGCATTATTTGAAAAAGAAATACCCTCTAAGAAACTGACTGAGTTGAAAAGCAGCTTTTGTTAGCAGAAAGGCAGTGTGACTGTTATCAGACCTTAGCAGGGTGACAAAGGTGTCACTTGCATGCTAAATAGCCTACAGAAGCACAGGGCAGGGATCCAGACCAAAGGGGAAGGAGGAAATGGACCATTGTTGAGCTTCATGAATTATTCTAAGTGATTTACACTCTAACTTTATGATATAGCAGCATTTAAATTCTCCATAATTAGGAGAATTTATCAAAAGGCCAGAAAATAAAGTAGGCTTTCAAGATCATAGTTGTTAAGTAGCAGAGCAAAAATTCAAACACAGGTATGTTTTATACCCAGTCATGCTCCTTTCTTTATATGACACAACAAAAGTTTTGGTTACCTGCTGTGTGCCACCCACTGAGCTGGAAACTCAAAGGTGAGTAAGATACAGTCTTTGTTCTGAAGGATATTTGAGTTTATTCAAGAGAAACAGATACATGAACAAATGCAGTTAAGTGTATGAGTCTGTTTGTTCTTACCTTTGAATTTCCGATCAGTTTAAATAGATGGGCAGAAAAAATCCATTCTGGCAAAATTTTAGATCTAAGTAAGTCAAGTCAACAGTTAGGGATGGAAGTTACATGCAACCGTGTGTACCCTGAGAGACCTCAGCCCCTGAAGCACCTGT
Organism: Mesoplodon densirostris; assembly: GCF_025265405.1. NCBI lineage: Eukaryota > Metazoa > Chordata > Mammalia > Artiodactyla > Ziphiidae > Mesoplodon > Mesoplodon densirostris. Next base: position 94,619,491 of record NC_082667.1, on the reverse strand, counting down.
TTACCTTCACTGCTGCTCTTCAATCTTCCTAGCTTCAATGGAACCTGAGAATTTCTATGCCAAGGAAAGGATAAAACCTGGTTATCAAACACTCTGTTAAGTTAAATAAGTATCCACTGCTGTGGCAACAATCAACATAAAAGTCAGTAACATCTGACAAACCTAGGAAAATGTCTGTCTTCAATTCTTGTTTGAAAATGTATCTCATCTCTTTTTACCTTTTCTTTAGAGTAGTGTCTGATTACCTTTTATGTTCCTCACAACCCCACATATTAGGTGCTGTAAAAATGCTTGTTAATCATCCTCACATCAGCGGTGACAGGTCTCAATGATCAATGTGCCATTGAGTGACAATTATTCTGAAGAGCCTTAGAGTTACTTATGGTCCCAAGAAGCAGGACTGATAACTCGATCACTAGATAGATAATGATACTATGTACTTTCTTTACTCTTTAGGAACATAATTTCATTTTACCTAACTCCCATCTTAGTAAGACTGCTGTATCTATCACAGCACTAGTTGCTGATTGCTTGCTCAACATTTGTAGAATATTTGTTGAAAGAATGAATGAATGAATAATCGTTTTATTTTCAGTACATTCAAGTGATACCCAATGTTGATGAAAATAATCCATAAACAATCTACAATAGGAATGTAAAAGAGTTTTATTTGAGGACTATAGCCTGGAAGACAGCCTCTCAGATAACTCTGAGGAACTGATCTGAAAAAGCATGGTTTTCAGCACAGTTTTATATCTTGTCAGAACAAAGAACATTAAACAAATCAGGGATATGTTCCTTCAAGGTTTGAAAAAAAAAAACAGATTAGCATGTACACAGCAAGTCAGTATGACCTTGGCACCTGGAAAGGGAGTCTTATCATCGAAGGAGAACCAGCATTGGCCTCCCAGGAAGAGAGACATTTAATCGTTACTTTTAACATGGATATTCTTTACTTCTGGTCAATGTGCCCTTTACTAAACAATTAAAGCAGGTGTACAATGTATGTTTGACAGGCCACAAACAGGCTATTTTAGTTAGCATAAAATTCAAGTTAACTCATGCATAAGCTAGAATGACTTACCTATACCTCAGTATGTGGAAATATCTTTTATCCCCAGGAATCCCATAATGGCTTTATTATTTTTTAGCACAATTTTGTGCCAAGGTACTGAGACTACTGGATATTGTTTATGAGATGATGAAAACAACAACAATAATAATTGCCATTGATTCATCCCAACTCTGGGCCTGGAAGTGGCATTTGTTATCTCATATAATCTTCACAGGAACCCTAAGAAGTAGGTACTTACATTACCTCTGTTTTACACATGAGAATTTTGAAGCTTTAAGGGATTAAGTAATTTGCCCAAAGTCATGCAGCTAGTAAGCGTTTGCACCTAATTTCAAATCCAGGTCTGCCCTTCTCCAAAGCCCATAGGGTTGATTAGTGAGAATTAAGGCATGCATTTCCCCCCACCATCTTAATTTCTATAAAGCAAATGTTATTCTATGTATCGATCCAGACATTAAAATTACACACCATAAAATATCTTCTACTATGTAAAATCCAACTAAGATGACCCTTTGACAGGATATTTTTAACAGGGTATTTTATGTCTATTAATCTCTAAACTCTGTTCTATTAACCCACTATCAGACATCTCTTTATAACTCAAAGGTTAATAGGCAAGCACCCACTTCTAGTTTATTAATGTATGCTGTGGGTATGTGAGCCAAAGGCAGAATTAAATCAACCGCCAGCTTCACTTTTTCAAAAAACCAAAATCACAGTGCTGAGTCTGGCTAATGAACTGCCAACATCTCATTTTAAGTGAGTTTATATTTCAATCTGAGAAAACTTAAAATATGAAAATATTTGTAAATGGATTCCCAAGGTGAAAAAGCATGCATTTCTAAAAGCAGTCTTCTTCTTTATTTTATTTTTTAATTGTTGGGTTTTGTTTTGTTTTGTTTTGTTTTTGCTTGGAATATGTCTTGAGAATTAGCAGTGAATTGGAAATAATTTTTTAAGTCAAGATATGAAACAGCACAGAGCTCCTATACTTTACTTTTTCAGTCCATGTAGTTTCTACGAAAAATGTTACTCTACACTTGAAGGGTCATACCCTCCTTTGAAATATCTAATTTCACCTGAGCTTTTTTGGAATTCTAGAGAGTACTGGTTTTGAGTCTTACATTTTTATCTCCAAAAGGACTAAAGATAAATCTAGAATTGAGAGCTACAAACAGGAAAGGCTAGATTCATTAAATTTTGTCATAACTCCATAGGTACTTACAAATGTCAAGAAATGGCCTGTTTTCAGATCTTGCCTTTGATGATATAAATAAAATAATTATGTTTTATCAAATGCTTGCTATGTGCTTTGCAATGTGTGATTTCCTTAACAATTACTCTCACTAAGCTTTAGTTTTCTCATGTGTAAAATGAAAATAATAATAACACCTACCTCATAGAGTGATTTGAAGCTACCTAAGATCACATGGCTAAAAAACAGAAGAGCTGGGATTTGACTACAGGTATATCTAACCTTAAAAGCCCAAGCTCCTAACCACTATAATATGGAATAGTGGGCATGGACAACATATATATTGATACTTCCACACCACAAAGTTCTTCCCCATGACCTTAATTGACTATTTCATGACAGGGCTAGAGCTGTTTCCTTGTGACCTTATTTATACTATCTGAAAAGATACCTGTTTAGAAGTAGTTTGAGCCATTCTCAGTTAAGACAGAATTTGTTTTATTAATTTGCTTTTATAGAATCTGTTTGAACCTACAGTTAGCAAAGTGAAACTTGGCATGATTTACGGGGAGGAGCCCAAGAAGGTGCTTTGCAAATACCCAGGTTGAAGCTGTTTTCCATTTAGCCGCCCTGCAAATATTACCTAATGATTCACATCCAGAGCCTCTTATATTTCTCTAACATCTTTCTCTCTTGATCCCTGCAAGGAATCTTTTTTTTTTTTTAACATCTTTATTGGAGTATAATTGCTTTACAATGTTGTGTTAGTTTCTGCTGTTCAACAAAGTAAATAAGCTATATGTATACATATATCCCCATATCCTCTCCTGCTGGAGCCTCCCTACCACCCTCCCTATCCCATCACTCTAGGTCGTCACAAAACACTGAGCTGATCTCCCTATGCTAAGCAACAGCTTCCCCCTAACCATCCATTTTATATTTGGTAGTGTATATATGTCAATACTACTCTCTCACTTCATCCCAGCTTCCCCTTCCCACTGACTGTGTTCTCAAGTCTGTTCTCTACGCCTGTGTCTTTATTCCTGCCCTGCCACTAGTTTCATCAGTACCATTTTTTTAGATTCCATATATATGCATTAACATACGGTATTTGTTTTTCTTTTTCTGACTTACTTCACTCTGTATGACAGACTCTAGGTCCATCCACCTCATTACAAAAAACTCAATTTCGTTTCTTTTTATGGCTGAGTAATATTCCATTGTATATATGTGCCACATCTTCTTTATCGATTCATCTGTTGACAGACATTTAGGTTGCTTCCATGTCCTGGCTATTGTAATAGTGCTGCAATGAATATTGTGGTACATGACACTTTTTGAATTATGGTTTTCTCAGGGTATATGCCCAGTAGTGGGATTGCTGGGTCATATGGTAGTTCTATTTTTAGTTTCTTAAGGAAACTCCATACTGTTTGCATAGAGACTGTATCAATTTACATTCCCACCAACAGTGCAAGAGGGTTCCCTTTTCTCCACACCCTCTCCAGCATTTATTGTTTCTAGATTTTTTCATGACAGCCATTCTGACTGGTGTGAGGTGATACCTCATTGTAGTTTTGATTTGCATTTCTCTAATGATTAATGATGTTGAGCACGTGTTTGTTGACCATCTGTTTGTCTTCTTTGGAGAAATGTCTATTTAGGTTTTCTGCCCATTTTTGGATTGGGTTGTGTGTTTTTTTGATATTGAACTGCATGTGCTGCTTGTATATTTTGAAGATTAATCCTTTGTCAATTGCTTCATTTGCAAGTATTTTCTCCCATTCTGAGGGTTGTCTTTTCATCTTGTTTATGGTTTCCTTTGCTGTGCAAAAGCTTTTAAATTTCATTAGGTCCCAATTGCTTATTTTTGGTTTTATTTTCATTACTCTAGGAGGTGCATCAAACAGGATCTTGCTGTGATTTATGTCATAGAGTGTTCTGCCTATGTTTTTCTCTAAGAGTTTTATTGCGTCTGGCCTTACTTTAGGTCTTTAATCCATTTTTAGTTTATTTTTGTGTATGGTGTTAGGAAGTGTTCTAATTTCTTTCTTTTACATGTAGCTGTCCAGTTTTCCCAGCACCACTTATTGAAGGGGCTATCTTTTCTCCATTGTTTATTCTTGCCTTCTTTGTCAAAAATAAGGTGACCATAGGCGTGTGGGTTTATCTATGGGCATTCTATCCTGTTCTATTGATCTATATTTCTGTTTTTGTGCCAGTACCATACAATCTTGATTACTGAAGCTTTGTAGTATAGCCTGAAGTCAGGGAGCCTGATTCCTCCAGCTCCATTTTTTTTTCTCAAGATTGCTTTGGCTCTTCAGGGTCTTTTCTGTTTCCATACAAATTATAAAATTTCTTGTTTTAGTTATGTGAAAAATGCCATTGGTAGTTTGATAGGGATTGTATTGAATTTGTAGATTGCTTTGGGTAGTAGAGTCATTTTCACAATGTTGATTCTTCCAATCCGAGAACATGGTATATCTCTCCATCTGTTTTTATCATTTTTGATTTCTTTCATCAGTGTCTTATAGTTTTCTGCATACAGGTCTTTTGTCTCCTTAGGTAGGTTTATTCCTAGGTATTTAAAAAAAAAATTTGTTGCAATGGTTAATGGGAGCGTTTCCTTAATTTCTCTTTCTGATTTTTTTGTTGTTAGTGTATAGGCATGCAAGAGATTTCTGTGCATTAATTTTGTATCCTGCTACTTTACCAAATTCATTGATTAGCTCTAGTAGTTTTCTGGTAGCATCTTTAGGATTCTCTATGTAGAGTATCATGTCATCCGCAAACAGTGACCGTTTTACTTCTTTTCTGATTTGGATTCCTTTTATTTCTTTTTCTTCTCTGATTGCTGTGGCTAAAACTTCCAAAACTATGTTGATAATAGTGGTGAGAGTGGTTACCCTTGTCTTGTTCCTGATCTTAGTAGAAATGATTTCAGCTTTTCAACATTGAGAATGATGTTGGCTGTGAGTTTAATGTGTCATTAAAATCTTGTGTTCCCTATTTATTTTCATTTGGGTTGATCTCTCTGTTGGTGTAAGTGGGGTGTTAAAGTCCCCTAGTATTATTGTGTTACTGTTGATTTCCCCTTTTATGGTTGTTAGCATATCCCTTATGTATTCAGGTGCTCCTATGTTGGATGAATAAGTATTTACAATTGTTATATCTTCTTCTTGGATTGATCTCTTGATCATTATGTAGTGTCCTGCATTGTCTCTTGTAATAGTCTTTATTTTAGAGTCAGTTTTTCTGATATGAATCTTGATACTGCAACTTTCTTTTGATTTCCATTTGCATGGAATGTCTTTTTCCATCCCCTCACTTTCAGTTTGTATGTGTCCATAGATCTGAACTGGGTCTATTGTAGACTGCATATATGCAGGTGTTGTTTTTGTATCCATTCAGCAAGTCTGTGTCTTTTGGTTGGAGCATTTAATCCATTTACATTTAAGGAAATATTTGATATGTATGTTTCTTTTTTTTTCTTTTTTTTTTTCAGATTTTGTTTGTCTTATGATGGTATTGCCCTTTTCTTTCTTTTTTTTTAAATTAGTTTCTGCTTTATAACAAAGTGATTCAGTCATACATATACATCTGTTCCCACATCCCTTCCCTCTTGCGTCTCCCTCCATCCCACCCTCTCTATCCCACCCCTCCAGGTGGTCAAAAAGCACCGAGCTGATCTCCCTCTGCTGTACGGCTGCTTCCAACTATCTATCTACCTTACGTTTGATACTGTATATATGTCCATGCCTCTCTTTCGCTTTGTCGCAGCTTACCCTTCCGCCTCCCCATATTCTCAAGTCCATTCTCAAGTAGGTCTGTGTCTTTATTCCTGTTTTACCCCTAGGTTCTTCATGACATTTTTTTTCTTAAATTCCATATATATGTGTTAGCATACGGTATTTGTCTTTCTCTTTCTGACTTACTTCACTCTGTATGACAGACTCTAGGTCTATCCACCTCATTACAAATAGCTCAGTTTCGTTTCTTTTTATGGCTGAGTAATATTCCATTGTATATATGTGCCACATCTTCTTTATCCATTCATCCGATGATGGACACTTAGGTTGTTTCCATCTCCAGGCTATTGTGAATAGAGCTGCTATGAACATTTTGGTACATGACTCTTTTTGAATTATGGTTTTCTCAGGGTATATGCCTAGTAGTGGGATTGCTGGGTCATATGGTAGTTCTATTTGTAGTTTTTTAAGGAACCTCCATACTGTTCTCCATAGTGGCTGTACCAATTCACATTCCCACCAGCAGTGCAAGAGTGTTCCCTTTTCTCCACACCCTCTCCAGCATTTATTGTTTCTAGATTTCTTGATGATGGCCATTCTGACTGGTGTGAGATGATATCTCATTGTAGTTTTGATTTGCATTTCTCTAATGATTAATGATGTTGAGCATTCTTTCATGTGTTTGTTGGCAGTCTGTATATCTTCCTTGGAGAAATGCCTATTTAAGTCTTCTGCCCATTTTTGGATTGGGTTGTTTGTTTTTTTGCTATTGAGCTGCATGAGCTGTTTATAAATTTTGGAGATTAATCTTTTGTCAGTTGCTTCATTTGCAAATATTTTCTCCCATTCTGAGGGTTGTCTTTTGGTCTTGTTTATGGTTTCCTTTGCAGTGCAAAAGCTTTTAAGTTTCATTAGGTCCCATTTGTTTATCTTTATTTTTATTTCCATTTCTCTAGGAGGTGGGTCCAAAAGGATCTTGCTGTGATTTATGTCATAGAGTGTTCTGTCTGTTTTCCTCGAAGAGTTTGATAGTGTCTGGACTTACATTTAGGTCTTTAATCCATTTTGAGCTTATTTTTGTGTATGGTGTTAGGGAATGATCTAATCTCATACTTTTACATGTCCCTGTCCAGTTTTCCCAGCACCACTTATTGAAGAGGCTGTCCTTTCTCCACTGTACATTCCTGCCTACTTTATCAAAGATAAGTTGACCATATGTGTGTGGGTTTATCTCTGGGCTTTCTATCCTATTCCATTGATCTATCTTTCTGTATTTGTGCCAGTACCACACTGTCTTGATTACTGTAGCTTTGTAGTATGATGTGAAGTCAGGGAGCCTGATTCCTCCAGCTCCGTTTTTTGTTCTCAAGATTGCTTTGGGTATTCGGGGTCTTTTGTTTTTCCAAGCAAATTTTGAAATTTTTTGTTCTAGTTCTGTGAAAAATGCCAGTGCTAGTTTGATAGGGATTGCATTGAATCTGTAGATTGCTTTGGGTAGTAGAGTCATTTTCACAATGTTGATTCTTCCAATCCAAGAACATGGTACATCTCTCCATCTATTTGTATCATCTTTAATTTCTTTCATCAGTGTCTTATAATTTTCTGCATACAGGTCTTTTGTCTCCTTAGGTAGGTTTATTCCTAATTATTTTATTCTTTTTGTTGCAGTGGTAAATGGGATTGTTTTCTTGATTTCACTTTCAGATTTTTCATCATTAGTGTACAGGAATGCCAGAGATTTCTGTACATTAATTTTGTATCCTGCTACTTTACCAAATTCATTGATTAGCTCCAGTAGTTTTCTGGTAGCATCTTTAGGATTCTCTATGTATAGTATCATGTCATCTGCAAACAGTGACAGCTTTACTTCTTCTTTTCCAATTTGGATTCCTTTTATTTCCTTTTCTTCCCTGATTGCTGTGGCTAAAACTTCCAAAACTAAGTTGAATAAGAGTGGTGAGAGTGGGCAACCTTGTCTTGTTCCTGATCTTAGTGGAAATGGTTTCAGTTTTTCACCATTGAGGATGATGTTGGCTGTGGGTTTGTCATATATGGCCTTTATTATGTTGAGGAAAGTTCCCTCTATGCCTACTTTCTGCAGGGTTTTTTTCATAGATCAGTGTTGAATTTTGTCGAAAGCTTTCTCTGCATCTATTGAGATGATCATATGGTTTTTCTTCTTCAGTTTTTTAATACGGTGTATCACATTGATTGATTTGCGTATATTGAAGAATCCTTGCATTCCTGGAATAAACCCCACTTGATCATGGTGTATGATCCTTTTAATGTGCTGTTGGATTCTGTTTGCTAGTATTTTGTTGAGGATTTTTGCATCTATGTTCATCAGTGATATTGGCCTGTAGTTTTCTTTCTTTATGATATCCTTGCCTGGTTTTGGTATCAAGGTGATGGTGACCTCGGAGAATGAGTTTGGGAGTGCTCCTCCCTCTGTTATATTTTGGAAGAGTTTGAGAATGATAGGTGTTAGCTCTTCTCTAAATGTTTGATAGAATTCGCCTGTGAAGGCATCTGGTCCTGGGCTTTTGTTTGTTGGAAGATTTTTAATCGCAGTTTCAATTTCAGTGCTTGTGATTGGTCTATTCATATTTTCTATTTCTTCCTGATTCAGTCTTGGCAGGTTGTGCATTTCTAAGAATTTGTCCATTTCTTCCAGGTTGTCCATTTTATTGGCATAGAGTTGCTTGTAGTAATCTCTCATGCTCTTTTGTATTTCTGCAGTGTCAGTTGTTACTTCTCCTTTTTCATTTCTAATTCTATTGATTTGAGTCTTCTCCCTTTTTTTCTTGATGAGTCTGGCTAATGGTTTATCAATTTTGTTTATCTTCTCAAAGAACCAGCTTTATTTTTATTGATCTTTGCTATCATTTCCTTCATTTCTTTTTCATTTATTTCTGATCTGATCTTTATGATTTCTTTCCTTCTGCTAACTTTGGGGGTTTTTTGTTCTTCTTTCTCTAATTGCTTTAGGTGCAGGGTCAGGTTGTTTACTCGAGATGTTTCCTGTTTCTTAAGGTGGGATTGTATTGCTATAAACTTCCCCCTTTGAATTGCTTTTGCTGCATCCCATAGGTTTGGGCTGTCATATTTTCATTGTCATTTGTTTCTAGGTATTTTTTGATTTCCCCTTTGATTTCTTCAGTGATCACTTCGTTATTGAGTAGTATATTTTTTAGCCTCCATGTGTTTGTATTTTTTACAGCTCTTTTCCTGTAATTGATTTCTAGTCTCATAGCATTGTGGTCGGAAAAGATACTTGATACAATTTCAATTTTCTTAAATTTACCAAGGCTTGATTTGTGATCCAAAGTATGATCTACCCTTGAAAAATGTCCCATGAGCACTTGAGAAAACTGTGTATTCCGTTGTTTTTGGATGGAATGTTCTATAAATATCAATTAAGTCCATCTTGTTTAATGTATCATTTAAAGCTTGTGTTTCCTTATTTATTTTCATTTTGGATGATCTGTCCATTGGTGAAAGTGGGGTGTTAAAGTCCCCTACTATGAGTGTGTTACTGTCGATTTCCCCTTTTGTGGCTGTTAGTATTTGCCTTATGTATTGCAGTGGTCCTATGTTGGGTGCATAAATATTTACAATTGTTATATCTTCTTCTTGGATCGATCCCTTGATCATTATGTAGTGTTCTTCTTTGTCTCTTCTAATAGTTTTATTTTAAAGTCTATTTTGTCTGATATAAGAATTGCTACTCCAGCTTTCTTTTGATTTCCATTTGCATGGAATATCTTTTTCCATCCCCTTACTTTCAGTCTGTATGTGTCTCTAGGTCTGAAGTGGGTCTCTTGTAGACAGCATATATATGCGTCTTGTTTTTGTATCCATTCAGCCACTCTGTGTCTTTTGGTGGGAGCATTTAGTCCATTTACATTTAAGGTAATTATCGATATGTATGTTCCTATTCCTATTTCCTTAATTGTTTTGGGTTCGTTATTGTAGGTATTTTCCTTCTGTTGTGTTTCTTGCCTAGAGAAGTTCCTTTAACATTTGTTGTAAAGCTGGTTTGGTGGTGCTGAACTCTCTCAGCTTTTGCTTGTCTCTAAAGGTTTTAATTTCTCCATCAAATCTGAATGAGATCCTTGCTGGGTAGAATAATCTTGGTTGCAGGTTTTTCTCCTTCATCACTTTGATTATGTCCTGCCACTCCCTTCTGGCTTGTAGAGTTTCCGCTGAGAGATCAGCTGTTAACCTGATGGGGATTCCCTTGTGTGTTATTTGTTGTTTTTCCCTTGCTGCTTTTAATATGATTTCTTTGTGTTTAACTTTTGACAGTTTGATTAATATGTGTCTTGGCATATTTCTCCTTGGATTTATTCTGTATGGGACTCCCTGTGCCTCCTGGACTTGATTAACTATTTCCTTTCCTATATTAGGGAAGTTTTCAACTATAATCTCTTCAAATATTTTATCCGTCCCTTTCTTTTTCTCTTCTTCTTCTGGAACCCCTATAATTCGAATGTTGGTGCGTTTAATGTTGTCCCAGAGGTCTCTGAGACTGTCCTCTGTTCTTTTCATTCTTTTTCCTTTATTTTGCTCTGCGTCAGTTATTTCCACTATTTTATCTTCCACCTCACTTATCCATTCTTCTGCCTCAGTTATTCTGCTATTGGTCCCATCTAGAGTATTTTTCATTTCATTTATTGTGTTTTTAATCGATGCTTGATTCATCTTTAGTTCTTTTAGGTCCTTGTTAACTGTTTCTTGCATTTTTTCTATTCTATTTCCAAGATTTTGGATCTTGGAAATAGAATCTTGGATCAGCTTTACTATCATTATTCTGAATTCTTTTTCAGGTAGACTGCCTATTACCTCTTCATTTGTTAGGTCTGGTAAGTTTTTATCTTGCTCCTTCACCTGCTGTGTGTTTTTCTGTCTTCTCATTTTGCTTGTCTTACTGTGTTTGGGTCTCCTTTTTGCAGCCTGCAGATTCGTAGTTCCCGTTGTTTTTGGTGTCTGTCCTCAGAGGCTTAGGTTGTTTCAGTAGGTTGTGTAGGCTTCCTGGTGGGGGGACTAGTGCCTGTGTTCTGGTGGTTGAGGCTCGATCTTGTCTTTCTGGTGGACAGGTTCACGTCTGGTGGTGTGTTTTGGGGTGCCTGTGGCCTTATTATATTTTTAGGCAGCCTCTCTGCTAATGGGTGGGGTTGTGTTCCTGCCTTGCTAGTTGCTTGGCATAGGGTGACCAGCACTGTAGCTTGCTGGTCGTTGACTGAAGCTGGGTGCTGGTGTTGAGATGGAAGTCTCTGGGAGATTTTCGCTGCTTGATATTATGTGGAGCTGGAAGGTCTCTTGTGGACCCGTGTCCTGAAGTTGGCTCTCCCACTTTAGAGGCAGAGCACTGACTCCTGGCTGCAGCACCAAGAGCCTTTCATCTACCCAGCTCAGAATAAAAGGGAGAAAAATTAGAAAGAAAGAATTAGTAGAAGAAAGATAGAGAGAAAGAAAGAAAGGAAGAAGGAAAGAAAGGAAGGAAGGAAGAAAGAAAGAAAGGACGGAGCGAGGGAGGAAGGATGGAAAGAAAGAAAGAAAGGAAGGAGGGAGGAAAGAAAGAAAGAAAGAAAGAAAGAAAGAAAGAAAGAAAGAAAGAAAGAAAGAAAGAAAGAAAGAAAGACAGGAGGGAGGGATGGAGGAAGGAAAGAAAGAAAGAAAGAAAAGGGCGGAGGGTGGGAGGGAGGAATGGAAGGTAGGAAAAAGAGAAAGAGAGAAGATAAAGTAAAATAGAATAAAGTATAAAATATAGTTTCATTATTAAAAATAAAAAAGTAATTATAAAAAAATAAACGGACAGATAGAACCCTGGGACCTATGGTGGTAGCAAAGCTATACAGAGAAAATCTCACACAGAAGCATACACATACACATTCACAAAAAGAGAACAGGTGGGAAAAATCGAAAATCTTGCTCTCAAAGTCCACCTCCTCAATTTGGGATAATTCATTGTAAAAAGAGGAAAAGGGGAAAAAGTCTGAAATCTTGCTCTCAAAGTCCACCTCCTTAATTTGGGATAATTTGTTGTAAAAAGAGGAAAAAATCTTAAATCTTGTCCTCAAAGTCCACCTCCTCAATTTGGGATGATTCGCCGTCCATCCATGCACTCCACAGACGTATGGCACATCAAGCGGACCGTGGAGCTTTAATCCACTGCCTCCGAGGCTGCATAGAGAGATTTCCCTGTCTCTTCTCTGCTATCACAGCTCCCAGGTCTCAGCCTTGGACTTGGCCCTGCCTCTGCGTGTAGGTCGCCGGAGGGTGTCCGTTCTTCGCTCAGAAAAGACGGGTTTAAAGGAGCCGCTGATTCCGATATGTATGTTTCTATTAACATTTTCTTAATTGTTTTGGGTTTGTCTTTATAGGTCTTTTTCTTGTCTTGTGTTTCCTTCCTAGAGAAGTTCTTTTAGCATTTGTTGTAAAGCTGGTTTGGTGGTGCTGAATTCTCTTAACTTTTGCTTGTCTGTGAAGCTTTTGATTTCTCCATCAAATCTGAATGAGATCCTTGCTGGGTAGAGTAATCTTTGTTGTAGTTTTTTCCCTTTCATCACTTTAAATATATCTTGCCACTCCCTTCTGGCTTGCAGAGTTTCTGCTGAAAGATCAGCTGTTAACCTTTTGGGGATTCCCTTGTATGTTATTTCTTGCTTTTCCCTTGCTGCTTCTAATACTTTTTCTTTGTTTTTAATTTTTGTTAGTTTGATTAATATGAGCCTTGGCATGTTTCTCCTTGGGTTTATCCTGTATGGGACTCTCTGCACTTCCTGAACTTGATTGACTATTTCCTTTCCCATGTTAGTTAAGTTTTCAACTATAATCTCTTCAAATATTTTCTCAGACCCTTTATTTTTCTCTTTTTCTGGGATGCCTATAATTAGAATGTTGGTTCACTTAATGTTGTCCCAGAGGTCTCTGAGACTGTCATCCTTTCTTTTCATTCCTTTTTCTTTATTCTGCTCTGCAGCAGTTTTTTCCACCATTCTATCTTCCAGCTCATTTATCCATTCTCCTGCCTCAGTTATGCTATTGATTCCTTCTAGTGTATTTTTAATTTTAGCTATTGTGCAGTTCATTACTGTTTGTTTGCTCTTTAGTTCTTCTAGGTCTTTGTTAAACATTTCTTGTATTTTCTCTATTCTATTTCCAAGATCATCTTTACTATTATTACTCTAAGTTCTTTTTCAGGTAGTTTACCTATTTCTTCTTCATTTATTTGATCTTGTGGGTTTTTATGTTGCTCCTTTGCCTGCAAGATATTTCTCTGTCTTCTCATTTTGTCTGATTTACAGTATTTGAGGTCTCCTTTCCCTAAGCTGCAGGTTCATAGTTCCTCTTCCTGCTGTTCTCTGCCTGCAGTAGAGAGGTTGGTCCAGTGGCTTGTGTAGGCTTCCTGATGGGAGGGACTGGTACCTGTGTCCTGGTGGGTGGAGCTGAGTCTTTTCCCTCTGCTGAGCAGGACTATGTCAGGTGGTGTGTTTTGAGGTGTCTGTGAGCTTAGTATAACTTTAGGTAGTCTGTGTGCTGATGGCTGGGTTTGTGTTCCTGTCTTGTTTGTGATTTTGTGTGAAGCGTACAGCACTGGGAACTGCTGGCATTTGAGTGGAACAGGCCTTGGATTCAGATAGAGGCCTCCGTGAGAGCTCTTGGCGATTAATCTTCCCTGGGGCCAAGAATTCTCTAGTGGTCCAGCTTCCTGGACTCAATGCTCCCATCCCAAAGCCTCAGACCCAACTTCCAGTCAAGGAAACAAGACCCCGCAAGTCACTCATTCCCACAATAAAGGGGATTTTAAAAAAAAAGGCTAAAGAAACCCCAGACAAATGGTAAAAAGTAAAATCAAAGAAAAACAGAAGCAAGGAAACACACACACATACAAAAGAAATAAAAATAGAACCAAACAAAACAAAAAGCAAAGAACAACCAGACAAATAGAGGAACTCAAAGGCAAAATCAAACAATTAAGATCAAAACTAACAAAAACACAAAACCAAAACATTGTGACAACTGAAGAATAAAGTAAGGAAACAGAACCAATAAAAAGGATTAAAAAATAATAATAAAATAAAATAAAACGGGATAAAACACAGGACAACAGAAAAGCAAAGTAGAAATGGAAACATTTTTTAATATATTAAGGAAAAAGAAGAAGAATAAAAATAAGGGAAAAGAACACAGAACAACAGAAAAGCAAAGTAAAAATAGAAATATATATTTAAAAATGTTATAAAACATGAAGATCCCAAAAGACTAAATAAAAAAAAAACTAAAACAATAACAACGACAAACAAAAAAAGAAAGAAAAAGAAACAAACAAAAAAGCCAGAACCAACAACAGAATGAATAAAAACATGATAAAATTCTTAGTAATAATTATGTTTCCCTGGGGTCTCTACTGTAAGTGTCCTTGCACATGCTGTGAGACACAGCCCACCTGTGCCTCCCCAAGAGGCCCTCCTCTGTCTCTGGGCTGGTCTCTGGACCTGCTGTGGGCCCTGTGGGAACCACTCAGACACTTATTGGGCCCAATTCCTGTGTGTGCTGGCCCCCAAAGTCCACAGATGCCAGAGCTAGACTGTTTTCATTTGTGAGAACACTCATTGTCTACTCAGATATTCTATAGACACAGGGTCTACCTAGCTGATCACAGGGATTTAATCTTCAGCTTGAACAGCTGATGGAAAGATTTTTGATCTCTTCCTTAGTCGCCCTGTTCCTGAGGTTCAGCTTTGGTTTTATCCCCACCTCTCCCTGTGGTCCACCCACAGGAGTCTGGTCCTGAGGCTGCCTTAGAGCTCTTGGGTCTGCCCCTGTGAGGACGGGGCACAGAGGTGGTATGGCTGCTTGGATCACAGGACCCCTGGTGGCACCAAATGCATAGGGAAGCTGGCGGCCATGGGCACCAGAGATATGCCCCAAGTGAGGGCCTTTTCTGGTGCTCAGCGTAAGGTGTGAGAGAGCCAGCCCCGAGAAGGCTTCTTTTATTGGTGCCGGTGTGTGGGGAGAGAGAGGTTATAGTAGCGGCTCCTCCCCCTCTGTGTGACTCAGCAGTAGCGCCCTGCTTCCATGGCAGTCCAGTCTTCCTCCATAGGCATTCCCTGCTGCGGATTTCCTCCCTCCCATCCCATCAGTGAATCCCCACAGCCAACAGCAGTTCTTGCTCCGGGTCTGTTCTCCAATCTCCACAGTCCAGCTCCCAGTCCCCTTGCACACCTGTGGACACACGTCCCAGTCTGGGGCACATAGGGCTGTGGTACAGACCACCTGTATATTTCTCTCTCTGTCCCGTCTGACATAGATTGGCCGCTTCACCCTCTTCTGACAGCCTCAAATACTTCCTTTCTGTCCCAATCGATTTCCCTGTCAGAGGGGGGTTTTCCTTGAATTCGGGAATCTCTCCTCTGCTTCAGCTCCCCTGCCCCGAAGTGCAGGTCCCATCCCGCTTCCTCTCCTCCTCCTTCTCCCTCCTTTTTTTCATCCTACCCAGTTATTCAGGGATCTTTATAGTCCCTTCTGGTGTTGAAGGTCTTCTTCTAGTGTTCAGCTGGTATTCTGTGAGAATTGTTGCATCTGTAGATGTATTCCTGATGCATCATGGGGAGAGATGAACTCCACGTGCTCCTACTCCTCTGCTATCTTAACTCCCCCTGCAAGGAATCTTTTTATCCTCCAACACAATGGTGGCTTCAAGATGGAGGAGACAACTAATTCTGAACCTGCAAAGCTGGCTTTAAGAGTAAACTCTGCCATGGAGGCAGTGACCTCAAGGGACCTTAGTTTTTTGATGTGCAAAATGGGACTAGTATTTCCCTGGCTTGCCTCCCAGTTCTTCATAGATCAAAATAGAGAAGCACTCTACAAAAAGACAAAGTGGCATAATTCTTACAGGCAAAGGGTTTAGAGCAAAACAGGGTTACATTTAAAGCCTCATTTTGAAACTTAGTGGCTGCATGATCTTGGACATATTATTTAACCTAAGTGATCAAGGCAATTGTGAAGATTAAATGATGATATGATCCACTTGGAATGCAACAAGTTCTAGCTAATAGGTTTTCTTTATTAACATTGGGCTATAAATGGCCTTATTTCAATGTAAGAGAATAAAGAGGAAGGAAATATCAGAAAGACCAGAATGAAGATATGAATGCATGGTGTATGTAAGTTCAAAATGAATTTTTGATGTTTAAATATGATCTGTACTCTCTAAATCCTCCCAAAATACCATTAGTTCATCAGTAGTAAATTACAGTGAAAGCATTTTCATTAAATTTCCTTTTCTCCAAAGAGAAGAATCTCAATTTGCAGACTTTATATTGGATCTCATCTTTTGACTCTTTGTTTGGTACATAAAGTTCCTTGGTAACAATTTAATAAGTAGATAAGTGATATATGTTTGCTTTTGTCTAGCAAATATATATTATGTAGCTAGCTGATGAAGTTATGAACATAAGAGATATATGTATGCAAAATAGTATGAGCATGCTGTGGGAAACGTTGCTTACTTTATATTTCTCCTGAATCAGCAAATGAGTTTGGTGCACAGTGCAGTACTTTTTGATAACTTTCGTTATGTTTTAGACAAATTTCCTCTTTCAGGATATAAAGAAAATCTTTATTGTGCTAAGATATTTCAGAGAGAGATCGCTCAGCAGAACAGTAATTGAAAATGTTAAAAGAATAGTAAACCTAAAAATAGAGTTTTTTTCCTCTACAGACCGTCAAATAACTGATAAATTCTGCAGCATAACATAGTAAAATTTGCTACTTCTACATTATTGTTTTTTACTTTGCTTTGTCTTTCCTAGAATGACTACAAAAAACTGTCAATGCAGTGCAAAGATTTTGTTGTTGGACTCCTCGATCTGTGCAGAAATACCGAAGAAGTAGAGGCCATTCTGAACGGCGATGTTGAAATACACCCCAGTGGTGAAGATCACGGTCGTCCAAATCTCAGCCGTTTAAAACTTGCCATTAAATATGACGTAAAAAAAGTAAGGTCAGGCCTGAAGCCCCTTTTACATTATTTCAGTTTTTATTGGTGCTAAATCAGGGTGAAGGCTTGGCATAATTAGATTGAGCTGGGTTTTTCTAATTAATTGCACTAGGTAGGTTCTCTAACAATTCTAAGTGCCTGGTTGTGAGGCATTTAACCTACACTAATGCCAGTCTTTAAAACCTAGACTTGTTTATGCAGTGATTGACACTTTCTTTTACTTAACTAATGATATAAAAATGACTTTGTGTGTTCAAACTACAAGGCATTTGTTATAGGATAGGAATATCAAGACCCAACTCGGTTTTCCCATTTGTTAATATATTCCAATTCCAGACCAATGCCTTCTATTTCTTCTTTAGAGCATTTGAATCTCCTTCATCTTTATTTGTGGAGTATTTTTATCTCTGTCTTCATGTGGTGCCCCCTATCCTTGACTGCTTTCTTAGGTTATGTAAGATATCTTTTAAAAAAACCCAGTTTTTATAGGTAGGTTTTCTAATAAAAGTAACACAGGGTTATGGTAAGCTTTCAAACAATATAGACATGCCCTCTTTCTGTCTTCTCAATTCTTAATGGAGAGTAGTTAATCAATATTATATTTCTCTCCATAAATTTATACCTTGGACATCTTCACATATCAGTAAATAGACATCCACTTAATCTTTTCAAAAGCTGCATATAGTAATGTTTATTTATATTGTTATGTTCATTTAGTCAGTTTACTATTTAAGGGTGTTTATTATTTCTTTATTTTTTTTGTTATTTCAAAACATTTGCTAAATTTCCCTTCAAAAAAGGTACACCAGTTTACAAATGTCAACAGTGTGTGAGAGGGATTATTTCTTCCACTCATAATGGGTATTATTAGTTTTTTTCTTTTTTTAAAATAGATCTTTATTGGAGTATAATTACTTCACAATACTGTGTTAGTTTCTGTTGCACAACAAAGCGAATCAGCTATATGTATACATATATCCCCATATCCCCTCCCTCTTGAGCCTCCCTCCCATCCTCCCTATTCCACCCCTCTAGGTCATTGCAAAGCAATGAGCTGATCTCCCTGTGCTACATAATGGGTATTATTAAACCTTACCAATCTGAGAAGACAAATATTGTATCTTGATTTAATTATCTTCTAGGTTAACCAACCTTAAGAAACATTTTTAGTTCCTTTATATAACCTGTCCTTTGTCTAATTTTTAATATTCTTTACCAATTGTTATTTTGAGTTGTTGTTTTTTATATATTAAATAATGCAGCTCTCTGTCATATGTAGGGTTCATTTGTAAGCAATACATATGTAAGAATAAAAAATTCTGAAAAATAAAGAGTGAAATTTAATTATAAAGTTTTCATAATTGAAAGAGTTTATGGTGCAGGAATAAAAAGAAATATCAGTGGAATAGAATAGGCAGTCCAGAAAAAGACCCATATACAAATGGGAGCCTAGTATAAAATAAGTTTACCATTTTAGATCAGTGCAGAAAAGGTTGTATACTTTTAAAAAAAAGTATTTAGACATCTGATCTAGCAGGATCTTTATATCACTCCTTCTAGATGGAAAAAACATATAATCATAAAAGTCCTTTTGTAAAATATTGATGAATCTTTTTCCAATATTAAATTTCCAAAATTTGTTTGTGCTTTGAAAGAAAACCATTAGTCATAAAGCAAAAGTTGGAATCTTTGAATTTATGTAATACATATTAGAACCCCCTGCCATCTTGCTTGATACCTGCCCGCTAGATATTTTACATTTGTTCTTTAATTCTAACAATATTTTTCATGGGCAAGAACAGAACATAATATTAGAATGCAAGAAAAGAGTTTATGCTGAATCTTTAAGCAAGCTGTTAAATGTTTTGTCACTCCCCTGCTAGTTTGTAGCTCATCCAAACTGTCAACAGCAGCTTCTGTCCATATGGTATGAGAACCTTTCCGGTTTGCGGCAGCAGACCACAGCAGTCAAGTTTCTTGTGGTCCTCGCCGTTGCCATCGGACTGCCTTTCCTGGCTCTCATTTACTGGTTTGCTCCATGCAGCAAGGTATGTCTGTGAAGCCTGCACCTCTGTTATCTCCTAGAATTGTATTTGATTTATATATCAGAGCCAGTTAAGCAAAGAAAATTCCATTTCCCAAATAAAAATTTCAGGGAAGTCAGAGTTGGGTTTAAATAATCTTATTGTTTTTAATATTATAAAAAATAACATATATTTGTTATAAGAAATAAAGCAATGGAAAGAGAAAATTCACCTGTAGTATTACCACTATTAATATGTGAAAGAAAACCTCAGTATATTTCCTATTTGTCTTCTCTCTAGTTACGCCTATGCATATATTTTTACATTTTTGATGAGGTATGCATTGAGCAGATATCTCAAATAACACCCTAAAAGAACATGTTTCCTTTTGTTATTTCTGCTCTGGCAAAATTTGAGATGAAAGTTTTTGTTTTGTATTTATTTTAGCGAATATGACCAGATAAATCTTAATATAAATAAAGGACAATTGTGTAAATATTATTATAATGCTTGTTTCAATGAAGACTGTTTGTTTTAAGGACAGAGTACATTGTAACCTGACAACAAAGATAGCCTGTTTTTCTGTTTTTTGTTTTTGTTTTTGCTTTTGGCAAACTCTGCCCAGAATTTGATGAGATTAATTTGTTCAAATGGACCTAGCCTTTCATTAGTGAGACAGAAGAAGTTTGGAAAATGTTGACCTGTCATTCTGTTAACAGACATAGAGATTTGTCTGCCTGCATTGCCAACAATCTTATTCTTCATGTTTTTGAAGCCACATTTCTGGAACTGTCTAAGTTTCAACCCTTAGAGTCAGACTGAAATAATTCTAAAGCTATTTGTCTGAAATGTCTGCTGGACCATCTATTTATGTGCCATGTAGATATGCCAGTTGAATCACTTGCTGTTGTTAAATCTGGGCGTGACTCATTTTCAAATATTTGTAACATGTGGGTGGAAAGACATATATCACCATTACCAACATATTTTCTTATTATTATTACTTAGTCATATATTTGGTGCTTTAACCTTATAGGAATGTTAGTAAGTGGCTTATGGTAGGAAGCTGGTGCAAAGCCTTACACAGTGGGAACTTTGTAATTACTTCCATTGATGATGATAGGAACTGCTGGAAACTTGGCATTTTCTCCTGAGGGTAAAATCTGTCATTATAAATGTTTTTCCCTTAAATATATAAGGCCAAAAGTTGACCTTATACATTTATAAATAAAATATAAAGGAGGAAAATAAAATGAAAATAGTGATATTTACTAGAATTAGAAATTTATAGCATGGATTTTTTTCTAGAAAGTTAAGATTTTTCTTTTCTTCCTTTTTTCATAGGAATGACAGATTTCACTTTGAAAACAGAATTAATTCTCCTTACTAGAACATAGGCTACATCTATGTATGTAGTCTCTGTTCTGCTTCTATTCACATTTCCTGGGTCTTCAGAGATTTAAGCTGAATTAAAAGTGGGGGGTGGTTCTGAATTATCCTTGTTATTACTCTGTGATCAGTTAAATTATAATATCTCTTCTAAAGTGAATATTTGTGCCTCCCCATATCCAGTGAGTTCAAAAACATAATGCCTTCCAGAGTGTTTGGTGTTTTGACAGACTAGTTTTGGCAGTCCTTAGAGTTTCACATTTCTTAAATTTTGATTGAATCCTAATTAACCTGATTTCCTTCACTATTTCTTCTTCCCTGGCCACGTTTCTTTCTGGTATCTGTTTTCCATCCTCGTTTATGAACCCTGAGGCAAATAATCAAATTAAAAGGACACTGTCAAGGTATTTTTTTCATATCTAAAATCTATTTTACTGTTATTTAATGTTTGAAACATGATGATACAATCTATTTACATTTTTCCCTTTAGTAATATATATATAAATATTATTTACAGTTTAGAGAATTGATTTTTTTAAATGGGGGGGAAGATTGCTCAAGCTATATTGATGCTTTTATTTAAAATATTATTTAAAATATTAAAACATTCCAAAGCATCCCTGAAAATTAAGCGAGATCAAATTGCAGGCTTATGCACCTTGACAGAGTCCCTGTTTCTATTTAAAGTTTGGTTTTCTTTCCTCAAGTCTGCTCTTTTCTTTAAGAAATTATTTTTGTCCTTACTTGTTCTCTTTTTCCACCATAACCCAAATGTGTTCTATACTCATTATAGTAAAAATAGGTCATGCTGTGATTTCAAATCATTTTGGCTTAAGCTATCTTCAACCTTTTCTGCTACTATTGGTATTTGATAGTTATTTGATCATCAGTAAATACTTAAAAAGAGTATGATATAATATTTAAAAGCAGGTATTTCTTTCAGTGCTTACTTTCAGTCATTTTTCCAGGTACATCAATTTTTCACCTTGTTCAATTTTTCTTTACAGTTATTTTTTAGAAATCTGTTTATGTCACAGAATATATAGATGACAAATTTTACTAAAATGAATAACTCACTTCAGTTCCTAAAGTCCGTTGAGTGGTGCCAGAATCTCCTTTAGTTTAAAGAGAAACACAACTCTCAATGATTTGTAATAAGAAATAGAAGATATGACTATCAAAACACACCATTTTAGTTTCCTGTCAACCAACTTTTTGTTTTTTGTTTATGTGTTTTCTTTTTTAAAAAATTTATTTATTATTATTTTTTAAACATCTTTATTGGTGTATAATTGCTTTACAATGGTGTGTTAGTTGCTGCTTTATAACAAAGTGAATCAGCTATACATATACATATGTTCCCATATCTCTTCCCTCTTGCGTCTCCCTCCCTCCCACCCTCCCTATCCCACCCCTCTAGGTGGTCACAAAGCACTGAGCTGATCTCCCTGTGCTATGCAGCTGCTTCCCACTAGCTATGTATTTTACGTTTGGTAGTATATATTTAGTAAGCAACAAAAGTACCTGGTTTGATTCTATTCTCTCCCTTCTGAATAAAATAAAGGAGTCATATTGTGTAAGAGCCAGGAACCCAGGGAAGAAGGAAGGTGAGGCAGGTCATGAGTGAGGGGCAGATCAGACACCGTGCTCTGAATAACTGAACGTTGGCTTTAGATGTGTCCAGACAGCTGAACTCAAGTTCCAGACCTCTCAGGCTTGAGGAACACACTAATGTGGGTAGCTTTATTCTCACCCCGTTTTATGTCTCCAACCTTTTCTCTTCTCCTTCTCCTATTTTAATTTGTGCTCTCTTGAGTTTTTCGTAATTTTGTATTTTGAAGGCCGCCTCTGATTCTCTCCTGGACAAAGCAGGGAATAAATAAGTTTTCCATGGATTTTACTACTAATATTCAAAGCCCCAATCCCAGTTTTCCACAACAGTCAAATAAACTGAGAACTTTAAAAAATTGGTTTAATATTTATAATAATAGCTGTTTTCACCAGGAAGATATTGAACCTTGCAATAAATGATTAAATAAATCTTGTACACATGATTAAATCTTATATAAAACATGATTAAATAGCCATGATTACAATAAATTGTATATAAAGCAAATGTAGAATTAAAATTGTATATGTGGCACACCATAGAAAAAGAAAGTAAAGTCACATTAATGTTCAGTTTTTAATAGTCCATATTTTTTTAGAAAACATTGATAAGAACAATAGGCAAAAGAAAATCAAGCCTACTTTCTCTCCCATTTGTTTTAACTTTATTTGAGAGTTCTATTTAAACAAGATCTTAAAAAGACACAAAAAGTACTCTTTGATTCAATCTAATGAGCATTTACTTATGGAAGTATGGTTTTTGGACAAAATTTTTACAGCAACCTTTTACAAAGTAACCTTGGATTGGGTCTGCAATATATCTAACTGTATAGATCCACTGGCTAAAAACTAGATAGATAGAGCAATTGATCTATTGATCTAGATAAACACACACACACACAAACACACGCATGCATGCACGCACATGCACACCCTGATATTCTGCCTGGCCTAAGATTCTAAATATCAAGAGAGAAGGGACTAAATTATGTGATTCATCCTAGCTCTAATTTTTATAAGTTTGAAAACCATATAGACAGATAAAGTGTGTAGGAACAGAGAACATTGCATTCCTTCCATTATAGCATTTAGCTTTTTAAAATCTTAGAACCGTTTGTTCTCTAAGAATTTACATATATATGTACTTCAATGAGAAAATATGAACTTGTTTTGTAAACCAAATAGAAACATTAACTCAAACAAGTATGACTGGGTTCAGATTCCAGCTCTACCACTTATAAGCTGTGTGACCTTTAAGCTAGTTTCTGGACCTCACTTCCTCAATTTCTTCATCCATAAAATGGGCATTTCAGCAGCATATACAGCTTTGTATTGTTGTAATTATATCATGAAATTAACAGGGTAAAGCACTTAAAACAGTACATACAAGTACTGGCCAAGTGTTGGTGGTATTATTATTAATTTTTATATTTTTTTTCTGTAATAATAAACTCGTTTGAAAAGCTGTCAAAAGCTATTGGCCCTCTCCTAAGAAAAAATCCTTGCATACATGTATTTGAGTTTTGTTTACCATTATAGGGGATACACAGAACCCTTGAGACACATCGTGGGCACACACCATCCCTCTGCCCCAGCTAGGATTCATGCATCTCAGATGGAAATGATTCCTGTACTATAGATGCACAAGAGCTTTTATTGTCTCCATATTTCATATGAAAAATCTGACTTTCACATAATTTAGGAAATTCATTCATTGCTACTCAGCTAATGAAGGAATGAAACTGGAACCTGAACCTAAAATGTGTTGGTTATGTGACCAGAGATGTATGTAATTGCGAATCTGCATTTCTTACCACACTGATGCAATTCTAGCCAAAAAGTCCCACAAAACTTTTTTTTAAACCTTTTCCCGAAGCCTATAAACAGCAAATATAAAGTGATTTCCATAGGCTTCTGAAAATATAAAAAATGGTTTGAAGACGCTACAGCCACCCTTACAAACTGCTCCCGTTGAGTCCCCATTTCCAGCCTCTGCACCTGATACCCGCCCCCTACTTGGTTTCCGTCACCTGGGCCAGCTCCAGTGAATTCACCTATTCTTCCTCAAAACTCCCTTCCCAACATGAGACCAAATGTTTTAACCTTTTGCTCCTATCCCATATTTAAAGATTTAGAGACGTATAAAAAAAAAAAAAAAAAAAAAGACACCTGGACATTTTTCAATCCAGTGTCATTCCAGGACATCTTTCCAGTCTGTGATGGGAACTGCCCTACCGTCCTGTCCTGAGCTGGGAGTTCTCTTCTTGGTACTCCCGACTCTTACTCCATTTACAGCATCACTTGAAGCCTGATTTGCACCCATGTCAGTGAAATACACATGAGGACAACAAGCAAACAAATATCAACCAAGGGTGTATATATTATAAAGCAGATTCAGTTTAGTATTTTCATTGCTGCTTCCTCAATACTTCACACCCACTAAATTAGTTTTCTTTTTATGAGTAATGGTGATACTATGCTCTCTGCCTTTTGTCATTATTATATTCATAAAATATTTTGTCAGTATTATATATAATATCTTAAGAACTTAAATGTCATTTAATAGAAGTTAATTTATTTAACTATCGATCCAGAATATCAGCATATGTAGCTGAGCAACATGACCAAAATTTTATATCAGCATAAGGAATTATTTTTCTTTTATTAGTTATATAAAGTTATATAATTATCTTAGGAGAACATTGGAGTGCCCAGATATTTATTCTTGTGTATACGCACGTGTGTTTTGCAAAATGTACAGAGCAAAGCTAAGATTTTCTTTTGGTGTGTGTTGTGGCAGATGGGGAAGATAATGCGTGGCCCATTCATGAAGTTTGTAGCACATGCAGCCTCCTTCACCATTTTTCTGGGGCTACTAGTCATGAATGCAGCTGACAGATTTGAAGGCACCAAACTCCTTCCTAATGAAACCAGCACAGATAATGCAAAACAGCTGTTCAGGATGAAAACCTCCTGCTTCTCATGGATGGAGATGCTCATTATTTCCTGGGTAATAGGTAAAGACTGATTTCTCTGTCATCATTTATTTTTACAGCCTTAGCAGTAGGACTGAATGACACTGATTCCCTCACACATCAGTTATACAGATGTATACAGCATGATACAATGCTCCACACAGCATGATTTTGTTGCTGTTGTTTTTAAAGCACAGTTATCTTGGGTTCATTATAAGTACCACAGTCTTCTCACATGCCACATGCTTTTTAGATTTCCAAGAAAAACCCAGGAAGAAAATGAACAGGATAGTATGAATCAAACCCTGCCAGTGATGAAAAACTGCCATTCATGTTTTAGGAGAGCTGTGACTTCAAGTCTAAAAATAACCACATGATTTTATGTTGCAATTTAATAGGAACTGAAGGTAATAGCCACTCACATCTATTGAACATTTTTTATGTACCAAGAACTGTTCAAATCACTTTACATACATCATATCATGCACTCTGTTTGTGCCTAGTGGTCCAATCTGTCATATAATAATGTCTACACTACAGCATTAATGTGAGGATTAAGTAATTTGCTTTAGATCTCCCAGATGGTAAGTGAAACAGAGGGAATGTGGTCTTAATTACTATGCTATTTGTCTTTAGAATCACTCATCCATATAACTTGTCATTAAATATAATACAAATGAAAGATATCTCAAGTGGATATTTATGAATGAATAAAGTCAGTAGCTATTACCTACCTAATAGCTGTCTAACAAATTGCCCTCATTAGATAATGAGGATATTGAAGTGAATGAAATGAAGTCTTTATAGTCAAGGAAGTTAAGTCTGGGGGGAGGGGACAGGTCAAGAAGTAAATCAATAAAGAAAACCTATGTGACACATACTGTAACTGAGGAGCTATTAGGGTGTTATGAACACACATGGATTGGACATCTAAATCTGAATGGGGTGGGGTGTGGATGGGGTGAAGGAGGCCTCCCTGAACAGTAGGTTCAATCTGAGACTTTGAAGATAAGGACATGATAATCCTACAGAGTGTTTATGGGGAGTAAGGACACTACAAGTCATGGATGCAAAATGTTAGATGCAAAGGTGTGACTTCATGCATAGTCAGGGCCTTATGAAGATTGCTGAAACTTTATCCACAGCCTGACTTCTCCCAGGGGTTTCAAAGGTTGACAGCTGGCACCTCATTTACAAAGTCATGTGTTAGATCCAGCTATAATGCAGGTTCACTTATGGATGTGGGTGATGGGAGATAAGGGTGGTGACATGGCCAGAGGATGATTTTCAGCTGTTGGTGATGTGATCCATCACACTTTAGAAAGGTCACAGTGGTTGTGAGATAGAGGGTGGCTTTGGGGAGGGGTGAGTGTGGAGGCTGAGAGACAATTGAAATGATCCCTGTGAGGAACATGGGGCCAGAAGTCAGGGCGTGGGGAAAGGAGTTGAGAGCTTCTTAAAAGACACGCTTCAAAGAACTTGGTGATGTATTGTACATGGAAAGGGAGAGCTGTGGATTCTGCCTTGGATTACTAGGTGGTGACTGCAAGTCTCTAGGAGGAAGAATATAGAGGGAAGATCATGCTTGAGACTGGGAGAATGAAAAGCTGGTAGGTAAGTTTGGGTTGTAATTGACTTTGAAGTGCCCATGGGATTTCCAGTTGAAGATGTCCACTAAAATGCAACCCCTGGGAGAAGCCAGGCTGTGGATAAAGTTTCAGTAATCTTCATAAGGCCCTGACTATGCATGAAGTCACCTAGGGTGTAATGTGGAGAGTGTCAAGAGAAGAAGGTCCAAGGAATCTTTATACAAAACCATTGGTAGCCCATAAGTTTGGTTCTCTTCCAGTGATCTGGAGAAGCATCTGCAGTCAGTTTTATATCACTTCTAGGGCAGGGGATGTCTTCTTGGCTTCCTCATACTGGGGCTGATAGGATGATCAATTGAAATACTACGAAGCACTATACAAGTTACCATATGATCATTTTAAATGCATATGAGGTAATTCAACAGCACTGAGAGTTATTCAAAACTTCTGAATCACTTCATTTCCTGGAAATGTTCCAAGAAATATAGTGTCTTAACATGTGAATTGCATCACTAAATAAACCTGAGATAAAGAAGAGTTTGATTTTCCACTTTTTCTTTTCGAATTTATTGATATTTACCTTATAACATAATGCTATAAGAAATAAATTACATTTCACTTTGAATATTTGATTTAAAATAATAATGATCATTTGGACATTGCCTTTACCTCAAACTAAAGGCCTATATGTTATAGGTTCTTTTTTTTATGTTAGTATGTTTAAAGTACATATTACAGCACTTGGCACATAGGAAATGTTTAATAAATTTCAGATAACTATGATTACTATTAAACTCTTCATTAAGAGTTCATGTGTTTTATATGGAAGTGCTATTTCCTACTGAAAACATATTAAGCAAGATATGACACTTCAGTTCAAGATTAAACTTTGAAAACATTAAATTTTATGTAAGAGGATTAAATACAATGAATGTTCATTTTATTCTTTATCAAAAATAATTGACTCTCCTCATACTAATATTTTAAAATAAACATTAGAAGTTTTTCCTTTTTCACTTGGAAACCTAAGCCAAGAATGTTAACTTTTAATTTTATGAATAAAAGCAGCTTCCTTGGAACAACTGGCTGGATAACCTTTGTGGTTGAGATTCAGAGATGATCTCACAGTATTCATTTAAAGGGAAAACAAGGAACAACTCAGAATAGACAGTTGATACTTTGTAGCATATGTTAGACTCCTGGTTCAATTTCTGACACTGGTATTTATTTTTCTTTTTGAAGTTATTCTTGAAAGACAGTTGCTGTACTTTCTGGAAATATTAATAAGAAGTGGACCACTTAGGTCAAGATACTAGTTGGCTTGAGGGAAAAGACTGACATAATTGGTCACAGAAAGCAAATTTATATAATTTTTAGTAGACAAAAAGTTGAAAGGCTGGATGTTGGAATTGACATTCCAGGAGATCTTGACAAGGCTGAAGGGCAAGCTGAAACCAGTGAGAAGTGTAGCAGGAACACAGGGAGGGGGGAGACACGCTTGATGACACTTCACCTAAGGAGCACTTTTTAACTTAACATCCAGTGTGAGCTGCTGAGGAAGCAAATGCAATACTGGATTGACCCTTCAACAGAAGGAGAGGACTGCAGGCAAGGGCCGTAATTACATCCCTACTCCACACTCTGGCCACATCCCATCTTCAGGCAATTGGCAAACTAGGGAGCATCCCAAATTGAAAGCAACTAGAAAAGGGAGTGGCTCTTCCAGGGAACAGCACTTGTTTGAACTGGGGAAGCTTACTCTGGAGTGTGGAGGTAGGGCAGAACCCCGGGATTGTGGAGCCTGAAGTTTAGTTATTTGGAGGGCCCCATTTAGAGAAAAAGAAGACGAAACAGAGCCCTAGGAGGAGCCTGGGCAGATAAGACAACGTGAATGTTAAATTTTATTAGCTTTGTGGGAAACCTGCCTCTGCTGTAGAAGCATAGATTTAATGAGTGCACAGGCATTTATGCTTTGTTTTATCCTGTTTTGTTTTAAGAAACGTAAAGGCAGAGAGAGCAGACTCATTCTTTTCTCTCAAGGGCAGAATTAGCACTAACAGGTCCACAGTGAAGGGATGCTTCCTAAAAAGTCAACAATGGGATGAGCCGTCTTCAGAAGTAGTCATTCAGGACGAATTCAAGAAGAGGCTCAACCCTGTGGAGAAGTCCCCTGCTTGCTGGAGAAGTTGGACTAGATGGGGGTTTCAATCTATGCTTGGCAGCTCCTGGGGGTCCACAGGGGAAATAAGACAGGAACTCTTCCTTCAAACGGAAGAGTTCGCTGTATCTGTTTTATTTTTTAAGCTTTGGTGAGATATCATTTTTTACCAAAAACTGTACATCTTAAAGAGAGTGAAGATGGAGAAGTGGGAGGAAGAAGGAGAGAAGCTTTGAAAACAACTAAACGATATGAATTTAAACCGTCCTTTAATCCCTCTTCTTCAGTTACACTAAACTACCCTTTTGTCCTATTGAGGAAGCTGGCAGGAATCCAGGGACTACAAAAAAAAGGCTGTTCTCAGATTTTTTTCACCCCTGCTCAGAGTTGTGTGCGTGCACGTATCTGTGCATTAGTGTACACATGTAGTGTTTCCTGTTTTAAATCTGATCCACTAAAGTATGTATGAATTCAATTCTAGTCTCCTCTGAATTGGGAATAATTCCAAATAAGTAAGTTGTGTGCTACAGTGAATGATCATTTTGAGAAAAACACATAGTAAGCTGTTGGAAGAGTGGAGACCATGGCTTTTTTAAACCCCTGAAGGACTCTACAGTCATTCATGTGGCAAGTTGTGATTGTGATAAAGGTTCATGACAAATGTGGGGACTTGGGGAAGGTGCTTGGTAGGAGAAAGGGGAGAAGATTAATTTCAACTAGGGGACCATGGAGACTTCTTGATGGAGGTAGGCTTTGATGGATTGTTGGAGTTTGGCTTGTATTTCTCCAGATGGCTCTAGGAGGAGGTGGGGCATCAGAGCATAGGGATCTAAAGATAATAAGAGTAAAGTAACTTCTTTTTTTTTTTTTTTTTTTCTTTTTGCGGTATGCGGGCCTCTCACTGTTGTGGCCTCTCCCGTTGCGGAGCACAGGCTCCGGATGCGCAGGCCCAGCGGCCATGGCTCACGGGCCCAGCCGCTCCGTGGCATATGGGATCCTCCCAGACCGGGGCACGAACCCGTATCCCCTGCATCGGCAGGCGGACTCTTAACCACTGCGCCACCAGGGAGGCCCGTAACTTCTTTTTAATAAAGTAAGATTTTTCAGATGAAAAAAGAAAATGTGTGTCAGACATAGGAAATTTTTAATAGTAAATGCTCAATCAATGTTAGTTATTTTTTCAAGTGCCAGGCACTGTGCTGTGCATTTTACATGTGTTATTTAAGTCTCATAACTATCCTGTGAAGTAGGTACAAACTACTATCATCCCCATTTTCCAAATTGAGTTTTAGAAAGTTTAAATAAGTTGCCAAGGATTACACTGCTAATAAGTGGAAGAGCAAAGTCTCAAATCTGTGGCAGTCTAATTCCAAAACCTATGCTCCTTCCTGAGTACCACATTAAGTTTTAGAGTGAATATGCAACATTATTAATAATTCCACCATCAAGAGACAACTACTATTACTATGTTCCTGTAATTACCTCTAGTCTTTTACTATGTTTGTTTTAAACATAAAGTCATACAATATATAATATTTTTTACTTAGCATGCTTGAATGTTTATGACATAAACATTTTCCAATATGTATTAGTCCAGGTCCTCCAAGAAGCATATGCAAGACAGGATTTAACATACAATAATTTTATTAAGGAAATTCCATGTGAGAGAAAATGGGAGAGAACTGAAGAGAGCTGCAAGGGCTGTAAGACTGGGATGCAAGTCTGATCTTGAGGGGAGGAAAGTAGGGTAGAAGTATCTAGGATACTTCTAGGATACTTCTAGGATACTTCCATCCAGTCTAAAGAAAGTTTAACAAGGCCGTCAGGAAATCCTTGAGCCAAAATCATCCATCAAAGGAGTCCCATGTCTCTGAAGAAGGAGTGCCCTCAGTCACTATTGGGGAGCAGCCCATGGGAAGCATGGCCTTAGGGCAAAAGTGGCAGTAGTTTTCAGAGTGCTGTAGCTGAGGCCCATGGCCAATTAAATTCCTGTAGTTGGAGGTCTGTGAGGTACATTCCTGTGGCCACTATCCCATGGTAATTAAAATATCATATGAAATGGCTGCATAATATCCCATATGTAGAAGTCCCATGGTTACTTCTATTTTGAGTGTATGAATGTGGGTGTGTTTGTATGGTTTGATTATTATAAAGAGCACTACAATGAACATCTTATTAATGTATTTTTATGTATAGAATTAATGGATCAAATCATGTTTGTTGATTGAATGCCCTTGATGAAATTTGTCACATTGCTATAAGGTAATGCACTGATATTGTTGGACTCTAGGATTTGTGGGGACAGGATAATTATGGCTGGATGGGTGGGATGAGGCCAAATTTTGAAGGGTTTTGAATATCAGTCTGAGATCTTTCAAATTTATTTTGTTTTATTGAAGAGCTAAGGCTGGAATGAAGTTGGATTGATATTTTAACATCTTTCTAATACAGGCATGATATGGACTGAATGTAAAGAAATTTGGACTCAAGGTCCCAAGGAATACTTGTTTGAGTTGTGGAATATGCTTGATTTTGGAATGTTGGCAATCTTTGCAGCATCATTCATTGCAAGATTCATGGCATTTTGGCATGCTTCCAAAGCCCAGAGCATCATTGATGCAAATGATACTTTGAAGGATTTGACAAAAGTCACATTGGGAGACAATGTGAAATACTACAATTTGGGTGAGTTTATAGGACACAGTCAATATAAGTTTATAAAATGCAGAATTTTCTTATAAAAGTACACATCAGTAACAGTTTGACTACTACTCAGCTCTTGTAGAATTGTTGGTCAGTTTCCAGCTTCTTCAGAGTATCTGTATCTGAAGAAGCATGTTTTCTACCTCTTCCCTTGATATTTCTTCTGGCTGGAAACCTCTTTTAATCACAAGAATCATCTCACTTTATCTCTGAGATTAATTGGCTAACCACCAAACTTCATTGAGAATGCCTGTATTATGTCTTTGATTTATTTTTTCCCTCTTGTCCATTAAAAATAGTACACATTTAAGTACCATTTCCATTTAAGGCATATAAATTATTTGAAAGTAAAGGAATCATTGGAGGCTCTAGAGGGCCCCCAATAAATAACACCACTTTTTTTCACCCAGTCTGTGAAACTAGATGAGAGATAAAACCAAAAGCGAACATGGAGGCCAGATCATTACCTCTAATACTGACAAAGTTCAGGGTGGATGACATAATTCTGAGTTTATTAGCCAGCCGGCTAAGTAATATTGAACCCCAGGCTTAGGCAGATGTATGGACAACAATGGACAGGGCAGTCTTCCCCAAAGAGGGGTATGGCAGCAAGTGTCTGATCATGTGAGATTCCCTCATGGAAGACCAGAGGAAAATTCTCAAGAAAAAAGAGGGCAGAGCTGAACCAAGTATGCTCAGTTTCCACCCCAGTTTAGTAATCAGATAAGTCATTCCACCTCTCCAGGAGGAAAGTGACTAAGCGATAGAAATAGGTTCAGTTATTTGCTTAGGGGAAATCTCTCCTTGTAGAAACCTAGAGTGAGGAAAACAGATTCTCTTTGAATACTTATTTCAAATCCTCTGATAAGATGTCAGTTAACAGTCAATTGACATCTCTATGGGTTTTACTGGCTATATCACATAGGGATTTCTTTTTTATTATTTCTTTTTAATATTTATTTTAATATTTAATTAACAACTTTTAGTGTATAATGTAAGACTTTTATATATTGTACAGCACAGGGAATGTAGCCATAATTTTATAACAAAAATTTTTATTATATGAAATTTTAAAGTCAGAGCTATCTATTTATATAATTGTACTTATATTCAAAGTGCTATAAAAGAGGAAATTGCTTTTATTAGTTTATTGTATCCTTTCCTGATTCCACTTCTCAACAAATAAGCAAATACAAATTTATAATTATATTTTTCCTCTTTCCTACACACTGCTTTTCTTCAAAATGGTTTCTTAATTAGGTTTTTGATGACCTGATGTAATAATGCCAGAAAAATTCATAAGTGAAAAATTACTACATTCTTATGATAAAAATAGACTTGAATGACCAATATAAATTACTTTAGTAAGTTTAAATAACTCCAAAAGCCCCCAATTACATTATAGTATAATTACAGTTTAAGATTAAATAATGATATCATTTATTTAGGGCCTTTTTTTCTTTTATTATAGTTTAAGATTAAATAGTAAATGCTATCATTTAGTTAGTGCCAAGCAGTTTCTAAACACTGAATGTATGTTGACTTACTGGATTCTCACAACTGATGACAGAGGTAGAAGCAGTATTATCTCATTTTTAAAGATGGGAAAATAAAAATAAGATAAGTAATTTGTACCAGTTCTTCCAGCTGACTTTAGGTAGATACATAGATAGATAGACAGGTAGATATTGGAATTTTTACATATGCTGAGTCCACAGTTTGTACTCATTTTTTTTTAACATTTTTATTGGAGTATAATTGCTTTACAGTGGTGTGTTAGTTTCTGCTTCATAACAAAGTGAATCAGTTATACATATACATATATCCCCATATCCCCTCCCTCTTGCATCTCCCTGCCTCCCACCCTCCCTAACCCACCCTTCTAGCTGGTCACAGAGCACCGAGCTGATCTCCCTGTGCTATGCGGCTGCTTCCCACTAGCTATCTATTTCACATTTGGTAGTGTATATATGTCCATATATACACTACCACTCTCTCACTTTGTCCCAGCTTACCCTTCACCTTTCCCGTGTCCTCAAGTCCATTCTCTAGTAGGCCTGTGTCTTTATTCTTGTCTTGTCCCCAGGGGAGTAATTTTCTCGGTAAATTCAGAAGCTCAAATACACCTGACACTTAAAGAAGCCCTTTAAGATAAAAGACATCCATCAGGAATTGGATTGTTAATGTAATTTTATTTCTACCCCAGAAAAGACATTACCTAAGTAAAAACCTTAAATAAACTCACCATAACTCTTGTCTTTCCTTTCTCCTAGCCAGGATAAAGTGGGACCCCTCTGATCCTCAAATTATATCTGAAGGTCTTTATGCAATTGCTGTAGTTTTAAGTTTCTCCAGAATAGCCTACATTTTACCAGCAAATGAAAGCTTTGGACCTCTGCAGATATCTCTTGGAAGAACAGTGAAAGACATCTTCAAGTTCATGGTCATATTCATCATGGTGTTTGTGGCTTTTATGATTGGAATGTTCAACCTCTATTCCTACTACATTGGTGCAAAGCAAAACGAAGCCTTCACAACGTATGTGCTTTCAGATATTTTGATCATGGAGATCATCGATTAAATAAATGTTAGCTTAACAGTGTTCATATGCATCCATGGCATAAATAATGTTTTGGTAAAGACTTCATCTCCAGTTACTCTTTAGCAAAATGAGAGGATTTTAAAATGGGTTGGAAGAACTCAATAATGTAGGCAACCTCCGTAATATTAAGTAATTATAGCTAACATTTTTAAGGCTAGGAACTACCTCACACACATTATTTTATTATCTCTGTTTCAGAAAAAAAAAAAGGAAACTGAAGTTAAGAAAAGTTAAATGATGTGCTGAACACTGTATAGCTGCTAATAGGTAGAAAAGCCAGGACATAGTCCCTTGTCCACTATAGCATCTGTGCTCTTCACTGCTGTGTCCTGCTTACTACAGACTCCTGGGATGCTGACTATGAGAACAGCTGCTTCCTAATTCAGTTTGTTGGATCTTATCACTGAGACGATCCAATTTATCAATAGTGATAAGAGTTTTAACTTATGTTCACCATAGACACACATGTTTTTTATAAAGTGTGTTTGGAATACATTATTCAAATGTTAGGTATTCAGTGTTACAATAAGTATTGACTGAAGCATAACCTATTACCCATATTCCTGTAAAGTTCAGTTTATGAGAGAAATTAAACCACCTGGACTAAGCAGAGGGGCTTAGTTTAGGGTCAATAATTATGCCTAAAGCATTGAAATTGCTACATAAGACATGTCAGTGATTTTGATAACATTGACTGTATTTATATTGTCATATTTTCCTTAAGACACCTTAAGACACATACTATTGTAATCTTTTTATTGGAAATTAGTGGAAGTATAGATGAGCAGGAAACCCAAAAGGACTCTAACAGATAGCATTATCTTTTATTAAGTAATACATTTAACACTTCCATTGCCAAAACTATGGATTATTTAAATGTTAATATCTGTGGTTATGTAATTATGCTAGCATTTACTGAGTGCTTATTATGTTCCAGATAGTGAGCTATGTGCTTCATATACACAATATTTCCTCATCCTTGCCACAATCCTAGAAATAAATAATTATTGTACCCATTTTACAGAAAAGAAAAATGAGGCTCAGGGAAGTAGTTTTCTCATGAATATCTAATAATTTTCAAAGACACTAAATCAACTCACTTTTATTATGGTACCATTTTTGTTTAGTTGTACACTTTATCATTTCCTTTCTCTCCTTTTTCACCAGAGTGGAAGAGAGTTTTAAGACACTGTTTTGGGCTATATTTGGACTTTCTGAAGTGAAATCAGTGGTCATCAACTATAATCACAAATTCATTGAAAACATCGGTTATGTTCTTTATGGAGTCTATAATGTTACAATGGTCATTGTTTTGCTAAATATGTTAATTGCAATGATCAACAGTTCATTCCAGGAAATTGAGGTATAATCTCTATACATTTGTATACTATGTGCTACATGTTTTAACTATTCTAGGGATCAACTCAGCATTGGTGGCGACAGTATAGACTGCTTTCTATCTGTTCTTTCCCTTTTTGCATACTTCTTTATATACTGTATATACTGTAGAGAATATCTATATTTTTGTATACTTTATATACAGGAATCTAGAAAATTTTAATGATTTGCTTCCAAACACAATATCTATGGGCGTTGTGGGATAGTAAGGCATAAGGATGAGAAATGTTGTGTGATTTGTTATTATTATTTACAAACTCTTTAGAAATACTATATCAGCATGAATTTATACTTTATTTTAAAAATTATTGCTTCCAAATACCACTATTCTCCAAATCTTGTTTTGAGTGATGTTCAGAATTGACCCTTTCTCAAACTCAGAGTGATAGTATACATTTTTATTCCAGAAATCTTGGTCTGTCTCCCAAATTAATCAAAGTAGTGATCTGTTGCAGAATAAAAAAGTGAATGATTTTTCATAGTGTTTTCTAGAATGTAGGAAAATGCATCTATATCTTTCAGTGTATTTATAAACACATGCAAGTTTTGAGATCTATAGATATATAAGCCTGATAAAATTTTAGGCAGATTTAGGAAGGAGTGTGTGAATAGTACCTTAATATTTCTGAAAAAATCTTGGAGTGGTCTTTGGGGTCTGAGAGTGTTGTAGGCATCATTACTTCCATCTAGTCACGCAATGTTAGAAGCATCCCAGTAATTCTTTTTACGCATTTCCTTGCTGAACTGTCATATGTATTTGTATAGGATGATGCTGATGTGGAGTGGAAATTTGCAAGGGCCAAACTTTGGTTTTCCTACTTTGAGGAGGGAAGAACTCTTCCTGTTCCCTTCAACCTGGTGCCAAGTCCAAAGTCCCTGTTTTATCTTCTACTGAGGCTTAAAAAATGGATTTCTGAGCTGTTCCAGGGCCATAAAAAAGGTTTCCAGGAGGATGTGGAAATGAACAAGGTGATTTGACTTGATAATTTAAAATTATATTTTTAAATGATGAGACCATTATAACCACTGTGCCACATCCCTTTATAAAGAAGCAGTCTGTGATGACATGTCCATCCATTCCCAAATGTAGTCACTTAGCTCAGAGCAGTCCTTTGGCTTATGTCTGTTTATTAGGAGCACACTGGACATTTCTTCTTAAAAATATAAGAAAAATTCATGAAATGTAACTAAAGTAATGTACTACATTATCTGGAGTGGGTACTGAAAGGCAGAGCTATTCTGGGCCCCATTTTTGCTGTTATGGCTACATGTCCCTCACTTCACCTTCAATTTATACAGCTAAGTATATTTATATACCTCAATTTATACAGCTTCAATTTTTTGCATGTTCAATTTATACAGCTAGCAGATTATGACTCGGGGGAATCTGACAGACAAGTAAGTCCTACATTGAAAAGTTCAGAAATCAATTGTTCACATGTAATATGGGAGACCAGGTTTGGCATTAAGTAGTTCAAGAAAGAAATATCTAAGGAGACTAATTGGAAACAGTAATCCCATGAGGCAGTACCACCTTAAGAAGCCATGAAAGAGAAGAGGTCTAGTGCTTAGATGAGGGAGTAGAGCAATCACAGTGGGTTTAGAAATGTGTGGAGCATGTGGAATGCTGTGTAGAATGCATGGGGGTGGGGAGGTTACTCTCAGCAGGGAACTCTGCAGGGGACAGAACTCTATATCCAGAAGGAGCACTGAGAGACTAGATGCCTCCAGAGGAGGAGGGCCAGGAAGGGAACAGGTGTGGATATGGTATCATATTATGGGGACGTGAAGGAGCTGGCTGCTTCCAATTCCCAATTTTAATGAGGAAACATTTAATTTTCTCTTCAAAAATAGGAAGAGAGGGCTTCCCTGGTGGCGCAGTGGTTGGGAGTCCGCCTGCCAATGCAGGGGACAGGGGTTCGTGCCCCGGTTTGGGAAGATCCCACATGCCGCGGAGTGGCTAGGCCTGTGAGCCATGGCCGCTGAGCCTACACGTCCGGAGCCTGTGTTCTGCAACGGGAGAGGCCACAACAGTGAGAGGCCCATGTACCGCAAAAAAAAAAAAAAAAAAAAAAAAAAAGGAAGAGAGGCAATGGGCAAAAGTTGCAAATAGTTCATTTTTAGTTCTATGTAAATAAAAAAATTTGTAACAACAAGATCTCCCCAACAGAGTGGTGGGCTGTCTTGTGAAATAGTGAGCTCCCCATCATTGCAAGTAATCAATAAATGTTGGCTGACCAACATTAGGAATTTATAGGTTTTCCTACACTGGTGGGCAACTGAGCCAAATGACTGTAAAAGTTCCTTGCAGCTACACGATTCTGTTATTGAATGATTTGCTACTTACTACGTGAGATTCTCAAGTTAAGCTCCCAGAGCTCCAATTTCCTCAACTGTAATATGGGAATAAAACTCGCATCTACATCATGAAAATCAAATCAGATAAATATGTAAAAGTGCTTTGAGAATTCTAAAGCCCTCTTTAAATGTATTATCATTATTTTGTATAGGAATTTTGGAAAAATATACCATCTTTGGTGCTCTCCCAAATGTATAACTTACAGAACTCAGTGTGTTGAGTGGCAAAATTTTCCCTCACTTTACTTAATGTTATTAAGTGTGTAGTTTACAGGTGTGATTAGAGCTGCAACCCAAGACAATTCAGTCTTGAAAAGGAAATGTCCAAGTACTCACCAAAGGGAAGACCTCAATAGAATATGTTTCTCTCATTGAAACTTGCTGGAGAATTGGACCAGATGGCTTTTAGAATATGGAATAAAGAAAGAGTGAAATTCGTTTTATAATCCCCAATGTAAAATTAGCGATTGTACTTATTTTACTCTCTATCTTTAAAAGAGAAATGAAGAAAAGAAATTTGGAATTCTGGGAAGTCAAGAAGACCTTTCAAAATTATCACTTGACAAAAGACAGGTAAGATCACATTTGAAAATATGAAGCCATGAGTAGGTTCAGGCTTTCTACTCAGAGAAAAGGACAGATGTTCAGAAGCAATTTCAAGAAACAGTAGACACATTAAAGAATTAACAATTTAACAATGCTCAAAGAATCTGTTATTGGGAAGTGAAAATAAGCCTGTGTCCTGTTAATCAGCAGAAAGAATTACATGGCTGTTTAAGACAGATAGTAAACAAGTATATTGGGGTACTTATGGGTGATGGAATATAGGAATTGTGATGTAAAGAAGGGAAAATTGAGATAATAGGGACCTGATGGAGATATAATTAACTTAATTCTCGGCAGCTCAGGTGGAGATTATGCACACCTAACAGAGCTGCATTATTTGTCAGTAATCGAGAAGCTATCAAAAAAGGCACCCTGAGAATTTAATGGCTCCTGTCGTCAGCCCAGTTTATAATGAGCAATGTTCCCTGGAGCTGCATCAACTCCGTCATTTGGAGTGGCAAAATCCCTGATGCTGAGGACTTTGGCTTCATTCTGGCAGCAGGCACATAGTAGTGGTACAATAAATGTGTGTTGCTGAGGGAAATTATGAGTGAATTAATTAGGAGAAGGGCAGTGTATCAGGTGGGACTAGCATTCAGTTGCACATATCATGGTGTTTTCAACAAGACAGGTGTTTTTCCCCCCTCTCATTTAACTCTCCAGAGTTGGCAGTACAGGACTGTTGTCAGGAGTGAGTCTCTGTGATTCTCCTGGATTATTTGGTTGTAGTCAGATGCAAGATGACACCTCCACCTCCAGACATCACACCCACTTTTCAGGCATGAAGAAGGAATGAGGCAAAGGAAAAGTGGGCCCCAAGCTGCATCACCCTCAGAGATGCCTCCCAACAATTTCTGTTATTATACCTCATTAGCCAGAACTCTGTTACAGGGCCACCCCATGGGACACAAATGCCAAGAAGGGATGCTATTTTGTTTTGTGTTTAAGCCAAGTATGTTACCTCCTCCAACAAAATAGGAATACTCTTATGTATTGATATAGTATTTATATAGCCAGATCATTGAACCAAGTAGTCAGAAGGTGGGGATCTCATCTTATCTCTGCCCCTTTAGCAATTCATTTGACTTCTCTGAACCTTAATTTCCTCATCTACAAAATAGGA
Source organism: Mesoplodon densirostris (assembly GCF_025265405.1). NCBI lineage: Eukaryota > Metazoa > Chordata > Mammalia > Artiodactyla > Ziphiidae > Mesoplodon > Mesoplodon densirostris. Next base: position 94,579,925 of record NC_082667.1, on the reverse strand, counting down.
ATGATCAAGTTGTACAGCCCAACACACAAAATTGTTGAGAGGATTCAGTTGATGCTTTGTAAATCACAAACATTATTATACAAATAGTGAAGTACTTGTTATAAAGAAGCAGCTTTTTGTTATTTGGTTATGAATAACTCAATAAAAGTTTTTCAAAAATAGGTCAGTGTAAGTTGGATTTTATAGTTTTCCAGTAAGAAATTACTTGTGCTGAAAGTATGATGAATGCATGATAACATAAAGCGTTGGACAAATATGAGAAAAATTCAGGGGGGATCAACATGCCTTTTTTCTTTATGATAGAAACTATAGTGTCTTTCAAATCAAATAATTTTATTTTCTTTGGAGTTTCTCAAAAAATGTGGAAACTTAAAATTTGTTTTAATCATCTGGAAAATACATTTTATATTTTTTAAACATGGCTTGGATTACTCTACACTTTCCGATAGCACATATTTCAATCCCAGGTGGAAGCAAATTCTTTAAGAGCAATACGAAGCCTCTGGTATCTGATCACAGTGGTACATCAATAAAATGTTGATTCCAATGTCAGCTGAACCTTCTAGAGACCCTTTTGAGAGACTGTTTATTGTGGCAGCCATGGGAACGTACAGCTCATGTTTTCTTTCAAGAGCCTGCTTCAAGGAGTTCGGTCAGCTGACAGCCTCTGGTTGCAGCATCTTTGGGGTCCCCTCAGCTTTCCCGCCATGGCCGTGCTCTTTAGGTCCCGTATAGTTCATGCCAACACAGGACCTCTCTTGGGGCACTCTGGACCGCAGCTCCCCATTGGGCTGGCTGACTTTCTTAGACAATCTTATTACATTTCCTTCTTTCACAGGTGAGCCACGCCTCACGGTCTGGGAGCTTTTTCTGCCTTCTGCTGCCACTTCCCATTATCTTTCACAGGCATACTTCTGAATACATCTCATATTTCTCACTTTGTCTTGGCATTTGATTCCTAGAAGGCCAAATCAACACAAGTGTCTGTTTTCCCTTACCATTTAAGCTTGTGATGAACAAAACTGAGGCATATTTCACATAGCTTGCTTTTGCTTGATACATTAACTATAGTCCTGAGAAAATGTTTTTTAAAGCAAACATTTATAGTTCCAATCAGTTTTTCTTGTTGTTGCTGTGTGTTTTCCCTAACCCAGTTTGCCTGGCTTTTGCTCATTCTTTTTCATAAAGTCTATGTCTAAAATGGCACAGTTAAGTTTCTATTTTGCTGGGGTCTTCTTTCTTGACTCCTTGAAAGTTAAAGTGGCTAGGTCGCACAAACCTTCCTTCACATCTGCTTCCTTCACATCTGCTGTATAAATAACTATAACACTATATAAAACAGTCAGATGAGCCATATAAAAATACTTTTTACCATATCTATTTATTATCTTTAATCATCTCCTTCAGCTCCGAATATCACTGACTTTGGTGGTTAGCATTAGCTTTTCGGACATACAGTCTGAAAGGACAGCATACATTAATATTCAGTCTCTGCCGTACTGTATTACATGTGTAAACCTGAAAATGCCAAATAACTTCTTGAATGTTTGCTCTGTTCCAGCTTTAGAACAGATCCCCTTCAAGTTGTCAGTTTCAGAGCAGGTTTTACATGCCATGGACCATAGGCCAGTATGGAGCATAGACGTTATTTTAGTATTTTGGGTCCATTCTGTACTGGATTGAATGAGATATGGAGATTTTTTTTTTTTATCAGTTACATATCCAGGAACTATGTCCTTTAGCTTCTAATTAGGTCAGGGGCTTTCTTTTTTTTTTTTTTTTTTTTTTTGCTGTACGCGGGCCTCTCACTGCTGTGGCCTCTCCCGTTGCGGAGCACAGGCTCCGGACACACAGGCTCCGCGGCCATGGCTCGCGGGCCCAGCCGCTCCGCGGCATGTGGGATCTTCCGGGATCGGGGCACGAACCCGTGTCCCCTGCATCGGCAGGCGGACTCTCAACCACTGCGCCACCAGGGAAGCCCAGGGGGCTTTCTTTTTAGTCATCTGATGAACCAGTGATATAATGTAGCTGTTCCAATTTGTTACTGTCACCAGGGTCACTTCACCAGATGAATTTGTACAAATTACCCATCCTCTTCTCCAGGTCTATAGAGTTAAAATCTCTGGCCATGGGGCCTGGAAGTGTGTATTTTAATAAGTCCTTAGGAGATTCTAATGCTCATCTGGGTATGGGAATCACTGAGTATTTCATTCCCTGAATGACTTAGTCATGGACATGAACACATCAGTAAAAAGCAATATTCAGCAAAGTGTCTCCAAAAGAAATAGAGCAGATTAAAACTAACCATGAAATAGGCCTAAAGCCACATAGTAGATACTTATCCTTCTGTACAATAATAATAGCTGTTGACACTTGTACAACATCTACTATGTCCAGCTACTCATTCTACACACCTTTAATCCTCATATTAGCTCTAGAAGTTAGGTAATATTATTTTCCCTATTTTATACATGAGAAACCTTAGGTTAACAGAGGTGAAATGACTTGCTCAAAGTCCCACTTCAGATACATGACAGAGACAGAATTCAAATCTATATCTGTTTGATTTCAAGCAAGAGCTTTTATAAGCACTGTACCACATGGTTTCATGTCATCTGTGCACCCCCTGCTGACTGATCATATTTCCTCTACATTTTCAGTTCATTGCTTTGATCCCTGCCTCAGATCCCTCAATGTGGGGAATGGGAGACTGACTCCTAGTACTATGTCCAACAACATAAAAAATTCCCAAGGCTGAGGCTTACTTGTTATTCTTAATGAATAACAAACAAGTTATTTAGTGTTCCTCACTCTAATCCTACAATGAAGCTGCAGCAAGATGAGAAATGCTAATATCAAACTAATTACTAGGATTAAAAAGAAAAAGCAACATAAAGAATGCAGGAAATGCGGTAGAAGCTATGGGGGGTGGGGAAAGGACAGGCAGTGCTTTATTCAGAATCAGCGTGTGTATTTGCATTAGACAGGAAGAAAGCTTACACCCAGTCCTTCCTGCTTCTACTCAACAAGTTCCCCTTTCCCACTCCCATCACATTATGTGTCAGTGCCATCTATAAATGTCCAAATCACTAAGGTTTAAATGCTATTCATATTACCAACTGAATTCCCTTGACTTCCCAGTCTATTTTAGCAGCTGTACATCAAAACAAATATAAGTTAGAATTTTCTGCCACCAAGTGGTAATAATGCTTCTTTGCACCACTGGGTAAGTTTCTTCTTACATATTACTCCTTTGCATTATTAAATTTTTAAACATGTATTTGTTGAATACCTACTATATATCAGAAACTGTTTAGAAATTTTTGCTAAACAAATGTTATATTTGCATCCAAATTCATTCTTCAAATTTAGAGCAGAACTCTTCACATAAAAGTGATCCAAATGAATTTGTAACTGTTTAGTCATATACCATTTAACTATACTAGTGGTTCCCACTGAGAGGTAATTTTGATTCCACACTACCAGCAGTCCAGGGTGCATTTGCAATACCTGGAGACTTTTTTGGTTGTCACAACTAGAGAAGGGAACTGTTATTGTCATCTAGGGTGTCAAGGCCATGGGTGCTGGCAAACATTGTACAATGCACTGGAAGTCCCCCACAATAAAGAATTACCCAGCCCAAAGTGTCAAAAATGTTACACTTGAGAAATCCCAGACTCTACCCATTGGGTGCATGCAAAGAGGAGCTGTGTGTTATAAAACTGTATGACACACTGTAGCTGCAGTCATTGACACGTCAAGATCTACAATCCGGAAAATCTACAATTATACCCATTCTCAAATGAACAGAAAACTGTTTTCTGGCTTTCCTGGTACTCTTACCTCTTCTGTGTCATCCAGGGTATTAATTTGTAAGTCATCTGCCTCAGACCTTAAAACCATGTTTCAGATTTATCTTTCCCGTGTGGTTGAGTTGCAGCTAATTGGTTCACGAACCTATATTGTACACGTCTTGTATAGCAAGTTGTCCAGAAACCAAGTGAACTCTATTAGTGACCCGAAGGCACTTCTCCCTTCATTCATTTCACCAACCAACAACTTTTGAGCACTTACCATCTGCTGGACAGTGATGGCTCTTAAGGCATTGAGATAAACTAAACAAAGTCCTTCCTTGTGTAGAGCCCAGGAGGATGTAGACAATAACCATGCAAACAAGCCAGTGAATAAAGTAATTGGCAATTGTGAAGCACAGTATGAAGGGTACAAAAGGCCTAGCTTGCTCAAGATCTATTTTCGTGGGGTAGGCAGAGAAAGCCATTTGAGGAGCTTATGTGTTGAGCTAAACTCCAGCGGATCAGACAAAACAAGTCAGACAGGCAAAGAGCCAGGAAAAGAGTGTTTCAGGAATTGGGAACAACAAACCTTAAATTAGAAAAGAGCAAATGAGAAAAAGCCTGCATAGTGTTAATATAATATTAAGTTTCCAAAAAAGGATTATTGCCATAGGCATGGTGGGTTGTGGAGCTGCCTTAATTTGGAATGACTGGCACAACGAGTATTAAGGTCCACACATTCATCTCTAAAAAATCTCAAAGAAGTATAATTTTTCACTTTCTTTTTTCCATGAACACCATTTGGATGTGTTAGTGACCTCTAACAAAAGAAGGAGACATCAAATTAATGATTTGCCACCATGAGGCTGTGCATTCATGAAGAGATGGACGTGATGCACACAAAGATTCCCTTTGCCTGGATCCTTTCGCTCTGATTATGAACCTGTCCTCACCCTCCATGTTTTGTCATAAAAACTGGGGGTTGGAAGTGATGACTCTGGTCATCATGTTTAATGATGTCTTTAAAACATAAGTCATAGTTTGAAATCCAGGAATCATATCAAATATATTAAATATCATTATATTTTATAACATTATAAAAATAAATGATTATGTAATTTGAAAATAAACATTAAAATATGTTGAAGTTTGCATTTGTTTCACAAATTCATAAATTAGTAGGACTTGAAGGACTGTAGAGGTCAACTAGAGCATTCCCTTCACCGTCAGAAGAGATTGTAGGGTTTCAGCTTCTCACCTAGTATCCCACAGCTAACTTGTGGCAGAGCCAGATTTGAGTTTTCAGTTTGCTCTTCTACAGAACCCAAGCTGCTTCTCTGGTTAATTTGGTCAGTTGTAAAATTTTATCTTAATTTTTTTAAAGTTATTATAAAGTTAAAAAAAATACAGACATTTTGTTGACATTATTAGAGAGGGTGAAAGAAAAAGGCAAATAGCTACATGGAAAAGGATGCTATCTAAACAATATCTTCACAATGAATATGAATCTCGTCAGCCTTGCCATACTTTTCCTATTATCATAACTCAGCTAGATCATAGTTATTTATGCTATTCATTAAATAACCAGAACATAGCACAGCACCTTACATATAGAGGTCACTCACACATACCTGTTTAATGGATGAATATGTGCATAGCTGCTTGAATTCAGCATGTGACCATTTAAAGAATCAATGCTTTGAAGTTAAGACAAGGATTTTAATTGAGTCTCATTGAGCTTTACCTGTAGCAACTTAGATGTCATTGGGAAATATAAATCATGGCTGTCTTAGTAGATAGTCTTGAAGTTTCTTTTCCCCTGGAAGAGTTTTGCACCCCCAAAAAATATATATTTGGAGATGCTGTGTTTTGCTCAATTTCTCCTACTTATTTCTTTGTAAAACCATTTTTTTCCCTTTAGAAAATGCCTTAAAGAGGTTTTTAATCATCCTCTTAGCATGTTAATATGGTACTTTAGCACCTCTCTTGTAGATTACTTTCCTTGTTATTTTCATATTCAAGCAAATGTATTATTTGAAAAGTGTTGCCCAGATAGGATACTATATATATCCTAAAATTCAAATGGTTTATTAGTGCTTTCTTGGCACCTGAATCCTATCCTACAGCAAAGTCTTACCCTGGTGTTTCTTCAGGAGTCTTATCACAGTCTCTACTGCAGGTGTGGATGGTGTAGTCAATCATGCTGGACTGTGGATCCCTCATCAATGGACTTCTGAGATCACCACCATTATTTTCTCAACTTGTTTGCCTCTTCCTCCACCAAGGATGTATCTGTGGGAATGTTAAAGCATGACTCTCATGACAAAATGATTGATAGCCACAAAGTCTAAGAGTGTCCTCAGACAACCTCTAATAGACACTGAGAGGCTGAACACACCTAAAGTGTCTATGATTTGTCTTGGAAGACAGAATATTAAGCAAATTAAGTTAAAATGGCACTATACATATAGAAAAGATTATTTATATATATGAGACTTAGTTCACATATATAACTATGAGATAAATATTGTCACATTTAAAAAAAATTAAATGATAATCAATTTCTAATTCTTTTCAAAATACAGTTTGGACATAGTAAACAATCAAGCTTAAGAAGTTCAGAAGATTTCCAGTTAAACAGTTTCAATAATCCTCCAAGACAATATCAGGTAAGCATGAAGTTTTAAAGAAATAAGACTAGTTATTTGTAATATTTAGAAACTCAAACTATGTGATTATTTAAATGAAAATGAACTGTTATGATATTTTTCTCAATATCAAAATAATACACTAATTCAAAAAAATATTTATTGAGTAACTACCACATACCATGCACTTTCTAAGTACTAGAGATATAGAAGTGAACGAAATGGATGAAGTCTTGCCATCATGGAACTTAGAGCCTACATGTTTATTGTAAAAAGTCTATCTTACTAATGTGAATTCTCCATTGTTGTTCTTTTCCAAGTTGTTTGGGTTATTCTGTTTCTTTGCCTTTCCGTATAAATTTTAGAATAGATTGTGTATTCCAAAATTGTGACTGTGTTGAATCTATAGATCGATTTGAGTAGAATTGTTGTCCTAACTATATAAAGTCTTCCAATACATGAACACAGCAAAAAAAAAAAAAGTCTATCTTACAAAAAACATAAAGAAGAGAGTAAAAACCCCACCATTGAGAAGTAAAGACTACTTACTGTTTGCGAATATTCTGCCAGATGATTATATGTATGTATATAATTTTACATATATTTTAATATTATTATAGAAATGTGTATGTCATATTATATAAATGAGTTAACAAGGCTTATATAATGAATAATAGTTTTTTCACTTCACAAAACATATATTCATATTAATTTTAATGGATGTACTATATTCCTTTGTACAAATAAATAATCCTCTATTGATGGACATTTAAGGTTTCTTTTTTTTCACCATTATAAGTAGGACTACTATGAATATACTTGTCCATGTACCTAATTACATCATTAGGATAAGTTCTTGAAAGTGGGATTTGACTATCATTTAGTTTAGGGTTTAGGTAGTAAGATTTGGTTTAGCTATATATCCACCCAGGACTTCCTGCATACTTGCTGAGTCTCTTACTTTTTATGAAAAGTACATAGTAAAAGCAATATCCTCATGGTGGAAGCTCATGTGCTGGAGGAATATCATTACATTGAAGCTAGCCATTCCTAAATTATTAGCAAGTATAAAATCAAAACTGGCTCCATTTCTTTGTAATGGAGTGGAAAAGCCATAAATGAGGGCACATTTGCTTAACTTTCCATTTCCATGTGCAGAAGTGCACACCTCTGACCTGCCCAGTTGTTAAGGCTGTGTCTTGTTCTAACACTTTCAAGTAAAATACAAGCAATGAACATCAAGGATTAGATGTTTGCTCTGAACTTATTCTTTTCTCAAGAATTAACATTTGAGTCATTAGTCCTGGTGATGTGAAAATTACTTTTAAAATCTGGAGATAGTATGCATCCCCTACTAGATAAATCATCTTAATCTTTCATAGCTATCATTTCTGAAGTGCTTACTAAAGAGAGAAAAAATCAGAAACTTATTCCAAATGAGAGATTTATCATGAACATAAAACTAAGATGGATTTCTCTTTTCTCTGTCTAGAAAATAATGAAGAGGCTCATTAAAAGATATGTATTACAAGCCCAGATAGATAAAGAGAGTGATGAAGTGAATGAAGGTGAGTTGAACACAGGGACAAGTCAGCCCCTGAACATGAGCCAGGATCTGGGGCCTGAAGCAGAGCTGAGGGAGAGCTGGAGAGATGGGCATGGGAAGGGTGAGCTTCAACAGGAGAAGACAGAATCTCGCCAACCATCAGTACTGCTACATACTGGGGAAATAGGCTATTTCTCCACAGTTGGGGGCAGATGCCACTTGCTAGATAAGTAACTACAGTCATCTCTTGGTATTCGTGGGAGGTTGGTTCCAGGACCTGTGTGGATACCAAAATCCATGGGTGCCCAAGTCCCTTATATAAAATGAAGTAACTACTACAGTCTACCCTCTGCCTCCACACACATAAAACCCGAGGATAGGGAGAGAGAACTGTGTTATATCCGTGGGGGGCTTGGAGGGAGAAGGAAGTGGTTGGGGATAGTGAGGGTCCATTGCCCCAAACCCTGTAACATTTGCCACCAATGTTTCCCTTCCACTGACTTCAGGAGGACTACGTTGTAAGTTTTCTCTATAATCATTTCACTAACCAAAATACTGAGCTGAGAAAATAGAAACCTGCCCCCATTAAAAAGTGATTTCCTTTGAAAGGATTCAAAATACAGATGTGTGTGGCATTAAGGCTGATTTCAATCTATCCCAGAATCACTAGTTTCTCTGCATTATGTATTTGCAATTGACTTCTTATCACTCTTGTTTTGCAAAGGGGAACTGAAGGAAATTAAACAGGACATCTCAAGTCTCCGCTATGAACTTCTTGAAGAAAAAACTCAAAATTCAGAAGACTTGGCAGAACTTATTAGAAAACTTGGGGAGAAATTATCAATGAAACCAAGTCAAGAGGAAAGCAATAGATAATGCAAAGTCTTTCTTTAAAATTCATATTTATTTGTCCACTTGAAGCCATGTTATTTTCTGATTTATTTTTTTAAGTGCCAATATGACCAGCTTTTAAAGAAGAAAAAGTTCAAAGATAATTGGGTCATCCTATTATTTGCAACTCTACTATTTAATATTTTTGATGATTAAATTTCATTATTCAGGCTAAAGGTTGCAGATTATGATGAAAATTATGCCCAGTTGTTTGGTGCTTGTTTTGTAAACTGCTTTCTTGGGTACAATTATTGTGATGATGTGATAGCCATGTAGTGTCTGCCTGGGAATCATTTTAGCTGACAGGGCAGACACACCATATTGTGGTATTTCCCCAATGGAGATTTCAGGTACCTTCTTGCCTGCTCTGTGGATCCTTGCTGGTGACTTCCAGACTTGAAATCTAGAGAAAAATAATCTTGCCATTTAGAGAATACTGTTTAATCATCTACCCTTCTTAGCCCCCACAGAATATGATTGATAATATCTGTGCAAAATGGGGTTAAATCTTACCTAAACTTTCTGATTCATCTCTTTGAAAATGTTACACTTACCAGTGAAAAAGTGTTTCCTTCACTGAACTCTGGAAACATAGTTCAGTTCTGTGTGTCTGTGTGTGTGTCTGTGTGTTTGCACATGTGCATGTGAAATACTTGTCCTATATTCTTTTGCAGTCAATACAGATACTCAAAAGCTCTTTATATTATACTTTTTATTGTACAATGTACAATTTTTTATTTTATGGAAAAATTATTGGCCAAATAAGAACACTTTATTGGAGAAGTATCAAAACCACAAACAATTATCATTATTTGCTGCAATTATAGCACAATTTTTGTGCCATTTCCAAGGGGCTTTACAGGTGAATTCCTATGTTTGGCCTCAAATGTAAAGGAAAAAACGTGTTGAGGGAACTTGCAAATACTTAGTATGTCCTACCCTCCTCTCAAAATATATAAAACAGGAATTTGAATTCATGAGCATTTACCAAGAGGTTGCTATTACTTACTGATGATGTGAGGCCATATCTAAAACAACTAAAAGAAAGAAATGAAGGTTCACTATTCAGCTACCCAAAGACTGTCAACATTTGGATGATGCTGAGAATTGACTGGAAGTGCTGCTTTAAATTCAAGCAAATTTTAAATTTCATTTTAAAGATAAAATGGTCACAGAGAATCTATTTAGCCCCAACTTTGATTTAGTTTACATCAAAAAACCTTTATGTAACCAGATCAGAAAATATAGCTGAGATTTTTATATACAGTGATTTTGTGTTTATGGTTATTACTTATTGAGAAATTATTTAGTGATACAGAAAAGGTCCGTTTTCAAGTGTTTTGTGACAACATTTGAATCAGAAATTTTAAAAATCAACCTCAAAACCAAATGCACTATCTGCAAATTAAAATAATATAAATGCATAAAGCTTGTGTTTCATGCCATGCAAGAGATTGGCCTCCAAGCCAAGAAACGCTCTATGACAGCAAATGGGCTTGACTCCAGAAGATTCTGGAAAAGTATTTAGATTTTTCAGCATCTTTTAAGTTGGGTTGACTTGACAAGATGTAAGTTTTAGGAAATGCAACAGGCGTGATGATGAGTTCCTCAGTAAAAGCCACTGCCATCAAGTGCCACCTGTTATTGTTCAAAATTAAATGTCCTGAAGTCAACACATTTTCCTTGAAGTGCAGCTGAATTGACATCTCTTCTAATTTACTTTTAATTGGAAGATGAAAAGACAACTCAAGCATATTTTAAGAAAGGCTTTAAAAATTCCAGCAAGAACTTAATTCAAGGCATATTGGCAAAGGATTGTCAAAGCACAATGATCCTTCAAATATCTCAAGATGACTGGCTTTAAATCCTGTATTCATATTGCAGTAAGCTTAATCTTTTAAAATTAGGTGGTTAAGAAATTTAAATGTGTTTATCCAAACTGCTGTCTCTCATATTTCTCCTCTGTGGTTTGGTGCTTTCTGGAAGTTTGGGTACCATAAGGAGGACAGAACAATGATATCTGGAGCTCTGGCCTTACAGCTACTCCCTGAGGGCCAGGCCCTGCCCACTCCTCATGGCAGACCTTCCACCAAAGAACAAAATGAAGCCCCTGGTTTTGTACATCACTGTCTAGTTTTACTCTCTGCTGTTCTCATTACTCTGAGACTGAGACATAACACAAATTCAATATGATTTTACTAGGAATATAAAATAAATCACCAGAATCTAGTCTGCTTAAAACTTTGCCAGGGATTAAAAGGAATAAAAAATGTGTCTGACCTCAAGGAACCTGCAACAAAGTAAAGAAATAAGACTTAATACAACTATAAGAAGTGTTTATTGAGCACCTACCATGTACCAGGCACTGTGATAAATGCTATCCACGCTCTATATAATTTAATCTAACTTAATGCTTACAACATCTATATGACGTAACTATTGTTACTATCCTCATTTTAGAAATGAGAAAACAGAGGCTTTTAGTGGCTAAGTAATTTGCACATAGAGCAAGTGTCAGAACCAGGAACAAAACCTAGGCCTGCTTCTCAGCAGAGGCCTCACAGTTACCTGGGATCTTGAACAGCTATTTTGGAGTGTGGTTGTCTCATTGTGAAGCTTATATTTCAACCTCTAGGTGAGGAAAAATAGGCTGTATCTGAAAAGCCAAAATTCCATTCTATACCCAGTACAGAGATACACAATCATGTTAATCAAGAAAGGCTAGGGGTGGGCTTCCCTGGTGACACAGTTGTTGAGAGTCCGCCTGCCAGTGCAGGGGACATGGGTTCATGCCCCGGTCCGGGAGGATCCCATGTGCTGCGGAGCGGCTGGGCCCGTGGGCCATGGCCGCTGGGCCTGCACATCTGGAGCCTGTGCTCCGCAGTGGAAGAGGCCACAGTAGTGAGAGATCCACGTACCGCAAAAAAAAAAAAAAAAAAAAAAAAAAGAAGAAGAAAGGCTAGGGGTAAAAAGAATATTTGGCTTCAAAACAATTGCAGATACAAAAAAGAATAAAAGATAGAGATGTATATTAAGGGTTGGGGATAGTGTGAGCAAGGCCAAGAGTTGGGCATGAGTGTGGGACACTAAGGGAGAAATAGTGAATTCAGTGGCTGTGACTTGGTGAGAACAGATTGACTTTATTTGGACAATCTCTGCCACCCATCCAGCACTATTCCACTATTAATCTTATCACTATGTGAATAGTAAAAGAAAACCAAAAACTAAAATTTTAATTAAAATGGAGAGACTATACAGTAGTATTTGCCAAACAGGCAGCCTGACCTACAGTGTCCCAATAGAATCACTGTCAGGACCAATTTCCAGCTTTGGGCCAAGGGTTTTCTCTAAGTGCCACATTCTAAATATGGCCTGCATCTATTCCAATTCTAACAAGCAGATACAGCCTCCTTCTTCCCTCTGAAACCGTCCCTTGTCATTGTGTGCCAGGCAGGGTTTATGAAAGCCATGGCAGCTGTCCCTGCAGCTCTGTTGAGTGGTGCTGGGTGGGAGGTCCTACACTGTAGTTAGAGTCTCTGCCCTTCAGTGCAGAGGGTGCAGGTTGAATCACTGGAGAACGAAAAAGGATGTGAGTTCCTCACACAGACCTCTGTGTTGTACTCTGGAAACTTACCTGAGCAAGTTAAACAGAGGTTGTGTGGGAGCACAGCTCGGCACCCTATCACTGGCAGAAGTTGAAAATTCAGCCAAACATCTGTTACCGTACACAACATTGACTTATATTCTGAGTCTTTACTTTTACGTGTGACTAGCTGAGGTTAGAGATACACCGCAAACTCTATGAAAGACCCAGGTAATTAAGGCAAATGTATTGTTTTTCTTGAATCACTAGAATGATTGCTTGAAGTTTCTTCTTTATTTACAGCAACAACTGTAAATGTTTCTATAGAAACTTTTAAAATTACTTCTCCAGGATGAATATGATAACACCTATTCACAAGTCACAAAAAGCTTTCATTTTGGAATCAATTTTTGTAGAAATGTTGTACAACTGAGTAAATAACTAGAAACACTGACCAACTGTATGATAGACTTTTTTTATATTAGTGCCACTTGTTAGATAATTTATCCAGTGTAAGTGGATCATAGGGATATTGATCCATGTTTTTCAAACTCTTTGAAAATGACAGATCAAATAGCCCACATATTCGATGGTAAGGGGAGTTCTACATACTAAGGAGATTACATAAGTCACGGTACTAAAAATTAGTTTTTCAGATTCATCATAGTCATAGTACACCCTAAGTATAATGTTATTGAAAACACTGAAGTAAAAACCAAAAGAAAATGGGTATGTACAGAATCTAAGAATGCTTTACCTTTCTTCTTTCTCTAATGCCCTCTCTGAAAGCCAAAGGCTTTTGTCATTGTCCACCGATAAACTGTAGGAACAGTGTGTAAAAAGTAGGCAGACAGGCATGTCCTCTAGTAAATGCACAGGACATTACTTTTTTTCCGAAATCATTAGAGGAAGCCTTGATGATGACATTCGAGAAGTGAGTCTTGAACTTCACAGCCCTGCCTTTTTGTCCTCATCATTGTTCATGAAAATAGACTTTCATAGCACCACAAGAACAGACTCAGAATAAATTAAGTTTACTAATTATCATGTCTGAGACTAAAAGTACTATGGCAATGCTCTGCTTGTGCCTTAACCTTTCCAGTATTTTGTGATTCAGTCATCTGACATTTACCTTTCACTCTTCCTCAGAAAATGTACTCTCAAAATAATTGGAAAAGGTCAAATTTCAGTGTTACCTTATATTTCAAAAAATGTTAACATGTCATATTGTCACTACTATTAATATGTAGAAGAATATATCTATACATACTAAACACATATACAGTTTGTCATTATACTTAGTCTATAAACATATAACACATATATAATATATGCATGTTATGTATATATATACACACATATATGTGTGTATATATATATATATATATATATATATGATCAAAGACATTTTTCAAAGCATAGTAATGATCTTAGAATAAAACATTATGCTTACAAATCTGGATTTTATTTTTGTTTCTTTTCTCACTTGTCCTTTTCTTTCTTTTTTCATTTCAATGATTTCAACTTTTTTTCCTAGTCTCTATATGTTATCTACCTCTTCTACTGAGTTCTTTTCAGTCTAGTAGCTCAGAGTATAGGATCTAGAGCCAGAAAATATGGGCTTGAATCCCAGCTCTGACAATTACCAGCTGTGCATTTTTCACTAAATTGCTTAACCTTTCTGGGTCTCATTATCCAAATTCCAAGGATTAAAAAAAAAAAAAGCTAACATCATCTTCTGCATAAAATTTCTGTGAGGATGAAATGGGTTAATACCTCTTAGACTCAGAAAATCGTATTTGGCACATATAAGCATTCAGTTAATGTTAGCAACTGTGGAGAAAGGATATGGCTCTCAAATTCCTTTTTCTACCCTGTCTTAAATCTCCCCGTCTTAAACCTCATAAAATCTTATGACATTTAAGTTTCAACTCATGTTTCCCTGATTGGTTGATATACAGTGTCTGGAGCATTGTGCTGAGAAGGAATCTGAGGCCCCTGTGGAGAAAAGGAGGAAAGAGAGATATAGAGACAATTAACAATGCTTGCCATGCACATGGGAAGTTGGCCCTCATGCCACATATTTGCCATCCTTGAAAAAAAGGAATCATATTTGAACAATATTTAGGAAAATTTCAAGGCATATTAGTTACTTTTCACTGTAATAATTTTATTATCATTTTAAAATAATATCATAAGATGGTTTAGGGCAGGTACCATATTAAATTCCACTCATAAAACTTTTATTTAAAACCTATTATATTCATTGCAATGTGCTGTGTACCTGTGCCAAAAGCAGTACTAGAAACAGAATATAGAACTGACTTATAATCAGTAGTTTGATGAGGCCTATTTTAATTTATTCATCCTAGAGAGCTATACAACACTTGGGAAGAAATTCTTCAGCATCCACAAAGTAGGAAATGAAGCCTGGACTCATTTGTGTTAGGTTCAGTTTACCTGCTAGGGTTTGTGGTTTCTTCTCATTTCTTAGAGGACATACCAAACCCATGTAAGGAAATCTTGGCATTCCTGATTGATTTCTACCTCCTTCTTGGAGGGTAAGCAACATGACTCATTCACTTCATACTTTTGTTTAATAAGATAGTTATCCTTTGGCTCAAGAAGTAGTAGGCAGTAATGAATTGATCACATGCCAGATTTTTTCTTATTAATTCATTTATGGGTCTAGCCTATTGAGTTTTCTCAAAGACGTGATTCAGTCGTCTTTCACGATTGACTAAGAGGATACTGTTAATCCTCGGTTGTGTCATTAGCTCACTCAGCATTAAGCCTCACTAATGAGGAGGAACGGACTGTCATAGTTTGCTGCTTCTCCTTGATGCTGTCCATTCTGGAGCCCAGTTACTTTTCCTCACAAACCCCTAACTCAGGTCTGACCCTGGAATGCGTTTGAGTTTTTCTCTCTTAAACTGATGACATCTGGCTGATGGCTTAAGAGCTCGGTAGGCTTTATAAACATAACCTTGGTGTGAGGAGTGGTCAAAGGCTAGAGCGTTTTGAACGTCCATCCTTCAGGACAAATCAGAAGTCCTCAAGTATTGTTTGTGCTTGGAAATATCATTTAATATGTTACAGGATCAGCACATTAAAAAAAAAACTTTATTCTCTAAGCAATCTGGGCTGAGGTTGTGGCATTATGGGAGAATAATGATTTTTCCAGCAATTCACTAATACTTATTGTTAGAGAATCTGGACATTAATTGTAGCCTATCTGCAGCTGACTGTAACCAAGGTTCATCCCATTCCTCCTCCTCCTCCAAGCAGGGGCCAGGCCTGCAGCCAGCTAGTATTTTACAATATATCATGAAAATTGCAAATATACTAATATCAAATGCATTATCATAAAATTAAAATAATACAATATTCAGTGTGCTTTGACCTGTGCTTTACAAGAGAAGTATCTAATGCTCTTGATACTTTCATTCCAGTGATTTTTTATGCATCTCCATGCCCGGTGCAACACCTGGGATGTTGTGGGTGTCAGCAATAGGGGTATATTCAGTCATTTCACTTAAAATTCAAACAACAGTCAGGACACAGTTTCTGCCCTCAAGGAGTTCTTAGTCAGACACAGGAGTCAGTCATGTCGCCTGTTCGATGTCATGAAAGCCCCCAGGAGGAGCATCAAGGTGTGGGAGGAGGAGGAGTGCTTTATTTCAGGTCAGAGAGGCTTCTGGTTGGAAGTAGCACACATTTCAGACAAGCCTGCATTAGGCTGAAACATTGCTCCTTTTACCCTCTGGAAACAACGGTATTGGAAGTACCGTGGCTTGGCACGCTGCTTGTCTTTATGTAGCCTGTCTTAAAGGATGTTCCCCAGAAGCAGACTTGGAATGAAGCAATGTTTCCAGGCCTAGGACAAACTGATGAAGAGTTGGGGAAAGCAGGACAGGGAAGAAGAAATCTACACAACTGTCTGATGCAGACAAAACCCCACTAAGGGTAACTTCAGCCTGGTCCTCCAGAGGAATTCTGAAGTTCTCCCTCTAGACTTTCATACCCTGGCCCATCAGTCCTTTGCTTAAGGGCTGCCCCAGGGGGATGCAAACTCCCAGGCATTAAATATACAATATAAACCTTCAGTGGCCCAAGGGAAGCGCCCCCAGAGAACACATCACGTACAGGCATTTAGAAGCAAAAGCACACAGATGTCAGGAGGAGATGCGCTGTAAAGAGGTCTGCTGGCATCTGGAGAAGCACTGACAGCATCCACTCCACTCCCAATGTACAGTGCCAAGGACGATATTCTTTGTAGCCATAGATTGTGTCAGAATTCTAAAATGCTACTTGGTTTTCTATGGATCTTTGGAAATTTCAGAAATAGTATCTGTTTTTGAGTCTGCAGAGGAGATGGTTAAGATCTTCTTGAAATTAAGGAGATTCTGGGTTACTTGTACTTGGTGGTTTAACCCCAAGTGTGTACCCTTCAGAAACAGGGCTGTTTCCACAGGTGACTGCTTACTTCATTAAACTAAATAAGTGTTGAGAGTTACACATACATCCTGGACCAACATACCTCATGAGGCAGCTAGGTCCTTCAAATTGCCCACCAGTTGGAATTCCTTTAAGTAGAGGTATAATATGTTCCTCTGAAATGTAATTTTAATAAGGGTGATGCATTAACCAATTATGATCATCAAACTGAATGAATTTATCTAGACCTCTAGAGAATGAGACACAGAATTGGTAACTCTATTTTTATTTATTTATTTATTTTTTGCGGTACGTGGGCCTCTCACTGCTGTGGCCTCTCCCGTTGCGGAACACAGGCTCCGGATGCGCAGGCTCAGTGGCCATGGCTCAGTGGCCCAGCTGCTCTGCGGCATGTGGGATCTTCCCGGACTGGGGCACAAACCCGTGTCCCCTGCATCTGCAGGCAGACTCTCTACCACTGCGCCACCAGGGAAGCCCAGGATTGGTAACTTTACACGTAGGTGGGTCCAAGAAAAAATCCAGAATATGGGGCCATTCAATTAGACACTGTACAACCAAGAATATCATAGCAGTGTCCCTGGCTTAAGGCACAACAGAAATGTAATAGAAGGCTGTGGAGAATGAAGGAGCCAAGGGCAGCCTTTACAAAATGCATCAAGGAGCACCAATGACTAATTTTTCCCTTGCATGGCCTACTTCACCATATTCATGATGCTATTGCCACCAAAACAGACTTTGCATAACCCTTCGAGAACCATAACCCAAGGATTTATGTCACAGGCAATTTCAGTGTTCCCAGCACATACTGGGTGCTCAAAAAATATATTCTGAATTAATACATTTGTTGGATGAATGTGTTTGGTGCCACTTGATACCCCAACAGGGCTTGCTATACCTCGGGAGAAGAAAAAGAGAACAGGCTTTAGGCAGAGAAAATTCCTGAGGGAGACCTGTTCAAGACTTGCTGGCCAAACACTTTGACATGAGACCCCCAGTAACCTCCTGCTGGCTCAGTCAGCAGTGCGGTCTAGTGAGGTACACAGATCTCTAATGCTGAGAGGCTCTCTCTGTCTGGCCACCATAGGGATCTACCCATAGACTGAGAGAGAGAACACACAAATCTGCCTTGACTTGGGTTCTTTGTTTCCCCACTTTTTGAGGACTGTATTCTGGTCCCAACCTTCTGGGTATCACCTTTCATCCACACCAGAAGAGAGATTAGAGTTGAGAAGAAGTCTGCCTGGGTGACACTGTGCAATCAGAATTGCCAGGGAGAAAGGGGCAGCGGGAAGCAGCCTTTATCTCTGCCACCTTGGTTTCCTTTATCATCAGATAAGGGGAGTAATCCTTGCTGTACACTTGACATCCTGAGATTAACGTGAGGTGAAAAAAAAAATGATGTCTCTAAAGTTTTTAAAAATTGCTCCACAGAGCAAGACAGCTATCCTGATCAGAAAGTCAGTGATGGCATTCTACCCCTTAAGGGTTTCCATTTGCTTGGAATAATTGAGACTCTTCTACCAAAACCTCATTGACAACTAATGGGAAGAGAGCAAATATCAACCCAGTCTTTGACTGGTTGGTGGTAATTACCACCAACCAGGTAATTACCACCTGGAAGGTGGTAATCTGTGGGTCCATGGAATCCTGTGACTTTGGTTTTACCTCTCAGAATTTCTTTCATTCTCTCTCTCTTTTTTTTAAATTAATTAATTTATTTTTGGCTGTGTTGGGTCTTTGTTTCTGTGCGAGGGCTTTCTCCAGCTGCGGTGAGGGGGGGCCACTCTTCATCACAGTGCGTGGGCCTCTCACTGCCGTGGCCTCTCCTGTTGCAGAGCACAGGCTCCAGACGCTCGGGCTCAGTAGTTGTAGCTCACTGGCCCAGTTGCTCCACGGCACGTGGGATCCTCCCAGACCAGGGCTTGAACCCGTGTCCCCTGCATTGGCAGGCAGACTCTCAACCACTACACCATCAGGGAAGCCTCTCATTCTCTTTTTTTTAAAAAAAATTGAGATATAATTGACATATAACATTATGTTAGTTTCAGGTATACAATATAATAATAATAATATAATAAAGTGATCACCACGATAAATCTAGTTAACATCCATCACCACAGTTACAATTTTTTTCTTGTGACAAGAACTTTCAAGATCCACTCTCTTAGGGCCTCCCTGGTGGCGCAGTGGTTGAGAGTCCGCCTGCCGATGCAGGGGATACGGGTTCGTGCCCCGGTCTGGGAGGATCCCATATGCCGCGGAGCGGCTGGGCCCGTGAGCCATGGCCGCTGGGCCTGCGCATCCGGAGCCTGTGCTCCGCAACGGGAGAGGCCACAACAGTGAGAGGCCCGCATACCGCAAAAAGAAAAAAAAAAAAAAAAGATCCACTCTCTTAGCAACTTTCGACTATACAATGTAGTATTATTAACTATAATTACCATGTTGTACATTACATCCAACTTGGGCTTTTTTTTTCCCATTTTGCCTGGTTGCTAGCCAAACCACAAGGTATTCTATCCAGACCTGGGAGGTCACACTGACACAGTTCAGGCAGGCTGGAGACAGGATGTGTGAGGAACCGGGCAGGATGTCCCCAGCCTGCTGGTGCCAATGTGTGGCAGTGTGGTTCAGAGAAACACACAGAGCTTCAGAGACAGATCTGGAGGGAGACCCCATGCTGCCACTTACCACCCCCCGTGTGAGCTTGGACTAACGTTGAACTTTTCTGAGGCTCATTTTCCTCAGCTGTTTAACAATGCCTTCCTCATTAGGTCAACGTGAGGATTAAATAAGAATATGTGCAAGAAGCACTTCATCTTTGTGGATCTTACAATTGAGCATCTCTGTCAGACATTGGGTGATACAATCCTCAGACATCTTTTACCCCTAGTCTTCCCCAGACACCCAAATCACTTTTTGAAAAATTTAAGTAGAGTTGATTTACAATGTTGTTAGTTTCAGGTGTACAGCAAAGTGATTCAGTTATACATACATATATATATATTTGTTCAGATTATTTTCCCTTATAGTTTATTAAAAATATTGAGTATATTTCCCTGTGCTATACAGTAGGTACTTGTTGGTTATCTATTTTATATATAGTAGTGTGTATATGTTAATCCCAAACTCTTAACTTATCCTCTTCCCCCTTTCCCTTTTGGTAACCATAAGTGTGTTCTCTATGTCTGTGGGTCTATTTCTGTTCTGTAAATAAGTTCATTTGTATTGTTATTTTAGATTCCACATGTAAGTGATGTCATATGATATTTGTCTTTCTTTGTCTGACTTCACTTAGTATGATAATCTCTAGGTTCATCCATGTTGCTGCAAATGGTATTATTTCATTCTTTTTTATGGCTGAGTAATATTCCACTGTATAAACATACCACATCTTCTTTATCCATTTATCTGTTGAAGGACATTTAGGTGGCCTGACTCACTTTTGAGATACCTGTAAAATAATCCCAGGACAGGCCTCAGGATATGGACCTGGGCCAATAAAGACCAGGCTAAGATGTGTGCTGACCTTTGCCAGATAGTTGGGGGAGGGGAGTGGTCCAGAGGCACATCAAGGCCCACACGCCCACTTCTCATCTGTAGGCCTTGGTTCATCTGGATCTGAAGTTTCCCCTCTAAACTTCACATATAATTTGCCTTCAACATATAGCTGCTCTTCCTGATAGAGACAACAGTTTCATCCTGGGGTTTGTTTTTTGATACCCCTGGGGTCCCAATGGCATGGGCTTAATTATTGGCACTCCCAATCTTATGACTATTCCTCAAACTTACCCCCCCACCCCACAGACCGAAGGGCTCTCCTGCTGAGTCTTAAACACATTGACACACGGAAACCCCACTGAATCAGAAGCCCCACCTTGACACTCCTGTGTGAGCCCCTTGTGCTCAGGACTCTTGAATCCCTTGAGTTTCTGTTCCCCACCCAAGACACGGTGCTGAGAACGGCAAGTCCAACACTAATTTCCTGTGGAACAAATATGCACTGAGCGCTCACGTGTACGAGGCACCGCTCTGGATGGTGCAGGGCATGGGAAACCTCTGCCCCCTCATGGAACCTGCAATCAGGAAGGGGTAGTAGACTAGAAGCAGAATAAATAAGTGAAGCACACATTGTGTAAAAGGGTGATACGTGCTATGAAGAAAAATAAAGAAGTGAGTGAGTTGCAATTGAAGGGTAAGCTGGGACGAAGTGAAAGAGTGGCATGGGCATATATACACTACCAAATGTAAAGTAGATAGCTAGTGGGAAGCAGCTGCATAGCACAGGGAGATCAGCTCGGTGCTTTGTGACCACCTAGAGGGGTGGGATAGGGAGAGTGGGAGGGAGACGCAAGAGGGAGGAGATATGGAAACATATGTATATGTATAGCTGATTCACTTTGTTATACAACAGAATCTAACACACCACTGTAAAGCAATTATACTCCAATAAAGATGTTAAAAATAAATAAATAAGTAGAGTGGCTGGAAAAGGTCTCATGAGAAAAGACCAGAAGTAGGCAAGGGACGGGATTTAGCAGACGTGTGAGGAGAACATTCTCGTGGCCGAACCTCAGAGCAAAGACGCTGAGACTGGAGCGTGTTTGGTGTGTTTGGGGAACAGTGAGGAGGGGAGTGGGAGGGACGGAGGGGAAAGCAAGAGAAAATGAGGGCAGACAGGAAACAAGTGCTGGCCAGGTTGCTGGCCTTGAAGCCACAGATGGCAGAGGCTTTTATTCTGAGTGGCATCGGAAACTGTAGCAAGATCTTCAATCAGTGAAAGCAACATTCTTCCCCAGTTATCTCTCTGGGGCCAGATTCTTACCCTCATTTCTAGAAGCTGAGCCCTGTCTTTCTTCATCTCACATTGCCATCATCCCACGAATGGCACGTTGGTGAGGAGATGCTGGGAGCATCAGAACTGGCTGGGTCAGAGCCCACCTGGTGACGTTCTCTGCACACCTTTATTCTTGACTTACCTTCAGGAAATGAACTGAGTCAGTCACATCCCTGTATATACTCTCTCTGATTGCAGCTTATACATTCAGGCTTCTAGCTGAATCTTTCTTTTTCTCCTTTCCCCCATCATTTCCCCATAATTTCCTTGAAATGGGCTATTTTGCCCTTATCATGTCATGAAACTGGCATCAGTCTTAGGGCTTTCTAAATATCTGTCAGAAGCTAGTGACAGGTGCCAAGCTGCCTGGTGATTAGTGGGAAGATTCTGTATCCCCCTCTCTGCCCATTTCTATCAAGAAATTATAATAAAAGTAACATAGTGCTCGCCTCAAGAATTATAGGTCAAGAGGAGAACAGATAAGGGAAGGAAGTAAGGAAGGAAGGAAGGAAGGGAGGGAGGGAGGGAGGGAGGGAGAGAGAGAGAGAAAGATCTCATCAACTTTTTTCTTCATGAAATTGACTGACTTGAGCCAGTATTTCAGAACAAGATGCGCTTGGTTACTCAGTGGCCAGTATGAGCCATATATCCAGGTCACCCTCCAGCATCACTCTCTGGCTGAGGAGGAGTGATGCTGTGGTTCTTCAGTTAGCTGGCCTGGCTTGAGGACCAGCATGTCTTCCAGCTTCTGAAGCAGCCTGCCTGGCAGCCCAGAGCACTGTGCTGGTCCCTGGTGACCTCTAATAACCCTGCTTATAACCATGGCCTTTGAGAAGGGGCCCTGAAGACTGTCTGAAGAGGGAAGGCAATTATGGCCTCGACTTGTATAAGGGCCCCATACAATTTTCTCCATCATATTATCTTCCCCAGTAATGTGTGGGACTCTGCTGTGATATTTGAGTTTTGCAAGTAAATGTGTTCAAATATAACCTGAAGAAAATCTAAAATTATAAAGATTTTTAAATGATAGCATTTTTATTTTATAGTTTGAGATTTTATCATTTATGAATCCTTATTATTTGTAGAAGTAAGATTAGTCAGCAGCAGTTGTCATCTATGAAACACACATCAATGCCAGATTCTGTGCTAGATCTCTCCCCGCTGTTTCACGTAATCTTCAGACAACCCTATGAAGGAGATATTATTGTTTTATCAGAGATGAGAACATTCAAGCTCCGTTAGATCACATAATTTGCCCCAAACCATGCATCATTAACTGTACCTCATATTAATGTGGTAGAATCAGGACTTCAATACAGGTCTGAAAACTACAGTGCTGTGGAAGCAGTGAAGGTGTTAGGAGTTAAATGCCTGCGATTCGTAGAGCTGTGGTGGCTTCTCTGGACAGAGGGTGGTTTGCAAGTGTTTAATGGTGTTGCACGGTGGGTGTAGCAGTGTTGCACAAATGGAAGGATGTATCTCAGCTCCCACTTCAGTCCCCACCCCACTTGCTATCACAGCCCATGGAGAACACTGCTCCTGAGGGGGACTGTGACAGCAGAAGTCTGCAGAGCCCCCCGTCACAGCGACAGCTTCCGCTCTGCACTGCCGTGTCCTGAGATCACAAAAACAAAATACTTACTTTGGTTGGTTCCAAAGGTCCAAAACTATGAAGCTAACATACAAAGAGTGGTTTAGCTGCTTACCCAATTAGAATTCTCTTCCATTCCCTTATCATATGGGTTAAAACAAACCCTAGCTCCACAGTAGGAAGAACTTGGAGCCTGAGTTCTGCAACTGATGAAAGAGATACACAGAAGGTTCCGATGAGTATACAGACCAAGCTGTGTTTAATTCTCTTAGCAGAACATTTAACTCCATACTAAATGAAGATGACTAAAAGATTTATTAAGAATCCCTGTGCCCCTCTGGTCATTTTTATATATTTGGATCCTATCTGACTACTAAAGTCAAATTTCTCATACCCAGAGTCAGAACAAATAGGTGAGCCCTTAGAGAATACCTGCTTAATGTGTACTGTTTTTCTCTGGGTGTGCTTCATGTGATGTCTTACACATTTGCTTATTTTAATCTTCACATCAGCACTCATATTGACGTTTAGAGAAAAAAGGAGCTAACATTTTTCTGGCTTGAGACCATGATTCTAATCCCAGACCTTCTGATGCCAAGGCTGGTACTTTCTGCATGCATTTTCCATAATAATAAAAGAAGAGACTATCTCCAAAAGGAAGAGTGTTGAAGCAATCTTCAGACGCTGGTCAAGTTGCTCCTGTCCATCAGCAGCGAAATTAGGCAAAGAAGAACAAATTGTCTTTCAATTTACCAGGCAAGGAGAGCAGCAGAAAGCATCTTGAAAAATGTCAGCCACTAGAGGGTGCCATTGCCCTTCTGTGCACGTGTGGTAAAGCACTCCTAGGATGCTTGCCCAGCCTGCCTTCAGGAACAGGTCCAGGTGAGAGGTCCCCAAACTTCTGAGGAGATATATATATATATATATATAGATAGATAGATAGATAGATAGATAGATAGATAGATAGATATATCTGAGGATATACGCCCCTGCATCTGCTTTCCTCAAAATTTGAGAGATCAATAAGAAAATTTTCCTTTAAGCAAGTAGGGAGTTGCACTTTATGGATACAGATAATTTGATGTCTTTGAAACTGACTTCAACAGATTTTTTAACTCACTAAAAAATATTTTTAAATGACTAAATGAGACCCAGGAGGAAAACAATAGCTCATATTGTCTTTCTTGAAATAAATTGAATTTCCTCTTTTAGGCAGAAAGGATTGGTTTGTAAATAATCAGCTTTGCCTAGTTCTCTCAGGAGAGCCAGAGAGTTTAAACTTTGACAGAGAATGATCTCTAACCTTATTCCTCAACCACCACCAATTCTAAATTGTCATCCAGCCATGTTACTGGACATGGGAGTAAAACAGTGGACAATACAGGGAATTCTGTCAACAGTGAGCACTTAATAACTGCTGGTCGAACAAATGATTGACTGACTCAAATCTCTGCTTAAATACCACCAACAGTAACAAGGTGATGGAAACCTTCCCCAGCTACCCCTCCTGCCATGGTCTTGAGCTGTCTGCCTTATACCTATCAGTAGTGAGCATGTTGAAGAGCAAGCAGAGATGACGTTTAGATTTGTCCTTTTCCTATCCGTGGTTACAGACACAACTTACACTCCTGGTAGATGCTTTATAAATACCTGATGAGTTGAAAAAGTAGGAGCTGGCTCTAATTAGGAGTAATAGATGAAACTGAGCCCTGGAAAACTGAAGATGGAATAGTTTAAGTGGGAGAGAGTAATGGTAAAATCTGCTTCTGTGTGTAATCACCCCCAACAATAGCAGTGGCTGTCCCCTAGCTTAATTAACTTAGAAAAAGAAATAGCTCAGCCCAGAGGCCGTCTTGCAGGGATGCTATGAGAGGATGAGAGAGATGGGAGAAGCACAGTAAAGATGCCCTAATGGGTTTTCCACATCTAGGTTGATTGACTGTTGAGAAAAGAAAGAACAGCTTGTACTATTCTTGGGAGCATGAGCACTGTAATTTGTGACAGCTATAGGTCATGTATCTATTTTTCTGTCTGACAAGGACAAGAAGCAGCTGGTGGGTGGTACAAACTAAGATTGGCTTGTTCAGGCTGTAAACTATGGAGATAGAGCCTTGGTTTTCAATCTGAGCCATACAGGAGATAGAGCGTGTGGTTAATGCTTGCATGTCTGTGCAAACAGAGTTAGCAGATTTCTGGCTGCAGGTGGGAAAATGAAGCTTAATGATTCTAAGAGCTCTGTCCCTAATTTCCTTCTGAGCATGAAAAGAAAGTCAGTTTTACACCTCTCTCTCCCCTCTCCACTCCCACCTTCAATTCAATTAAGTCTAACAAACATCAACGGAGCTCTTACACCTCACACCACGCTGGGCACTGAAGCAGTGAGGTGAGTGTGGCCTGCTCCCTGTGCCTCTAGGACTAGTTTTATACAGAAGGCAGGCAAGTGATCATATAGAGTGGTAATCGTGACAATAGATCAATGCATAAAAGCTACAAGATGCGGTACAGAGAAGGGAGCGATTTATTCTATTGTTATAGATAAGGAGAATTATAGAAAACTTCTCAGTTCGTGGATATGAGAACATCATACTAAGGAATGAGAATGGCTTTCCAGCACATAATCCTAACGTTCCCCTCCTGTAAATTGATTAGAAAAGAGCTGAGAGGTGAAAGGACTCATCTAGATAGCTGTAGGTTCCCTCCAGCATGCTCCAACTGCCACTCTCCCTTCTGTGCCAAGGGGTGAGCCTCCTTACTTGGGCTGTTCCATTGGCAGCTGCTCCACACATACTCCCAGGATGGTGCCATTAGGGTCTGTGCACCCAACTTTATTTCATTTCTTGATTTTTTTTCTCCTACAAAATTGTGATCTTCATTTTATCTCCTTTAGACAATAAGAGAAAAATTCTGGCAAATGCATTCAGCTAGAGTGTTCTTGTCTTTTACAAGCCAGACGTGCCAACATTTCCCTTAAGAAAAGGGCATTGTCAAGATCCATGAAGTTAAGCCACAGGGTGAACGCATGTTATTAAATCCGGTAGTTTAGAGGGTCAGGCACACAGGGTTTCCTGACATCGTCTAGTTGTTCTTTACATGCCCATTAAGTCTGTCCTAATTTCCCCCTAACCCTCCTCTCACAGGCTCTCTCCCTGCCTACCTGTGGTACCTCAACAAAGTCCTCATATAAACTGCCAAATTTTGACAAAACTAAAACAGTTTAGTCAAAGTTTGATGTCCTTTATTCAAGGGAAATAATCCATGGGTTGGAGAAGTACATTGCTCACAAGCAGTGGAGCAATTCTGCCCAAGGGATTTGGGGCAAAAGTGAGTTTTAACAAGAGTTAGAAGCAGCAACATAGAAACAGGGCATAACTGGCTGGAAGGTCAAGGTCAAGGCAAGCAGGTCCTATTTTCTAGGGAAAGGTGAAGTAGCTAAAGCTGAGTTGGAGGATTGCGATTGGTGTTTGTTAGGTTTCCTTGACAAGTGTTTCCCATAAGTGCAGGCTGATGCAGGTTTAGATTTGTGGACTGGGTCACTGGGATGGCCTCCATCTTGAGGTCTTGATATATGAATTAATATTATCGACCCCTGGCACTTCTCCAGGAAAAAAAAACAATGGCAAAGAGGAAAGTCCTGATGTCCTCCTGTTATAGGAGTGTCAATGTATTCACTTTGAGTCACTGATGCAGAATAAGCAATGTAAGGATGGAAAACAAGTCTATGTATCTGGAAAAAAATCTCATATTCTTGGAATAAATCCATGCCCTCAGATCCTTAATGGAAGAGAGTGATAAATCCATAAATAAAAATATAAATTGAAGTAAGTTCTCCATGTTAAATGAAGAAAATTCATGGATATATTTAAAGAAATTACATGTAACAACTAGAATATTCCACTGTGCAGCAGCAAGTCCCTTTACATTTGAGGACAGTCCCCTGAAGCCAGATGGAGCCTCAAGATTGTCAGAAAACCAACAAATGTCCCCACAAGGGTATTCCTCTCTAATCCTAGGATTTGCTGTATCAGCCAAGCACTTAAGTCTTTTCCATTTGATTTAGGAAGTTTTCTCTACTTGAGTCTGTCATGCTCATCTATGTGGCAATGACACACTCCTCTCCTCCAGATAGGAGTTGGCAAAAGGGTTCACTCTGAAGCAATTCAGGTTATGTTTAGGCTGCAGCACGTATCAGGAAGCCTCTGAACATATATGCATCCTGGAGGGGTTTGCTAAGCATTGGATGGGAATGTGCAACAGGCTGAAAGACAAACCACAACTTAGGAGGTCTTCAAACCAAAGGGCAGTGTGGACTCATGACTGTTATGGTGTGTCAGGTAAACAGGAACCTTTTATTTAGCAAAAGGTTGGACGTTTTAGTGTTGCCAAAGGAGATATCCAGGGACACAATCCACTCCCCTTCATTGCCAAATGAATTCAAACTGTGACCTGTTTTTCTCAGCCACCATGAGTTTGTCTTCTGATGAGACTGAGTTGAACCTGGGAAAAAGGAACTAACACAATTAACTGTACACCTCATAGTCTGGATCTGGCAACACTTAAAGTTGAAGGCAGGGCCTAGATTTAAACCCTCATCTTGCCAGAGACGCATCCAGGACATTAAGATCAATTATTTTCCAGTCTTAGCAACCTAAATGTCCATTGACAGATGAATGGAAAAGAAGATGTGGCACATATATACAATGGAATATTACTCAGCCATAAAAAGGGTAAAATAGATAGCTAGTGGGAAGTAGTTGCATAGCACAGGGAGACCAGCTCTGTGCTTTGCGACGACCTAGAGGGGTGGGATAGGGAGGGTGGGAAGGAGGCTCAAGAGGGAGGGGATATGGGGACATGTGTATGCATATGGCTGATTCACTTTGTTGTACAACAGAAACTAACACAGCACTGTGAAGCAGTTTTACTCCAATAAAGATGTATAAAGAAAAATCAAATTGTTTCCAGTCTTAATGTCTCAGGCTGCAGGAAGCTCCATGGAGAGGAGCAGCAGGGATCAGGCCTATTCCACTTGAGACTGGGACCTCAAGGCTTTACTCATTAGACAGAGGACAGCAGCCTACATCCTTTTCATCACTCCACCTTGAATTTTGCACGTCAGGCCCTGAGGCATTACCTGTGGAAAGTTACACTGCAAATGTCAGAATGGACTCTGGGGGTTTTGTGGTAAATAATTTTGGCAAATAATAACTATTTTATTCCCTCCTGAAGAGTCACAATATTCTTGGTCATTTTAAAGACATCAGAAATTCTGAAGTCAAAACTTTCATTTTTTTGTATTCCTTTACATATTTTTTAGTCCAGCATTTTCAAAATTTCTTTAACCACTGTTAAAAGATAAACTGAGGCATATTGAACACCTTAAGAGTTTATTTGAGGAAAATCAATTTATAACAGGCAGTACCAAGCTGAAGTGGTTAGGAGTACTCCAATAGGAGCTAGAAGAAAGACTTATAAAGTGAAGAAGAAAAAAAAAATTACTGATTATCTATGGCTTAAATCCCAGTTGGCTGTTTGTGATCGGCTGTCCTTAGGTATCAGTTCCTTAATCTTGAGGCCGTTACAGGCTTAGATTTGGTTGGCTTGCATAGGTCACCATGATGTTAGAGCCACCTCAGTCTAATGGCCTTCAGGTTTAATTAATTTAACACCATGGAATGCTTTTTGCAGAACAATTATTAGCATCTCAAGAAATGAGTGTTCGGCAATACACATTTCTATTATTTTTTAATTTTTATTTAATTTTTATTTTTTAACATCTTTATTGGAGTATAATTACTTTACATTGTTGTGTTAGTTGCTACTGAATAACAAAGTGAATCAGCTATACGTATACATACCTCCCCATATCCCCTCCCTCTTGCATCTCCTTCCCACCTTCCCTATCCCACCCCTGTAGGTGGTCACAAAGCAACGAGCTGATCTCCCTGTGCTATGCAGCTGCTTCCCACTAGCTATCTATTTTACATTTGGTAGTGTATATATGGCCATGCCACTCTCTCACTTCGTCTCAGCTTACCCTTCCCCCTCCCCATGTCCTCAAGTCCATTCTCTACATCTACGTTTTTATTCCTGTTCTGACCCTAGGTTCTTCAGAACCTTTTTTTTAGATTCCATATATATGTGTTAACATACAGTATTTGTTTTTCTCTTTCTGACTTACTTCACTCTGTATGACAGACTCTAGGTCCATCTACCTCACTACAAATAACTCAATTTCGTTTCTTTTTATGGCTGAGTAATATTCCATTGTATATATGTGCCACATCTCTTTATCCATCTGTCGATGGACACTTAGGTTGCTTCCATGTTCTGGCTACTGTAAATAGTGCTGCAATGAACAAAAAAGACACACAAAAGTGGCAATCACCTCACACAGCAAGTTAACATGGTACAGAGTTACCTGCAGGTGAGGAAGGATACGAATATTTGTATAAATCCATGTTCTCAGAGCCTCAGGCAATACTGTGATGTAGGCAGTCAATACTGGCCAGGTGATTCCTTGCTTACAAGTGAGGGTGTACTTGGTGGAAGTGATCGTTAATTTCAGGTCAAAGGAAAGGTTATTTGCACAGCGGGGGCTCCAATGTTTAGATAGTTCCATCAGACCCCAAGGGGGCTCTATCTGTCAGATCACAAAAGCCCTGGGCAGGGTGGATCCTGAAACCTTATCAGAACCACACAATGATTCGCCTCGGGTGGGCCACATGTGGAACAGGCCTTGTGGCTCCCGCATGGGCCACCTACAATACTATGAAGAATAAAAGTAAAGGGAGGGAGGGGGAGACCACACAGACTAAGATCAGCAGTTTTCCTTTCGCTTTAATGATCACCAGTTACAGCTGATTTGGAATGGGGGCCCTGAGCATAAACTGAAGGTCTCTGGCCTGGGAGGCCTGAGTTGGGCTCACATTCTTCAGGCCCTGCTGTAGTTAAAATTTATAGCTCTGCTGTGGATGGGAGTAGCCTTAGGAAATAGAATTCCTAGTCTGAGAGTATAGGGATAGCTTGGGGACAAACAACACATTACTTGAGATTGTTTACCAGAGATTTGGGGAAAATATCCAAGGGAAAAAAATTCCTCAAGAAAAACAAGCCCTGATGGAGTTAGTTACTCTTTCTGGCTGTTTTCCTCATAGACTAACACCAAAGGCTCCTGTGTTAGTTTGGACCCTCCTAAAAGCAGACTCAGGACAGGATTGGATTCATAGGACACTTACTGTAGGGATAAAGGGGAGAGAAAGTGAGAAGGTGGGCAGAGACGGGCACCGGTGAGGGAAAGGGGGCAAGAAGGACAGTCCAGTCACGTGGGAAAAGAATCATTGGACCTGGAGTGTATGTGTCTTCACTGCACTAGCCACCTTCTCCTTGTCCTGTCTGACGAGCTCATAGTCACTGATCAGGTTTACCAGACAGCTGAGCTTGGGCACACTGCAGTCTGTCTCTGGGATCCATCTTGTTTCTGTAGAGGCCAGCCTATGACTTAAATGGAGATATGACAGGGACCATGAGCTCTGCATCTTTTAGGTATTTAATGGAGGTGCCATCCCTCCCAGGATGAACTATATCAATCAGCGTCTGAAATTTGGCTTAGGTCTGGGAACTGAGCACGGAATTTTGACTTTGTATTGGGATAGCTGTCTTCAGCCTCGTGCTCCTCCGTTCTTCCTTTTTCTGGCTGTAGGTTTTTACGGCTCCCTTTTTGGCTGCTGTCCATTTTGCTCCTGGGAACGATATGCTCAATTAACCATCTACAAAACTCCCTGAAGATCAAGCCCTCCTGACTGCCCTCTCCACCTGCCAGTTATTATGGTAATTATGGTCTCCTAGCTTCTGGCAGTTAAGTGCTAAGGGATGCCACCTAACATCTAATATCTCAAGGTTCTGTCATCCCCATGGACACTAACAAGGCCAGATCTGTCAGCTCTGTGACTTCCTCTCCCACTGTAAGCCCTGGCCTGCAGAGGAGAGCTCCCACTAAACTGCTGTCCTTGTCATCAGTACATTCCTGATGGCCTTGGTGAATGCTGTGTCCTCTGGGCCTTCCTGCAGAACAGAATTCTGCTGGCTCTTCTGCCCTCACAGAATATATCCATGCTGGCATGTCCACATCCCTCAGCCCCTTTATTCCTTCCTCTGCTGTCTTCCACGACTCAAGCATTTTCATTTTACTCAAACTGGGCCATCAATTTCTCCAGGTTTCCAATAGTCACCCTAGTAGTGAATTTGCCTCATCCTCTAGGGTCCTTGCCAGGGTGGGTGTTAAGTCCAGTGTCTTGAGAAATTTCCCCCAAGTCAATGAATTCTTGTTTATCCACTCTTTCATTCCATCACCCTTGATCAAATACCCTCAGAATACAATAGTGGTATAGGCTAGCCAGTTTTTGTGGCTCCTCATAGTATATAGTCTCTTCCTTCTCTTATCAGACCCAGCATATCTTCAACTGGTTATCAGTCTGGATTACAGGAGATAAAGTAGGAGTAGCTCTTATGGGGGGGTTGCCTCTTGCATTGTTGGGAAGAAGTCTCTGCTGTATCTTCCAGTATAGGGGAAAGTGTTAGCTCTTACTAGGGAAGGGTAGCTGCCTGCTACAAGCTCTGAGGATTGTCAAGGGGGCCATGGTGTGTGTACAGAGCCAACATTCTCATACTCATTGTCGTACTTCTTGATATCCTCATACCATTTTTCAGGGTCCCAAGTTTTCTCAACCTTTTCCAAGCTTTCTCACCATTTTTTACATCTTAGGAGCTCCAACTTCAAAATTCAGATCGCTGGTCAGCTACTCAGTTGTGTCAGCTTTCCCACTGCAGGAGATAAGGTTTTAAAGAAGCCCTCTGGCTCTCACACATAGCCTTTAAATGCTTGTTAAAGGCCCTCAGTTGTTCATTATCCTTGCATAGGACATCACTATAGTTTAGCAGTCACTGGCCAACTTCTCTGTCCCTCAGACATTGCACCTCCCAAATTTTTCAAAAACTTGAATTGTGTACCTGCAGTGATGCCCCCCTCCATGGGGGAGTTTCTCCAGGTCACGACTTGTGAAATCTTTAGCATCTGAGATGACACCTTGTGCCAGAGACTACCCATGTACTATATACACCACTCAGGATGGCATCCTCCCTGGGCAATGAACAAGCCAGTCCCAAATTTCCATCTTACTGCCTTTTTCTTGGATCACTCCAGGCTTCACTTGTGTTAGTTCAGTTCCTGTGAGAAGCAGATATCAAGATGAGATTTGATTTAGTGAAGGAGATGTCAATTAAGAATTAAGGGGACAACACAAGAGAAGGCAGGGAGAGCCTTTAGGCCATGGTACAAGTCTTAAACCTGTGAAGACAAGGAGGTCTTGAGAAAGTGAAAGGAACTGAGTAAAAGAGTCTCAGACCACAGCCCAGTTCTATGAAAATTTCAGCCAGTTGGAAGTTCCCAAGCAAAGCCACCCGCTAAAAGAGTCTGTGTTTTGCAGGAAGAGTCCTTCATTAATTCTTTGACTACACTCACCTATTAGCTGGGAAGAACACATGGGAAGCATGGTCCTAGCATGCCACCCAGAAGAGCAGCATCTGAGGCCACCAGTCAATTATGCTCCCTGCAGCAAGAGATTTGAGCATCATATTTTCATGGCACCACAACCTCCCTGATACAGTGTGGCTGTCCTCAAGACCTACCTGTCACTGAAGTGGCTTTCTGTAGGAGTCTGTCCACACCTTAAAGAGACCTATTCTGTAGACACATATTATCCCTGTGACTGACTCCTACCTAAACTGAAGGATGAAATAGCGCCTCTTTTCTCTTAAAATTTAATAGAAAAGTAGAAACCAGAAAATGAAGAAGGGCTAAGTCGGTGTTAGCCAGAGAGGCTGCAACAACCAACAGAGAGAGGACAGCAACAACCCGCAACATGATTTAGGGAAGGACAAATGTTGTCTGCCCTTACTCTGTCTTGCATAGATTGGGAGTTAGAGCTTTAAAAAGAGAGGAAGGGCTTCCCTGGTAGCGCAGTGGTTGAGAATCCTCCTGCCGATGCAGGGGACACGGGTTCATGCCCCGGTCCGGGAAGATCCCACATGCCATGGAGCAGCTGGGCCCGTGAGCCATGGCCACTGAGCCTGCGCATCCGGAGCCTGTGCTCCACAACAGGAGAGGCCACAACAGTGAGAGGCCCGCGTACCGCAAAAAAAAAAAAAAAAAAAAAAAAAAAGAGAGAGGAAAAGGAAGTATCCCAGAGGCAGGTTATGCTTCTACTGGTCTCACCCAAGCTGCGAGTGCAAGAGCCTCCCTCCTCCAACTCCACGCAACTGACTAACAAGAGGAACAGAGGAGATGAGATTAATCTCTACTAGGAGATTTGAGTTCTAAACTTGTTAGACTTTTTAGTTTAATATATATGTTAAAAAAAAAAACAACCCTAAAACAAACACACGACCTAACTCAAGAGGTCAAGAATCATCAATATCTTTTAAGCCTCCTATGGGTTTACCACTCCATACTGTGTCCTTTTTCTTTTTTTTTTTTTTTTAACATCTTTATTGGAGTACATTTGCTTTACATTGTTGTGTTAGTTTCTGCTGTATACCAAAGTGAATCATCTATATGTATACATATATCCCCATATCTCCTCCCTCTTGCATCTCCCTCCCACCCTCCCTATCCCACCCCTCTAGGTGGTCACAAAGCAACAAACTGATCTCCCTGTGCTATGCAGCTGCTTCTCACTAGCTATCTATTTTACATTTGGTAGTGTATATATGTCCATGCCACTCTCTCACTTCGTCCCAGCTTACCCTTCCCCCTCCCCGTGTCCTCAAGTCCATTCTCTACATCTGTGTCTTTATTCCTGTCCTACTCCTAGGTTCTTCAGAACTATTTTTTTTTTTAGATTCCATATATATGTGTTAGCATATGGTATTTGTTTTTCTCTTTCTGACTTACTTCACTCTGTATGACAGTCTCTAGGTCCATCCACCTCACTACAAATAACTCAATTTCCTTTCTTTTTATGGCTGAGTAATATTCCATTATATATGTGCCACATCTTCTTTATCCATTCCTCTGTCGATGGACACTTAGTTTGCTAAAGTGCTGTGGCCTCTCCTGCCACGGAGCAGTGACCACCAGCAGTGAATGGAGAAAATTAAAATCATTTCAAGGTTATGTGCCTCCAAATTGAGACAGTCCAACAAGCTAATTATAAAAATTTGAAGCTCTCCTCAGGGCCATGAGGAGACATAAAATTTTTTAAAGGAGGAGGGTCAATTGATCATATTCACATTTAGATGGATCACTTAGCACAATGTGAAGAATGGGTTGTAGGTGAGTATGTCTGTGTGTGGGCAAATGGCAGGGGGAGAACATTTGGAAATCAAGCTAGAAGAAGGCAGAGCAACTAGAAGGTGGAATAGTGTTGGTGAAAATAGAGACAAGAGATGAATTTTGCAAAGTGAATTGAATTAAAAGTCCTTTGTAGTTAATTGCATATTGGGTGTGGGGAGAGGTGGAACAGTCAGAATAATTTCTATGTTTCCAGCTTTAGCAACCGAGTAGATGGCACTGCCATTTACCTAGATGAGGAACATGGGAAATAGCATGTTTGAGGACAAGATAATGATTTTATTTGCAGATGAGCTGATTTGAGGTACTTATAGGAAAGTCAAATGAAAGATAATGTTCAGTAAGCAGTTGTAAATAATGATTTGGACTTCAAGAGGAAAGAGTAGGATTTGGGTGGGAGATAGAGACTTTAGAGTCTTCAGCTTATATATAACAGTTTAAACAATTGACATGAATAAGAATAACCAGAAAGAGTAAGAAAGTAAGAGGTACCTGAACAGAATCCTAATGGCGCCAATACTGAAAGGGTGGACAGTAAAAAAGAAGGTTAAAAGAAAACTCTAATAAGGAGTGTAAGAGAGTCAGGACATGCTGTTCCTAAGAGAAGAGATGGTTTCAAGAAGGGGGAAGGAGTGGTTATCACTTTCCATATGTGGTCATGTGGCATTTGAATGTAAAAGTGACTTTGGGTTTAGCAAGAAGAAAATCATTGGTGACTTTGATAATTGTAGTTTCAGTGGAGCTGAAGAAGCTGAGCCCAGATTACAGAGGGTTGATGAGTGCAAGGAAGCTTAAGAAGAAGTGAAAACAGGTGTAGAAAACTACACTTTAGTAGCTAGAAGTTTATCATATTGGAAAGAGGTTATTATTATTAAGATAGGAGACATTTAAACATATTTAAATGCTGCTAAGCCTCAAGTTGAAGAGATGAGAGAGATCATTAAAGCAAGAAAGCAAGTTATCTGTGGAAATAAGAGGACATGCAGGGGTACAGAGAAAGAGCTTATCCTTGGACAGGAAGGCAATACCACTTTATTTAATGGTCAAGAAAGAGGAAGGATGCCAGTGTGGATTCCATAACTATGTGAGTTTGGTGGGAGAGTATTTGAGTTACTGTCTGTTGGCTCTTATTTTCTCTTTAAAATTGGAGATAAAGTTTTTACTCCTTAACCATTCTGTACCTCCTGTCCCCTGATCATTATTTCCATGTTTGTCCTTTCCCAGTATGTACATTGAATCCTTTATGATTTTGTATGGATTTCAAAAACAATGTTCCTTTTTTCTGGGGTGACTGTATAATTTATCTTCCAAACTAAGACACTTTGGAGAGTAAAAAGTAACAATAATTAAGCCAGACAACAGAATTTAGACTGGGTCCAAATTTGGATATAAGTTCAATCTTACCTATATACTCCCTATTTTAAAAGAACTTTTCCTAAACCTCCTTGACCTAACTAAATCATAGCTGTTCCCAGAAGGTACAATTCCTCTGAAGGCCTCTTCCATGAGGGCTGCGTATTGTCTTATATTTTATATAGAGGTGTAGTCAGCATTCTCCTAACTCCTCAATGATGGTTTCATGATATAATTCAATTACTCCTTGAGGCTCACATATCTGACTATAGTATCTTCTCATAATCTTGTCTATTACTAACTAGTCCCATGGTTATAGATTAAAACTTGGTCTTGTCTGATATTGTTCCACTCAGAAATTGTAAATGTTGAAATTCCTTTGATAGTAATCATTTTTTACAATCCTCTCATAACTTTACAACTATTATAGCTTCTCTTCATCACCATGACTTAAAGTGTCTTAACAGAATAGACCATCTTCTCATCAGACTAATGGGGAAGGGCCCATGTAACATTCCATAAAAACTGACCAAACTTAAGGCACAAAAAACCTCAATACATTCACCAAACTAGAAATTATCTGACCCAAATTCAATAAAATTAGAAAATAATTCCAAAGAAAAATATAAAAACAAACAAAAAATTTCCATCAATTCAGTTTTTAAAATCTCTCCTAAGTAAGAATTTCAAAGAAAATTTAAAAAAAACCCTAAAATTTCAGAATATTTAAGAGACACTAATAATGAATATACTATAGATAAAAATCTAGTAAATAACTCTTTTAATAAATGACTTCTCACCAATCCTCTTGATGGCACAGAGGACAACATCATATATGAAGAAATTTTGTTCTGAGAGTATCTTTACCATTTTATTTCTCTTGTCTTTTTCCTTTTTTTAAGGCATTCACACAATTGTCATAAATTAACAACCAATTTCTAAATATTGTATTTATGAGTTGTTTCAATTAGTGCAAAATTGTGGTTCTAATAAATGCATTATTTGTTTTTATATATTTATTTGTTTATGTTTATTTGTAATATACTTTGTATTTATTATTATATAGGTATTTATACATTAATTGACAGAGGTTTTTATTTCACAGAGGTGAATAACAAAATGGTATACATATAGCTAGCTTGCAATTCCCTGGTGACATATGGTATTGAGAATCTTTTCATATGCTTCTTTGACATTGTCTATTTTCTTTAAGGTGATGTCTATTCATATATTTTGCCCATTTAAAAAAATTGGATTGTTTATTTTCCTATCATTGAGTTTTAAGAGTTATTTGTGTATATTTGATACCAGATATGTACCTTTACCAGATATGTATTTTGAAAATAATTTCTCAGTCTGTGGTTTATCTTTTTATTCTCTTAGTGCTTTCATAGAACTGAAGTTTTTAATTTTAATAAAGTCTAATTTTGCAATTAAAAAATATCTAGTAAATAAAATTAAATCTATGACCAGAAGAAAATTCATAGCTTTAAACATTGTATGTTTACATAATTTTTAATGATATAAACATTTAGCTAATGAAGCCAGAAAAGAGCAAAGAAATGAATCTATACAATTAGAAGAAAAGAAATAATGATAGACTCTTAGAAACTAATGAGTTAGAAAAGATAAAAATAAACTCAGAGATCAAGATCTTCAAGGAGTAGGGGAATGTTGAGCTCACTTTCCCTCATGAACAGATAAAAAATACATCTATGTGTGAAATAATTGTCACTGAAAACAGACTGGACGCCGGCAGAAAGACTCATACAATCAAAGCTATAAAAAAGAGCTACATGGAATCAGGTAGGAAGGAAAGAGAAACGGTCAGGTTGGGACCTGTGCCCCTGGGAGGGGACACAGAGAATGAGGGGGATTACATGGGATTGCAGATCCTCCCTGGGGCGTGAGTGATTTGAACTACATATTGGATGCCCCAACCCTGGGGATTGATGTCAGGAGAATGAGTATCCTTAACTGGTTTGAAAGCCAGTAGGACTGACAGTAGAGTTGTAAGAAAAGTGTGTGACTCCATGTATACACACTTGCTTACTCCCAAAACAAGGTGGCAGAAGCAGATTGAAATGCCTGGAGCTCTGGCTGGTTTCCTGTGGCTGCCCCAGGGCACCCAGGCCAAGTCAACCACCCACTCTGGCATGTCTAACTCCTGCACAGCTTCACACTCGTGCAAATGCTGCCATTGTCAAGGAGAGTGTGCCATTGAGGGGTATGGAGCTGATTTGGACCTGGCACAGCCTCCAAACTAAATGAGGACAGCCATTACATGTATTCATGGAGATGACAGATTGGGAGCAGTCTGGAGCACTAACTGGTGTGACAGTTCTGCCTTAGCACACACCCTGGCCCATGCCGAGCAACCACTCTGGCCTCTCTTGCTTCAGTGCTGCTCCCCTCTCGGGCGAAGTTACCACTGATGGGATGGGGAAGAGAGCACACTTAGATGGACTAGAACTAGCTCAGACATGACCTCCAGGGCTTCTGCTCCAGCACCTTGTGACCCTAAGGTGGTGACAGCCACTGAGCATAGGAATAGCCCCAGCTCACATCAAGGTGATAGCTGCCAACACACCCTGGGGGAATATGTGACCCATGCTCACTTCAGATCCAGCTCTCCCACCAAAGACACTAGGCACATATAAACTGCATAAGGACACTTTCACACAAGGATACCCATCTAGACCAGGGTAACTGTTTCACCTAATTTCATAGACAGAGAGAAAGTTAAGAAAGATGAGAAAACAGAGGAAAAAACAACTAATAAAACAAATAAATAATCTACCAGATAAAGAGTTCAAGGCATTAGTAATAAGAATGCTAATGGAACTAAGGAAAAGAATAGATAAACACAGTGAGATTTTAACAAGGAACCAGAAAATATTAAAAAAAGATAAAAAAGTCCAAGCTGAAGAATACAATAACTGAAATGAAAAACCACTAGAAGGAATGAACAGCATATTAGATGATACATGAGAAAACATAAGTGATTTGGAAGATAGAATATTGAAAATCACTCAATAAGAAGGGCAAAAAGGAAAACAAATTTTTAAAAATGATAATAGTTTATATGACCTCAGAGACAAAATCAAGCATCCTAACATTCACATTATAGGGGGTCCCAGAAATAGAAGAGAGAAAGAAAAGGGTCAAAAATGTATATGATGAAATTGTGGCTGAAAACTTCCTAAACATGAAGGAGGAGACAGATATCCAAAAGTCCCAAACAAAAAGAATCCAGAGGAGTCAAGGCAGAGTAGGAGGACATGGATTTCACATCTCCTAAAAACTAGGGCACCTACCAGGCACTGGTGGGGGACCTCAGACACCTAACAGGATGAGAAGAATCACTGTGTGACCAGGTAGGATGTGGATGGGAAGGAGTGGGGGAGGAAAAGTAGAGGCAGAACAGGACCAGCACCCTGAGGGGCACCTGGGGGAGGTGAGGGGTTCCCATGATCAGAGGGGTCCACTCACAGAGTGGGGATTACCAGAGATGGGGAGAGACACTTGGAGGATTGGAGGAGAATGAGGCTAGTGTCTCCCTTGCCTGCATGGGCCCCAGCAAGCCTGCTGGTGTCCCAGGCCTAAATGTCAGCCCTCTGGGGTGCCCTCCAGCCACACTAGTCCTGGGAGCATGGGAGTGAGAAAGATGGGAAGGAAAAGTGCAGGCCGGATAGGACCAGTGCCCCTGAGGGGAGGTGGTTGGGGCAAAGGGTTCCCACACTTGGAGGGGCCCATGCACAGAGTGGAGATTACCAGGGATAGGGAGAGACCTTCAGGGGATTGGGGGATTAGAGGAGAATGCGGCTAGCATTTCCCCCGCCCACGCAGGCTCCAGTGAGTCTGCTGGGGTCCCAGGCATGAACCTCTGCTCTCCAGGTCCCCTCCATTGGCACTGAGCATAAGTCCTGCACTCCACCACACCCCCCCCCCCCAAGGCCTTTTCTAGCTGTGCAGGTCTTGAGCCTAGTACCTGTCCCTGGCTAAGCCCTTCCCCCACAGGCCTGCCCCCCAAGGCCTTTTCCAGCCTTTTTTATTTTTTATTTTTTTTATTGTTTCGGTTCTGTCTTGCCTTGTTGTTGCTGTTTCATTTATATTTTTATTTTCTCTAATATATTTTTTATTTTCCTAATTTTACTTTATTGTTTATTCTTTGTTATTCTTCTGCTGTTTTATTTTTTTCCATGCCGGGTGGTTTGTGGCATCTTGTTTCCAAGGTTGGGGATAGGGCCTGAAATCCTGTGGTGGGAGCTCCAAGTCCAAACCACTGGACTAACAGAGAACCTCAGACCCCCGGGAATATTCATCAGAGTGAGGTCTCCCAGAGGTCGTCAACTTAGAAATAAGACCTGGCTCCACCTCACTGCCTGAAAACTCCAGTGCTTAACCCTTCAGACCAAACAATCAGTAAGACATGAACACAGCCCCACCTGTCAAAAAAAATGAGACAACAAAAAAAGATGTTACAGACGAAGGAACAAGGTAAAAAAAACTATAAGACCAAATAAATGAAGAGGAAATAGGCAACCTACCTGAAAAATAATTCAGAATAATGATAGTAAAGATGATAAAAAATCTCAGAAACAGAATGGAGGCCCAAGATCGAGAAAATACAAGAAATGTTTAACCAGGACTTAGAATAACTCAAGAACAAACAAACAGTGATAGAGGACACAATAACTAAAATGAAAAATACACTAGAAAGAATCAAAAGCAGAATAACTGAAGCAGAAGAAAGAATAAGTGAGCTGGAAGAGAAGATAGTAGAAATAACTGCCAAGGAGCAAAATAAAGAAAAAAGAATGAAAAGAAATGAGAACAGTAGAAGAGACCTCTGGAACAACATTAAATGCACCAACATTCGAATTATAGGGGTCCCAGAAGAAGAAGAGAAAGAAAAATGGTCTGGAAAATTATTTGAATACATTATGGTCAAAAATTTCCCTAACATCAGAAAAGAAATAGCCAATCAAGCCCAGGAAGCACAGAGAGTCCTATACAGGATAAACCCAAGAGAAACACGCTGAGACAATATTACTCAAATTAACAAAAATTAAATACAAATAAAAATATTAAAATCAGCAAGGGAAAAGCAACAAATAACATACAAGGGAATTCACATAAGGTTATTAGCTGCTTTTTCAGATAAAACTCTGCATGCCAGAAGGGAGTGGCAGGATATATTTAAAGTGATGAAGGGGAAAAACCCACAGCCAAGATTACTCTCCCCAGCAAGGCTCTCATTCAGATTTGACAGAGAAATCAAAAGCTTTACAGACAAGCAAAAACTAAGAGAATTCAACACCACCAGACCTGCTTTACAACAAATTCTAAAAGAACTTCTCTAGGCAAGAAACACAAGAGAAGAAAAAGACCTCTAAAAACAAACCCAAAACAATTAAGAAAATGGTAATAGGAACATACATAGAGATAATTACCTTAAATGAAAATGGATTAAACACTCCAACCAATAGACACAGACTGGTTGAATGGATACAAAAACAAAACCCATATATATGTTATCTACAAGACATCCACTTCAGACCAAGGAACACATACACACTGAAAGTGAGAGGATGGAAAAGACATTCCATGCTGATGGAAATCAAAAAAAAAAAGCTGGAGTAGCAATATTCATATCAGATAAAATAGACTTTGAAATAAAAACTGTCACAAGAGACAAGGAAAGACAGTACCTAATGATCAAGTGATCAATCCAAGAAGAAGATATAACAATTGTAAATATTTATGCACCCACCATAGGAGCAAATCCATACATAAAACAAATGCTACCAGCCATAAAAGAGGAAATTGACAGTAACACAATAATACTGAGGGACTTCAACACTCCACTTACACCAATGGACAGATCATCCAGACAGAAAATACATAAGGAAACAAAAGCTTTAAATGACAGAATAGACCAGATAGACTTCGTTGATATTTATAGGACATTTCATCTGAAAGTTGCAGACTACACATTCTTCTCAAGTATACATGGAACATTCTCCAGGATAGCTCATATCTTGGGTCACAAATCAAGCCTTGGAAAATGTAAGAAATATGAAATCGCATCAAACATCTTTTCCAACCACAACACTATGAGATTAGAAATCAATTACAGGGAAAAAATGTAAAAAACACAAACACATGGAAGCTAAACAATATGCTACTAAATAACCAAGACATAACTGAAGAAGTCGAAAAGGAAATAAAAAAATAATACCTAGAAACAAATGACAATGAAAATATGACAACCCAAAACCTATGGGATGCAGTAAAGGAGTTCTAAGAGGGAGTCTAAGCAATAAAGTCCTACCTCAAGAAACAAGAAAAATCTCAAATAAACAATCTAACCTTACACCTAAAGGAACTAGAGAAAGAAGAACAAACAATCCCAAAGTTAGTAGAAGGAAAGAAATTATAAAGATCAGAGTAGAAGTAAATGAAATAGAAACAAAGAAAACAATAGCAAAGATCAATAAAACTAAAAGCTGGTTCTTTCAGAAGATAGACAAAATTGATAAACCTATAGCCAGACTCATCAAGATAAAAAGGAAGGGGGCTCAAATCAATAAAATTAGAAATGAAAAAGGAGAAGCTACAATTGACACCACAGAAATACAAAGGATCATAGAGCTTACTACAAGCAATGGTATGCCAAGAAAATGGACAACCTGGAAGAAATGGACAAATTCTTAGAAAAGTACAACCTTCCAAGACTAAACCAGGAAGAAATAGAAAATATGAGCAGACCAATCATAAGTAATGAAATTGAAACTGTGGTTAAAATTTTCCAACAAACAGAAGTCCTGGACCAGATGACTT
Source organism: Mesoplodon densirostris (assembly GCF_025265405.1). Taxonomy (NCBI): domain Eukaryota; kingdom Metazoa; phylum Chordata; class Mammalia; order Artiodactyla; family Ziphiidae; genus Mesoplodon; species Mesoplodon densirostris. Next base: position 94,537,034 of record NC_082667.1, on the reverse strand, counting down.
CACAGGTGAATTCTATCAAACATTTAGAGAAGAGCTAACACCTATCCTTCTCAAACTCTTCCAAAAAACTACAGAGGCAGGAGCACTCCCAAACGCATTCTACAATGCCACCATCACCCTGATACCAAAACTAGACAAAAAAAAAAAAAAAAAAAAGATATCACTATAAAAGAAAATTACAGACCAATATCACTGATGAACATAGATGCAAAAATACTCAAAAAAATACTAGAAAACTGAATCCAAAAAACATATTAAAATGGTAATACACCATGATCAAGTGGGATTTATCCCAGGGATGCAAAGTTTCTTCAATATACACAAACCAAACAATGTGATACACAATATTAACAAATCAATAAAAATCATATGATCATCTCAATAGATAAAGCTTTTAATAAAATTCAACAACAATTTATAATAAAAACTCTCCAGGAAGTAGGCATAGAGGGAATCCACCTCAACACAATAAAGGCCATACATTACAAACCCACAGCAAACATTATTCTCAGTGGTGAAAAACTGAAAACATTTCCTCGAATATCAGGAACAAGACAAGGGTGCCCATTCTCCCATTATTATTCAACATAGTTTTGGAAGTCCTAGCCATAGAAATCAGAGAAGAGAGAGAAATAAAAGGAATCCAAACTGGCAAAGAAGAAGTAAAACTGACACTGTTTGCAGATGACATGATAGTCTACATAGAAAATCCTAAAGATGCCACCAGAAAACCACTAGAACTAATAAATGCATTCAGTAAAGTTGCTGAACTCATTTATTAGTAATCAACAATTCATATACATAAATTGTTGTTTTTCTATACATTAATAATGAGCAATCCAAAAGGGAAAGCGGTAAAAACAATCCCATTGAAAACCACATCAAAAAGAATAAAATACCTAGGAATGAACTTAACCACAGAGGTGAAAGACCTATACTTTCAACATTATATGACACTGATAAAGGAAATTGAAAGAGATACAAAGAAATGGAAAAATATCTCACATTCATGGATTGGAAGGATTAATATTTTTAAAATGTACATACTACTCAAGGTAATCTATAGATTTAATGCAATCCTTATCAAAGTATCTATGACACTTTTTACAAAAATAGAACAAGTACTCCTAAAATTGATATGGAACCACAAAAGACCCCAAATAGCCAAAGAAAGCTTGAGAAAAAAGAATGAAACTGGAGGTATCATTATCCCTGAATTCAGACTATACTGCAAAGCTTCAATAATCAAAACAGTATGTTTGACACAAAAACAGATATATAGATTAGTGGAACAGAATAGAGAGCCCAAAAATAAACCCACATATTTATGGTCAATTAATCTATGACAAAGAAAGAAAGAATATACAATGGAAGAAGACAGTCAATTCAATAAGAGGTGCTGGGAAAACTGGACAGCTACACATAAAAGAATGAAATTAGAATATTTTCTCACACCATATACGAAAAATATACTCAAAATGGATAAAAGTACTACATGTAAGACTGGAAACCATAAAATTCTTAGAAGAAAACATAGGCAGAACACTGACATAAATCGTAGCAATATTTTTTTTAGACCTGTCTCCTAAGGCAAAGGAAACAAAAGCAAAAATAAACAAGTAAGACATAATTAAACTTAAAAGCTTTTGTACAGCAAAGGAAACCATTGGCAAAATGGAAAGACAACATACTGGAGAGGAGAAAATATTCTCAAAAGATGTGACTGATAAGGGGTTAATATTCAAAATATGTAAACAGCTCATAAAACTCAATATCAAAAAACCAAACAACCTGATTAAAAAATAAGCCAAAGACTTGAATAGACATTTTTCCAAAGAAGACACACAGACAGTCAATAGGCACATGAAAAGATGCTCAACCTCCCTAATCATTAGAGACATGCAAATCAAAACCACAATGAGATATCACCTCACACCACCACAGAATGATATAGTCACATAATGACTATTATCAAAAAAAAAATTGTTGTTGAGGATGTGGAGAAAAGGGAACCTTTTAATTCCTGTTGGAATGTAAATTGGTGCAGTCACTATGTAAAACAGTGTCAAGGTTCCTCAAAAAACTAAAAACAAAACTACCATATGATCCAGCAATTCCACTCATGGGTATATATTTGAGGAAAATGAAAACAACAATTCAAAAAGATACATGCAACCCAATGTAATAGCAGAATTATTTACAATTGGCATGATATGGAAGCAGCCTAAGTGTCCATCAACAGATGAATGGATAAAGAAGATGTGATACACACACGCACACACACACACACACCATGGAATATTACTCAGCCATAAAAAATGAAATGTTGCCATTTGCAACATTGTGGATTGGCCTGGAGGGTATTATGCTAAGCAAAGTAAATCAGACAGAGAAAGACAAATTCTGTATGTTATCACTTATATGTTGAATCTAAAAAATAAACAATGAATGAATATAACAAAACAGAAACAGATTCACAGATATAGAGGACAAACTAGTGGTTACCAGTGGTGAGAGGGAGGTGGGGGTGAGGGGAAGATCGGGGTAGAGGAATAAGAAGTATAAGCTACTACCTATAAAATAAATAAGTTACAATGATATATTGTACAGCACAGGAAATATAGCCAATATTCTATAATAACTTTAAATAAAGTATAATCTATAAGTATACTGAATCAATATGTTGTACACCTAAAACTAATCTAATATTTTAAATCAACTATACTTCAATTAAAAAAGAAAAGAGGAAAACAATAGGATCACTAAAACATATTTGATGTGTTTAAAGGTACACACATTAAAATATATGACTATAGCTAACCTAATTAGGAACAAAAGAAAGAAGATTCAAAGAAAAAAAGGTTGAACACTAAAAGAAAAAATGTATTCTATCAGAAATTATTGAGTACTTTGAAAAATATGGTAACAGATTTGAAGAGATAAATGAGATGTATAAATTCATAAGGAAATATGAATTATCTATCTCAGGTTATTTTGATAACACTGATTTCTTGCAAAGCATTGATCTGTTTAGGTTTTCTAAGAGTTAATTTCTCACAAAAGGCCTACATAGTCACTGAAGTGTTTTAAGCAGAGAGGTGAAGTGATCAGAATTGTATTTTAAGAGATTATTCCCTCCCTCCATCTGGGCCATTCCTTATTCTGAAGCCAGAGAGAATGTTGGCAGAACTCTACTCTGTACTCTGTGGTGACCTAAATGGGAAGGAAATCCAAAAAAGAGAGGATATGTGTATATGTATAGCTGATTCACTTTGCTGTACAGCAGAAACTAACACTACATTGTAGAGCAACTATACTCCAATAAAATTTAATAATAAAAAAAGAAGCTATTGCAAAACACCAAAGAAGGATGTTGGTGGCTTTGACTGGGGTAGTGGCAGTGAAGTTAAAGAGATGTGCACAGATTCAAAAGGTATTGAGCAGAATCAACATGATTGGTGATTAAGTGGATGAAGGGAAGGGATGGGGATTGCACACAGCAAATTGATCATATTCATTCTTTCACTTGTCTCTTTCCCTTGATTGTTTTCATAGCCCCAATACCTAGCATAACGTCTATCACATAATAGATATTCTGTGAATTGTTCATTGGTTCACTCAACACATATTTATTCTCAAATAACACTCAAGAGATGCTGATCTATTTTCTGGGTGTTGCAACTAAGACAATAAGTGTTGTAAAATTATATAGATGTAAAAATTGCTAAGGAAATAAAAATATTTAATAAACAGACCATGAGTCTTGATTTTCATTAAAAAGGACCGTAGTGAATGCACTATCAAAATTCTAGGAATTTGAGGAGTGTGGGTTGGCATTGGACTGGCCGTTTTCCACAGAAAAAAGACTATTAACTTATGGCCCTATTCACAAAGATAGTAGAGAACAACTTTTGGTTTGTCCATACTTGATAAAACATAAGCCCATATGAATGAATTTGAAATGAAATCTGCGGTTTTAAAAGCATATTAGAAAGTACATAATAACAAAGCATACTGAAAATGTAATAGACTGTTATTCTGCCAGCATACAATAAGTCTCAACTTGTAGTCAAAATTCCCAAATATTCAAAAGGTTTTTTTTTAATTTTCATAAATAAAATCCTTTTCTGCTTGCCCCAGACAGGGCTCCTTGACTTCCCTTCCTCTATTACAGCACTTACATTACATAAAAATAATTGGATTTTTAGTCAGCCTACTTTCACTTGAGTTTGAACTTCCTAAGGACAGCAATAATGGCTTATTTATTTTTATGTCCTCATGGATAGTATTTAGCACACAATCATTGTTTAATAAATATTGAATAAATGGAACTCTACGTAACTGCTCTCTCCAAAAACTATCTTTGGATTGTCAAAGAATGGATGAGTTGAGAGAGAGATGCAGTTTTAAAATGCTCCTGTTCTTTTTACCATGAGCTACTGCCAATTCAACACTTACTATTTCATGACTTAGTCTCCCAATTTCTTCTTTTTGTCCAGGGTTTCTCAGTCTCAGCACTGTAGACATTTGGGGCCAGGTAGTTCTTTTTTGCAGGGGGCTTCCCTGTGCACTACGGGTTGTCCAGCAGCATGCTTGGCCTTACCCACTAGATGCCAATAGCTCTCTCCTCGTTGTAATCGTGAAAAATGTCTTCAGGGATTTCCCTGGTGTTCCACTGGTTAAGACTCCATGCTTCCACTGCAGGGGACGTGGGTTCCATCCTTGGTGGGGAAACTAAGATCTCACATGCTGTGCGGTACGACCAAAACAAAACAAAAAAATCTGCAGACATTGTCGAATGTTCCTTGTGAGGTAAAATCACCCTAGGTTGTGAACCACTGCTTGTATCTGCCTGGGACTTTATGGTACAAAACAGTGAGGAAAACAACAAAACAAAACAAATCCTTGTCTAAGGTCAGTTGGCATGTACAAAATTACATGACTCCAAAGTGAGAGAGCAAACCCAATCCTCAGTTGAGTTACAATGGGAATAAAGCCTACTCTAAAGATTTATGGTGGGAATTACATGTGATAAAATGTGTAAGAATGCCTGACATACTGTTCTTGGCTCATATTGGCCATGGGAAGCACTTTTTGAATCTGAATGCTGATTGACGCAGGATGTCTTTAGAAAGAGGTGTAATTTAGCAAAAACTGGCAACAAAGTCATTTTGGGTTTGCTGTCAGCATGTTCGGCTGCTTTAGTGGTGTTTTTCACATTCCAGTGTTTCTAGTTTCCATCCTCTCAATCTTTTCTCACATGTCCACTCCAGTTGCTGCATTAGCAACCCATGCAGAAATCATGCTTGTCTACCAGTGCGCTTAGGTAAAACTCCTGCATACAGTGGGGGAGAGATGCCCGCTAGCAATTTAATTATTTCAGGATAGTTCATAATGTCAACAATAACCTGGCTCCATTGGCACGTGAATTATGTTTTATTTTTAAAGTTTCCACTTAAAAATAAATTAAGACCAACATGATAGTCTTCATATTTAGAACAATTTCCAAAGGAAGGATTATATTATTTATATCAACATTATTTATAGAACATTGTTGACATGCAAAATGAAAGGCTGAAATGGCCTATTTTTAGTATTTGGAATCCTCTCACCTCTTTATCTTATGTTACCATTTATAAAAAACATAAAATGATAGTTTAAACATTTTTAATAGAATTATTCACTTTAGTCAAATTTTAATTTAGTCATGTCCTATTAAAATTCATCTTGACATAGATGGAGCCTCACTATCACCAAAGTCAACATTTGACAAAAGTCATTACATGAATCTAAATACTGATTTTCTAAATTTTCTAGAATGCTTTAACTATCTTTAGTTTTGACTCTGACATAAAAATGGAATTAAGGTGAGGAATTAAACCTAACTCTACGTGTGTTTATTGATAAATCATTGAACAAGTTACTAAATTATTAAAAAAAGGAACACTGTTTTTTTAATTTTATCTTTTAAAATCTATTTATCTCATATCCAAATGTTTGCATTAATCAAATCTTAAACAAGGAGAAGCTTAAAAAAATACACAAGTGTGCAGCATGACATTTTCTAGAAACCTGAATAGAAAATATTTTCCCGAATGGGATATATAGCTTAAGTGGCAGATTCTGCCTTATTTCCTGGCCCAGACTTGAACATGTAAGGTCATGTCGTCCTGCAGAACAGGTCTCCATGGCCTTGGGTATACTTTCATTTTGCTATGGGAGACGGAAAAAATAAAAACAACTGTTTTCCTCTGCTTTCAGGCAGGGGCAGCTCATCTCTTGGCAAGTCTGCTGCATTCCTCGTGGCTTTGGAAGCAGCCCACACAGAGTCCTGGAAGTCTTACTACCCTGGGACTTCTCTGTATGAGAATCCTGTTTGAGACAGGGACAGTACATAGCCTAAAAGATGGCTACCCGATCTTGCAAAGGTATCATCTGAATGATCAGGTCTTGAATCTACCACCAACCCAGCCCCCCAGTCCCCCAGCTCTCCACCCCTGGCCTTGGTGCAGGTGCCTTAAAAATGTCTCCCTCTTCATTATTCAGGGCTGCCTTGAGGTCCTTCCACAAGCCCTTGCTCTCCCAGTTCCACCACTGCTCCCGACACTGCTTCAGATTTAGTCCCTGCAGTCTAGCATCCCCATGACCATGACTTATCATGTCTCATGGCAACTCTTATAAAGAAACCTAATTTTCTTTTTCTGTATGTACAGGGACCACAGTTGCCTGTGATTGAGGATTTACTCCTCTGGAAGAATCGTAAAGGAACCATACAGGGGGGTTTACATGCTTAAGGCATATACCTTTCTTTGCAGGTAGTAAGAATCTAATACCTTAGTTTTATAGGCATCAGGACTCAAAGTTGTGTTCACATTCATCTAAGCTTAAAGGCAGAACCAAATACCATTCTTATTTTGGGATATAGTTTTGGAAAAAAACAGTGCTGTTCCTTGTCAATACTGTCTGTGGTAACAATAAAGATGTCTGCACCAAGCATTCTGGGAAATGGCAAGATAGTCCCTTGTCAGCAGCCGGACTGAAGTTACTTACTGTGGCAGGACTGTTTAGTTGCAGCTGAAAGGAACTGGAAAGAATGATGAATCAGGAGACAACTCCATAGATCATGTTTTTTAATCATCATATAACCCTTTAAAATAGGTATAACTATTATCCTTATTTTAACCAAAGCATAAAATAGTTAAGGAACTTACCTACTGTCTGACTAATACTTAATGGAGGCATGATTCAAACGCAACTCTGTGATTCCAGCATCTCTGTTCTCCACCAACAGGCTCTCATGCTCCAGAGAATATAGATTCATATTAGTCCTAGTTTTGGAACTTAGCTGTGACTTCCTCTTGTTTGCCTCAGTTCAAACTCTTAGAGGAAAACATAGGCAGAACACTATGTTACATAAATCACAGCAAGATCCTTTTTGACCCACCTCCTAGAGAAATGGAAATAAAAACAGAAATAAACAAATGGGACCTAATGAAACTTAAAAGCTTTTGCACAGCAAAGGAAACCATAAACAAGACCAAAAGACAACCCTCAGAATGGGAGAAAATATTTGCTAATGAAGCAACTGACAAAGGATTAATCTCCAAAATTTACAAGCAACTCATGCAGCTCAATAACAAAAAAACAAACAACCCAATCCAAAAATAGGCAGAAGACCTAAATAGACATTTCTCCAAAGAAGATATACAGATTGCCAACAAACACATGAAAGAATGCTCAACGTCATTAATAATTAGAGAAATGCAAATCAAAACTACAATGAGTTATCATCTCACACTGGTCAGATGGCCATCATCAAAAAATCTAGAAACAATAAATTTCTGGAGAGTGTGTGGAGAACAGGGAATAATCTGGCACTGTTGGTGGTAATGTAAATTGATGCAACCACTATGGAGAACAGTATGGAGGTTCCTTAAAAAACTAAAAATAGAACTACCATACGACCCAGCAATCCCACTACTGGGCATATACCCTGAGAAAACCATAATTCAAAAAGAGCCATGTACCAAAATGTCCATTGCAGCTCTATTTACAATAGCCAGGAGATGGAAACAACCTAAGTGTCCATCATCAGATGAATGGATAAAGAAGATGTGGCACATATATACAATGGAATATTACTCAGCCATAAAAAGAAACGAAATTGAGTTATTTGTAATGAGGTGGATGGACCTAGAGTCTGTCATACAGAGTGAAGTAAGTCAGAAAGAGAAAGACAAATACCGTATGCTAACACATATATGTGGAATCTAAGAAAAAAAAGTCATGAAAAGCCTAGGGGTAACATGGGGATAAAGACACAGACCTCCTAGAGAATGGACTTGAGGATATGGGGAGAGGGAAGGGTAAGCTGTGACAACGTGAGAGAGTGGCATGGACATATATATACTACCAAACATAAAATAGATAACTAGTGCGAAGCAGCCACATAGCACAGGGAGATCAGCTTGGTGCTTTGTGACCACCTAGAGGGGTGGGATAGAGAGGGTGGGAGGGAGGGAGACGCAAGAGGGAAGAGATATGGGAACATATGTATATGTATAACTGATTCACTTTGTTATAAAGCAGAAACTAACACACCATTGCAAAGCAATTATACTCCCATAAAGATGTTAAAAAATAAAAAAATAAAAAAATAAATGCCAGTATAAGTTTAAAAAAATTAAAAAATAAAAAAGGGTACAGCAACACTTATCTCAGAGGACCTTTGTGGAAATGACAGAGATAATGGACACAGAAGTGAAAATATTTAGATTTTAGGATCTGTCACTGTTATAACAGGATGTGGTGCATTGTGGAACTTATGGTAATACTGTGGAGTGACTTCCAAGAGATGCTTTTCATAACTGAATTTAAAGGAGTATATCTTTATCTTTGTGCCCTGATGTTTTTTGGAAACTCAGTTTGACTTACAGATTATTTTATGACCAAGTTGAGTTTCAAACAAAACACTTTGACCTGGGCTTTGCCAACCTGGATTAATTGTCAGTTTGTCACTCTGATCCTTAAAGAGAAAACAAAGACTGGGACAACATCTGGCATGCTTATCATGGGCAGTCATATGGTCAAAACAAACTTGGAGCTTCAGTCAAGGTTTGTACTTGTAGAAGAAAAACTAACGCTATTTAATAACATTTCAAGAAACTAGATACTAACATTTCCTGAATGCTGCAAAAACTACTAGATACTGGAAATATTGGATAACCAAGGGAAATACGATGTAAAATAAGAGTGGTTGAAAAGAAATGATGAAGCTTGAGGGCTGGCCCATGGGAAAACCATGTGAATGCCACTTTATAAGCACAGAAGCATTCTCCTCCCCCAAATTTGTACAGTACAGATATCTTTTTCCCTGTTGGACCTATTTAGAAACAATTTTCTCTTTATTTTCTTTCTCTGCCCCCATTTAATTATTTAAATCCCTTAAAGGAATTAATTCCAGGTTCTAATGTATTTTTTGTTGTTGTTGTTGTTTATTCTCTGGCCTCCTCTCACTAGGATGTGAGCTACCTGTACAACAAGCTGTGTTTTTTTAACTCTGCCTGAGATCCTGTTATTGGAGACTCCTTCTTCAGTCTAAGTATCACTCTTTTAAACCTATCCTTCCTTTTTAAAAGGGAAGCCATTATGAAGGGAGGCCAGGGGTACTACTAGCATGAGTGATTTCTTCAGTTTCTCTGAGTATTTTACTTAAGTGTCTTGTAATGGAAGTAGAACTTGTTTCTAAGTCAAACTCTTAAGTCATTTCAAATTTCAGCCTTGCCACTTCCTAGCTTTGTGATTGTAAGTGAGTTACATAAGCACTCTGCAACTCAATTTAGTCCTAGATCTAACAGTAAAAATAATAACAACTTTGTAGACTGTTTCATGTAATTCTTACAAGATACTGGAAGAAATGCATGTAGATCTGGGTTTGTTATACAGGAAACACTTGGTAAACTGTTTTCTGCCTTGTCGCCACCTTTGTTCCCCAGGATTATTCAATTCCAATGTCTGGGAGATAGAAAGAAAAGGAAAGTAGGAAGCTAGAAGTGGCTATCACCTTAGAAATAGTCATGCCAGGGCCTCCCTGGTGGCGCAAGTGGTTAAGAGTCCGCCTGCCGATGCAGGGGATACGGGTTCGTGCCCCGGTCTGGGAGGATCCCATATGCCGCGGAGCGGCTGGGCCCGTGAGCCATGGCCGCTGGGCCTGCGCATCCGGAGCCTGTGCTCCGCAACGGGAGAGGCCACAACAGTGAGAGGCCCACATACCGCAAAAAGAAAACAAAAAAACAAACAAAAAAAGAAATAGTCATGCCAGTTTTAACTAAATTTAACCAACATGTTCTCCCTTATTACTCTAGCTATTGGCAGACTTCTCATGCTGGAGGGAGCAGTTAGTATTTAATTTAGTATTAGCAGTAGTATTTAGGGACAGTTAGCAGTTAGTATTTTTAAAATGATGGATCACTTTTTTTTTTTTTTTTTTTTTTGTCTAGGGCTTTACACTGTAGAGATGAATAAGGCAGAATTCCTTCCTTCAAGGAGATTCCAGTCTTGAGATAGCAATTCTTAAATTTCAGGTTTCACACAGGTTATACAAGGCTGCTTTTTTATTTTTTATGGACATAATAATCAGTAGGTAACATCTGATTAAATCATGTTTCCTTCAGGTTTTCCAGATTAAAGTTTCTCCCTTCACAGAGTGCAAAATTCTGGAGCCTCACCACAAAGCTTGTGCCAGTGTTGGAGAAGAGATCAAGCTCTTTCCTGAGGAAAATGCTGTTTCCTCCTGCTGCAGCTCTTCTTGCTGCTCCCTCCACCTCAGCCCCGGAAGGGGCTTCCCGCCTGCCCCTCTGTCATGGCAAGTCTACAAGCCCCGCTCTCCATCTTCCACAGCATGACAGCCTGACCCTTTCCAGACTTGAGAACTACACCACTTAACTCTCACTAAAACCAGCACAGTATCTGTGCTTTAAGAAATTCAGTCCTGTGGTAGGTAAGACAGAAATAGAAAACAAGGCACAGCCTGCCTTACAGGCAGCTCACATTCTAGTGAGAAGAGGCCAGAGAATAAATGATTAGAGCCCAGATTTACTTCCTTTAAAGCATTTAAATAATTAAAAAGGGGCAGAGAAAGAAAATAAGAAGAAAACATTTTCTATAATAGGGCAGTCAGGAAAAATGATATTTCAGCTTTAAAAAAGCAAGTCATGCAAAGGGCTGGGGAAAGAGTAATTTACCTGGGGAGCTAGTGGGTTTAAGGCCTTGAGGAAGAAAAAAGCTTGATGCATTTAGAGGAAACTGAAGGGATTGTGGGCAGCCCTAGAGAAGGACATTTGGGGGAGGAGGCTGAAAAGTGGTTTGGAAATGGAAACCAGCAGGGAGAGCAGTGTACCTCATAGCCCTCTTCCCCTTGTTCATGAAACAGACTAGATAAAGATATCCTCACGTGAACATCAGGACACCTGATTCTTGTCTTGAGGTTCAGTTTCAGAGGGGAAAGGATTACAGTGCCATTGGCCACACCAGTTTCTCCTGAACCTACCAGAGGGCAGGTAGAATGAAATAAGTTGCCTTGACTCCTTACTCAATTCCCTGAAGGAGCCCCTTCATCTCAAAGACCTTGCCTGACCTCTTGAAGATGCTTTTCTGTTCAACCCACCAGGGCTTTGCCACAGCTCATACTAAGCCTAGGAACATTAGTGTTAATACTGGAATGTTTTAGTGTTGGACAACTATTCACTAGTTTGGCTTAAAAGGAATATTGGAGTCTAATTTATTAGACTGAGGAGATTAAGGACCATTTCTAGAGATCTGTCAAGGAGCCCAAGCTTTTCCTCTCCTCTTCCTGAAGTTCTCTCCTCATGTCCACGTGTCCCAATTTCCCCCATCTACTCTATAATTGACTGCTCTTTGCAATTACCCAAATATGCCATCACTTGACAATTTTCAATAATCTACAATCATCCATTCCTACTGGCCACATTACTATCCAAACTCTTTCCCAAAAGAAAAAGATAATTTTAGCTTATGCTTGATGTTGGGATGGGAGTGGAGAGATGAATCATTGAAAAGAATCACACTAAGTTGTAAATAACTCACTGAGATTCCACTTCATACCTCCCAAAGATATTTCCATTTTTTGGAGAACAGTCCAATACCTCACAAAATAATAATTCTCTGATGGTAAAATCTTAGAAAAGGTAACTTTGACTTTGTGTATATTAAACTTAGCTGAGTTCAATCAAAGATTAAGAACTACTGATGAGATTTCAGACACTCATCTAAGTTTTGATTCTACTGTCTCACCTCATAATCACCAGTTCCAAATTTACATAAAACATTCTATTAGGTAAAGATGAATTTAATGAAATAAAATTAAATCTTAATCTAAATGCCCAGCTTGATTCTAGCAAATATCAAGCATATTTGTATAATTAGTGTAGAATTTATTTTGGAATGGTTTTTAAGCATTAGATGATGTGGGCCAATGAAAAGAAATGATATTGAGTTACTTGTAGTGAGGTAGATAGATCTAGAGTCTGTCATACAGAGTGAAGTTAAGTCAGAAAGAGAAAAACAAATATCATATGCTAACACATATATATGGAATCTAAAAAAGAAAAAAAATGGTCATAAAGAACCTAGGGGCAAGACGGGAATAAAGATGCAGACCTACTAGAGAATGGAATTGAGGACACGGGGAGGAGGAAGGGTAAGCTGGGACAAAGTGAGAGAGTGGTAGTGTATATATGGACATATATACACTACCAAATGTAAAATAGATAGCTAGTGGGAAGCAGTCGCATAGCACAGGGAGATCAGCTCGGTGCTTTGTGACCAGCTAGAAGGGTGGGATAGGGAGTGTGGGAGGGAGGGAGATGCAAGAGAGAAGAGATATGGGGATATATGTATATGTATAACTGATTCACTTTGTTATAAAGCAGAAACTAACACAGCACCGTAAAGCAATTATACTCCAATAAAAATGTTAAGAAAAATAAAATTAAAAAGTGACTGTGAGGTCAAAAAAAAAATGTGGGCCATTGATTCACTCAAGATCTATATGGTCCTGTTTGAGCAGCTTCTTTATTCTCTGGGTCTTTTTCCTCATTAGTAAAATGATGGAGTTGAACTAGATATATAATTTTGGGGATTACAAGAATGTTTGATTTGCATTACTTATGAGTGCATGAAATACATACAATTTTTAACACACTAGCTAAGTCACACAGGCTTCTTTTGATACAGTCTTTCAGTAGATAGTCATCTTAATCACAGCATCTTTCCTATAAGCAATTGAAAATGTTATTGATCTAAAAGGTATAATTGTTCTACTTAATAATGCCTGAACTTTATTCCAACAAAGACAAGATTTTTTAAATTATAGCAGTAAAAAAACACCTGTAATAGGAACTCCCCTGGTGGTCCAGTGATTAAGACTCCATGCTTCCAGTGCAGGGGGTGCAGGTTCAATCCCTGGTTGGGAACTAAGATCCCACATGCCACATGTCATGGCCAAAGAAACAAAACAGCCCCCCCAAAAAACCACCTGTAATATAATCATAATGCATTTTGCCAAATATATATTTTCTTAATCTTCTATTTTTATATTTGCTTTCTATGTGAAGACAAAATACCAGATTCATTTCTTTTGTTTTACACAATGAGATTCTTTATCCTACAGAGCAGCGTTAAAGTACATTCAGCAAAAGCGGGATAGAGTTTATGCACTGCCATGCACACAACTAGGCAGAGGCAGGGCTCCGAGGACAATTTAACATAATTTGAAGATTTTTATACAGTTGGCTGAGTAGCATGACCCAGGAGTTAAATTGAGTAAGGATTTTGATCAGATTAGATTTGTGATGACAATGAAAAAGAAGGCTGGAAACAATCCTGAAAGGAAGAAACTCATTCCTTAAATCTGCTACTTTCATCTTTTCCTTTTAACGGTCCATCAAAACCCCTCATTCCAGCCTTTTCTGTTCTTGAAACTTTGCTTGGTTTTGATTTAAAGCTCAGTTGCATCTCTTCCTGAAAGATTTATCATCTAACCTAATTCCTAAGTAATAGTACTTGTTTCTAAACATCTTTTCTTACTCCAAAGAGTATTCATATTTTATATTTCTTTCATCTGCCCCAACATCCTTCCAAATTGTACAGTTTTGCCATTTTACTCTAAAGAAAATTATTTTCTGTTTTCTCAGAAAAATCTCATTTTTCTATCTGAATTCTCAGAGTCTGAACATCTTTGAAACATGTGGGACATTAATTACTACAAGATAACTCCTTAATTCCTGAAATTCAGGCTGTTAGTCTAAGGAAAGAGGCCAAAAGTCAAGTCAAAAAGTAATCATCCATGCATTTTAATTTTGTACCAAATTTTTCCTATGTGAGGTTATCATATTACTTACTGAAATTTCTGGTTTTTATGTAACTAGTGGATTGTTGAAGCTCCCTGTAAAAACTCTACACTGAATAAAGAGATGCTTCTATACTTAAGCTATTTACAATTTTTAAAGAAAGAAAAAGACAGCTCATGTTCCCTACCATATTTTCTGGGGATTGAGTGTGTTTAGACATAACTCCAGCTACTAACTTTAGTCTGGAACAAGTCTAGTGTTAGTCACCACGGCCATACATGGTTCCTGTCTCTCTATTTAAATACTCAACAAATGGATATGCCCACCAATGCTGCTGCTATTGTTTTGTTATCATTATCATTACCATCATCATTATTATTTACCATGTAATGTACTAAGTGCCTTATAATACTTCATTTAATATTCACAGCAGACTCTTTGAGGTAGGTAATATTGTCTTTATGCTACATTTAAGGTAAATGAGGCCCAGAGAGGTTAAATAACCTTTCAGAGGTCCCACAGTTAGAAAGTAATAAAGTTAAACTGTCTCAGTGATCCCCTAGAGCTTGTGTTTTGCATTGTATCATATGATTTCCTTGGAGGCTGGTATTCCAAGGATACGCAGGAAAGTAAAGCCATATTGCCTCCAGGGACCTAGGATTAAATGGATTTCACAGTTTCCCCCATGTGTCTTTAATGCCCCAGTATAGTCCTGGAACTTCTCCCATCTAACTGGAATCAATTTTCCATTCTTAGTAAGTTTAAATCACATTTAAAGCATACCCCTTTGGCCTGTTTTCATTTAGTCCAAACTGTTCAAGCTCAAGATAAAATTAAGTCTGCTTTCAACAAGTTAAGTATCTGCTCCATGAGTACTCTGATTTTTTGATCCGTAGTTTGTACATCTTTTTGTTGCAAGAAGCCCAATCCAAATTGGCAAAACAATAAGGAAATGTGTTATCTCACATAACAATAAACCGAGAAGTAATGTGGGCTCCAGGGTTAGTCATTTCATCCTCAACACTGTCTTCAAGTATACAGAATAAGCATTTTCTTCTCAATAGCAAAGTGGCTGTAGCAGTTCCAGGAGTTGCCCCCAGAAATAACAGGGTCTAGTGGAAGAAGAGGAACCATCTCTCTATATTGATCTCTCTTAGGAGCAGTAAAACTTGTAGAATGAAGATGGAACCCTCATGATTGTCTGGGTGTATAGATGTTGGACAGTGAAGAACATTGTCATTTCCATTTGTAGACTGCTTCTACCCAGGGAGATTCACACCTAACCATAGCTCTCATGTATATAATTGTATAACAACGTTGTTAGATGGATGTTACTTGATTCCTAGTTCTACAGATGTAGAAACTGAGGCTCAGAGAGGGTAAGTGTCTGTCCATAGTGAAAATGCTAGTACATTGAATGAGGCATGAAGTGAATGGGCAGGGATTAGCAGCTAGTGATAGAGTTGTTCCTTTTATTTTAAGACAAGACCCCCAAATCCAAATTTTCTCTTCAACTTTATGGCCAGAATGAACTGTTGAAGATAATGTGTGTGTGTGTGTATATATATTTTCCTACTCTTTATTGACTAACCAACTTCTAAAGTAGTGCTTCTCAACCCTGATTGCTCACTAAAACAAAAGCAAAACAAAATAAGAAAAACAAATAAATACTTTTAAAGAATACTCGTGCCCATGCCCTATCTCATAAAATTAAATAAAAATCTTTGGAAATGGGTTATAGACTTTTTAAAATCTCCCTCGGATTATTAATGTGCATCCAAGATATGAATCATAGTCTTAAAAATAAAATCTAAGCTTCTATCTTGAAAGAAGACTCATCATGACCTGACCTCTCCTTCCTGTGTCACCAGTGAGTATTTTGCCTCTCTAATCTGGTCCCCTTGGGGCTCTATACTCTAAAAGTACCAACCTGTTTCTGAACAAATAAGTGTACCAGACTCTTTCAAAATTCTGAGCCTCTGCACATATCTTTTTGCCTGAAATGCTTATTCAACTACTGCATATCCCTCACCATAGGAATTTGATCAACCCCAGTTCAGCCTTTTCATTGTAGCTCAGATATAACATCATCAAGAACATCTTTCTGGGCCCTACCTCATTAAATAAAGATAATCACTCTTTCTGCTATGTTTCCTCATTTTTTATTTACATGTCCGAGTGCAATATCAAATTCACATACCAAGTGAAGTGAAACTGAGTGTCATGTCTCCTCTAATGGGCCATAAGCTTTTTTAAGGACAGATACCAGATTTTACTATCTTTAGGTACTTAGCATGATGCCTAGCACTTGGAAACCACTTAATAAATGTTTGTTGAATTAATTTCTTTTACTTTTTCCTCAATTTCAATAAAACATTTCCTTTTAATTATTATTTTATTTGCAAAAAACATCCTTTCTTCTAGGCATTCCTCTTTTTAAAAAAACAGAGCAGAGGCATATTTTTTATTTTATAATCTACCTGTACATAGTCCAAATATTTTTCTTACCATTTATCTTTCAATCTTAGCAAGAGAATCTTGTGCTAACTTACCCCTTGATAGCTCCACTAAAGCAAATGGAAAAAAAATCACTCTTTCCCTTGGAAGAAAAATCATGCTGTCGCCAGTATAGCAATTTGATAAAAGTCCACTGTGTTCTTGTCTATCACATTCCAAGTTTGGAGCAGGCTAGAAAATCTGACAGTCATTTTGTATTTAATCAGTGCAGGAATAAAAGAGGGCTGTCTGAGTACTGTGCAATGGTTTTTGTAATATATCATTGAAAGTGGCAATCTGATTTGTGGCTAGTCTGAAAAGACAAGTGAATATTGCCACAGATACATTATATTCAAAGTGTATATGGAAAGTTAAGCAGATTTTTCATACTCTTCCAGTCTAGCTTTCACAAGAAGATACTACCAAATGGAGAAAAATCAGTATGCAATCCCAAATTGAGAGGACCTGCAAAGCTGTGAATCCAGAGGGAATAAATATCATCAAAAATGACAGAAGGATTAATGACATGGAATGCATTCCTGTGAAACATAGATTTAATTATTTACAAAGGAGGACCGAGGAATTTTTATTGGTCTTGGTAACATTTTTTTGGCTATGACAGCAAAAGCAAGGGATAAAAGCAAAGACAACAAAAACAAAAATAAACAAGTAGGATTACATCAAAGTAAAAAGCTCTCATAGAAAAATAAACAATTAACAAAATGAAAATGCAACCTACAGAATGGGAGAAAATATTTGCAAACCATACATCTAGCAAGAGGTTAATATCTAAAATATATAAGAAACTCATACAACTAAATAGCAAAAAAAAGAGAAAGAAAATCCAATTTAAAATGGGCAAATTATGTGAATAGATATTTTTCCAAAGAAAAAATACAAATGGCCAAAATTACATGAAAAGGCGCTCAACAGCACTAATGATCAGGGAAATGCAAATTAAAACTACCGTGAAATATCCCTTGACATCTGTTAGGATCACTATTATCAAAAATACAGGAGATTAAAAAGTGTTGGCAAAGAGTGGAAAAAAGGGATCCCTTGTACACTGTCAGTGGGAATGAAAATTGGCACATCCACTATGGAAAAGAGTATGGAGTTTCATCAAAAAATTAAAAATAAAACTACCATATGATCCAGCAATCCTATTTCTGGGTATATACCTGAAGGAAATGAAATCAGTATCTCCAAGAAATATACACACTCCCACATTCGTTGTTATTCACAATAACCAAGATGTGGAAACAATGTAAGTGTCTGTCAACAGATCAGGATACAGAAAATGTGAATATATATATATATATATATATATATATATATATATACACACATACATACATACATATACAATAAAATATTATTCAGCCATTAAAAAAAAAGGAAATCCTGCCATTTGTGACAACATGGATGAACTTTGAGGACATTATGCTAAGTGAAATAAACCAGACACAAAAAGATTCTGTACAATCTTGTTCATATGTGGAATCTAAAAAAGCCAATTCATAGAACCAGAAAGTACAACAATGATTACCAGGGTACAAACTTCCAGTTGTAATAGGATTAGTTTCTGAGGATCTAATGTAGAGCATGCTGACTATACTTAATAATACTTGAAATTTGCTAGAGAGTAGGTCTCACCACACATACAGAAAGAGGTAACTATGTGAGGTGATGGATGTGTTAATTAAGATGATTGTGGTAATCATTTCACAATGTATACATATACCAAATCATCACGTTATACCATTTAAATATATTCAATTTTATTTATTACTAAGAAAGAAAGGAGAACAGAACTATAGCAAATATATAAAAGAAGAAAGGACTATACAAATATATAAAAGAAGAAGAAGGGTGGGGTGCTGTATTAATTAATGTTCTCCAGAGAAACATAACCAATAGGATGCATGTATGTGCAGAAACACATACACATGCGTGGATACATATACACACACACACACACATATATATATACATATATATATATATATATATATATATATAGAGAGAGAGAGAGAGAGAGAGAGAGAGAGACTTATGATAAAGAATTACCTCATGTGATTGTGGAGGCTGGCAAGTCCAAAATTTGCAGATTAGGCCAGTAGACTAGAGACCCAGGAAGTATACGCTACAGTTTAATTCAAAGGCAGTCTTCTGGGGGAGCTCCCTTTTCTTCGGGGAATACAGTCTTTTTCTATAAAGACCTTCAGCTGATTAGATGAGACCCACTCATACCATGGAGGGTAATATTCTTTACTCCTAATCTCATCTGAAAAATACCTTCACAAAAACTTCTAGAATAAATATTCAACCAAATATCTGGGTGTAACCAGGTTGACACACAGAATTAATCATCACAGATGATATTTGAGACATTTCCAAATAAATAAATAAATAAATAAATAAATAAATAAAAGCAATCTTATTCACTCAGAAAATAGGCAATTATAGTCTAAACTCTATGGGGGAAATGAGTGAGATTGAGGTTGTTCCAGGATCCACTTTCTTCTTCACATTAGCACCAAGAGACAGTGAGCAGAAGGAAACCCTAGGAAAACAGGATTATTACCTTGGTCACTATGTTCAAAGCTGGTAGACCAGTTGGCTCCTTGCCCTTCCTCATTGGAGCTGAGCAATGGGCAGCAGCAACATTAGCTCACAGGTTACAGCTCTGCAGGGACACGGGGCAGGGGGAAGGGCAGCACAGAGCTCTTGGAGGATTAGGAACCACACACTCCTGGGAGTCAAGCCGAGGGACACCACACTTAGTGGCCTATCTCTTACTTTACCATGATCACATAACCAGCACCTAGCAAAAGGAAAACAGAAAGTCTTAAATTCAGAGATAAAAATCACAATCAAAATCACCAGCTATCTGAGCAAAATATGCAAGGAACTGTAAAAAGAACAGTTTGACTAAATAACAGAATGTCAAGGAATAACATGGCATGAGATGATACTGGAGCATTAGGAAAGTAGATCATGCAGGCCTTTGTAAGCCAAGAAAACATTTTAACTTCATCCTAAAGGAAAGATAAATCTGTTAAAGGGTTTTCATCTTTGATGTAGCATGACAAATTAGAAAACAAAACAAAACAGATCATATGGCTGCCAGTGGAAACTAGTTTGGAGGGACTTTCCATTTCCAGTTATGATAAAGTTGGTAACCAAGAAAACTTTCCAGTGGTTACCAGTGGGGAGACGGAAGGGGAGAGGGGAAATATAGGGTAGGGGATTAAGAGGTACAGACTATCAGGTACAAAATAAGCTACAATGATTTATTGTACAACACAGGGAATATAGTCAACATTTTATAATAACTATAAATGGAGTATAACCTTTAAAAATTGTGAATCACTATATTACACACCTGTAACATATAAAATTGTACAGCAACTATACTTCAATTTTTAAAACGTTCTAGATAAAACATAAAGTCATCAAATGAGCTAGAAAGAATATATGCATCATTGAAGTCAAATCCACATGAAGTCAAGAACCCAGATAGATAAAGGGACATAGAAACAAACTTTTGGCCTGGGTTCAGCTAAACCTGCAGAACTTGAACTTCGTTCTTCATTCTTTATGGGTACAGGCAAAATAAGACAGGACAGGGCTTCCCTGGTGGCGCAGTGGTTGAGAGTCCGCCTTCCGATGCGGAGGACGTGGGTTCGTGCCCCGGTCCGGGAGGATCCCACGTGCTGCGGAGCAGCTGGGCCCGTGAGCCATGGCCGCTGGGCCTGCGCGTCCAGAGCCTGTGCTCCGCAACGGGAGAGGCCGCAAAAGTGAGAGGCCCGCGTACCAAAAAAAAAAGACAGGGCAAAACCAACCATAGTAAAGAAGATAACAAGAGACTCTACCCTCATGAAGCTGGTACTTAAACTCATCTCCTTCTAGTGCCTCTCTTGTTAAGGAAAACTGCCTCTTTCAACCATGGCACTGAGTGAAGGCGGAAAACACCCCTGTGAAATGTAACATAAGCTGACTTTCTCATGGATTTGCACATCAAATTCCCATGCCTGGGTAAAGCAAAATACCTTAAGTTGTGATTTTAGTTAAAATGATCCCACACAGGTAGTGCCTCTAGCTGCTAGAGAAGTAAAGCAAATCTGCATTGAAGTAAATTGCCTTTATCGTACACATCAAAAAATTCCCACAAAAAAAAATACAATGAAAATGCGCAGCTCACAGTAAAAGTATGATAAAAATAAATTACTAGATACTAAATAAAACAAGCCATCATGAATGAAGACAAGACAAAATAACAAAGAGTTGTAACAGACTGGCAGATAATATAGAATAGTTGTTTACTATATTTAAGGTAATTAAAAAAAACTTAAATATCAATGCAGGGAACAGGAAACTAAAATGACAGAAAAAATTAAAGTATCAAGTAACAATTCAATAAAGAAAGCAATAACTAATATTTAAAATAATCAATGGATGGTTGTTACAATAGCTTAGACAAAAATAAAGAATTTGTGAACTGGAAAATATATCAGAAAAAGAAATCTTCATTGTAACAAAAGAGGCAAATATATGGAAACCAAGAGAGATAACATACATAAGGGATAGAATAAGAAAGCCTAATATATATCAATCCAGACTCCCAGAAAATTAATAGGACAGAGGTTATATTTGAAGCAATAATTGTTGAGAATTTTCCAACTCTAATAGAAGACACCAATTCACAAATACTAGAAGTTTAATAATTTTCTAGTAGGATAAAAACAAGTCTATATTTAGGCCGTCATCTGAACACCAAACATAAAGATATATATTAAAATCATACAAAAATACACTTTTAAAAAGGATAATAGACTGAGAATTGACTTATCAATAGCAACACAATGGAAAGGAAATCATAATGAAATAAAATCTTCAATATGTTGAAAAAAATAACAATTAAGATATTTAACTAGATGCTTCTGGTAACTGCGTATCAGCTTGTTGTAAGTCAATACTTCTTCCAGAAACAACTAGAAAGGCTAAACAAATACAAAGTAAAACCAAAATCTGTTTGAAGGTATCAAAGACCTACCCAGGCACCAAGGGATTGAGGGACCAAGCACAGGGAAGTGATCTTGACATCCACTGTCACTTTTCTCTCTGAGGTATTTGCTGACTTTAGATGATTAAAGACTGAGAAACTGAGCAGAGCTGTGAGTGGTCTTATAGGGTTGGGGAAAAATAGAGCTCAGGGCCAGAAGGAGAGGGGGGCCTGATAAACACCTCAAATTGTCCGTTTGAACTCCCAAAGGACTACACTCTAAGAATAAGGGAAAATTAGAAATAAATACAAACCCTGAAGCCCAGCTTGGAAACAATTTTAATTTTTAATTAAACTGAAACAATCTGTTCCAACCTTAACTGGTTGACAGAAGCAAAGTAAATGATTTTTCTTAAAAAAAACACAGATTAGCCATCAGAGAAATGCAAATTAAAACCAGAATTTGATACTACTACATACTCATCAGAATACCAAAAATTAAAGAGACTGACAATTCCAAATGTTGGCAAGGATGTGAAACTGTCATGTGTTGTTGGTAAGAGTACAGACTTGTGCAAACACTTTGGGAAACTGTTCTGCAGAATCTATTAAATTTCAGAACATGCACATACTTTATTCTCAAATAATTCCACTCCTAGGTATATAGCTAACAGATCAGTATATGTACATAGAAGGATATATGTAGACATGTCACTTAGTATTATTTGGAATAGCCTCAATCTAGAACAATCCATATATCCATCCACCATAGAAAGGATAAGTAATTTCTAGTATATCCATACAGTGGAACACTGTAAACAATGAAAATTACCAAACTATTGCTACATACATGGATGAATCTAACCAACATAATATTATACAAAATAAGGTAGAAACCAAAGAATACATAGTATGTAAAATTATTTATATAAAGTTTGAAAGCAGGTGACACTAATCCATGATGTTACGTATCGAGATAGAAGTTACCTCTGGGAAGGAGGGGGAGAGGAAGGTCATTAGGGAACTCCAAATGTTCTCTGTCTTAATCTGAGTAGTGGTTACCCTGGAGTGTTCAGTTTGTGGTAATTCACCAAACTGAATACACATGAATTATTAATCATCTGCATGTATGTCATATTTTAATAAAAATTATTTTAAAAGGTTGTACACAGTGAAAATATCTTTCAAAAGTAAGGGCAAAATAAAGACATTTTCAGACAAATATAACAGCATAGAGCTTGTTAAAGCAGACTCATTAAAGTAAGTTCTAAACGATGTAATTTATGCAAAAAGTGATATCAAATAGAATGTCTGTGATACAAGAAGGAATAGTGAACAAATAAATTATTAATTGTACAGATAAAGGTAAATCAATGTCTATCGAGTCAATAATAATATCTGATTTGGCTTTAAAAAAATTAAAATAAAACATTAAACAATAGTATATAATTTGGGAGTAGGTTTAAATGGAATTGAAGTTTTCTGAATTCTTATACTGTTTGAAAAGCAAGTAGGACATTAATTTTAGTTTTTGAAAAGTTAACATTCATGTAATAATTTCTACCCTAGCCTCTTACAGAATAAAAATGGTGTAACACTTCCAAACTAGTAGAGGAAAATAGGAAAAAAGAATCAGTCCAAAGGAAAACTAGTGAGGAAAGGAAATAAAACATAGAAAGGACAGAACAAGTAGAAAGCATAAAATGATTTGGTTCCTACAAACCAAAATAATCACTATCACAACAAATATAAATAATTTAAATTCCCCAGTTTAAAAACAAAACAAAAATACAGATTAAATAATATAAAAATCAATCCTAGGTATAAACTCTATGAAAAAACTACTTAAAAGATAAGAACAAAGGATAAGGATGCAGAAAGGTTAAAAGTAAAAGAATCAAAATTATATTTTAGCCAAATAATAGCCAAAAGAAAACTGTTCAAAAACTATGTAAATATCAGGTTAAATGGACTTTGAGGCAAGGTATTCATAGAAATGTAGATGAAAACTTGACACAAATTATAAGTTAAACTCACCAAGAATTAACTATTTAAAAAATTTGGTCACTTAGAACAGTGTAAGATTTTTACACACATATTTATTTCCCTTGTTCTGTGAGTTTTTGTTCTATATGTGTTGAGGATGCAATTTATATGTGCCTAAAAATTTGTAGATTAAGCAGATAATCAGTAAGGTATAAAATATTTGAATATAACAATAAGCTAATTTAATGAACACAACATAAATACAACATAAAACACTAAGCTACAAAACAGCAGGATATACATTTGTTTTGTCTAGCCTACATAGAACATTTACAAAAACAGACTGCAGACTGGACAATAAAACAAGACATATTTCTAAAAGGGACAAAGAGATTTTTCTCTGATATCAATAACATTAAGCTGGAAATATGGATAAAAAGGTGGCTAAGTAAACTCTGTATGTTTGGAACTTAAGAAATATACATCCAAATAAGTCATATGTCTAGAGGAAATCACAATGAAAACTAGAAAGTATTTAGAACTCAATAGACACTATATTAAAACGTGTCATATGATTAAAGAAATACAGATGATTTTTACAGACTTAAAGCTTATATTAGAAAAGAAAAATGGTTAATATTTATTGAGTTAAGCATTCATCTTTGGAAATTAGAAAAATAAGAGCAAAATAAATCCCCCAAAATGGATAGGTAGAAGGAAGTAATAAAAGTAGATGTGGGAAACCAGTTAAAGATTAGTGAAATGTTCAATTGGAAGTAATCTCTTTAGTGACATTGGAGATGGAGAAAAGAAGACTAAATCGAGAAATAATATGAGGCAGGAAGGGGGGAGGGGATGAACTGAGAGATTGAGATTGACAGATATACACTACTATATATAAAACAGATAACTAATGAGAACATTCTATATAGCACAGGGAACTCTGCTTAATGCTCTGTGGTGATCTAAATGGAAGGAAATCTAAAAAAAGAGTGGATATATGTATATGTATAACTGATTCACTTTGTTGTACAGTAGAAACTAACACAACATTGTAAAGCAACTATACTCTAATGAAAAAAAATAGAAATAGTATGAGGCAAGAAAAAAATCTCTGCAAATCAAGTGATATAGAAGAGTGAGGAGAAGGGAGATTTTAAGGTGTATTCCCCACTCTGGGATTAATTCAAATTCTTTTCCACTGGGAATTGATGAACAACTTGGCCAAATATAGGAAGTACATGTTGAATGCAAACATTACCAGTACTTTGCCATTCTACATATTGGGTCTTATTAATTCTCATGACCGCCCTTTGAGCTAGACCTGTTAATATTCTCAGTTAAGCTGAGGCTTCAAATCTATTAACCAACTCAAAGCTAGCGTATGTGTGTGTGTGTATATATATATGAACACACACATATTTATATATATATATTAAAAAATATATACATATATATATAAAACTGAGATTTCAATTGGGTCTTGCATTTAAGAGTCCATATTTTTTCTAGATTCCATTTCAAACATGTTAATTTGAGTTGTCATAAAAACACGTAAGAAATCTCGACAAGTGAATATGATCTGACTATTCCAAAAAAATAGTCAAATATAGGATGAAGATATATTTCAAATGAGCAACTTCATCAACATGTTACTGAGTTGCATCTGTGATTTTTTTTCTCATAATTCACTTTATTTTTCATGATGAAATAGGTGTGTTTCCTTTCCCAACAATTACTTTAATGCACATAAAAAGCAGGGATTTATGAAATGCAATACTTCACAACCTATAAACTCTGGTTTCAATGTGCTCTGCTTGTTGATTTATGAATGACTTGTAGAATTTATTACAACTTTAAGGAGTTAAAATGAATAATCAATCAAAATCTAGTGTCCTTAAAAGTCCACTCAAAAAAAAAGAAAAGTTAGCAGTCTTCCAACATATAGATTAGATTGCTTTACCTAGGGTAACACAAGGCTCAACAGAGAGCAGTCTCTACCTTTTAACAAAATAATCTTGAAAGAGAAACCTTATCAGAGGAGGAAAACAGTAATTATTCAAGGGAATTTCCAATAAATAATAATTTTACATAAATACTGTTTTTTTCATGAAACATTTCATGCCTGTCTAATCATACACAATGAAGAAACAAATAGAAATGCATTATTTTACCATGTTAATTTCTGACAGCAAAATTGCTCAATGAATCCTAAAGAATATGTAACCACTCATGGATGCTTCTCCCTTGTGAAACTAAAAAAATATTAGAGTAAAATTGAATATGCAAAAGAGTTCAGGAGAAAGATAATTTTTAAAAACTCATTTATAGAAAAATAAGATAATTTTTCAGGATATAGAAGGTAATGTTAAAGACATAGAAATTCCACTTTTTACACTCAACTCTCAAATATTCAGGGATTAAAAACAAAGCTAGTTCCAGTTCAAGATGGTGATGCAGGAGGACCCTGAACTTAACTCATCCCAGGGACATACAGAATCTATAGCTACATATGAAACAATTACCTCTTAAAAAATACTAATACTAGCTGATCAACTCCTACACATCAGTAAACAAGAAAATAACCCCCACTGAAGTGGTAGGAGAGGCTGAGACACATTCTTTTTTTTTTTTTTTAGTTGAAATCGGTTGGCCAAGATGACAGAGTAGGAAGGCCCTGAGCTCGCCTCCTCCCATGGGGACAACAAAATTGCAAATATTTATAGAGTGACTATTGATGAGAATGACCTGAAGACTAGCAGAAAACATCTACAACTAAAGATATAGAGAGGGAACCACAGTGGGTCAGATAGGATGGGTAGAGACTTGGTATAATCAAGACCCATACCCCTGAGTAGGCAACCTACAAATGGGTGAATAATCACAATTGCAGAGGATCTCCCCAAGTAGTGAGGAGTCAAATATCACTTTGGACTACCCAGCCTGGGGTTCCTGTACCAAGAAGGACACCCAGAACATTTGGTTTTGAAGGCCAGTGGGACTTAATTTCAGGAGAGCCCCAGCACTGTAGAAAACCAGGACTCTGCTCTTAAAAAAGTCACACACAAAATCTCACATTCTCCAAGACTGAGGGCAGAAGAAATAATTTGAAAAGTGCCTGGCTCAGACTCACTTCCTGATCTTGGAGGGTATTCTGGAGAGGCACAAGGCAACTAGGACTCATGCTCAGAACATAGATGCAGGCAGCAGCAATTTTAGGCAATGCATTCTACCATGTTGGTAAACACCATTTTGGAGTCCTCCCTCTAGCTTATTAGTACTGCAGTCCAGCCCTTCCAGTCAGTAGGCACCAGCCAGTAAGAAACAGTCCTTGGAACCCCGAAGCCAAGCAGCTAACTACATGGATACACAACTCTCCCAACCAGAAGACAGGCTTCCATAGACCTCCACTGAGCACCCCAGTCTCCTGAGACACAACACCATACAACAGAGGGCCATGGACCTGGCACCACCAACCAGCAGGCCAATACCAGCTACAGGAGCCCCAGAGCCCCAAAGCCCCAAAGCCAGAAACACTGGGCCATAGATCTGCCCACCAACATGTGTACACCAGTCCTGGGACTGGTGGTGGTCCTGGGACCACCAGAGCCCCAGAGTCAGCCACCCTGGGATTTGACCCCACCCACCAGTGGTCCAAGACTAGCCCAGGATCCAACCTCACACACCAGCTGGCTCACAATCTTGGGCCCCAGAGTGAAAGAACCCAGGACCCAGCTTCACCCACCAGTGAGCATGCAATAGCCCTAGGATCTGGTCTCAGCCAACAGTGGGTGGGCTCCCTGGTACATTCCCTACCCACTAGCAGGAGACCCTAGCTACAGCACACCCTGGGGCCTTCAGCCGGCCATGTCAAGCACCAATTCCACCACCCAGTGGGCCAGCACAAGCCCAGGCACTGGCTTACCCACCAGTAGACAACACCAGCTCTGGAACCCCTGGCCCTGCAGCCAGCTATCCTGTAACCTAGTCTTGTATACCAGTGGGCTGGCACCAGGACTGGGACTACATGGGTCATGCAGCCAGACAACAGGACTCAGCCCCACCCACCATTGGTTGGAACCTCCACACTAGGCAGAGCCTGGCAACCAACCAGGCCAGGAGTCAGCCATGCCTATTAGCAAGCCCACAGCAGTCAGCTCTACTGTAACAGAAAGGCCCATGCAGTCCACATAGAGGATACTCCTAGAGCATATAGCTCTGGTTAGCAGAGGAGAGTGTGCTGCTGGGCTCCATAAGACATCTCCTACATAAGACCACTTTTGCAAGATCAGGCAATGTAACCAATCTACTAATTTCATAGAAATAAAACCACTGAATTAGGCAAAATAAAACAAAGGAATGTGATCCAGATGAAGCAATAAGATAAAACACCAGAAGAAGAACTAAGTGAAGTGGAGATAAGCAATATACCCAATAAAGAGTTCAAGATAAGATTACAAAGATGCTCAAAGAACTGGGGAGAAGAATGGCTGAATACTGTGGGAAGTTTAACAAAGGGTTCGAAACTATAAAGATGAACCAAACAGCACTGAAACAATACAGTAACTGAAATTAAAAATATACTAGAAGGAATAAAGTGTAGATTAGATAAGAAAGAGGAATGGATGAGTGAACTGGAAGCAGAGCAGTGGAAATCACACAAGCCTAAGAGAAAAAAAAGCTAGCCAAATTGAACAATACATTAAAAAATCATACACTTTGATGAAGTGGATTTATCATAGGGATGCAAGAATGGTTCAGTATCTACAAATCAACCAATGATACATCACATTAACACATTGAAAAAAAATATCAAGTGATCATGTTTATCCCCAAAAATGCAGAAAAAGCTTTTGACAATATTTAACATCCATTTATGATAAAAATTCTCAACAATGTGGGTATAGAGGGAACATAATATTAAAAAGGCCATATATGAAAACCTATTGCCAACATTATACTCAATGGTGAAAAGCTGAAACCATTTTCTCTAAGTTCAAGAACAAGACAAGAACACCCACTCTTGCCATGTTTATTCAAGATAGTATTGGAGAGTTCATGTGGGACTCCGGAGCCAACCAGGAGGCTCTACGGGACCTCGTCCGACTGAGTAGCCGAGACACTGTCCGCACCCCGCCGCCGCGTCCGGGCGATTCATGCGCCGCCCAGGGGAGCGAGCTCGGATTATCTTGTGGTGCGGCCACTCCTCGGGGCCAGGAGCAGGGAAGCCGAGCACGAGAAACCCCCGGACCAGAGCTCAGACTCTTCCCGCCGACCGAATCATCATGACCCACTTCAACAAGGGCCCTTCCTATAGGCTCTCGGCCGAAGTCAAGAACAAGATTGATTCCAAGCATGATCATCAAGCAGAAGAAGATCTTTGCAATTGGATAGAAGAGGTGACTGGCATGAGCATTGGCACCAACTTTCAGCTGGGCTTAAAAGATGGCATAATCCTCTGCGAACTCATAAACAAGCTACAGCCAGGCTCAGTGAAGAAGGTCAATGAGTTCTCATTAAACTGGCCTCAGTTGGAGAATATTGGCAACTTTATCAAAGCTATTCAGGCTTATGGTATGAAGCCACATGACATATTTGAAGCAAATGATCTTTTTGAGAATGGAAACATGACCCAGGTTCAGTCTACGCTGGTGGCCCTAGCAGGTCTGGCTAAAACAAAAGGATTCCAGACAACAATTGACATTAGAGTTAAGTATGCAGAAAAACAAACAAGACGTTTTGATGAAGGAAAATTAAAAGCTGGCCAAAGTGTAATTGGTTTGCAGATGGGAACCAACAAATGCATCAGCCAAGCAGGTATGACAGCCTATGGGACTAGGAGGCATCTTTATGATTCCAAAATGCAAACTGACAAACCTTTTGATCAGACCACGATTAGTCTGCAGATGGGCACCAACAAAGGAGCCAGCCAGGCAGGGATGTTAGCACTGGGTACCCAAAGAGACATCTATGATCAGAAACTAACATTACAACCTGTGGACAACTCGAAAATTTCTCTACAGATGGGTAACCAACAAATTCGCTTCCCAGAAAGGAATGAGTGTGTATGGGCTTGGGTGGCAAGTATATGATCCCAAGTACCGTGCTGCTCCCACAGAACCTGTCATTCACAATGGAAGCCAAGGAACTGGAACAAATGGGTTGGAAATCAGTGGCAGTGATTATCAGGCAGAATACCCAGATGAATATCATGGCAAGTACCAAGATGACCAAGTACCCCAGAGATTACCAATATAGAGACCAAGGCATTGATTGTTAGATTCACAGAGGAGCTCAGTATTTAGCCCGTTGTTTTTATTCAGTGAAAACCAAGCTAGCCTTGAGTAATTTTTACCTTGTCTTCCTAAAACACTATTATGATTATTGTACCTAAAGGAAATACTGCCTTACATACATTCCTTTCTCCTTTTTCTGCCCCTTCCCTAAATAATTGCCTTTTAGTGCTGTAACAGTTAAATGCTACAGCATAACCAATAATTCTCATATGAAGTAAAAAGGAATATGAAAGGGGAGTGCTCTTGTACAGTCAATTCTTTTATTAAAGATCTATGCATTTTTACAATCCTCTACTTCAACTGGTATTTTCAAACAATAGGAACCTTCTTTTTTTTTTTTTACAGTTTAGTATCTGGTTTCTACATGGAAGACTAAACTCATGCTTATAGCTAAACGTGGTCTTTGCCTACTAAATTTAAGATGCAGCATTTTAGAAATTTATATATCAATGTTTCTACAGTATTGTTTCCTAATTTTTAAATAAAGTCCTGATCAGTGTGCCTTTGTGATTATATGTGTACTCATTCTTACCTAAGCCGACAAGATCTTTTCCGATTGGTGTTTTGAAAGGAGTGTGTAAAAAGCTGGCCTGCAGACATTGATGTCTGGGGGGTGTGTTTGCTCTTCCTGTTTGTGCCAATGTATTGATGTAGAGTTGCTCTGTTTTCTTCCACTGTATTTATTGCTGCATTTCTCAGCATAAGCTTATCCCATTGTATTTTTTATAAATAAATATTTTTTTGAAAAAAAATATAGTATTGGAAGTCCTTGCCATAGGAATCATACAACAACAACAACAACAACAAATCAACTGAATCCAAATAATAAGGAAGAAATAAAACTGTCACTGTTTCATATGGCATAATTTTGGATTGGCCAAAAACCTCATTCAGGTTTGTACGTAAACAGTTACAAGAAAAACCTGAGTGAACTTTCTGGTCAGCCCAATACTATATATAGAAAACCCTATAGACTACATCAAAAAACTAATAGAAATAATGAATTCAGTAAAGTTTCAGGAAACAAAATTAGTATGCAGAAATCTGTTACGTTTCTATACACTAATAACAATGTACTAGAAAAAGAAACTAATACAACAATCCCATTTACAATTGCATCAGAAAGAATAAAATACGTAGGAATAAATCTAACCAGGAGATGAATGAACTTTACTCTGAAAACTATAAGACACTGATGAAAGATATTGAAGATAACATAAACAAATGGAAAGATATACCATGCTCATGAATTGGAAAAATTAATATTGTTAAAATGGCCATACTTCTCAGGGCAATCTACAGATTCAATGCAATCTCTATCAAAACACCAAGAGCATTTTTCACAGAACTAGAACAAATAATACAACAATTTGTGGAAATATAAAAGAGCTTGAGTATCCAAAGCAATCTTGAAAAAGAAGAACAAAGGTACAAAACGCCCCACTTTTAAACTATACTACAAAGCTACAGTAACAAAACAGTGTGGTACAGGCCCAAAAAGAGACACATGAATCAATGGAACAGAAGAGAGAGCCCAGAAATAAACCCACACTTATATGATCAATTAATTTATGACAAATGAGGCAAGAATATACAGTGGAGAAACGACAGTCTCTTCAATAAGTGGTGCAGAGAAAAATGGACAGCATCAACTAGCTTTCCTTTAAGGGAAAATTGTCTAAAATATGTAAGCATGATTATGTACAGATTGATATTCTCTTTTTATTTTCCCCCTTATTATTTTTTTTATTGAAGTATAGTTGATTTACAACATTTTGTAAGTTTTAGGTGTACAGCATATCAATTCAGTATTTTCTCAGATTATACTCCATTATAGGTTATTACAAGAAAATGTCTATAATTCCCTGTGCTATACAGTATATCCTTTTTCCTTATTTATTTTATAAATATGAGCTTGTATCTGTTAATCCTATACCCCTAATCTGTCCCTCCCTTCTCTTCCTTCTCCCCTTTGGTAACCACAAGTTTGTTTTCTGTATCTGTGAGTCTGTTTTTTTTGTTTGTTTGTTTTGCATATGCACTCATTTGCATTCTTTTTTAGATTCTACATATAAGTGATATCATACAGTATTTGTCTCTCTCTGCCTGACTCATTTAATGAAACATAATATTCTCTAGGTCCATCCATGTCGCTGTAAATAGCAGAATTTCTATTTTTTTTATGGTTGAGTAATATTACATACCACATCTTCTTAAGCCAATCATCTGTTGATGGGCCCTTGGGTTGCTTACATGTCTTGAATATTGTAAACAGTGTTGCTATGAACATTGGGGTTCACATGTCTTCCTGAATTATTATTTTCATTTTTTCCACATATATACAGAGAAGTGTAATTGATGGATCACACGGTAGTTCTTTTTTCATTTTTAAAGGAACTTCAATACTCTTTTCCATACAGGATTCATCAGTTTACATTTCCAACAACAGTGTACAACAGTGCCCTTTTCTCTACATACTCCCCAGTATTTGTTACTTGTAGACTTTTTGATGATAGCCATTCTGAAAGGGTGAGGTAATACCTCATTGTGGCTTTGATTTGTGTTTCTCTAATAATTAGTAACATTAAACATCTTTTCATGTGCCTGTTATCCATCTGTATGTCTTCTTTGGAGAAATGTCTATTTAGGTTTTCTGCCCGCTTTTCCATTAGGCTGTTTTTGTTGTTGTTGTTGTTATTGAATTGTATGAGCTGTTTGTATATTTTAGATATTAACCCCTTGTTGGTTACATCATTTGCAAATATTTTCTCCCATTTTGTAGGTTGTCTTTTTGATGATTCCCTTTCCCATGCAAAAGCTTTTAAGCTTAATTAGGTACTATATTTTTTTTAATTTTTGCTTTTATTTCTTTTTCCTTAGGAGACAGATCCAAGAATATATAGCTACAATTTATGTCAAAGAGTGTTCCACCTAGGTTCTCTACTAGGTGTTTTAGGGTTTCAGGTCTTATATTTAGGTCTTAAACCATTTTGAGTTTATTTTTTTATATGGTGTGAGGGAATGTTCTAATCTCATTGTTTTTATATGTGGCTGACCATTTTTCCTAGTACCACTTATTGAAGAGATTGTCTTTTTTCCATTGTCTATTCTTGCCTCCTTTGTTGTAGATTAATTGACTGTAGGTGTGTGGGTTTGTTTCTGGGCTTTCTTTTCTGTTTCATTGATATATGTGTCTGCTTTTATGCCAGTACCACATGTTTTAATTATCGTAGCTTTGTAGTATAGCCTGAAATCTGGAAGGATTATTCCTCCACCTTTGTTTTTTTTTTCAGGATTGATTTGGCAATTCAGGGTCTTTTGTGGTTCCTTATAAATATTAGGATTATTTGTTCCATTTCTGTGAAAAAATGTCATGGGTATTTTGATAAGGATTGCATTAAATCTGTAGATTGATTTGAGTAGTATGACCATTTTAAAAATATTGAGTCTTCCAATCCAGGAGGATGGAATATCTTTCCATTTCTTTGAATCATCTGCAATTTCCTTCATCAAAGTTTTATAATTTTCAGAGTATAGTTCTTCCACCTCCTTGGTTATGTTTATTTCTAGGTATTTTTGATGCAACTTTAAATAGAATTTCTTTTTTACTTTCTCTTTCTGATATTCTTTTATTAGTGTTTAGAAATGCAACAGATTTCTGTATATTAATCTTGTATCCTGCAACCTTGAATTCATTTATTAGTTCTAACAGTTTTTTGGTGGAGAGTTTAGGGCTGTCTCTATAGAGTATCATGTTATCAGCAAAAACTGACAGTTTTACTTTTTCCCTTCCAATTTGGATACACTTTCTTTCTTTTTCTTGTTTGATTGCTGTGGTTAGTACTTCCAATACTGTGTTAAATAGAATCAGTGAGAGTAGGCATTCTTGTCTTGTTCCTGAATTTAGTGGGAAGGCTTTCATCATTTCACCATTGAGTTTTATGTTGGCTGTGTGTTTGTCATAAATAGCCTTCATGATGCTGAGCTATGTTCCCTTTATACCCAATTTGATGACAGTTTTATCATGAATTAATGTTAAAATTTTCAAATGCTTTTTCTGCATCTATTGAGATGACCATGTGATTTTTTTCTTTCCATTAATTAATGTGATATATCACATTGATTGATTTGCATGTGTTAAACCATTCTTGTGACCCTGGAATAAATCCAAATTGATCACAGTGTATGATCCTTTTTACATATTGTTGGATTTAGTTTGCTAATATTTTTTAAGGATTTTTTCATCCATATTAATTGAAGTTATTGGCCAGTAATTTCTTTTTCTGTAGTGTCTTTGTCTGATTTTGGTATCAGGGTAATGGTGGCTTTGCAGAATGAATTTGAGAGTTTTCCTTCCTCTTCAGTTTTTTGGAATAGTTTGAGAAGCATAGGTATAATTCTTCTTTATGTTTGGTAGGATTCCCCTCTGAAGCAATGTGGTCCTGGACTTTTGTTTGCAAGGAGCTTTCTCATTACAGATTCAATTTCACTTTTAGTGATTGGTGTGTTTAGACTGTTAGTTTCTTCTTGACTCCGTTTTGGCAGGCAGCATGTTTCTAGAAACTTGTCCATTTCTTCTATGTTGTCCAATTTGTTAGCATATAACTGTTCATAGTATACTCCTATGATTTTTTTGTATCTCTGTGGCATCGGTTGTTATTTCTCCTCTTTTATTTCTTATTTTATTTGAGTCCTCTCTCTTTTCTTCTGGTGAGCCTGGCTAAAGGTTTATCAGTTTTGTTTATCATTTCAAAACACCAGATCTTGTTTTCATTGATCTTTTCTATTTTTTATCTCTATTTCATCCATTTCCTCTCTGATATTTACTATTTCATTCCTTTTGCTGACTTTGGGTTTTGTTTATTCTTCTTTTAATAATTCATTTAGGTGGTAGTTTAGGTTGTTTAGTTGAGATTTTTCTTGTTTCCTACAAAAGGCCTCTATTGTTTTGAATTTCCCTCTTAGAACTGCTATTCCTTCTTCCCATAGTTTCTGGAAAATTGTGTTTTTATTTTTATTTGTCTTGAGGTATTTTCTGATTTCTTGGATTTTATCACTTACCCAGGGTTTTTTGTTTGTTTTTCATCACTCAACATTCTAAGACATTCCAGTAATATTTTAAATCCAAAAAAGTAAAAAGTATACTAATGCAAAAACTAAATTTATCATCTTTCTGCAATTTAAATATATTTAATCCTTTTTTTACCTTTCACTGTAAAAATTTAGATAAAGAAAACCTGAACCTCAAATGAAAAATATTACTATTTTTGTTATTTTTTCTCATAGAATTGGATTGATTATTTCCCACTCAAACCATTTTTTTTTTTCTGTTTTGGTTGGTGAAAACTTCTTGTACATGTCTCATGGATGTCTCTTTATGGTCTCAACATGCAGCATACTATGAAATTTGAATACACAGTTTCCTTGTTTTGTCGCAATAGAAAGCTTTACACAATGAAGGAGGAAAAAACAAGTGAGTGGCAAATTCATGTTAATGTTTGTTTGAGGAGGAATTCTTTCATTTTGATGTTCTAGGCAAAAGGCAGATTAATAATGCAGAAATCTTCCCACCAAGCATCTACAGAGGCTGAATTTTCTGTAAGTATGACATATATAAAGTTTATATATAGATGTATAAGAATGTGTTTGTGTGCATGTGTATACTGTACTTTCTTAGCTGAATTCTCCAAATAGAATGGAAAAATCCAAAGGTACCAAAAAAAAAAAAATCCTAGACGTCTGGTGTTGATGGAAGCCCCAGCATTAAGGAGATGGGAGCTTATCATACAGATTTTGGCTACAGACTTGATTCGGTCTTACAAGAAAGAAGAAATTGGAACTGAGACTTTTGCATAAGGCTATGATCCTCAAATAGGTGAGCACTTAGTTTAAAAAGATGAGAGAAATCCACTCACGTGGACCTCCGAAAATTGACTCTTGCTGTCCCTGGTGTTTTTTCTCTACTCCTTCAGGCCAGAGGGGCTGGGTCTAGCTTCACAGCTTATTCTCTAGGTATAAAGGCCCCGCTTTTACTATCATATTTTCTTAAAGAATAATATTAGGAATATGGCTTCACCCTATTCTTCTAGCCTTCTCTCTATCAGGTATGAGTCAATATTAATGTATTGGATTAAATAGCTGCAAGTAAAAAAGTAAAATATCTGGCTTTAAGACCTGGTCTCCATTGAGGAAAAAGGGGGTATTGGATCAGGATAGAGGTAACTCTATGGGTGGAAAGAGGAGGAACAGCATAGTGTACTAATTAAGGCAGGAAGGTAGCAGGCACAGGGAACACTAATCTGGGATCTAAAATCCAGGGGGGAGATTGAGAGCAGAGTTCAGAGCAGCATCTTGAAAGTCATGACTCACTAGCTATGCTTGGAACAATACTTAGTATTAATAATAATAATATAATAATAGACAATATTTATTAATTATACACTATGCGCCAGTTGTTTCACTTATGGTATTTCATTTTATCCTCAAGAAATTATATATCTTAGTAGATATCATTGTATTCATTTTATAGATCCTGAAGTTGAAACTCACTAGATTAAGTTGTCTTCCCCAAGTTCCAACAACCAAAAAGTGGAGGATCTGGCCCTGGAGTCCAGATATGTAGGAGTCTAGTGTCAATACTCTCTTCATTACTTCTTTGCCTGTTTAACAGCCTTGAGGTTATTTGGCTAAGACTACCTTCCAAAATAAGGAAAAAAATGAGTTGATATGTCAAATTTAATATGTCAAAGCTGAGCTGCAAATCAACCCTGCCCCCTCACCCACCACACACATGCACACACCAATTCTGTTTCACCTGCAACCTTTGCATCTGAGCTGCTATTACCAATAATTTTAGTTGCTGAGGTCATAAACTTTGGAAGTATCTTTGGCTCCTTTTTTAGCTATGTCCCACAGATGATCTGACAAGGAAACCCAGTGGACTCCACCTTCAATATATATCCAGAATCTGACCACTTCTCACCATGTTTCCTGCTACCACCTTAGTTTGAGCTCTCGTCATCTTTTACTTGAATTTTTGTAATAGCCTCCAACATAACAGACAGTGAGTCTTCTAAAAGTAAGCAAAAGCTTGTCATTCCTAGGCTTAAAAACTTGTAAAGGCTCTCCAAGTCTTTCTATTATCTGTGTACAAGCCCTTCCTGTGTCCCACATCACAGACCTAGGAAAGTAAGAAGTTAAGTGTCTTGCCTGAAGTCACAGGCTTATAGTTATAAAGATGAGTAGAACCCAACTCAGTGCAATAAGACAAGAATGATAAGTTTCAGGTTTTTCCAGTCACACTGACAATTTATTCAATTTAATTCATAGTGGAGAAAATGTGAGAGAGGACTGTTTTCCCTACCAAAAATTAAAATTTGTCAAAGGCAGTGATTAGTTCTTCTAATTCAAGATTCTTCCCAGGATCTTTCTTAAATGAAGGAATCATTCCACCTCAAAATGACCAAACGTGTAACGTAATGACTGACTTTCAGATTGTATACTGTATTTAGGTAATGGATGTCATCCATCAGTATTTGTCACCATCAGGATTCTACTACTAGTCTTCCCTGTGCTATGCTCAGCAAGTCATTAAGAAAATCTTCTTAACAAAACAATGGTTTCATTATTTCAATGTATAATGATGGTTTATATGTTTATAAACAGGAAGTGCTTAATAATAATAGTATAACAGATGACGAAACTATTAGTTCTATAATATCTTTAGACTCCTCAAACTTCCAGCAACTTTTTGCTAATGTCTACTACTCTGTTGAAAATACTCGCTTCTCCTCATCCTCGCTTCTACTTCTACACACATGTGAAATAAGCTCTGTTAACCTGAACTCCCTCCTTAAGAAAACAATCACACACTTTGCACTGGGCCTGGCTCAGAATGTTATTTATTAAATCTACAGTGGATGCTGAAAATGAGAGTTCCTTAATGAACACTGGGTAACATGGAGGCCCCATATCCAGGGGCAGTGGGTCCTATTTGTACCTTTTCCCACAAATGGAGGAGGTAAGTACAGATCAAGTAGGTAAGGTTATAAGACAAATGCCCATTGTCCTTTTGTATTATTCCAACCCGCTTATCATTCTGCTTGATTCTAGAGAAGGGGATTCTGTTGATATTAATTGCTCTGGTATGCAATATTTTTATTAGTGCCCTTCACCAACATGATATTTCTGATAGTGGCAAGAGATAGATGTGAATAGACTAACATAATAAATATTGTGTTATATACCTACATGTTAATAACCCTAAGAAATATAAAAAATGACACTCTTTTCAACCAATCAGTTTTTTTTAATGTATTTAAAAATAATATAATAAGTACTATTTTGAGTTCCATTCTCTGAGTTAAAAGTCTTTTGAGTGCTTTATGTCATTTCACTCTAGAGAGCTGTTTATAAAACACTCACTTATTCTTTATTTCATAAATGGATCAAAAAGGGGGTCAAATCATTTGCTCACAGATACAGAACAATGTTGGCACCAAGTTCCATGATTCCACCATTCAACATAGAGACACATGAGGCCATTTGTGAAGTTATGATAAACAATGCATCAGTGGAGAGAGATGGAACCAGAAACCCTAAAAGCTTTCCTTGCTCTAATTTTCTTGATTGGAAGCAGCATCAAAATTGCTCCCCATTTTCCACAGTGAAAAATACTGCTTTTGAAGCCATTCTTAAAAGGTTATATTATGGGATGCTGTCTGTGAAACAAATATTTCCCAGGTTGTCTCCATCCCTAACAACCCACTTGCACTCAAGAGGGTAGTTTGTTTTTCACTTCGCTTAAAGGATTTGGTCAGAAACTGGAAAATAGAATATCCTCAACAGAGAGCTCCTTTCATCTTTTGAAAAGTAAAATGGAAAACAAAATCCAGGAAAATCTTTCAATAACATGGGGATAGTGTCTGGGGAGGTTATTTAAAGGCTGGGCACAGTGTTCTAGCTTGAATGATTAACAGACTTATTCCTGGTCACGTCTCTTCCCAATTCTCTGTTGCAATGGTATTGAACTCATTGCAGCCCTTCTGAAATGCAGCCTTGAGGTGATAGGGGGAGCATGCTGTTTCCTCTGCTTCTAATATTCTTCTCTTTGCCTGAATAACAAAAATGTCATTGTTCAGAATTCATCTCATCCAGGAAACTGTTGTGTTTCAGTGTCCCTCCTCCTGTGCTCTTATACATTCCTATACTACTCCTATTGTAGCATGTCTTACGAGTTATTCAATTTACCTGTTTATGTTTATGTTTCCCTCTACTGTAAGCTCTCTGAGGGTGAAAACTATGTATTCCTCTAGCCTAACACATGTTTTTGCTCAAATATTTGTTGAATTCATAAAAGAAGGAAGTATGGTTTGCCTTTTTCCTCTTCCCATCTCACAGTCCTCATACTGTCATGTAAAATATGAGAATATCTAGTGAATTTCATAGTGCTTTAAATCAATTTTTTTCTTCCCCATTAAAATTTATCCTTTCATGATCTCATCTATCAGAGTCTTGATCTACATGCCCATTTGTCTAGTAGTGGCTCACATTTCCCCACCAGCTTCCCAAAGTAGTGACTTCAGGCAATCTAGGCATTGAGGTAGATGAGGTTTCTGTCCAAATCATACCACAAAGGGCCTGCCTGCTTTATCAACACATACGCTCTGTTGCAGCATTATGACACTTAACTTTCAGAAATGTATGGGCTTTGATGTTCTGCCAATTGGTACGATCACTGTTATTCCTCAGGAAAATATCTCTAATTCAGAGAAAGGTTATTTCAC
The DNA here is from genome assembly GCF_025265405.1 of Mesoplodon densirostris. Lineage (NCBI taxonomy): Eukaryota > Metazoa > Chordata > Mammalia > Artiodactyla > Ziphiidae > Mesoplodon > Mesoplodon densirostris. Next base: position 94,497,094 of record NC_082667.1, on the reverse strand, counting down.
TAATTATAAATATTTGTCTGAAATTTCTAGATTTTTTGGAAAATACTTCTGAGATGATTATGTTTTAACTCTCAAATTTGTACATGGGTGTTTTTTATAAAAAGACATAACTTTGACAATTCTGTCTAGAACAAACAACATGAAAAAGATTTGGTATCAGAAAACTACACTGTTTCTCTCCATGGCAGAAAGTGTTAAAAATGCTGGGAAGAAAATTCTTCACTTCCCAGTTGTTTAAGAGCCAGGGCTTCTTGACACTTTGCACCTCTACTGTTGACCGCCTTACACAGTTTCTTGGACTTAAGGTTTAAAGTTTCTGGATTATAAACAGAACAGGACAGAATGTGGCTACAGCAGCCAATAACGTCTGTTTTAAATTGGAACCATTCTAAGGCTGCCTAAGCCTTCAGATACTGTTTGAAAAAGACTGAAGAAAGCAGATTGCAAATAAGGGAGCAGGAAGAAGCATATTGCTAGTCTGGAGAATTCTCTGTAAGCCAGGCAAGCACACATTGACTATAGGTGTGTTCTGTGTTGGGTAATAACAGAAGCAAATCCTTGTAGGTCTGGTGGCATTAAATCAGCTACTAAGATACCTAGATTTGGGCTGGGCATATAAGTTTTAGTCCTGAGTGGAATGATAACTTATTTGGCAGCACCAGGAGTATAAAAATTATTGTAGAAACTATTCCTTGCAACAAACAAACTTCTTTGCCCATGTTACATTAAGTTCAACCTTTAAATTCTATGGAATTATCCCCTTGGGAGTTTAGATGATTTTGACCTTTAAGACTTTGCAATAACAACTATAAAAGCTAAGAGGGAGAAATCTGAATAAGAATCTCCTGCCAGGACATTTCTCATCTGATCCTTCTTAGAAGTGAATTCTTAGTGCACCAAGGAATTTCTTCTCTCCTGTCCCTTCATCCTGGGAAGTAGTAGCAAATTGTTATCAGTAATACTTGGCACTTTACATAGAACATTTACATGCAATATCTTGGTCCTATCAATACCCCTGACATCAGATAGGACAGTTGTTACTACCCCAGTTTAGGAGATAAGGAAGTTGGCTACTAAAAAAGCTAAACGACTTAATCAAATTCATTAAAAAAATGAAGGATAGTGAAGATAAGATGATAATCCTTGCTTTCTGTCTCTAGAACCAGAGATTGTTCCACCAGTGGTTCCTGTCTCTCTTATTCCACTTACGAGATGCTGATATATACAATTATCCATATATTAAGAAGCACACGTTAGCCTCTTAATAGATATTTGTGGAATTAACTAAAGACTATTATGCAGAGGGAGGAGAAAACTTACTGTATGTCTGGAGAGTAGAAAAGTACCTAACACACAGAACCTCATTTAATCCTTGCAGCTACCCCATGAGGCAGCTACTATTGCCATCTTCATCTTATAGGGACAAAAAAACAATGAATTTTTGAGATGCTTAGGTATGTAATCTGTGGAGATATTATTATGTGTCTGGCCTATGTAATTTGCTTTACATAATTGCTCCATTTTATCTTCACAAGAATCTTATGTGATAAGTAGTCTCACAATTTTTCCCATTTTATTTTATTTTTTATTATTTAATTATTCCTTTATTTATTTATTTATTTATTTTTGGCTGCATTGGGTCTTCACTGCTGTGTGCAGGCTTTCTCCAGTTGAGTTGAGTGCAGGCTACTCTTCGTTGCGGTGCACGGGCTTCTCCTTGCGGTGGCTTCTCTTTTGCGGAGCACAAGATCTACGTGTGTGGGTTTCAGTAGTTGTAGCACACGGGCTCTGTAGTTGTGGCACACTGGCTTAGTTGCTCCAAGACATGAGGGATCTTCCCAGACCAGGTATCGAACCCGTGTCCCCTGCATTGGCACGGGGATTCTTAACCACTACGCCACCAGACAAGTCCTTTCCCATTTTACAGAAAAGTGAAACTCAGAGAAGATAAGCAATTTGCCCTGAGTCAGACACAGAGCTGACTTAGATGCAAATTTTTATACTCTGAACCTTCTCCACTGTACAAGACCGGGTCTCCTCTGCTGAACAAGCCTTGGCTCATAGGCCTGTGACAGCTGGAGTCAGGATTTAACCTCAGACTTCATGGGCCATTCTGTTTCATACAGACTGTGCTGCCTCCTGAGTAACTAGGTGCACCGCGAAGGCTTGAAGTATAACAACAACTAGACACTGTTAAAATCTTTGTTCTATTGAATGTTCTATAGGAATCTTGTACTCAATATAAATAAAACAAAATTTCAAAATTGGTCTCGTAGAAATTCTCTAAATGAAAAGAAACCATAAGTTCTGCTTTTTGTGACTCGTGTTTGTTTTCTTATTTTTCTGTGGTCAATACCACAAACTTGCAGCGTCTTCATATTCCCCATTAACATCAAAGTAGTTGCTGACAGACATTAAATTCACTTTTATGTGTAAGCAGGAATCACCCAGACTGTGCTTATTTTGTAAAGAAGACTGATAGGAATGCAAAATCCTTACAAGTGAGATTATGATCTCAAGATCCATATGTAAATTACAAATTTGTCCTTTCCTTTAGCAGACAGGAACGCCTAAAACTGTGGTTCCCAAACTTTTTGGAGTTGCGAAGTTCCGTAGTGCAACTTTTTAGATTTCAAAACATCTGTGCCTTCCTCCTTCAAAAGTAATATGGAAATGTGTGCATTTTCTAAATTTAGAGTGAATTTCTTGTTAAGATCTTTTTGAAAAATTAATGATGATACCTGACATAGTTGTGCCATGTTGTAAAACAAGAATTTGGAATCACTTGTTAAGTACTACCCAAAACCCCAGCTATATAATTTCAATAAAAAATCAATAATGGCAAAGTTGATTTGTGGAAGCAAAGGGCCAAAAATATCATTCCTCAAGCAAATGCTATTCCATCAGCATTTAGTAAAATAGAGGAGATGGGATATATTCATAAAAACTATAATTTAATTCAATTATGAAAATATTTTTTAAGAATCAATTTTATGCCCAGAACTATATAGGATCCTGTCTTTGATACAATGATGAATAATATATGGTTTCTCTCATCTTGGAAATTACCTTCTAGTGAAGGAAACGAAATACACATTATATACTAGAAAAGATAAAGCAGAACGTAATGGTTTAAATAACATGATGTGGGAGTTATGAGGCTGAAAGAGATACATTCCCAGGGAGAAAATTCTGGAATGGATCCTTGGAGGAGATATTAGAGATGTGCTTTCTCCTCACTTAAAAAACAAGGTAGGGGGGAATCTGCATCCATGCCAATCAGGATGTCAGTCCAGTAGAGTATTTATCAGCCTTAATTCTACTTTACTGTTCTGAAGCATTTGAAACTTTTAACCACTCTGTTCTTCTTTCTTTAAATTCTCTTCTGGTTTTCCTTCTCTCTCTTTTTCTCTATCCTCAATTTCTTCCTCCTTTTCTTCCATATAATGTTTCCTACCAGAGTTCCTATAAGCGCCTCTCTTACCATACCTTGCACTTCCTCTGGTGACAGCATTCTTCATACTTCCACCATATGCTTATGTCTCCCAACTTACATCACCTGTTCTAACTGTTGCCTGAATGCTAAACCTGCACATCTAACCATCGACTGTATACAACCACTTGGTTATCTCACTGATGTCTAAACTCAGTATGTTCAAAACCATATTTGATTTCTCTCAAACATGCTTCTCCTTCTGAAATCCCTACCCCATGAGTGGCATTGCAGTCCACTGAGACATTGGAATATCCTAACCTCATCTCACTCATTCCTCTTTTCAGAAAGTTAGCAAGGCCTATGGATTCTACTTCATCAGCATACTGTGTTCCTTGTGTCCATCCTGGTTATAACCTCAGTAACAGCTTCAACTCAGGCCTCGAAGTAGGCTTCTTTTTGTATCCAGCTTGTCCTCATCTATCTTCTTGCTACAGAGTAAGACTTCTAAGTTTAAAATCCAACTATCTTTACCCAATAGTTATCCTGAATAGTGTGTGAAGTAACAGGGGGATTTCTAACTCTGAGTGTCTTTGCACAAAAGGCTCCTGATTATCTCTCTGGGGTCAATACTCAAGCCTCCTCCTTCATGCTTCTTCAGACGTTCCCCCAGCTTTCAACCCAAACACACCAAATTATTTTCAGAGAAACAAAAGCATTGTGCTGTTTAATGCCATTGTACCTACCAGCACAATTTTGCCTAGAATTTTATTCTGTCCTCTCATGTAGTTATTTAGTCTTAAAAATTCAGCTCAATTATAATATATTCTTTCATTGCCCACAATTTCATTCATATGACCTTTCTCTGCTTTCATAGCACAAATGCATACTTTTATCAATATTGTTTTTTATTTATACATCTTCCCTTCTCACTAGGCTGATGTTTATTTTAACCTTTTGAGAGAGTCATTTACACTTATATCTTTGAGATTCTAATAAATACTTTGGAACTATTTTCTAGAAAAATGTAGAGTCACATAATTTTTTTCTCACAATTTCCAGTGATGTGTAGATATCTATCCAAGTATTCATGAATAAATTCCCAGGGACTCTAGACCTTCTTAAACAGTAAGCTCCTTGAAGATAAAAGCTATATTTTTTCCTTTAATTGACTTTATTTTCCCAGTATTTAACACAATGCTTAGCATAAATTAGTCTTTCATCATTAATAAAAAATGTTTATTCAGTGAGTGAAGGGTAAGACTTCTTTGACATTTGGATATGGCAAAGGGTCTAAGGAAAGAAAGTGATCTTTTAAGACAAATGAAACAGCTTGATGGATTATGGTTTTAACTTCATAGATAATATGTAATTAGTTATCTTTGCAAGTGGTTAAAACAGTAGAGGTAAGATTTAGGGCTCAGTTAATTTTTCCTCATAAAGTTGAAACTATAAACTGGAGGCTTCATAAGCCTAACCATTTACCTGAAAATTATTAAATGGATAAAGTCTAAGAATATCTTATTTTTGGCTGCTCACCTACAACCTGCTTGCTTTCAGTGCCTATAACTGAAAGATAAGTAGACTAGTCCATGTAATTAAATAATAATGGAATTAAGGATATGATCACAATTTAAGCATCACTCATAGTGTGTTGCGTCATCCTAAATCTGATACAAGGAGTGTGTGAGTTTCCGTGTGGTGCACTAATCATCCTCAGTGTTTGGCTGCACTGAAAATTCATTCTTCTCTAAGAGATGAGGACAAGATTAGATTACAATAATTGCTACAATAGGATGTGTCAAAAACTTGACTATATTGGCATAAGAATTCAGTCCAAGAAATACACCCAAACTAGTTTTTCTCCTACCCTTAGAATGTTGTTCTGAAGTTATCTCTGCTCCAGAACAATAAACAATCAAAATGATTCATTCCTGATCTTGAATACACATTAACACCTCCTTTCTTTTGATACTAAACTCTGCATAATGACATATACCTGAAGCACACTGTTTTGATAGTAGTTGACAACCTAGACATTGGAGTCAGTTAAACTGGGGTTCAAACCCCCACTCCACTAATTTTAGCTGTGGTATTTTGGACAACTCATTTTACAGATAAGGAAATTGGGGTTTAGATAGTTTAAAATTTAGGTTTACAAAATGGTACCCTCTAAATTATTATTATTTATAAAATGGCACCTTACATTTTTGTGCGTTTTGCACACTAAATCAGAAAGTAAGTTATGTAGAGAGTTGGATTTGACTTTGCCGGAAGAATTTCTTGTCATGGCATCTAGTCAGAAAGCTGTGAGTGCAATATCATGGCAGCCCAGATTTTAGAATTCCCAGTAATCACATAAAATGATATAAATTGCAAATGCACAGTCCAGTGATCTCTCATTGAAGACCCTTTATAAATATTTACTGAATGAACAGCAGAGTTTAAAAGGAACACATGATAAATATAGTAGTCAAACGTTGAATGTAGATAGCCTTTCCGAGGATATCTTCACATGATTATTTCACAAATATGAAAGATGTGGCACAAAAAGAGCTCCCTGTTGTCATATAAACTATTAGAATTAGATGCGTGAATAAAACGTGAATTATGAGATCTAGTAATTGCCTTGAAGGGAGGTCAAAACTGTTGTGTAACAACCACCACTTGCTAAACTTCATGTCAATTACTTAATACATAGAATATTTTAATTTTTTTTATGTATTGCATAAGGCAAATATACAGTAATTGCTAATAATGAATGGAGAGAGGGATTTTGTTAAAGCAAACATTTGTTAACTCCGAAGCAGGGCGCTAAAGAAGAAGACAGTTATGCCTGGAATGTTTATATTTTAACTGGCTTTGAGCACAACACATGTTATTTCTTTTTGTGTGTGTGTGTGTTTGTCTGATTAATTTCACTAAGCATAATACCCTCAGGACCATCAGTGTTTCTGGAAATGGCAAAATTTCATTCTTTTTTTATGGTTAATATTCCATTATACGTATATATATATATATGTATATATATATATATATATATATATATATATACACACACACACACACACACACTTACACTTATATATATATTTCACATCTTCTGTGTCCATTCATTTGTTGATGAAAACTTGACTATTGTAAATAATGCTGCAATGAACACAGTGAACATTGGGGTGCATATATCTTTTTAAATTTGTGTTTTTGTTTTCTTCAGATATATACCCAGGAGTGGAATTGCTGGGTTACATGGTAGTTCTATTTTTAATTTACTGAGGAACCTCTATACTGTTTTCTGTACTGGCTGTAACTATTTATATTCCCACCAACAGTATACTAGGATTCCCTTTTCTCCACATTCTCACCAACACTTGCTATTTGCTGTCCTGTTTTTTTTTTTTTTACATCTTTATTGGAGTATAAATATTTTACATTGTTGTGTTAGTTTCTGCTGTATAACAAAGTGAATTAGCTATATGTATACATATATCCCCATGTCCCCTCCCTCTTGCGTCTCCCTCCCACACTCCCTATCCCACCCCTCTAGGTGGTCACGAAGCAACGAGCTGACCTCCCTGTGCTATGTGGCTGCTTCCCACTAACTATCTATTTTACATTTGGTAGTGTATATATGTCAGTGCTACTCTCTCACTTCATCCCAGCTTCCCCTCCCTCTCCCCGTGTCCTCAAGTCCATTCTCCACATCTGTGTCTTTATTCCTGTCCTGCCACTAGGTTCATCAGCACTACTTTTTCTTTTTAGATTCCGTATATATGTGTTAGCATATGGTATTTGCTTTTCCATTTCTGACTTACTTCACTCTGTATGACAGACTCTAGGTCCATCCACCTCATTACAAATAACTCAATTTCATTTCTTTTTATGGCTGAGTAATATTCCATTGTATATATGTGCCACATCTTCTTTATCGATTCATCTGTCGACAGACATTTAGGTTGCTTCCATGTGCTGGCTATTGTAAATAGTGCTGAAGTGAATATTGTGCTACATTTCACTTTTAGAATTATGGTTTTCTCAGGGTATATGCCCAGTAGTGGGATTGCTGGGTCACATGGTAGTTCTATTTTTAGTTTTTTAAGGCCCTTCCATAATGTCCTGCATTGTGACTGTATCAATTTATATTCCTACCAACAGTGCAAGAGGGTTCCCTTTTCTCCACACCCTCTCCAGAATTTATTGTTTCTAGATTTTTTTGATGATGGTCATTCTGACTGGTGTGAGGTGATACCTCATTGTGGTTTTGATTGGCATTTCTCTAATGAGTAGTGATGTTGAGCATCCTTTCATGTGTTTGTTGGCAATCTGTATATCTTCATTGGAGAAATGTCTATTTATGTCTTCCACCCATTTTGGATAGGGTTTTTGGTTTTTTTGATATTGAGCTGCATGAGCTGCTTGTATATTTTGGTGATTAATCCTTTGTCAGTTGCTTCATTTGCAAATACTTTCTAAAATTCTGGGGGTTTTCTTTTCATCTGGTTTATGGTTTCCTTTGCTGTGCAAAAGCTTTTAAGTTTCATTCGGTCCCATTTGTTCATTTTTGTTTTTATTTCCATTACTCTAGGAGGTGGATCAAAAAGAACCTTGCTGTGATTTATGTCATAGAGTGTTCTGCCTATATTTTCCTCTAAGAGTTTTATAGTGCCTGGCCTGACATTAAGTCTTGAATCCATTTTGAGTTTATTTTTGTGTATGGTGTTAGGAAGTGTTCTAATTTCATTCTTTTACATGTAGCTGTCCAGTTTTCCCAGCAGCACTTATTGAAGAGGCTGTCTTTTCTCCAATGTATATTTTGGCCTCCCTTGTCAAAGATAAGGTGACCATACATGCGTGGGTTTATCTCTGGGCTTTCTATCTTGTTCCATTGATCTATATTTCTGTTTTTGTGCCATTCATAGTGTCTTGATTACTGTAGCTTTGTAGTATAGTCTGAAGTCAGGGAGCATGATTCCTCCAGCTCCGTTTATCTTTCTCAAGATTGCTCTGGCTATTCAGGGTCTTTTGTGTTTCCATACAAATTAAAAAAATTTCTTGTTCTAGTTCTGTGAAAAATGCCATTGGTAGTTTGATAGGGATTGCTTTGAATCTGTAAATTGCTTTGCATAGCATAGCCATTTTCACAATGGTAATTCTTCCAATCCAAGAACATGGAATATCTCTCCATCTGTTTGTATCTCTTCAATTTCTTTCATCAGTGTCTTATAGTTTTCTGCATACAAGTCTTTTGTCTCCTTAGGTAAGTTCATTCCTAGGTATTTTATTCTGTTTTATGCAATGGTAAATGGGAGTGTTTCTTTAATTTCTCTTTCTGATTTTTGTTGTTAGTGCATAGGAATGCAAGAGATTTCTGTGCATTAATTTTGTATCCTGCTACTTTACTAAAGTCATTGATTATCTCTAGTAGTTTTCTGGTGGCATCTTTAGGATTCTCTATGTATAGTATCATGTCATCTGCAAACAGTGATAGTTTTACTTCTTCTTTTCTGATTTGGATTCCTTTTATTTCTTTTTCTTCTCCGATTACCATGACTAAAAATTCCACAACTATGTTGAATAATAGTAGTGAGTGAGCACCCTTGCCTTTTTTCTGATCTTAGAGGAAATGGTTTCACTTTTTCACCATTGAGAAAGATGTTGGCTGTAGGTTTGTCATACATGGCCTTTATTAAGTTGAGGTAGATTCCCTCTGTGCTCATTTTCTGGGGCGTTTTTATCATAAATGTGTGTTGAATATTGTCAAAAGCTTTATGTGCATCTATTGAGATTATCATATGGATTTTATCCTTCAATTTGTTAATGTGGTGTATCTCGTAAATTGATTTGTATATATTGAAGAATCCTTTCACCTCTGGGATAAACCCCACTTGATCATGGTGTATGATCCTTTTAATGTACTGTAGGATTCTGTTTGCTAGTATTTCATTGCGGATTTTTGCATCTATGTTCATCAGTGATACTGACCTCAGTTTCCTTTTTTTTGTAACATGTTTGTCTGGTTTTGATATAAGGGTGATGATGGCCTCATAAAATGACTTTGGGAATGTTTCTCACTCTGTTATATTTTGGAAGAGTTTGAGAAGTATAGGTGTTAGCTCTTCTCTCAGTGTACAATAGAATTCACCTGTGAAACCATCTGTTCCTGGGCTTTTGTTTATTGGAAGGTTTTTAATCCCAGTTTCAATTTCAGTGCTTGTGATTCATCTGTTCATATTTTCTATTTCTTCCTGTTTCAGTCTTGGAAGGTTGTACTTTTCTAAGAATTTGTGTATTTCTTCCAGTTTGTCCATTTTATTGGCATATAGTTGCTTGTGGTAGTCACTCATAATCCTTTGTATTTCTGCAGTGTCAGTTGTTACTCCCCCTTTTTCATTTCTAATTCTGTTGATTTGAGCCTTCTCCCTTTTTTTGCTGATGAGTCTGGCTAATAGTTTATCAATTTTGTTTATCTTCTCAAAGAACCAGCTTTTAGTTTTATTGATCTTGGTATTGTTTCCTTCATTTCTTTTTCATTTATTTCTGATCTGATCTTTATGATTCCTTTCCTTCTGCTAACTTTGGGGTTTGTTTTGTTCTTCTTTCTCTAATTGCTTTAGGTGTAAAGTTAGATTGTTTATTTGATATTTTTTCTCATTTCTTGAGGTAGGATTGTATTGCTATAAACTTCCCTCTTAGAACTGCTTTGCTGCATCCCATAGATTTTGGGTAATCATGTTTTCAGTGTCATTTATTTCTAGGTATTTTTTGATTTCCTCTTTGATTTCTTCAGTGATCTCTTGGTTGTTTAGTAGCATACTGTTTAGCCTCTATGTGTTTCTATTTTTTACAGCTTTTCTCCTGTAATCGATATCTAGTCTCATAGCATTGTGGTCGGAAAAGACACTTGATATGATTTCAATTTTCTTAAATTTACCAAAGCTTGATTTGTGACCCAAGATATGAACTATCTTGGAGAATGTTCCATGTGAACCTGAGAAGAACACATATTCTATTGCTTTTGGATGGAATGTCTTATAAATATCAATTAGGTCCATCTGGTCTAATATGTCATTTAAAGCTTTTGTTTCCTTATTTATTTTCATTTTGGATGATCTCTCCATTGGTGTAAGTGGGGTGTTAAAGTCCCCTACGATTACTGTGTTACTGTCAATTTCCCCTTTTATGGCTGTTAGCATTTGCCTTACGTATTGAAGTGGTCCTATGTTGGGTGCATAAATATTTACAATTGTTATATCTTCTTCTTGGCTTGATCCCTTGATCATTATGTAGTGGCCTTCTTTGTCTCTTGTAATAGTCTGTATTTTTAAGTCTATTTTGCCTGATATGAGAATTTCTACTGCAGCTTTCTTTTGATTTCCATTTGTGTGGAGTATCTTTTTCCATCCTCTCACTTTCAGTCTGTATGTGCCTCTATGTCTGAAGTGGGTATCTTGTAGACAGCATATACGGTCTTGTTTTTGTATCCATTCAGCCAGTTTGTGTCTTTAGGTTGTAGCATTTAATCCATTTACATTTAAGGTAATTATTGATATGTATGTTCTTATTACCATTTTCTTAATTATTTTGGATTTGTTTTTGTAGGTCTTTTCCTTCTCTTGTGCTCCTGCTTAGAGAAGTTCCTTTAGCATTTGTTGTAAATCTGGTTTGGTGGTGCTGAATTCTCTTAGATTTTGATTGTCTGTAAAGCTTTTGATTTCTCCATCAAATCTGAATGAGATCCTTTCTGGGTAAAGTTATCTTGGTTGTAGGTTTTTCCCTTTCATCACTTTACATATGTCCTGCTACTCTCTTCAGGCTTGCAGAGTTTCTTCTGAAAGAACAGCTGTTAACCTTATGGGGATTCCCTTGTATAGTATATGTTGTTTTTCCCTTGCTGCTTTTAATATTTTTTCTTTGTATTTAATTTTTGATAGTTTGATTGATATATTCATTGGCATGTTTCTCCTTGGATTTATCCTGTATGGGACTGTCTGCACTTCCTGGATTTGATTGACTATTTCCTTTCCCATGTTAGGGAAGTTTTCAACTATAATCTCTTCAAATATTTCTCAGACCCTTTCTTTTTCTCTTCTTCTGGGAGCCCTATAGCTAGAATGTTAGTGCATTTAATGTTGTCCCAAAAGTCTCTGTGACTGTCCCCATTCTTTTTACTTTATTCTGCTCTGTAGCAGTTATTTCCACTATTTTATCTTCCAGGTCACTTATCCATTCTTCTGCTTCATTTTTTTTGTTATTGATTCCTTCTATAGTGTTTTTAAATTCATTTATTGTGTTGTTCATCATTGTTTGCTCTTTAGTTCTCCTAGGTCCTTGTTACAGGTTTCTTGTAATTTCTCCATTCTATTTCTGAGATTTTGTATCATTTTTACTATCATTACTCTGAATTCTTTTTCATGTAGACTGCCTATTTCCTCTTCATTTGTTTGGTCTGGTGGGTTTTTACCTTGCTCCTTCATCTGCTGTGTTTTTCTCTGTCTTCTCATTTTGCTTAACTTACTGTGTTTGGGGTCTCCTTTTCAAAGGTTACAGATTCATAGTTCCTCTTACTTCTGGTGTCTGCCCCCAGTGGGTGATATTGGTTCAGTTGCTTGGGTAGGCTTCCTGGTGGGGGAGTCTAGTACCTGTGTTCTGGGGGGGGGGTTGCATCTTGTCTCTCTGTTGACAAAGCCACATCTGATGGGGTGTTTTGGGGTGTTTTGGTGTCTGTGAACTTAGTATGACTTTAGGCAGCCTCTCTGCTAATGGGTGGGGTTGTGTTCTTGTCTTGCCAGTTGTTTGGCATGGGGAGTCCAGCACTGTAACTTACTGGCTGTTGGGTGGAGCTGGGTCTTATTGTTGAGACAGAGATCCCTGGGAGAGCTCTCACTGATTAATATTACATGGGGCCAGGATGTCTCTGCCTGTCCAACATTCTGTACTTGGCTGTGCCACCACAGAGGCTCAGGCCCAACACATGGCTGGAGCACCAAGACCCTGTCAGCCACATGGCACAGAAGAAAAGAAAAAAAAAATGAACAGAGAGAACCCCAAGACAAATGGTAAAAGCAGAGCTAAACAGACAAAATCACTGAAAGGAACATACTCACACACACTCAGAAAAAAGATGAAAGGAAGAGACAACCAAACCAATAAACAAACCCACAAATGAAAACAAGCACTAAAAACTAAACTATGATAAACATAAAACCAAAAACAAATCAAACACAGAAAGCAAACCCCAAGTCCACAGTTGTCCCCAAAGTCCACAGCCTCAATTTTGGATACACTCCTTGTCTATTCAGGTATTCCACTGATGCAGGGTTTACCAAGCTGATTGTGGGGACTTAGTCCACTGCTCCTGAGGCTGCACGGAGAGATTTCCTTTTCTCTTCTTTGTTCGCACAGCTCCTGGAGTTCAGCTTTGGTTTTGATCCTTCCTCTGCTTGTAGGCTTCCCTCAGGCATCTGTTCCCTGCCCAGACAAGAAGGGGTTAAAGCAGCGACTGATTAGGACTCTCTTGCTCACTCAGGCTGGGGAGAGGGAGGGGTACAGTAGTCATACTTGGGATGTGGGGAGTGCCTGCAGTGACAGAGGCCAGTGTGAAGTTGCAACAGCCTGAGGCACAGCATGTGTTCTCCCAGGGAATTTGGCCCTGGATCATGGGACCCTAGCAGTGGCATGCTGTACAGGCTCCCGGGAGGGTATGGGTAGTGACCTGTACTTGCACACAGGACCCTTGGTGTCAACGGTGGCAGTGGTAGCAGTCCGTTCCTGCCTCCAGTGTCTGAGATGATAGCCGTGGCTTGCACCCATCTCTGGAGCCTGCTTAGGCAGTGCTCTGCCATCTGTGTGCACACAGAGCAGGAAGCCCTTCTCCTTGCATACTCCAAAACAATGGTCTCTTGTCTCTCTGGCAGGTCCAGACATTTTCCCAGACTCCCTCCTGGCTAGCTGTTGCACACTAGCCCACATCAGGCTGTCTTCATGCAGCCAACCCTTCCTCTCCCTGGGGTCTGATCTCCAAAGCCTGAGCCTCAGCTCCTAGCTCCCACCCACACCAGCAGGTGAGCAGACAAGTATCTCAGGCTGGTGAGTGCTGATTGACACTGACCTTCTGTGCAGGAATCTCTGCTTTGCCCTCTACACCCCTGTTGCTGTGCTCTGCTCTGAGGCTCTGAAGCTCCCCCCACATCCTCACCAGTGAGAAGGCTTCCTAGTGTGTGGAAACTTTTCCTCTTTCACAGCTCCCTCCCAGAGGTGCGTGTCCCATTCTGATTCCTTTATCTCTTTTTTTTTTCTTTTTTCTTTTGCCCTAGCCAGGTACCTGGGGATTTCCTTGCCTTTTTGGAAGTCGGAGGTCTTCTGCCAGCATTCAGTAGGTGCTCTGTAGGATTTTCCACATGTAGTTGCATTTTTGACGTATTAGTGGGGAGAAAGGTGATCTCCATGTCTTACTTCTCCACCATATTGAAGGGCCTCTCCTAATTTAGTCAATTCATGTTATTTCTAAATGGAATTCTTGATATTGGAAAAGCTTTTCCCCCCCAACCCCCATAAATTCTGTACTGATTTTGGACAAATTTAGTTTTCCTTGGCAATACTTGTCAACATGTCAACGTCTGCATTAGCAAAATTATTTCCATTTAACTGTCTTGTGTTGTCTAATACATTTTTTCTTGGTCTAATCTAGTGTCCAAGCTTGACCAATCGTATCTATGAGAACTCATCAGTCCATGGATAACTAAAGGGATAGGCCCAGGAGGCTAACTTTTGTAGCATTTGTGCCAGATTTCCCTTTCCATAGTTGATTGAACCACGTCTGGATACCTGACTTAAGAAAGTGATGTGGTCTGGTGCAAAACAATGAGCCATATGATGACCCATAAAATGTATTAACAGCACCAATCAACACAACCTTCTCAATCCCTCTCTTTTTGGATCCTAGGAGAATGATGATCTGGAATACAGAGCAATGGACGTGTCCTGGCAGTTTGTGGTTATGATTAAGGAGGAATCCTTCCCACAAAGAATTAATAATTTCAATAGAGGCTAAAGGGCAGAAAAATACATAATCCATAATTATAAATATTAAGTGTTTTTGGAGGGGATCTTAGGGTGACTGAGACCACTAACTTGTTCCAAATATCTAGTCTCTGTCTTTTCTTTACTAAGAGGTCCCTGGTTGTGTTTAGAGCAGCAATGACCCCAAAAAGTTCATTCGGGTTTTTCCGTGAGATGTTACAGAAAAACCTGAACAAACTTTTTGGCTAACCCAATAAAATGTGACATTTTTCAATCAGTTTTATACAGCTCTGTGATAGCATTTTTGTTATCAGCAGAATTTTGTGAGTAGGACTTTCAGAAGGATTCTGAAAAGGAAGATAAACATCTGGGATTTGTTTCTTCTTTATTTTCTCTTCCAGCTTCTTGTCTAGAATGAAGATATGATGACTGGACCTCCAGTAGCCATCTTGGACCATGAGGTCATTGTGAAAACAAAAGGACTAGTAAAGCAGATCAATAGAAGGAACATGTGCCCCTGATGACCACTGAGATACCCTAACAGCCCTGGGCTGCCTACTTTGGGACTTCCTCTACATGAGAGAAAAATAACTTTTATCTTACTTAAGCAATTATTATTTTAGGTGTTCCACTATATGCAGTTGAATTTTTTTTTTTTTTTCTTTTTGCGGTATGTGGGCCTCTCACTGTTGTGGCCTCTCCCGTTGCGGAGCACAGGCTCCGGATGCGCAGGCCCAGCAGCCATGGCTCACGGGCCCAGCCGCTCCGCGGCATATGGGATCCTCCCAGACAGGGGCATGAACCCGTATCCCCTGCATCGGCAGGCAGACTCTTAACCACTTGCGCCACCAGGGAGGCCCTATGAAGTTGAATTTAATCTCATCTGAACAGCCTGAGGGTGTTAATAGTATAGGTGCTGGGCACCTCTGACACTTCCATGCTCCTGCTTCTTCCTGCTGCACACTGCTTCTTATAACTGGAATCCTCTGGTTGCGATGCTATATGACAGTTTCTACTCCAGTTTATAAAACACTGGAGAACACACAGACTTATTTTCATTGACCTCCAACAGAGTTTTAGTAAAGCAGCAGTTCTCTTCCAGCAAGCTCCTTATACAAGCAGACATCTGTTGGACCACCCTATCCGTTATTAGAAAAATCTGTATCCTCACCAATGACAACAGGCTAGGATTAATCTGTGATTTCTGATTCACAAACATTATTTTATTAGTTGATGCTTCCTACCTTGAAATGTATATACCAGTTACAAGTGTCAGGACAAGTGAAACATTTAAGGAAAGGGTGTGTTTGCTTTCATCTCACTTCCTGCTTCCTATTCACCAAGAAATGCAGGTAAGAGAAGCTAAAAGTATTCCTGGCTCTGGATCAGTTAACAAGTACAGCATTCAATTCATCACAGTGTAAACACACGACACTGGCGGGAGGAGGTAAGCATCAGGTTGGTAGTAAAGCCTGTTCCTGCCCAAGAATGAATGGCACCAGCCTGGCTAGCTCCTCTGGGCAATGGACAAACAAGCAGAAGATAAGAAAAAGCTAGGGAACTTGAGTGCAAGGACAGCAAGAAGTCTCTACTCACAGCAACATCATGCTGACCATTCTCTGGAGCCAGGTTTTTTTCTTCCTTAGGATAATTTACCATGACCTTGCAGTTGGACCCCTTACTGCTCACAAGGGACACATCAATCAGAACAAATTTTAGGCCCATCCACTTTGTTCATCTATTAGACAAACCCGGAAAACTTTTACACTGTGTAAATTAACTCAGCAGTCTACGTGATTTTAAATTTATTTCTTATGTATCCTGAATATTGGCACACATCCATCTTTTTTTTTTTTTTTTTTTTTACAGAATGAGGAACTTATAGCCACTACATATTAGTTTGTTAGGGGAAGGAGCTAGGTATGCAAATCCAAAGGTTTCTCCTCCACCTTCCCATAATATTTTTATAGATCTAAGTGACTTGTCCATGGTCAAAAAAACTAGTACTAATGAACCTTAGATCAAACCCAGATCTCTCTGATTCCATGGTGGAATTTCATATATGAGTCTAATGGATGGATTGGGTAGCTTCATTCCATTTCGTACTGCTGGGAAGAGCTTCCCTCTGAAGATTAAAATGAACATCTCCCCATCTAGCTCCCAGAAAAAAAGATGAATCAACAACCTCTTAAGTATCACTTCAATCCTCTAGTTGTCTCCTTGGTCCAGCTGCTGTCACAGTGACCAGCTCTTAAGACAACCTCCAAACACCTCATCTCACGCTGGTGCAGGTGTAATGTACCTCTCACTTCCTCCCTGGGGTAGGATGCAGTGGGACCACACATGATTTTCACACATGCATAACAGAGAAAAACAAGGGTGTCAATGCTCTGTAGAACACACCTTTAACCAATGGAAAAATATCATAGGTAATTCTCTGTCCTTCATTCCCACAGATGTACTATTCTGAAATGCAGTTTATATAGCTTCTTAACAATTGCCTTTTGGGATCAACATTCTCATCTTCGTTACTCCTTCCCTGCTTCCCTGTAGTGTAAGGGGAGGAACATTACTGATGAGATTAAAGTATTTCCAAACATGTCATTAAGAAGTCACTATCATAAAGTATATTTAGCATAAATTATGCTATAGCACGTCATGAAGGCCATTAAATTTGAAAAAGCATGGTATTTTAATGAAGAATTGATGAGCAGGTATCCAGCATAAAAAAGAGTAAAAATGCAGACTATTATTGCTAGAACTGTCCTTATAAATGGTTTTGTTCAACCCTGCATTTTAGATACAAGGACACTATGGCCAGAGAAGTTGTGACTTCTCTCAAGTCACACAGTCAGTTGATGGCAAAGCTTAGTTGGCATTCAGGCCCCGCCCAAGTCCAAAGTCCAAGTCCAAGTCCAAAGCCCACTGTGTTTTGTACATTACATCACAATACTTATCCTGACCAGTGACATCAACACGCTGTCCACTGGACAGTTTTGGCACACAGAACAAAGAGTGAATTATCAGACCACCACAGATTGATGAAAAATATCCACTAAGGGCTCCAACTTGGCATTTTCTATTCTCCCAAGTCTTTCTGGTTATTAATCAGTTTACACAGGGCTTTCATTTCAGAAAGAGGTAGCCATGATTGCTGTGCATACATATTCAATCTACCTAATAGCTACATACCTAAATGTAAATTATTTTTAATCAATTCCCCAGAGTGCAATATCTCTAAGTAAATGAATAAATATAATTCTGTTTCTTGAATTGGAGAGTAAGAGGACAGGACTTCAGTGCTTGTAAACAACAGTAACATTTGAGTGTCTGCCCAAAACAGAAGCCAGACTCCAATCCATATGGCTTTCTCCTCCTCTTTGGTTTCTATCAATGAATAAAAAGTTTACTCCAAAATTCATGTTAGTTTAATTCAACAAACATCTGTTGAGGATCCACTATATGCAAGGAGCTGAGCTCATGGAAACTCAGTCATATCTTTGAGAATCTGCTCAAGTTCTTTCTCTTCCACAAAAATCTTCCCCAGATCTTGTAGCTCTCTCTCGCTGAGTGGCAACAGCACTTAAACCACATATAATAATGGAAAAATCTGTGGTACAATCAGTATTACTCTTTCATTCTTTCAAGTAAAGACTTTAAACTCTGCAAGGCGGGAACTGTATAGGCATATATTTTGTTATATGCTGTAATCTCTAGTGTCTATGCATTACACATTTTGTGTAAGAATTTATTAATACTTATTGAATTAATTGTTGAATCAGTTAGTCTTGCTCCTCCCCCATATGGTAACCAACTTGTCCCAATTTACTGATGACTTTCTTGCTTTTTCACCAAAAGTCTTGTATCCCAGGATACTCCTAAATCTCAGGTAAATGGGGAAGGTTGGTTACCCTATTATAAGTGTTCACAAGCTGGTTAACTTGTGAAAAACATGTCTTTTAAAATCACATACGCTGAGAATCTGCTGGGAATGTAACAAATAATAAATATGTATTTATTATGAGTTTTCTCCCTAGACGCTATTCTAACTAGAACTCTTTCAAAAGAGACTGTTTTCTCAGACTATTCCCAAAAATCTACTAACACTACCCTCATATGACTAGAATTATCTTGAGGAAACTTTTCTCTGGCAAGAAATAAATTCCTCTGTAATTAAAATCTGATTCACAGAGATGCTCAAGTGACCAAGGATCAGGGCAATTCAGAGGCAAGAGGAGAGCATAACAACCCAGCAATTCCCTATGAAGAGCCGAGAAAGTCTCAAACATCAAAGTGAGAAGAGGCAATTCCCCTTAGTTATTAGTGACTGTATCTTGTAATCCTTTTGATGCAGCAGAACTGGCAGTCCCACTTTTTTGGTCCCACATCCTGAAAGTGTGGTAATAAAAATTGTAGAAGACACTCTTCATTAGCTCAAGATTTTCTGTTAACTTGTTTGATTCAATTTCCCTTTTATCTTAGATCTCAAATAAGTAATGCAATACATACATTCTAATTATATTAAAAATAAGAAAGTATATAAAGTAAACAATTTCAAGTACAGTATCCACTCCACAGCCACCCTGCCCAAATCTTTTCCTCCCCAGAGGGAACTGCTGTAAACGATTTAGTGTGTATTGTTCTTGGATTTTTCTTGAGAAATTCATTCATATATTACATATAAGTATATAATTTCTTCAGAAATAGAATCAACCTATTTCACATATATCTCTCAGAGAACTTTCCATTATTAATATAGATTTACCTCATTATGTTTCTTTCTTGTCCCAATACATCTATTAAACATTTATCTTTATATCAACATATGATTCCTAATCTTTTTAAAGAAAGATAAATGGAGGTGTACAATTTAAGTTACAGGATTTGATGAAACATAAAGGAGTTTTAAACTGTAAAGTACCGTATACTTACAATGGATTATTATATAGTTTCTGAGTTCACACTTCAGGAAAGATAGTACTGTGTATATAATTCTTAAGTTTACCTTTAATTTACAAACAGTACAATTCACTTAAAAATTTTTTTTTTTTACAATTCACTTTTTTTTGGTGTACGGATTTCTGTAAGTTTTGAGAAATGTATGGAGTCATAGATGTACCACAATCAGGACACAAAACAATTCCCTCATCGCAAAAATCTCCTCATGTTGCCCACTTTGCAGTCAACTTTACCCCTACTACACCCCTGAGAACTACCTTCTGTTCTCTGTCTCTACTGTTTAGTCTTTTCCAGAATGTCATATACATGGCATCATAAAATATGTAAACTTTGAGACTGGGTTCCTTCACTTAGCTGCATTTAAAATCATCTGTTTTGTTGCCTGAATCAGGAACTCTTTGTTTCCTATTGCTGAGCATCCACTGTATGGACAAAACCACAATTTGTTTATCAATTCACCTGTGGAAGGACAGTTACAGTGTTTCTAGTTTTTGATGATACTGCTATAGCATTTGTGCGTAGGTTTTTGTGTGAACCTAAGTTTTCATTTCTCTAGGAGTCTGCTTGCTAGATCATATAATGATGTATGATAAACTTAAATTACCAAACATTTTTTAGAATATCTATAGCATTTTGCATTCCTACCAGAATGTATGAGCATTCTAGTTGCTATGCGTCTTTGCTACTTCTTATATATACAGTGTTTTTTATTTCAGCCATTCCTATAGGTGTATAGTAGTATTTGATTGTTATTTAATTTGCATTTTACTAATGGCCAATGATTTTGAACATCTTTTTATGGGCTTATTTGACCTCTGTATATGCTTTTTGGTGAAGCATCTGTTCAAATCTTTTGACATTTCTTTAAAAAAATAAGTTTTCTTCTTATTGTTGAGTTTTATTGTTTATTTTTTACTGAAGTATAGTTGATGAACAATATTACATTATTTTCAGATGTACAACACAGTGATCCAACAATCAAATACATTACAAAATGATCACCCTTTTGTAACATACAGGTCCAGTAACCATTTGCCATCATATAAAATTATTACAGTATTATTCCTTATATCAATATTATATCTGTAACTTATATATATTAAATCTGGAATCTTCTATCTGTTAATCCCTTTACCTATTTAACACAACCTCCCTCAGGCTTCTCTCTCTGGCAACAAATTTGCTCTCTGCATCTAAAGTCTATTTCTGTTGTGTTGGTTCTTTTTTTTTTTTTTTTTAGATTCCAAATATAAGTAAAATCATACAGTATTTGTCTTTCTCTGTCTGACTAATTTCACTTAGCTTAATACCCTCTAGGCCCATCTATGTTGCTATGTTGTCACAAATGACAAAATTTCACTCCTTTTTATGACAAATTGATATTCTAGTGTGTGTGTGTGTGTGTGTGTGTGTGTGTGTGTGTGTGTGTATATATATCACTTCTTTATCCATTCATTAATCTGTTGATAGACAAATAGATTGCTTCCATATCTTGGCTATTATAAATAATGTGGCTGTGAACATAGAGGTGCATATGTATTTTTTAATTAGTGTTTTTGTATTCTTTGAGTACATGCCCAGAATTGCTGGATCATATGGTAATTCCATTTTAAATTTTTTGAAGAACATTCATATTGTTTTCATAGAAGTTATACCAATTGAAATTTCCAACAGTGCACAAGGGTTCCCTTTTCTCAACATCCTCTACAATATTTTTATTTGTTGTCTTTTTGATGATAGCCATTCTGACAGGTGTGAGGTGGTATCTCACTGTGGTTTTGATTTGCATGTCCCTGATGATTAGTGATGTTGAGCATATTTTCATGTGTCTGTTGGCCATCTGTATTTCTTCTTTAGAGAAATGTCTATTCAGGTCCTCTGCTCATTTTTTAACTGGATTTTCTTTTTTTATATATATATTGAGTTGTGTGATTTCTTTAGAAAATTTGGATATTTACCCTTATCAAATATATTGTTTGCAAATATTTTCACCCATATGGTAGGTTGCCTTTTAATTTTGTTAATGATTTCCTTCCCTGTGCAAAAGTTTTTTAGTTTGAGGTAGTCCCATTTGTTTATTTATGCTTTTGTTTCCCTTGCCTGAGGAGACAGATCCAAAAAATATTGCTAAGACCAATGTCAAAGAGCATACTTACTGCTTATGTTTTCTTGTAGGAGTTTTATGGGTTCAGGTCTTACATTTAAGTCTTTAATCTATTTTGAGTTTATTTTTGTATATGGTGTAAGAATGTATTTCAGATTAATTATTTTTTATGTAGCTGTCCAATTTTCACCATTTGTTGAAGAGGTTGTCTGTTCCCCATTGCATATTCTTGCCCCCTTTTTGTAGATTAATTGACCATCTAAGTGTGGGTATATTCTGGGCTCTCGTTTCAGTTCCACTGATCTGTGTGTCTGTTTTTGTGCCAGTACCATACTGTTTTGGTTACTGTAGCTTTGTAGTATAGTTTGAAACCAGGGAGTGTGATATCTCCAGCTTTGTTCTTCTTCTCAAGATTCTTTTGCTTATTTGGGAACATTTGTGTTTCCATACAAAATTTTGTGTAATTTTTTCTAGTTCTGTGGAAAATGCCCTCGGTATTTGATAAGGATTGCATTGAATCTGCAGATTGCCTTGGGTAGTATGGTCATTTTAACAATATTAATTCTTCCAGCCCATGAACACAGTATATTTTTCCATTTGTTTGTGTCATCTTCAATTTTTTCATCAATGACATAGTCTTCAAAGTAAAGGTCTTTCACCTCTTGGCTAGATTTATTCCTAGATAGTTTATTTTTTTATTGCAGTTGTAAATGGAATTGTTTTCTGAATTTCTCTTTCTGATACTTCATTTTTAGTGTATGGAAATTCAACAGATTTCTGTAGATTTATTTTGTATACTGTAACTACTGAATTCATTTATTATTATTTATAACATTATTTCTGATTGTTTTTTGGTGTAGTCTATAGTGTTTTCTATGTCTAGTGTCATATCATCTGAAACAGTGACAGTTTTACTTCTTCCTTTCCAATTTGTATGACTTTTATTTTGTTTTCTTGTCTGATTGCTATGGATATGTTGTAAAAAAAAAGTGGTGAGAGTGTGCATCCTTGTCTTGTTCTTGATATTAGGAGAAATACTTTCAGCCTTTCATTGTAGAATGATGTTGACTATGGGCTTGTCATATAAGCCTTTATTATGTTAGGTATGTTCCCTCTATAAGCACTTTGTGGAGGTTTTTTTTTATCATAAATGTGTCTTGAATTTTGTCTAAATCTTGTTCTATATCTATTGAGATGATCATATGATTTTTATTCTTCAGTTTGTTAATTACTGCATAACATAGATCGATGAGCAGTTATTGAACCATCCCTGGAATAAATTTTTTCATTTATTCATCCCTGGAATAAATTCCATTTTATCATGGTGTATGATCCTTTTAATGTATTGTTGACATGGTTTTCTAATATTTTGTTGAGTATTGGCCTGTAATTTTCTTTATTTGTGATGTCCTATCTGATTTTGGTATCAGGGTGATTCAGGCATTATAGAATGAGTTTGGAAGCATTCCTTACACTTGGAGGGTTTTTTTTTTTTTGACTATTTGAGAAGAATATGTGTTAAACCTTCAGTAAATATTTGGTAAAATTCACCTGTGAAGCCATCTGATTCTGGACTTTTATTTGTTGAGAGTTTTTTGATACTAATTCAGTTTTATTACTTGAAACTTGTCTGTTCATATTTTCTATTGCTTCCTGATTCAGTCTTGGGAGATTTTATGTTTCTAGCAATTTATCCATTTCTTCTAGGCTGTGCATTTATTGGTGTATAATTATTTGTAGTAATCTCTTATGACCCTTTGTATTTCTGTTGTGTCAGTTTAACTTCCCCACTTTCATTTCTGATTTTATTTATCTGGGTCCCTTCTCATAACTTTTTTCTTTTTTTAATGATTCTGGCTAAAGGTTTATTGATTCTATTTATCTTTTCAAAGAACCAGCTCTTAGTTCTATTGATCTTTTCTATTTTCTTTTTGGAATCTCTGTTTCATTTATTTTCAATATAATCTTTATTATTTCTTTCCTCCCACTACATTTGGGCTTTGTTTGTTTTTTTTTTTTTTTTTTTCTAATTCCTTTAGGTAAAAGATTACCTCTTTTTTGAGATTTTTGTTTGTTTGTTTCCCAAGGTTGGCCTGTATTTCTATAAACTTCCCTCTTAGTCCATTTACACTTAAAATAATTATATATAGGTATGTACTTATTGCCATTTAGTTAATTGTTTTCTGGTTATTTTGTAGTTACTTTTTGTTCTTTTCTTCTTCTATTGCTCTCTTCCCTTGTGATTTAATGACTAGTATTATGTTTGTATTTCTTCCTTTTTACTTTTTGTGTACCTATTACTATTTTGTTTTGTTTTGTGGATATCATGAGGTTCATATATAACCAACTATGTATATAAGAGCCTATTTTTAGGTGGTGGTTGCTTAACACTGAGCACATTCTAAAAGCACTATATTTTTATCCCACCCTCTTTATATTTTATGTTTGTGACATTATCTTTTACATTTTTCATTTTGTATATCCCTTAGCTAATTATTAAAAATATATATGATTTTACTTGTTTTGTTTTTAACCTTCATTCTAACTAGTTGATCCATGTACTGTATTTTTGCCTTTGCTGGAGATATTTTTTTCTTTCATACTTTTTATACTTCTAATTATGGTGTTTTCTTTTCTGTTTAAAAAAGTCAAGGGGAACTAAGATCCCACATGCCACAAGGTATAGCCAAAAAATATATATATCAACAAAAAAAATAAAGAAGTCAAACATTCCTTGTAAGGTAGATTTAGTGATGATAAACTCCTTTAGCTTTTGCTTATCTGGGGAACTCTTCATCTCCACTTCAATTCTAAATGATAGACTGGCTGGATAGAATATTCTTGGTTGTAAGAATTTTCCCTTCAGTACTTTGAATAGGTTGTGCCACTCCCTTCTGGTTTGTAAAGTTTCAGCTTAAAAGTCAACTGAGGGGCTTCCCTGGTGGCGCAGTGGTTGAGAGTCCGCCTGCCGATGCAGGGGACACGGGTTCGTGCCCCGATCCCGGAGGATCCCACATGCCGCGGAGCGGCTGGGCCCGCGAGCCATGGCCGCGGAGCCTGTGTGTCCGGAGCCTGTGCTCCGCAACGGGAGAGGCCACAGCAGTGAGAGGCCCGCGTACAACAACAACAACAACAAAAAATAAATAAATAAATAAAAAAGTCAACTGATAATCTTATGGGTGCTCTCCTATATGGAGGCAACCTAAGTGCCCATCAATAGATGAAGGGATAAAGAATATGTGGTATGTAATATTTTCCACGTTTTTTGTGATGAAAAAATAAATTCATGTAAAATAATTATTACTAACTTCACTACATATTCTGACATCATGTAGTTCCATATCTATATTTACTAAAAAATTAATTACCATCAACAAAAAAGAATATGTGAGATATATATATATATATATATATATATATATATATATATATATATATATATATATATATATGAAGGATGGATATAGAAAGCCCTATGTCAGACAGAGAAAGACAAATACCATATAATCTCACTTACATGTGGAATCTAAAAAACAAAACAAATGAACAAACATAATGAGACAGAAACAGACTCTTAAATACAAATGGGTGGTTGCCAGAAGGGTGGGGACTGGGGGGAGGAGATAAATAGGTTAAGGAAATTAACAAGTTCAAACACTGAGATAAAAAATAAGGCATAGGGATGTAATATACAGCATAAGGGATAAGTTCAATAACATTTTAATAACATTGTATGATGACAGATGGTAACTAGACATATCATATTGATCATTTTGTAATGTATAATAATATTGAATTACAATGTTGTACACTTGAAACTAATGTAACATTGTAAGGAATTACACTGCAATAAACATTTTTTTAAAATAAATTAAAATTTAAAAAATAGTCAATGAATCTTCTTCACATATGTCCTGGGTGCATTTCAGACTGCTGCCTCTGTGCCTGGACTCAGAGCATGTGAGGTTGTGCCCATGTCCTTTTAGAGAGGAGTATGGATTTCCTATAGCCCTCTAGTTCTCCTGGACTTAAGCCTTACTGGTTTTTAAAGCCAGATGTTATGGGGCCTTTTCTTTGCATTGTAGGTCTCATGGGCTGTGAAGCTCAATGTGGGGTTTGGAGCCCTTGGTCTTCACAGGGAACCTCCAAGCGATTTCCCTCAGGTTCGGGTCACAGCATTGCAAGGTAAGGGGTGGGTCCCCGTTAGCCTGCATCTCTTCCCCTCCTACCCATCTCAGTATTGTTTTTTTTTCCTTCAGTTGTGTAAGTTGTGTAAAATATTTTCTGCTAGTCTGCAGGGTATTCTCAGGAGATAGTTTGTCTACATGTAATTGTAGTTTTGGTGGGTCTGTGGGAGGAGGTGAGCCCTGGATCTTCCACTCTGCCATCTTGTCCCACCCCATTGTTACTTCATTATTTTAATAGCTTCCTGATGTATCATCATATGAATGTAATAATTTTAACGATTTTCTCATTGGTGCACATTTAGTTTGCTTTTAATTTTTTCTTATTGCAGCTCTATTTACAATAGCCAGGACATGGAAGCAACCTAAGTGTCCATTGACAGATGAATGGATAAAGAAGATGTGGCACATATATACAATGGAATATTACTCAGCCATAAAAGAAACAAAATTGAGTTATTTGTAGTGAGGTGGATGGACCTAGAGTCTGTCATACAGAGTGAAGTAAGTCAGAAAGAGAAAAACAAATACCATATGCTAACACATATATATGGAATCTAAAAATTTAAAAAAAAATTGGTTATGAAAAACCTAGGGCCAGGGCAGGAATAAAGACACAGATGTAGAGAATGGAGTTGAGGACACGGGGAGGGGGAAGGGTAAGCTGGGACGAACTAAGAGAGGGGTATGGACTTATATATACTACCAAATGTAAAATAGATAGCTAGTGGGAAGCAGCTGTATAGTACAGGGAGATCAGCTTGATGTGTTGTGTCCACATAGAGAGGTGGGTTAGGGAGGGTGGGAGGGAGATGTAAGACAGAGGGGATATGGGAATATATGTATGTGTATAGCTGATTCACTTTGTTATAAAGCAGAAACTAACACACCATTGTAAAGTAATTATACTACAATAAAGATGTTAAAAAATGCATGTGGATTTTAAATTTGATATATTCAATTTAAAATTGGTGTCTTTTTTTTGGAGGGCAATTTGGTAGTATCTGGGAGCACTAGTTCACCATATCCTTACCAACCCTAGATATTAATCTTAAAAAAAAATTGCCACTATGAAGCAAAAATATATCACACTGTAATTTTAATATTATTTTCCTTGATTATGTTAGATAAGTTTTAAAAATCAAATCAACAACCCGTTTTGGAGTATATACAATATGCAATACCTCTTCTAAGTGTTCTTATTAGGCTAACTTATTAGATGGGTATATACTGGTAAATAAGACAGACAGGGTCTTCATTCTCATGGAGATTATATTCTACTCCAGGGAAAAATGCAATACACAAATAGAGAAGCACACGTGTCAGGTGTTATAAATCCTGAGTCAAAATAAGTAGGGAATGGAAGATAGAGAATCATGTGAGGGCGTGATGTTTTATATAGGGTGGGTAGGGAAGGTATCTCTGACTAGAAGACATTAAACCAGAGACCTGAAGAAAGTGAGAGGATGAGTCATGTGAATATCTGCAGGCAATGGGGTTTTAAGAAGAAGAAACAGAACGTGAAAAACAAACATGAAAACGGCAAAAATGGCTTGACATGTTCGGTTTCTTGGCCATTTGTTATTTCTTCTGTGAGTTACTTGTTCATACACTTTCTCTATGTTCCCATGGGGTTATTTTTTTCTTATTAATAAACAGGAACTCAGTATATTATGGCTAGTTATCCTTCAATCTTTTATTTATGTTGCAAATATTTTCTCCCAGTTTGTTTTTTTACAAGAATTCCATACTTGGTGCTTCTTTTATTGTTCTTTGTGAACAGGAGTTTTAAAGTTTTGTGTCTTGTGGAAGAAGGTTTTCATGAACAAGTCACTTTTATTTTTCCTGTGAAAATAGAGGTCATAATCATTCCAGATAAATTACCCTCAACTGCCTTATTTCTGACTGATCTCCTGACCCTTCTGGTATTCCTTCAGGAACTCTTTGACTTATTACAGCCATATCGTAGGGAAGTTGCAGGACTCAGGAATCACCACTAGAAGCTGTCAGCCTTTCCAAGAAATGGGTCTGCTCAATGAACCCCACAACTATACACTGGATACAAGCTATTTTCCCTTCAGACAATGAAGAAATGAGATTTGGATTAATTTAATGGGGTTCAGAGATAACCT
This sequence comes from Mesoplodon densirostris, assembly GCF_025265405.1. NCBI lineage: Eukaryota > Metazoa > Chordata > Mammalia > Artiodactyla > Ziphiidae > Mesoplodon > Mesoplodon densirostris. Next base: position 94,469,263 of record NC_082667.1, on the reverse strand, counting down.
CAGAGTGGATGTATTTATAGAGTATCCTCTGGGTGGTTTTGGAAATGGCTTAGTGAGTGGATTAGTCATAAATTCCTCCCTTCCCACATATTCCTAAGATTCCAGGAAGCTATATGACAAGGAAATGCAGAAAACAATGAGGAACTGATCCCTCAAGGCTTTGGAGGACAGATAGTTCAGAAGCTTGCATGGATTAAAAACTCCTTAGGTGTATTTTAGATATGGCATACAGCAGCTTTGCAATAAGCCCTTAGGGCATGGTTCTCAGATCTGACAGGGCATCAGAATCACCTGTAAGGCTTTCTGAAAATGCAAACCTTAAACCAAGAAATTGTAATTCACTAAGTATGGGGTGAGCCTTGGAAACTACTTTCAAAGCCAAATGGGTGATTCTGGTGCCCATCCATGCTTGGGTAGCCTGATTGCAAACATCAAGTTCATATCATGCCAATGGTCTATACATATCCACCATATCTGTTCTATTTCCAAAACAAGTTCAGATCACTTGAATATTATGGGCTAATTAATCATCTTTGTAAGAATGTTGAGTGGTAAATATTTTATAAAATTGAGTGTACATGCTTTTAGTCATTCAGCTTTATGAAATGAAACACTAAGATTTGCCCCTCAAATAATTAAGGGCATCTTGTGATAACACACCTCTCATTTGTAAGTTTTTCTTGTTTGTTCTTGAATATGGAGTATTTTAACTTGCTTTTGTTCTGTTTCTTCTCACTAGTTTGTTATTTTCTCAGAAGTGGGAATCACTTCAAAATTTTTTTTTCCATCATAACATCAAAAAGGGTCAAGAACAATATTGAAAGGTGGTTTATAAACATATCCATATCTGACCACATGCTCCAGAAATCAGGAAACTGAATAAATCACTATTAATTTTAAGAGTTAGTTGTCTAAACAGCATAATTAGGTTCTCTATGTACTATCCATAAAGAAAGATGTCTTATTAATTAACAATCATCATAAAAAGTAAGCAACTCTAAGGCCAAACAGAAGAACTTCCCTATCTTGAGTAAAGTTCTAAACCATAAAGACGGTAACAACTGGCGTGGTTAGAAAATCAAACACATATGGAAATTCATATACAAAAGACAAAATAAAAAATTCAAAATACAAAAATAAGGTGATTTATTTCTGAAAAAATAAAGTTTGAGGGAGTGAGGGAGATTTGGGAGACATGTAGAGGACACAGTTCCAGGCAGCTTTTGCTATTTTTATAGCCCTACAAAATCATTGTAGGAGTATGTCATTCTAACCCCAATCATAAGACAGAAAAATACTCTCCCTTGCCCTAACATCCAGACAGCTGCAAAACTAAGTTTATGATTCTCTCAGGAATCCATGATTCACTTTGGAAGAATCAGAGGCCAACACAAACTGTCAAGTCTTCTGCTTCTGACTGGGACAGAACAGCCCACAATTTTAGACCTCCATCTGAGAAACTCTGTTTTACTCAGTTCATCCCAAGTCTAGCTGGATGCTTTTCTATGTTCCCCATCACCCAGCTTTTTACTTACCTCTCCAGTCTTAGTTTCTCTCCATGTTCCACCCCTCACACTCTGTATTCCAGCAAGGATGACAAAAACATCACAACATAAGCATCCTTGTTTTCTTCTCCTCTCTACTTTCTAAGAAGTCTATTTGTACTATTGAGCTTTTGCATTATTTATCTCTGAACACCATTGTGTGGTCAAGATAATGGAGACAAAGGAAGACAAAGGAAGAAGCTAGGAAGGGCTAAAATTATATATATATTATATATGTTATATATTATATATTGTATATATATATAACAAAACAAAAAAATTATGCTTCCAACATTATACCTGTGCCAATGACTGGGTATGACAGGTACAAAAAAAAAACACCTCTTTTTCAAGGAGGGGAGGTAACTCTGTGTGGTTTATGCTATGTAGCCCTCGCCCCAAGTAGATCAGGTCAAGGCTAGATCTTATCTGAAACCACATCCTTGTTCAGATCTCTCGCTTTTGTTTTCCTGCTTTCTTTTATTGGTTCTTCTTGAAAAACCCTCCCTGAATGAATCACATGCACCCCAATCCCTGCCTCAGGTTCTGCTTTTAAGGGGCCTGAACAATGTCTAAAAAGGACTTTTAGGAATTTTGCTATATGTTGTCTGACTTACCATAATTCCAAGCTTCTTGATACTAGCATTCTGTTTCTTTTGAATATATCTCTACATTGAGATGGACTTGAAGAAAAAAGCAAGAAAGCCAAATTATTCATATTATAATGAACTTCTCTGATTTCCATCAAACGTACCTTCAGATCTTCAGATCTTCTTCAGACCTTCTTACATGCTCTTCCTTTGGTTTAGGACAATTTTCACCTTTTTTTTTTTTTTTTGTCTAGAAAACTCTAATTTATCCTCAGTTGAGGTTCCTCCAGTAACTCTCTCAGACCTCTCCCTACCCTGCCCTTCTAAATCTATGTTATGTGTCACTCTCTCTCATGTATTCCTGTAACACTCTGAACATCTTCCAGTCATGATATATTATAAACTCAAGAAAGATATGGAATGAGTCTATCTTGGTCATTTCTGAATCCCCAGAATCTAGCATAATACATGACACACAATAAGGATGCCATTTTAAATAAAAATGAATGAATATACAAATGCTAACAAAATGGAAGATATGTTGGGTGGTCTTGTTTATTATATGGTCCTTAGCACAGGCTTGAACATGATGTAGGCTTGGGGTAATTTTTCTCACCAGATGGACAATTGCAATCTACCCCTTATCTAGCCTCCTCCAAGTCATTTTCCACCACCTTTCCAAAATAGTGCTGTGAATGGAGGTGGTGGGTTCTCAATACTGCATTTGGAAAGAACTTGAATTAACATCACCAGACAACAAGTTGCTTAATGGAATGGACTATATCTCATTTACCTTTTATTCCAAAATGCTAGCAAAGAGCTTAGCAAGCAGACAATTTTCAGGAAATATGGAATAGGAAAATGAGTTTAGTTTCCTGAAGCACTAGACCTAGTGTCATGTAAATTGTTTAAAAATAGAATTCTGAATCTGCCTTTCCTACCTACCTTTTTTATTGTTAATTAATACTGTGTTTACCTTCCTCTAGAATCAACTTACTCCTCTTCCATTGCGAGTCGCCTCACCATGCCTCCATATATGCTGTTCTCATTATCTAGAACACCTTCCCTATCTCCTCTGTGCATCCAAATCCCAGAGAATCCAATGAAGTCCTCAGTTGATTCATGAGGCTTCCTTTCCCAGACTCTTCTAGCTCTTGTTGATCTTCTTCATTGGATTTCATAAATCTAAAAACCACAGAAATATTGTCAACTCCTCTAGGGCAAGAGTTGTGTCTTAGATACTGGGAATACAGAGATAAATAACACAGCGCCCAAAACATAATCAGCATTCAATTTTTTTTATTTTTTTATTTTTAAATAAGTCAGTATAGTGGAGTGAGGGTGAGATAAAATTTATTTCATCATTTTCTGTAGTCCAGAGCTAAATTTAAGATTAGAGAAAAGCAGTTTGGGCCCAGGGACATTCACTGGCTGTTAACATACGGAAATTTACAAATATACCCAATGCAGTGGGAAAGTTAGTGTATTCTTAACACAAAAAACAGGGTTATTTTATCCCAAGAAGGGGTGTCAACATTATACTAATTTTAAAAATTTGAGTGCCTCATATAGAATTGATGGAATTTCAGAGGGAGAGTAATTTGTACTGTGGCAAAGTGTGTTTGATTTTAGATATTGAAGGAAAAGTACAGTCGTAGTCCTGAGTTGAAGCCATCACACTATTTTATGCCCCTCTCTACTAGCTATAAGACTCCCTATTCCTCCTCAAAATAACAAGCACTGAAACAAAAACCCACGCTTCTCCTCAAAAGCATTTGCATTCTGCAGTTAGACAACCCATGACATTTTCAGAATCCCATAGAGAAAGGAAGTAGCACATAGTGTGAAAAAGAATGGTGCTTTCTGGGAATAATGGGTGAGGATAGGAAAACTGACACGAGGAGGTTAAATTAATAAATGCTGCACATGAAGGAGAGTTTCTGGAGATGAAGACATGTCCATGTGGAACACGTTTGGAGTTCTGTGTCCGGGATCACAACTCAAATGACTTCAAGAGACAAAAAGGAGTGCTGGACTCTCTATCAGATCAAAGAAAGCTTACATAAGCTACAGACATTTAAATTAAAAAAATCTGACCACAAGTTTGCAGCTCATAGCCCAGGCAGCAAAGCATTGTGCTTTGTGTTAGTCTGGAAAATACACTTGATCCACAAACATGCCCCAAACCTTAAATTTCTATGTAGCTTCTAGAAAATTGCCTAAATCTCTTAGTGAGTAACATTGAAGTCCAGGTCACATTTCAGCTGAGAAGATGGGCAAGACAGTCCCTGGAATAAGAACAGATCACTTCACTACCTTTGCCAGTACAGTCAGTAGACATTAACAGCACCTTGATTTTGTATTACTGAGTGGTAAGGAAATAGTCCCCTAGAGGGAGAAACAAATATGATCTATACCTTAACTTTCCTCTTACCAGGAGGTAGCCTGAAACATATTTGGCATCAAATAAAAAAAAATGTTCAAACCTCAGCTATGCTACAGACTAGCTGTGTGCCTTTGGGCAATTCATTGGACTTTCTTACCTTTAGTTTTTCAGCTATAGTATGAACATTTGGGCTGAAAGGTTTTTTGGGGGTTCCGTTTGACTCTGAAAGGTTTTTTTGGGGTTTCTTTTGACTCTGAAAGTTAATAATCTTAGAGAAATTTCAATTATTATAAAGCTGTTTATAATGAGCAAAAATCTTAACTGTAATTTCTTCCAGTATTCTGTACAGCTTTTAAAAGTAGAAAGTGTACTAACTCATCTGCCCTCTTAATATTATATTCTCTTAGTTAAACATCTCCCACAAATGGATGTCATCACTATCTTTATGAGAAGAACAGTAAAGATTTACCAAGGGGCTTTACTGTCATCCAAACATATCCTTGAAATGACCTTGAATAAGCAACCTGAAAACTTTTTCCAAAAAATCAAAAGTGGGTTTGTAAAGTATGATTTATTCTTATTGGAGATATCCCCTGGTGATATCACATCCTTTAAGTACTAGGAATAATTATAATAATAATAACAATCTCATAGATCACTTAGTATGCGGCTGCAATCTTTGACATACCTTAAGAGAACTGAATCTTCACAGCATTCTTATAAGATAGGTACTCCAATTTTACAGCTGAGGAAACTGAGGCACACAGAAATTATGTAACTTACTGAAAGCCATACAGCTGGAAAGTGGTAAAGCCAGCATGCAACCAAATCAGTCTAGCTTTACCTAATATCCATTCTAAAATTCTGCTGAAATTGTCCAGTTTGCTATCTAGATCATAATGTCTAACAGTCATTTCTTCCCAGTAATTGTTTAGTATTTTCTCACCTCCAGAAGTCTAGCACTTCTGTTTTCTGTGAGTCTTCAAGCACTTCAACAATGGTACCTTTTCTCAAGACTTCAAAATAAGTGAAGTGTTCTCATATTGTTGGAAACCCTACAATATGTGATTGTTTTACCCTTTCCAATTATAAAGCCCTTGATGGAGATTAATCATCAAGGGAGAGGTAGTTATCATTCTGTCTGTCATTTGTTAACCCAGGTATGGCTCTACCCCTCTTTGCACTTCCTTAATCTCCAAACCTTTTGCACTTTCATTAAAAAATCTACTAAGTTCCAGTTCCTTCTTGTCTTTGTAACTTTTATGTATTTAGCATTACTTACTTGCCTCTGATCATTCAACAAATGTTTATTGAGCATGTATTATGTATCAGCCACTGTGATAATCTGGGGATCAAAATGAAGATGGTTTAGCTCTTATTCTCAACCCCTACTCTTAAGGAACTTACAGTTTAGTAAGAGAAAAAAGTGACTTAGAAAATAATGTGAGACTGCAGAGAGTGTTAAAGGTCCTTCTTGTTCTATCTGGAACTCTCACTTCCAAATCTGTCCTTTCAGAAGAATGGTTAGCCCTCATCTCTTCTAAGGTTCATCCTTCCACCACTGGAAGCTGATTTTCTTATTTTACTTTTATCACAAACCAGTACTTTACTCAGAAAAAGAATCATAGAATGTTAGAGTTAAATGGAACTTTGCAGATCTTCTCGTCCAAACTCAACAAAGGCCCCAAAAATCACCTGATGGAGTCAAAAGTATAATTGACTTCTTACATAGCCCTCTGCCCACTTCACAGAGCACAGAGCACATATTCAAGACCCTGAGAATCTTTCCTCAGATTCCATGTTGATTAGAAGAATAGAATTCATTAAATAAGAGGAAACAAAGTTTGTCTATTGTTGTTTTTTCCTAAATAAATTTGTGATACCCAGTCATATATATACACATGCACACACACACACCATTTTTTTAATCACAGATTTCTTCAGCTTCAATGCCAATAGAATGTCACACAGACATTAATGGACTAGGAAGAGAAAATAAAAAGGAAGGTTGAGGGAAAATACAGGAAAAGCCAAAATTAATGGAAGATATAGAAAAGCAGGAGGGAAAAAATGAAAAGAAGGTTATAAAGCAAGTAGACTGTAGGATTTAAGGAAGAACAGTGGCTTCCAACGCTTTTGCTCTTTTCTTGGACAGTGCTATTAGATGCCATAAATTGCAAGGGAACAGCTTATCACAAAGCAGATTTAAGTGGAATTACTTTCTCTACGGATCCATTTATTTGATGCTCCACTTCATAGTCTGGCATGGTGAAAAAAAGGACCTAAACTGCTCTTCAGTATGGAATCTAGTCCAGTAAAAGCATGTCTTACAATTTAACACATGTTAAATATGCATGGTGAATGATACATCACTCTTCTCAGGATATCGGTTTTAGGAGAAAGCTTTTAGTGGGAGTTTGGTGAATCATATTAGAGATTGTGTTCCCTAAGAGGTTCAAGATAAGAATGAAATGAAGGTCTTTTACAATTCTGTTGTAACATTTGGAAGTCAGAATATAAGTTGCCAATAATTTCTGCTATTAAAATAAAAAGAAATGATGACTAGGAATCTTTTGGTCATCACCTTGCCTCTCTCCAGCCCCATTTCATCCTACGTATTTTCTTCTTAAACAATACAGAGGTGATGCAGAAGTAGCATAACTATCCTCAATGCTATCTCTGTATAAAGTTTCTGTGGTTTCAAAATTCCTACTACTTTTATGGACTATGTCATTACATTGGTACTTCTTAAATATTGTCTTATACTTCTTTGTATTTACATTAGAGTCTAGAGAAGAAACAAGCAAATTGAAAAATTGATCAGTAAATGTCAAAGAACTTCCAAATTAATACATATTTCTTCTCAGATCTTGCTTCTGAGCTTCATTCTCCCAAGTCCAAATATCAATATTTTCTCTACATCTCCATATAAATATGTCCGAGGAACTTCAAACTCATTATAGTTGAAACAAAATTTAAGGTTCTTCTCTATCCACACTAACCAAATATGCTTCTTTGTCTGTGTTCCCTAACCTAATAAATGGTCCTGTATCTATTTATGACAGAAACCTGAAAAATCATCCCTGAATTTTCCTTCCCCCTACCACAGTCTACTCAATTTCCCATTCTTATCCCTTCTATTTCTGAAATAATTATTGAATCCATCCATCTCTTTGTATTGCCAGCGCCTTAGCAATTTCATCTCTCTCCAGAGGTCCTGCAGTAGCCTTCTGACCTATTTTCTCATCCATTCTTTATAGACTCCTTACCTCTCAGTCTCTCTTCAGGTATTGATCAGAGATATCTAGTTAAAATAAAAATTTTGTTGAAGACATTCCTCTGGTTCAAACCCTTCTATAAATTCTTACTACTATTAGGACAAAAATTTTAATGTTTTGCATGGTTTTCAGTTCCTCAATGATATGTTCTCTAATCTCATTATAAAACTCTGTCTCTTAGTTTCCACACATATAAAATGAGGATAATAATTGTACATATGTCATAGGATTATTATAAGGATTAAATGGATACATATTTGTAAAGCACTTACAGCTGTTCCTGGCACGTAAATGCTATACAAATGTTTATTAAATGAACAAAACAATAAATCTCATCATCAGCTATTCTTCCCTTATTCAGATTTCTCCATCACGTTCCCCCCTTTAATTTCTAAATACTTCAAGCTTGTTCCCCGCTTGGCTTTATGCTCAATTAAATTTCTCTACCAGGAATTTCCAGCTCCCACCTCATCCTTGTTACTGCCCACTTTAAAAAGGGAGGCTTTTTTGACACCCTCAAATTTCCAGACTAAATTAAGTACCCCAAGTACATATTTTAAAGCACCTTCTACTTTTCCTTTGTAGGACTTATCACAATTCTAATTATTTGCATGGTTTTCTCCTTAATGTCCATATACCTAACTGAACTAGAAGCCTCAGGTTGTTAGCATTAGGATTGTGTTTGCATTGTTTATGTTCTATTCCCAGCATTTATCCCAGTAACTAGTCCATGGTAGGCTCCCAGTAAACATTTACAAAATGAACAGTGAATGAAGAAATGATACCCCATCTCTGTATGCAATCTAATTCACCTTGAGTTTCATACCTACCTTGAAACAAAATGGAAGTTTAGTCTTGTCAGTTTACGAAAGAGAGATGTGCCAAAGCTGAGCTTTAGACACTCAGTTTGAGTGGCTTTGTGCAATGTGACTAATTGTTTAAAGATGTCTTAATATGAATATTAACACTCAGTGTTACTCTGTTTAAACTTCTGTCTCAAATGATGTTGCAAAAGTAATAAATCCCCAGCCCAGTGATAACTTATTTCTTTAGTCATAAAGAAAGAGTTCAAATAATGTTCTGCCTATAAGATGCTCTCTTGTTATCAGTCAATTTACAATGAGTTAAATAACTCTTCCTTAAAAGGCAGGCTTATCTCAGGGTCTTCAACTGAACAACCCTCCCTTTTCCACATGTGGGGTCTCAGAAAAGCAAGCAGAGGAAGTCATCTCCACAACATCCAGCTGTGAAGCATGTGTAAGACTGAATTGCTGTCCTATGGACCAGTGAGGAATGCTTACTTTATTTTTAACCATTTTAGAATAATAATAATAAAAAAACCCTTTCTTTCCAAGGGAACTGTGCAGTTAAATTGCAACCACTGGAGGGTCCAAAAAACATACTTTTAGCTACCTCCTAAAAAAGCATGTATTCATTTGTACATTTGCTCTTATGCTCTGAAACATCTCAGTCTTGGATTGGGTGACTTATGAAGGGATCAGCTCGCCTGTGAGCCAAGCACTCTCCTTGTAGCAAGCTAGGGATATAACCACTTTCATAGCAGCAGGGTGTCTTGACATTATGAGGTAAATTACCTCCTCTTGGATACTAAGTGGTACCAGGAAAAAATAATTTACCTTCTTCAGGTTACACACTCCCAGAGGATAAAGCACTCACCTAGATGAGCAAATTGCTTTTTCCTTATCATTATGAAATACCATCCTGATACAGTGTTCTCTTTGCCCTGGTCCATCAGAGGGCTGGCTTTTATCATTCATATTTTTACTTTTCTCCTTTTCAGTGTACAACTAGGGAAAGAACTCAGTGATAAAATGAACAGTGCTGTTTTCACTGAAAATCGAAGGCCACAACTCAATGGAGTAATACTGGTTTGGTTATTCTTTAGAATTTGTGTCCCTAAAACACAGATGGGATCTACATTAAAGATAAAAGTGCATTTCTAATGAAATAGAACAGAAAGGTAAAAATGTGTTCAACTGGGCTGATTTGCAGCCACAAAGAAGCAACCTGAGAATAAACAATCTGAATGGTAGTTTTTACAATTACTCATTGCAACTACTTACAATTATTTTACTAAAGTCTACAGCCCTAACTCTAGAGTTTAATTTGACATTTAATGGTCCTGCAAACCCTTAGCAAGAATGAGGAGAGATGACCTCTTTCAGGATACCCATGAGTTCTTTTTAGTCATGAGGGCATCATGTTATGTCCTCAAAAACACAATTTCATAAATTATCCTTTGTGTCTTCCAAGAGTTAATGTGACCGTCCTCCTCCCAAATGACTCACCCTCTTTTCATCCACAGAGAGAGAGACAGGTGTGCCATGGATTTGATTGCATCAAAATAAGCACTAACTGAGGATAGAATGTTTACAGAATTAAGGCAGAAGAAAATAGACATATATCAAGATGGGCAGGTATAAAAATACACAAGGGTGTCCTGACCCATCATGGTTTTCATGGAAGAATTAACTTCAAAAAGGAAATGATTTTTGTGGTTTGTTTCATTTTGTCTTCTGGGAACACTGCTATATTAATTGAGAGAAATAAAACATAGACCACAAGCCTTCACGTGTTCAGCTATTATTTTGGTAATGTGATTTTGCTCCTAAGCTTTGTTTATCTTTAAATATGGCCTCAGTTTGCAGCCATGGAAAATTAACATTTAAAAAGTAATAAATACAGCATTTAAAATATGAAATGCTTCTAAACTAATGATATATTAAAGTAATCCTTTGGAGGAACATAAAATTAAGGAAAAAATCATGTAAAATTATGCTGCTGTAAATACTAAGTAGTAAATGAATGTGATCTACAGTACTGCTCACTCCTCCTTGGATCCCTCAGGTAAGAGAAACACAGACCTAGAAGGACCTTAGAGGCAATCTTGTCCAGCTTTTCAATTAAATATAGCACACTCTGCTCTTGTTAGATTTGTATTTAACCTGTCTAGTCCCCACCAAACCCTAGGTACACAATTATTTGGCTAATGAGCTTTTGGTTCCCTAAATATAGCACGTGTAATATTCAACATGTAAGGGGGAGAGAGAGAGAGATTTAAGGTAGAAATGAAAAAAATGGGTGCACTTGAAAGTATGTGCCTCCCACTTTGGGATGGACAATGACCAGGAGGCAATCTTCAAAATTCTGGTCCACAGAATGATCTATGTATTTTGAGAAAGCCCAGGTTCCAAACCCCACTTCTAAGCAATAATTAATTGCTTCTGCAAAGTCTTTCTTGCATTTCCTTTTCAATTCTTTATTTCACAGCTATCTCAATTTTATTGTATGAAAGGAATTTTCAAACTAGTGTGCATTATATAAACATGTTATTTGTATCTCTTTCCCCTGGTACAGCTGGGACTTTATATATATGTTCATTTATTCATTTATTCAATCTATCATTTATAGAGTGAATATTGTCTGCTAGTAATTGTGTTAGCCAGTGGGATTGCTGCATTGGAGAGGACATAATAGTTCTTGCTCTAACATATAAAAATTCTACATCCAAAAAGTTATGTTGTAAATATACAAATTAACAAAAGGCCAAAAATGTACATACTTTTCAATATATATATTTTTGATTCTGAGTTGGCAAAAATAAGCAATAAAAGGGTAAGAGACATCTGTTTCTGGATAAGATAAAGTATTTGGGACTGGATTCTGTCTGAAATAACCCAAAACTGAACAAAATATATAAAGCAATGGTTTCATTGTTCAATGGTCAAGCATTGAACACCAGGCAACAAAGGACAGAACACCAGTTCCAACAAAGGACTGGGAACAAATGAAGTGAGCTTTACAAATTATTAAATTATTTAACTTACTACCTTTAGCTAGTAAACTACAACAGAGAGAAGGGAAACCTAGTCAGAGCTTGGTCAGAGTTGAGAAGATGGACCTGAGGGTTCAGAGAGATCAAAGCAGCTGGAGTAGGCAGGACAGAGTACTACAGAGGAGAAATCTGCAAAGAGAACTCTAGATGTCTCCATAGAGTCCTTTTGAGCCTACAGTAGAATATTAATAAACTCATGTATATTCTAAAGCTACACAAATCAGTGGGGAAAAACCCAAAATACTTAGAAGTTACAGTGCTGAACACTCACAGAAGCATAGCAATAGTGCCTTTTTCCACCAGCCAGACTATAATTTATATACCTAGTACATAATATGGGGTATTAGGTACTGTACCAGAATTGTCTTGCCTCAGTAACTGGGGAATAATTAAGCTAGATAAATCACTGTTCTTATCCTACCTAACACATTTTAAGAGCAAGACCAAAAAGAATCAGTGTGTTTACAAATAACTTAACTGCATCCCAGAGAAAAGCTCAAGAATATTTATAGCAATATGAAAATATCTAGCACCTAAAAGGTAAAATTCATAATGCTAAGCATCCATTAAAAATCAGCAGAAGTGCAAAGAAATAAGAAGAAATGAATCATGAAGAAGAGAAAAATCAATCAGCTAAAACAACCAAGAACTGACACAGATATTAGGATTTGAAGACAAGGACATTAAGTGTGTCCTTATAATTGTATTACTTATATTCAAGAAGTTAAGTAGTGACACGGAAAATATAAAAATGACAAACTCAAATTTCTAGAGAAGAAAATTACAATGTCTGAAATGAAAAATGCATTGGATAGAAAGAGTTGCAGATTAGTCATTTGCAGACAAAAAGATTACTGAACTTGAAGATATAGAAGTAGAGATTATAAAAAATTAAGCACAAGGATGAAAAATATTTTTTTTAAATTAGTGAGATGTAGGGAAACTTCTCACAGCCTAACATCATGCAATTGCTATGCTGAAGGGGAGGGGGGGGACATTAAAATATTCAAGGAAATAATGGTCAAATATTTTCCATATCTGATACAAACTTGATGAACCCCAATAACAAGAAATATAAGAACTGCACCAAGTCCTATCACAATCAAATTTCTCAAAACTAGTGACAAAGAGAAAAATCTTAAAAAACACCAGAAATAAAAAGATTTGTTATGTTAAAAGAATTAAAAATATGGATGATTTCGTGTTGGAATCAATGCAAGCTAGAAGACACTAGAACAACATATTTAAAGTAATGAAAGAAAAAAACTTTAAAGTCAGAATTCTATACTCATCAAAAACATCTTTCAGGGCCTCCCTGGTGGCGCAGTGGTTGAGAGTCCGCCTGCCGATGCAGGGGATATGGGTTCGTGCCCCGGTCTGGGAGGATCCCATGTGCCGCGGAGCGGCTGGGCCCGTGAGCCATGGCCGCTGGGCCTGCGCATCCGGAGCCTGTGCTCTGCAACGGGAGAGGCCACAACAGTGAGAGGCCCACATACCGCAAAAAGAAAAAAAAAAAAAATCTTTCAAAAATTGAGGTAAAATAAAAACTCTTATCAGCGTGGAAAGCCAAAGAGAATTCATCTACAGCAGATCCAATCTACAAGGAACATTAAAACAAGTTCTTTAGGGAGAAGAAAAATGACGCCAGATGAAAATGTGAATGTACACAAAGAAAGGGCATGGACCTTAGACAAGTAAATATATATTTATTTCTTAGCGTTTAATCTGTTTAAAAATAAATGAGTAAGACTTATAGTTCTAGAAAAATGGTGTAGACATTTCTTTTTCCTAATATTTCCCACTAAGTACAACTAAAATCCTTGGTGTTTGTATATAAACAAATATTAAAAGACTGAAAGATGGAGAGAAGATGACATATTGGAAACTTGAAACCCAAGGAACGACATTGTTCTGTGTTACCTGGCTGTTCTTTCTGCCTCATATATCCCAGACCAGGTGCTGAAGAAGCCAGAAACCTATAAGTGTCAACAGGCATAGAAAATAAAAGCACCAAGAAAATCCTAGTCTCCATAGTCAAATGACCAGGAAAGGGACAACCTCAGAAAAACAAAAACAAAAAACAACAGACAAACAAACAAACAAAAACACCCTTAGTGGTGACAAACTAAATGATATCCCTCTAAGATCAGAAACAGACAAGGATGTCTGCTCTCACTACTCTATTCAGTATTACTATAGAGTCTATAGCCAATGCAATAGTGAAAAAAACCTCTCCAGAAAAGCTTAGAGACACACACACAAAAATCTAAAAAGATCTAAATGCGCTCACAGGTTGAACTCAATATTGTTCATAGGTAAATTCTCCCCAAATTGGCCTCTAGATTCAATACAATCCCAAATAAAATCTGAAGAGCTTGTTTGTAGAAATTAACAATCTGATTCTAAAATTCATATGAAAATGAAAAGAACCTATTACAGTTAAAATAACTTTGAAAAAGAAGAATGTCACTTGTTTTTATAATTTAATATAAAGCTTTAGTAACCAAGATGGTGTGGTATTGACATAAAGATAGAGAAATAGACTTATGAAATAGAATAGAGAAACCAGAAGCGTACTCACACATAACAAATGGTGCCAAAACAACTGGATATCCATATGTTAAAAAATGAACTTTGATTCATAACTTTCACCAAATACAAAAATTAACTCAAACTGGATCATAGTCCTAAATGTAAAACATAAAACTAAAAGGCTTTTAGAAAAAAAACATAGAAGAAAATCTTTGTGGCCTTGGATTAGGCAACCATTTCTTAGATATGACACCAATAGTATAATCAATAATAGAAAGTTTTATAAATTAAATTTTCTCAAAATTTAAAGCCTCTGTTCTTCAAAGAGAGAGAGAGAGAGAGAGAGAGAGAGAGAGAGAAACCACAGACTGGGAGAAACTATTTGAAAATCATTCATCTAATAAAGGAATTAGATTTAGAATATTTTTTTAAAACTTTAAAAAGCCAATAATAATAAAATAACCAAATAATAAATGCAGAAAGGTTTGAACACTTAACAAAAGAAGATATATAGTAATGGAAAGCATAAACATATTTTCCAAAAATAAGCATGCAAAAATGTTTAACATTATTATTCATGAAATCTAAATCACAATGAGATGCCACTACATACCTATTAGAATGGTTATAATTTAAAAGACTGATTATACACTTATCATATTATCCAGGGTTTCCACTCCTAGCTATTTTACCTAAGAGCATATTCTCATGCAAAAACTTGTTCAGGTACCTTTCTAGCAGCTTAATTTCTAATAGTTAAACACTGGAAACAACACAAATGTCTATTAGCAGGTAAATGGATAAATGTGATATATCTATGAAATAGAATACTATTCAGAAATAAAAAGGAATAAAAGCAAGAACACTGATGAATTTCAAGATACTTACACTGAATGAAAGAAAGCATAAGAGAAAGAACACATACATATGATTCCATTTATGTAAAACTCTAAAAATGAAAAATAATCTATAGTCACAGAAAGCAAATTAGTGGTTGCTTGGGAATGGGGAGGTGGGAAAGAACAGGCAAGAGGGATTTACTAAGAGATCTAAAAAAAAAAAAACCTTTTGGATGATAACTGTGTTCCTTGTCTTGATTGTCATGGTTTCATAAATGTATATGAATATTAAAACATCAAATTTGACACAAAATATATGCAAGGGTTTTTTTGTCCATTATTCTGCAATATAAAGAATAGGTTAAGAAATAAAAAGATAAACCATGTTAATGCTGAAAATGCTTGGACTTAGATGTCAAAAGACCTGGTTTTAGGTCCTAGCTCCCTGACTTAATAGCAAAGTGAGTTGAGCCTGGCCTCAAATATTTTTTTCCTCATTTATAAAAACAGTAATAATACTATCTGTTTCCTAGGGTTAGCACTGGACTGAATAATATATGCAAAAAAGCACTTTGTCAGCTATAAGCCATTACAAAACAAAACAAAAATAGATAGATGATAGATATAGATAGGTAGATGATAGATAGATAGATAGATAGATATAGATACATAGATAGATACATAGATACATAGATAAAAGTACAGTTATATGTTACTTTAGTAACATTAAAGATCTGATCCCATTTTAATCAACAATGTTTCTTAAGTATCATTATTGCCAATAATTTTTAAAAAGAGGTTATACTTTGACAGATATTTGCAATCGACAAATACATCTAAAAAGGTAATACTTAATCTTTATTGGGTTATAAATATGGTAAATAGAAGGGCACATGAAGCCCACATATGGGCCATCATTACAGCATATAGCTTTGGTGACCAGAGGAGAGTGTGTTGCTGGGTCCCATAGGACAACTCTTACATAAGGCCACCTCTCAAGAACAGAAAACATAACTGACCTGCCCAATACATAGAAATAAACACAGAGAATTAGACAATTGAAGATATAGAGAAATATGGTCCAAATGAAAGAATAAGACAGAACCTCAGAAAAAGAACTAAACCAAGTGGAAATGAGCAATCTACTCAGTAAAAAGTTCAAAGTAGTTATCATAAAGATGATCAACAAACTCCACAGAAGAATAGATGAACACAGAGAGAATTTAACAAGGACAAAATATAAAGAAGAACCAAAAAAGCTGAAGAATACAATAACTGGAATAAAAAATACATTGGAAGGAAACAATAGTATATTAGATGATACAGAGGAATGAATCAGTGAGCTGGAAGGCAAAGTAATGGAAATCAGCCAAGCTGAAAAGGAAAAGAAAAAAGAATTTTAAAAATGAGAATAGTTTAAGAGACTTCTGGGACAATGGCAAACATACTAATATTTGCATCATAGGGGTCTGAGAAAAAAAGAGAGAGAGAATGGAGAAGATAAATTACATGAAGAACTAATAGCTGAAAATTTCCCTAACCTGAGAAAGGAAACAAAAATCCAGGTTCAGGAATAAAGAGAGTCCCAAAAAAGATGAACCCAAAGCTACATTATAATTAAAATAGCTACACCAAGCTACATTATAATTAAAATAGTAAAAATTAAAGATAAAAACAAAATGTTAAAAGCAGAAAGAGGAAAGCAACTAGTTATACACAAGAGAACTCCCATCAAGTTAACAGGTGACTTTTGAACAGAAACTTTGCAGACCAGAAGGGAGTGGCACAATATATTCAAAGTGATGAAAGGAAAAAACCTGCAACCAAGAATACTCTACCCACCAAGGATCTGATTCAAATGTGAAAGAAAGATAAAGAGTTTTACAGACAAGCAAAAGCTAAGAGTTTAGCACCAATAACTTGGCTTCCCAAGAAATGCTGAGGGATTTCTGTGAGTGGAAAAACATATATCACAACTAGAAATATGAAAATTATGATAGGAAATATCTTACCAGTAAAGGCAAATATACAGCAAATATAATAGGGCAAACACTTATAAAGCTAGTAGGAAGGTTCAAAGACAAGTATAGAAAAATCATCTATATCCACAATAATTAGTTAAGTTATGCACCAAAAAGAAGATGTAAAATATGTCAAAACATTAAATATGGGAGGAAGGTAGGGAGTGAAAATACAGGGTTGTTAGAATCATTCAAACTTAATATCAACTTAAAATAATCATATATGTTTATATTTCTATATGAACTTCATGGTACCAACAAACCAAAAATCTATAATAGATACACACAAAAGAAGAGAAAGGAATTCAAACATAACACTAAAAATAGTCATCAAATCACAAGGGAAGAGAGGAAAATAAGAAAGGAACAAAAAGAACTATAAAAACAACCAGCAAACAATTAACAAAATGCCAATAAGTACACACTTATCAATAACTACTTAAAATGTAAATGAACTAAATGATCAAATCAAAAAACATACAGTGGTTGAATAAATTTTAAAAAGACCCATACATATGCTGCCTAAAAGTCTCACTTCAGATTTAAAGACACACACAGACTGAAAGTGAAAAGATGGAAAAAGATATTCCATGCAAATGGAAATGAAAAGGAAGTTGGGGTAGCCATACTTGTAACAGACAAAATAGACCTTAAAACAAAAATTGTGTCAAAAGACAAAAAATAGCATTATACAATGAAAAAAGCATCAATGCAACAAGAAGATAACAATTTTAAATGTTTAAGCACTGAACATATGAGCACCTAAATAAATATAACATATAAACAACATAAAGGGAGTTATTGACGTTAAGGCAATCACAATAGAGGACTTTAATAGTGCACACTTACATCAATAGACAGAAAAATCAATAAGGAAATACTATCCTTAAATGACACATTAAATAATATACACATATATATATATGTATATATAAAATGTTACATCCCAAAGCCACAAAATACACATTCTTTTCAAGTGCACAGTGACATTGTCCAGGATAGATCACATGCTAGGCCACAAAAATGTCTCAATAAATTTAAGAATATTAAAATAATATTAAGCATCTTTTTCAACCACAATGGTATGAACTAGAAATAAACTGCAGAAAAAAAAAATTGCAAAAAACAAAAACACATGGAGGCTAAACAGTATGTTTCTAAACATATCAATAGATCACTGAAGAAATCAAAGAGGAAATCAGAAGCTACCTGGAGACAAATGAAGTTGGAAACACAATTATCCAAAACATATGGAACAGAGCAAAAACAGTTCTAAGGGAGAAGTTTATAGTGATACAAGCCTACCTTATGAAACAAGAATAATTTCAAATAAACAAAGTAAACTTACACTTAAAAGAATAGAAATATTAAAAAAAATTCAATATTAGTACAAGGAAAGGAATAATAAACATCAGAGCAGAAATAAATGAAATAGAGACTAATAATATAAAATATCAATGAAACTCAGAGCTGGTTATTCAAAAGATAATAAAATTGATAAACCTTTAGCCAGACTCATCAAGAAAAACAAAAAAAGAGAAGGCCTAAATCAGAAATTATATCAGAAATAATAGTAGTATCAGAAACTAATAATATATAATAAATTAAAGAGAGAAAGTTATAACAGTCACCACAGAAATGCAAAGGTTCATAAGAGTTCACTATGAATTATATGTCAATAAAATGGACAACCTAGAAGTAATGGACAAATTCCTAAAAACCTACAATCTCCTAAGACTGAATCAGGAAGAAATAGAAAAAATTAGCAGACAAATTACTAGTACTCAATTACAATTAATCAAAAAACTCCCACCAAACAAAAATCCAGGACCAGATGGTTTCATAGGTGAATTTTACCAAATATTCAGAGAAGAGTTAACATCTGTCCTTCTCAAACTATTCCAAAAATTGACAGGAAGAAACATTTCCAAATTCATTCTATGATGTGAGCCTTACCCTGACACCAAAACCAGAAAAAGATATCACAAAAAATAAAATTACAGGCCAATATCACTGATGAATATAAGATAAAAAATCCTCAACAAAATATTATTAAGACAATTCAATAATATATTAAAAGGATCAAACATGATGATCAAATGGGATTATTCCACGAACACAAGAATGGTTCAATATCTGCAAATCAATTAATGTGATACACCACAGTAACCCACTGAAGAATAAAAATCATCTGATCAATAGATGAAGAAAAAGTTTTTGACAAAATTCGACCTCCATTTATTATAAAAGATCTCAACAAAGTAGGTATAAACGGAACTTACATCAACATAATAAAGACCATATTGGGCAAACCTATAGCCAACATCATAGTCAATGGTTAAAAAACTGAAAGCATTTCCTCTAAAATCAGGAACAAGACAAGGATTCCTACTCCTGACACTTTTAGTCAAAATAGTATTGGTAGTCCCAGCTACAGCAATCAGACAAGAAAAAAATAAAATAAGTCATCCAACTTGGAAAGGAAGAAGTTAAACTTTCACTGTTTGCAGAAGAC
Organism: Mesoplodon densirostris; assembly: GCF_025265405.1. NCBI lineage: Eukaryota > Metazoa > Chordata > Mammalia > Artiodactyla > Ziphiidae > Mesoplodon > Mesoplodon densirostris. The sequence goes on along the minus strand of NC_082667.1, from coordinate 94,449,702 downwards.
ATCACACGATATATAGAAAATTCTGAAGACGTCACCAGAAACAACTGGAACTCATTAATGAATGAGGTAAAATTGCAGGATACAAAATTAGTATACAGAAATCTGTTGCACTTCTATACACTAACAATGAACTACCAGAAAGGGAAATTAAGAAATCAATCCCATTTACAATTTAATCAAAAAGAATGAAATACCTAGGCATAATCTAACTAAGGAGATAAAAAACTTGAAATTGGGTCTTCCCTGGTGGCGCAGTGGTTGAGAGTCTGCCTGCCGATTCAGGGGACATGGGACACGAACCTCCTGGTCCAGGAGGATCCCACATGCCGTGGAGCAGCTGGGCCCGTGAGCCATGGCCTCTGAGTCTGTGCGTCCGGAGCCTGTGCTCCACAACGGGAGAGGTCACAACAGTGAGAGGTCCTTGTACCGCCAAAAAAAAAAAAAAAAAAAAAAAACCTTGAAATTGAAAAAGTATAAGATATTATGAAAGAAATTGAAAACAACACAAATGGAAAGATATAAATGGCCATGGATTGGAAGAATTAATATGGTTACCCAATGCAATCTATAGACTCAATACAATCCCTATCAAAATACCAATGGCATTTTTCATAGAAATAGAACAAATTATACAAAAAAATTATATGGAAACACAAAAAATCCTGAGAAGCCAAAGTAATCTTGAGAAAGAAGAACAAAGCTGTTGATATTAAGCTCTCTGATTTCAAACTATACTACACAGCTAAAGTAATCAAAACAGTATGGTACTGGCACAAAAACAGACACATAGGTCAATGGTACAGAAGAGAGAGCCCAGAAATATAACCACAATTATATGGTCAATTAATCTACAACAAAAGAGCAAAAATATGCAATGGGGGAAAGACAGCCTTTTTCAGTAGACAGTCTATTTCTTTTAAATAAATAGACAGGGTTGGGAAAACTGGAGAGCTACATGCAAATGAATCAAACTGGACTACTACTTTCTTATACCATATGAAATAATAAACTCAAAATGGATTAAATTGTCAAATGTAAGACCTAAATTCATGAACCTCCTAGAAGAAAACATAGGTAGTACTTTCTTCCACATTGGTGTTAGCATTTTTTTGTTGTTGTTGAGTATGTCTCCTCAGGTAAGGGAAGCAAAAGCAAAAATAAACAAATGGGACTACCTCAAAGTAAAAAGTTTTTTTCCACAGTGAAGGGAACTATTAATAAAACAAAAAATGCACCCTACTGGATGGGAGAAGATATTTGCAAATAATATATCTGAGAAGGGGTTAATATTCAAAATAAACAAAGAACTCATACAACATCAAAAAATGAACAACCTGATTAAAAAATGGGTAAAACACCCAAATAGACATTTCCCCAAAGAAGACATACAGATGGCCAACAGACACATGAAAAGATAGTCAACATCACTAATCATCAGGGAAATTAAAATCAAAACCACAATGAAATACCACCTCACACCTGTCAGAATGGCTATCATCAAAAAGACAACAAATAACAAGTATTGCAGAGGATGTGGAGAAAAGGGAACCCTCATGTACTATTGCTGGGAGTATAAATTGGTGCAGCCCCTATTGAAAATACTGTGGAAATTCCTAAGAAATTAAATATAAAACTACCATAAGATCCAGCAAATGCACTTCTAGATATTTATCTGAAGAAAACAAAATCACTAATTTAAAAAAATATATATGCAGTCTAATGTTTATTATCATTATTTATAGTACCCAGGATATGGAACCAACCTAAGTGTTTATCAAGGACAAATGGATAAAGAAGATGTGATATATATTCATATACATATGAATGAAATCTTGCCATTTGCCACAACAGGGACATATCTAGAGGGTATTATGCTAATTGAAACAATGAAATAAATCAGACAAGGTAAGATAAATATACTATTACCTCAGTTATATGTGAAGTCTTAAAAACAAAACAAACAAACAAAACTAAACAAAAACAGACTCATAGAAACAGAAAACAAATGGGTGGTTGTCAGGAGGGAGGAGAGTTGTGGGGGTGGGAAAAATCAGTGAAGGGTATTAAGTGGTTCAACTTACAGTTATATATTAAATAAGCCATGGGGATGTACTATATAGCATAAGGAATATGGTCAATAATATTTTTAATAACTTTGTATGGGGACAGATTTATCACTGTGATCACTTCATAATGTAGCAAATTTCAAATCATTGTGTAATACACCTGAAACTAACATAATATTGTACATCAATCATATTTCAATTAAAAAATATTATACCTAAATACAATCTAACCCAGCTTCCTGCCCAATAAAGAAATGCTCTACAGCAGTGGTCCCCAATCTTTTTGGCAACAGGGACCAGTTTCTTGGAAGACAAATCTTCCACGGACGGGGGTGGGGGGGGATGGTTCAGGCAGTAATGCGAGCAATACGGAGCGATGGGTAGTGGCAGATGAAGCTTCACTCGCTGGCCCGCTGCTCACCTCCTGCTGTGCAGCCCGGTTCCTAACTGGTACCGGTCCACAGCCCAGGGGTTGGGGACCACTGTTCTACAACATTCAACTTTTAACCTCAGCATGGACACCTCCAGTGCCAGGAAATCTGGAAAGTGTTGTATAGTATGAAGAACTGATAACTCTTAAGAAATGAGTGCTCTAAGAATACCACATTTATAGATGGCGGAAGAGTAAGACGCGGAGATCACCTTCCTCCCCACAGATACACCAGAAATACAGTTACACGTGGAACAACTCCTACAGAACACCTACTGAACGCTGGCAGAAGACCCCAGACCTCCCAAAAGGCAAGAAACTCCCCACATACCTGGGTAGGGCAAAGCGGAGAGATTCCCGCACAGAGGAGCGGTGCCGAGCGGCACTCACCAGCCCGAGAGGCTTGTCTGCTCCCCCGCCGGGGCGGGCGGCGCTGGAGCTGAGGCTCGGGCTTCGGTCAGAGCGCAGCGAGAGGACTGGGGCTGGCGGCGAGAACTCAGTCTGAAGGGGGCTGGTGTGCCACAGCTAGCCGGGAGGGAGTCCGGGAAAACTCTGGAGCTGCCGAAGAGGCAAGAGACTTTTTCTTCCCTCTTGGTTTCCTGGTGCGCGAGGAGAGGGGATTAAGAGCGCCGCGTAAAGGAGCTCCAGAGACGGGCGCGAGTCGCGGCTGAAGGCATGGAGCCCAGAGACGGGCGTGGGACGCTGGGGCTGCTGCTGCCGCCGCCAGGAGGCCTGTGTGCGAGGGCAGGTCACTGTCCACACCGGCCTTCCGGGAGCCTGTGCAGCCTGCCACTGCTGGGGTCCCGGGATCCAGGGGCGGCTTCCCTGGGAGAACGCACGGCGCGCCTCGGGCTGGTGCAACGTCACGCCGACCTCTGCCGCTGCAGGCTCGCCCCGCACTCCGTGCCCCTCCCTCCCGCCCGGCCCGAGTGAGCCAGAGTCCCTGAAGAGGCTGCTCCTTTAACCCTGTCCTGTCTGAGCGAAGAACAGACGCCCTCCGGCGACCTACACGCAGAGGCGGGGCCAAATCCAAAGCTGAGACCCAGGAGCTGTGAGAACAAAGAAGAGAAAGGGAAACCTCTCCCAGCAGCCTCAGAAGCAGCGGATTAAAGCTCCACAATCAACTTGATGTACCCTGTATCTGTGGAATACATGAATAGACAACGAATCATCCCAAATTGAGGAGCCAGGAGTCAGTGCTGTGCCTCTGAGGTGGGAGAGCCAACTTCAGGACACCGGTCCACAAGAGACCTCCCAGTTCGACATAATATCTTCCAGAGATCTCCATCTCAACACCAGCACCCAGCTTCACTCAACGACCAGCAAGCTACAGTGCTGGACACCCTATGCCAAACAACTAGCAAGACAGGAACACAATGCCACCCATTAGCAGAGAGGCTGCCTCAAATCATAAAAAGTCCGCAGACACTCCAAAACACACCACCAGACGTGGACCTGCCCACCAGAAAGACAAGATCCAGCTTCATCCACCAGAACACAGGCAGTAGTCCCCTCCACCAAGAAGCCTACACAACCCACTAAACCAACCTTAGCCACTGGGGACAGACACCAAAAACAACGGGAACTATGAACCTGCAGCCTGCAAAAAGGAGACCCCAAACACAGTAACATAAGCAAAATGAGAAGACAGAAAAACACACAGCAGGAGAAGGAGCAAGATAAAAACCCACCAGACCTAACAAATGAAGAGGTAATAGGCAGTCTACCTGAAAAAGAATTCAGAATAATGATGGTAAAGATGATCCAAAATCTTGGAAATAGAGTAGACAAAATGCAAGAAACAGTTAACAAGGACCTAGAAGAACTAAAGACGAATCAAGCATTGATTAAAAACACAATAAATGAAATAAAAAATACTCTAGATGGGATCAATAGCAGAATAACTGAGGCAGAAGAACGGATAAGTGAGGTGGAAGATAAAATAGTGGAAATAACTGCTGCACCGCAAAATAAAGAAAAAAGAATGAAAAGAACAGAGGACAGTCTCAGAGACCTCTGGGACAACATTAAACGCACCAACATTCGAATTATAGGGGTTTCAGAAGAAGAAGAGAAAAAGAAAGGGACTGAGAAAATATTTGAAGAGATTATAGTTGAAAACTTCCCTAATATGGGAAAGGAAATAGTTAATCAAGTCCAGGAGGCACAGAGAGTCCCATACAGAATAAATCCAAGGAGAAATACACCAAGACACATATTAATCAAACTGTCAAAAATTAAACACAAAGAAATCCTATTAAAAGCAGCAAGGGAAAAACAAAAAATAACACACAAGGGAATCACCATCAGGATAACAGCTGATCTCTCAGCAGAAACTCTACAAGCCAGAAGGGAGTGGCAGGACATAATTAAAGTGATGAAGGAGAAAAACCTGCAACCAAGATTACTCTACCCAGCAAGGATCTCATTCAGATTTGATGGAGAAATTAAAACGTTTACAGACAAGCAAAAGCTGAGAGAGTTCAACACCACCAAACCAGCTTTACAACAAATGCTAAAGGAACTTCTCTAGGCAAGAAACACAACAGAAGGAAAAGAACTACAATAACGAACCCAAAACAATTAAGAAAATGGGAATAGGAACATACATATCAATAATTACCTTAAATGTAAATGGACTAAATGCTCCCACCAAAAGACACAGACTGGCTGAATGGATACAAAAACAAGACCCATATATATGCTGTCTACAAGAGACCCACTTCAGACCTAGAGACACATACAGACTGAAAGTAAGGGGATGGAAAAAGATATTCCATGCAAATGGAAACCAAAAGAAAGCTGGAGTAGCAATTCTTATATCAGACAAAATAGACTTTAAAATAAAGACTACTAGAAGAGACAAAGAAGGACACTACATAATGATCAAGGGATCAATCCAAGAAGAAGATATAACAATTGTAAATATTTATGCACCAAACATAGGAGCACCTCAATACATAAGGGAAATATTAACAGCCATAAAAGGAGAAATTGACAGTAACACAATCATAGTAGGGGACTTTAACACCCCACTTTCACCAATGGACAGGTCATCCAAAATGAAAATAAATAAGGAAACACAAGCTTTAAATGATACATTAAACAAGATGGACTTAATTGATATTTATAGGACATTCCATCCAAAAACAATAGAATACACATTTTTCTCAAGTGCTCATGGAACATTCTCCAGGATAGATCATATCTTGGGTCACAAATCAAGCCTTGGTAAATTTAAGAAAATTGAAATTGTATCAAGTATCTTTTCCAACCACAATGCTATGAGACTAGATATCAATTACAGGAAAAGAGTTGTAAAACATACAAACACATGGAGGCTAAACAATACACTACTTAATAACGAAGTGATCACTGAAGAAATCAAAGAGGAAATTAAAAAATACCTAGAAACAAATGACAATGGAGACACGACGACCCAAAACCTATGGGATGCAGCAAAAGCAGTTCTAAGAGGGAAGTTTATGGCAATACAATCCCACCTTAAGAAACAGGAAACATCTCGAATAAGCAACCTAACCTTGCACCTAAAGCAATTAGAGAAAGAAGAACAAAAACATCCCAAATTTAGCAGAAGGAAAGAAATCCTAAAAATCAGATCAGAAATAAATGAAAAAGAAATGAAGGAAACGATAGCAAAGATCAATCAAACTAAAAGCTGGTTCTTTGAGAAGATAAACAAAATTGATAAACCATTAGCCAGACTCATCAAGAAAAAAAGGGAGAAGACTCAAATCAATAGAATTAGAAATGAAAAAGGAGAAGTAACAACTGACACTGCAGAAATACAAAAGATCATGAGAGATTACTATAAGCAACTCTATGCCAATAAAATGGACAACCTGGAAGAAATGGACAAATTCTTAGAAATGCACAACCTGCCAAGACTGAGTCAGGAAGAAATAGAAAATATGAACAGACCAATCACAAGCACTGAAATTGAAACTGTGATAAAAAATCTTCCAACAAACAAAAGCCCAGGACCAGATGGCTTCACAGGCGAATTCTATCAAGCATTTAGAAAAGAGCTAACACCTATCCTTCTGAAACTCTTCCAAAATATAGCAGAGGGAGGAACACTCCCAAACTCATTCTACGAGGCCACCATAACCTTGATACCAAAACCAGACAAGGATGTCACAAAGAAAGAAAACTACAGGCCAATATCACTGATGAACATAGATGCAAAAATCCTCAACAAAATACTAGCAAACAGAATCCAACAGCACATTAAAAGGATCATACACCATGATCAAGTGGGGTTTATTCCAGGAATGCAAGGATTCTTCAATATACACAAATTAATCAATGTGATACACCATATTAACAAACTGAAGGAGAAAAACCATATGATCATCTCAATAGATGCAGAGAAAGCTTTTGACAAAATTCAACACCCATTTATGATAAAAACCCTGCAGAAAGTAGGCATAGAGGGAACTTTCCTCAACATAATAAAGGCCATATATGACAAACCCACAGCCAGCATCGTCCTCAATGGTGAAAAACTGAAACCATTTCCACTAAGATCAGGAACAAGACAAGGTTGCCCACTCTCACCACTCTTATTCAACATAGTTTTGGAAGTTTTAGCCACAGCAATCAGAGAAGAAAAGGAAATAAAAGGAATCCAAATGGGAAAAGAAGAAGTAAAGCTGTCACTGTTTGCAGATGACATGATACTATACATAGAGAATCCTAAAGATGCTACCAGAAAACTACTAGAGCTAATCAATGAATTTGGTAAAGTTGCAGGATACAAAATTAATGCACAGAAATCTCTGGCATTCCTATATACTAATGATGAAAAATCTGAAAGTGAAATCAAGGAAACACTCCCATTTACCATTGCAACAAAAAGAATAAAATATCTAGGAATAAACCTACCTAAGGAGACAAAAGACCTGTATGCAGAAAATTATAAGACACTGATGAAAGAAATTAAAGATGATACAAATAGATGGAGAGATGTACCATGTTCTTGGATTGGAAGAATCAACATTGTGAAAATGACTCTACTACCCAAAGCAATCTACAGATTCAATGCAATACCTATCAAACTACCAATGGCATTTTTCACAGAACTAGAACAAAAAATTTCACAATTTGTATGGAAACACAAAAGACCCCGAATAGCCAAAGCAATCTTGAGAACGAAAAATGGAGCTGGAGGAATCAGGCTCCCTGACTTCAGACTATACTACAAAGCTACAGTAATCAAGACAGTATGGTACTGGCACAAAAACAGAAAGATAGATCAATGGAACAGGATAGAAAGCCCAGAGATAAACCCACGGACATATGGTCACCTTATCTTTGATAAAGGAGGCAGGAATGTACAGTGGAGAAAGGACAGTCTCTTCAATAAGTGGTGCTGGGAAAACTGGACAGGGACATGTAAAAGTATGAGATTAGATCACTCCCTAACACCATACACAAAAATAAGCTCAAAATGGATTAAAGACCTAAATGTAAGGCCAGACACTATCAAACTCCTAGAGGAAAACATAGGCAGAACACTCTATGACATAAATCACAGCAAGATCCTTTTTGACCCACCTCCTAGAGAAATGGAAATAAAGACAAAAATAAACACATGGGACCTAATGAAACTTCAAAGCTTTTGCACAGCAAAGGAAACCATAAACAAGACGAAAAGACAACCCTCAGAATGGGAGAAAATATTTGCAAATGAAGCAACTGACAAAGGATTAATCTCCAAAATTTATAAGCAGCTCATGCAGCTCAATAACAAAAAAACAAACAACCCAATCCAAAAATGGGCAGAAGACCTAAATAGACATTTCTCCAAAGAAGATATACAGACAGCCAACATACCCATGAAAGGATGCTCAACATCTTTACTCATTAGAGAAATGCAAATCAAAACTACAATGAGATATCATCTCACACCAGTCAGAATGGCCATCATCAAAAAATCTAGAAACAATAACTGCTGGAGAGGGTGTGGAAAAAAGGGAACACTCTTGCACTGCTGGTGGGAATGTGAATTGGTACAGCCGCTATGGAGAACGGTATGGAGGTTCCTTAAAAAACTACAAATAGAACTACCATATGACCCAGCAATCCCACTACTGGGCATATACCCTGAGAAAACCATAATTCAAAAAGAGACATGTACCAAAATGTTCATAGCAGCCCTATTTACAATAGCCCGGAGATGGAAACAACCTAAGTGTCCATCATCGGATGAATGGGTAAAGAAGATGTGGCACATATATACAATGGAATATTACTCAGCCATAAAAAGAAATGAAATTGAGCTATTTGTAATGAGGTGGATGGACCTAGAGTTTGTCATACAGAGTGAAGTAAGTCAGAAAGAGAAAGACAAATACTGTATGCTGACACATATATATGGAATTTAAGAAAAAAAAAATGTCATCAAGAACATAGGGGTGGGCCTCCCTGGTGGCGCAAGTGGTTGAGAGTCCGCCTGCCGATGCAGGGGATACGGGTTCGTGCCCCGGTCTGGGAGGATCCCATATGCCGCGGAGCGGCTGGGCCCGTGAGCCATGGCCGCTGAGCCTGCGCTTCCGGAGCCTGCGTGTCCGGAGCCTGTGCTCCGCAGCGGGGGAGGCCACAACAGTGAGAGGCCCGCGTACCGCAAAAAAAAAAAAAAAAAAAAAAAAAAAAAAAGAACATAGGGGTAAGACAGGAATAAAGACACAGACCTACTAGAGCATGGACTTGATGATATGGGGAGGGGGAAGGGTAAGCTGTGACAAAGTGAAAGAGCGGCATGGACATATATACACTACCAAACGTAAGGTAGATAGCTAGTGGGAAGCAGCCGCATAGCACAGGGAGATCAGCTCGGTTCTTTGTGACCGCCTGGAGGGGTGGGATAGGGAGGGTGGGAGGGAGACGCAAAAGGGAGGGGATATGGGAACATATGTATATGTATAACTGATTAAATTTGTAAAATAAAAATAAATAAATAAATAAATATATTAATTAAAAAAAAAAAAAAGAATACCACATTTATCATCACAGAAGACAACTAGGCAGAGAAGCTGTGAAGACAGGCTATAGAATCTGACTACCTGGGCTCAAATCCTGACCTCTATCATTTTAAACTTTCCTAAACCCTAAATCATCACAATGTATTCTAAAGGACATAAATAATGATGACTCAGGTCATCTTATGTTTTATTTGAAAAGGCATTTGTGGCAGAAAGGATGAAAACAGGAATAGAAATATTAAATTTATCAAATACCATTGCTTTGAGATTAAAAAAAAAATCTTCCTATACTTATTCACCTCCTAATTCCCCATCAGTGATATAGACTTTCTTTTCTCCTCCCCTGAAAATTTGGAGATAGCCCAGCTAGATGCTGGGAGGGGTTCTTCTATTCTTTTGAGATTTTCCAGGCCATATAACCTTAAAAAAATGCTACATCCTCCCAAAGAAAGATTGTCATAATGAAATGTTCTCTGTATTCTTATATTTATAAATACTAAACATTCATTTTTAATAAACAATGGGTAAACAGGACATCATATGCCATCAGTTCAGTGAACACAGGATCCCATTTTAACAGGGTTTGGCTTCATGAATGCTACAATTCTGGTGCCATGCAGACAGGAATTGTGAACTTCAAATACATGTAGACTCTCTAACTTGAAACTAGTAGTTTAATCTGGAGCAATTTAATAATCCTCTCTTTAAATGTAGATTGAGAATAATAAAATATCTACATTGAAGTGTTTTTATAAATGATTAACTGATAATAAATTTAAAATAATTGTCACAGTGTGCATTCCTGATAAAAGATAGCAATTATTGATCATTATAACTGCATGGTACATTTATGGGCATATAAAGATCTATCAAAGACAACTGAAGACCAGTTCTTTTTTTTTTTTTTCAAAAATTTGTTTCAGTTTAACAACCTGAAATAAATAACATTGAATAGGCAATGAGTTCTATTTTTTCCCTTTTTTCTCTTGTGTTTATTTTTATTTTTTATTGGCACATAGCTGATTTGCAATGCTGTGTTAGTTTCAGGTGTACAGCAAAGTGATATACTTATACATGTACATATATTCATTCTTTTTCAGATTCTCTTCTCATATAGGTTATCATAAAATACTGAGTAGAGTTTCCTGTGCTATATAGTAGGTCCTCTTTGGTTATCTATCTTATATATAGTAGTGTGTGTGTGTGTTCATCCCAGGCTTCTGATTTATTGTTCCCCTGCCACATCTCCCCTTTGGTAACCATAAGTGTGTTTTCACTATCTGTAACTCCATTTCTGTTTTCTAAATAAGTTCATTTGTTTCTTTTCTTTTTTGAAAAGAATTAGATTCCACATATGAGTGATATGATATATATTTCTTTCTCTGTCTGACTTACTTCACTTAGTATGATAATCTCTAGATCCAGCCATGTTGCTGCAAATGGCATTATTTCATTCTTTTTTATGGCTGAGTAATATTCCATTGCATGTATGTGCCACATATTCTTTATCCATTCCTCTGTCAATGGACATTTAAGTTGCTACTATATTTTGACTAAAATAAATAGTGCTGCAATGAACATTGGGTTGCATGTATCCTTTTGGATTATGTTTTTCTCTGGATCTATGCCCAGGAGTGGAATTGCTGGATCATATGGTAGCTCCATTTTTATTTTTTAAGGAACGTCTATACTGTTTTCCATGGTGGTTGTACCAATTTACATTCTCACCAACAGTGTAGGAGGGTTCCCTTTTCTCCACACCCTCTCCAGTATTATTTGTAGAGTTTTTGATGATGGCCATTCTGACTGGTGTGAGTTGATACATCATTGTAGTTTTGATATGCATTTGTCTAATAATTAGTGATGCTGAGAATTTTTTCATGTATTTTTGACCATCTGCATGTCTTCTTTGGAGAAATGTCTGTTTAGATCTTCTTCCCATTTTTTTTTACTGGGTTGTTGGTTTTTTTGACATAGAGTTGCATGAGCTGTTTGTATATTTTGGAGATTAATCCTTTGTCTGTTGCTACTTCTGCGAATATTTTCTCCCATCCTGAAGGTCATCTTTTCATTTTGTTTATGGTTTTCTTTGCTCAGCAGAAGCTTTTAAGTTTAATTAAGTCCCATTTGTTGATTTTTGTTTTATTTTCATTACTCTAGGAGGTGGATCAAAAAAAGATATTGCTGCGATTCATGTCAAAGAGTGTTCTGCCTATTGTTTCCTCTAAGAGTTTTATAGTGTCTACCCTTACATTTAGGTCTTTGATCCATCTTGAGTTTATTTTTGTGTATGGTGTTAGAGAGTGCCCTCATTTCATTCTTTTACACATAGCTGTCCAGTTTTCACAGCATCACTTTTTGAAGAGATTGTCTTTCCTCCATTGTATATTCTTGCCTCCTTTGTCATAGTTTAATTGACCATACATGCGTGAGTTTGCTTCTGGGCTTTTTATCTTGTTCCATTGATCTATATTTCTGTTTTTGTGCCAGCACCATACTATTTTGATGACTGTAGCTTTGTAGCATAGTCTGAAGCCAAGGAGTCTGATTCCTCCAGCTCCGTTTTTCTTTCTCAAGATTCCTTTGGCTATTCAAGGCCCTTTGTGTTTCCATACACATTTTTTATTTTTGTTCTAGTTCTGTGAAAAATGTCATTGGTGATTTGATAGGGATTGCATTGAATCTGTAGATTGCCTTGGGTAGTATAGCCATTTTTACAATATTGATTCTTCCAGTCCAAGAATATAGTATAACCTTCCATCTGTTTGTATCATCTCTGATTTCTTTGAACAGTATCTTATAATTTTCAGAGTAGAGGTCTTTTGTCTCCTTAGATAGGTTTAATCCTAGGTATTTTTTTTTCTTTTGATGCAGTGGTAAATGAGATTGTTTCCTTAATTTCTTTTTCTGATCTTTCATTGTTAGTGTATAGGAATGCAGGAGATTTCTGTGCATTAATTTTGTATCCTGCAACTTTACTGAAGTTATTGATAAGTTCTTGTAGTTTTCTGGTAGCATTTTTAGATTTTTCTATATATAGTATCATGTCATCTGCAAACAGTGACAGTTTTACTTCTTCTTTTCCAGTTTGGATTTCTTTTATTTCTTTTTTTTTTCTATGATTGCCATGGTTATGACTTCCAGAACTATGTTGAATAACAGTGGTGACAATAGACATCCTTGCCTTGTTCCTGATCTTAGAGAGAACACTTTCAGCTTTTCACCCTTGAGAATGATGTTAGTTGTGGGTTTGTCATATATGGTCTTTATTATGCTCAGTTCTCTTTATTCCCACTTTCTGGATAGCTTTTTATCATAAATTAGTGTTGAATTTTGTCAAAAGCTTTTTCTGCATCTATTGAGAAGATCTTATGGTTTTATTGTTCAATTTGTTAATATGGTGTATCAAACTGATGGATTTTTGTGGATACTGAAGAATTCTTGCATCCCTGGGATAAATCCTGCTTGATTATGGTGTATGATGCTTTTAATGTATTGTTGAATTTGGTTTGCTAGTATTTTGTTGAGCATTTTTGTATATGTTCATCAGTGTTATTAGACTGTAATTTTCTTTTTTGTGGTACCTTTTTCTGGTTTTGGTATCAGGGTGATAGTGGCTTCGTAGAATGATTTTGGGAGTGTTCTTTCCTCTGCAAGTTTTTGGAAGAGTTTGAGAACGATGGGTGTTAACTCTTCTCTAAATGTTTGATAGAATTCACCTGTGAAGCCATCTGGTCCTGGACTTTTGTTTATTGGAAGATTTTTAACCACAGTTTCAATTTCATTACTTGTGATTGGTCTGTTCGTATTTTCTATTTCTTCCTGGTTCAGTCTTGAAAGTTTATACCTTTCTAAGAATTTGTCCATTTCTTCCAGGTTGTCCATTTTATTGGCATACAGTTGTTTGTAGTAGTCTCTTATAATCCTTCATATTTCTGTGGTGTCATTGTAACTTCTCCTGTTTCATTTCTATTTTTATTGATTTGAGTCCTCTCGCTATTTTTCTTGATGTGCCTGGCTGAAGATTTATCAATTTTGCTTATCTTTTCAAAGAAAAAGCTTTTAGTTACATTGATTTTTGCTACTGTTTTCTTCATCTCTATTTCATTTAGTTCTATGCTGTTCTTTATGGTTTCTTTCCTTCTACTAACTTTGGGTTTTGTTTGTTCCTCTTCCTCTAGTTGCTCTAGGTGTAAGGTTAGGTTGTTTATTTGAGATTTTTAGTTCCTGAGGTAAGATTGTATTGCTATAAACTTCCCTCTTAGAATTGCTTTTGCTGCACTCCAAAGGCTTTGGACTGTTGTGTGTTCATTGTCATTTGTCTCTAGGTTCTTTTTGACTTTCTCCTTGATTTCTTCAGTGATCCATTGTTGTTTAGTAACATATTGTTTAGCCTCCATGTGATTGTGTTTTTTATTGTTTTTTTCTAAGCAATGAGTTTTAAATTGACATTAAGTGTAATTTTTCTCCTGGATGCTGTAAGAAAATTATTTTCAATGTTTATTTCCAATTCTAGATTAAGTATCTTTTAAATATTTTATAAAGCTATAGTAAACTTGTCCTCAAAAGGTATCAGAGGACACCAGTATGTCAGTTTATGAAAACAGATTAACTGGTTTGTGTGCAGATTTTATATTTGCTTTTTCAGCTTTAAATATTTGAAGAGTATCTCTGAGTTCAAGATGAGTACAAAGACATAACTAGTACCTTTTGAAATTACTTATCTGTGAGAAACAAGATTGTTCTAACTCTGAGCCAAGTGAGATACATAAATAAACAATTTGCAGAGACTGATATAAAATTGTAAATCTGGCATCATAACTCCCACCTGCAAATTTTTGTACTCATGAAAGAAAGTCTTATTTGTCTTATTAACTGATTTTGTAACAAGCTAAATATGATGTTGAATTATATTTATAATTCTGACCTTACACAAATATAATTATATTTAGTATTTATCTGAAGGCAAAGGAAAGTTTTATTTGTAAAACAAAGTTCATAATCACTGTTCTAAGGTATAGAAATGGACATTGCTTATTTGATATTTCACCCTTTCTAGAATTGAGTTGCTATGAGAAAAGGAAATGCATATGTAAAAATCTTAATCCATATATCCTTATTGATGAAGTAGCATTCTTTTGATGACTTTTCAAAACTGAGGAACTATAAAAAGGTAAGTGTTAGGTTGTTAAAAAAATCAAAGGATTGAATGTAGACAGATTACAAATTAGAAACACTAGTGAGGAAATAGCTAGGTTTCATTAAAGGAAGTATGTCCTTGTTCCAAAGAGGGAGAGAGACAGATAATGTTAATTTACCAATGAAGTAAATGGCTGATGGAGGTGTGGTGGGGAGAGGGCGAGTGGTGTTCTTCCTCCAAAGCAGTTGACAAATTCAGCAGCCCCATGTCTAGCAGATTAGACCCTCAAATACTATTTATGCTGTTACTCTTGATAATGGTGACTATCTCTTGTGGGCCAATCAACAGACAGATACTACACATATTGTGAAAAAAACCTTATAGTTTATGAATATTCACTGAGTAGTGAAATATGGGAGAAAAGAGAGAAAGAAAGGGGAGAGAAAGGGAGGGAGGAATTATCATCTATTGAATGCCTGTTCTCCCAGCGTTTGTCAGACTTCTTTACATATGGAGGTTCACTGAATCTTCTTTTCAGCAGCTGATATTATCACTTCATACTGAAAAGAAAGCTGAAGTTCTGAAATGTTAAAATATGTACATTTATTCTACATATATTGCACACCAAGAATGTACCATTACTGTGCTAGTCTCTGAGATATAAAGATGAAAACAATCAAATGTGATTCTTTCTTTCAAGAAAATTGTTGTCCAAATGTATGACAACCAGAAATAAGTGATTCATCCAAGGTTACATAACTCATGAGTAGAAAGGGATTTGGTTGTTGGTTTTTCTAACTGCAGCACTTGTGCTCTTGGTACCATCATATCAGGAGGAAGAAACTTGGTGTTTCTCTCCATTGCATTCTTTCATAATGTCCAAATTGAGGATGTGGACAGCTCCAGTATTACATTTCTCTATATTTTCTAAGCCTAGTTTTGTAGGACTTGCTTGGGCACCCATCAAACTGCTAAATACAACAGTAAGATTTGCTTAGAAATCTAAAATAAATAATTACATGGGTCAATAATTGTAACTGAAATATATTTTGAGTTAATGACTTACTAAGTATTTTTGTCTCTTTGACTATTCCCTTTCCTTTCCCCACATATTTAAGTTTGATACTGGTTCTGCATTCATTGATGTAGGAAAGGTATGTGTTAGGGAAAAGATAGAAAGAGCTGTAAGTTTTTGTGGTTTTTGTTTCTCTAATGAACAAGAGAGGTGAATGTTTAGACAAAATATTTTGGAAGAAGAATGTTGTTTCCAAACATAACTTCATTTGTTGACTAGAATGAGACCCTCTTGGGTGAGAAGAAGTAGGTGGAGATGTTGGAGCCTGCTGTGGGTCCACACTCTACCTGGCTTTGTAAAAGAGTTATTGAGAGAAGACCTCCCCAATAGAATTTTTTTTGCAACATCACAAAAGATTTCTATTCCCTAAATGCAGCAGTGAAGCAATGGAGACAGAAGAGCCGCATGGATTAGGACAATGAAACTTATGACAATAGGTATAAGTTCTGGCAGGTAGAGTGGCTGCCGGCTTCAGGAGGAGCCTTCATCTGGCACCAAAGAGTTCTTCTTGTATGCAAAGTCTTATGAAATTGCTCTGTTTTACTTGCATCAGATTTTACCTTGAGGAAACTGCATTGGTGCCACCCATTCCATCCTTTAGTCTTTCTCCTCTAGACTGTTCTTTCCAGATCAAGCCTTCACTATCCCCATCTACACACACACACACACACACACACACACACACACACACACACACACAAGCAAAGCTTACCTGACAGAAAGCAGGGCAGTGGTAGAGATATTGTTAGAGAAGTACCCTATTACTTGTATAAGTTTGCTTTAAATACTAAATAAGGGAAAGGTACATTTTATAAGAAGCTTCTGGTTTCTTTTCATATCCATTTTTATTAGTGTATCTCACAGGTAAAAGATTCAAGACTTCACTATTGGTTTGAAAATTCTTTATTACGTTGAAACCTTAGGAGAACAAAATAGTATGGGTTTTGACCCATGACCCATAACTCTGGGTCATGGGATTATATTGATTTCTCTTTTTTTCTAATGTGTACTTCAGATTTTTTTCTGTTTTTTTATAATAAGCAGCCTTAACCTTTATGATCTAAAATGTCTTATGCAGGAAGAAACTGAATCTTCTCAGCCAAATATTTCTTGAAACTCTTTCTCTGTACTGTGGGCAAGGACAATGATCTCTGCTCTTCCTGATATAACACCCCCTGGAGTTCTGAACCATGTGACCTTCCAGTAAATATATTCACTGATTGATTTCATGAGACGTTTTCTCAAGAGAACTTCTCCCATCCTGAGTTGTTCTGTATAAGCTGCTGGCATTTTCCAGAGGTTTAGAGCACGTCCCTATTTGAAATAGGTTTTAGTAGGCATTTCCAATATTTCTTTTGCATGTTCTTCTCATGTTGCCTAATTCCAACTCACCATACAGGAATTTTTGAAAATTACTTGTCTCTCCTCTGTATATGCTCTACTGCTGACTATGGACTGGCACATCTCAGAAGATGTTAGGTGAAAAGTCTCCTAACATTCCTAAGATAAGTACTAGAAATTATAAATGTGCAAAATGATTTATCATTTTGTCTTTTACAAATGACTTCACATAAGATAGGCAGTGATGGCTCACATAGCCAATAGTCTAATTTTATAAAGATTTATCCCTTTAATAAAAGCAATTTGTTAAATGAATAATCAAATCTGGCTTAAAAATCTATGCCTTGCCAGAATGTTCTAGTAAATAAAGTCACAAATCAGGAAGTGTCTGTTGTCTGACCATATGTCTCAGTTTGAGGATTGGAAGCATGACCACCATAAGCCACTCCTGGGTTGAGTCCCACTGGGCCTGTCTCCCACTTTTCCTTTGTATGATTTCCAGTCTCCAGGCATTGGCAGAACCCTGAAGCACCATTTTTCTCTTACTTTCCTTTTTCTTCTCTCTTCTTGGAACACTCTCCTATCTTTTCCTCTTCTGCCTTTTGAAGAAATTTTAAGACAGTTCTTTCCATTACTCTCTCCCAAAATTTCATACAGTCCTCTCCATCATAGCATTCACATTTTCCTGAGTTTGTATGTAAGTCCTTAGCAAGTCTTTCATTGTTAAGTAACACTCAGATTTTATTTTAAATGACAAAGTATTCTTTGGTAAGAACACACAAGTCTGAAATATCTCAAATGATGCTAATTTGGAGTTTTTATATACAAGCTGACTGAGAGATAAAAGAAGAGAAAGAAATTTAACTCAGAATTACTAATTATTCCTGAGGGGTAAAACTTTGCAAGTACAAATATTAGAAGTTTCAAAAGCATCAGAGTTACCTTTATTTTATTTTATTTTATTTTTTTGCCATACTGTGCAGTTTGTGGGATCTTAGTTCCCCGACCAGGGATCAAACCTGGGCACTTGGCAGTGAAAGCACAAAGTCCTAATCATTGGACAGCCAGAGAATTTCCTAAATTTACCCTTTAAAAGTGGGTATAGAGGAAACGTGCCTCGACATAATAAGGACCATATATGACAAACCTAGAGCCAACATCATACTCAATGATGAAAAGCTGAAAGCAATCCCTCTAAGATCAGGAACCAAAACAATGATGGACACACTCACCACTTTTATTCAACATAGTTTTGGAAGCACTAGCCACAGCAATCAGAGAAGAAAAAGAAATGAAAGGAATCCAAATTGGAAAGGAAGAAATAAAACCATCACTGTTTGCAGATCACATGATACTATACATAGAAAATCCTAAAGACACCACGAAAAAACTATTAAAGCTCATCAAAGAATTTGGTACAGTTTCAGGATACAAAATGAATATCTGTTGCAATTCTATACAGTAACAACAAACTATCAGAAAGAGGAATTAAGTAAACAGTCCCATTTACCATCCTATCAAAAAGAATAAAATACCTAGGAATAAACCTACCTAAGGAGACAAAAACCTCTACTCTGAAAACTATAGACACTAATGAAAGGAATTAAAATATTAAAGATGACACAAACAGATAGAAAGATATATCATGTTCTTGGATGGGAAGAATCAATATTGTTAAAATGTCCATATTCCCCAAGGCAGTCTACAGATTCAATGCAATCCCTATCAAATTACCAATGGCATTATTAACAGAACTAGAACAGATTTTTTTTTAATTTATATGGAAACACAAACAACCCTGAATAGCCAAAACAATCTTGAGAAAAAGAACAAAGCTGGAAGAATCACACTCCCTGACTTCCTATGGTACAACAAAGCTATAGTAATCAAAACAGTATGGTACTGGCACAAAAACATATAGATCAATTGAACAGGATAAAAAACCCAGAAATAAACCCATGCACTTCTGGTCAATTAATCTACAACAAAGGAGGCAAGAATATACAGTAGAAAATTGACAGTTTTTTCAATAAATGGGCTGGGAAAACTGGACAGTTACATGTAAAAGAATGAAACTAGAATATTCTCTAACACCATATTAAAGAAAAACATGAAAAATGGATTAAAGACCTAAATGTAAGACCAGATACTGTAAAACCCCTAGAGGAAAATATTATTTTGGATCTATCTCCTAGAGTAATGGAAACAAAAACAAAAATAAACAAATGACACCTAGTCAAACTTAAAAGCTTTTGCAAGCAAAGGAAACCATAAACAACATGGAAAGACCAACTATGGAATGGAAGAAAATATTTGCAAATGATGTGACCAATAAGGGCTTAATTTCCAAAATATACAAACAGCTCATACAGTTCAATATTAAAAGAACAAAGAACCCAATCAAAAATGGGCTGAAGACTAAATAGACATTTCTCCAATGAAGACATATAGATGGCCAATGAGTTATCACCTCACATTGGTCAGAAACATCAAAAAGTCTATAAATAATAAATGCTGAAGAGAGAGTTGAGGAAAGGGGACCCTCCTGCACTGCTAGTGGGAATGTAAATTAGTGTAGTCACTATAGAGAACAGTCTGGAGCTTCCTTAAAAAACTAAAAATAGAGTTACCATATGATCCAACAATCCTGCTCCTGGGCATATATCCAGAAAAGAAGAAAACTCTAATTTGAAAAGATACAGGCACCCCAATTTTCATTGCAGCACTATTTACAATAGCCAAGACATGGAAACAACCAAATGTCCATTGACATATGAATGGATAAAGAAAATGTGATATATATATATATATATATATATATATATATATATATATATATATATATCATAGAAAAGAATGAAATAATGGCACTTGCCATTTGCCCCAAAAAGGATGGACTAAGAGATTATCATACTAAGTGAAGTAAGTTTGACAGAGAAAGACAAATACCATATGATATCACTTATATGTGGAACCTAAAGAAATGATACAAATGAACTTATTTACAAAACAGAAATAGGCTCACAGACATAGAAAACAAACTTATGATTACCAAATTGGAAAAGGGGGGAGGTAAATTAGGAGGTTGGTATTAACAGATACACACTACTATATATAAAATAGATAAACAATGAGGACCTACTGTATGGCACAATAACTATATTCAATATCTTGTAATAACCTATAAAGGAATCTGAAAAAATATTTATAGATAGAATCACTTTTCTGTATACTTGAACTAACACAACATTGTAAATTAACTATACTTCAATTAAAAAAGAAAAAAAATCCCTTAACTTTACCCTTTAAAAAAGTTACCTTTTAATAACACTAGAATAGTTGGTTGCATGAAGAAGATCATATATATATATATATATATATATATATATATATAGTGAATGGAGGTGGTGAATTGTCACTCTGTTATATGAAAAGTTAAAATTTCTGCCTCATGCATAAATTCCCCCCAAAATGAAGCATCTCAAATAATTTACCTATACACTTTGAAAAACTGTGTTAGATGACTGAAAAAATCTGAAGATAAAAATATAAATGTTAAGTATGCATGTGGATAGTTTAAAAAATTGATTAATAAAATGTCAAAATGGAAAAAAATATAAATTAATACATTATATATAAGAAAATCTTAAATATGAATTCATAATTCAATTGATAAACTCAAACATTATAAGCAGATATTTTGACTATTTCATTTACATTGTTAAAAGTTTATATAGTCAAGTTTCATTTAGAAATTGTTTAAGTTCAAATATAATAGTGACTCTGTAATTTACTGTCCAAAAAAGAACACTCTTAAAAGTGTAATTATAAATAAGTAGATGAGGAAACAGGTATAAGCAGTCAGTGACTCAACCAACCAACACATATGTTTATTCTTGGTACATAGAACTATTCATACATTTTAAAATATTTATTTATTTATTTTTGGCTGCATTGGGTCTTCGTTGCTGTGTGCAGGTTTTCTCTCTAGTTGAGGCAAGTGGAGGCTACTCTTCATTGTGGGGCTCGGGCTTCTCATTGTGGTGGCTTCTCTTTGTTGTGGAGCATGGGCTCTGGTGCATGGGCTTCAGTAGTGGTGGCTCACGGGCTCTAGAGTGTAGGCCCAGTAGTTGTGGTGCACGGGCTTAGTTGTCCCGTGGCATGTGGGATCTTCCCAGACCAGTGTCCCCTGCATTGGCAGGCAGATTCTTAACCACTGCACCACCAGGGAAGTTCACATTTTTCTATTTGAGAGCTGAGAATGTGTTATGGATTTTTATATCCTCTGTCTAGTAAGGTATTTGACATATAGTAGATAGTTAAATGCTTAAACTAATACAGGGATAAAATAATTGATTAATTAAATACAATATAGAGATTTGAGTTATGACCCAAAAAAGGAAACACTAGAATTTCATCCATTCACTCCAGTCCTATAAAAGTAGCCAAAATACCAAAATAATGTTTTACTGACATTTTTTCCTGAAGAATAAATATATATAAATTTGAGTAAATAATTATTGAGAAAGGATTGATTAAAAATAACAACAAATGAGAAAATGAAAGAACCAAGTACAGGAAACTATCTACAACTAATGCTTTTATGATTACATGAAAAGTATTTAAAGGTTTCAAAATATTATTTAGTAAATTTACAGGAAATAAAAAGCCATTCATGTTTGGTGAGTTAACTTATGATAGCTGAAGTAAATAACCCATGTTACTTACCTCCTTGAGCCCTACAGAATATAGATTGACAATGCCATGGTTTCTTCGAATGATAGGGAAAACAGTTTAGACTGGAAAAAAGTTCAGAATGTTAGAAAATATTAATAAGGTAATTAAGGCTCAGAAAATATGAGAAAGGGCTTGTAACTATGAAAAGGGCAGATGGCAGTTGACAGGTAGAAGAAAGATAAACAAGCCAATGTTTAGAAAAGTAGAGATTAAGTTCATGAAATTGCACTTGACTGGTAGCTAGGAGACTTTGTTTCTTTTAATCTTTGCTCTAAATTATATTTCTTTCTCTAGAAGTAGAAAATAGAAGATATACAAAATACATACATATTTATGTATGTATATATAACATATGCACACATATGACATGTACAAAAAACAGGACATAGGTAAGTATAAGTATACTGAACATAGGTAAGTGTAAGTATACTGAACAATTCTCTATTCCTTGAATTTTCATCCTT
Organism: Mesoplodon densirostris; assembly: GCF_025265405.1. Classification (NCBI taxonomy): domain Eukaryota; kingdom Metazoa; phylum Chordata; class Mammalia; order Artiodactyla; family Ziphiidae; genus Mesoplodon; species Mesoplodon densirostris. Next base: position 94,427,442 of record NC_082667.1, on the reverse strand, counting down.
AAAGTAAGTAAATCCACTGGGTCTCTGGTAAATCACTTTGGCATCATTACTAACCAGGTAGCTATATATGATCTGGGAGAAATTTAATTTTTCTGCAGGAGTTTTCAGCAAGCTCAATTCCTTATAAGCAATACAAATATCAGGGCACTATTCTTAATTTTATCAACTCAGTATAACAACAGGGTCCTAACTGGACTCATTAACAATCAATATAGAAACATTTGATTCACAAACAAAATGGTAAAAATCATCAGAGGCTGAAATTAAACCATAAGTTCTGTCCAATCACTAAAAATTTAGTTCAACTACTAAATTTCCTACAGTCAACCAAATAGATCTTTTTAAAAAAATTTAACTACTATCTAACATGTATAGATATAACTTTAAAATTTAATTGAAAAAAATTTCTGCATTTTTTAAAGAAAGCCATTGAAAAATTGTCAATTCTTACCTAGGGACTCTTGGTATTTTTAGGTTGTGGGCTCCCTGGAAGTCATAATTCTTCTTATGGAATACTATAAAATATCAATATATTAAAAATAAAATCATTAAACATGGAATTCTACAATATCTTAAACTAAGTTCAACTGTATATAGGTAGCAGCAGATCTCAAATTAAAGAGAAAATAATTAATTTTTAAAGTAAAATGTTGGAAATTCCATATATGCTATTTTTACTCAAATTCGGATGAGATGATATAGCTAATATTCTCTTTTTCATGATAAAAATTAGTACACATCCTTGTGGTGAACATTTTGTAATATATAAAAATATTGAATGCACTATGTTGTGACCTGAAACTAACATAATATTGTACAATAAGTCAATTATACTTCAATTTTTTTTAATTTTAAAATAAAAAAATAGTGCACATTCTTAAACTGCAGAGTTTGTTGTTATGCTCTCTAGTTAGTAAGCAATCTTATTAATTAGTATTGTTAACAGGCATCTGGGAAGACACAGGGTCTGTAGACATGAGTAGAACAGACACCAGCTTAAGTAAATCATAGTATCTGCAATTCAGAATAGTGGTTGGAGAACAGAAAAAACTAGTGTCCTGCAAATAAACAGCAGAAAAAGGAGGGTGGATGGACTGCCAGGCAAGACATAGGCAGAAAAGACCCAATCAGCACCAAAGAAGAGTACAATGGAAACTTTTTTTTTTTTTTTTTGCGGTACACGGACCTCTCACTGTTGTGGCCTCTCCCGTTGTGGAGCACAGGCTCCAGATGCGCAGGCTCAGCGGCCATGTCTCACAGGTCCAGCTGCTCCGTGGCATGTGGGATCTTCCTGGACTGGGGCACAAACCCGTGTCCCCTGCATCAGCAGGAGGACTCTCAACCACTGTGCCACCAGGGAAGCCCTGGAAACATTTTTAAATGACACTAGGATACCTACCCAAAAAGATAGAGTCAAAGGATGAGATTGATAAACTTATGTGAATATGAGCTGAGACTTTAAGATTCTTTAGTTCAATCCCTTCTTTTTATAAAAATATAAACTGAGGTTCAATTATCTTAACTTGACAAATGTAATAGAGCTAGTTAATTGCAGATACAACCACAGAATCCAGATTTCTAGAATTCTTATCCACCATTTTCCCAAGAAATTACCATGGGATAGAATATTGGGATAGATAGACATGTTCTAGGGCCCAAAGGAACAAATAATTTTATTAATCAAAATTTTGGGCCAATATTCTTAACAACATATATGTCCTTTTCTGTTTTGTGAACTTTCTTTTACCTCTCAGGAGATACATTCTCAAACCCACATATTCAGACACACAAAATTCAAGTTTATAATATTGAGATAAGAGTATTCAGCTATTTGTGAAAAATTATTCTTAGAGTTTGTAAGTTAAAAGTCAGTCAGATTGGGTTCCATTTCCAGTAATGACAGAGTAGTATGTAGTAGACTAATCCACCCATAATTAACAATTATAAAATGTGGATGATATATATAAAGACTACTATTTAAAGACATCAGAGAGTCACCAAAAGCAGGGTAAAAAATGGAAAGGAGTTAAATCTCAAATGAGAGGGACTGCATTGGGTAAGAAATATATTTATACAGCTTTTCACCTAAAAGTACTATCCAGTCGGCCTGGTGTGGAGCAGCTGGAACTTAAGCAGAAAGAAAGACGTAGTCTTAATATGTTGGGAAGTAAAAGGATGTATTTTAGGTCTGCAAGAGAGATTTGAAATGGGGGAGCACAGAAAGTGGTTTGCTATAGAGGGGGGAGCACTAAAATCTGAGTAAAATTTTGCCAAATGCCTTAGTTGATCCCTGATCTTTGCATTCACAATGACCAACAAGAAGGTAAAAAATAAAAGGCTGACAGAAGTGAGCTGAGCTTTCAAGCACTAAAGGAGAGATAGAGTGTAGATTCAGTCCAGGCAAACAAGGTTTCTGCTAGAGCAAAACCAACAATCTTTAGATGAAGATACAGAATCTAGTATCTCTAAAATGTATCATTTACAGTGTCCAGGAGTCAATGAAAAATACCTAGACATGCAAAGGAACAGGAAAATGGGATCCATAGTCAAGCAAAAAAAAAAAAAAAGAAAAATAGAAACTGAAGTCAACGAGGCAAAGGTTTTGGAATTAGCAAAGAAAAGACTTAATTGTCATGCATATGTTCAAGAGATAAAGGAAAATATGCTTACAGGAATGAACAAATGATGTATTAATATGTAAATGGAAAATATATGTAAGAATCAAATGGAAATTATAAAACTGAAAACTACAGTGTGTGAAATAAGAAATTAACTGGGTGGGTTTAATAACAGATTGGAGATGCAATAAGAAAAAAGAGAAAATGTGAAAAACATATTAATGGAAATTACCCAATCTAAAGAATAGAAAAAAAAAAAGACAAAAATGAATAGAGGTTCAATGCAAATCATTCTAACACAATGCAATTATATTTCCAGTAAGAGAAAAAGTTATCAGGGCAAAAAATTTGCACAAATAACAGCCAAATAATTCCTCAGTTTTGGTGAAGAAGCATAAACTTACAGAGATAAAAATCAGCAAACCACGCTCAGTAAAATTTCAAAGGAGGAAAATCAAACTTCTGCAAAACAAAAAAAGAAAATCTTTAGTCCATCTAGGCAAAAAAGATGTATGATATATTTGGGATAATGGTATGATAGATATAGCTAACTTCCTGTCAGAAATTATGAATGCCAAAATACAACAAAATGACATTTAAAATAATAGGCTGAGAGGGGAAACTGTCCTGCCAGGATATATATCCAGTAAAAATATCCCCTAAATTTTTAAGGTGAAAAACCACCACTTTCACATAAACTAGAAGTGACTTTGTCAGCAGACTTGTATAAGAAATGCTAAAGAAAGAAAGTCTACAAGAAGGAAAATAAAATTGTTAAATTGAAAAATATGTTAGTAAATATAAATGATTATTTTTCTTCTCATAATTAATTCAAAAGATGTATGATTTATAAAGAAAAATTGTAACACTATATTCTAGAGTTGATAATAAATATAAATATATTATCTACAACAAAATTATCAAGAAGAATGGGGTAAAATGTAAAAGGCTCTATACTGTTGCTAGCTTCTTACATTTTGAGAGAAATAATATATGGTAAACTTAAGTAGAATGTGATGAGTTAAAAGTGCATATTGTAATCCCTAGGGCAACCATTCAAAATAATACAAAGAAGCACAGTTCAAAAGTCATTAGAAAAAAAAATCAATACCAAAAAATTTTTTTAAGATACTTGACTAACCCAAAAGAAAGAAAGACAGAAGGAACAGAGAAAAAACAGAGATTGAAAAATAGAGTACACATGGCAAACATATCAGGCAGAGATTGTCAAAAAGGATGAAAGACTGAAAGCCAGCTATATGTTGTCTAAAAGAAGCAAACTTGAAATATAAGATAAACTAAGAAGTTGAAAAAAGGATGCATCAAGCAACGAGTAAGCATAAGAAAGCTGGAGTAGCTATATTAATATGAGCAATTTCTCAAGACAAAGAATAACACAAGAGATAAAGATATCAATTCATAGAGAAGACTTAACAATCATAAATATGTGCCCAAATAATTGAGCTTCAAATATATAAAGCAAACACTGAAAAAATTGTAAGAAATAGACAAATCTACAGTCAAAGCTGAAGATGTTATCAAACAGAAGTGTCAAGAATATAGAAAATCTGAACATTTAAAACCTCCTTGGCCTAACAGATTTTATAGAACACTACATCCAACAACTTCAGAATGCATATATTTAAAAAAAAAATACACCTGGTTGGTCTGTTCATCATAAAGACCATAAAATGAACAAAAGTCTTAATGATAGAGTCAAAACACTGAAATCCTGTATCTCCGAAGACAATATTCTCTGACAAAAAATATAATTAAATTAGAAATAAAAAGCAAAAGGAAATATTGAAAAGCAAAAAGACCCAAGGCTTTTTATCCAATGATTATTTTATCAACTATTAAAGCTAGAAAATATGAGCAAATTAAATACAAACTAAAAAGGAGGAAAGGTTAGCATAGATATCAATGATATAGAAAATGGAAAAAATTGACAAAGGCAAAATTTGGTTCTTCTAATAAAATAATAAAATTGACAAGTTACTAGTAAGGTTTATCAAAAAAATAAGAAAAAAGTAAAAATTACAAATCTTGAGAATAAAAAATGTCCTATCACTAAAGACTCTATAGAAATTAAAGGATAATGAAGGATCATTAACAGTTTTATGCCAACAAATTCATCTTGTTTCAAAATCCTTTACCAAAGATAAAACTTACCAAAAATTGAAACATTAGATCTGTATAGTCTTATACTTATTAAAGAAGAAAGCTAAATTTAAGAACACTCCCACTAATAAATTTTCAGGCCCAGATGGTTTTATGGGAAATTAAATCAATTTTTTAAGGAAAAAATAATACAAATATTTTAAGAAATATTTTTATGAGACCAACATAACCTAATACCAAATCATGATAAAGACATAACAAGACAAAAAAAAATCACAGACCAATATCTCTCATGAATGTAGATGAAGAAAATCCTTAACAAAAGATTATCAGATAGGATTCAATAACATATAAAAGAATAATACATTATAAGAAGATAAAGTTGTTTTATCATTCAAAAATCAATTTAATTCACCACATTAGTAGAATAAAGAAAAAACCATATGATTATCTTAAATGATGCTCAAAAGTTTTGAAAATTTTAAAAATCATTCTTGATAAGAATGCTTAGAAAACTAAGGGCAGAAGAAAATTCCTCAAAAGAATTTTTGAAAATCCTACAGATATTATCATACTTGAGTGTGAAATATTTAATGTGACCTTCCTCAGATCAGAATCAATGCACAAATGCCACCCTCACTACTTTCATTCAATATACTTCTGAAAGTTTTAGGCATTGCAACAAAAAGAAATAAAGTATATCAAAATCAGAAAGGAGAATTAGTAAAAATTTTTATGGACAGATGACTTCATTGTTTTTATAAAATGTCCTAAAGAATATACAAGGAAATAATCAGAAATAATACCTAAGTTGAGCAACAACAGACTACAAAATTAACACACAAAAATTAATTGCATGCTTACATATTAGATCAAACAATTGAAAATGAGATTAATGAAATGATTACATTTACAATAGTGTCAATATACAATATGAATACATTTGACAAAAGAAATGCAAAATATCTGCATTGAATACCACAAAAATTTACTTGGTAAAGTTACAATTACCTAAGTAAATGGCGATATATACCATGATTATAGATTGAAAGAAAATATTTTATAATGTCAATGTCAAATCTATCCAAATTGATCTATTTATTCAATACAATTTCAATCAAAACCCAAGCAGATTTTTTTGGTAGATATTAACAAGTTAATTTTATTTTTTTAATTAATTTTTTGGAGTATAGTTGATTTACAGTGCTGTGCTAGTTTCTGCTGTACAGCAAAGTGAATCAGTTATACAAATATCCACTGTTTTAGATCATTTTGCCATATAGGTCATTACAGAGAATTGAGTAGTGTTCCCTGTGTGTAGTAGGTCCTTATCATTATCTATTTTATATACAATAGTGTGTACATGTCAATCCCAATCTCCCAATTTATCCCTCCACACTGCCTCCTCACCTTAGTAACCATAGTTTGTTTTATAAATCTGCGACAATATTTCGGTTTTGTAAATAAGTTCATTTTTACCCTTTTATAGATTCCACATATAAGTGATATCATATGATATTTGCCTTTCTGTGTCTGACATACTTCACTCAGTATGACAATCTTTAGGCCCATCCATGTCACTGCAAATGACATTATTTCATTCTGTTTTATGGCTGAGTAATATTCCATTGTTTACTTGTATCACATCTTCTTTATGAATTCCTCTGTTGATGGACATTTAGGTTGCTTCCATTGCCTGGTTATTGTAAACAGTTCTGCAGTAAACATTGGGGTGCATTGCTGCATTGGCCATTCTGATTGGTGTGAGGTGATATCCCATTGTAGTTTTGATTAGCATTTCTCTAATATGATAATGTTGAGCATCTTTTTATTATTTATTTAAGATTTTATATGTGTGTGTGTGTGTGTGTGTGTGTGTGTGTTATCATACAGTATTTATTTTTCTCTTTCTCACTTACTTCACTCTGTATGGCTCTAGGTCTCCTATACTCTCTAGGTCTATCCACCTCATTACAAAGAGTTCAATTTTATTTCTTTTATGGCTGAACAACATTCCATTGTATATATGTGCCACATCTTCTATAGCCATTCATCTGTCAATGGACACTTAGGTCTCTTCCATGTCCTGGCTATTGTAATAGAGCTGCAATGAACATTGTGGTACATGACTCTTTTTGAATTATGGTCTTCTCAGGGTATATGTCCAGGAGTGGGATTGCTGGGAAGTATGCTACTTCTATTTTTAGTTTTTTAAGGAACCTCCATACTGTTCTCCATAGTGGTTGTATCAGTTTACATATCCACTAACAGTGCAAGAGGGTTCCCTTTTCTCCACACCCTCTCTAGCATTTATTGTTTGTAGATATTTTGATGATGGTCATTCTGACAGGTGTGAGGTGATACCTCATTGCAGTTTTGATTTGCATTTCTCTAATGATTAGTGATGTTGAGCATCCTTTCATGTGTTTGTTGGCAATCTGTATATCTTCTTTGGGGAAATGTGTAGGTCTTCTGCCCATTTTTGGATTGGGTTCTTCATTTTTTTGATATTGAGCTTCATGAGCTGCTTGTAAATTTTGGAGATTAACCCTTTGTCAGTTGCTTCATTTGCAAGTGTTTCCTCTCATTCTGAGGGTTGTCTTTTCATCTTGTTTATGATTTCCTTTGCTATGAAAAACCTTTTAACTTTTGTTAGGTCCCATTTGTTTATTTTTGTTTTTATTTCCATTTCTCTAGGAGATGGGTCAAAAAGAATCTTGCTGTGATTGATGTCATAGAGTGTTCTGCTTATGTTTTTCTCTAAGAGTTTTATAGTGTCTGGTCTGACATTTAGATGTTTAATCTATTTTGAGTTTACTTTTGTGTATGGTGTTAGGGAGTGCTCCCATTTCATTCTTTTACATGTAGCTGTCCAGTTTTCCCAGCACCACTTATTGAAGTGGCTGTCTTTTCTCCATTGTATATTCTTGCCTCCTTTGTCATAGATTAGATGAACATTGGTGCACGGTTTTATCTGTGGACTTTCTATCCTGTTCCATTGATCTATATTTCTGTTTTTGTTCCATTACCATACTGCTTTGATTACTGTAGCTTTGTAATGTATTCTGAAGTCAAGGAGTCTGATTCCTCTAGTTCTGTTTCTTTTCTCATGATTATTTTGGCTATTCAGATTCTTTTGTGTTTCCATATAAATTGTAAAAAAATTTTGTTCTAATTTTCTGAAAAATGTTATTGAGTAATTTGTTAGGGATTGCATTGAATCTGTAAATTACTTTGGGCAGTATAGTCATTTCAGCCATAAAAGGAGAAATCAAAAATAACACAATAATTGTGGGGCACTTTAGCACCACACTTACACCAATGGACAGATCATCCAGAGAGAAAATGAATAAGGAAATACAAGCTTAAAAGATACATTAGGGGCTTCCCTTGTGGTGCAGTGGTTGGGAGTCTGCCTGCCAATGCAGGGGACATGGGTTCGTGCCCCAGTCCGGGAAGATACCATATGCCGTGGAGTGGCTGGGCCTGTGAGCCATGGTCGCTGAGTCTGCATGTCTGGAGCCTGTGCTCCGCAACAGGAGAGGCCACAACAGTGAGAGGCCTGTGTACTGAAAAAAAAAAAAAAAAAAAAAAAAAGATACATTAGACCAGATAGTCTTAATTGATATCTATAGGACATTCCATCTGAGAACAGCAGACTACTCATTCTTCTCAAAGGCACATGGAACATTCTCCAAGATAGACCATATCTTGGGCCACAAATCAAACCTCAGTAAGTTTAAGAAAATTGAAATCATATCAAGCATCTTTTCCAACCACAACACTATGAAATTAGAAATCAGTTACAAGAAAAAAACTGTAAAAAACACAAACACATGGAGTCTAAACAATATGTCACTAAACAACCAATGAATCACTGAAGAAATCAAACAGGAAATCAAAAAATACCTAGCAACAAATGACAATGAAAACACAACAGTCCAAAACCTATGGGATGTAGTAAAAGCAGTTCTAAGAGGGAAGTTTATAGCAATACAATCTTAACTCAGGAAACCAGAAAAATCTCAAATAAACAACCAACCTTACACTTAAAGCAACTAGAGAAAGAAGAACAAACAAAATCCAAAGTTAGTAGAATGAAAGAAATCATAAAGATCAGAGCAGAAATAAATGAGATAAACATGAAGAAACAATAGCTAAGATCAATGAAATTAAAACCTCATTCTTTGTAAAGATAAACAAAATTTATAAACCTTTAGCTGGACTCATCAAGAGAAAAAGGAAGAGGACTCAAATCAATAAAATTAGACATGAAAAAGGAAAAGTTACAATGGGCACCACAGAAATACAAAGGATCATAAGAAAGTATACAACAATTAATTGGACAATATAGAGGAAATGGACAAATTCTTAGAAAAGTACAACCTTCAAGACTGAACCAGGAAAAAATATGAAGTATGAACAGACCAATTACAAGTATTCAAATTGAAACTGTGAGTTAAAAACTTCCAACAAACAAAAGTCCTGGACCAGATAGCTTCACAGGCAAATTCTATCAAACATTTAGAGAAGAGTTAAAACCTATACTGCTGAAACTCTTCTAAAAATTGTAGAGGAAGGAACACTTCCAAGCTCATTCTACAAGGACACCATCACCATGATACCAAAACCACACAAAGATATAACACACACAAAAATTACAGGCCTATTATCACTAATGAACATAGACACAAAAATCCTCAACAAAATACTAGCAAACTGAACCCAACCACACATTAAAAGGATTATACACCATGATCAAGTGGGATTTATCCCAGGGGTGCAAGGATTCTTCAATATAAGTAAATCAGTGTGATTAACAAACACATTAACAAACTGAAGAAGAAAATATCATATGATCATCTCTATAGATGCAGAAAAAGCTTTTGATAAAATTCAACACCTACTTATGATAATAATCCAGAAACTGGGTATTGAGGGAACCTACCTCAACATAATAAAGGCCATATACCACATGCCCACAGCAAACATTATCCTCAGTGGTGAAAAACTGAAAACATTTCCTCTAAGACCAGTAATAAGACAAAGATGTCCACTCTCACCACTTTTATTCAATCTAGTTTTGGAAGTCCTAGCCACGGCAATCAGAGAAGGAAAAGAAGCAAAGGAATCCAAATTCGAAAAGAAGAAGTAAAAATGTCACTGTTTGCAGTTGACAAGATACTATATATAGGAAATCCTAAAGATGCTACCATAAAAATACTAGAGCTCATCAATGAATTTGGTAAAGTTGCAGTATACAAAATTAATACACAGAAATGTCTTGCATGCCTATACACTAGAAATGAAAGATCAGAAAGAGAAATTAAGGAAAAAATCCCATTTACCATCACATCAAAAAGAATAATATACCTAGGAATAAACCTACCCAAGGAGGCAAAAGACCAGTACTCAGAAGAGTTATAAGATACTGATGAAAGAAATCAAAGATGACAGAAACAGATGGAGAGATATACCATGTTCTTGGATTGGAAGAATCAATACAAGCTAATTTTAAAACTTCATTGAAAGTTCAAAGAACCTAGATTATCACAAACAATTTTAAAAATGTTGCCTGACTTACACTAACTGACTTACTGTAAAGCTATAATAACCAAAGCAATGTGATAGCTGGCATAAGAATCAACAAATAAATCAGTGAAACAAGACAGAAAGCCTAAAAGTAGATCTGCACCTATGTAACCATTGGATTCCTGACAAAAGCATCAAAGCTAATGAGGAAAGAAAAGTCTTTTAAACACATGGCGTTGGAACAACTTGATAGCCATATAGAAAAAGATAAATCTTCACCCCCTAACTCACAGTATACAAAGATTAATTTGAGATGGATCATGGATCTAAATATGAATGCTGAAATTATAAAGCTTAGAAGAAAAGAGGAGAATATTGTTGTGACTTGGGGGTAGAAAAAGATTTCTTAGACTGGACAGAGAAAGCAATAACCATGAAAAAAAATTGCTAAACTTCATCAAGATTTAACATTTCTCTTCATCAAAAGCTGCTGTAAGAAAGTGAAAAATCAAACCACAGAGAGGGAGGATATATTGACAATGCATATATTAGAAAAAGGTGACAAAATATTGGTATCCCTAACATGTAAAGAACTACTACAACTCAATAATAAATATAAAAATAACACAATTTTTTTAATGTGCAAAAAATTTGAAGAGGGGTTTCCCTGGTGATGCAGTGGCTGGGAGTTTGCCTGCCAACGCAGGGGAGGCGGGTTTAAGCCCTGGTCTGGGAGGATCCCACATGCCGCGGAGCAACTGGGCCCATGAGCCACAGTTACTAAGCCTGCACATCTGGAGCCTGTGCTCTGCAGCAGGAGAGGCCGCGATAGTGAGAGGCCCGCACACTGTGATGAAGAGTGGCCCCTGCTTGCCGCAACTGGAGAAGGCCCTCGTGCAGAAACGAAGACCCAACACAGCCATAAATAAATAAATAAATAAATAAATATTTAAAAAATTTGAAGAGATTCTTCAGAAAAGAAGATATACAAATGGCAAAAATGAAAACAACATTAAAAAGTTCTCAAAATAATTAGTCATCAGGGAAATGAGAATTAAGACTACAATGAGAAATCAGAACACACTCACAGAATGGCTAAAATTAAAAAGGCTAATAGCACCAAATGTTGATGAGCACGTAGAGAACTGGACTTTTCATACAAGTTGGTGGGAATGTAAAATGGTACTTTGTAAAAGGGTGTTGAATTCTTTGAAAAAATAAAACTATACTTACCTTGAAACCTAAGTATTTACCCAAGAGAAATAATAAAATGTGTACAAAAAGAAAAAAAGACATGTACAAGATTGTCCATAGAAAACATTAGTAATAGCTAAAATTTGTAAATAAGTTAGATGCCCATCAGTAGGAGAATGAATAACAAACTATTGTGTACTTATACAAAGGAATACTACTCGGCAATTTTAAAAAACAACAAACTATTGATACATGTAACAGTACAGATGAATTTCAAAAGCATTGGCTGAGATAAAGAAGCCTTACACAAAAATGTACATATTGTATGATCCCATTTATATAAAGTTCTAGAGCAGGCAGACGTATATAGTGGTTGCCTCAAGGAGTTGAAGACTGAGAAAAGGGCATGAGGGATCTTTCTGGGGTAATGGTAATGTTCCATATCTAAATAGCTATTTGTATTTTAAAGGTGTATGCCATTGTCAAAATTCAGTTTATCTTCACTTAAGATTTGTGCTTTTAATTGGATATAAATATTACTTCAAAAGAAAAACTGTAGAGAAATGTTGTATTAGGTGTTAGGGGTAAGTCTCCTGATGGCAATTTTCTTTGAAATGCATCCAAAAATAAGATGCATGAATGGTTAGAGGAATGGAGAGATGAGTAAATAAGTTATAGGGCAAATATAATAGTACTGATGGTAGAATTGGTGTGGTGGATATATCGGTGTTCACTATGACTTTTTTTCAAATTTTATGTTTACTAGCACATTTCCATAGTAAAATGTCAAGAAAAAAATTATATATCCATACACCTATAAGATATGCAGTTCACTGTATATTGACCTCAAAAAAAGAGAACTGTAAAAAAGTGAGACTCCACACCACTTATTCTTTGTACATTTGACTCTGTATCTTTGTATTCTTTTCTATGCCTTCTCCGTCCTTTTCCTTTCCTCCTTTCTTCTCTTCTCCTTCTTCTCTTTCCCATGCTTTCTTCTCTCCCTCTCCCTTCCTTTTCTCACCACTCTTTCTCCTTTATGAAACACCACCACACCACCCTCTCTCTCTTCAACACCCCACCCACTTATATACTCAAGTCAGAAATGGAAGTGGTGGTGGTGGGGTGGGGGGTGATACACAAATACATTTTTAAAGTATCTTCATTGTAGTGAAAACCATTGCAAATTAATGGCCATTCTTTTTAATAAATATACAATCTGATTGCTAAACCATAAAGGTGTATCATTAGTTTTAAATGAATAAAGCCATCAGCTAGTCCACAGACCACATTTTGAGTTCCACTGGCCTAGAGGGCAGAGGCTGTTGAGATTTCTTTCTTTATTTCTTAACTGATATGGCGTAGGTGACTACAACAGGGCCCAACACATTATAAAGAAGTATTAAGTATTTATTGAACTGCATGTGTCACGATACACCTGTGTGTGTGTGTGTGTGTGTGTGTACACATGCATACTGTTAAATTACTTAAACAAGATGGCCATTAGACTGAGGGAGCTCTAATGCTGTGGCAGCCCATGTAAGCAAACCAAAATCCACGCCTATAAATGCCTCAAGTTTACAAAATCATTAAGGACAACCAGTCACAAACAGCCAAAATGTCCAACTAGGCTTTAACGAGTAACCAAGTAAATAATTTCTTTCTTTGCTTCTACACTTTCTCTAGATGTCTTTCCCCTGTCTTCTGTCTTCCAAGTGCTCTAACCACTTTCCAGTTTGGTGCTGCCTGATTGAAAGTGATTTTTGCTCAAACTCTTAAAATTTTTAATATGTCTCGGTTTATCTTTTAACAGGGGAGGGAGGGAGAGAGAGAGACTGGAGGCCTTCCCCGAATACTTTTCTTCATGATTTTGCCCCAAGTCAGTCCTATCATTAAAAACAAAACCATGTTGGAGAAGATAAAAACCATTCTACCCATAGTGATAAGCATAAGGCCAAGCCTGCAATTATTGGGGGCTCTGCTCAGCCCAATGGTTCTATATCCTCTCCTGCTACTTTAAAAGATTCACTCCCTGTAAATGAGGTCGTGTTATGACTTTTGTGGGCCAAGGGCATCTTCGCCTTTGTGGTCCCTTCCTCCATGAAACATGTTAAAATTATATTTTATGACAATATTGCTTTGAAAACAAATATATTCCTGACTAGATTTATTATTATATACTTATTATTTTCATTTTTCTTCAAATTTAAATGATATTAAAACCTTTTTATTTTCATGGACCATTATAAGTATCCTAGGGCCCAGGCACTGTTCCTTCTGTGCTCAGTGGACAAGTTGGTCCTGACTGTTAGGGTTCCTTAATGAATAATAATTTTTTGATAGTTTTCTAAAAAAAATTCCTTTCTTCAGCAGGCAACCTTTTAATTTCTCTTTCTGAGAGTAGAGAAGTCAGCCTGTTATACATTTATCTTCTTCTCAAGCAGAGTCTGGCTTGATCAGAGAGCTTCTATTGAATTGAGACAGTACAGCTTAATATGCCCTGGGCTTTTGAATGAGAGCAGTGCTCCTTGTCTTGCTACCTAATACACATGAAAAGCTTACTCTAACTCCTGCAGTCCTGAAATGAATTTAAAAATAAATATGAGTAGTAATCTTTTCTTACATTAAAAAAGACACAACAGGAGTCCAGTAATTTTTGAAAATATTAACTTGTATTACCTTTTTCTAGTAAGACCAAAGAACATTGAAGCTGATCATTATTCCAGGATAAGCATAGATAAAAACCATTCAGTCCAACCTACATATTTTGAGAACCTATATATTCTGCCTTGCATCCTAGGCACTGACGTTATATGAAACATGAGTAAAGCAATATTTATGCCCTTAAGGAATGTGAAATCTACACAAGGAAATGAATAGAACAAAAAATACTATCAATAGAATGTATTAAATTCTATGATAGGAAATACATAGGGAACAAGTGTCATGGAAGCAAAGGAAGCTTCAGAGACCATCCCCAACTGTCCTTCCACTTCATATGAGCATTATCTATATCCACATCCACATCAATGTCACTTGGGATACATATCTGTAGTTAGAGTATATTTTTCCATTCCATTATCAGGCTTGGCCTGGGCCAGTGGAGTATTAGCAGAGTGATATTGTGGCAATCACAAGCAGAAGCTTTAAAATGAACTGCTCATTTTGACTTGGTCTGTCAAAGTTCTTCCCTTTGCCTCAAAAATAGCATGTCTTGGGGCTTCCCCAGTGGTGCAGTGGTTGAGAGTCCACCTGCCGATGCAGGGGACACGGGTTCGTGCCCCGGTCCGGGAGGATCCCACATGCCATGGAGTGGCTGGGCCCGTGAGCCATGACCATTGGGCCTGCGCATCCAGAGCCTGTGTTCCACAACAGGAGAGGCCACAACAGTGAGAGACCCGTGTATGACAAAAAAAAAAAAAAAAAAAAGCATGTCCTAAACAGGGACTATTCCTTCTTCCTGGATCTTAGAAGGAGAATATATGTGCACCCAAATAGACCATAATCAGGCTGAGCTGCACAAAAACCACTGCACATATCATAAGCAAAAAACAAATGCTTGTGGTTGCAAGCTACTGAGAACTTTTAAAAATTATTATAGCAAAGGCTGAAAATACATATACGTTTAGTCATCATAGTTTATCACAGATTTTCTATGACCATCCCTACATCTGAATCTTAGAAGCAGAAAATATACTACTTAACTGGCATTGATACAATTACTTGGAAAATGAACCCCAAAACCATGATGGCTTACCATTGTTCTTTAAAAAGATCAAGAAGATCATACTACAAAAAATATATGGATACAAATCTGATTTTGTGAACTTCTTGTGAAATTTGTATGCTCATTCTTTCCTGATGGCACTGTAATCAGTCCCACGTCTTGGGCAAAGTAATTACGTGAACTGTACAAACGTTTCTATTTTGGTCCAATTATACCATTCTTTGAAATATGTTTTAAGGACATTTTTTTAATGAGAAAAAAGCATTTCATTGAAGGATATTTTTACCAAAATTATCCATGATGGTAGAAAATTATAAAATTATTACTAACTATACAGAGTTATATGGACATGTTAGGGAAATTATGGCAAACCAGTTTTATAGAATATTATGAAATATTCAAGTGGTACTTATGAACCCCATATAGCAATAGAGCAAAGGTTTATGAAGTAATGTTAATTGAAAAGAACAGAATAAGTTGGAATACACACTATAACTATGTAAAATATGTAAGCATAAGGACTAGAATAAAAATTAGAAGAAGTATTTAATATCCTATCACCCTAATTCAACTAACTTTAATACTTTCTTTGATGTGTCTGATATGGAACTGGAAAAAGCAAAATCAAGTGATTATGGCAAAGAGGCAACACTCTCAAACCAGCAGCCCTCTTATACTCAAGTTCAGTCACTCACTGCCAAAAATTCTCTAAAGTTTTTGTTGCAAATCTGTGTCTAGTCTGCAAAATTGTCTTTGCTTATTCTAATCAGAATCTTAGTTCATAGTATTTTTAAACAACTGGAATATATATTTTAAAAGATGAAAAACCAAAATAGAAAATATGATGTATTAGACACAATTAAAACAATTAAGAATATTTAGCTTGGAGAAGAGGAGATTTAAGGAGGTGGAAGATTTTTCTACCAGTACATGAAGATTTTAATTACTCTATGGGGAAGAATAGGCAGAAGTGTGAACAATGGGTCAAAATTAGAAAGAAAAAAAAAAACTATCAAAGTCATGGAAGGAAAAGGCCAAGAAATAGTTCCAGATTGTAATAAAATAAAGGGAAGTGCAATGTGTTATCCTGGATGGGATCCTTGACTGTAAGGAAAAATCCTATTGATAAAGGTAGAACATTTTCAGTGGGGTCTGTGGATTAGATGACATTGTTGCATTAATGCTTATATTTATTTTTTGGACAGTTATATGATGATAATGTTGGGAAGGGTCCTTGTTCTTGGGAAATATTCATTGGAGGATGTATGAGTGATGGCACAATATGTCTGAAGCTTGTTCAAATGGTTCTGAACAAGATTAATAATTAGATAGATAGATAGCTAAAGAGAGGATAAGTATGGCAAAATATTCAGAATTCAGAAATCTTGGTAAAAGACAGACAGGTGTGGCAAGTTGTATAGGATCTTGAAATTATTTTAACATAAATTATATAAAAAATTAAACTGCAGAAAGAATCAGGAAAAACTTAATATGAGAAGTTAAATGTAAGTTGTCCCAGTTTGATAATTTCCCCTTGCCACTGGCAGAAATAAATCAAACCCTCTCGAGTTAAAATAATCTTCATCCAGATTTCTCAAGATTCCCAAAGATCAGGTTCAACTAATTATGATCTCACAATTAAAATTTACCAAATACATGAACATATAATTCACCAAGAGTCAGCAGAAATAACAAAAAATAAATTTAGAACTCTCAAGAATTTAGATATTGAGATTTTCAAATGAAGAATATAAAATGATTTTATTTAATACATTTAAAGAAATAACAATCTAGAATCAAAAAAGAATGAGCAAGAAATAATGCACTATCAAAAATAACCAGGCTTAATTGACAATGTACCAAGATATCCTTCAGAAACAAAAATATAATTATTGAATTTGTTTGTAGGATAATTAATGGAAAAATTATTTAACTGGAAAATAGATCTAAAAGTTTGTTACTCAGAATGCAGCCCAGAGATATGAAAAGATAAAAGAACATGAAAAAGCAGTAAGCAACCTAAAAAAATAAAATCTAACATATATCCAATTGCAATTCCAGAAAAGACAACAACAAAGAATGAGAGAAAGGCAATATTGGAAAAGATAATGGCTGAGAATAAATCCACTGGCACAAAATTTATCAAGAAAGATAAATATAAATAAAACCATACTTAGACACACCAAAATTAAATTTCAGGGCAATTAAGACAAAGAAAATATCCTGGTTATAAACTAACCAATTTTTTTTCTGAACACATCTTTCTTATAATAATTTACCAAAGACAGACATAGAAGCCAACACACCACAAAAAAATTTATTTTCTGATCCCCTCCTCTATAACAAGAAGTTTATTAGGTATAAGATTTTTGGCCCCCAAAACCAAAGGGGCTAATTTCACTGAATGTTGTGCCACTGCACAAAATGGATTGTCATCTTTCCAGCCTCTAATAGCAACTTTCTCACCATACATAGTCTGATTATTAAGCCAATGCCAGTTGCTTTTATATATTTTAGGTTGCTGTTAGGCATCCTAGTTTGAATAACAATTTATATACAGGTCAAGATGGTTTAGGTAATAAACAATTCCCGAAATTTAAGGGTCTTAAAACAATAAAGATTTATTTTTCACTCTGCCAGTTGGTTAGAGGCTCTGTTTCATGTCCTACTAACTTAGTTATTCAGGAAGAGAAAGAATCCACCATTGGGAATGCCACTTTTGGTGGGTAGAAACAAAAATGTACTAGCTAGAAGCCTCTTGGAAGAAGTACTTTCTGCCCAACTGCAGAGAATAGAGTCATCAGACAGCTGCCCAGCTGTCAGGGCCAGATTTAGATTGATGTAAATCAGATAAATTAGGCACTTGACTCAGGTGCTAAATTTAAGGGACACCAAAAAAAAAATCAGCAATCAAGGTGTCATGTTTTAATAAAATATTTTGAAAATCAAAAGTAATGAAAAAATCCACAATAAAAATGTGAAATTTTAAAAAAAGACTGGCTATCATCTCCTTTAGGGTCAGTGTCAGCTACAGAAAGCCCCTTTGCCCAAAGTCACGATCTTCCTGCGGCAGCCAGTGTCTGGTGGCTGAGTGAGGTTGGAGTACAAAGGAATAGGCTTTGAATCTTAAACTATAGTGTTGAGTGAAAAAGCAAGTTGCAGAAAGACACAAACAGAATGATACCAACTATTTTTAAATTTTTAAATAAATAAATAATAATAGGTGTACAAACATATATACTAATATTATAACAAAATTTAAAATAGTGATTAGCTTTCAGGGTTAGAAAAAGGACACAGGAAATTTCTCTGGGTCTCCCCACGTGTGAAGATTTGGAGGCAACTCCAGGGCAAGGGCTTTCAAACCACCACCCACCTCCTGATCCCTCTGGAAGGAAAAGCTGGCCCAGCTGAGGCAGGGGAGTCAAGGAAAAGCTTCTGGACTTGCATGCATCACATTCTTGGTTTTAGATTTTAAGAACATGGGAGAGAATGAACCATGCCTCAAGATAATCCATTGCACAATGTTTCAGGATGTAGAACACTTACATGTGAACTATCCCAAATGAAGTTGGAGCATCCACATTGAATTACTTCATGTTGTGGCAATGAGGACTTCAAGATGGCAGAGGAGTAAGATGTGGAGATCACCGTCCTCCACACAAATACATGAATAACACACTTAAATATTGAACAACTCTTACATAACACCTACTGAACGCTGGAAGAAGACCTCAAACTTCCCAAAATCTGTGCAGCTGACAGGGTCTTGGTGCTCTGGCCAGGTGTCAGGCCTGAGCCACTGAGGTGGGAGAGCCGAGTTCAGGACATAAGACCCTCAGAGACACCCGGGTCCACATAATATCAATCAGTGAGAGCTCTCCCAGATATGTGTCTCAATGCTAAGACCCAATTCCACTCAAAGATCAGCAAGCTCCAGTGCTGGACACCCATGCCAAACAACTAGGATGAAAGGGACACAACCCCACGCATTAGAAGAGAGGCTGCCTAAAATTATAAGTTCACAGACACACCAAAACAAACCACTGGACATGGTTCTATCCACCAGAAAGACAAGATTCAGCCATATCCACCAGAACACAGGCACCAGTCCACTCCACCAGGAGACCTACACAACCCACTGAACCAACCTTACCCACTGGGGGCAGACACCAAAAACAATGGGAACTATGAACTGCAGCCTGTGAAAAGGAGACCCCAAACTCAGTAAGGAAAGCAAAATGAGAAGACAGAGAAATATGCAACAGATGAAGGAGCAGGGTAAAAACCTAACAGACCAAACAAATGAAGAAGACATAGGCAGTCTACCTGAAAAAGAATTCAGAGTAATAATGCTAAACATGATTCAAAATCTTGGAAATAGAATGGAGAAAATACAAGAAACGTTAATCAAGGACCTAGAAGAACTAAAGAGCAACAAAACAATGATGAACAACACAATAAATGAAATTAAAAATTTTCTAGAAGGAATCAATTGCAGAATAACAGAGACAGAAGAACGGATAAGTGACCTGGAAGATAAAATAGTGGAAATAACTACTGCAGAGCAGAATTAAGAAAAAAGAATGAAAAGAATTGAGGACAGTCTAATAGACCTCTGGGACAATATTAAAGGCACCAATATTCGAATTATAGGGGTCCCAGAAGAAGAAGAGAATAAAAAACGGACTGAGAAAATATTTGATGAGATTATACTTGAAAACTTCCCTAATATGGGAAAGAAAATAGTCACTTAAGTCCAGGAAGCATAGAGAGTCCCATGCAGGACAAATCCAAGGAGAAACATGCCAAGATACATATGAATCAAACTATCAAAAATTAAATAAAAAGGAAAAATATTCAAAGCAGCAAGGGAAAAGTAACAAATAACATACAAGGAAATCCCAAGAGGTTAAGAGCTGAACTTTCAGAAGAAACTCTGAAAGCAAGAAAGGAGTGCCAGGACATACTTAAAGTGATGAAAGGGAAAAACCTACAACCAAGATTACTCTACCCAACAACGATCTCATTCAGATCAATGGAGAAATTAAAATGCTTACAGACAAGCATAAGCTATGAGAATTCAGCACCACAAAACCAGCTTTACAAAAAATGCTAACGAAAGTTCTCTTGGCAGGAAACACAAGAGAAGGAAAAGATCTACAATAACAAACCCTAAACAGTTAAGAAAATGGGAATAGGTGATACATATCAATAATTACCTTAAATGTAAAAGGATTAAATTCTCCAACCAAAAGACATAGACTGGCTGAATGGATACAAAAAAAAAAAAAAAAAAAAACAAGACCCGAATATATGCTGTACGAGAGACCACTTCAGGCCTAAGGACACATACAGAATGAAAGTGAGGGGATGGAAAAAGATATTCCATGCAAATGGAAATCTAAAGAAAGCTGGACTAGCAATTCTCATAACAGACAAAATAGACTTTAAAATAAAGACTATTACAAGAGAAAAAGAAGAACACTACATAATGATCAAGGGATCAATCCAAGAAGAAGATATAACAATTGTAAATATTTATGCACCCAATATAGGAGCACATCAATACATAACGCAAATGCTAACAGCCATGAAAAGGGAAATCAACAGTAACACAATCATAGTAGGAGACTTTAACACCCCACTTTCACCAAGGGACAGATCAACGAAAATGAAAATAAATAAGGAAACACAAGCTTTAAATGACACATTAAACAAAATGGACTTAATTGATATTTATAGGACATTCCATCCAAAAACAACAGAATACACTTTCTTCCCAAGTACCCATGGAACATTCTCCCAGATAGATCATATCTTGGGTCACACATCAAGCCTCTGTAAATTTAAGAAAATTGAAATTGTATCAAGTATCTTTTCTGACCACAATGCTATGAGACCAGAAATCAATTACAGGGGAAAAAAGTGTAAAAAATACAAACATATGGAGGGTAAACAATACACTACTAAATAACTCAAAAAATACCTAGAAACAAATGACGATGAAAACACAACAACACAAAAACTATGGGATGAAGCAGAAGCAGTTCTAAGAAGGAAGTTTATAGCAATACCATCCTACCTCAAGAAAAAAGAAAAATATGAAATAAACAACCTAAACTTACATCTAAAGTAATTAGAGAAAGAAGAAAAAAAAAAAAACCCAAGTTAGCAGAAGGAAAGAAATCATAAAGATCAGGATCAGAAACAAATGAAAAGGAAATGAAGGAAATGATAGCAAAGATAAATAAAACTAAAAGCTGGTTCTTTGAGAAGATAAATAAAATTGATAAACCATTAGCCAAACTCATCAAGAAAAATGGGAAAAGACTCAAATCAATAGAATTAGAAATGAAAAAGAAGTAACAACTGACACTGCAGAAATACAAAGGATCATGGGGGATTACTACAAGCAACTATATGCCAATAAAATGCACAACCTGGAAGAAATGGAAAAATCCTTAGAAAAGAACAACCTTCTGAGACTGAACGAGGAAGAAATAGAAAATATAAACAGAACAACGACAAGCACTGAAATTGAAACTATGATTTAAATCTTCCAACAAACAAAAGCACAGGAACATATGGCCTCATAGGTAGATTCTATCAAACATTTAGAGAAGAGCTAACACCTATCCTTTTCAAACTCTTCCAAAGTAAAGCAGAGGGAGGAACACTCCCAAACTCATTCTACGAGGCCACCATCATCCTGATACCAAAACCAGACAAAGATGTCACAAAAAAAGAAAACTACAGGTCAATATCACTGATGAACATAGACGCAAAAATCCTCAACAAAATAGTAGCAAACAGAATCCAACAACACGTTAAAAGGATCATAAACCATGATTAAGTGCATCCAAGAATGCAAAGATTCTTTAATATGTGCAAATCAATCAATGTGATACACCATATTAACAAATTAAAGGATAAAAACCATATGGTACTCTCAATAGATGCAGAAAAAGCTTTTGAAAAATTTCAATGCCCATTTATGATAAAAACTCTACAGAAAGTAGGCATAGAGGGAACTTTCCTCAACAAAATAAAGGCCATATATGACAAACTCACAGCCAACCTCATCCTCAATGCTGAAAACCTGAAGCCGTTTCCACTAAGATCAGGAGCAAGACAAGGTTGCTCACTCTGACCACTATTATTCAACACCGTTTTGAAAGTTTTAGTCACAGCAATCAGGAAATAAAAAAGAAATAAAAGGAATCCAAATTGGAAAAGAAGAAGTAAAACTGTCACTGTTTGAAGATAACATGATACTATACATAGAGAATCCTAAAGATGCTCCCAGAAAACTCTAGAGCTAGTCAATGAATTTGTTAAAGTAGCAGAAAACAAAATTAATGCACAGAACTCTCTTGCATTTCTATACACTAATGATGAAAAATCTGAAAGACAAATTAAGGAAACCCTTCCATTTACCATTGCAACAAAAAGAATAAAATACCTATTAATAAACCTACCTAAGGAGATAAAAGACCTGTATGCCAAAAACTATAAGACACTGAGAAAAGAAATTAAACATGATACCAACAGATAGATGTTCTTGGATAGGAAGAATCAACATTGTGAAAATGACTATACTACCCAAAGCAATCTACAGATTCAATGCAATCCCTATCAAACTACCAGTGGCATATTTCACAGAACTAGAACAAAAAAATTCACAATTTGTATGGAAATACAAAGACCCCGAATAACAAAAGCAATCTTGAGAAAGAAAAAATCGGAGCTGGAGGAATCAGTCTCCCTGACTTTATACTACAAAGCTACAGTAATGAAGACAGTGTGGTACTGGGACAAAAACAGAAATATAGATCAATGCAACAGGAGAGAAAGCCCAGAGATAAACCTATGCATATATGGTCACCTTATCTTTGATAAAGGAGGCAAGAATATACAATGGAGAAAAGACAGCCTCATCAATAAGTGGTGTTGGGAAAACTGGACAGCTACATGTAAAAGAATGAAATTAGAACACTCCCTAACACCATACACAAAAAGAAACTTAAAATGGATTCAATACCTTAATGTAAGGCCAGACACTATCAAACTCTTAGAGGAAAACATAGGCAGAACAGTTTATGAAATAAATCACAGCAAGATGCTTTTTGACCCACCTCCTAGAGAAATGGAAATAAAGACAAAAATAAACACATGGGACCTAATGAAACATAAGAGTTTTTGCACAGCAAAGGAAACCATAAACAAGAAAAAAAGTCAGCCCTCAGAATGAGGGAAAATATTTGCAAATGAGAGAAAATATTTGCAAACAAAACAACTGACAAAGGATTAATCTCCAAAATATACACGCAGCTCATGCAGCTCAATATCAGAAAAAAAAAACCCAATCCATAAATGGGCAGAAGACCTACATAGACATTTCTCCAAAGAAGATATACAGATTGCCAACAAACACATGAAAGGATGCTCAACATCACTACTCATTAGAGAAATGCAAATCAAAAGTACAGTGAGGTATCACCTCACACCGGTCAGAATGGCCATCATCAAAAAATCTACAAACAATAAATGCTGGAGAGGTGTGGAGAAAAGGGAACCCTCTTTCACTGTTGGTGGGAAAGTAAATTGGTACAGGCACTGTGGAGAACAGTATGGAGGTTCCCTAAAAAACTAAAAATAGAACTACCATACGACCCAGCAATCCCACTACTGGGCACATACCCTGAGAAAACCACAATTCAAAAAGAGAGATGTACCACAGTATTCACTGCAGCACTATTTACAATAGCCAGGACATGGAAGCAACCTTAGTGTCCATTGACAGATGAATGGATAAAGAAGATGTGGCACATATATACAATGGAATATTACTCAGCCATAAAAAGAAACGAAATTGAACTATTTGTAGTGAGTTGGATAGACCTAGAGTCTGTCATACAGAGTGAAGTAAAGCCAGAAAGAGAAAAACAAATACCATATGCTAGCACATATATGTGTGGAGTCTAAAAAAAAAAAAAAAGGTTCTGAAGAACCTAGGGGCAGGATAGCAATAAAGACACAGACGTAGATAATGGACTTGAGGACACAGGGAGGGGGAAGGATAAGCTGGGTTGAAGTGAGACAATAGCATTGACATATACACTACCAAATGTAAAATAGATAGCTAGTGGGAAGCAGCTGCATAGCACAGGGAGATCAGCTCAGTGCTTTGTGACCACCTAGAGGGGTAGGATATGGAGTGTGGGATAGAGATGCAAGAGGGAGGGGATATGGGGATATATGTATACATATAGCTGATTCACTTTGTTATACAATAGAAACTAACAGAACAATGTAAACAAATATACTCCAATAAAGATGTTTAAAAAAAAAGAAAAGGACACAATATAGAGTGGTAAACCCTTAGGAGGCTTAAAAGTTATTTTTGATTCTTGACCTCTTGATTTAGGTAGTTTGTTTGTCTTAGGGGTGGTTTTTTAACACATATATTAAACTAACATAGATAGGTAGATAGATAGATGATAGATGACAGATAGATAGATAGGTAAGCATTATGAATCACTTCATAACTAAACATCTAGAAAAATATGCATGATTTAATCATATTTAGATTGAAATATTTTATATATATAATACTAAAAAATGCATGCATATACAAATATACATAGAAAACATTTTTCCTTGTTCTTTGAGCCTTTTAAGGCATCTGGCTCCCCAGTTTTTAAATTAATGTTCCCAAATTTTAATGATTATTGTTTTTAATAATCATTAATATAATGGTATATTTTTACAATTCTGTTACCTAAAGGTATACTTCCACTGGTTAGACATAACTTGAGAAATATTTAACCAAAACCCTAAGTCCATACAGAAACTGCAGAAAAACACATTCCCTTTGTTTCCCCAGGCTTGAAGTTAAATGACAAAAACTTGGCATTGTCAAATAGTTTATATGCTTCAAATAGATAAGTAAAAATGCTCAAACATCACTCCTTTCTCTCCAATCAGTTAAATGTGCTCTTGACACAATAAGCTTTTGATATCTATGG
Source organism: Mesoplodon densirostris (assembly GCF_025265405.1). Classification (NCBI taxonomy): domain Eukaryota; kingdom Metazoa; phylum Chordata; class Mammalia; order Artiodactyla; family Ziphiidae; genus Mesoplodon; species Mesoplodon densirostris. The sequence continues at coordinate 94,402,219 of NC_082667.1, read as the reverse complement.
CATGCAAGACGGTTGATTAGATATTTCTCAGGTTATTCCAGCTTTTTTATTCACTCCCATTTATACATTTTGACCTGATGTGAGGTAATAAAAGTGGGTCTTGACAATCTATTCTCCAAATCAAACATGAGAGAGTGAATTTAAAAAGAAAACATTCTTTAGGAATTTCTATTACATCAGATTGCCGTACTCCTTTCATTGTACTTAAACTGTATTCAGGGTTACGGAGGCAAGACGACGTTCCAGACCAACCTGATGTACAAGCTTGCTTGAAAGTCTCTGGGAAGAAGAGGTGCATTGGAGTGGGCCAGGTGTCATTTTTGTAGCCAAATACCATAATTCCTAAGTAGGTATTATGAGGGCTGCTCATGTGACATTGAAGCAACAGGTCAGGCTAGTCAATTCTGAGAAAATTCTATTCACAGGGTAATGTCATTATGACCCAGTGAGTACCTGAATCAAGTAAATGCAACAATACTGTAGGAAAGGCCAACACAGTGAAAGCTCTGCAACAGCCACGACTTTGCTTAATGGTCCTCTAACTTCTTCCTGCATCTGTTTTCTACCTGGTGTTGTCTCTCTGTCACAGCTATATCTTAGTGTCATTATGCTCTCCCTCCCCTCTTCCCACTATCCAAACCTTTTTTCAGACAGTTGTCCTTTTGGAAAGAATCAGAAAAGTAAAATCATACTGATATATGTAACTGAAATAATGTATTAACTATTTCTAATAAAATAATCTTTCTAACACAACCTCTGTCACACGGCATAAGAACTTATCTAGAGTTTTTTGTTTATTGTCTGTTTCACTCCAGTAGAGTGTAAGCTTCATGAGATCAGAGACTTTATTTTTCTAATTAACTGTGGAATCTCCAGGGAGCCTAAGACATAACACTACATAACTCCCTCAACAAAAGTGCTCAACAATCACACCTGATGTTGATGGAGGTGAAGCCATCGGTGCATTTTAGTAAAGCCAGCCTAAAGAGGTGCCTGTCATCCAGGCAAATGAAAAACCACCTTCCATTGTCTGCACACCCACCATCCTGTGATTTCTTCTCTCCTAAAAGTTCATATCTCTTCTCTCCAGGATTTTATTAGCTAAAGAGCATCATCTCTTCTTGTCTGAACTAATAAAACAGAGCTGAAATTTTCCAGCTTGTGATCTCACTTATTTTGTTATATTTGTAACTCTGATTTAATTAATTTTTCATAGGTGTGGGTAGAGTTCCTTTATCTAGGGAATATATCAGTGTAGTACATAAAGACATATTGAGATTTAAAAATTGCCGAGGCAGAGCAGACTCAGAAGACAGGTTAGGGAATCTACTAATAATTGCTAATAGTTTTCACAATTCTTCAGAAAGTTAACACTATTGTACTAAGTTAGATCTTTTGGAACACTGGATCTACAAATTAATGTTAAGGAATGCATGTGATCTCTTGCCAAACTCTTGAAATAATAGCTTAGTTGAAATTTTAAGTATCATTTTGATAATGTTTCTATTGATTAAAAATATCCGCAGTTTCTCATTTTCCTTTCATTTTGAATGCAACCTTTATTCTAAGGTCTTTCATCAACTGTGTTATCTTTTGAAAAACTCTTCGTTATTTTTTTCGTCCAGTTTTATTGAGATATAATTGACATAGAGCACTGTATAAGCTTAAGGTGTAGAGCATAATGATTTGACTTACATATATCATGAAATGATTATCACAACAAGTTTAGTAAATATCCATCATCTCGTATAGATACAAAATTAAAGTAAGAGAAAAAATTTCCTTGATTTGAAAATACTTAGGATTTGCTTGTTTAACAACTTTTATGTATAATGTAAAGCAGTGTTAATTATATTTATCATGTTGTGCATTACATCGCTAGTACTTATTTATCCTATAACTGGAAGTTTGTAAATTTTGACTATCTTCTTCTAATTCCCCCTCCCCCACCCCACCCTTGTCTCTGGTACCCACAATCTGATCTATTCTTCTATAAGTTGGATTGTTTTCGAAGTATAATTGACCTACAACACTATGTTAGTTCTTCATAACATAGTATAGTGAGTTGCTATTTCCATACATTAAAAATGATCATTATAATACATCTAGTTAATAGCTGTTACCAAATAAAGATATTACATAATTATTGAGTATATTCCCCACACTGTACCTTTCATACCTGTGATTCATTTATTTTGTAATTGAAAGTTTTGCCTCTTATTCTCCTTCACCTATTTATCTCCTTCCTCCAAATCCCTCCCCTTTGGCAACTATCTGTTTAGTCTCTGTAGCAATGACTCTGCTTATTTTTAATTATATATGTTCATTAGTTTTGTTTTTTAGATTCCACATATGAGTGAAATCATACAGTATGTGTCTTTCTCTGTCTGACTTATATCAGCTAGCATAACACTGGTCTATCCAGTATTGTGTCAGCTAGCATAATATTGGTCCATCCAGTTCTATGTCCATCCATGTTGTCACAAATGGCAAGATAACATATTTTATGGCTGAGAAATACTTAATTTTATATATATATATATATATATATATATATATATATATATATACCAAATCTTCCTTATCTATTCATCTATACATAGACACTTAGATTGCTTCCATATCTTGGCTATTGTAAAAAAAATAATGCTGCAGTGAACACAGGAGCTCATATATTTTTTTGAACTAGTGTTTTCACTTTCTTCAGATAAATACCCAGGAGTGGAATTGCTGGATCCTATGGTAGTTCTATTTTTAATTTTTTTGAGGAATCTCCATAATGTTTTCCATAGTGGCTGCACCAATTTACATTCCCACCAACAGGGCACAAGTGTTCCCTTTTCTCCATATCCTCACCAGCACTTGTTATTAGTTGTTGTTTTAATAATAGACATTCTTACAGGTGTAAGGTGATATCTCACTATGGTTTTGATTTGCATTTCCCTAAAGATTAGTGATTTTGAGTATTTTTCCATGTGTCTGATTGCCGTTTGTATGTCTTCTTAGGAAAAATGTCTCTTGAGGTCTTCTGCCCATTTAGTAATCAGGTTATTTGTTTATTTGATGTTGAGTTGTATGAGCTCATTTTTTTTGGATATTAATCCCTTCTCTGATACATCATTTGCAAATATATTCTCCCATTAAGTGGCCTTTTCATTTTCTTTATAGTTTCTTCTGCTGTGTAAAAGCTTTTTAGTTTGATGCAGTCCCATTTGTTTATCTTTGCTTTTGTTTCCTTTTCCTGAGGAGACATACCCCAAAAAATATTGCTATGACCACTGTCAAAGAGCACACTACCTAAGTTTTCTTCTAGCAGTTTTATAATTTTAGGTTTTATCAGTCTTTAATCAATTAAAGACCTAATTAAAAATTAAGTCTTTAATCAATTTGGACTTTTTTTTTCTATATGGTGGGAACAATACTCCAGTTTGATTCTTTTGCATGTAGCTGTCCACTTTTCCCAACATCATTTATTGCAGAGGCTGTTTGTTCTCCATTGTATATCCTTTCCTCCACTGTAGATTAATTGCCCATATGAGTGTGGGTTCATTTCTGTAGATTGCAAAAGTTGTATTCTGCAACTTTACCAAACTCATTGATGAGTTCTAGTAGTTTTTGGTGGCATCTTTATTATTTCTATGTAGTGTCACGTCATCTGTAAACGGTGACAATTTTACTTCTTTCTTTCTAATTTGGATTATTTTTCTTGCTTTTTTTGTCCAACTGCTGTGGTTAGCACTTCCAATACTATGTTGAATAAAAGTGATGAAAGTAGGAACCCTTATTCCTGATCTTAGAGGAAATGATTTCAGCTATTTATCATTGAGTAAGACATTAGCTGTGGGCTTGTCATATATTATTTTTATTATGTAGAGGTAAGTTTTCTCTACACCCACTTTGTGGAGAGTTTTTATCATACATGGATATTAAATTTTATCAAAAGCTTTTATGCATCTATTGAGATGATCATATGATTTTTATTCTTCAATTTGTTCATGTAGTGTATCACACTGATTTGTGGATAATGAACCATTCTTGCACCCTGTCATAAATCTCTCTTAATCATGGTGTATAATCTTCCTAAAGTATTGTTGAATTCAGCTTGCTAAGATTTCATTGAGGATTTTAGCATCTATTTTCATTAGAGATATTGGCTGGTACTTTTAATTTTTGGTGGTATCTTTGTCTTGTCTTGGTATCAGGGTGACATTGTCCTTGTAAAATGAGTTTGGAAATATTCCTTTCTCTTCAACTTTTTGGAATAATTTGAGAAGGCTAGGTGTTAACTTCTCAAATGTTTGGTAGAATTCAACTGTGAAGTTATCTGGGTGGACTTTTGTTAGTTGGAGCTTTTTTAAAATTACTGTTTCTAATTCATTACTGGCAATTTGTCTGTTCATAGTTTTTATTTCTTCCTGATTCAGTCTTGGGAGATTGAACATTTCTAGGAATTTGTCCATATCTTCTATGTTGTCCATTTTATTGGAGTATAGTTGTTTGTAGTAAACTCTTATCATCCTTTGTGCTTCTGTGGTATTGGTTTAAAATTCTCCTTTTTCATTTCTGATGTTATTGATGGGGACACTTTTTTTTTCTTGTTTGAAAGTTGAAGTTTTATGAACTTTGTCTATCTTTTCAAAGAATCAGTGCTTAATTACATTGATTTGTTTCTATTTTTGTGTGTCTATCTCATTTATTTCTTCTCTGATATTTATGATTTCTTTCCTTCTACTAACTTTGGGTTTTGTTTGTTCTTCTTTCTCTAGTTGCTTTATGTGTAAGGTTAGGTTGTTTATTGACATTTTCCTTGTTTCCTGAGGTAGGCTTGTATTGGTTAAACTTCCCTTTGATAATTACTTTTGCCATGTCCTATAGATTTTAGATTGTTGTGTTTTCATTTTTATTTTTCTCCAGATATTATTGGATTTCCTCTTTGATTTCTTCAGTACCCATTGGTGTTAGTAGCATATTTTTTAGCCTAATGCGTTTGTGTTTTTTTCCTAGTTTTTTTCTTGTAGTTTATTTCTAGTCTCATAGTGTTGTGGTTGGAAAAGATGCTTGACATAATCTATAGTAGTAAATTTATTGAGACTTGTTTTGTGGCTTAGCATGTGATGTATTCTGGAGACTATTCCATGAGCACTTTAGAAGAATGTGTATTCTGCCACTTTGGTATGGAATGTTCTATATATACCTATTAAGTCTATCTGTTCTAACATGTCTTTTAAGGCCAGTGTTTCCTTACTGATTTTCTGTCTGGATGATCTGTTCATTAATGTAAGTGGGGTGTTAAATTTCCCACTATTATTGTGTTGTTGTCAATTTCTCCCTTTATGTCTGTTAATATTTGCTCTATGCATTTAGTTGTTCCTTTACTGGGTATGTATATATTTACAATTGTTATATCTATTTCTTGGATTGATCCCTTTATCATTATGTAAAATCCTTCTTTGTTTCTTGTTACATCTTTGTTTTAAGGTCTATATTTTTCTAAGTATTGCTACCTTGGCTTTCTTTCCATTTGCACTGAATACCTTTTTCCTTCTCCTAACATTCAGTCAGTATTTGTCTTTAGATCTGAAGTGAGTTTATTTTAGGCTATATATATATATGACATTATTTTGTAAATAGTCAGCCACTCTATGTCTTTTGTTTGGAGCATATAATCCACTCATATTTAAGTAATTATTGACAGGTAGGTACTTATTGCCACTTTGTTAATTGTCTTTGGGTTCTTTTTGTAATTCTTTTTGTTCTTTTCTTCTACTTTTGCTCTCTTCCCTTGTGATTTGATGACTATCTTTAGTTATGTTCAGTTATGTTTGAATTTCTTTCTCTTTTGTGTGAGTATTTAGTATAGATTTTTGGTTTGTAGTTACCATGAGGTTTATATGTAGCAATATAAATTTTATATATAATTATTTAAAGTTGATGATCTCTTATGTTAGAAAACATTTTAACAGTCCTGCATTTTTACTCCCCCCCCCTTTATGTTTACCGTATTTAACATCATATTTTACATTTTTTTGTTTTGTGTATGTTTAACTGCTTATTTTGGATATAGTTGATTTTACATCTTTAACCTTTCTACTAGCATTATAAGTGGTTTATCTACTACTTTTACTATATATTTATCTTTACCAATGAGATTTTTCCTTTCATAATTTTCATATTTCTAGTTGTTGCCTTTATTTATCTGCTTAGAGAAGTTCCTTTAACGTTTGTTGTAAAGATTGTTTAATGGTGCTGAACTCTTTAGTTTTTGCTGGTCTGTAAAACTTTTGATCTCTCTTTCAAATTTGAATGGTAACCTTGCCAGGTAGAGTATTCTTGGTTATAAGTTTTACCTTTTATCACTTAAAATATATTGTGCCACTCCTCTGTCCTACAGAGGTTCTACTGAAAACTTAGGTGATAGCCTTATACAGTTCCCTTAAACATAACATTGTTTTATCATTGCTACTTTTAATATTCCTTCTTTGCCTTTAATTTTTACCATTTTAATTACAATGTGTCTTGATGTGGTCCTCTTTGGCTTGATCCTTTTTGGGACTCTCTGTGATTCCTGGACCTGGATGTCTATTCTCTTTCCAAAGTCAGAAAAGTTTTCAGCTATATGCCTTCAAATCTGTTCTCTGCCCCTTCTCCTCCTCTGGGGCCCTAATAATGCAAATGTTAGTATGCTTGATTTTGTCCCAGAGTTCTCTTAATCTGTCCTCATTTCTTTTATTGTTTTTTCTATTCTACTTCATAAATTCCACTACTCTGTCTTCCAGCTCACTGATCTATTCCCTTGTACCATCTAATCTACTGTTGATTCCTTCTAGTGGTTTTTTTGTTTGTTTGTTTGTTTGTTTGTTTTTTGTGGTACATGGGCCTCTCACTGTTGTGGTCTCTCCCATTGCAGAGCACAGGCTCCAGACACACAGGCTCAGCAGCCATGGCTCCAGGGGCCAGCTGCTCCATGACATGTGGGATCTTCCCAGACTGAGGCATGAACCCATGTACCCTGCATTGACAGGCGGACTCTCAACCACTGCATCACCAGGGGAGCCCCCTTTTAGTGTATTTTTTATTTCATCTATTGTATTCTTCAGATTTGTTGGTTCTTTATATTTTCTAATTATTTGTTAAGAACTACTAACTTCTTACTCTGTTTGTCCTTTCTTCTCCTGAGTTCTTTGTGTATCTTTATGATTATTACTTTAAAATCTTTATCATGTAGCTTGCTTATATCCACTTCACTTAGTTCTTCTGGTGTTTTATTTTGCTCCTTCACTCTATCACCTCATTTTGCCTAATTTGCTATTTCTACATATTTGGTAGGTTGGTTATATTTCCTGATCTTAGAGAAGTGGCCTTTTGTGGGAGAAGTCCTATGCATCCCAACATCGAACTCTCCTTTGGTCACTAGAGTTATATGCTTTAGGGATTCCCTCTATGTAGGCTGTGTTGGTTATTCTGTTGTTGCATGCTGACTATGGTGGGCACCTTGGTAGGCATGCTGACCCCCAGTCCAGATGGTTGACAGGCTCGCCTTGTGTTGAAGCTGCTGGCCAATTGGTGGGTGGAGCCAGATGTTAAGGCTGCTAGCTATAGATTTCCAGGGGATCCTGGATCTAATGCTCTTCCACTGCTTGGCAGAGTGGATCTTAGTGTATCTGGCTGTAGTTCCAAGAGTCCCAGAGCTTTTGTCAGCCACCTGGTGGGTGAGGCTGTGGCCCAAGTGGGGTCCTGGGGTTGATGTTAGCCTGCTGGTGCATGGGGCCAGCTTTTGACATGGCTGGCTGAGGGGCCCAAGACATCCCAGATCTGGTGTTGGCCTGCTGGTGGGCTGAGCAAGGCCTTGGGTGACCTGGAGATGGTGTCAGCATGCTGGTGGATGCAGCTGGGTCTCAGGATATCCCAGGGCTTGTGCCCACCCACTAGAGGATGGACTGGGTCCTGGGGCTAGTACCAGTGCACTAGTGGATGGATCCATGTCCCAGAGTCTCTGGCTGCAGGACCCTGGGGGTTCCAGAGCTGGTGTGGCTTCTAGGTGCACTGGGCCAGAGCTCAGTTTGTCCTAGGGCTGGTGCACACCCACTGGATGTAGCTGTTTCCAGGTCTGGTGCCAGCTCACTCTTGAGTGAAGCCAGGTTCTCGGGGGCCTATGGTTATACATATCAGGGGTCCTGGAGCTGGTGTTGGCCCACTGGTGGGTTGGGATGGATACTAGGCTCTTTGGTGGGCTTAGAGTGCAGGGTGTCTTGGGGTTCATGGATACCTAGGGTAGCTGGTCTCTAGTGGGCTGGGTCCTGGCCCAGCCAGTCACTTGGCCTGTGGCATACCAGGACTGGTGCTTTCAGGATGGTAGTTGAACTAATGTCCAGATGCTAATAAGCTAGAAGGAGGATTCTAAAATGGTGCTTGCCAGCACCATTATCCTCACAATAGAACATTCTCCCCAAAATCGCTGCCAACAATGTCTACGTCCCCAGTGTGGATTCTGGTTGCTTCCTGCCTCTCCAGGAGACTCTCCAAGATCAGTAAACAGGTCTTACCCAGGCTGCTTTCAGATTACTATTTCTGCTCTCGGTCTCAGAATGTGTGAGATTGTGTGCATACCCTTTAAGAGTAGTCTCTATTTCCCACAGCACTCTGACTCTCCCCCAAATAAGCTCCACTGGTTTTCAAAGCCAAACATTCTGGAGGTTCATCTGGTGCAGGAGCCCTGGCCTGGGGAACCTGATGTAGGGCTCACACCCTTTCTTTTAGAGGGTACCTCTGCAATTGTAATTATCCTCCCATTTGAAGGTCACCTATGCAGGGGTATAGTGCTTGACTATTCCAGGGTATCAAGATAAAGTATTATATTATAATTTTTCCTGCATAAGCTATTATAGTTTTGAAATTTAAATTATCACCTGTGTAATCTTGTCTCTCAAATTTTAAGAACTGACCTTCCTACAATCTCAAGGTCTCCATCTGCACTTGGAACACTATCACTGAATATTTCCACTTGGTTTTCTACCTCCTCTTCAAAGCAAAAATGCTAACTAAAAATGTAATAGGAATCTCTACAGAGGGCAGAGAGCCCTGGAGCAAGATTTGGAAATGGGAAGTAGATGTTTTCCTGGGATTCCTTTCCTAATTCACATTCTCAGGAGATGTTTTATAGAGACTGCTGGAAAAATTGGCACTGCATGGTACCCTGAGCTTTATCCATATCTGAAACTTGGCTCTAATTTCATAGTGAGATTAGAAGTCACAAAGCAAACAAGCAAGCAACCAAACAACAATAACAACAAAAACTTTAGAGGAGATCAAGATGGCAGAGTACGAGAATGCTGAGCTCACCTCCACACAGGAACACAGCAAAACTACATCTACATGTGGAATAATTCTCACAGAAATCAAATTGGAGACTGGCAGAAAGATTCTTCCACAACCAAGGCTGTAAAGAAGACCACACAGATCTGAGCAGAAAGGAAGGAGAAGTGATCAGGTTGGGACCCATGGCCCAGGGGGAGAAAATGGAAGAGGAGGGGGATATCATGGGCTCAGAGTATCTCCCTGGGGAGTGAGGGGTTTTAGTCACATACTGGGCATGCAGACTTAGGGTCTGACACTGGGAAGATGAGTTCCCTTATCTGGTATAAAATCTAGTGGAACTTACAAGAGGGCTGTAAGAAACTGAAACTCTCCTTCTGAAGAAAATGTGCATACACTTGCTTACTCTAAGAAAGAGTCAAAGGAAGAAGGTTGAAACTTGGACTCTGCTTGATTTCCCACAACCACCCCAGCATGCACCCCATCACATGGCAAATGTCTGCTATGGCTCCTCTAGCTCCAGGCATGAGGGCAAAGGCTGCCATTTACAAGAAGAGTATGCACTTTGGGAAGAAGGAGCCAACATGGACCTGGCACTGCTTCTATAGGATGAGGACAGCCATTGTCGGTACTTGTGGAGGTGGCAGATTGGGAGCTGCTGGAGCTCTGACTGTCATGCTAAGAACATCCCAACAAGTGTCTCAGCTTCTGCTGAGCACCCGCTCTATCCACTCTAGCTCCAGCACAGCTCACCAATAAGGTGAAGGCTGCCATTGCCAAGGAGAGTGCACCCTTGAAGGGGCAGAGCCAGGTCAGACGTGGCATTGCATCTGAATATGGCAAAGGCCACATTGTTGGCACTCATGGAGGTGGTGGATCAGGAGCTGTCTGGAGCTCTAAATTGCATGCTGGGACTGTCCCACTGCATGTTCCAGCCCACATTTGCTCCAGCCCTGCTGCCCTCTGGGGCAAAGGTGCCATTTCCAGGAGTGGGAGAGAGATACTTAGAGGGGAAAAAAAAACCTAGCTCACACCCAGATCTCAGGTCTTCTGCTCCAGCACCATGGGACTTAATCCTACCATTGACAAGGTGATGATAGCCAGTAAGCATAGGAGAAGCTCCAGCTCACACCTGGCTCTGGATCTAAATCCCCATCTCCAGCTCTACTTCCCACCAAGGTGATAGCTTTCAACACACCTTAGTGGAACACATGACCCATGCTCATTTCAAATCTAGCTCCCCTACAAAAGCCACTGGGCACAAGCATATTGCATAGGAACACTCCCACAGCAGGACACTCTTCAAGACCATGATAGGTAGCTGTTTCACCTAATTTCATAGAGACAGAGAAAGTTAAGCAAAATGAGAAGACAGAGGGATTTGTTTCAAGTGAAGAACAAGGAAAAAACAGCTAATGAAATAGAGATAAATAATTTATCAGATACAGAGTTCAAAGCATTAGTAATAAAAATGCTAATTGAACTTCGGAAAAGAATAGATGCACACAGTAATATTTTAACAATGAACTAGAAAATACTTTTTTAAGAAAAAGTCAGAGCAGAAGACTACAATAACTGAAATTAAAAATACACTAGAAGGAATTAACAGCTGATTAGTCAATGTAGAAGAATGCATATGTGATCTGGAAGATAGAATAATGGAACCACCCAATCAGAACAGCAAAAAGAAAAACAAATTTAAAAAATGAAGACATTTAAACCTGCTGTACAAAAAATAAATAAAATTAAATTTAAAAAGATGAAGACATTTAAGGGACCTCTGGGACAACATTTAGCATATTAATATTCACATTATAGGGGATCTCAGAAGGAGACGAGAGTGAAGGAAAAAGTTGAAATGTATTTGATGAAATTATGGATGAAATTTTCCTATACCTGAAAAAGAAAACAGATACTCATGTACAGGAAGCACAGAGAGTTCCAAACAAGATGAACACAGACTCACAACAAAACATATAATTAAAGTGGCAAAATTTGAAGAAATAGAGATAATTCTAAAGGTAGCAAGAGAAAAACAAAGAGTCACATACAAGGGAACTCCCAAAAGGCTATCAGCTGATTTTTCAGCAGAAACTTTGCATACCAGAAGGGAGTAGCATGATATATTTAAAGTCCTCAAAGGGAAAATCCTAAAACCTAGGATCCTCTACCCAGAAAGGTTATCATTAGAACTGAAAGAAACATAAAGAACTTCTCAGATAAGCAAAAACTAAAATGGTCCATCAATACTAAACCAGCCCTAAGGGTCTTTTCTAGGTGGAAAAAAAATGGCTACAACAAGAATTAAAAAATTATAGGGAAAGACAAATCTCACTATTAAAAGTAAATACATAGTAAAAGCCATGGATCAAACACTTAAATAAGCAAGTATGAAGATTAAGAGACAAAAAATTGTAAAACAACTATAACTACAATAAACATTTAAGGGATGAACATGAAGATGCAAAATATGACATGAAAAACACAAAACATGGGGGAGTGGAGTAAACCATGTAGGTCTTTTAGAATGTCTTTGAACTTAAATGACTATCAGTTTAAAACAAGTAGATATAGTTATAGGTCAATGTATTTGAAACCCATGGTAAACACAAATCAAAAACTTACAAACAACAAATAAAAACTAGAGAGAAATAAAAATATAAGCATACCAGTAAAGAAAATCATCTAACCACAAGGGAAGAAATGAAAAGAAGAAGAGAACAGAGAACTACAAAAACAACAAGAAAACAAGTAACAAAAGGGCAATAAGTCATACTTATCAATACTTACTTTAAATGACAATGGACTAAATATTCTAATTAAAAGACATAGGTGGTTGATTAGAACAAAAAACAAGAACTATCTACATGCTGCTTACAAGAGAATCACTTCAGAGTGAAAGACACACATAGACTGAAAGCAAGGGGGGTGAAAAAAGACTTTTTATGCAAATGTAAATGATAAAAAAGCTGGGGTAGCAATACTCATATCAGATAAAGCAGATTTTGAAACAACCTGTATAAAAAAAGACAAAGAAGGGCATTATATAATGATAAAGTGATCAATAAAAGAATATATGTTTGGAATCATATATGCATCTACTATAGGAACACTTAAATATATAAACAAATATTAACAGACATAAAGGGAGAAATTGATGATAATACAATAATAGTAGGCAATTTTAACATCCCACTTATATCATTGGACAGATCATCCAGACAGAAAATCAGTAAGGAAACAGTGGTACAGTGGCCTTAAATGACATATTAAGACCATTTGGACTTAACAAGTATCCATAGGACATTCCATCCAAAAGCAGCAGAAAAAATATTCTCAATAAGTGCACATGAAACATTCCCCAGGATAGATCACACAGTAGGCCACAAAAGAAAGTCTCAACAAAATTGAGTATAGAAATTATATCAAGCGTTTTTTTTCTGGGCACAAGGGTATAAACTAGAAATCAATTACAGGAAGAACAACAGGAAAAACATGAACAAACAAGTGGAGAATAAACAACATGCTACTAAGAAAAACAATGGGTCAATGAAGAAATGAAAGAAGAAATCAGAAAATACCTTGAAACAAATGAAAATAAAAACACAGCTTTCCAAAATCAAAAGCAGGTCTAGGAGGGAAGTTCATAATGATACAGACCTACCTCAAGAAACAAGAAAAATCTCAAACTAGAACTAGAAAAGGAGAACAAGCAAAGCCCAAAGTCAGAATTAGGAAGGAAATAATAAAGGTCAGAGAGGAAAAATAAATAGAGACCAAAAAGAAAAGATCATTGAAACCAAGAGCTGTTTTTTTTTAAAGATAAATAAAATTGATAAACCTTTAGCCAGAATCATTAAGAAAAAAGAGAAGACACAGAAAAACAGAATAAGAAATGAAAGAGGAGAAATAACAACCGATATTTCAGAGATACAAAGTAATCATAAGAGAATACTATGAACAGTTATAGGCCAACAAATTGAACGACATAGAAGAAGTGGATAAATTTTTAGAAACATGTAATCATAAAGACTGAAGCAGGAAGAAATAGATAATCTGAACAGACTGATCACTGGTAGCGAAACTGAATTAGTAATCAAAAAATTCCCAGCAAACAAAAGTCCAGGAATGGACAGCTTCACAGGGAAATTCTACAAACAAATAAAGAGCTAATACTTATCCTCCTCAAATTATCAAAAAAATTGAAGAGGGGGGAACAATTTCATTCTATGAGGCCACCGTTATCTTGATTCTTAAACTAAAGACACTACAAAAAAATTATAGACCAATATCTCTGATGAATATAGATGCAAAAATCCTCAAAAAAATTTTAGCAAACTGAATTCAAGAATATATGAAAAGGATCATACACCTTGATCAAGTGAGATTTATTCTAAGGATGTGAGTGATTCAATACCCACAAATCAATCAATGTGATACACCACATTAACAAAAGGAAGGGGAATATCATATGATCATCTGAATAGGTGCAGAAAAAGCATTTAAATTTTTTTAATATTCATTTATGATAAAAACTCTCACCAAAGTTGGTATAGAGGGAACATATCTCAACAAACTAAAGGACATTTATGGATAATCTATGGCTAACATCATACTGAATGGTGAAAATCTGAAAACTTGTCTTCTAAAATCAGGAACAAGACAAAGACACTCACTCTTGCCACTTCTCTTTAACGTGGTATTGGAAGTCTTAACACAAAAATCAGACAAGATATAGAAATAAAAGTCATCAAAATTGGCAGGGAAGAGGTAAAACTGTTTTTATATTGCAGATGACATGATACTCTACATAGCAAACCCTAAATTCGCCACTGAAAAACTATTAGAACCAATAAATGAATTCAGCAAGGTTGCAGAATACAAGATTAATATACAGAATCTGTTATGTTTCTATACACTAACAATGAAATATCAGAATGAGAAAGTTTAAAACAATCCTGTTCAAAATTGTATCAAAAAATAAATAAATAAAACACCTAGGAATAAACTCAGCCAAGGAGGTGAAACCTATACTCTGAAAACTATAATACATTGATGAAGGAAATTGAAGATGATACACAGAAATGGAAAGATATGCCATGGGTTATATCTTGGGTTGGAAGAATTAATATTTTTAAAATGTTCACATTACCAAAGCAATATACAGATTTAATGTTATCCCTATCAAAATATCATTACATTTTTTACAGAACTAGAATAAATAACCCTAAAATTTATATGGAACCACAAAAGACCCCAAATAGCCAAAGAAATCTTGAGGAAAAAAAAAAAAGCTGGCAGTATCATACTCCCTGATTTCAGACTATACAACAATGGTACAGTAATCAAAACAGCATGATACTGACACAAAAACAGACACATAGATCAATGGAACACACTAGAGAGCCTATAAATAAACCCATGGACTTATGGTCAATTAATTTACAACAAAGGAGGTAAGAATATACAATGGGAAACATAATGTCTCTTCAATAAGAAGTAATGGGAAAACGGGAAAACTGGACAGATACACGTAAAAGAATGAAATTAGACCAGTTTTTCCACACCATATACAAAAATAAACTAAAAAGGTATTTAAGATCTAATTTTAAGACTGGAAACCATAAAATTCCTGGAGGAAAACGTAGGCAGAACACTTGTTGACATAAATTGTAACAATATTTTTTGGATCTGCCTCCTAAAACAAAGGAAACAAATGCAAAAATGAACAAATAGGATCTAATTAAACTTAAAAGTTTTTGCACAGTAGAGGAAACCATCAATGAAACCAAACCTAGAGGAAACCATCAATGAAACAAAACCTATGAAATGGGAGAAAATATTTGCAAATGATATGACTGACAAGGGTTTATATCCAAAATATATAAACAGCTCATACAACTCAATATCAAAAAAACAAGCAACCAAATCAAAACATGGGCAGAAGATCTGAATAGGCATTTTTTTAAAAGAAGACATATATATGGCTAACAGGCACACAAAGAACGCTCATCATCACTAATTATTAGAGAAATGCAAATCAAAATGCTGAGATATAACCTCACATCTGTCATAATGACTATCATCAAGAAGTCTAAAATAGGAGATGTTGGTGAGGATGTGGAAAAAAGGGAACCCTAGAACACTGTTGGTGGGAATGTAAATTGGTACAGCTGCTGTGGAAAGCAGTATGGAGGTTCCTTAAAAAATGAAAAATAGAACTACTGTATGATGCAGCAACTCCACCCCTGGGTATATATCTGAGAAAAATGAAAACACTAATTCAAAAGATACATTCAACCCAATGTTCATAGCAGTGCTATACACAATAGCCAAGATATGGAAACAACCCAAGTGCTCATCAAGAAATGAATGTATATATATATATATATATATATATATATATATATATATATATATATATATATACACTACCAAATGTAAACTGGATAGCTAGTGCGAAGGAGTCGTGTAGCACAGGGAGATCAGCTAGGTGGTTTGTGACTGCCTAGAGGGGTGGGATAGGGAGGGTGGGAAGGAGGGATACACAGGAGGGAAGAGATATGAGAACATGTGTATATGTATAACTGATTCACTTTATTATAAAGCAGAAACTAACACACCATTGTAAAGCAATTATACTCCAATAAAGATGTTTAAAAAAAGAAATGAATGCATAAAGATGCTATAGTATATATATATATATATATATATATATATATATATATATACATTTATACAAAATGGAATATTACTTCGCCATAAAATGGACTAAAATTTGTCTTTTGCAACACTATGGATGGACCTGGAGGGTATTACGCATAGTGACATGTCTGACAGAGGAAGACAAATATATTGTGTACCACTTATATGTGGAATATAAAAAATAAAACAAAAAAATGAATGAATATAACAAAATAGAAACAGACTCACTTATATGGAGAATAAATTAGTGGTTACCACTGTGGAAAGGAAAAGGAGGTGGGGCAAGATAAGGATAGGGGTTTAAGAGGTACAAACTACTATGTATAAGATAAATAAGCTACAGGATACATTGTACAGCAGAGAGAATATAGCCAATATTTTATAATAACTTTAAGTGGAGTATAACCTATAAAATAGTTGAATCACTCTTTTCTATACCTGAAACTAATATAATAATGTACATCAACTATTCTTCAATTTAAAAAAATCTAGAAAACTGCCTTTCAAATATGCTTATGAATAATATTTTTATAACTGAAGACTTGGCTCACCCATGGAGCAGATTACCTTTTTGTTCTTAAAAAGCTACCTGAATGGTCTAATTAGTTATAAAAATATAAAGCAGAGACTTGTGGATCCATGAAACTAGCTACCTTCTATGAAAATGTAAAAGTTTGGAGAAAGTTATATGCAAGTAGGACACTCACAGCCACGTAAAAAGGAAAACAAATGAATTGATAATTAATTAGTGTGACTGAGCAAACTAATGCATGTGTATGAATAATTCTATGCCAGCATTGAAAATAATGACCTACAGGAGCAAGAAAAACTACATTCCTGCATCCTGTGGAAGAAAAACTTCATTCACAGGAAGATAGACAAGATGAAAAAGCAGAGGGCTATGTACCAGATGAAGGAACAAGACAAAACCCCAGAAAAACAACTAAATGAAATGGACATAGGCAACCTTCCAGAAAAAGAATTCAGAATAATTATAGTGAAAATGATCAAGAACCTCAGAAAAAGAATGGGGAAAAGATTGAGAAGATGCAAGAAATGTTTAACAAAGATCTAGAAGAATTAAAGAACAAAAAAACAGAGATGAACAACACAATAAATGAAATGAAAAATACACTAGAAGGAATCAATAGCAGAATAACTGAGGCAGAAGAACGGATAAGTGACCTGCAAGAGAGAATGGTGGAATTCACTGCTGTGGAACAGAATGAAGAAAAAAGAATGAAAAGAAATGAAGACAGCCTAAGAGACTTTTGGGACAACATTAAACGCAACAACAATCACATTATAGGGGTTGAAGAAGGAGAAGAGAGAGAGAGAAAACACCTGAGAAAATATTTGAAGAGATCATAGTCGAAAATTTCCTTAAATGGAAAAGGAAATAGCCACCCAAGTCCAGGTAGTGCAGAGAGTCTCATACAGGGCAAACCCAAGGAGAAACACGCCAAGATACATAGTAATCAAATTGGCAAAAGTTAAAGCAAATAAAAATTATTAAAAGTAGCAAGGGGAAAATGCCAAGTAACATACAAAGGAACGCCCATAGGGTTAACAGCTGATTTCTCAGCAGAAACTCTACAATCAAGAAGGGAGAGACATGAAACACTTAAAGTGATGAAAAGGAATAACCTACAACCAAGATTACTCTATTCGGCAAGGATCTCATTCAGATTCAATGGAGAAATCAAAAGCTTTACAGACAAGCAAAAGCTAAGAGAATTCAGCACCACCAAACCAGCTCTACAACAAATGCTAAAGGAACTTCTCTAAGTGGGAAACATAAGAGAAGAAAAGGACCTACAAAAAAAAATTAAGAAAAAACAAAATTAAAAAACAAAATTAAAAAACCAAAACAATTAAGAAAATGGTAATAGGATCATACATATCGATAATTACCTTAAACATGAATGGATTAAATGTTCCAACCAAAGACACAGGCTTGCTGAATAGATAAAAAAGCAAGACCAGTATATATGCTGTATACAAGAGACCCACTTCAGACCTAGGGACACATACAGACTGAAAGTGAGGGGAGGGAAAAAAGTATGCCATGCAAAAGGAAATCAAAAGAAAGCTGGAGTAGCAATACTCATATCAGATAAAGTAGACTTTAAAATAAAGAATGTTACAAGAGACAAGGAAGGACACTACATAATGATCAAGGAATCAATCCAAGAAGAAGATATAACAATTATAAACATATATGCACCCAACATAGGAGCACCTCAATACATAAGGCAACTGCTAACAGCCCTAAAAGCAGAAATCAACAGTAACACAGTAAAAGTGGGGGACTTTAACACCTGATTTACACCAATGGACAGATCATCCAAACAGAAAATTAATAAGGAAACACAAGCTTTAAATGACACAATATACCAGATAGACTTAATTGATATTTATAGGACATTCCATCCAAAAACAGCCAAATAGACTTTCTTCTCACATGCACATGGAACATTCTCCAGGATTCATCACATCTTGGGTCACAAATCAAGCCTCAGTAAATTTAAGAAAATTGAAATCATATCAAGCATCTTTTCTGATCACAATGTTATAAGAATAGAAATTAATTACAGGGAAAAAAGTACGTAAAAAGCACAAACACATGGAGGCTAAACAATACGTTATTAAATAACTAAGAGATCACTGAAGAAATCAAAGAGAAATAAAAAAATACCTAGAGACAAATGACAATGACAACAAGACGATCCAAAACTTATGGGATGCAGCAAAAGCAATTCTAAGAGGGAAGTTTATAGCTATATGAGCCTACCTCAAGAAAGAAGAAAAATCTCAAATAAACAATCTAATGTTACACCTAAAGGAACTAGAGAAAGAAAAACAAACAAAACCCAAAGTTAGCATAAGGAAAGAAATCATAAAGATCAGAGCAGAAATAAATGAAATAGAAACAAAAAAAATAGCAAAAATCAATAAAACTAAAAGCTGGTTCTTTGAGAAGATAAAAAAAATTGATAAAGCATTAGCCAAACTCATCAAGAAAAAGAGGGAAAGGACACAATTCATAAAATTAGACATGAAAAAGAGGAAATCACAAATGACACTGCAGAAACACAAAGGATTAAAAGAGATTACTACAAACAACTATATGCCAATAAAGTGGACAACCTGGAAGAAATGGACAAATTCTTACACAAGTACAACCTTCCAAGATGGAACCAGGAAGAAATAGAAATTATGAACAGACCAATCACAAGTAATGAAATTGAAACTGTGATTAAAAATCTTCCAACAAACAAAACTCCAGGACCAGATGGCTTCACAGGTGAATTCTATCAATCATTTAGAGAAGGGCTAACACCCATCCTTCTCAAACTCTTCCGAAATATTGCAGGGGAAGGAAAACTCCCAAACTCATTCCATGAGGCCACCATAACCCTGATACCAAAACCAGACAAAGATACTACAAAAAAAGAAAATTACAAGCAAATACCACTGATAAATATAGATGTAAAAATCCTCAATAAAATACTAGCAAACAGAATACAACAACACATTAAAAGGATAATACACCATGATCAAATGAGCTTTATCTCAGGTAAGCAAGGATTTTTCAATATATGCAAATCAATCAATGTGATACACCATATTACAAATTGGAGAAGAAAAACCATATGATCATTTCAATAGATGCAGAAAAATCTTTTGACAAAATTCAACACCCATTTATGATAAAAACTCTCCAGAAAGTGGGCATACAGGAAACCTACCTCAACATAATAAAAGCAATATATGACAAACCCACAGCAAACATCATTCTTAGTGGTGAAAAACTGAATGCATTTCCTCTAAGATCAGGAAAAAGACAAGGATGTCCATTCTCACCGCTATTATTCAACATAATTTTGGAAGTCCTAGCCACTAATGTCGCTAGAAAAAGAGAAGAAAAATAAATAAAAGGAATACAAATTGGAAAAGAAGAAGCAAAACTGTCACTGTTTGTAGATGACATGACCACATACATAGAGAATCCTAAAGATGCCACCAGAAAACTACTAGAGCTAATCAAATAATCTGGTAAAGTTGCAGGATACAAAATTAATGGATAGAAATCTCTTGCATTGCTTTAAACTAATGATGAAAAATCTGAAAAAGAAATTAAGGAAATAATCTAATTTACCATTGCAACAAAAAGAATAAATTACCTTGGGGTAAACCTACCTAGGGAGACAAAAGACCTGTATGCAGAAAACTATAAGCCAATGATGAGACAAATTAATGATGATACCAACAGATGGAGAGATATACCATGTTCTTCGATAGGAAGAATCAACATTGTGAAAATGACTATACTACCCAAAGCAATCTACAGATTCAATGAAATCCCTATCAAATTAACAATGGCATTTTTACAGAACTAGAACAAAAAATCTTAATATTTGTATGGAGACACAAAAGACCCCGAAGAGCCAAAGCAGTCTTTTTTTTGTGTGTGTGGTGATGCATTTTGTTTGTTTGTTTGTTTTAAAACATCTTTATTGGAGTATAATTGCTTTACAATGGTGTGTTAGTTTCTGCTTTATAACAAAGTAAATCAGTTATACATATACATATGTCCCCATATATCTTCCCTCTTGTGTCTCCCTTCCTCCTTCCCTCCCTATTCCACCCCTCTAGGTGGTCACAAAACACCGAGCTGATCTCCCTCTGCTATTTGGCTGTTTCCCACTAGCTATCTCTTTTACGTTTGGTAGTGTATATATGTCCATGACAGTCTCTCACTTTGTCCCAGCTTACTCTTCCCCCTCACCGTATCCTCAAGTCCATTCTCTACGAGGTCTGTTTGTTCCCATCTTGCCACTAGGTTCTTCATGACCATTTTATTTATTTATTTACTTTAGATTCCATATATATGTGTTAGCATACGGTATTGGTTTTTCTCTTTCTGAATTACTTCACTCTGTATGACAGACTCTAGGTCCAACCACCTCACTACAAATAACTCAATTTCCTTTCTTTTTATGCCTGAGTAATATTCCATTGTATATATAGGCCACATCATCTTTATCCAGTCATCTGTTGATGGACACTTAGGTTTCTTCCATGTCCTGGCTATTGTAAATAGAGGTGCAATGAAAATTTTGGTATATGACTCTTTTTGAATTATAGTTTTCTCAGGGTATATGTCCAGTAGTGGGATTGCTGGGTCATATGGTAGTTCTATTTTTAGTTTTTTAAGGAACCTCTATACTGCTCTCCATAGTGGCTGTATCAATTTACATTCCCACCACAGTGTAAGAGGGTTCCCTTTTCTCCACACCCTCTCCAACAATTATTTTTTGTAGATTTTTTTGATGTTGGCCATTCTGACGGGTGTGAGATGATATCTCATTGTAGTTCTGATTTGAATTTCCCTGATTATTAATGATGTTGAGCATCTGTCATTTCTTTGTTGGCAATCTGTATATCTTCTTTGTAGAAATTTCTATTTAGGTCTTCTGCCCATTTTTGGATTGGGTTTGATTTTTTGATATTGAGCTGCGTGAGCTGCTTGTAAATTTTGGAGATTAATCCTTTGTCAGTTGCTTCATTTGCAAATATTTTCTCCCATTCTGAGGGTTGTCTTTTCATCTTGTTTATGGTTTCCTTTGTTGTCTAAAAGCTTTTCAGTTCCATTAGGTCCAATTTGTTTATTTTTTGTTTTTATTTCCATTTCTCTAGGAGGTGGGTCAAAAAGGATCTTGCTGTGATTTATGCCATAGAGTGTTCTGCCTATGTTTTCCTCTAAGAGTTTGATAGTGTCTGGCCTTACATTTAGGACCTTAACCATTTCAAGTTTGTTTTTCTGTATGGTGTTAGGGAGTGTTCTAATTTCCTTCTTTTACATGTAGCTGTCCAGTTTTCCCAGCACCAATTACTGAAGAGGTTGTCTTTTCCCCACTGTATATTCTTGCCTCCTTTATCAAAGATAAGGTGACCATATGTGCATTGGTTCATCTCAAGGCCTTCTATCCTGTTCTATTGATCTATATTTCTGTTTTTGTGCCACTACCATACTGTCTTTACTAATGTCACTTTGTACTGTACTCTGAAGTCAGGAAGCCTGATTCCTCCAGCTGTTTTCCTTTCTCAAGATTGCTTTGGCTGTTCGGGGTCTTTTGTGTTTCCATACAAATTTAAAAAATTCTTGTTCTAGTTCTGTGAAAACTGCCATTGGTATTTTGTTAGGGATTGCATTTAATCTATAGATTGCTTTGGGTAGTAGATTCATTTTCACAATGTTGATTCTTTCAATCCAAGAACATGGTATATCTCTCCATCTATTTGTATCACCTTTCATTTCTTTCATCAGTGTCTTATAAGTTTCTGCATACAGGTCTTTTGTCTCCTTAGGTAGGTTTATTCCTAGCTATTTTTTTCTTTTTGTTGCAGTGGTGAATGGGAGTGTTTTCTTAATTTCACTTTCAGATTTTTCATCATTAGTGTATAGGAATGCAAGAGATTTCTGAGCATTAATTTTGTATCCTGCTACTTTACCAAATTCATTGATTAGCTCTAGTAGTTTTCTGGTAGTATCTTAGGATTCTCTATGTGTAGTATCATGTCATCTGCAAACAGTGACAGCTTTATTAATGCTTTTCCTATTTGGATTTCTCTTATTTCTTTTTCTTCTCTGATTGCTGTGGCTAAAATTTCCAAAACTATGTTGAATAATAATGCTGAGAGTGAGCAACCTTTTCTTGTTCCTGATCTTAGTGGAAAGGGTTTCAGTTTTTCACCATTGAGGACAATGTTGACTGTGGGTTTGTCATATATGGCCTTTATTATGTTGAGGAAAGGTCCCTCTATGCCTACTTTCTGCAGGGTTTTTATCATAAATGTATGTTGAATTTGTTGAAAGCTTTCTCTGCATCTATTGAGACGATCATATGGTTTTTCTCCTTCAGTTTTTTAATATG
Source organism: Mesoplodon densirostris (assembly GCF_025265405.1). NCBI lineage: Eukaryota > Metazoa > Chordata > Mammalia > Artiodactyla > Ziphiidae > Mesoplodon > Mesoplodon densirostris. The sequence continues at coordinate 94,379,261 of NC_082667.1, read as the reverse complement.
GTGTATCACATTGATTGATTTGCATATATTGAAGAATCCTTGCATTCCTGGGATAAACCCCACTTGATCATGGTGTATGATCCTTTTAACATGCTGTTGGATTCTGTTTGCTAGTATTTTGTTGAGGATTTTTGCATCTATGTTCATCAGTGATACTGGCCTGTAGTTTTCTTTCTTTGTGACATATTTGTCTGGTTTTGGTATTAGGGTGATGGTGACCCCATAGAATGAGTTTGGGAGTGTTCCTCCCTCTGCTATATTTTGGAAGAGTTTGAGAAGGACAGGTGTTAACTCTTCTCGAATTTTTTGATAGAATATGCCTGTGAAGCCATCTGGTCCTGGGCTTTTGTTTGCTGGAAGATTTTTCATCAGTTTCAATTTCCGTGCTTGTGATTGGTCTATTCATATTTTCTACTTCTTTGTGGTTCTGTCTCAGAAGGTTGTGCATTTCTAAGAATTTGTCCATTTCTTCCAGGTTGTCCACTTTATTGGCATATAGTTCTATATTGGCATATAGTTCCTTGTAGTAATCTCTATAATCCTTTGTATTTCTGCAGTGTCAGTTGTTACTTCTCCTTTTTTCATTTCTAATTCTATTGATTTGAGTCTTCTCCCTTTTTTTTTTCATGAGTCTGGCTAATGGTTTATCAATTTTTTTGTCTTCTCAAAGAACCAGTTTTTAGTTTTATTGATCTTTGCTGTCATTTCTTAATTTCTTTTTCATTTATTTCTGATCTGATCTTTATGATTTCTTTCCTTCTCATAACTTTGGGGATTTTTGTTCTTCTTTCTCTAATTCCTTTAGATGTAAGATTACGTTGTTTATTTGAGATGTTTCTTGTTTCTTAAGGTAGTATTGTATTGCTCTAATCTTCCCTCTAAGAACTGCTTTTGCTGCATCCCATAGGTTTTGGGTCTTTGTGTTTTCATTATCATTTGTTTCTAGATATTTTTTAAATTTCCTCTTTGATTTCTTCAGTGATCTCTTTGTTATTAAGTAGTGTATTGTTTAGCTTCCATGTGTTTGTATTTTTTACAGATTATTTCCTGTAATTGATATCTAGTCTCATAGTGTTGTGGTCAGAAAAGATACTTGATATGATTTCCATTTTCTTAAATTTACCAAGGCTTGATTTGTGACCCAAGATATGATTTATCCTGGAGAATGTTCCATGAGCACTTGAGAAAAATATTTATTTTGCTGTTTTTGGATGGAATGTCCTATAAATATCAATTAAGTCCATCTTGTTTAAGGTATCATTTAAAACTTGTGTTTCCTTATTAATTTTCTGTTTGGATGATCTGTCCATTGGTTTAAGTAGGGTGTTAAGGTCCCTTACTATGATTGTGTTACTGTCGACTTCCCCTTTTATGGCTGTTAGTATTTGCCTTATTTATTGAGGTGTTCCTATGTTGGGTGCATACATATTTATAATTGTTATGTATTCTTCTTTGATTGATCCCTTGATCATTATGTAGTGTCCTTCTTTGTCTCTTGTAATAGTCTTTGTTTTAAAGGCTATATTTTCTGATATGAGAATTGCTACTCCAGCTTTCTTTTGATTTCCATTTGCATGGAATATCTTTTGTCATACCCTCACTTTCAGTCTGTATGTGTCCCTAGGTCTGAGGTTGGTCTCTTGTAGACAGCATATATACAGGTCTTGTTTTAGTATCCATTCAACCAGTCTATGTCTTTTGGTTGGAGAATTTATTCCATTTACATTTAAGTTAATTATCAATATGTATGTTCCTATTACCATTTTCTTAATTGTTTTGGGTTTGTTATTGTAGCTTTTTTCCTTCTCTTGTGTTTCCTGCCTAGAGAAGTTCTTTTAGCATTTGTTGTACAGCTGGTTTTGTGGTGCTGAATTCTCTTAGCTTTTGCTTATCTGTAAAGGTTTTAATTTCTCTGTCAAATCTGAATGAGATCCTTGCTGGTTTGTGTAATCTTGGTTGTAGGTTTTTCCCTTTCATCACTTTAAATATGTCCTGCCGCTCTCTTCTGGTTTGCAGAGATTCTGCTGAAAGATCAGCTATTAACCTTATGGGGATTCCCTTGTGTGTTATTTGTTGTTTTTTCCTTGCTGCTTTTAATATTTTTTTCTTTTTATTTAATTTTTGATAGTTTGATTAATATTTGTCTTGGCATGTTTCTCCTTGGATTTATCCTGTATGGGACTCTGTGTGCTTCCTGGACTTGATTAACTATTTCCTTTCCCATGTTAGGGAAGTTTTCAATTATAATCTCTTCAAATATTTTCTCAGTCCCTTACTTTTTCTCTTTTTCTTCTGGGAACCATATATTTGAAATGTTGGTGCATTTAATGTTGTCCCAGAAGTCTCTGAGGCTGTCCTCAATTCTTCTCATTCTTTTTTCTTTCTTCTGCTCTGCAGTTGTTATTTCCACTATTTTATCTTCCAAGTCACTGATCCATTTTTCTGCTTCAGTTATTCTGCTATTGATCCCTTCCAGAGAATTTTTAATTTTATTTTTTGTGTTGTTCATCACTGTTTGTTTGCTCTTTAGTTCCTCTAGGTGCTTGTTAAACATTTCTTGTATTTTCTCCATTCTATTTCCAAGATTTGGGGTAATCTTTACTATCATTATTCTGAATTCTTTTTCAGGTAGACCACCTGTTTCCTCTTCATTTGTTAGGTCGGATGGGTTTTTGCCTTTGTCCTTCATCTGCTGTGTGTTTCTCTGTCTTCTCATTGTTCTTACATTACTGTGTTTGGGGCCTCTTTTTCGTAGGCTGCAGGTTCATAGTTCCCGGGTTTTTTGGTGTCTGTTCCCAGTGGCTAAGGTTGGTTCAGTGGTTTGTGTAGCCTTCCTGGTGGGGGGGACTAGTGCCTGTGTTCTGGTAGATGAGGCTGTATTTTTCTTTCTGGTGGGCAGGTCCATGTCTGGTGGTGTGTTTTGTGGTGTCTGTGGCATTATTATTGGTTTAGGCAGCCTCTGTGCTAATTGTGTTCCTGTCTTGCTAGTTGTTTGGCATAGGGTGTCCAGCACTGTAGCTTGCTGGCTGTTGAGTGGAGCTGGGTCTTGGCTTTGAGATGGAGATGTCTGGGAGATTTTCATTTTTTGATAATACATGGATCTGGGAGGTCTCTTGCAGACCAGTGTCCTGCACTTGGCTCTCCCACCTCAGAGGCATAGTCCTGACACCTGGCTGGAGCACCAAGAGCCTCTCATCCACATGGCTCAGAATAAAAGGAAGAAAAGAAGGAAAGAAGGAAAGAAAGAAAGAAAGAAAGAAAGAGAAAGAAGAAAAAAGAAAGAAAGAAAGGAAGGAAGGAAGAAGAAGATAAAGTAAATTAAAGTTATTAAAATAAAAAACAATTAATATTTTTAAATTTAAAAAAAATAAAGGACAGACAGAACCTTCATACAAATGGTAAAAGCAAAGCTATACAGACAAAATCACACACATAAGCATACACATACACACTCACAAAAAGAGAAAAATGGAAATATATATATCATTGCTCCCAAAGTCCACCTCCTCAATTTGGGATGATTCATTTTCTATTCATGTATTCCACAGTTGCAGGGTACATCAAGTTGACTGTGGAGATTTATTCCACTGCTCCTGAGGCTGTTGGGAGAAATTTCCCTTTCTTTTCTTTGTTCACACAGCTCCTGGTATTTAGCTTTGGATTTGGACCTATCTCTGTGTGTAAGTCTCCTGAGGACGTCTGTCCTTTGTTCAGACAAGACGGGGTTAAAGGAGGACCTGATTCGGAGGCTCTGGCTCACTCAGGCCAGGGGGAGGGAAGGGTATGGACTGCAGGGTGAGCCTGCAGCCACAGAGGCCAACATGATGTTGCACCAGCCTGATGTGTGCTGTGTTTTCTCCCGGGGAAGTTGTCCCTGGATCATGGGATCCTGGCAGTGGCAGGTTCCGGGATGGGAGTTGTGGATAGTGACCTCTGCTTGCACACAGACTTCTTGGTGGCTGCAGCATCAGCCTTAGCATCTCATGCCCATCTCTGGGGTTGACCCTGATAGCCATGGCTCACGCCCCTCTCTGGAGCTCCTTTAAGCAGTTCTCTTAATCCCTTTTCATGCACCAGGAAGCAAAGAGTCAAGAAAATGTCTCTTGCCTCTTTGGCAGTTCCAGATCTTTTCCCAGACATCCTCCCAGCTAACCATGGTGCACTAGCCCCCTTCAGGCTGTGTTCACGCAGCCAACCCCAGTCCTCTCCCTGCGATCTGACCTCTGAAGCCTGAGCCTCAGCTCCCATGCCCCACCCATCCCAGCGGGTGAGTAGTCAAGCCTCTCGGGCTGGTGACTGCTGACCGCCACTGATCCTCTGTGCGGGAATCTCTCTGCTTTGCCCTCCACAACCCTGTTGTTGTGTTCTCCTTCATGGCTCTGAAACTTCCCCCCTCCACCACCCGCTGTCTCTGCCCATGAAGGGCCTTCCTAGTGTGTGGAAACTTCTCCTCCTTCACAGCTCTCTCCCACTGGTGCAAGTCCTATCCTTATTCTTTTGTCTCTGTTTTTTCTTTCTTTTTTTTTTTTTTTGCCCTACCCAGGTACGTAGGGAGTTTCTTGCCTTTTTGGAGGTCTGAGGTCTTCTGCCAGTGTTCAGTAGGTATTCTGTAGGAGTTGTTCCACATGTAGATGCATTTCTGATGTATTTGTGGAGAGGAAGGTGATCTCCATGTCTTACTCTTCCATCATCTTGAAGCTCCCCTCACCAAAGTGGTCTTGAGCAAAACAAACAAAAAAAAGGAGCTGGAGGAATCAGACTCCCTGACTTCAGACTATACTACAAAGCTATGGTAATCAAGACAATATGGTACTGGCACAAAATCAGAAATATAGATCAATGGAGCAGCATAGAAAGCCCAAAGGTAAACCCATGTACCTATGGTTAATTAATCTATGACAAAGGAGGCAAGGATATACAATATAGTCTCTTCAATAAGTGGTGCTGGGAAAACTGGACAGCTACATGTAAAGGAATGAAATGAGAACACTCCCTAACACCATACACAAAAATAAATTCAAAATGGATTAGAGACCTAAATGTAAGACTGGACACTATAAAACTCTTAGAGGAAATCATAGGAAGAACACTCTTTGACATAAATCACAGCAAGATCTTTTTTGACCCACCTCTTACAGTAATTTAAATAAAAACAAAAATAAACAAATGGGATGTAATGAAACTTAAAAGCTTTTACAAAGCAAAGGAAACTACAAGCAAAATGAAAAGACAACTGTCAGAATGAGAAAAAATATTTGCAAATGAGTCAATGGACAAAGGATTATTATCCAAAATATTTAAACAGCTCATGCAGCTCAATATTAAAAAAAAACAAACAACCCAATCAAAAAATGGGCAGAAGACCTAAATAGACATTTCTCCAAAGAAGAAATACAGATGGCCAGGAAGCATATGAAAAGCTGCTCAACATCACTAATTATTAGAGAAATGCAAATCCAAACTACAATGAGGTATCACCTCACACCAGTTAGAATGGGCATCATCAGAAAAACCTACAAACAACAAATGGTGGAGGGTGGAGAGGGTGTGGAGAAAATGGAACCCTCTTGCACTGTTGGTGGGTATGTAAATGGATACAGCCACTATGGAGAACAGTATGGAGGTTCCTTAAAAAACTAAAAATAGAATTACCATATGACCCATCAATCCCACTACTGGGCATATACCCAGAAAAAAACATAATTCAAAAAGACACATGCACCCCAATATTCATTGCTGTGGTATTTACAATAGCCAGGTCATGGAAGCAAAGTAAATGCCCATCAACAGATGAATGGATAAAGAAGATGTGGTGCATATATACAATGGAATATTAGCCATAAAAAGGAACTAAGTTGGGTCATTTGTAGAGATGTGGATGAATCTAGATACTGTCATACAGAGTGAAGTAAGTCAGAAAGAAAAAGCAAATATTGTATATTAATGCATATATGTGGAACCTAGAAAAATGGTACCGATGACCGGTTTTCAGGGCAGAAATAGAGACACAGATGTAGAGAATAAATGTATGACACCAAGGGGGGAAAGCAGCGGAGGTGGGTGGTGGTGGTGTGATGAATTGGGAGATTGGGATTGACAATGTATACATTGATGTGTATGAAATGGATGACTAATAAGAAAGTGCTGTATAAAAAAATAAATAAAATGAAATTCAAAAAAAGAAAAGAAAAGAATGACCTAGATGTAAAATTACCAACTAATCTGGAAAGATACTCCTAAAGTATAAAATTACAAAATGCAAATATTAGATTTAAATAATATTTCAATTCAATCAAAGGAAAAAAAATTCTGTGTATAATTAAAGGGAAAAGTAAGGAATGATATGCAGCCAGTAGTTAATACAAGTTATCACTGAGGAGGGAGACTGGCAGGAACAGAGGTGAGTGACTTTCTCTTTAGGTGGTTCAAGGGGTAGAATTATGGGTGATTTTTATTTCATGTATGTTTGTGCTTATCTATATTGAAAAAATAAGATAAATAAAAACAACCAACATCACTTAATTTTTATTCACTGATCTGTGAGTTTGCAACATTTTATTTACAAAAAATTAATCATTTAAAACAAAATGAAAAGATACAGGTTAACATGGTGAGTGAGTAGACAATGTTTCTCTTAAGATTCTCTTTAAAATAGTCAAAGAGACACCAAACTACCAAATCTAGTAGAATTATCTTGTTTGATAAATATCTACTAACTGTCAGGTTTATGAGGATGGATTGAGAAGTACATTTTGGAGGTAAGTTTTATGTGTCCTACAGCTCTTGGTTACCATCTCATAAATTAGAGGGAGATGCATGGCAGTTCACTGCATCCTGAAGTGATTGGTTGACAATGGAAAAGAAAATTGTAAACAGGACCTGAGACAAGGTGGCCTTCATCAGTTATTTATTTAGCATCTACCATATGCCAAAACCCTATCCTCCACAGAGGTGATAAATCAGTGAACAATACAATGGCCAAGGACCTGGTCAGGTTTCTTTACTATTATGTTCCCAGCACCTAAATTAGCAGCTGCCATATGGTCAACACTGTATTTCTGGCAGGCAGGGAGGGAGGGAGGAATGGAGAGAGGGAGTAAGAGAGAAAAGAAACCTAGAACCTAATCATGTATACAAGCATTAAGAATAAACACAAGCGGGCTTCCCTGGTGGCGCAGTGGTTGAGAGTCCGCCTGCTGATGCAGGGGACACGGGTTCGCACCCCAGTCTGGGAAGATCCCACATGCCGCGGAGCAGCTGGGCCCGTGAGCCATGGCCCCTGAGACTGGGCGTCCGTAGCCTGTGCTCCGCAATGGGAGAGGCCGCAACAGTCAGAGGCCTGCGTACCGCAAATAAATAAATAAATAAACAAACAAACAAACACAAGCAAATCACCTTTCATCGTGGCAGAATGAGGACCTCAGTGAACTACTCAACTACTCTAAAACAAGGAAAATACAACAAAACAACTTAAATGAACCACTTTAGAACTCTGGCAATTAACTCAACCTACAGAATGAACTGAAAATTGTCTATCCAAGAATGTACTAAACCTTGGTAAGACAGTAGCCTTTGTGACATTTTAACTTGGAGCTATTCCTATCCATCTTTCTTCCCCAGTTCAGTGGCATAGTAACCAAAAGCTGACAGCACTGCAGAAAATGGAAACAGCTCTATTTATGGAGGTCCATGAAAATTACTATTCTCAGAGCACAGTCAGTATTTTGTCCAAATTTTCACCTCTCTGAAAAATCTCTATTCAGAGAGTAGTGGCTATTTGATTTGACTCAGATCTCAGCTCATGGTTGGAAGGATGAGGTGTCCCTCAGGGAATTATGGAAACAATAGTAAACTGCTGGCAACATCCAAGGGCCCAATGTTGTAAATTCAGATGGGGCAAACCAGTAGCTGGACAGGAATCCTGGAGAACTAGATTACTGCAGGGAACTTTGAAAAGTCCAGTATATTCATGGAGATCTAAAAGCCTGTGTACATAAGCAGCTGCCCCCAAAAGCTACAAAAATAAATATAAGTGTAATGAATATTAATAAAAGTCAAGGACCGATGCCAAAGGAGAATATTAAAAACGGCCCTAATCTAGAATGGTGGAAGTGAGTGAAGTGAGAAGGGCTTGCCAGAAAAAACATTCCCAAGCACATAAACTATAAAAGAAGATTTGGAGGATAAGTGGTAGTTAGTCATCTAGGTGAAATGGAGAGGGCAGGGCAGGAGGTGAAGATTGTGTCATTTCAGTGGGTAAGTATATTTTAAGATCTGAGGACAAAATACAGAACATGGTACATTCTATATAGAGCAGCAAGACTGAAGGGGAGACTGGTTTGAAAGGAGGCAAGAGGCAAATAGGGGTAGGACACACAGTCTCATAAGCCAATTTAAAAATCTTAAACATGATCCCAGGGGAAATTGAGAAATCACTGAAGCATTTTAAGCAGGAAACTTACATGATCAAGTTCACACTTTAGGAAGATCATTCTGGCTTCTGAGTGGAACACAGATGCAGATAGGCATGAATGACCAAAAGGGGATCACCTATGAGGTCATTGGAGTAGTCAAGATAAAGAGAAGAAAATGATGAAGACAGGTTGGGTGGATATAAATGGATAGATTTAAAAGATATTTTAAAGGTAAAATTTGTCAGAATTTGGTGGTGCTTACCAAGATTCTGGCTTGAGCTTTCAGGTACATGGTGGTTTTATTTACTGAAATAGGAAACACTGAAGAGAAGGAAGGTAGATGAATCAAGAGTTCAATTTGGGGCAGGTTGAGCTGGCTTTCTTTGTAATTCAGGAGTAAAGTGTGAGAAGATAGAAGGGCCTAGGGAAGACTGCTGGGGAGAATCTATGTGCTTAAGGGATGACCAGAGAAAGTGGAGAGAAAAAGTAGAACTGAGAAGGAATACTCAGGAAGTAGGGAGGAATACTAGGAGAATTGGTGTCATAGAAATTTGGAGGGAATTTTCAAAAAGGAGGAAATGATCGATAGTGTCAAATGCAGTTGAAGTCAAGTGAGATAAAAACAAAAATAGTATTCTTTCAATTAGCACAAGGAAGTTCTTACAAACCTGGGAGAGAAATTCCCATGAAGACGTGGGATGTGGTAAAATTGGAGTAGATTAATGAGAAGGGAGTGGGAAAGAAAGCAAGTAGGCAAATAGAAACAGCATAGTTCATGTTCAAAACCCTTTCAAGATTTCAACTCATCGAGGGGAAAAGGGGAGTTCAGAGCAGAAGTTTCTTTGTTTATTGAAGTAAGAGTGACTGATGCATGTTTAAATATTGATGCAAAAGATCAGTATAGAGAGAAGCTGACTTGACAAATAAAATACTCTGTAGTGAAATTTCCTTGAGAGGGCAAGAAGACAAATTTTTAAGAGCAAAGGTAAAGAAATAGGTCTTACATAAGAGACATTGATATCCTCCTTCCTGTTAGGTTGGAAGTGAAGAGGATATGGATGACGTCTGTAGAAACTTGATGGTGTAAAACTGAGGGATTTTCTGAATGAAAGTTTCTCTTTTATCTGAAAGATGAAAGGTGGTGTCTTTTATGGAAAATGAAAAGTATTGGTGAGGAGTTTCGTAGGTCTGACAAAAATGAAAAATGTTTGAGATAGTCATTCTGAAATGAAAGAATGAGGTACTTGAATAAACTATTGGCAGCCTTGAGGGCTCAGATGGGACTAGACAGCTATGTCTGATAATGTGGCATTGGTTGCCCTGTTGCCATGATTTTTCACAGCAGTGTCCAGCTAGCTGCCCAAGTGCTCGCACAGAGATGGACAGTTGGCTAATTAGAGATTGTGAGTTTGTGACATGGATATAGTAGAAGCACTGTATGGCAAATACTTGATTAAATTAATGTGTGAAGGATTCAAAGCTTGATAGGGAGGAAAGTAGAAACAGGAAAAGGCTGATGGATAAGAGAAAATTGAAAGATCATAAGACTGTTGGTCCTGTAAATTCAAAGAGCAGACATACTGTGAATAAGTGAGAGTCGGATATTTTAATTAATAATCTCAGTGGTAGAGAGGGCAAGAAGAGTTGAATTTTGGCTTGTAAAAAGAAGTCAAAAGTTATTGTTTCATTCATTTTTTTGACATCAAGACCATAAGATTAAATAAAACTACACTCAGATGCCATTTTTCACCTCAGACTGGCAGAGATGAAAATATTTGATAGTACTCTGTCAGCAACAGCGTAGACTACAACAGAGAAACAGGCATTCTAATATACTTTGCTAGTAACTGTAGATTGATATGATCTCTATGAAAGGCAATTTCACAAATTCAACCAAAATTTCAAGTATGTATGTCCCATGATGCAGCAGTTCCATTTGTAAGGATTTTACCTAAAATTAGTTTGCTTATGTGAGAAATGTCAGACGTACAAAGTGGCTTATTGAAACATAGTTTGTACTGTATAAGGACAAGGTTGGAATCAACCTGAATGTCCTTAAATTGGCAAATAGTTAAATAAACTATGATCTATCTGTACAATAGAATTCAGAGAATTCACAGAAAATGATTCAAGGGTAATATTTTATGTTAATATGTAACAAATTCTAACATATTGTTAAATAAAGCAGTATGTGATTATTTGTATAAAAGGAGGGAAAAAAGAAAAAGCAATATATATAATTGAAATATATAATGCAAAAACTATAAAATATATATAATTAAAAATACATAAAATAATATATTGAATGATACACAAGAAAATTGAAAAATTAGTTGCCTTTATAAAGAGGAATTAAGTGGCCAGGAAAAAAGGATAGAAATTTTATCACTCTATCTCTTTCTATGCATTTTAAATTTAGACCCACATTATTAACTTTCTAATTCAGTTAATTAATTAAATACATTCATTTTATTGTGTGTTTTAGTACATTATAAATTATGTATGTTTTACATGTAAACATGTAAAACATGTAGGCTTAACTCAGAATTTGTTCCTATAAATCACTATATGTGTGTATATTAAACAAAAGACAGAAAACAAACAGATATCAAAAAATATTTTTAAAGGTATAAAATATATGACAAAAATAAAGGAAAATGTATCAGTTAAGTGTAAGAGGGTTAATCTTTCTTATAATTAATAAAAACAACAACCATAACAACAGATTAAGTGTGTTGATCTCACAAATATTTAAATATACTATTTTGTTTAATTCTCTAATCCTATGAAGAAAGTACTTTTATTATGCTTACTAAAAGAGATGAAGAAAATGAGAGTGAATAAGGTTAATTAATTTGCACAAGAACAAATAGCTAAAAATTAATAATTATATCTGCCTCCAAAATCAGCAGAGTATTATGGTATTAAATATAAAATTATAAACCTCTTGAAAAATACGGCCATACCGGCTTAAAGAATAACAATCCATATGCTACTTAAAACTGCAAAAACAAAATCACAAATATGTTAAAAATAAAAGAAATTATATACATGTCAGATAAATATAAACAATAACAGAAGAAGTGACTGAGAATAGTAGATGCTAAATCAAAATTTTTCAAAAATAGGAGAAAAAGAAAAAAGGAAGGGTTGGAGGAAAACAGAAATGGAGGTAGGGAGGGAGGGAGGGAGAAAAAGAAGGATTTGTAATAGAGAAGTAGGATTTTAACTTATGCTAAAGGTGGTCTAGGCAATTTGAGCCAACCATCTCACTGAAGGCAACTAAAAAAAGAAAAAGAAAAATATATCTTAAAGTATCAATGCCTTAATGATACAGTAAGGAATAATTTTGCCCAAATCTAGAAGCTCAAAAGAGGAAGCCTAGTTTACTAAGCCACTTTTTCCTTTAGGGCATTTGCAAAATGAGTTTTGATGAATTTGCCGGGAAGGAGTACAGAAGCCAAAGTTAGCCCAAGATAATTAATCCCCTTCAAACTAGCCAAGGTCTGATATAACTTCCAAAGTGTTCCATCTTCAGAGTGAATTGAAAGTAAAATACCTCTCATGTAGATTTGTGGCCTGCACACATATCACCAGAATGGCCCAGAGGGCAGCACATAAGGACCAAGAACTAGCAGAAATAAAAGATCTCTAAAACCAACTCACAAAAACTTGAGATAGTGGAGTTATCAAAATTTATAGTTATAAAATAACTAGGCTTACTATGTTTAAAAGGAGAGAAAACATGCTTGGAAATATCTTCAAAGAGGGAAAAAAAACAAAAACAAAAAAAAAGCAAATTAAGCAAGAGGCCATAAAACTAGAAATGAGAACTCACATTAAAACAAATACCCATAAACAAGGTTTAAAATACTCTGTTTAGATCAAAAAATAAAATTAAAACCTAAGAAATTATGAAATATTGGTTTAAAACAACATCTGACTGGCATCTCTTAATGCAGCTTGTTCAAATTTTCCCATAATATAGCTTTTGAAGTGTCAGAAAAAGACAGGATAAAAGAGAAAAGTTAGACTGATAATGGTAATATCAGAATCTGTAGGGAATATCCACAAAACTATTCGGCTGATAGAACTAGAAAAAAATCCACTTAGGCTTTTTCTCACTTACATCTAAGAGTTGCCACATAAAACAGACACAACTTTAAAAGAGATATTAAGAAAATATTTCATATCTTCATCATTGCCTTCTGATCCGAGCATCCAATGAGAAGACACTTATAATCTGTATATATAGCCTTTCTCTTCTTCCTTGCAAACAACCTTCAATTTTGCTTTTGGCAGCAACTAGTCCAGCTAAAAATGTCACTTTCCAGCTGAACTTGCAATTAAGACTGGCCTTGTAACTTCATTCTAGCGAATTAATGTAAGAAGGGATTAAATGGGTAGAATTTTCAGGAAAAAGCATTTTAAGTGGCAGATTCTCATTGCACATGTTTTTACTCATTTTATTTGCTCTTTTTCCTGCTTGTATGGCAATTCGGCTGCTATCTTGTCACCCCAAGGACAAAAGCCTCATGGTAAAGATGGTGGAACAGTGAGACACAGCCAAGTCCTGGTGGCATCATTGTATCTTCATACCAGCCCTGGCTGCCTGTGTCTCCTTGTGGCCTTTTTGTTACATGAAAAACAAGCAAGCAAAAACACATGCCTATATGTATAAAACCACTGTCAGTTGTTTTTCTGATACTTAATGGTGAACTCTTTTTGTAATTTATATATTTGGGATCTAAAACTCACAGAAAACTGAAGAGTTACCTTCTACCGTTGAAGGCTGCCTTCTGAGTGGTTAGAGGGCCTCTGTTCCTCCACGCTCCTGCCACTCAGAATACATTTCAACTCCTCAGGCTACATTCAAAGCTCTGTAGTCAGACATACTCCACCTATTCAATCACTTGGCTGGATGTTCCTTATCATTAGTCCAACATGTTTCTGTCAAGAAAACTGCAAAGCCAAAGACAGTTCTGACCTCCAGTCTTTGTAAGTCACTCCTGTAAGATTTCCCAGACTGTCTTGTTCTCATCGATTTCTCCCTTCTATGAATTCTCTTTGTACTTACTAGCTATATCACTTTGTCACTTAATAATACACCCTTCTATGATGTTATTTATGTCACATGTATATATCCTGTATTTTCAACCAGATTGAATGTTTTTAGATACATCTCCTTCAACACTTAGTACAGTGCAATACATAGGACATGTCTAACATCTTTGAATAAATCATGACAAAATGATGAATAAATAAAACTTTTCACATTCCTGATTATAGTGATGATGATGCAAATTTCTTTTCAAAAGGCTTATCACATCTTTCCCATTTCTACCTATTCCAAAAGAATATGAGGCATAACATGATAATATTTCCTAGTGAATCACCTAGGCAACTCCATAATGGCATCCCTCAGAATACTGGACACCTGTTGTTTCTTACCCTCTCATATGAAACATCCTGTAATAATAAAGAAAAAGGCATTACTGTGTGGCATCATTCTTTGTTTTCATCCATGTGAATTTTGTAATATTAAAATGGTTCTAGAAATTTGGATATTATAAAATATTTTTAAATTGGTGTTTGTTACATACTGAAGTGCAATAAAATAATTTGCTTCATTTTTCAAATAGAATAGAAAGTATTGTAATTCTTATTTCAATTTTAGATTTTTTTAAAGTAATGTATAATTATACTCTTTTACTAATGGAAACTAACATTTGTGAAGCATTTGTATTTATAAGGTGCTTTCACATCTATATCCTCATTTATACCTCTCAGCAAGATGGCAATTATTTCCATTCATATATGAAGAAACTCAGATATGTAAAGTGACCTACAGTAAGTGCCCAAACTGTAAAGTGTTCACAGGTCTTTTGATTCCAAATCCAAAGTGCATTTCAATATTCCCTTTGGGCTTCAAAGGAAGGGCTTCCATTGAACATTAAATTTAAGATTGGGAATAATAAGGTCTTTCTATGGGTTTAAGGTTTAACCCCTTTCTACTTTTTTTTGTGAAAGAAGGAGTCATTACTATCTGACATGGTATTTAATAGCATAAGATCTAGAGGCAGAATACCTGGGTTTGAAGTCTTATTAGTTATAGGATGCCAGGAAAATTATTTAACTTCTCTTGTGTTTCAAATTCCTAATCTGTGAAATCAATGCAATAATAGCACTTAGCTCATGGAATTTATGTGAATTATAAAGTGCTCACCACAGTATCTATCATCATACAGTCAATTTTTAAAATGTTATTATCATTATCATTATTTCTTAAAGATGACTAGCTCTTAATTCTGAATAATATTTATTATCTATATACTATGCCCTGCACGTGGCACATTATCTCTGTGTCTCATTTACTTTCCCAAGTATTCAAGTCTGCAAGGCAAATGTGATTATTCTCATTTTACAAATAAAGATACTGAAGTTGAGAGTGCATGGCTACGTAGCAAGTCCAAGGCTTCACCCACAGGTATTCTGCCTACGTTCATCTAATCTCAACCCTTGTTCTTTTCATCTCTGTCTGCTGCTTCTTTGATTGGGCAAATGGACTGAATTTCATGTGTGCCTTAGTTTGGTAAACTCTTAGAGATGGTGTGTACAGTGTTCCCAGAGGACAGGATGCTGTTCTCCCCCAGCATGGGATCAGAGAGTCTTTGTGCTCAGCCAACGCACTGACTGAATCAGGACTGCCTGTGCTGCCCAAGTATAGTTTCAGGAGGAAGGTTGCTGTTTACCCCAGGTTCTCTGATCATTTTATGCAACTCCAATAGCCATTGCTTTCAACAATGATTCTCTTACTCTAGATGAAACGAAGATCAGTCTGGGAGATAGATTTATGCTGAGAATACTGAGCTTAATCTTTCCCTCTCACTACCACCTCCATCCAATATAGACAACTCTAAGAAATCTAATGGATTCGAAATAATAATATAGTTAAATTAATTTAGGTACCTTATCTTTTGTTAACTAATAAAAATCTTCACCATACAATTTACTTGTGAAGAGCTGTGAAGTGGTTAAGAGAAATGTAATTTTCAGAACTGTAGAAATAATGCAAAAATTTTTCAAGGTATGGGAACAGACTGGAAGTAGCAGGAGGTCTCTAAAGTGGGACCTTGCTTTAGGAGGTAGCTGGATTGGTTTAGGAATTAAGATTACAGTGGATATAAATCCTGGTCTCTAAATGCAAGTTTGCAAGATAGGGTCCATTATTTTCTTTCAAATTAAATCTGATTTTCTCACATCATTCATTTGACAAGAAACTCCATTCCAGTCTTAACTGTATCTGCCAAGACAGTACAAGTCAAAGAAGTGCCTGGTCCATGGTGCTTGGATGGAAGAGGAAGGACCTCTAGCCTCTTGTCCATTATGGTCACCATGGTCACCCTCATTTTCAAAACCTACGGTGTCTTAAAGACCAGAGGGTCTTTGCTCTGGACTGTATGTTTGAAACAGGAATATTTCCCAAGGTCAAGAGTGGTAAAGCATACAGTTCAGCATCCCTAGGTAAATTATATGGTTGTCCCTTTTCATGTCTTTCCTCCTCAAGGCACCATCGCTAAGTGGCAGGAATTGTTTCCTCTATTCCAATCCTTACCTATTTTCCAGTTTCTTTTGTCATCTTAAAATATCTTTCCCTCTCCCTTCTAATAACTTGTATTCCTTTCAAAGTTATTTCCTTCTCCTCAAAAGCAATAATCACAACTTCTTCAATAAATTTTTTAAAAATTTGAAAACAAAGAATATTCAACAGCTAATTTTTCACCATCTGAGGTTAAGTGAAAAGCTGCATGGCACAAAATTGTAGATGTCAGGTGAAAATATTAATTTAATATTTGTGTACAAATTCGTATATACACAATAAAAAACTAGAAAAAATACTTCAAAATGCAAAGACTGAGAAAACATATCAAAATACTAACAATAGTTATTTTTATCTTTATGCAGATTTTTTTCCCATATTTGCTGGAGTCTCTCTGGGCGTATACTAACAGGAAGCTTGAAGGTACAACAGGGTACCGGAAGAAGAAGCATATAACTCTACCTGAGGAGTTATGAAATGACCTAGTTATGGTCTCCCCAGCATGCTCAGTCAATGACTAGAAGTATCCCTGGGGAGCATGTGACTCAGTTTTAACACTGCAGAATACTCAAAGTTGTGTCAGTTGGAGACTGCCATCCAACAACCGTCTTTGCTGTAGACTCTCCTAGAGATCTAAGCAATGCACCCTCACTGGCTTGCATAGTCTATCCCCTTGCACTGCAATGATCCACAAATCTATATTTGTTCAGGAGAAGCTCCTTTATGGTTCTTGTTGACATCTCCACCTGAGGGGAAATTTAGAAGTGGAAGTTACTAGAATGAACTTCAGAACTATAGCACCCATTGGTTCAGCTGGTGTCAGGGCCACACAGGTACTCAACTCCCCCTTCCTCCACTATCCATTCTAAATTCCTCTTTCAATTTTTACTGTTGCAGGACTTCGAGATATACCAGAAGGTGCGACTCAAACCCTCATTCTTAAATGGTCTGGGCTCTTGGTAATGTTATCCTTCTTAAGCCAGGGTTGCTGCATGTGTTACAATTACAAATAACATGGCACTTATAATTGACATGGGTAGTTACAATTGGTGTGGGAGAACCAAGAGATGTCCAGCTGGATTATCTAGGCTCCACATGTATTATTCCTTACCTCCATTATGTATAAGCAACCCTACTTCCTCCTGTTCATCAGAAGCAATCATTTCTTATACACAAAGAATCCAAAGTGCAATCATATCTTGTATTTCAATGAGATCTTTGTTGTGTTCCCTGGAAAGAGTATGCTCCCTTCACAGATCGGGATCACTAAACCTGCATAGCCTAGAGCTGTGAGAACAGGAAACACAAACTCCTCCTGTGAGGTTGGGGTCGGGGGCTGGGGGGAAGGGCACAATTTCATTTTATTCTTATGATGGACTAATGCTGCACCAAACTGAATCTTATGACTTAATTTCAGCAAAACTCTACTAATAGTTAGCAGTTCTGGACAGAGAGTCACATAGTACTCTAAGGCCAAGTATTCTGTTTCAGTAGGGCTCGGTGACATCCCGGAAGCTATTACTAGAAAGGTGTATAACTCTTTGCTGCAGCTAGCATGGTTCTGCTCTAGAAGCAGAGCCAGCATTGTGGTTCTCCCACTGGGGCTTACCATTAATTCTACTCTGAATCTTTTTCTACCCCTGAAAACTTAACATCAAAAGGTCTGCTGGATTGCATTTTCAGTTAAGCCTGCAACAGAGCCTTTACCTGTTTTGGCCCCATTCAACACTGCCAGTAGGTATATGGGTCATAGAAGTATTCCCAGGTTTCGAATGTATTGCCTTCACCACTCAAAGAGGCCTAGCGGGTGCTATGCTTACTTATTTATAACAGGAAATGCAGTGATAGGTCTTTTATTTCAGAGGAGATACACTAGCGTGCCCCTGATAATGCCCCTAAATCTTTACTGAAGTAGCTAGTTCCTGAATTTCCACAGGTTTATTTATCACCCTTGAGGGTATGTGTCTCTTACAAAGGTCTCCACCATGCTAACCAGCTCTTGCTCATTTTGCCTAGTCAGTCTGTGGTCATGGGTTTAATAAATCAATATCATATACTGCAGAATGTCCAACTGGCCCAGATTCTTCAGACTATATTATGGCCAAGCATGAGGGAGTTAACATAGCCCCAGGGCAAAACTGAATGAAAATATGAACTGTTTTCAGAAAAAGAAAAACTGCATTTGCTAAATCAAAAGCCACGTACCAAACATCTGAGACCTTCTTAATCTGTTATAGTAATGATTCTGTATTCATCAAGTAAGCTGCAATTTGGGCTACTACTTTTTTGAGCTTGAAGTAGTCTACAATCATCTTCAACACATCTGGTCTGTTTAGGGGTTGGACCAGTGAATTAAATGGAAATGATAGATACCACCACCCTGCAGCCTTTAGGTCTTTACTGGTGACACTAATCTCGGCCAAATCCTGTGGTAAATTGTTTTTAATTTACTACATTGGCCAGGAGGGCAGGAGGAGCCAGTTTCAGTGACTTCCACTTGCCTTCCCCACTATGACAACTATTACCCCATAGGCCAAGGACCTAATATGCTGGTTACTTAAGTTGCCAAGAATTTTAATCCTTGTTATTAATTTGGGGACTGGGAAATGCTCACCAACCCAATGTAAACCAGACTTTATCCAAGATTCCATTTATCACCTGTCTCCTGTAAGCATGTTTCCAGTACATAGTCATCTAAGTAAATGGCTATAGACAGTGATGTACTGATAAATACTTTAACAATTAGCCCTCTGGGGATGGGTAGTGGAGAGAGGGAGAACAACCTCTTTCATAATGTTTGCTGATTTCCAGAGTGTAAATACTCCCACCATGGCCAGTTTCAGGCTTCCATCAAAGATCTGCAAAGAGATGCACATTTCAACTCTTTGGACCTGGTAAGAGTCAGCTCCAGCTCACTACTGGCTGTAGGTCCTTTTAGGGTAGAATTGCCACAGTATTATAGAATCTTAACCCTGACAACCCAGCCATGTCTTTATTCAGTGGATTCCAGATCTGAAAATTGACTCAGGTTCAGGAAGTGAGCCTAGTTCTCAACTTCCTGTTTCTCCATTCCTGCCTTCTTCTGATTGTAGATATTATGTAGCATCCTTGTTTGTTGTCCATCTGTTTTGCCCCTTGGGATACCACTTTCTTTTAAGTACCTCCACAGCTCTGTGGTCAAGCTCCCTTGACATTACCAGTTGTGATGGTAATTGTAGCTGACTGGCTCCTGGTGAATAATCACTGCCAATTGTCCTCTATTATTTTGGGGCTCTATCATCCCTATAGCCATAAAGGAATCCAGCTCTGAGACTGCTTTTCCTATCATTATACCTAGTCTTTAGGGAAAAGTAACCATTGAACTTATTAGTGAAGCTTGTGCCTTTACACCAGCACATCCCTTACAGCCTTGGTGAATGTCGTATCCTCTGGACTGATGCATAATTCTTTGATGAGTCCTCTGGCCTCACAAAATATATCCATATCAGAATGTTCACTCCCTGAGCCTTTCCATTTCTTCCTCTACCACTTGCCAAGACAATTCAGGCATTTCTATTTCACTCCTTGTGGACCATCACTTTAAGTTCTACGAGCCACCCTAGGAGTAAAATTTCCCTATCTCTTAGCATAACTTGTCAAGAAGTTAAATTCTGTGTCCTGAGAAAGTGCTTCCAAGTCAGTGAATTCTTGCTTATTCAATATTATTTATGGACCCCTTAATCAAGCACCCTTAAAATCCAATCCCAGACATAATTCTTTATCTCCTGCTATAAGCATGCTAGCTTATTCTTGCAGGTTCTTTGGGGATATAATCTTCCCTTCCTTATTAGGCTCAGCCCATCTCCACCTGGGTTATGCTGAGATTCAATCCTAAGAATTGGCCTGAAAGCCTGGAAAAGAGATGGGGGTAATGCTGTTGACTTGCAGGGGAGATAAATCTATATTGTATTCCCATATTGGGGAAGTTCTAGCTCTTATTAGGAAGAGGTTGGCTACTTCATCAAGCTTTGGGTTCTAAGCCAAATTTCTTAGGGTGGCAGCCCCCAGATAACCCTATCATGTATTTCAGTGGTCCTAGGTTTTCCCAACCAGGGCCCTGACCTTATCATAACAGATCTCTCCGGACTGAGCATTTAAAATTATCTGGTGCTCTTATATTAATGTCTGATCTTACTCCTCAGTTGTGCCCACTCTTCCACTACATGAAATAAGGGCCAAGAGCCCTGTGGCTCTCATACATAATCTTTTTAACTACTCTCATTTTTTCAATATACCTCTGTTAAGCATCAGTACAACTTATTAATAACCAGCCAACTGCCCTGTTCCTCAAGATATTTTTCCAGCCACACCTTTGAAATTCCTGAATCATCTCACTGTCGAGGTCTTTTCACCAGACTTTTTACTAGGACTTTTTTACCAGATCAGTATTGGTAAAAGTTTCAGCCATTGGTCTATCACCTTGTGACAGGCTTTTCCATGCCTGACATCTACATGAGATGGAGTTCCTCTTGACAGCTAGGCAGTGAGTGAGTCAGTCCTCAAGCTCCATCTTACATACAACCTGGTTTCTTAGGCCATTTCTGGTGTCATTGATACAGTTCTCCAGGAAAAAAGATGCCAATGTGGATTCAGGCATGCAAGACATTTATTGGGGGTAAAATTTCTGTGAAAAATAAAGGAGAGAAGAAGGTAGCAGAAGGAGTAGGCATTGAAAGAAATGATAAACTCATACTGGAGTAGGCATTGTGAGGAACCCTGCCCTGATGGTAGAGGAAGTTCTTCAGTTAAACCTCAGTTCTGCTTTCTTGGAAAAACTTCCTTACCCATTTGTTTTCCATGGACATTGACTTGATTCTCTGACAGGAATAGGGTTTTTGACTATTACCTCCTATGTCATATCCATAATGACCATTAGGGACTATGCCTTCCCTGAGGGATAGATGGGCAAGTTTGGAGGCCCAAAGTTTATGACTTGAATAGTCACAAAGTTTATTAGACTAGGCTCATGGTTTCTTTGGCAAAATAATCTCCTAAAAAATTTAGAAATCTCCAGATATATTTGTTTCCTATCAACTTCATGTGCCGTCAGCTCTACCCATAAGTTCTTTTCTAAACATAGCACATAGGCTAACATTGTTTCCTTGCTCTCTTTCTCCCATGCCTCCATTTTACCTTAATTTGCATCCATTGAGACCATTTGAGTATAGGCTTGACTGAGAAGTCCATACCTCAATCTGCTCTTTTGCAGCAGGGCTAGGTCCCTTTGCTTGAAAAATCTTCATGAGAGATGTTTGAGCAACAAAAGTCCTCTCTTTTGACATATGAGGTACAAAAGTTTTTCTAAACCTGCAATGTCCCAAAAGAAATTTCGCTTCCTTTTAATCTCTGCTGGCAAACCTATCGATTCTTGACTAAGTTCAGTTTTTTCCCTGCTATACCTTGTTAAAAGCATCATGGAGCAGACAATACAGGAAATTTTGACTCTTTACAAACACTTCTCTTAAAGTTTTAGGCCTAGTAAGCATTCATCTTGCCTTCAAATTTACCACAGGCAATTGACTTACCAAACACTTTACCACAACATCCAAGGATGGCAGATTTCAAGCTTAACTGCTAAAACAATGCCACATAGCTTGGGTTTCTCTTATGGTCAGAATATGGCTTGAAGTTACAAATTCTAGATAATAGAAAGGGTGATCTAACAAAAGAATCAAAAAATTCAGTGGCTTAAGAACTATACAAGTTTATATCTTTCTCATGAAATATTCTAGAGAGGGTGTTTCACAGGATTAGCAATTGATAGTAGCTCTACCATCTTCAACATTGTGGCTCTGATCATCATATTTTCAAGCCTACAGAGCATGGAGGCACACATATAGAAGTCTAAAAGAGGCATAAATTACTTCTGCTCACATAATATTTGCGGGAATTTATTCACATGAGATAATTCCAAGGGGCTTGAGGAGTGTATTGCTACAATTCTAGCTATAATTCTATCAGTATGAAAGAAGATAAGAATGTATTCCTATTGACAGCTTACTCTAAGCTTTCTGAACAGTGTCAGGTATTTCAAATTATTTTCTCAAATTCAACATGTCCAGAACATAACTCATTATTTTCCCTCATATTCAACTCTTTATCCTGCTTTTTCTACATCTGTTAATGGCATCACCATTCATCTAGTTATCCCTTTTCAACATATTGGAGTGATGGTTGGCTCCTTCCTCTCTTTCATTACCCATATCCAACTGGATGCCAATAAATTACTTGTTCTTCTTGGTTGGTGCCCTTCATGTCATTCTCTTTTTTTTCTGTTTCCACCTCATCAATTTAGGCTAGTCCTCATTACTACTTACCTCAATTGTTGTGATGACTTTATGAGTTTTCTGCACAGCTCCAAATGTTTCCCAGTTTTCCATATAAACTGATGAAGTAGTCTTTCCAAAGCATATCTCTGAACTATTGCTTTTATGTTCAGTGGTTCCTCAGGGCCTATACGAAATTATATACAAATTAACCTGCTATCCAATCTGTATAATCTTGTATTCTACATCTTTGGCTTGTAATCCAAAAAGGATTAGCTGCCAATGCCCAAATAAATGCATGTGTTTTTCTACTTCCAAGCTTCTTCTAATCTTATTCTGCACCTTGAAATTCACTTTTTCTCCTATTTTTAGAGAAAGCATAGGCTCTGGCGACCTGATTTCTAATCTTAGCCCCATCACTATCTTGTTGACTTTGATAGGTCATGTAATATCTCTGAGCCTCTGTTTCATTGGTTCTAAAATGAGAATAAAAAACCCACTTCACAGGGTTGTTTTTAGGAATAAATACAATTAACTTCAATAAAGTACCTATAGATAAGTATTCCATTAAAGTCAATTTGCTTTCTCTCTATTGAAATTTTGCCTATTTCTATTATTACTTGCTCGATTAAGTCTATCGTATTAGTTACACTATTGCTAGTCTTGTCACAGATAAATTCCCAAATATCACTGTGCTTGTGTAGTTGGGTTTGCTCTCTTAAACCTCTGCTATTACCACAAAATAAGCCTGTCCTGTGTACTCCACTGGTCTAAGGTGAATAAGAGATATACGGAATAGATCTCAACACAATGTGTAGCTTAAAAGAAGTACAACTAAGACCTTAGTATAGCCAAATCCTAGTCAACTCATAAATGTGAGTAGGAGAATAAATGATTTGTTGTCTTAGGCCACTGAGTTTGGAGTGGCTTGCTATGAAGCATTACTATAACAAAACTGATAGATACATGTTTTAATACTAAACATAGTACACTCAACATACACTCAATAAATTGTACAAAGTTGATTTAAGTAAAAAACAACTGTAATCACAATACTGATAATTGTGTTCCCTTAAAGGAAAAAATTTATTAGAAAAAAATAATTTTATAAGACCCTCAGCTTTTTCATTGTCAGAAACAGGTGATTCCAAAACCAGCACCTTGGAGGAGGGTGGGACAAGATGGTGGAGTAGGGAGATCCTGGGCTTGTCTCTTCCCATGAACACAAACCATAATTACTACTTCATATACAGAAACTGTCTCTGAGAATAACATGAATACTAACAGAAAAGTTTTTCCACAACTAAAGATAAAAAGGAAAAGCCACACGGAGATGGTCAGGATGGGTAGAGACATGGTCTGGCTGAGACTCATACTTGCAGTGTTGTAGTCCATCAGTGGGAGGGATATCACAGCCTTGGAGGTTCTCCCTGAAGACCAAAGGTTCTGAATCCCATATTGGGCTCCTCAGCTCAGGGGACTTGCATTGGGAAGATGAGTCCCATAGTATCTGGCTTTGAAAACCAGAGGGTCTTATCTCCAGGTGAGTCAGAGGAATATAGGAAACAAAGACTCTGCTCTTAAAGCATGCATGCAAAACCTGACTTGCTCCTAGTCCCAGCACAGAGGCAGCAGTCTGAAAACTGACATGATGGAGACTCACTGACTAAGTCTAATTGCATGTGCCCAAGGAGCATGGGTCTGTTGAAACTTTCTCTGGGAATGGAGCACCTGGTGGGCACCAGTTTGTGTGTGTGTGTGGCTCATCCTCTACGTAGATGGCCTGGTACTGAGAGGAACCATTTCTGAATCTCCCCAACTAACCTGTTAGTAGCACTCACCTCACCCCAGGCTCACCTGTGGACCCAACAGAATCGGCACCCCTCCAAAGTGCCCCCCATTCTGCCAGACCCAGGTGCTATCCTCAGTTGGAAGTGGAGCACCTCCAAAGTGACCCCTTGCTCTGACAGACCTGATGTGCACCCTGGGCTGACAACAAAACTCCTCCAAAGTGGACCCACACCCTGCCAGTCCTTGCAGGTGCTCTTAGCTGGCAATGGAGCCTCTCCAAAGTGGCCGTACACCACTCCAATTCTGGCTGTCACTAAAGCCTCTTCAAAGTGGCCCAGTGCCTTTCTAGTCCCACAGGAGCTCCTCCAAAGTGAATACTGCCCCTAGGGCTGGCACTGAACACTAGAGTAAATACAACAGTTGCAACCAAGCCTTACAGCCAGGTGGGCCAGGAGCCAGCTCTGCACACTAGTGCAACCACAGCAAGCGTGGCCCAGACAACAGCAGAACACATGCAGTAGAACACAGGGGACACATCTAGAGCACCTAGCTCTGGTGACCAGAGGAGAATGTGCTACTGAGCCACACAGGACACCTTCTACACAAAGCCACTCCTTAAAGACAGGGAGATGTAGCTAATTTACCTAATACATAGAAACAAGCACAGAGTTAGGAAAAACTGGGAGACAAAGGGATGTGTTTCAAACAAAAGAATAAGATGAAAACTCAGAAAAATAACTAAACAAAACAGAAATAAGCAACCTTCCAAATAAGAAGTTCAAAGTAATATCATTAAGATACTCATGGAACTCAGAAAAATGGAGGAAAACAGTGAGAACTTCAACAAATAAAAAATATTTAAAAAGTAATCAGAGCTGAAGAATACAATAACAGAAATAAAAAATAAACTAGAGGGAACCAGCAGCAGATTATATGATGCAGGAGAAAAAATAAGCAACCTGGAAAACAGGCTAGTAGAATTCACCCAACCAGAACAGCAAAAAGAAAACAATTATCAAAAAACTGAGGATGGGGCTTCCCTGGTGGCTCAGTGGTTGAGAATCTGCCTGCTAATGCAGGGGACATGGGTTCGAGCCCTGATCTGGGAGGATCCCACATGCCGAAGAGCAACTAGGCCCGTGATCCACAACTACTGAGCCTGCACATCTGGAGCCTGTGCTCCGCAACAAGAGAGGCCGTGGTAGTGAGAGGCGCATGCACCGTCATGAAGAGTGGCCCCCGCTTGCCACAACTAGAGAAAGCCCTCACACAGAAACGAAGACCCAACACAGCAAAAATAAATTAATTAATTAACTAAAAAAAAAAACTGAGGATGGTCTAAGGGACATTATAATAATATCAAGCAGACTAAATTTCACATTATAGGGCTCCCATGAGGAGAAGAGAGAAAGAAAGGGACAGAAAACCTATTTGGACAAATAATGGCTAAAAATTTTAGGGAACTTCACTTTTCCTAATCTGGGGAAGGAAATAGAACCCCATGTCCAGGAAGCACAGAGTCCTAAGTAAGATGATATCAAAGAGATCCAATTGAAGACACATTATAATTAAAATGTCAGAAGTTAAAGGGAGAGTCTTCAAAGCAACAAGAGAAAAACAATTTGTTACAAACAAGGGAGCCCCATAAGACTATCAGCTGACTTTCCTGCAAAAACTTTACATGTCAGAGAGAATGGCATGACATATGCCAAGTACTTAATGGAAAACAAACAAACAAACAAACAAACAAAAACCTTACAGCCAAAATACTCTATCTGGCAAGGTTATTAGGAATTGAAGGAGAAATAAAGAGTTTCCTAGACAAGCAAATATTAAAGGATTTCATAGCCACTAAAATGAACTCACAAAAAAATGTCAAAGGGAACTTTTTTAAACAGAAAAAAAAGACTGTACTAGAAATATAAAAATTATGAAAGCAAAAATATCATTGGTAAAGGCAAAAATAGAATAAAGGTAGTGGATCAACCACCTATATATACTATGAAGGTTAAAAGACAAAGCTAGTAAAATCTTATATATCAACAATGATTAGTTAAGGAATACACAAAATAATGGCTTTACAATGTTGTGTTAGTTTCTCATATAAAAAGGTGTTAAAGATGACACCAAAAATATAAAATGTTGGGAGTAAGGAGTAAAAATGTAGTGCTTTTAGAACATGCTCAAACTTAAGCAACCATCAACTTAAAATTGATTGCTATATACATAGGTTGTTATATAGGAACCTCATGGTAACCACAAACCAAAAACAAATAATAATTATACAAAAAATAAGGATAAAGGAATGTAAATATAATGCTAAAGAAAGTCATCAAGTCACAAGGGAAGAGAGCAAGAGAAAAAGAAAGTAACAAATAAGAACAACAAAAATAACAAGAAAACAATTAACAAAATAGTAATAAGTACAAACATCAATAATTACTTTAAATGTAAATGGACTAAATGCTCAATCAAAAGATATATGGTGACAATGTATATATTAAAAAGACACATATATATATGCTGTTTACAAGAGAATTACTTCAGAGCCAAAGACACACACAGACTGAAATTGAGGGGATGAAAAAATGGTATTCTATGCAAATGGAAACAAAAAGAAATCCAGGGTAGCAATACTTATATCAGAAAAAAATGGACTTTAAAACAAAGACTGGGGCTTCCCTGGTGGCGCAGTGGTTGAGAGTCTGCCTGCCGATGCAGGGGACACGGGTTCGTGCCCCGGTCTGGGAGGATCCCACATGCCGCGGAGCGGCTGGGCCCGTGAGCCATGGCTGCTGAGCGGGCGCGTCCGGAGCCTGTGCTCCGCAGCGGGAGAGGCCACAACAGTGAGAGGCCCGCATACCACAAAAAAAAAACAAACAAAAAAACAAAACAAAGACTGAAGCAAGAGACAAAGAAGGACGTAACATAACGATATAGGAATCAATCCAAGAACATATAACATTTGTAAGTATGTATGCACCCAACACCTAAATACATAAGCAAATATTAATAAACATAAAGGGAGATGTTGCCAGTAATACAATAGTAGAGGACTTCAACACCCCAATTGCATCAATGGTTAGATCATTTAGGCAGAAAATCAATAAGGAAACATCGGCATTAAATGACACCTTAGACGAGATGGCCTTAATAGATATATACAGAACATTCACTCAGAAACAGCAGAATACACATTCTTGTCGAATGCACAGGGAACATTCTCCAGGATAGATCACACGTTAGGCAACAAAAGCATCTCAATAAATTTAAGAAAATTGAAATCATATCAAGCACCTTTTCTGACCACAAATGTATGAGTCTAGAAATCAACTCCAAGAAAAAAGCTGGAAAAAAATATGTAGAGTCTAAACAACATGTTACTAAACAACCAATGGCTCATTGAAGAAATCAAAGAGGACTAGAAATGCCTGGAGACAAAAATGGAAACACAACATTCCAAAAATCAATGGGTCAGAGCAAAGGCAATTCTAAGAAGGAAGTTTATAGCAAAACAAGCCTACCTCAGGAAATAAGAAAAATCTCAATTATGCAACCTAATCTTATACTTAAAAAAAAAAACTAGAGAAAGAACAAACAAGGCCCAAAGTTAGTAGAAGGCAGAAAATAATCAATCAGATTGCACATAAATGAAATAGAGTTTAAAAAATTAGAAAAGATCAATGAACCTAAGAGTTGGTTCTTTGAAAAGATAAACAAAATTGATAAACTTTTAGCAAGACTCATTTAAGAAATAAAGAAAGAAGGCCCAATTAAATAAAATCAGAAATGAATGAGAAGTTACAACCAACACTATGAAATACAAAATATTGTAAGAGGTGACTATAAAAAATTATATGCCAACAAATTGGACAACCTAGAAGAAATGGATAGATCCCCAGAAACATATAATCTTCCAAGACTGAATCAGGAAGAAATAGAAAATATGAACAAACCATTGCTACTACTGAAATTAAATCAGTAATCAAAAAACTCCCAACAAACAAAATTTCAGGACCAGATGGTTTCACAAGTGAATCCTACAAAACATTTAAATAAGACTTACTACTTATCCTTCTCAAAGTTGCCCAAAAGTATTAAAGAGAAAGGAATGCTTCAGAACTCATTCTACAAGACCAACATCACCCTGATGCCAAAACTAGGCAAAAACACCACACGCACACACACACACACAAAATTACAGGCTAATATCACTGATGGATACAGATGCAAAATCCTCTACAAAATGAATTCAACAATACATTATAAGGGTCATACATCATGATCAAGTAGGATTTATTGCAGGGATACAAGGATGGTTTAATATCCAAAATCAATTAACATGACACCCCACATTAACAAACTGAAGTATGAAAACCATATGATCATCTCAATAGACACAGAAAAAGATTTTTACAAAATTCAACATGCATTTACGATAAAACCTCTCTACAAAGTGGGTAGAGTGGGAACATATCTCAACATAATAAAGGCCACAAACCCACAGACAACATCACACTCAATGGTGTTAAGCTGAAAGAGCCCTAAGATCAGGAACCAGACAAGGATGCCCACTTTCACTACTTTTATTCAACATAGCATTGGAATTCCTATTCACAGGAATGAGACAAGGAAAAGCAATAAAATGTATCCAAATTGGAATGGAAAAAGAAAAACTGTCACTGTCTGCACATAACGTGATACTATACATAGAAAATCCTAAAGGTGCCATCAAAAACCTATTAGAACTCATCAATGAATTCAGTAAAGTTGCAGGATACAATATTAATATATAAATTTGTTGAATTTCTATACATTAACAACAAACTATCAGAGATGGAAATTAAGAAAATAATTCCATTTACAATTGCATCAAAAAGAATAAAATACCTAGGAATAAATCCTAGGTAAAAGAGGGTAAAAGACCTGTACTTGGAAAACTATATGACAATGATGAAAGAAATTGAAGAAGATACAAACAGTTGGAAAAATATACCTTGTTCATTATTGGAAGAGCCAATATTGTTAAAATGACCATACTACCCAAGGAGACCTACAGATTCGATGCAATCCATATCAAAATACCAATGGCATTTTTCACAGAACTAAAACAAATAGTTCTAAAATTTGTATGGAGCAACAAAAGACTCTGATAGCCAGAGCAATCTTGAGAATAAAGAACAAAGTTGGAGGTGTCATGTTCTTTGTACTCAAACTATCTACAAAGCTATAGTTATCAAATCAGTATAGTACTGGCATAAAAACAGACACATTGATCGATGGAACAGAATAGAGAACCCAGAAGTGAAACCACACTTATATGGATAATTAATCTATGGCAGACGAGGCAAGAATATACAGTAGGGAAAAGACAGCCTCTTCAATAAATGATGTTGGGAAAACTAGACAGCTACATGTATAAGAATCAAACTGGACGATTTTCTTACAACATATATAAAAATATATTCAAAATGGATTAAAGATTAAATGTAAGACTGGAAACCATAAAACTGGTAGAAGAAAACAGGCAGTATGCTCTTTAACATCAGTCTTAGCAATTTTTGGAGGTCTATCACCTTTTGCAAGGGACACAAAAGAAAAAAATAAGCAAATGGGACTACATGAAACTAAAAACTTTGCTTTTAGTGAGAGCAAGGGAACTGCCAACACAATGAAAGGCAACCTACTGAATGGGAGAAAATATTTGCAAATCATATATACTCTAGGACTTCCCTGACAGTCCAGTGGTTAAGACTCTGCAGTTCTAATGCAGGGGGTGCAGGTTCAATCCCTGGTCAGGGAACTATGATCCCACATGCCACGTGGCATGGCTAAAAACTTTTTTAAAAAGTCATATATTCTATAAGGGGTTAATATTAAAATTATATAAAGAAATGACACAATTCAATATCAAAACAACAAACAATTCCAATTAAAAAATGGGCAATTTTCCAAAGAAGACATACAGGTAGCCAACAGAGACATGAAAAGATGCTCAACATCACTAATCCTCAAAAAATGCAAATCAAACCCACAATGATATACCACCTCACTCCTGTCAGAATGGCTTTCACTTAAAAGACAACAAATAAGTGTTGAGGAGGATGTGGAAAAAAAGGAACCACTGTGCACTGTTGGTGGGAATGTAAATTGGTGTGGTCACTATGGGAAATATTGCTCAGCCATTAAAAAATGAAATCATGTCATTTGTGACAACATGGATGAACCTAGAGGGTATTATGCTAATACCCTGACAAATAAGTCAGACAGAGAATTACAGATACCCTTATGAGTGGAATCTAAAAAACAAAAGAACCAGCAAACAAAACAAAATAGAAACAGACTTACACATACAGAGAGCAAGCTGGTGGTTGCCATAGGGAAGAGGAGTGGACAGTTAGGGAAAATAGGTGAAGAAGATTAAGAGATACAAAGTTCTAGTTATAAAATAAGCCACAAGGATGTAATATACAGCATTATACACAGGAATATAGTCAATAATACTGTAATAATTTCATTTGGTGACAGATAGCTACTGCTCTTGTCCTGGTGATCATTTTGTAATGTATTTGATGGATCACTATGTTGTGCACCTGAAACTAACATAACATTATACACCAACTACAATTTAATTAAAAAAAATCACCTCAATGCAGTTGTTCAATGTCAATGTCAGTCATCCTGAAAATGGCAATAACTAGTGAATGGTATTACAGAGTACAGGGGTATATGTAGTATACTTCTCCTTTAAAATGACTCATGTGGAGTAAAGTGAGGATTCAATTTTAACTGCACTTTGAAGTTTTATGAAATCCTCATAACAAAATATGTTATTGTTTATTTACCACCTTGTATACCATATACCAGATGCAACGAAAGGTACTTGTAACACACTATCATATTTTAATTCAAATTATAAATTAGCCCCACGAAATATGTATTATTTTCTCCACAGAGTTTAAATTACCCTCCCTAGGTCACACACTTGCTATGCAGGTCAGAGCTGGGATGCAAACGCAGATAAGCCTGACTTCAAAAACATCCTTTTCCACTGTGCCACACACGGAGAAAAAATTGAATTTACTTAGACTTAGGCAAAAGGGTGCCAAAACTAACTTCACTTATAACTTTTTAAAAGTAAATTATATTAATTATTCATATTTAACTTTGGTTAACTTCAATTGAATACATACAGCACATCTGTTTAACTAGAGGTCACTTTTTCAGCAATCTCTGGATTCTTACAAATTCATTCATCTATTCATTTATTAAATAGAAGGTCATTGATCTTAAGCATGTTCCACATGCTGTTTTGGAAACTTGGGAGATAACAAAGAGCCCACAGTCCCTACTTGCAGGGTATTTACAGTCTAACTGGGAGACAGATATGCAAACAAATAACTCAAACTCGATAGTAATTAGAAAAATGCTAGTTAAACAATATTTACACCCATCGGATGGGCAAAAATTAAAATTCTGTATAATGCTGAGTGTTGGCAGGGATATGAAAATTCTGAATGTGGGAATCATGATACAGTACTACTCAGCATTGTCTAATGATGTTTTTTGTTTTAGATATGTTAAATTCAAAATGTCTGTGTGAAACCCAAGTGAGGGTATCAGATTGGAAGTTGTTTATTAACAAGTTTAGAGTTAGAAGAGTGATCTCCAAAAAAAGTATAACTCTATGAGTTTTCCATGGCTAAAGCCATGGAAGCCAAAACAAAAACAAACTAACAACTAAATTAAAATGCCTCTGAGCAGAGGAGATTCAGCATCACTAAATGCCATGCCTGTAGTGAAGACTGGGTGAGACTTGTTTATCATGAGTTTTTACTATGCCAACCAAAAGAAGGGAATGTGGTTGAATGAGGCAAAGTGTTGGATGGGAATCTGCTAATGAGAGTCAGAATTTTGAGTCAGCTGACCCAGGTCCATAGGCAGTCCTTAGACTGTGCAGTTTTTCTTTTCTTTGGATTATGAACTCCTCTGAAAATTTCATGAAAGTATAAATCCTTCCCCAGAGCAAAGCAGAAACACATTTCAGCGTGTCATTTCAGAGAGTTATGTATCCTCTGATTGATCCCAGGTTAAAAATACCTGGAAAGATTAATTATTATTATGACTGTTTTCCCTTTCCATTTTTTTTTCCTTTTCACCTAATCAGGTTTTCCCATAATCTATCAACTAGTGTCAATGGCATTCACTGAAGATGGTAGGAAAGGTGATCTTGGCATTAAGGCTAATTCCATTGTGACATAAGCTCACCACTATCCTAGACTGTCTCATTAGGTCTGGAGTTAAAAGGATCCAACTGATATTGTTCTTGTTCCTGGAAATTGATATAAAAGAAACCTAAACCCCCTTTTTTCATGTTCTTGTCTTTGTGCCTATACGATATGTTAAGCTGCTATTTGTAAAGCTAAGATATCTTCTGGACTCCATTGCAGAGGCCAAGTGGCATATTAAGAGTGACAAAGAAACTGAACTTGTGTCTCCTGGATAAGGAAATTAAATGCCTAGTGATTTAATCTCATGACTGGGTGACTGCCCTTCCAAGTAATGAGACAAGAACCACAACAAACAACAATAGAAACCAAAGCCTTGGTAATGAATGGTGAAAACTCTAGATAGAAATCCTTCCCTCCTTCATAAAATTACATAAATTAATAATAAGAAAGAATGTTTAATCAAATGAACTTGTCGGCCTTTTACTATTATTTACACTATGTTATTTTCCAGTTCGGTTTTAAGTCTAGAATAATGGCTTTTCCAGTTTTTTCCCTTGGAGTTCAGGGCATTTACTTCTGACATTATCTTTTTTAATATCTAGCACATATTATATTTTCATCCATCTATGAAAAAAGTGGCAAAATAGAGAGGAAATAACACTAGATGGAAATCAAAATATCTGGAATCAAATCCTACACCAGACGACAGCTTTGTATCTTGGAGCAAGTCCCTATATCTCTCTGATTTTCTGATTGGTAAACTAAGGCAATACTCTTCCTGCATATGTGATAAGGTTGTTGCAAGGATCAAATGGGGTATTCAAAGCATTTTTGTCAAGTTTGGCTCAAATTCTAAATGAAGAAACTACTGCTCAGACAAGTTGTTTTGAGTAAATACATAGATTTGTTACAGAGCTAAGACCCACAACTTTGACTCAAAATTTGCTATGGAGGATTATCTGAGCCTCTTTGGTGATGAGCACTTAGATAAACTGCTTAAAGGGTGTGTGTGCAAAGGTGGAATGTGAGATACTGCCTACATCCCCAAGAGACCAGTTGGATTAAGTTTAGATGGTTGTTGAACCACTTTATAAAAAGGGAGGACCCTAATAATTACATGGCTTTTTGTTTTGCAAAGCATTGTTTACAAATTTGAGGCCAGTGCTTGGTTGTTTGACAATAGCAGAGATATAAAAGGCAGGAATCTAAAAAAATAAATAAATAAAACAAAAAATGGTAATGAAGAACCTAGGGGCAAGAGGGGAATAAAGACGCAGACCTACTAGAGAATGGACTTGAGGACACGGGAATGGGGAAGGGTAAGCTGGGACAAAGTGAGAGAGTGGTAGTGTATATATGACATATAAACAGTACCAAATGTAAAATAGATAGCTAGTGGGAAGCAGTTGCATAGCACAGGGAGATCAGCTCAGTGCTTTGTGACCAGCTAGAAGGTTGGGATAGGGAGGGTGGGAGGGTGGGAGATGCAAGAGGGAAGAGATATGAGGGTATATGTATATGTATAACTGATTCACTTTGCTATAAAGCAGAAAGTAACACACTATTGTAAAGCAATTATACTCCAATATAAACGTTAAAAAAATAAAAAATAAATTCTTTTCCAAACAAAACAAACAAACAAAAAAACGCAGGGAGAAGGAGAGAGAGAAACCCTAATGTTTGGTTATTAAATAAGGTACTTGGATGAAAACAAAAATTTTAAATGGGGAATTGTATTAAATTGTTTGCTCTGCTCTGTGGTGTGAGATGTAAACTTTTTTATCAGTCCCACGTGAAATCTTTATTACAATCTCTCTAGCTCAGTGTTTCATGGAGGAGGTTTGCACTGCGGGGACATGCTACAAAGCCCTGAGTTCTACATCAAGGCTGAGGCAGAACCAAACCAGAGGCTGCCCCCTGAAGGGTAGCCAGATAAGAGTTACAAGGGGATTAACATAGATAAAAAGATGAACACAGAGGTCCATAAATATGACAAATTATTTTATTGTTGTGACCAGCCAGCTCCTGAGTCTGACAGAGAACTAACAATTTAGCATCCCAGAGAAGGGAGGAGTGGCTGTGTTATAATCTGTGGTCTTTCAACTCCTCACCATAGTTACAATGACTGTTTAGCTCTTTAAAGCTACATGGGGCAAAAAAAGATGCATTCAATGTGTTCCGTTTCCATCATTAAACTTTATTTTTCCTCCATATCCTCTTTCTACCAAAATATATCTCAGCCATACCTTAGAATTAACCTCCTAGAAACCTTTCCCTCTCCTCACTATAATTAGTTATTCCAACACACCACAGAAGTAAGCATCTTTCTTTGATAAGAAAAAGCAGCATGAATCTACGGGGTCAGTTTAAAATAAACAACTACATAGGCATGTGAAAGACTCATATATCAAAGCCTTTGAAATATTGTGAATTTTATTTGAAAATAAATATGAATCGATTTTTGATTATTCACTGCTTTATTCACAGTATATCCAGCTTTATCACCATAAATTCAGAGTTGATGCTTGCTTTTACCTCGGTATGCCTAATAAAAATCTTTAGCTAGATGTATCAACTGGTTCATGAAGCATCTTGCGCATAGGTTAAAAAGCATAGTTATTGAAATAATGTAACATTTCCTTTTTACTATGCCTACAAACCAGAAATGCAAGTTGGTGAACTTTTGGATTTTTATAGAGACTGAGGCACCACTGGATTTAGAGGATAAGAGCTGGGAGAGACTAAACACACTGCAGTGTGAGGGACAGTATGCACAATGAGGAATTGTCACCTCCTAATGCCAAGATACCCTCCTTGAGAGACATTCCTATATTTTACTGAGATGGCAGAGGCTCACAGATACATTAAAAGAGAATTCCGACTTCTTGATCTTTGACACATCTATATGAAGAATTCCAAAGATTAAACTACTGTGGTTGTTATGCAACATTTATTCACTCTACAGGTGATAAGTAGGGAGTGAGGTAGGACAGTATCAAATCTATTGCAGTCAGTCATACCATCATGAGCTTATGATGCTGGTTCACTTATCAGGGCAACCAAATATGCCAAGACCTATACCTACTATTACTACCAAATGAATCAGAAACTGGGGCTTATTAACCGGTTGTTTTTAAAAAGTTGATTGAGTTTCTACTTTCTGTTATTAAACCATTCAATAACAGGTAAAATAAAACAATCATTTTATGTTAAAGACACTTAAAGACAACACTGTAGATCTCTTGACTGCTAATGAAAGAAAACTAAATGCAAGTAGATTTTGACAAAGATTCTTTGGTGCTATCCAGGGTCAGCAGGAGAGAGTTCTTTGATAATTATCAATGACCAGTATATAGAATATAGGAGGGGCACTCACACTGCATATTTGCCATTTCAGATATTTAAAAGGTTCTTACATTTCTTACAGTATGCATTATAATTGTAACTATAGTGAATCAATAAATGTGAGAGCTATATTACTATCAGATATTATTGTATACTATTGGATAATAGGTGATGAATCCATTATTAAAGCAATTTTAATTACTCATTTAAATATATGTCTTGATAGTGAAAATATATAGTATTAACTATTATCCAAAGAGAGAGATTTATATTCTGGATCAATTGAATTGTTGTGGTTCGGGGAGCACAACGCCCCAGAAACAAAGAGTATTATTCTTAATCTATGATGCATGACTTCTCTTTAGGAAAAAAATTCTTTGTCCACAATATATATTTTCATTGATTCTTATCTTCCCACTATTGTTGCTGAGGCTTTAAAAGTAATCACTTTAATATCTTTAAAGCCTGGTCAAAAAATGCAGGATGAGTTGAAGATTTTTCGTTCACTAAATTATTTCTAAATTTGTAAGGGATCTGGAAATCTGATATTTCTGATTTTACCAGAAATATTTATAAGACTCTTCAAAGCCTTAAGTTACACTAACTTGTCTTAAAGTTTAAGTAAATGCCTAATTAGATTCAAGATCTTGATATTAAATACCACAGAGTTTCTCAATGGACTTCTCTGATACCCAGTGAATTTATTAGTTCTACTGATGCTATAATAGAAAGTGAGGTTATACATCCAAACGCTAACAAACAATGCATATGGGCAGTTAAACTATGAAAATATGGAATTGGTTAGCAGTTCTACTGTGAGATCTAGAAATAGATTAGATAGCTGGAATTAAAAGATGAATATTCTAAAATTAAATTAAATAGTTTTGCCATTGCAAAACTCAGCATTGTGGTTAGGCTTACTATGCCTTATTTAGGAGTAGTTACTATTCATTGTGAGACTGTTGAATCAAGAACATCAATTACCCAGCTACTGAGATGAAAATGTCATTACTCTTATTTATTATCATTTGAATGTTGGCCACATACTTACCATAACTCTGAACCACTTCTGATTTATTTTCTCCCCTTTATAAGCTGTTTTAGCCAATCCAATTCCATTTATCTAAGATAAGAACACTGGATCTTCAAGAGACAAAAGGAGATTTTATTAAATGATTATCACATTATGAATAAGAAGTCAGAGTCTTACTAAAAATATCTATCTAGGAATGATAAATTTTTTGAAAAGTTTTTGAAAAAAATATATATTTTAAGAATTATTTTAGAGTATGAAAAGAAAATTTAACAAGGTTTCCAGAGATTTCTTTTATAATTTTAAAAATTATAAAAATTCAAAGACCACATTAGGAGTGGATTTTTAACTGGAAAATACAAAACATGCAATTTGAAAAATTCTAACCATGAACAAAAATTCAGAACACACTACACTAATTTTCCAACCCCAAGTTCAAGCATTGTTTATACTGATCTGTAAAATTAATTACAGAATATTGGGGAAAAGAAAAATATAGCAATTAAAATGTTAGTAAGTGAGATGAACCAAATTCAAATTATGGGTGTTTATCAGAATATTCTTTAAATCAAATGACTATCACATTTAATCCTGGCCCCTACAAGATACTGTTTAGAATGTAGTTGGACACACTCGATTGGGCTGGTTATAATACATATTTTCCAGTATTCAATCACTTATGCCTTTGCTAAGTAAAAATACTATTAATAAGATTTTTATAATGTCTTCCAATTTACAAAATACTTACTCTTACCCTCCCTTACTTATTCCTAACAATATCCCTGTGAGATAGTACAGCTGATATCTCATTTTTATGTACTTGGAAATCAAGAATCCAAGTTGTTAAGTGATTGGGCCAAAACTGCAAAGGTGTTATGGGGCAGTAGATGGAGATCAATGATAGGTAACCTGTCTCTGGTTCCCATATTCTCCCCACCTCATCTCTCTCATCTTTGCTACCTCTCATTAGCTGAGGAAGCCCTGATGAAAATATTGCAGTTTTTCAGCATAATGAAATGAAGCACTGAATGGGAAGCATTCTAATGCTTAGATTCCTATATATGTGTGTATTCATCCATTCAGCATCTACTTAATGAGTGCCTACTATTTACCTGGTACTGTTCTCAACATTGAGGGTATCAGCAGTGAACAAAATAGATGTGAATCTCAGCCCTCATTTTAGTATAGAAAAATATATACACAATAAAAATAAAAGTACAGAGATGTAGTAAGTTAAAAAGTAGTAAATTACATAAAGGAAAAAAAATTAAAAGCAAAGAAGGGAAGTAGGAAAGGTAGGAAGGTGGGAAGGTGGGAAGTTGGCAGAAGTGTGAACAACGGAGGTAAAAGCTTTGATGACAACTTGAGAATGGAGTTCAAAGCAAAGAAAACAGAAAGTGCAAAGACTCCAAGGCAAGAATGTACAGGGAGGAGTTAAGCAAGGGCCAAAAAAAACCCCAGCATGATAAGAAATAAAAGTCATAGCAACAATGGGGGACCAGATGGAATGGGGCACTGTGGATTATTTTAAGAACTTTGACATTTATTCTAAGTGGAGAGCATCAGAAGGAAAAAAAGTCCATTTCCATTCAGTGGTTAGATAGACATATATTTAGTATTGGTTCAAAAGGCTAAGATAATATTTTATTCTTCTACATTTCCTAAACTTTAAATAGGAAGGATGGACAAGACATTACAAATATAACCACGGAGAAATGTTGAGCTATAATTTAGTAGTGGTTCTAAATATGGTAATTTAACAACTGTAAGTTGTAAAATAAAACAACTGATTTTTCAGCTAAGTTTTTATCCTTTAAAAATGATCAGATGCCCAGTAACCAAGATGAATTATACACTGTGGGAAGCAATAAATAGAATGGATTCACTGAGATCTAGGTAAAATGTTCAAATGTTATCAAAGAGTACTAAAAATGAAATCAAATAATATGGCTTGAGTCAAATTCAGACATATATGTGATTCTGAGCAAATCACAAAACTTTTCTGGATCTGTTTCTTCTATCGGTCTTGTCTACCTCCAAAGAGCATCATGAAAATCAAATGAGACTCTGAGGATGTGTGTGTATGTGTGTGTGTATGTGTGTGTATAAGCACTATAAATCATTACATATATAAAATAAATTATTATATATAGCAGTAATGATACAATTTAGAAATACTCAAATCACAAGAAATGGGATTTAAATTAATTGGAACTATTAATTCTGGAGGGCTCCTTCTGCCCTTTTGGGGGCAGAAATGAGGATGTTACCCAGAATCCCATCTAGAACTTCAGTCTTGCTCTCCTCTGCTTTTACTCAGGCTACATATTTCCCCTGAACTCCAGTCTCATATTTCCAGGAGATTATTGAGTATATCCACAAATATGTAACCTTTAAATTAACATTTACCAAACTAACTTCACTATCTTTCTCCTTTGCCACCTCTCTCCACATAGTCCCTCTCTCAGTGAATGGAACTGCCATCTACCCAATTCCTCAAGTTACAAACCTGACAGTCTTCATGTACCGCTCCCTATTCCTCACATCTTCCATCATTTGAGAACACTGATTCTAGAATCAGTGATTAATAGCTTGATTTAGACTTGGTACTGCCAAGCATTGAGACCTCAGCAAAAAAATCGTTTAACCTATGTGTACTTCAGTTTTTTTTTAATTTACAAAATGAGTGTTTTTTTCACATCTTTATTGGAGTATAATTGCTTTACAATGTGGTGTTAGTTTCTTCTGTACAACAAAGTGAATCAGCTATATGTATACATATATCCCCATATCTCCTCCCTCTTGAGCCTCCCTCCCACCCTCCCTATCCCACCGCTTTAGGTCATCACAAAGCATCGAGTTGATCTCCCTGTGTTATGCAGCAGCTTCACACTAGCCATCCATTTTACATTTGGTAGTGTACATATGTCAATGCTACTCGCTTTGTCCCAGCTTCCCCTCCCCCACCACTTCCTCAAGTCCGTTCTCTACATTTGCATCTTTATTCCTGCCCTGTATCTAGATTCATCAGTACCATCTTCTTAGATTCCATATATATGAGTTTGTGTACGATATTTGTTTTTCTCTTTCTGACTTACTTCACTCTGTATGACAGACTCTAGGTCCATCCACCTCACTACAAACAACTCAATTTCTTTCCTTTTAATGGCTGAGTAATATACCATTATATATGTATATGCCACACTTCTTTATCCATTCATCTGTTGACGGATATTTAGGTTGCTTCTGTGTCCTGGTTATTGTAAATAGTGCTGCAATGAATATTGTGGTACATGTCTCTTTTTGAATGATGGTTTTCTCAGGGTATATGCCCAGTAGTGAGCTTGCTGCGTCATATGATAGCTCTATTTTTAGCTTTTTTAAGGAACCCCTGTACTGTTCTCCATAGTGACTGTATCAATTTACATTCCCACCAACAGTGCAGGAGGATTCCCTTTTCTCCACATCCTCTCAAACATTTATTGTTTCTATATTTTTTAATGATGGCCATTCTGACTGGTGTGAGGTGATACCTCATTGTGGTTTTGATTTGCATTTCTCTAATAATTAGCGATGTTGAGCATCTTTTCTTGTGTTTGTTGGCAATCTATATGTCTTCTTTGGAGAAATGTTTATTTAGGTCTTCTGCCCAATTTTGGATTGGGTTTTTGTTTTTTGATATTGAGCTGCATAAGCTGCTTGTATATTTTGGAGATTAATCCTTTGTCAGTTGCTTCATTTGCAAATATTTTCTCCCATTCTGAGGGTTGTCTTTTCACCTTGTTTATGGTTTCCTTTGCTGTGCAAAAGCTTATAAGTTTCATTAGGTCCCATTTCTTCCCATTACTCTAGGGGGTGCATCAAAAAGGATCTTGCGGGCCTCCCTGGTGGCGCAAGTGGTTGAGAGTCCGCCTGCCGATGCAGGGGATATGGGTTCGTGCCCCGGTCTGGGAGGATCCCATATGCCGCGGAGCGGCTGGGCCCGTGAGCCATGGCCGCTGAGCCTGCGCGTCCGGAGCCTGCGCGTCCGGAGCCTGTGCTCCGCAACGGGGGAGGCCACGACAGTGAGAGGCCTGCATACCGCAAAAAAAAAAAAAAAAAAAAAAAAAAAAAAGGGATCTTGCTGTGATTTATGCCATAGAGTGTTCTGCCTATGTTTTCTTCTAAGAGTTTTATAGTGTCTGGCCTTACATTTAGGTCTTTAATCCATTTTGAGTTTATTTTTCTGATATGGTGTTAGGAAGTGTTCTAATTTCATTATTGTACATGTAGTCGTCCAATTTTCACAGCACCACTTATTGAAGAGGCTGTCTTTTCTCCACAGTATATTCTTGCCTCCTTTGTCAAAGATAAGGTGACTATATATGTGTGGGTTTATCTCTGGGCTTTCTATCCTGTTCCATTGATCTATATGTCTATTTTTGTGCCAGTACCATACTGTCTTGATTACTGTAGCTTTGCAGTCTAGTGTGAAGTCAGGGAACCTGATTCCTCTAGCTCCATTTTGCTTTCTCAGGATTGCTTTGGCTATTCGGGGTCTTTTGTGTTTCCGTACAAATGGTAAAATTTCTCGTTCTAGTTCTGTGAAAAACGCCATTTGTAATTTGATAGGGATTGCATTGAATCTGTAGATTGCCTTGGGTAGTAGAGTCATTTTCACAATGTTGATTCTTCCAATCCAAGAACATGGTATGTCTTTCCATCGGTTTGTATCACCTTTGGTTTCTTTCATCAGTGTCTAAGAGTTTTCTGCATACAGGTCTTTTGTCTCCTTAGGTAAGTTTATTCCTAGGTATTTTATTATTTTTGTTGCACTGGTAAGTGGGAGTGTTTCCTTAATTCCTCTTTCTGATTTTCCATTGTTAGTGTATAGGAATGCAAGAGATTTCTATGCATTAATTTTGTATCCTGCTACTTTACCCAATTCATTGATTAGCTCTAATAGTTTTCTGGTGGCATCTTTAGGATTTTCTCTGTATAGTATCATGTCACCTGCAAACAGTGCCAGTTTTACTTCTTCTTTTCCAATTTGGATTCCTTTTATTTCTTTTTCTTCTCTGATTACAATAGTTAAAAATTCCAAAACTATGTTGAATAATAGTGGTGAGAGTGGACACCCTTGTCTTGTTCCTGATCTTAGAATAAATGCTTTCAGATTTTCACCATTGAGAATGATGTTGGCTATGTGTTTGTCATATATGGCTTTTATTATGTTGAGGTAGTTTCCCTCTTTGCCCATTTTCTGGAGAATTTTTATCATAAAGTGGTGTTGAATTTTGTCAAAAGCTTTTTCTACATCTATTGAGGTGATCATATGGTTTTTATCCTTCAATTTGTTAATATGGTGTAATTGTGCTACTCCCCAGGGTTCATATGAGGATTAAACATACACACAGCCCACACATATCATAGGACAGTTGTATACTAGGTGCAACATAACTGTTTTCTATTATGGGTATTATTTTTATTAAACCATGCAGGTTCTACCTTAGAATGATCCACTGGCTCTAACTTTATCCTCTTCTCCCATTACCAGAACCTTACTGCAAGCTTTCATCATCTCCTACTTAAATGCACATATCTTATCTTTTTCATCCTTTACCACAGCATAATGATGGATCAACTTGTCTGCTTCCCCTTCTAGA
The DNA here is from genome assembly GCF_025265405.1 of Mesoplodon densirostris. NCBI lineage: Eukaryota > Metazoa > Chordata > Mammalia > Artiodactyla > Ziphiidae > Mesoplodon > Mesoplodon densirostris. Next base: position 94,336,897 of record NC_082667.1, on the reverse strand, counting down.
CAATGAGCACTGGGAATAAGAAGCTATCTTTCACTCATTTTCATATCCTCAAAGCCTAGTATTGGGTTTAGCACATGGTGTCTAGTCAATAAATATTTACTGAAAGGAAGGAAGAAGCGAGGAAAGAAGAGAGAAAAGGAGAAAAGAAAAGAGAAAGAAGGGAAGGAAAAAGAAAGGAAAGAGGAAGGAATGGAGGGAGGGAGAGAATAAAAATTGTCGATGGAAGGAAGGGGAAAGAAAGGAAAGTGAAAAAGTGAGAGACGAAGAAGCATGAGCTGGGTTTCTTTTCAACAGCTTTTCTCTCTTGAGTCCCCCTTTCACACCACTAGGAGAGTTACCATCTTAAAGCAAAATGTTCAAGTTAAAACATATGTTAAGAAACTTGATTGACTCCCTATTAGGATAAAGGACAAATTCTTAGCATGGAATTTCTGTTTTCTAATTATCTTTCTAAATTCAAGTTCTACTACCACATCCTTACCCATTTATCCCATTCTCTAGCCACCCTATATTTCTTGCCATTCCCTAAACCAATCAGAAACTTCCACCACTCAATTCTATTCCCTTTCCCTGGATGGTTCATCCTCTTCTTTGCCTGGCAAACTTGTACTTATCATCCTCTAAATCCCAGATCATATATTTTCTCCGCTGTGAGCCTTTTTTAGATTCCCTTGAATTTACATTTCTTTCCACAGAATATTGTCCATCCCTCTACTGTAACACTTATCTGGTTGAATAGTTTGTTTTTTAATATATTGACACATATAGTCTGCTGCTTCTTGAGATCAAGGATTGTGTCTTGCTCATTTCCTCAACTTCTGACACATAGAGAGCTCTACATGGCTGATTTATTGAATGAACAAATGAATGATGGATGAAGGCACTGACTATTTCCATTTTGTTTCTATATAAAGAAGTGGTTCCCAAATCTGTTTATGGACAAATGCGATGCTGAATCCAAAGGAATCACTGGATAAGTGAATTAAAGATTTTAATCATCAGAGATTCTGAATCAATAGGTCTCATGTATAGCCCAGTAATCTTTATTTTAACAAGCTACACCGGTAAGACTGCTTGTGAACCTTTTTCCCTGCACAGATATGTCCAGCTAAAGGGGTGGGAGCTGAAATCTAGCTCAGGCTCCTTTCTGGAAGCCAATTTTGTGTGCACTAGGAAAAAGGAAGACAGCCTTGAAGATACAATAAAATATTGTGGACACTAGTTTGGTCCTTCTCAGAGGATACTGAGAGGATACTGAACTTAATTAGAAATAATTAAGAGGATACTGAACTTAATTAGAAATAAAGAGGAATTTATTGATAATCTAAGATATTAACCTGTAAGAGTATACAAAGGCGAGTTGTGGAGATTTAAAAAAGATAACTAAGCAGTCATCATTTGAGGATGTTTTAAAACAACTGCTTGAAGATAGGGTTTAAAAAAGATATCCTTATACATCTGGCTTCCAATATACAACTGAATATTAATTCCAAGAAATAATTATATGCGATCTTTTACTTAACAAATTCAGATAAAATACAGTTGTATTAGAACCCCAGAACTCGAATTATTATAATGATTTTGAGTTTCAAAATGAAGGTAATATGAGAATCTGTTTAAACATTAACAAAGATAAATTAATCTTCTAGGCTTCGAGTCAATTTCTCAAATGGTGTTTTCCTCTACACTTAGTTTAAATGGTTAATCAGGATTTATAACATAAAATCCAAGAAATGCTTTTAAAAGCTTCATGTATTTGGATACTTTTTGAATACGTGAATACATTAGGTACTTTCATACGCCAATGTTTTATATGTGTTACTCCCTTTACCTGGCCAGGCCATCCGTTCTCTCTTCACCTGACAACATTTCAGACATCCTTCAAATCCAATTTAAATATGCAGTTATATTTTAAAATATGTGTGTGATCGGCTCATTGCTATTATTTAATGAGATAAAAGCAAATCTGTGAGAGGAAGGAAGCAGGGAGAGAGAGAGAGAGAGATTCTAAAGTTTAAGATCCTAAATGCCCAGATCAATGACTTTTACCATGCTGACATATATTTTGCTAAAAAGAAAATACAGAGTCATAGAAATGAACACATAGCTGGACTGGACAGTACAGTTGCAAGTTCAATATGCTATGGTGGCAAGCCAGGCTTTGTAGCCAGACCTTCTATAGTAATAGAATCTAGGGTCTGACTTTTATTGAGAACTCAAGCAACTCACATAATATCTCTCTGTTTTAGTTTCTTTAAATTGAAAATCGTATTAATATGAACCTCATTTTATGTTGTCAGAGCATTACATTAGACAATAAATATGAAGGAATAGCCTATGTCTACTGGATACAAATGGTTAAGAAATAGTCACTGGGAGATATTGAATGATGTTGACCAGGAAGTGTCATGGTATCCAGCTTTTTCCTAAATTAGGGGCAATCTATTTTCAGCTCAGACTTCAATAATGAAGTTAATATTCCCACCAAAAAAGCAGTATCCCAAGGCAAGGCATAATGCAGACTGCTTATCAAGTAGAATACACAGAGCACTCATGTCAGACAGTTCTATGTGGAACAAGCAGAAAAGGGCCATTTCTGAATAATTAATGCCAGATACACAGAGCAGGATAAGGAAAGCAAATTTTTCTCTACGATAAAATGAATAAAGTTTCTAAAATGAATTTTGAGGAAAGACAGAAGCTGAGGCTTAGAGCTTTTCGGTAAACAAGTTTTATAACAAAACATGACTATCCCAGTATATGCGATCAACAATTTTTCAACCTCCATTTGCTGAACTCCAATTGGTGCAAGATTCTGCTATAGTAATGAGAAAGATACCCAAGAAGCTTGTGGTTGAGACCAGCCCAGGATACATAGCAAAGGATTGGCATAACCTGAATAACAAGAGCAAAATAAAAATATAAACCAGACTGAATAAAGTCTATCTTCTTAATATAAACAAATACAACCACTTCAGTGAGACATAGCTTGTCTTGTGATGTAAGGGAACTTGAAATTAACATTGGGACAGTTTCTTATATATAGTTTGCTTTTTGATTGTCTGGTTATGATCTCACTAGTGTTGGTACAGTCCTTCTCAATTCTTTTTTTTTTTCCTTTTTCAAAAAAAAATCAAAGCATAAAAGTCTCTTTAATTATTGCTATATATTTCTTTCTGGACTAAATGTTTGCTACTTATCCATTGCAGTAACATTTCTGATGTCCAGAATAGGCATATCAGCTAAGGAATGTACAATTAGAGAATACAGCTTGGGAAAAAAATTTCACAGTAGCACATCTGTAAAGGTCTTTAAGGCAATTTGAAGAATAATTTAAATTACCAAGGAATATTAATTAGGCTCATTCATTCACATCCTTCTATTCTTCTATTGTTGTAGATCATGTATGTTGTCCAAATTCTCAAGTTCCTTAGGATGAGATAAAAAAACGTTTTGACACTTAGTTTTTATAATAGACTGTATAAAATTGACTAAAGATTGAAAATGCTCCTGCTAGAATCTAGGTACAAAAAAAGTGGGAAAGAAAACTATTTGGAAGTTGCCTGTAGCATGCCTAAACTCATTCTAGAACACCATGACCCAGGGCATTGAAATACAGAAATTTTTTAGGCAATTTCTGTTTTTAAAAAAATCACCAGCCTGTTTGGTTTGAAGCAGTTGCTACTCCAACTTTACTTCATACAAATAAATAGCACAGAAAAACTGAAGATTTCAAAGTAGATTAGAAGAAGCCTCAAATGACTTTTAATGGAATATTATGTGCCCAAAACACAAGGGTTTAAATTAGTAGCTTAAAATGTTCCATTTACCACATACCACAGGAAGTAAGAGTCTTTTTTTGGTTCCTCTTCAACTACATTCCTCCAAATCCTTGACCAGCTGAACTATTTGTTCCAGGTCATCAAACCCCTTAATAACTTAAATTCCCAAATTTAGATTTAGAAAGGATATGGCTGGCTACATTTTTGCTGCCAGTTCATTTAGCAGAAAAAATAATGCTGCATATACACATTTGCGTGTACACACACACACACCAATCATGTACATGCACAATTCCTTCAGAAGCTTAGAGTGAATCTCTAGTGTCACAAGGGTAAGTATAAAGTGAATTTTAATTGTAAACCAACATCTGGCAACTATACCAAAGTCTGATTTAACTTTCAAAGTTTAAATTCTTTACAGTCTCTCCCATGTGATGCCAAATTGTTTCAGTTCCCCTCAGATCTTTGGCTGACATGTGGCCCTACACCTCTACTGGATTTAGGTAAAATGACATAGGCCAGCCTTACTCAATCCAATCTCTAAAGAAAAATCAGTTATATAAGTGAATTATCACATAGTGGGGAAAAGAGCCTCATGGACAAACTGGGCAATGTTCACTTAAATAAAGCTAAATGGGTTTTCTTTTTTTACTTGCTAATTGGTGGGTTTTCTCACAAATGTTAAAGAGCATTGTTCATAAAATGTTAATGTGCATTGTGAATTGGGAAATGGGTGAAGAGTCAATGCTAAATGTAGTATATAGCATTTTCCAAAGTTATTTGAACATCTCCAATTAAAGGAGTGGTGTTATAAGGCAGATGTGGTTGGAAATGCTAAATTATTTGCATTCAGGACCCCCTATCTTTCCTTTTCAGGGTTCTTTAACCCACCCTTTCCTCTCCAATCATCATTCCTCCCACAGCTCCAACAGGTCCCCTGCACCCTCACGTTACTTTTAACCCTCCTGTTAGTAAAGGTTAATTTTCCTCCAAATGTTGGCAATTATTTAATTTATTCCTCTCGAGATTTTTCTTTATTTATAACAGCAAAACCTATAATTTTTTGTTGTTTTGCCATGTTAGGTAAGGGATATGCCCCATATATTTTTAAATTAAAATTTTTCATAGTACAATATCTGATTACAAGGGAATATATCATATATATGTTAAACATATTAATAAAAGAATGTCCATTAATATACCACACAAACTAAGAAAAATAGCATAATTAACACTTACCTAAGTGTTCCACTCCTCTCTAATCCTCATTCCACCAGAGGTAACCACTACACAAATTTTTAGATGCATTTTCTCTTGATTTTAAAATTGTTAATAGTTTTTCAAATATGTATCTATCCCTTAATAATGTACTTATTAAATAAGTACATTAAATAATGAACACTTTTTAAATGTAATAGTCCTTTACTTTTGCTTGTTATTGAGATATATAAAAGTAGATTTATACCACATGAAATCTTCAATGACTTGAATTTTTCACTAAAGATATAGCCATGCTGTGTGTGGTAGGAATTCATTCTTTTTCACTGCTACTTAATATTCCATTGTATGAATATACCACAATTTATCTATTTTCCTGTCAATGAATATTTTGGATGTTTCTAGTATTTTGTTGGTACAAACAATAATACTATGAATATTCTTGCACATTTACAAGGTTTTCTTTAGGGTATATAATTAACCTTATTAATTCACATGAATATAATAAGTCATATTACATGAGACTGTTAAACTTTAAGCCATGTTGCTCACCAACGTGGATTGTACAAATTTATATCCCCACTAACAATATACATTAGAGTTCTTATTATTCCTACTCATCTATAATGATTGAAGCTATTTTATTAAGTGGATATAAGTTTAGAATTATTATAAATTCTAGTAAATTAAACCTATTATCATTACATATTGACTTCCTCTATGCCAAAGAATAATTTTTGTCAGAGATGTATTTTTCTGATATTAATATAGATATCCTTACTTTTTTTTTAAAGATATCCTTCTTTTTTGGTTAACATACCTGGCATATTTTTATCCAGTCTCACTTTTTTTTTTCTTTCCCCTTTTGTCCTTGCACATTTTGGAGGTTGACTTCGGTTTGGGTTCTATGAGACTGAGAATATTTTTTGTTTATTTGTGTGTGCGTGGTTTTTTTTTAGAAGATGTTGGGATAGGAGTTTATTAATTAATTTATTTATTTTTGATGTGCTGGGTCTTCGTTTCTGTGTGAGGGCTTTCTCTAGTTGCAGCAAGCAGGGGCCGCTCTTCATCGCAGTGCGTGGGCCTCTCACTATCACGGCCTCTCTTGTTGTGGAGCACAGGCTCCAGACACGCAGGCTCAGTAGTTGTGGCTCATGGGCCCAGTTGCTCCACGGCAGGTGGGATCCTCCCAGACAAGGGCTCGAACCTGTGTCCCCTGCACTAGCAGGCAGACTCTCAAGCACTGTGCCACCAGGGAAGCCCTCCAGTCTTACTTTTGGTCCATACATTTCTAGGCCTTCAAAAATATCATATAAAATATTTCTATTGTTTATTTGTCAAGCTTATTCCATTTACATTTACTGTGATCATCGATATATTTGGTTTGTTATATTTGGACGTCTTATTATATTCATATGCTTCTATTACTCCTCTATTTTATTTGTATTGAATGATTTTTGCTGTTACACACTTTTTCTTCTGTGTTTACCCTAAAAATTATATGATGTATACTTACATTTAAAAATGCTAAAGTTGGGTTTCCTTGGTGGCGCAGTGGTTGAGAGTCCGCCTGCTGATGCAGGGGACATGGGTTTGTGCCCCAGTCCAGGAAGGTCCCACATGCCATGTAGCAGCTGGGCCCGTGAGCCATGGCTGCTGAGCCTGTGCGTCCGGAGCCTGTGTTCCTCAACGAGAGACGCCACAATAGTGAGAGGCCCGTGTAATGCACACGCACACACAAAAATGCTAAAGTTATTCAGTACCTTAAGCTCTCAAATAATAGAGGGCTAGAACTCTAGAATCTTGCTACCTAAAGTGTTGCCTATGGACCATCATCACTGACCTTATTTGGGAGCTTGTTTGAAATGCCCATTCTCACATCCCACCTTAGAACTACTATTGTAGCTATTCTGAAGAAAAAGGATGGACCACTTAAAATTTGGTTCAGATGTCAAGTATGATAACATCATACATACACACACACACAAAGAGATGTGTTTATAAATGTTTATGTTTTTCTTAAGTTTTAAAATGTTTTAAAAAACTTAAAAATGCTTATTACCCATACAATGTGGCTTGCTGGGAACAGTAGGGTGTATCTCAAGCAGGGCAGAAATGGTAACAAAGAGACAAGAAAGGAGACTTTTGCAGAGGTTTACGGTTGGGGTGGCCACAATTGGCACTGTGAGCTGGCTATCTAGACTACAACTACAACCACTGGGGTTGTTTCTTCTCTTGTTTTGGCTTATTAACTGGATCTGCTTCCTGCAGGTGAGCCTTTACTTTGACCTGTGCCATTTTGTCCTATGTTTACTGAGTCCAGCAGGCCTCTGTTACAGACTTAATCAATCTAGTTCCAAAGTCATAATTATCACATAGGGGGTGTGGCCAAGATGACAGAGTAGGAAGACCTTGAGCTCACCTCCTCCCACAGGCACACCAAAATTACAACTACTCGAAGACCAACTATTTATGAGAAAGACCAGAAGACCAGCAGAAAAGATCTCCTACAACTAAAGATATAAAGAAGGAACCACAACGAGACAGGTAGGTGGGGTAGAAATGCAGTATAGTCAAGACCATTCACTCAGGTAGGTGACCCAGAAGTGGGAGAAATATTACATTTTCAGAGGTTCTCCCCAAGGAATAGGAGTCTAAGCCCCATATCGGGCTCCTCAGTCTGGAGAACAGTGTCCTACACCAGGAAGATGAACCCACAAAACATTTGGCTTTGAAGGCCAGTGGAGTTTACTTTTGGAAGAGGCAGAGGGCTGTGAGAAATAGAGAGTCCACTCTTAAAGGGTGCACACAAAAATCTCAAATGCTCTGGGACCCAGGGCAGAAGCAATAATTTGAAAGGAGCCTGGGTCAGACCTACCTGCTGATCTTGGAGAGCCTTTAAGAGAGGCAGGAGGCAACCGTTGTTCTTCCTTCAGACATAGACACTGGTGGCAGCCATTTTGGGGAGCTTGTTCTACCACAAGGACACTGGTACTGACAAGTACCATTTTAGAATCCTCCCAGTAGCTCATTGGCCTTGGGACCTGGCCCCACCCACCAGCCTGTCAGCACAAGTACTGGGATGCCTCAGTCCAAGTAACTAGCCAAGCAGGGACACAGCCCCACCCACCAGTAGGTCAACTGCCTTAAGGCCTCCTTAGCCCACAGCCACCCCATGAAGTGGCCTCGTCTACCAGAACCTGGCCACACATGCCAGTGCATCAGCACTAGCTGTGGGACCACCAGAGTCCTGCAGCCAGAGACCCTGGGACCTAGCTCCACTCACAAGCAGGATGATACCACCCCAAGGGACAACTCTGCTCCCCTCCATGAGCAGGCCAACATCAGCCCCAAGACAACTTGAACCCCACAGCCAGCCACCCCAATATCCAGCCCCATGCACCAGTGCAATAGTACCAGCATTGGAAAAACCTGGACCCAGCAGCCAGCAATGTCAAGAATTGGCCCCACCCAGCAGTAGGCAAACACTAAATCTGGGACCTCCTGCCCCACAACCACTCACCCCAGAACCAAGCTCTGCCTACCAGTGAGCCAGCACTAGCTCCAGGACTGCACTGCACCCCCTGAGACTCTGCATCCAGCTGTCTCATGATCCGGCCCTGCCAACAAGCAGCAAACATCCTCTGCACATGGCAGGGCTTGGCAACCAATTGGACCAGGGGCCAGCCACGGCTACCAGACCACCCACAGTAGTCAGCCTGCTATTTAAAAAAAAGGGACCCATGCAGCTCACATAGGGGGTACCCTGAGAGCATATTTCTCTGTGACCAAAGGGGAGCACACTGCTGGGATGCACAGGATGTCTTTTACAAAAGACCACTTCTCCAAGGTCAGGAAAGGTAACCAATGTACAAAATACATAGAATAAAAACAGCAAATCAGGCAAAATGAGGCAACAGAGCACTATGATCCAAACAAAGTAACAAGATAAAACCACTAAAGAAGAAATAAGTGAAGTGGACATAAGCAATCTACCTAATAAAGATTTTAAGGTAATGATGTTAAAGATGTTCAAAGAACTTGGGAGAAGATTGGATAAACAGAGTAAGAAGTTAGAAGTTTTGAACAAAGAATTAGAAAATATAAAGAATAACCAAATAGAAGTGAATAATACAGGAACTGAAATTTTAAAAATACACTAGAAGGAATCAGCAGTAGACTAGATGATACAGAGGAACAGATCAGCAAGCTGGAGGACAGAGTAGTAGACATCACTAAAGTTGAACAGAAAAAAGAATAAAAAGAAATTGAGGACATTTTTTTTTGTTTTGTTTTTCTTTTTTTTGGCCATAAATGTATGAGTTTATTTCTGGAAACTCAATTCCATTCCATTGATCTATATTTTTGTCATTATGCCAGTACCATACTGGTTTTTTTGTTTGTTTTTTTAATAGATCTTTATTGGAGTATAATTGCTTCACAATACCATGTTAGTTTCTGTTGTACAACAAAGCAAATCAATCTTATGCATACATATGTCCCTATATCCCTTCCCTCTTGAGCCTCCCTCTCATCCTCCCTATCCCACCCCTCTAGGTCATCACAAAGCACCAAGCTGATTTCCCTGTGCTATGCTGCAGCTTCACACTAGCCATCCATTTTATATTTGGCAGTGTATATATGTCATTTCACAGGTGAATTCTACCAAACCTTTAGAGAAGAGTTATTACCTAACTATTCCAAAAATTGTGGAGGAAGGAACTCATTGTATGAGGCCGGCATCACCCTCATACCAAAAGATAAAGACACCACATTAAAAGAAAATTACAGGCAAATATCTATGATAAACACAGATGCAAAAATCCTCAACAAAATATTAGCAAACCAAATTCAATACATTAAAAGGATCATACCCTATGATCAAGTGGGATTTACTCCAGGGATGCAAGGATGGTAAAATATCTGCAAATCAAATATTGTGACAAACCACATTAACAAATTGGAGAATAAAAACGATATGATCATCTCAATAGATGCACAGAAAACTTTTGACAAAATTCAACATTCATTTATGATAAAAACTGTCAACAAAGTGGGTATAGAGGGAACATACCCCAACATGGTGAAAACCTGAAAGCATTTCCTCTAAGATCAGGAATGAGACAATGATGTCTGCTCTCCCCAGTTTTGCTCAACATAGTATTGGAAATACTTGCCACAGCAATCAGACAAGAAAAATAAATTAAAGGAATTCAGATTGGAAATAAAGAAGTAAAACTGTCATTGTTTGCAGATGACATGACACCATATAAGACATATTAAAGATGCCACTAACAACTGCTAGAACTCATCAATGAATTTGGTAAGGTTGCAAGATTCAAAATTAATATAGAGAAATCTGTTGTATTTCTATATGCTAACAACAAGCTATCTGAAAGAGAAATTAAGAAAGAATCTCACCAAAAAGAATAAAATACCCAAGAATAAATATAACTAAGAAAGTAAAAAAAAAAAAACCTATACTTGGAAAACTATAAGAAACTGATTAAATAAGTTGGATGTGACACAAAAGGGTGGAAAGATATATTATGTTCATAAATTGGAGGAATTAGTATTGTTAAAATGAGCATACTACACAAGGCAATCTACAGTTTAATGTAATTCCTATCAAAATACCAATGGCATTTTTCATAGTACTAGAAAAAGCAATTCTAATGTTTGTATGGAAACACAAAACACCCCAGACAGCTAAAACAATCTTATGAAAAAAGAAAAAAGCTGGAGGTATCACACTCCCTGATTTCAAACTATACTACAAGACTACAGAAATCAAAACAGTATGTTACTGGCATAAAAACAGACACATAGATCAATGAAACAGAATAGAGAGTCCAGAAATGAATGCACACTTATATGGGCAATCAATCTATGACAAAGGATATACAAAGAATATACAATAGGGGAAAGGCAGCCTCTTCAATAAATGGTACTGGGAAAACTGGACAGCTACTTACAAAAGAATCAAACTGGACTACTCTCTCACACCATGCACAGAGATAAATTCAAAATGTATTAAAGACTTAAATGAAAGACCTGAAACCGTAAACTTCTGGCAGAAAACAGAGGCAATAAGCTCTTTGCCATCAGTCTGAATAATATTTATGTGGATATGTCTCTTCAGGCAAGGGAAACAGAAGCAACAATAAACAAATTAAAAAGTATTTGCACAGTGAAGAAAACTATCAACAAAGCAAAAATCCAGCTAATGAATGGGAGAAGATATTTGCAAACAATATATCTAATAAGGGATTATATACAATATATACACATAATTCATACAACTCAACATCAAAAAAAACCCCACACAATTAAAAAATGAGCAGAGGATCTGAAGAGATATTTTTCCAAAGAGGACATACAGATAGCCAACAGGCATATGCAAAGTTGCTCAACATCACTAATTATCAGAGAAATGCAAATCACAACCACAATAAGATATCACCTGCCACCTGATAGAATGGCTGTTATTAAAAAGAGAACAAATAACAGATGTTGGGGGCTTCCCTGGTGGCGCAGTGGTTGAGAGGCCGCCTGCCGATGCAGGGGACACTGGTTCGTGCCCCGCTCTGGGAAGATCCCACATGCCACATATCGGCTGGGCCCATGAGCCATGGCCACTGAGCCTGCATGTCCGGAGCCTGTGCTCCGCAATGGGAGAGGCCACAGCAGGCCCGCGTACCACAAAAATAAATAAATAAATAAATAAATAAATAAAACAGATATTGGAGAGGATGAGAAGAGAGGGACTCTTGTGCACTGTGAGTAGAAATGTAAATGGGTGTAGCCACTATGGAAAACAATATGGAGGTTCCTGAAAAAATTAAAAGCACAACCACCATATGATCCACCAATCCCACTTTTGGGTATTTATCTGAAGAAAATGAAAACACTAATTCAAGAAGATATATGCACTCCTATGTTCACTGCAGTTCACTTGGCTATTGGCTTTTCACAATAGCCAAGATATGGAAACAACCTAAGTGCCCACTGATAGATGAATGGATAAAGAAGATTATATATACATATATATATATATATATATATATATATATGTCATATAAAGGAATGAAATCTTGCCATTTGGAAAAACAAGGATGGACAAAGATTTTATGTGGAGTCTAATAAAGAAAACAAATAACAAACATAATTAAACAAAAATAGAGTCAGAGATACAGATAACAAAGCGGAGGTTACTGGGGGTCAGAGGGAGAAAGAAATAGATGAGGGAGATTAAGACGTACAAACTTCCAGTTGCAAAATAAATGAGTCAGGGATATGAAATGTATGATGGGGGGAATATAGTGAGTAACTATGTAGTATCTTTGTATGGTGGCACATCGTAACTTATCGGGGCGATCAGTTTGAAATGTATAGAAACTTTCAATCACTCCGTTGTACAGCAGGAACTAACATAGTGTTGCAGGTCAATTATAATTTAAAAACAAATAAACTCATAGAAAAAGTAATCAGATTTGTAGTTACCAGAGATGGAGGCTGTGGGGAGTGGGAATTGAATGAAGGCAGTCAGAAGGTACAAACTTCCAGTGATGAGATTAATAAGTACTAGGGATGTAATGGTACAACATGATAAATATAACACTGATGTATTTTATATATGAAGGCTGTTAAAGAAGTAATCCTAAGAGTTCTTATCACAAGGAAGAATTTTTTTCTATTTCTTTTATTTTGTATCTATATGAGTTGGTGGATATTCACTAAACTTATCATGATAATAATTTCATGATGTATGTAAGTCAAATAATTATGCTGTATGCCTTTTAAATTTATACAGCATTATATGTCAATTATATCTCAATAAAACTGGAAGAAAAAAATCAAAATTTTAATTGGCATTTGGAGCCAGGGATATGGCATTGGGGCCCTCATTAAAGTGGCTCTGGCTCCTGTTTTGTGACTCAGACCTACCTGTGTTTCTCAAATTGAATCATTTGTCTTGATGCCAGCATTAGCCAATTACTCTTACCCTCGGACCATTGGCTGTATGCCTCAACCAGGTGGTACCTCCATTCTATAGAGCACTCAGGGGAATCACTGAATCCTTGGGCAATATATTGGTCCATCGTGTGGTTTCATTAGTAGAAGAGCAATTATTATGTGGCATGCTGAGGTCACTATGAACCTACAAAAATGTGTTTGCCTATGCCTCTGTTTCCTAAAATGATCCAGACCATGCCACTCCTGGTGCACGGTAAAGGGCTAATTCAATCATTGCCATGAGAAAGCCCTTTAACTCTGATGGCATAAACTTGTTAATATAAGCAGGGTAGGGAGAACCTCAACCTCTAAAATAATCCAATAGCCACTCAGAAAGAAGTAAAGAAGAAAGCATGAAAGAAAGAGAAAGAAATGGAGGGAGGAAGGGAGGGAGGGAGAGAGAGAAAGAGAGAAAGGAAGAAAGAAAGAAAGAAAGAAAGAAAGAAAGAAAGAAAGAAAGAAAGAAAGAAAGAAAGAAGGAAGGAAGGAAGGAAGGAAGGAAAAAGAAAGAAAGAGAGAGAGAAAGGAAGGAGGGAGGAAGGAAGGAAAGAGATGGAGAGAGGGAGGGAGAAAAAGAAAGAAGGAAACCTGGATATAGGAGGAGGAAACAACAACAAAAAGTGAAACACATCCACAATTTGACCCAATTGGAAACCCAAAATTTACTAAAAGAATTTATGCAACAAAAAGATAAAAGAGCACTGATTGGCTCTTGCACATCTACAACATAGGTCCTGAATTAAGTTTATTATCAGCTGATGTGGACCAATTGGCAAAATTCCACGGCCTTAATCAATACTGTGGTCCAAATTAAACTTATATCTGGGGTTCCCACTAAATTTAAACAAGAAATCCCCTATAACAGAGGTCCCCAACCTCAGGGGACCCCTGTTAGGAAACGGGCCGCACAACAGGAAGTGAGCGGCAGGCAAGTGAGCGAAGCTGCATCTGCTGCTCCTCATCGCTTGCATTACCACCTGAACCATCCCTCCCCACCGTACCGTCTGTCCATGGAAAGACTGTCTTCCACGAAACTAGTCCCTGGTTCCAAAAAGGTTGGGGACCACTGCCCTATAATCTTAAGAGAATATAAAATAGAGGACAACCATCTTTATCTTTGAACCTATTGCCGTGTCTAAATTTCCAATGGTCATATAAGCTATTGACTTAAAATATCCCATGGGAGGCTTGAATTCTTTAACCCAGTGAGCAATAAAAATTAAATATTTCAGGCTTCCCTGTAGGTGCAGTGGTTGAGAGTCTGCCTGCCAATGCAGGGGACACGGGTTCGTGCCCTGGTCCAGGAAGATCCCACATGCCGCAGAGCGGCTAGGCCCGTGAGCCATGGCCGCTGAGCCTACGCGTCCGGAGCCTGTGTTCCGCAATGGGAGAGGCCACAACAGTGAGAGGTCCGCGTACTGCAAAAATAAATAAATAAATAAATATTTCGCCCTTACAATTGTATTGACAAAATGGGACCCCATGAACCATCCCTCCCTAGTTAAAATAGTTAATAGTGCCTAATTAAATTAAAACAGGACCGTCAAGAATTAAAATCAATTTTATAAGATCTATTTGGAAAAGGGATGATTACCTCCATTGCTTCTCCATTTAACAGCCTTATTTGACTTTTTCTTAAACTCGGAAACAATTAATCATGCTTCAGTATTTTACCACAACTGTAATGCTGTTGTCCCACCCATTTAGGTACTCATAACCAATATTACTGAAATTACTGACTCTATCTAATCAGCAACTGGTAAATATTTTACTACTATAGATTTGAATACTATGTTCTGTTCAGTGCCTGTTTCAACAGTCTCTCACCACAGTTTGCCTTCAGCTTCAAAGAAACAATACACTTACAGGCTGAATTGTGTACCTCCCCAAATTCATATGGTGAAGTCTTAACTCCCAATACTTAGAATTTAACTGTATCTAGAAATTGAGCCTTCAAAGAGGTAATTAAGGTAAAATGAAGTCATAAGTGTAGCCCTAATCCAATATAACTGGTGTCTTTATAAGAAGAGGAGGTTAGAACACAGAAAACACACAGATGGAGGGGCAACCAGGTGAGGACACAGTGAAGAGGCAGTCACCTGTAAGCCAAGGGGAGAGGCCCCAGAAGAAAACAAACCTGCTGACACCTTGACCTTGGATTTCTAACATCCAGACCTGTAAGAAAATACATTTACATTGTCTAAGCCGCCCAGTCTGTGGTATTTTGTTATGACAGTCCTAGAAGATTCATACAACACTTTTCACTCAACAATTCAACAGTCTTGTCATAGCACACGACCTGTGCAGGTGAGATCTTAGCGACATCCAACTTTCTCTTGGGGCACAAATATGAAATCATACTGATGACATCCTCCTCTGAAGATATTTACTTGACACAAACATTAAGGACATATAAATACTTACAAAGAAACTCACAAAAAGGGGGAATGGGCCATTGTCCCACACATAGTGCAACGTTCTGCCATCTTGCTTAAATCCCTGAAAATTATTTGGTAAACTGAGAGCAGCTCCATCCCTGACACTGTTAAGAAATAACTACTCTCTTAGCAACCACATTAAACAAGCCCAGCCTCTTTTAGGCCTTTTAGGGTTTTGAAGGCAACATATTCTTTATTTATAAAATTTTACTTAAGTTGCAAACAGACCCACCTTGAATGGGACACCCTCTAGCAAAAGGCTCTAGAATTTTTCAGATTGTAATACAACTTCCAGCAGTGCTCTCTAGAAACTCCTTCACTGTAGAGGCTTAACCTCCTCTCATGCCTCCTGGAGTCTCTGGCCATTCACGATGGCCTTAAGTTGCCTATGGGCTTCTGATAACAAGAAACTGCTCTCCTTGCTTCCACCCTATATGTTATTAGAGTGGTGACTATTGGCCACATACTGGGCTTTCTTGGAAACAGAAGCTCTCACAGGCCCTGGGCTCAGGACCCTCCTCATACCCAGTTTCCTGGGTTAAGAAAGCAGCATGCTGCAATCTCTGCTTGGCCACTGAGGCTGCCTTGCTACAGGACAGAGCCAAACCTGGGTCCCCTGGCATATCTACCTGCAGGAAGGTGTGGCCTCCCCTATCTTTAGTCTCTTGCCACAGGCCATGGTGCTAGGGAAATAAAACCTCTCACAGATCTCTTGGCTACCTAGTCAGCCCCTTGATATCAAGTGAAGAGCAAACAGAGTCCATCTACCATATATATAACACATATGAAGTTCAGTGGAGAGTTACTGCTTCTTATCCCTTAACCAGGATGTCAGCAAAATTGGCCAAACTTCAGGCACTCATCCTGTTTATGGATGACCCAGTGAAAAGTCAGGTCCATCTGCATATTTTACAGACTCTTGTGCCATTGCCAATGGTCTGGCTGTGTGGACCAACCAATGGCAAAAACAACAATTCCTGGTACAAGTTTGCACCCTTCTGGGTAAGAATCCTTGGAATCTCTTGCTTCATAAAAGCCAAAAATATAAATCAGCATCACATCTATCTCTGCACATACTAAAGCAAGACACCCCTGATCCTCTGCAGAGTTCTAGATTTCATTGATAGTGACCAAGGCACTCACTTCACTTCTCAGAAGGAACAATGTTGGGGTCTTGAATAAGGCTTTCAATGGAACTTTCACTTCCCTTACTGGCCTCACAGAGCACCATAATGGCCTACTTAAGTTCAAAATCAATTAAATGAAACAGAGCATATTTCAGTCATCAGTCACATGATTGACTGGGGTGAACTGTAATAGGGTCTGCCTCCATTTTTTCTTTTATGTTGAGCTGCTGACAACTTTTAAGCCTCACGCCTCACTCTTCCCCTTCTGCCACACATCTGAACAAGCTGAATAAGAAAGCCCAGGTGCTCCTTTCTTTGTCACCTGTGAGAAGTTCAAAGCCACTCATAAGAACCCTCATCCAGCCCACCACTAACTACCATAAAAACTCTAAGCTAGTTTCCTCTTCTGGTTCACTCAAGCCAATTTTGGAATGTTTGGAAGCTATGCTGTTCTTTCCAGCAAGCCTCATTATATGAGTAATAAACCTTTTCAACTCCTCTTGGGATGTGTGTGTGTGTGTGTGTGTGTGTGTGTGTGTGTGTGTGATCATTAATCTTGACATCTGAACCAAATTTTTCTTGGGCATGCTTCCTATTTCTTCAGGGTGGATACAACATCTGCTAAATGAGAATTTACTTTTTAAAAAAACTATTCCCAAGTGAATAAAATATTAAGCACTGCTCTAGACCACTTTAACCTCACTCTCTCCTCCCAACAAACATCTTGTTTTTCTTTAGCTGTGTTCCTTTTTTAACCTATAAATAAGATAGTACTATTTTTATTATTTCACACAATGTTTATCTACATGTTTACCAACATATTTGAGAATCATTTCTTCTTCAATGTCCTACCTCCTGTCTGTGGTCATTTTATTTCCTTCTTTCTTTTAGAAGTTCCTTTATCTTATATCTTCCATTGTTGTCATTCTTTGTAGATGACCTACGTTGCCTCCTTGGCTGCTTTTAAAATCTCCTCTTTGGTTTTGTGTTGTTTCATCACAAAGTGTGAAAGCGTAAATCTTTTTCTAATTTATCCTGCTTTGTATTTACTTTGCTTCCCTTATGTACAGATTCATGCTTTTCATGAAATTATTTTCAGCCATTATCTCTGCAAATATTGCCTCTTTTCTATTTTCTTTATTATCATTTTCTAGCAATTCCTTCAACTTACATTATACCTTATTATTTCTTCCATATTTCTAAAAATTTCTTTTATATTTCCATTTTTGTCTTCCTCTGTACTATATTCTGAATGATTTATTTCAGTTCATTAATTCCTCCTTCAGCTATGCCTGATCTGGTTTAAATAACACATTTTTTTTTAATTTTAACAGTTACATTTTATACCTAAAATTTATATTTCATTTCTTTTTAAAATCTTCCCAGTAATTTTTTGAAGTATCTCTTTGCTTTTGCATTTTTATTCTTTTAAAAAATATATCTTTAACTATTTCATTCATAGTTATATTGTATTCCCTGATAATTTCAATATCTGAAGTCCTTGAGGAAATCTGTTATTTTTGCTAAATATCAGTCATGAAGGCTTCTTTTTAAATAATTTTGTTGATCTTGATTTTGAGATAAATTTGCTTGAGGTTAATCTGTGAAAATCCTGCAGCCTAAATAGAATTTTCCATCTTCCAAAGAGGATTTATATTGGCTTCTGCTAAAGGCCAGAGGTTGTTGTCAACCTGGAATCACTTGGGTTTACATTAAAGATTCTAATGAGTAAATATTAGATTTCCCATCTTGCAACTGACAGAGAATTTAGTCTCTTTATGCTCCACTAATATTAGCATTTTCTTCTGGGGCAACTTCACTTTTCCAGTTTGTTTTCCAATTACTGCTCACTGCTCCTACTCAATCCTAAACTCATAAATTTATCTGAATATTTGTTATTTTATTTAGGAAATTATTCTTGTAGATTTTCCTTAACTTCCTTGGATCTAGCAATGCCTGTGAAAGCAATGTTTTATTTAGGATCTAGTTGATTTGTAGCAGAGAACCTTCAGAATTTACTTTACTTTTAGAAGCAGCAGTTTAATGATTAGAATATGAGCCTCTTGCACTGGAGAGATATTTAGGCACAAAGGTAACTCACAGCCCAGAGCCTCCTTAACCTACCATCATAGGGACAGTCCTTCTCTATCATTTAAGCAGAAATAAGAGACTCATTATTATGTAAGTCTTCCAGATTTCATTGTTTGCATTGTCTGGAATTATATTTTAATTAAAAATATTTTTATTTGATTGGTTATCTCTTTGGTTGTTATATTTTGTTTTTTGTTGCATTTTTAGGGCATTTAGTATTACTTTTCAAAACGCCTCCATATGCTGGTAATAATCACTAGAGAGATACTCTTCCCAAATTGTTTGTGTTCTCATTCTGATAAACAAACTAAAAAACATTTTAAACTCTTTGACTGGTCTTATCGATTTGGAGATTTGATTTATACCTTGAATAAAAAGGTTAGTTTTTACTCAGATTTTAGTAATTACTAAATTTTAATTTGACAGCCCATCTTTCCTGAACTTCAGTTTCCAACTGGTATAATTGTTGTACAGAATTTGGAATAGCTGTTTGCCAACTTAGTTGTTTAGCATATAACTAATAGGTTACAATTATAACAGCAAAAACAGTTTAGAAAAGCAAATTAGTTTAGTAGCAATTAAATTCAGAGAGTCATTCCAAAGAAAGATAATAACTTTAATTGAGTTGTATGTAAAATGGAAAAATTTCAAAACATTATGTTTCTAAACATCTTGTAGAAAAATGACATTCTACCTATGATTGTCTTGTTTCATCATTTTTTAACTACAGAGATAAAAATTGTATATTAAAATTTTACATGAAAATATTTTGAAATGCTAAACAGCTCACAAAAATGCCAAGGTGACCTTAATATGTTAGTAAACTTTCAAAATATAATTTGTCATATCTCTTAAGGGGGAAAAATTAGTTTCCCCATTTTATTTATTGCTATATATATATATATATATATATATATATATATATATATATATACACAATGGAATACTACTCAGCCATAAGAAAGAATGAAATTTTGCCATTTGCAGCAACATGGATGGACTTGGAGGCTATGATGCTAAGTGAAATAAGTCAGAGAGAGAAAGCCAAGTACTGCATGATATTGCATATGTGGAATCTAAAAAATACAACAAACTACTGAATAAAACAAAAAAATAGCAGGCCCACCGATATAGGGAACAAACTAGTGGTTACCAGTGGGGAGGGGGAGGGGCAATATAAGGGTGGAGGAGTGGGAGGTACAAACTACTGGGTGTAGTATAGACTACAGGCATGTATTTTATAACATGGGGAATATAGCCAATATTCTGTAATAACTGTAAATGGAGTGTAACTTTTAAATATTGTATAAAAAATAAAAAATAAATAAAATAAAAAATAATAATTAAAAAAAACAAACAAAATAGCAATTTAAAAAAAGAGAGTGGGAACAAAAATAAAAGAAGTCATTCTGTAACTCGAGACATCAGTAGGCTACACAAATTCAAGGGGAGGAGAAATTAGACTCCATCTTTTATGGGAGGGATGTCAAAATATTTGCAGATGTGTGTTAAAACCACCTCAAGATATAGAAGCACACGTAGATTAGCTTTAGATGGAGACAGAAATTGTCATGCAGAAGAGGTAAATTGATAGACTGAGGTGGGGAGAGGAAGCAGGAAGACATGGTGGTTCTCAGAAATACATAATCACTGGATTATAAAAGTATACAGAATGCAAAATGTAGACCAAATTTCATACTGCCACCTTTGAAGAAGGGCCGATTTACCCAAAACTTCTTGAAAAGCATTATCTTTGGGCTGTGTGGAAAAAGAGGGAGAATCTTAAGGAAGAATTAGACAGATGAATAAGAACATCAAATTGGGCCTAGTTTAGTTGGAGTGGTTGGTGCGGGGAGGGCAGGGCAGTAGCCAGCCTGTAGTGAGAATTTAAAGCTCATAGGTAAAGTATAGAAACAGTGAGGTACAGGCAAATTTTGAGAATAGAAACAACTGATCTTGGGTGATTTTGTTCTAGAAGAACAGTCTGAATAATGACAGTAAATTTGTGTGATATATTTTTTAATTTAAAGGAAATCTTGGGCTTCCCTGGTGGCTCAGTAGTTGGAAGTCCACCTGCCAATGCAGGGAACATGGGTTCGAGCCCTGGTCTGGGAAGATCCCACATGCCATGGAGCAACTAGGCCCGTGCCCCACAACTACTGAGCCTCCACTCTACAGCCCATGAGCCACAACTATTGAGCCTGCGTGCCACAACTACTGAAGCCCGTGGGCCTAAAGCCCGTGCTCCACAACAAGAGATGCCACCACAATGAGAATCCTGAGCACCACAGTGAAGAGTGGCCCCCGCTCGCCACAACTAGAGAAAACCCGCGCACAGCAATGAAGACCCAATGCAGCCAAAAATAAATAAATAATTTTTTTAAAAAAAGGAAATCCTTAAGGAAAATAATGCAGTGTCAAACAGAGAAAGTAGATAAATACAAAAGTTCTTATAAAAAGTCCGTTTTGGTATGGAAACAAAAGAGAACAAGGTGAAAAATTAAGCATGAAGGTCCCCAAGAAAGAGATATAGGAGGCAACAATGACAAAGACAGGAGAAAGAAAACAATTATGAATGAAGTATGAGCCTCAACACCAGTAAAAATAGTGAATCCTCAGGGAAAAGGAGGGAGAGATTTTAATACCAAAATATTCTATCTAAAGAAGTATAAAAGGAGTTAGATTTAGCCAATTTTTTTAATAAGCAAGGTTTTAAAGTTATCTAAAAAATCCATTAAATATATAAAAAGCATATATATATATATATATATATATATATATATAAAACATAAATGTATAAAAAAGGAATTCTATCAGAAATTCCTTATTACTTGTGGGAAGTACAAGGTCTTTTTCTAGTATACAATAACAATATTCCATTACATGATAATATTCCAGGATTTCACCATGGCTATTGGCCAAGAAGATTTGTCAACATCTTTTTTTTAATTACACTATAATCATAAAAGCAATGGATTTTAAACGTAGGTTCAAGAGACCATAAACAGCCATACAAGAGATTACGGGGTGAATAGATATCTGAAAGCACATTTTGAAGTAAGCTTTAAACATTTTTACTATATGTTTATTATATATCTAGTAATCTCAAAAGGATTGATTAATGAATTCAGTGAAAAAATGTTTGCTATTGCATGTAGAATATGATTTTTTTTCAATTACTTGTTCTGACATTCAGGCACTGTACAAAGCAATTTACATCGACTACTTCTAGCCCATACAATAACCTTTCAAGTAGGTATTAAAACTATCCCTACTTTCTTGTGACAATACAGTCTCATGGAGATTGACTACCAAGATTGCACAGTTTGTAAGTGTAAGGGCCAAGATTCGAACTCTGGCTTCTAAGGATGTACTTCATCATACTAAGGATCCAAGCAAAATACGAAGTTCAGGATAAATTTATAACCACATCTAATTAATTGCTCTAATAATACACACATGTACTCACACACACGTGCACACACACACATGCATGCACACGCATATCCAAAAAGCATCCTAGCACCCAAGAGGCTCAATGTTTAATGTTGGGGTCAGGAAGACACTCATTTAGGGAAATAAACTGACAATGAAAGAGTACATATATAAAACAAGCTTTTGTGAATGCAAGATGAACTGATTTTTTGTTTGTACTTTATTTTTTGTTCATTCTCAAAAATTCTTCCAAATGGTAATGTTGGCCAATATAAAACTTAAGTTTACAATCTAGGCTATTTCAATATATTTCTATTTCTTTCTCATAATGCTGTATATATGTACAAGTGTTTATATCATATGTATATATATATATATATATGTATATATATATATATATATATATCCTTATGTGTCTATCTATCATCTATCTACCTATCTAGATAGCCAGCTATAGATCATCTCTCTAGATAGATAGATAATTGATAAACAAATAGGTACATAAATACGTAATAGAGAGATAGAGTGTCAGAGGGCTACAAGTCATAAATATTTATCATTAGGCATGAGAAAATATTCATCAGCCTCATATTACCTTTAGAGACATCTATTAAAAAAATTTGTTTGTTCCATAACAGTCATTTATTATTTCAAAATTGCTATACTGATTGAAGGAAACTGGTATATTTATAGTCCTACAGCTGTGTTTGTCTTAGGTTTACATTAAACTCAATTACTATAATTAATTTAATTTTACACTTTATAACACATTTTCAAAATGAGCTAGTAAATATGCAACTGCTATCTGAGCTCATGGTGAGCTACAACATTGGCATGCAATTTGTTATATTTCACACACCAGGAAAGGGCTATTCTCTGATGTCCCAAGAGCCCATATAGTCCAGGAAGCCAGAAGTTGTAATTGTTTGTGAATATGCACTCTGGGTGAGTTTATGACTGGGACAAATGAGATCCTATTTTAGGACTATAACTTTCTAATTCTTCTTCTTCCAATCCCTGCCATCATGATACAGCTGTGAAAAAAGCAAAGCAGTGGTTTCGCCTTTTACTCCCATTCTTTCAAAGGAGAGTAAACTACAGAAATTGTAATGTGATTTTTTCACATTAAGTGAGAGCTAGCAATGCTCACTGAATGGCCCTTATCATAAAGATTAAGTAAATTATGTTTTTCAGAAGTAGAAGCTTATATTTTAACTTGACAGTGGTGTTTTGGAGATGAGAAAGCTGTCTTGGAGACAGCTACACAGATTCTTGCTCATTAGACATACATATTTCTGATAATTATGAAACCAAATTCATAATGCTGCCCTCTGGTGTAACAATAGAGTATAGAAATCAATATGAAGTTTGGAGTCTGATCAGGAAAACGGATCACCAGAAGAATCATATTGGTATGGTTATCAATGGTGCTACTAAATCTCTCCAAAGCTCAACTCAGGAAAGTTTGTGAATCCTCATTCAATGTCTATGATAGTGTTAGGTCAGTCCTTATAATTCCATGTCACAGTAAAACTCTGAAGTTCTTTGAATTTGTAATTGTTAGTTCTTCTATGTACCATAAAATTACATATGTTGCACCTAAGCAGGATTACAACTCTATAATGTCAAAAAATTTGAAAAGGAAAAAAAATAAAATTGTTTTGTTACTCTAATATACATACTATAAGGGAAATAAGGGATGAAGTGGAAACAAAACAGCCTTGTAGTGAAGCGGATGGACTTCAAGTCCCATGCTTGTCAATTAATAGCTATGAGACCTTGGTTATTGTCTCTGATGTTCTAATCTGTAAAATGGAATAATATATAGTTCATAGGACTATTGGGAGGATCAGTAATAACTCAGGTGAAGTTTCTAAGATGTAATAGGTCTGCTTATTTAAGAGAAGTGTAGTTATTTAAATTAGAAATTGGGCTTTTAGTTGAATTTACATTTTAAAACAGAACTTAATATATACACACATATATAATCTCCAAATGATTATAGAATTTTAGGATTATATGTGATTTATATATAATCACCCTACCTAATGTAAAATCTGATATACAACCTTCCTGAAATGAATTCATTCAACTTTGCTTGAACCTTTACAATGACCGAACCTCAAAATGCTGCACTTGTTTTCAAAGCAGAGACAACTGTGAGTTAAGCACATCTGCTTTCTGGTGGCTTTTCTATTGGTCCTATCACTTTTCTCCTTCCTTGGTGAATATTTGAACTCATTTTTGATGCATTACTTTGCTATCTGTCTTCCAATAGAGCTGTTCAAGCTTATCAGTCCTGCTCTAAAACTAGCTCCCAGGACTAAACACAACAATAGTCATGTGGGT
Source organism: Mesoplodon densirostris (assembly GCF_025265405.1). Classification (NCBI taxonomy): domain Eukaryota; kingdom Metazoa; phylum Chordata; class Mammalia; order Artiodactyla; family Ziphiidae; genus Mesoplodon; species Mesoplodon densirostris. Next base: position 94,312,441 of record NC_082667.1, on the reverse strand, counting down.
TGGGCCACATCACAGTTTAAGAAAATTAGTCCTCTCCTTTTTTGCATATCTACTACTTTTTAATTTATTTATGAAACCATAAGGGACATTAGCATTTTGAGAGACTGTTGGTTCATGTTAAGTTCCATCCACCACAATTCTTAATTCTTACTTAATGGGTTCTTTACTTGAATATCTGATCATCTCTAGGTAGCAGAGAAGAGAATCATAACAGTCATTTGAGATTCCTCAACCTCATAATGCTTGGTATTCCTGATGCAATTCCTATTAATTTCACCTCCTTGAAAACAAAACTATAAAACTCTCCAGGCACAATTTGTAACAGAATGTAGTTAAATCTGCACCATAAATTTACTCTTTATGTCATTGTTATTTACTCACATTGCCTCTATTTAATTCAATCTTAAGGCCATTAAAATCTCAAAGATGATTCAAATGTTTGTTTTTGGTATAATTCATTATTCATTTTTGTTTTTAAAGATGAAGACAGTTATGCTATCTTCAAATGAAATTAGTGCATTCAATAAGCAATACAATATTAAACATCTAAAGTTTTGCCATTATGGCAAGGTCAAATGTGGTATGTTTTACTCTACTGATTCACATTCATGACCCAAATGAGGTTACTACTTATGCGCAGAGTACAATTAAATCAAGGTTAGACAAGAAGACTTCTCTAGTACAAGATAGAGCACTAGGAAATCATATAGTACTGTTAAATTTTGGATTAGTGTCATTCTTAATGACATATTATCTAGTTTTCCCAAATATTAACAAAGTGGATCTTTATCCCTACTACTGAGTTTAACTTTCTAAATGATGCATACAGATAATGTGATATTTTTTCAGTTATACTTAACTGTAGCTATGTAATGATTCACTTATTAAAATGGAAAAAGTGTTCTTCTATAGTACATTTCAATCAAATATATAAAAATAGGCCTCATGAGAAAATTTCCAAATTTTCCTCTTAAAGGTAGCCAAGCCATAATTCTGTTTAAGAATATACTCTCACATTAAAGTTCTCATATCTCAAATTATTTAAATAAGTACATACTAAGTAATACCACTAAAATTTGCTTTAAAAATTAAACTATTTAAAGGATATTCACAGAATATAATCAGAATATATCTTAATATTTATGTTGTTATAATAAAGTACAAAAAAATATATCAAGCAAGGTAATTTGGAAACTGTGTCACAGTAAATCAATGTTTTTTTTTTAATAGTCTGGCATTTGTGTGTATATTAAGAAATAATTTTGCCTGTTGTTTCCCCCATTATTTTGAAGCACAAGTACAAAAAGTACACAACTAGATTTGATGTTTAATGAGTAAGAGTAGTTGACATTCCTGAATCTATATTTTGTGTTACAGTGAGATAAGTATATTGAAGTGAGTTAATCTAATTACACTTACATTGACCTCATTTATAAAAAAACAGCCACGGAAGCATATCACACACATGGAACAATTTCATTATTGTTTCCAAATCCTGGTTTTTCTGGACAGATACGTGTCAGTAGAACTGCTATGATGCATGGTGCATGCAACTGCTTATCTTAATGTCAGCTTCCACATGAAAAAGTATTACACAAATTCTACTGTAATCAGAATGACTCTGTGTGTCAATTCAAACACCAGGGAAATGATTCTGCTACAGGTTTTGAAATGGTAAGGAGCATTTTCTTCAAGATATGTCTTCTTTTAACTCTCTTTACCCTCAGAAAATTTGCCAGCCTCTATATAAATGATTCTCTAGTCTACATGGCCACCATTAATCCCCACCGAGGGACTTTTGCTTAGATATTGCCACTCTGATGTCCACTGCCAAACCAAATTCAATTTATTAGAAATATAAAATAATACTTCTATGAAATTTCATCTTCTTTCCATCCCTCCCCTTTCTTTACAAAGTTAAAACCATTCTCCTAAACTTCCAGATTCAAAAGTAACCTTTGCTTTCCCGTATTTCTAAAATCCACTTAGTCCACAAGCATAGTCAAAGCTACCTCTCCAGTGTATCACTTCCTCTCCATTTTCATTGCCACTTCCCTAGTCAAGGTGTTCACTGACTCATGTGTAGTGGTAAACATTAAGTTCCATGGAAAAAATCCAAATCTTATTCTAAAAATTAGATCCTATTCCTGTTCAAGTTCTCACTCACAGTCCAAAACTCTTAATCAACCTTTAAGCTCAAGTATATAATGAATGGTCCTTCAAAATCACAGCTCAAATAAAAGGATATAGTAAAAATAGTCAAACATATGAACAAAAATTAACATTTTTCCAAAGATAATATTAGTTTATCTTTCCACCTGGCTTATTTGTGTTAAAATGTCAAACAAGAAAAACAACTGGGGAGAAAAGAATAATATGGAAACTAGATGACAAAATAATCATTTTCAATTCTTTCTGGAAGAAGATACAGTAAAATTGGAAGAATGGAGAAGGAAATTAGGCATAACTAATTTTTTGACATATTTATATACACTACATATAGTATTATAGTACATGTGTGTAATATATACGTATATGTATTTTTTTCCAATTAATCTTGCACATGAATGCATAGTGAATTTTCCAAAACAATGCCCTGCACATATCATTCTAGTGTTCAGCATCCTTCATTGGTTCCTCATTGCCTACAGAATAAAATACACAAACCTTGATTTGAAATTTAAGGCTCTCATAAACATATACTTAAGCCAACTTGCTTCTTAAATTGGTCCTGAACTGAATTAATCTTCTGGCTCCATTAACCCTTCTCTCTGTAATTATTCTTCCAATCACAAAGCTTAATACTTTTGTGTTTTTTGACTCCTCCATCTCCACAGGCTAGGTATCCAATAGTCACACAATTCATATGAATCTATTTTCTTATGTCTATTTACATGGAAACAGCATGCATTATTTCCTCTCCCTGACCCATATCTCTTAGTGTTCACTTTCCTATAGTGTTATAAGATTGATTTTCCACTCTTGCCTAGACTTTTATCTGAGCCTGCGAACATCTTCCTCTATTTATCTACCTTAAGTTTTAAGACTCCGTGCTAGCTCAAATTTGCAGAACTAAGAGTCTCTTATCTGTGTATAAGAAACTCAAGTTGCCTTGGCTATTTTTTTAGATTTAATATTTTGCTTTTCTAAGCCTATGTCACTGGCTTGCTTCTCTTCATTTATAGAAACCTCACTGGATGGTATACTTGGTTTACTTAACCCACAGTACACAACAGATTCTCTCCAGAACAACTCTCCCGGTTTTATTTCTTCAAGTCTTCCCATGTTATTCCTTCTAGAGCCCCAGCATAAACATATGAAACAGATCCATGCTCTAAGACATTAAAAGCATCTATAAACATAATAGCTCATTGATATCAATGAAAACCTTATAACCATTAGTGGATTTCATTGGACTGGATAACTCTCAGTTAAATCCAACTACAAATATCATAAGCTTTTCCAACAAAACTGAATTTGTTGGAAACTCTTCTTTCAATTTCAGTGTAAGAATGTTGAAACTTTTCTGGGTCAAGTAGATTACTTCATCCTAACTAATTATAAAAGAATGAAAAAATACTACTTCGAAGAATTTGGAATTCAAAGAAAATACTAACAAAGTTTTGTTAGTTTATAATGGCAGGTACCTGGGTCTGATGAGTGCTTTTGACATGTAAAGCAAGTAAACTGAACACCTTTATTAAAATCTAAACATTACAATGTGTATATTCCAATAAACGTACATCCCCAAAAGGGTTAAAGTAAGGGTGATGGTAGCGGTAGTGGTTCTAATGACAGAATGTTGTTTTTCCTGTAATTTTAGTTTTCTCTCATTTTCCAAGCCATAATCCTATTATTTTCTAACCAAGTGCAATTTTTTTTTTTTTACTGATTTTTTATACTATATACTCCTAGTTGTGACTGAATTTTTCATATCTTTCTTTCTCTTGGTTAAGGTAACATTTGGTAAACTTAGTAACCAGTCTCTGGATTTGATTCTCCAGTTTCTGGACCTCATTTTTATCTCTGACATCCAGTAAACAATTACTTTGTCTTTTTATCTACATTTGGTTTCTGATCCTTACCTGAGAACATGTATAGGTTCTGTTTCATCTTTCTTTCCCATGTTTACATCTCCCTCTTACTGCTGGTTTCTCCCTAACAAAATATAGATCACCCATACTTTTTATTTTATTTATGAAATGTTGTGGCTATATATGCTTAATTTCACCAGGAAGAAAATGGACACAAAGTGTTAAAAGATTTGGCATATTTCCCAGATGAATAAATTTTAAAAATAAAAATATTGAAATAAAATTATAATTCAGCAAGTACTGAATAGGAATTGAAATACAGAAAGATTTTTATAAAGACTTCTTTTTAGATATTGCAAATATGGAATTGAAACAATATGGTAAAGTGATCATATCAGATCTGAAAGAAAATATTGCCAGAAGAGCAGCAAATATACTATTTGGATATGTTCTTGGTATTCATAAAACAGCTAGTCAATTTAAAATCTATATTGAATGAGTTTAGCCACATAGGAGAGCTTTAAACTTTATCTGTATTGTTTACATAGATGACATCTCAGTTTATCCCAAAGCTCCTTGATTAATCAAAATCAGGAATTTTCAGGGCTAGTTTTTGTTTCTCGATCTACCTTGAAACTTTCAGCATTGAACCACAATACCTTGAACACATGTATCCAGCAGAACTTCTAAGACGGTAAAAGAGGTTGTTAAGGATGTTTTAAGCCTCTTACAGTGCTATATTATTGCTTTAAGGGCATAGTAAACATCAATCCTATCTAAGAAGAACTCCTGTGATGATACTGACATGAATTTAAAACGCTTTTAAGATTTTTCTTAGAATGACTCCAAGCTTGAAGGCAAAACTATCTATTAGCCATTATTACAATAACTCCTAAACTGATCTCTTGTGACTCATCTATATGATGGTATCATTGGTAAAGAGTTAAAAGTATCCGTTATTCTTACCACATCTACCAAGGAGGTGAATTGTTATCTGTTCCTTATTGAGTTAGCACAACATTCACGTAGATAAGAGGTTAAAGATTCATGTCTGGAATTTCTGGTTTTATCTCTTAAGTCCAATTAAGCTTTTAGCTCTTAGGCTTTGAAGGGTAACACAGTCATTACTGTGTCTATATTCCATGAGATCAGGGTGCATGCCTCATTTACTCACCTCTATACCTTTAGTGCATAACACAGTGCTTGACATGTAAAAGGAACTTAATGAATAATTATTGGATAAGTAAATGACTGAAAGCTCATACGGCCAGCCACAATGACCTAACTAAAAAGAGACTTCATGAAGCATCTGGCTTATACTTCTATAAAGTATAGGCAATAAATTTGCTAGATTTGAAAAATTGTAACTAAGCATATAAAAGGGACACTTTTTCTCTAAGGCTTTGCCTTCTTTCCCACTAAATCTTACTAATCTTTCAAGACCTATCAATCAATGTGTCTTCCTTTCCAGGGATCTCCTGACTCTTTCTTCAGGCTAGGCTAAGAGCTCATCTGCTATATAAATATAACTCATGATGTATATGGGGAATTAAAATCAGATCAGTATTATTTGAAAATGAGTGATAGATTGACATGAACTGAAGCTGAAGAATTAGGAGGAGACCAGGCACAGAAGGCCTTGTCCTAATGCTAATGGGCTTAAAGATCACCCTGTGGGTGATATAAAGCCATTGAAGGGATTTAGAAAGTAGTGGCATTGACATATTTTAATTCAAGATGAATCATTTTGAAAAATGGTGTAGGTCAGGGTGGGGAACAAGTTTGATAAAGAGATTTTTTCAAGAGTCTAGGTAAAAGATGACAAGAGCCTGAACAGAACAGGGGTGAGGAGAGAAAGCAGATTAAATAACTACCTAGAGGGTAAAATCAAAAGGACTTGATAATGGTTTAAATATAGGGAGGATAGATGGGTCATCTTATTCATTAATTGAAGTATTTATTGACTATCTCCTGTTTCTAGGTACTGTATTTAGGTAAGGGAGGTAGGATGGTAAACAGGCACTTCTGCTCTCAAGGGGGCTATAGTCTAGTGAAAGGGATCCTAGTGTTGAGCTGAGCAAGAGAGTGGCTCTTGATGGCTTCTAAGTTCCTGGCTTGGACCACTGAATGGATGGATTATAGTATGATTAACTGTAAAAGAGAAGCAAGGAGGAAAACAAGATATGAAATAGTAAGTAATAGTAAGAAATCAATTACAAGGCAACATATAAGTAACATGATATAAACTACTAATGAGATGATAGAATCTAATTTCCTTAAAATTAGTGTTTAAGACTAAATGATCTCCTAAAATTAAAATTTTATTATTCTATATCCTTTATTTGTAGGAAAACTCAGCAACTAAAACTTCAAATTAACAGAAAAAAAGTAATTTTTTACTCTTTAAAAGAACCCTTTTAATTTCTTGAATAGAATAATTTCTAGGAAAGTTATTTTAAATACTGAGCTCCCTCTAGTGAATTCAAATTGTGATTAGTCTTACCAATTTTAGAGCTTCACAAATATTTTCAGAAATTCAACTCTCCCTCAGCTACTGCTAAATATTGAGGGAGCAAAAAGCAAGGAAGTGATTAAGATGGAATGCATTGAACATGACTGAGAGTATGGAAAAGTGGGAACAAGTTCAGAAATTTAAATCAAGAGCACATGGGCAACAACAAACAATAAAGTAAAATGATCTTGAGGAGGCCTATTGGTGGAGGGCTCTGAAGTGCAGACTGAGAAATTCAGATTTGGTTTAATATGAAAGAAGGCATTTCTATAGTGGAGTTATCAGGAGAATGACCTAAACATAATGTTTGAAAAAAAATTATCATGGCAGTTGTATAGAGCATGCAGTAGAATTAAGAAGAGTAGAGACAGGGACACCAAGGCTGTGATATGGGCAATTAGATGACAGGATCATGAGGTGACTAGCAGAGACAGGTTCAGTGACCCATCCCATGCAGGAAATATCAGCTAGATAAAAATGGGTAACTTGTTCCAGAAGAGTGCTTGCATTTTATGTAAGGGCTCCTGTGAGGTTATTCGAGAAATGTCACACTTTAGAGATGAATAGGAAGAACTTGGGATGTTGCAATTAACATGAACAGCTTCAGTTATTTCAGCCCTAGGAAGCAGCATACTTGTAGAAGGAAGAACAAGTGATAAACCTTAGATCTGAAAGTGCTGAGAGTATAAAAGACATAGTAAGAGCATGTGTAATGACGTCACGTTAGCTGCACAAGTGTTTAGGAATCATCAGAAAACTATGATTACATTATTGACTCAGTCATTTATTACATCAAGAAGTGCTAGGTTTTCCAGATTACTAACAAAGGAAACGGGAACAAAGCACAAAACATGCCCTATAAATGATAATACACTTCAATGGCAAAATGTCAAGACACTGAAGTTTATGAGGTTAAGTCAAGACAAGTTTCTCATTTAATTCTACTTTGTTTGTTGAAAAAGAAATGGTGTTCTGGAACAAATCATTTAAAAAATGTATAAAGTCAACTTAAATATGATTTGGGTGCTCAATGTTAAAAATACTGTAGTCTGAAAAACTTCCTTTTAAAAATGTCAACACTTTCTTAATGGCACAGAAGAAAGTGTAGATGATTTACTAGGTATCTCCATGGATTATGGTTAGCATTTTTAGAATAAGAGCAAATGAAGCCATGTTGACATTAGCTGTGTTGTTAATAATACAAACAGTGCAGAAATAAAACAGTTCTGTTGGCCTCAGCCCAGACATTCTCTGTTAGCCAAATTTATAAAGTGTGTAACAGATGGCAAGATAAAAATGCTTTTTGTATTTTCTAAAATAGTAATATGATCAAATAAAAATATATGTTGTACCAACAAGTAGAAAAATACCTGCTCCATGTGTATGTTTGTATAGATTTCATTTAGTATCCAAAGTATGATGTGCAGAGATTTTAAAATGAAAGGATTCCAAGTAAATTAATAAATTCAAGATGTAAAATAGAAAAATACTGTCTTGTGACTATGAAGAAAAATGTAATAATCACCCTTCTTGGTGTCTGGCATTATATCAAAAAGTTCTGATACAGATAATTATCTTAAGATTATTTAGTGAAGATATAACAAATATATTACATCAATACAATTTAAAATATAATAACTATAAGCACACATTGTTGGAAGTGTTGTATCAAACAGTGCTGGTAGACTAGAGCAGTGGCTCCTAAATGCCAAGGCTGGGCTGACTGCATAGGTATGTGGGAAACATTTAGAAGCTCAGATTCCTTGGACTTGTCCTGGATTCAGTAGGTCTGAAAAGGGGCATGGAAATATGTAATTTTTTTTTTTTTTTTTTTTTTTTTTTTTTTTTTTTTTGCGGTACGCGGGCTTCTCACTGTTGTGGCCTCTCCCGTTGCGGAGCACAGGCTCCGGACGCGCAGGTTCAGCGGCCATGGCTCACGGGCCCAGCTGCTCCGCGGCATGTGGGATCCTCCCGGACCGGGGCACGAACCCGTATCCCCTGCATCGGCAGGCGGACTCTCAACCACTGCGCCACCAGGGAAGCCCGGAAATATGTAATTTTTAAAACCCCTTTTTATTTTTATGTTCATTCATGCCTGCAAGTCACAGGACTAGGGAACCGACTGAGTAAATCAATAAAGGCTTAATAGAAGAGGTGGGCCTTCACTCACACAATAGTTTACCAAACATCATTTACTGAATAGTAACTATTTGCCAGGTACTAGGAATACAAAACTAAAAGTAAACCAACTATTAGGGAAGTTGTGATAATTCATGTAAAAGAGATATATACAAGATGCCAGGGAGCTCATGAAAGAAACATTTATATCAAGAAGGATGCTCAAAATCAATTCCTGAAGGAAGTAAGGCTGCAGTTAAAACTTGCAAGACAGAGAAAAGAAAAGGATTTAGAGAAAAGAGGTAAGGGCAATAGTACAGCAAGTGTGAGGAGAGGAATAGCAAAAAGAAAGCTTAGTGGCAAAGACATTTATTAAAATTAATAGTTTCTAAATATTCAAAATTTACATATACAAATGATTTAACAGCTATTCAGGTACATTTCCTAAATGAATGCACATCCATTTTCATAATGGAGTAGTCCCCAGAATATGTTAATGCCATTTTTGTCTTTCCTATTTTTTGAAAATATGGGGAATGAAAAATACAGTATCAAGATCTGAATCCTAGCTTCACCATATAGTAACTATACATCCTTGAGAAAAACATTTACCTTTTCCAAGACTCAATTTCTGCTTTTTAAAAAATATTATTTCATAAGTTTTTTATTAGGATTTAAGTGAAAACTGCATTGATTATTTTCCTCTCCACTGTCACCTCTGTTCCCAGTCTCAGCCAATGGTAGCACCAATAATCCAACTGTCCCAACCAGAAACTTTGGCATTATTGTTGACTGTTCCCCAGGGCCACCAACCCCACATGGCACCTTTGTGGAATTTAGGAAAGTTTCCTCCTTCCTCCTGGCAGACTCAGGCCATGCCAGAATACACACTCAGGGGAACTGGGTTCAAATTAGCTTTCAGCATCCACTCATTTCCTGGGCAGTCACCCTGTGCAAGGCAACACCTGCAGAACTGACTACTAACCCCTATAACATGGATGATTTTTAACAGCTTCCTCACTATCTTTGGTCTAACTTCCTCTATAACCTACCATGCAGCCAGAATGAAACTTTCCAAAGACAAATATCAATCACCTATATCTCTACTAAAAACCTGGCAATGGCTTCCCATTGCCCTAGAAAAAAGTAGAGGGTACTTCCTGGGTGCCACTTCACAGAAATACAAGGTCCTTCATGAGTGATTAGTTCTCTGCTTACTTCTCTGGATTCCTTTATCAGCACTACCCACTGATTGCACTGCTTTTCAGCTTCATGATAATTGTTCTGATTCCTCTGCTTCTCTGTGCATGCTGTTCCTTTTCAGAAAACTTCAATCTTTTCCTTTTAAAAAAAAGTTTATCAAAATATAGTTGACATACAATATTATTTTAGTTTCAGGTATACTATATAGTGATTTGACATTTACATGCATAATGAAATGATCAGCACAATAAGTCTAGTAACCATCCATCCTCATACAAAGTTATTATAATGTTATTGACTATATTCCTTATGCTGTATATTACATCCCATGGCTTATTTATTTTATAACTGGAGGTTTGTAACCCTTAATCTCCTTCATGTATTTTGCTCACCCCCACCACTCTCCCTCTGGCAACCACCACTCTTTATCTATGAGTCTGTTTTCATTTTGTTTTGTTTGTTTGCTTTGTTTTTTTATAGTCCACATATAAGTGAGATCATGCAGTATTTGTTTGTCACTGTCTGACTTATTTCACTTAGCATAATACCCACTAGATTCATCCATGTTATTGCAAATGGCAAGATTTCATTTATTTTTAATGTCTGAGTACTAGTCAATATACATATTTATATATGTATAGAGAATACATATATATGCATACATATATATATGTAAAGAGAATATATATATTCTTTTTATTCATTCATCTGTTGATAGACATTTAGCTTGCTTCCATATCTTGATAATTGTAAATAATGCTGTAATGAACATTGATGGGCGTATACATTTTTGCATTAGTGTTTTTGTTTTCTTCAGGTAAATACACAGAAGTAAAATTGCTGGATCCTATAGGATCCAGCAATTTACAATCCCAATTTTACAATCCCATCAATAGTGCACAAGGGTTCCCTTTTCATCCCTTTTCATCATCACCAACAAGTGTTTGTTTGTTTTTTTGATGATAGCCATTCTGACAGGTGAAATTGTTTCTCATTGTGGTCTAGATTTTCATTTCCTTGATGATTGGTAATTTTTAGCATCTTTTCATGTGTTGAGTGGCCATCTGTATGTCTCATTTGGAGAAATGTCTATTTGAGTTCTCTTCCCATTTTCTAATCAGATTTTTTTTGATGTTCAGTTGTATGGGTTCTTTGTATATATTACATATTAACCCCTTATCAGATATATCATTTGCAAATATCTTCTCCCACTTATTAGGTGGCCTTTTCATTTTGCTGACAGTTTCCTTTGCTGTGCAAAAGCTTTTTAGTTTGATGTTATCCCATTTGTTTATTTTTGCTTTAGTTTCCCATGCCTGAGGAAACTGATTTAAAAAAATATATTGCTAAAACCAATGTCAAAAGTGTAATGCCTATGTTTTCTTCTGGGAATTTCAGATCTTATATTTAGTCTTTAACCATTTTGAATTTGTTTTTGGACATAGTGTAAGAAAGTATTCCTGTTTGATTCTTTTGCATTTAGCTGTCCAGTTTTTCCAACACCATTTATTGAAAAAGCTGTCTTCTCTCCATGGTATAGTCTTTCCTCCTCTGTTGTAAATTAATTGACCATATAAGTGTGGGTTTATTTCTCAGCTTTCTATTCTGTTCCACTGATCTATGTGTCTGTTTTTGTGTCAGTACCATACTGTTTTGATTTCTGTAGTTTGTGTACTATAGTTTGAAAGCAGGGAGCATGATTCCTCCAGCTTTGTTCTTTCTCAAGATTGCTGTGACTAACTGGGGTCTTTTGTGGTTCCATACAAATTTTAGGATTGTTTATTCTAGTCTGAAAAATACCTTTGGTATTTTGATAGGAATTATATTGAGTCTATATATTGCTTTGAGTAGTATGGTCATTGTAACAATATTAATTCTTCCAAAGCATGAGCAGAGCGCATCTTTCCATTTTTTTGTGTAATCTTCAATTTATTTCATCAGTGTCTTTTAGTTTTCATAATACCACTCTTTTACCTCCTTGGTTAGATTTATTCCTAGGTATTTTATTCTTTTTAATGCAATTGTAAATGGGATTGTTTTCTTAATTTCTCTTTCTGATAGATTGTTATTAGAATACAGAAATGCAACAGATTTCTGTACATGAGTTTTGTATTATGTAATTTTA